>NC_092352.1:43194801-45594801 GCF_963676685.1 Mytilus edulis | reverse complement strand
AATTTCGAACAGCGGTATACTACTGTTTCCTTTATTTTTTGCTACTTATTGAAAACAGTAAAATAGAAAAGTTTTAGTGGAACATATTGGGGAAGGGGGTAATTATATTTTACACATTCAGTTCCGAAATTATATCATTCGTTGCACATCAAAGGAATGTTTCATCATATAATCTAAAAACACATAAACATGATATCAGAAATTAATCAAGGTGTGAAGACACAACACAAAACAGTAAGTGTGGAAAGTGCATTGGCAACATATTGAATGTACAACTAACTTGTTCAGTAATACATTGCCTTAAATGACAAAGTACAGCAAAACCACCAAAAAACCTGAAAGCTATTTCTTATAGGCATTGCAAGTTAGGAATAAAATATTAGGTTGTGTCTAGACCTGTCAACTCCACTGACAGTTCACACAAACAAAAGGAAAATAAATTCAAAGTATGGTCTACTGATACATACCTATTGATTGAGCTAACACTTGGGACATTTTCTGATGTACAGACTCCTTCAGACAGTAGCCGGTCCCTGATTTCCCAAGCAAACATGGTAGGGTTTTCATGTTTATAACGAGTTATGGCATCCACTACTTTGGGTGTAGCTACTTTGGGTTTTGAACCTCCTATCACACCAGGTTTAATAGAACCTGTTTCATAATATCTGAAATAAAAATATATCAGTCTAAAAAAGAATTACATAATATACCAAGAAAATAATCAAATAAACAGTCATTACTAAAAGACTATCCTCAGTTATTTTTACTTCCTTAATTTTCGTTTTTAAAATCTATGTAAAGAGCCTTTGTCTATAATATGTAAAATGTGTAATATCTACTTCGTGTTATTTAACTCATCGTCCATTTTATTTATTACAATTTAAAAATGAATCACATAAGTAATTCACAACATATTGTAATTATGTTAATCGGTAAAAATCAATCAATAAATTTCCAATTATTTCGTCAAAAATCATAAAAGGTAAATTACAATGGAATAACAATCCTTGAATTTGATCTATTGTTATAATTGATTTTAACCATTTATGAAAATTCTGGTCCCTCCCTTTATTTACCTGCAGGACGGTCGAGGATACATCACGAGTTGCTGAAGATGAGGATGACCATATAATATACCACTCTAGCTATCAAGGTCTATTCAGGTAAAATGTTTCCAAAATATTCATTTAACAGTAGTGCTTTATGTTCCTATTGTTGCGCATAATTAAGCACGTGTTAAGTTCAGGAAGCTAGTTCGATGCTCTTCAATGGCCATGAAAAACGCTCTTTTCTTGTCTTATTCAAACTTAATTCAGTGTATGTATCAATGAAAGAAGATAGCGATTTGAGATTAGGGCTGAACAGTCGAATTTGTAAAACAACACTGCATTTCGTCGATCAAGAATAACGCATTGGTCGGTTAATTCATATAATTGGTGAAGATAAATTAAAACTTATCTTGTGAGGTAGAGGGTACTGGGGCAAGGGGTACAAAGTGCGTCCTTATCCGTGATCAGTATGTTTTATTTTCTTCTAACAATTTAAACGCATGTTAATCCTTAGTACATCGGTCATAAACCTGTCTCTCTATGAATGGGGCCTATGTCCCTCTCTATCCAGTAATTATCCCTTTGTCCGCTTAATTTGTTACTGGGCTGCTCATAATTCACCTCTAATTTAGGACTTCGGTTTTGGAAATCAAAATATCGGAAGGAAAAGAAATAAATACCATCACTGCGAGGATGGTATTTATAAATGGAAAAAAATTAACATCCTTTAACTTTTATTCTGATTCAAATGATTGGAAAATTGTGCCATCGGAACATTATTATCCACCTTTCCGGAATTGCTGTTTTTGATAAAAATACATCAAACACTTAAAATAGCTAGCAAACAGTAATGCTGTAATTATATTCATAAGTTCGAGAAAAATTTCAATATCAAAAGTGGCCATTTAGTACAATTGAATGTCTCACTGATCCGTTCAATAACAGAAATATTTCCATGCAGTTATCGACGTTAAAGCAAACACTTGGACCCAATTTACATGTTAAATCAAAACAATCAGAACCACTATTGATAGATAGAAAAAAATTATCGTTAGGCGGTTGCACAGCATCGTATAATAATAGACTCTTTGATATGAATAGACTAAATATTTACTGTTATTTTAATAGTGTCACGTATTGATATTATTGTATTTGCTTAAATGAACAAAAATATAATCAAAATTATATTGAACAATAACACTGTATTTTTAACTGGTTATATTTGATACCAATAAAGATGGAAAAAAAGAAAATCATTAATTTGATCTTGTATTATGTACCAATTTACACATAAACATGGAGAATATAAAATCCAACTTCTGGATGTATTAAATGCAGTTGTTTGGGAAAGACATTATCTCTTTTAATACAGATTATCTGATTTTAGTTTTCATTAATGTATTTAGTGTAAAGTGCAAGTTTTATTTGCTGACATTTTCTATAATCTTATTTTAAATCCAAACGTAGTTTTTGTTTGAAAATTTGTGATCTTATCTATAATTTTAAAAAATAATTGTCCAGTCTCACTAGCTTTAACGTTTCGTTTTTGGTCTCAGACTTTATTTAGATGGACGCAAGGTAAATCTATAAATAGCTTGGTTTGTTGCATATGCTATTGATACTTATAAAAATAATTAACAGACAGAAATATTATTTCGTTTTATTATCAGGTATAAAATATTATTATGGCATTTTATTTATTGTATTAATAAAACTGTCAACATCCGCTGTGAATTATTTTAATGTATTTGAAATATATGTATCTAAATAGAGCATCTAACCTATTAAATTTACTTATGTACTGAATTGTAGAAGACTTATTAAAATGAGTATCATTGAGTAAAAACCTAAAATGTATTTTTTTTTAGCAATAAATATTTTAACAAACTCGGTAATAGATTTATGCAAATTTGGTTGACATTATGAAGCCGAACTTTTTAAAATGAGATTCATGAAATAATTAATATTAATGTTTTCAAAAATTAATAAAAAAAAAGTATGGTACTCAAATATGGATTACTGAATCTAAACTTAAAATAGGTGAAGCTGCTTAAAAGTAAAATCCAGAAAGACTGAACTCTTCTTAGCAATAAATATTTTAAACAAACTCGGTAATAGATTTATGCAAATTTGGTTGACATCATGAAGCCAAACTTTTCAAAATGAGATTCATGAAATAATTAATATTAATGTTTTCAAAAATTAATAATAAAAAAAAAGTATGGTACTCAAATATGGATTACTGAATCTAAATTTAAAATAGGTGAAGCTGCTTAAAAGTAAAATCAAGAAAGACTGAACTCCGAGGGAAATTCAAAACGAAAAGTTCCTAATCAAATGGAAAACTCAAAAGCTCAAACACGTCAAACGAATGGATAACAACTGTCACATTCCTTCCTTGGTACACGCATTTTCTTATGTAGATAAGTGGTTATTTCCCATCATTTACATTTTACCCTTTCCCCAAAAATCACTCGGTACGGTACGGAACTTTTACTCCTGTAAACAACATAAAAATGGACTACTGACCTGCCAAGAATTTTACTGACACATCCATGAGAAACCCTGAGTTGCCGCGATATATCACAGGGCCGTACTCCTTGGTGAGCAAGTTCAACAATTCGTTGTCGCACAACATCAGGTAATGGTCTTCCATTTACAAATACTCCTCCGAGTTGGTTTACTCCACCATGACCTATAATATAAAGTAAATCGTTATTTATAGTTAAAATATGGCATGGATAAATTATGAAGTTCGCGGTTGTGTTCAGATAAACTTTTGAAAATTTTAACAACAACAAAAACACAAGTCAAAACGGACTGAAATGGAAATGATACAAACGTTTAGTTTGATTCAAGGTGTATCAAAAACATGAAATATTATTGGAAAATTAAAAGTAATTTTTCCAAGCACTAATCTGAAATACAAAGTTGGTATATGCAAAGCTGAAAAAAATGTCAATAAAATGTTTTTTGTAATATTTTACCTGCAAAAGCATCGTAATTACCAGCGAATACATCATAAGTGTGGCGAGGGGGAAGCTGGTAAGTTAGATGGGAGGGTGGTCCATATGCCCCCGGCCACGTGTTTTGCATGGTTCGCTAATTAATAAACCGTCCGATAGTCAGGGTTGCGATATCTCTTCTGTTATGGGATATGTGTGTGAACCAAAACCCGGGTACCTGTTTAACACTACTATTGTTATTATTGTAGCGACCCTTCAACGCAATAGGTTTATTTTGAAGTGAGGGTTCAGTGAGCAATCCATGCGGTCTATAGATTCATTAGAAACGGAGACCAGTCAAGCGCACCGATCACTGTTGTGATCAGGCAAAGTCATTTCCAACTTAAATTGAATTTGAAGTCCTTAAAACAATTCAAAACTTTAAATATGAGATAATTAGATTGTTCTCAAATAACTGATTGTTTCAAGTATAAATTCCACTTATATATATTTTTGTCTCACACGTTCCGGACGAAATGTCAAAGATAATTCTAATTGTTATTTTGTCAATTTTATTTTATACACCAACATTCAGCTGGCTATGATCAGAAGATAATCATCCTTGTTATCAAAGAGACGGTAAAAAATATATCTCTCAATTTGACATCATTATTAACAATCTGAATTTGTAATTTGAACATTTAACCTTTCTTCACTTTTATATACTGTTTAAACTTGCACATAGTCCTTATTCATATGTATATATAATTCAGGATTGGAATGAATCAAACAGGTCCAAGAATGCCACTCTCTTCTTGTCAATGTCCTTGTTCATTCATCTGACTCATCATATACCAAATTAGTAAGTCTTACCAATTTCACAATTAAAAACATCATCAAACACCCAATAAAATATGTGTTAATCGATTCCCTGTGTTTAACAGGCTTTGTCCTCATTTCTTCATAATGCTGTCACATTGAATAATTAAAAAAATGATGATAATATTATTTATTATTCTACTCGATGAACCTATAAAGTTGAAAACATATCGTCTTTAGATATAATTTTTATAGGCAACAGAAGTTGTTCAAGGAGTGTGATAAATTTCACGACTTCAAGATTCAAACATATCCATTCTTATATGAAAAATAAAAAATCCTTTTTTAGTTATTTGAAACCTATTTTGGCTACTTACAAAAAATCTCCTGTTACAGACCGCTAATGTTTGAAGCCCACAGAGATATAATGTTTTGTCCAGCAGGGTATGCCAATAGATTTATAGATTTAAATATTCCTTTGAACTTTTCTGACCATCCACTTAATGTCAAATGAATAAATTATCACTTTTTTCAATTTACAATTTGGAAAGAAATACAGGGATATATTTTAACAGACTGTCCGAGGCTTAAATTATTTAGTTATGTTTTGAGTCTGGCAGTAATTCGTATTTTAATCGACAGAGCATCATGGCGTGTAAACTTTTATTATGCTTGTTCTTATATATTTCAATGATTACAATAATATTAGTTCATGTGCTTTGATCCGGCCACTGCACGCCGCTCGGATGTCATGATGTAAGGGAAGATGGTAGAGAGGTTCCGCACTATTACCAACTGTATACAAGTCGTGTGTACATTTTCATGTCGATATCAAACTAATTTTGTGCGCGATAGTCCGGAAAAGTTAATTTTACACCTCGAGGTAAAACAATCGTTAATCCAGGTAGAGATAAGTATTAAGGTTCAGTTGCTGCTCGGGACCTTTCGTCAAATATGCATGAAGTTAAAAGACCATGATGCATCAATCATCAATTTCACTAATATACATATAAAGGTACATCAGTGTTATGCTCTTTAAACCTGTTACTTTCGTCAATATTTTTAACCAATAAATACCTCCATTTTTTCTTGATTATAATATTATTACAAGCTAAAGTTAATATTTCAATTTAAAAAATAAAAATAATTGTTTATTTATTAATTTCCAATTTTAAAATGTTTTAATTCAAAATGAATGTTTTTAAGCAATGCTATTTGTCAATATTAGGGTATTTTCTTCATGTTTTAGTATAATAAAGAATATATAAATTAACCAATTAACCCATTAAAGTGTAACTTCTAACTTACTCTTACAAGAATGATAAAAGTCCATCATATTTATATTTGGATTATGATATCGGTAAGCCGTGGATAAATCCATCATAATAATTAAAGAGTGGCACCTCGGGTCGGTGAACGTCACTGATCCGGATGGTCAGAAAACCACAAGAATTACAACAGGTTAGTAAATATTGAGACTGTGGCTGTCTAGGGATGACTTGTCCCAACTGTCTCTTTTGTAAAAACGTTTCCTTTAATTTAAACAATTTATTGGAATTTTAAACAAAGTTTTTAACGAGTGTTATTTTATGACAAGAGTCATCGTCAAAATAATGTATCATAAAATATCAAACTTCATTCGTAGTTTACAACATAATTCAAGCCTCATAAGCGATGTATCTAAAGATTCTATTTGACGCGGTTCATCGATCAAAGATTGTCCAGCCCTCTCAACCTTGGGACCAGCCCACCTGTAACATCGTAAGTCAACCGGAACACTCAGTCATTTGTCAGTTTTGTCATCTGTGTATTGAATCCTGACTGAAAAAAATCAGGTGAGAGTCCCATTATGGAACAAAAGAACGGACAAAATAACCTCAAATTACCTTCTGAAATACAAACATTTTATTTATCTAAAGGTAAATGAAATGCGACATTAATTTTAGTACTAATCATTTATTGAAAAATAATGCTAATATTGACGATTGTAAAATCGTGTTGCATCGAACAGGTGTATCTTCTAACAGATTCAGATTAAAGTTTGTAAATACGAGACCTCCTATAAAACTACCCAAACCAAACAGTAATTTCACACCTGAGCCAAAATATACCTCATATAACCAACCCTTCGATGGATGACAAACTTTACTTTTATAAGTCATCCCGTAAAAAATATTTTTCAAAAAAAAAAAATCAACCATTTTGCAATTACATGGGTGGAGGCGTTCAATAATTTGCAACAACTTGGTCATAGTTAGCATCAATTCTTTTATTTAATAAATACAAATATTATCTAATCATTGATGTTATCAGATGTATGTATGTCAGAGTTTATGATTTTAAATAAAGCAAGTTCAGATCAAACAGACATTTTACTCCTTTGTGTGGTGAATATTATTTACGAAGATATTGATAGTGTGGAAAGTCCAGGATTTCTAACTACAAAGGGATACCCCCAACCCCTGATAAATTGCATCCATTGAAAGCCGCTCTTAATGTCAGAATGTTAAGTTACTGGAGATAAAACACAGAGCGTATACGCAAATAAATATAGAAATGATTTTAACTGTCAATATTTGAGATGAAAAAAAAATGAAAACCGTGCAACAGTTTATATAAGAAAACAAACTGCATGGAATTGTGTGCATTGAACGTTCAAATTCCCCTTCACCCACCCCCCTTTTTTAATATAGAAATTAGCATAGCCATATTCGAAAGATTTGTTATAAAGGAAGTAACCAATAAATGGATATTCCAAGAACGAAATATCACAAATCTTGCAAAAGAATAATTTCCTGAATACAAGTACGTAAGGAAGTAACATATAATTATCATCTATATTTTGGGGATTTTACTTTGATTTTACCATTTGAATGTTTCAAATGCAGACTAGTCCATGATACTGAACTGAAAACACGAGCATTGTTATATTGTAACCTTTTTATAATTCTGCGCTTAAAAAACGTGCTTTGGTCAACTCTTATACGCCCTAATAAAATTACCGTCGAAAAAGAGCTGATTGTCAAATTCTTAAACAAGTAACAACCAACAGATATATATAACACTGTCTTGGGTTATTTTAAAAATAATAATATAACTTAAGTAAATGCTTATGTTTTATGCAAGTTAAGAAATCAGCTGAAAGTAAAAATCAAAATCTACACAAATAAATATAAAGAATTTTCGACAGCAAACAGAAAGGTTTAATATATAGAAGTATGCAAACTATATATGTCTAACTAGTACTTAGATCTTCAATGATTTTACATACAAAAGGTATGCTTTGAAAAATATTTCCCAAAGCAAACATAAAAAACATAATTGAGTTCAATAATACAGTGAACTTATTGACATTAAGGCCATAAAAACACAATCATCATTTAGAAAATTTGAAAAAAAGTCATAAAAACCATTAGTAATTCCATATATTTTGTTAATTCATAAATGATGCTATTTGAAAGTGCCGACCTTACACACATTACTTTTAATTTTAAAAAAAGTCTCGGAAATTTAGAATTGGAATAGCTTTGATTTATGATCTTTAATTGACAACAATTCTAGGGTCATAATTTCAATTTTCAAAGATATTCGGAAGCTGTATCAGCGATGCTTGCTTTTTTCCAAAGCAGAAACAATGTATAAATATTTTATTGGTACCGGAATGTATAATTAGTACATATTAAGGAAGGCCATGACGTCTAAGGTCGTTTACCATGTTGATTTTTTTGTATGATATATCGATCTTATAACGATAAGTTGGAACCAAAGGAAAGCGTAATACATAGGTAATTTGTCGCCATTAATTTTTCAAACAATAAAATAAACCTGTACGACTTCCTAATCTAGTAATGAGTCTATTTCAAGTTTTCCTTTGATGATATGGTCGTTAATAGAAATTGTGAATAATTGAAGACACAATTTGTGTGCAAGTCACTGAGACAAATAGTTTTTCTTTTTAGAAAATTATTATTATTCCACTTAAAAGATGTAGTCCATAAGAAGGAATTAAACAAAAGTGTCTGTCCATCCGTGAGACAACCAATCAAATTCCATGCAAGAAATCCTGAATTTACCACCTGTGATAACATGGAAAACGAGGCTAAAAGTGAATTTCTTTGAGCAAAAAATTGAGCGATAAATACAGATAATTAAACACAAAACACAATTTTAAAGCATACAACACCCTGGACAATCCATATCATATTAGGTTCTCGACATGTGGTTAACATGGACAAAAAGACATGTAACACGTGTTCTTCAAATCGATGGGAACAAATTATTAATCTACTTCAACTTTTATTTTACTATCAAAATTTCATTGAAATTAATCATAAATATTAAACACTATTTAACATATCAGACAGACTAAGACTAAGAATTCCAGAAAATCAAAATTAAAATTTGCATCGACCACATGTGTTACTCTCGCCATTCTTTTATCAGACTACTGGAATGTCGTCTGCTACAAGGCAGCTAAGGAATCACGAGAAAGCGCGGGTTTCTTAAAATAAAATACGAAGCTGGTACTCCATACAAGGCAATTATTTCTCACATTTTCTGTACACTCTTTCATTCTGATATATTTAAGCCTTAGTTATAAGATTTTGTCTTATCTGAGTGTTTGCATAAAAATGTATAGTAATGCGATGAAAAGAAACGTGTAGTTTTCCTCAATGACAGCAACTGAACGACAAAATCATTGAAACGACATCAACAATAAACATGTGTCTCTATATAATAGGGTAAGGTCTTTATGTTCCCAAGTCTAAAACAATCAAAGATCTGGCATCTACGTAAAATTCTCCATATACCAAAATCCTTACAGATATGACAAAATCCTTTATGGTATCATGAGGTTTCTTTTTACAGTATCTTTAAAGGTTTCAAATCTTCAATTAAGTGAGTCTTTTAACAACATGTGAACTAGTTTGTTTGTACTTAGTTAAAAGTTTATATGTTTATATTAACTTAGTTTATAATGTACTATTTTATTTTTCGTTTATTGTTTTTTTTTTTTTTTTTATTTTAAACAAAAATCAGGCTGTTGATTTTATCTTTTAAATTGTTTCATATTTAGTTATGCTGGGGGTCTTTTATATCTAAGTTTTTGTTAGAGTATTGCTCATTGTTGAAGACCATAGTCCTACAGTTGTTAACATTCTCGTCCTTTGGTCTTTGATTGATAAAGTTGTTTCATTGTCAATCTACTTCATCTTCTTTGACCTTATTTTTACAGTAACAACACAAGTTGTTTGGCAATTAAAGACATATTGCCTTGTTCAATCTTATTTAAAACAACATGAATGAAATAAATGGAATTGACTACTGAGTCCCTTAATGCGATGAAAGTGAGGCCACATTTCATTATTCTATTGATATTAAAAAAAAATGTGGTAAGATTGCCAATGAGACAAATCTCTACAAGAGACCAAAATGACACGGAGAGTAACAACTACAGGTCACCGTACGACCTTCAACAATGAGCAAAACCTATACCACATACTCAGCTATAAAAGGCCCCGAAATGTTAATGTAAAACAATTCAAACGAGAAAAAAATACGACGCCCTTATTTATATACAAAATATATAATAAACGTAAAACAATTACGCCAAACATAAAATAGCAACACACGACAGTTGTATATACAATGTATCATAGCTAGCTAATACAACATAAAATAGCAACACACGACAGTGCATGTATATACAATGTATCTTAGCTAGCTAATACAACATAAAATAGCAACACACGACAGTTGTATATACAATGTATCTTAGCTAGCTAATACAACATAAAATAGCAACACACGGCAGTTGTATATACAAAGTATCTTAGCTAGCTAATACACCACACGACAGTTGTATATACAATGTATCATAGCTAGCTAATACACCACACGACAGTTGTATATACAATGTATCATAGCTAGCTAATACAACATAAAATAGCAACACACGACAGTTGTATATACAATCTATCTTAGCTAGCTAATACAACATAAAATAGCAACACACGGCAGTTGTATATACAAAGTATCTTAGCTAGCTAATACACCACACGACAATTGTATATACAATGTATCTTAGCTAGCTAATACAACATAAAATAGCAACACACGGCAGTTGTATATACAAAGTATCTTAGCTAGCTAATACACCACACGACAGTTGTATATACAATGTATCATAGCTAGCTAATACACCACACGACAGTTGTATATATATACAATGTATCATAGCTAGCTAATACAACAACACACGACAGTTGTATATACAATGTAGTATAGCTAGCTAATACGACATAAAATAGCAACACACGACAGTTGTATATACAATGTATCATAGCTAGCTAATACAACAATTTTATGAAGCTAATATATAGTCTTGACTGGTCGAGCTGTTCACCTCATAATAATTTGTGCAGTTGTTTATACCTATCAAGAACTGCTCAGCCATAGACTGGTCATGGAAAAGTTAAAGAGAACAGCCAATTTATTATATATATACATCTTAAATGTGATAATTTATACGGACCATCAAAAAACATTTTTTTTAAGGTTGCCAGTATATGGCATATTATTTACGAATGTCGGTCCGGTATATGGCGAATACATACCCCCTTCGTTATCTCATCATGTTACGGCTAACTTAACCACTTAAAAATTCATCTTGTTTTACGTATTATTTTCCTCTATTTTAAATGTGTTAAGTTGTAGCCTTTATATCTCCTATGCCAATGTAATTAAAACTGTTGCAAGTTTGGAAATTGGATTTCCCCTTTTCTTTAGTTATCCTTAACGAAACGGGAGTCATAAATCTAAAATCGTCTTAATCAAAAGCGAGCATGCATTCATAAAGCAAAACGTAATGCAAAAAGTTTGAAAAATTCAAATAAAATTAATCACAAATAACTTATCGCAAGACGGGGTAGGACGAGGAAACGAACGGACATTGGCATACAGTGCTGTCAGTTCTGTTTGAATGAAATTGTATTTTCAACATAGCATAAATTTAACATTTCCCCTCATCCATATAGCAAAACTACATTTGTCTTTTTTGTGTTTCCTTAATTACTGAATAAAAAAAGTACCGCATTTTAAAGAGTAATATGTATCAAAGTGTATATGTTTTAATAATATTTGGTAAACCTGTTCAATGATAATTAAAGAAGATATTTTTATGCATTTTTTTTTAATTATATCTTATCTTTTTGTAAAATTTTGCACTTTATTCACTTTAATTTTTACTCTAGCAGTTCCATTAAATTCTAATCATTTCGGGAGAGGGTCTTGTGCTTGGAAAATTAGTAAATTCAAAGGCAACGATTTTTGTAATGTGTCATTTCAAAAACTCTTCAGACGAAGGGTCAGTACTTTGTGAGCCAACCTGATATTTCGCCAAATGAATTAGTAGGCTGGGAGCAAAAGGTGTCACTGTGTACATCCAAAAGGTGTGACTGTCTGTTGGCCCAATAGTTCCATTGTCAACTTCTTTTATGTTCATTAATCTCAGAGTTTAAAAGACCCAAATATTTGCAAATCAAAGAGGTCTAGTAGGTTTTTTTTTTTATCAAAAGACTCATAGTCAGCAAGTCGGGACGTCCAATGTGACAAATACGTGCATGGGCAAAGGAGAGTAGCAGTCAGTACACCCAAGTGTTCCATTTAGTCTGTGTGTCAAATTGGTCAAGTATTCGGCGGGAGACCATCCAATGTTCCTATGGTTTTGTAGTCCATGAGATTTAGTAGTCTATATAAATGCATGGGCTACAGTAGTCTGTAGGTCCAAGGGATCAAGCATGGAGTCACCACAATAATATGGTTGCAAATCTATTTGTATCATTGATTTGCGTTTGTGCCTTAAGCTATATTTGATTATTCCGTGGTTAAATGTTTGAACGCAACCTATTTCAAATTATGTTAATTCAATGGCTGTGTTACTTATGATGGGGTTCGTGTTTCTTAATCGTCAGTTATCATCTATGTTGGGGTTTGTATGTGTACCGTTGGTTGTCTTTTCGTCCTTTTCGGTTATTTGTCATGGCGTTGTCAGCTTGTTTACGAGATAACTTTGAATGTCACTTTGGTATCTGTCGCCTAACTTTTCTATCAGAATATTTGTTTATATGTATGTGCGGCACTTCGAAACAGACTTTATCTTATATGATTCTTCGATTCCAATATGATTAGAAATAATGGATTTCCCTCTTCGCAAAAATAAGGAAACGTTGTTATGTTGCAGTTTTTTGTTTACCCTTAAATTTATCAAACATTGAATAAATATAGATTAAAAAAAAGTAGTTACTCCTTGTTGAATATTTACACGTTTTCTGCTATTTTTATGATTATTAATATAATTATAATACCTAAGACTTATTATTATTGTTGTTGTTTATGTGATTTTATTTTGTTGTCGTTTTATGTTGGTTTGGTTTTTTCTTCTTTCATGTTACATTATCAGTTTAACTATTATAATCAAAGAATTATATTTTTATTTCATGTATTACTATAATAGTTTATTTCACATTTCTCATTTGATGCAATGCTTATTCCTATTACATTCCCAACAAAAACACGCACGTAATTGTAGAAATATAAAACTCAAAATTGTCTACATCAACATATTTCGCCTTCACCTGTAAGCCACGTACTTTACCAAAGATCATTTCCCAAATTGTAACAGTAAAGATATATTAACCCCCCCCCCCCCCCCCCCCACCTTATTTGTTTTGCAATTAATTCATTAATTTAAACTTGCGAATAATTAACACGTTAATTTGTTATTCCCAATGAAATAGATCATTTGCGCCAGTCTGTCATCTTCTTTCTTGAGGGAAAATATTACATGGAGATAAAAGTCTTCAGGTTACAAAAATGTCACGGCAAGTGATAATAGTAGCACAAAATTGGTCGTGCACTTGTTCCTAATATCTTGTCCTATTAAACATCGTCACGCCAATTTTCACTCCTTCTTTTACTCATCCCTCAAAGACCTTAATTGACCCAGATCAGATAACTCTTATCATTTAATCTGCTTTTAAACTGTCGTTTTCCTTTTCACTACATCTCAAATTTACATAAAGAGACGATAAAAACATAAGGGTGCAAAGAATTTTTATGTTAATATATGTTTTAATACCTACAAGTGTTAAACTGTTATTTGTTAAATGTGTGTGTCAATGGTACAAGTTGTCATATGTCAACTACTGACTCAGAAGCCACTTTTTTGTTTTTTAAACATTAAAAAATTAAATTAATTTATTCAAAAAACCTCCACAAGTTACTCAATTAACAAGTCTTATTGTGGTAAGTTGCTAGATATTTTGATGCTTCATAATATGAAAATATTCCGAAACGTCATTAAGCTATGTCTAGTTTCGGGATGGACTTCCGAGATGGACATATCCGTCATTTATCAGCCTTTTATTCTTTTTGTGAAAATTTTGATGAATGAAGAAAAAACAGAGGTCAGACAATGAAAACATTTGTAAATGGTTTAACAACTTGTAAATCATTGTCGTTCGTTTTATTGTAACATTTATTAATATTTTCATACTTATATATGGCAACATTTATTAATATGTCTGTCCCTTGTTTACTAACCAACTAGAGCTAAAAGACAATTGGAATTTATGATTTCTACTGATAATTTTATGAACACGTAAACTTCATATTAGAACAATTTTTTTTCTGATTTCAAGAACAGTAATCTGGAGTAATGAATTGTTATTTTATGCGGGATTATTAAAAAATACTATCAAAATTTATATCGTTAGGGACACGAATTCGTCCCGTATTTAAATAATTAAATGTTTGTGTTAATGGTACAAATTTGTATTGCTCATAAAAGTGTTTCTGTGCCACGTACATTTATTTGTATTTTATATAAAAACATAAATTGTTTGATGTGGGGCAGATAACACTATACATTAAAACTTTTTGTCGGCTTTTTCAAAGTTCAAAGGAGAAAAAAAGTGATTTTACTTCTCAGGCCCTCTGGCGTTGATGATAATCAATGAACGATGAGCGAGATCTATCAAGAAAAAAACGTTTTCCTTTCCCTACAAAGAATTTTTCCATCATGTTAGAAAAAAAATTGTAATAAATTTCAGGGCAATATATTTCGTATCGTAAATAACCGCGAGACACAACTGTTTCCTTTATTTTCTCGATTTCAAACCAAAATTAAGATGTATGACACATATTTGCAATGAAACATTGTTTTTATCAATCATCTCAAGAAATTTGTCACAGAAAAATCTTTTACTTGTCTTTTGATACGTAAGATATGCTTTTCTCGTTGCACTGCAAAGTAGACATAAATTTATGGTAATTTCTACAATACACAGCAACATCCCTTGATCCAGCGGTTGATATTTCTGATATGATCTAAATGTATAATGCAGACTTGTTATTTCTTCCTGTTTAGATTGTAAACTACCACAGAGAAACAAAATAAATCTTCCAAACAAAATTATCTTTATCGAAGGTGTTACAGAAAGTTTTAATATTATTATTTTTTTAAATTGCACTTTTCATTTTTCAAAAAAAAGAATGACAAAACTTAAATAAATTTTCTCTCTGAGATTTTTTAAGTGTTTTATTTATTTTTTTATAATTATAAAAAAAAAAGTTAAATTCCTAGCTCAGTTATGTAGGGAATTTCGTTCATTTACAGAATTTAAATTGTTGGTTTTTAAAAGAAATGAATTTTATCTTTTCAAGATGAAAATAGAACAGGAAAAATTTAGTAAAATATTTAAATTACTACTAACAATAAAATTTACTGTTTAAAGACATAAAATGTTACCTTTTATTCGAGTTGGTTTTCTGTTGAAAAATGCATTACATCCGCCGTGTTGAAAAGCGTAATGTCCATAATTTGGCGAAACGGAACTAAATCTGCAGGCCGAATTTGACACCACTGGGCCTACCCCTTGGTAAGAACAGGGGTTGCTGAAGTCACAATAAGGCCCTTGTTTATAAGTGGGCTGGTACGGGTACGGCATAGAATCACCTAAGTATATCATTTTCCGCTTTGTTCTTATTAACACAAATGAGTTCAAAACACTGTGAAGTATATTAATATCGCTAACCGATGTTAATTAGTTAAAAAGTAAAGGAATTTTCTTCCAGAAACGAAAGTTGTAAGAGCAGCAATGAAATGAATAGAAATGTAACATCAATACATCCCGGTGTCAGATCGTTTAATAAATAAGTTCCATTCGCATCCTTTCGCCTAATCGGGCTCATTCATATTCAAAACGTTATCCGTAACGAATGCACAAGCTCTCCTCCTAAGAAGATTCCGTCCTCATACACAAAGATAAAGGGATCGCATGCAAATCGGCAAAATGACATTCACTATCTGTGATGCGTTCAAATAAACACGATTGTTAACAAAGTGGGCGAGAACAATTTTTACAAGACACTTGTTTTACTGCTAATAATTTTTTGTGATCTTGTCAAAAAATGGTCAGACACGCGCCTCATAGTAACCTTTTACCGTTAAACTGTTCACTCTGATGGTTACGGAGTAACGCCTGTGAATCGCATTAAAACTGATTTCATCAACAAAATCGTAATAGCATCACACACAAATATTTTTTTTTCTAATCGGGTTTCTCTTCACTCGTTCCAGCATCCGATCCGTGTATTATAATAGACAATATTTTGAATTGCTCTTGCTATTAATGTTATTGGGAGATGATATTGACTAATCCAGTAAAAACACAAAGATGGAACCTCAATTTTTTTTTATGAAATATCTTAAATATATAGAAAAGGAATAATTTTGAAAAATGATTACTTTTCCTAATCTTGTCCAGATACCTGCGTGGGAAAGCGAATTGAATATCTAAATGTAAATTTATTCCTCAGCATGACTTTAGATCAGATGAAAGCATTTTTTACCTTACCCGTGGGTCTTTCTTCATAATCGTTATTCTCTTATTAATCTAAATGAGACAATCAGAGACCAATTGCTTGTCTTTATCTAGCGAAGATGCAGACGAAGTTTTCTTTAAGATGTATAACGTTAGAGATAAGATGAGTTTTAATTAATATAAACGTTTCATTATCTCTCTGTTAATTGCCAAGACTTCATTATCGTATAACCAATTTATGCAGGGATGGTGCATATTTTAATATTTTACACACTATGACATATAAACAAGTGTTAGAAAATTCCTCTACCAGAACACAAAAAGTTAAATAAAAAATATCAGAAAGATAAAACTATTATTTTTCTGAATACATGCAAGTTAATGTAACAAATGTTTTGTAAAAAAAATCACCCAATTCGTCATGCAAGGATTGCATAAAATCACCAAAGTTCAGTGTATAAATGGAGCCATTAAACACTTCAGTTGTTGGGTGATGGGTACACACAATTCTATTTTTTTTTTTTATTCTTTTTAAAAACATTTATGCATTATATAACGTCTTGTACTGAATGTTATTCGAACCTTAATTAAACTAGTTTCTTAGTTAAATGATTCAGTTTACCAGCAATTTGAAGAATGGTTAAATAAATAATAATAAAAGGAAGGTTGATCCAATTTAAAGTCCGACAAGAATTCTGTTATTTTGCCATGTGTTAACAACAAATCTAAATATAGGGGCATCTTTTAATCAAAGTTTGGTTTTATTTCAAACCGTTACATTTGTAATGAGGTGTCCATTACAGATTATTAGGTTTGTTGTAAAATATCTGGGCATTAAGGCGAAAATTTTGCTTTTGCTCCCATTAAATTCTCACCTCGCGCGACAGATTTGATAAGTGCAACGAACCGCACCGCCGATTGCAGTAATTACATTATTTTCTGCTTTGCAAGTACTTGATTAATGTTTGAAAAATTATCTGAAAATTTTACTAATGTTGTGGACTTAACGATCTAATGCAGCAATTTGATTCTTTAAAATCTGCATAATATTTCTCATATTTTAATGTTTTTAACGAACTAACATTTTAGTGACTTAATGATCTCAATGGTTTAAATTTCGAATATTTGATGTTTGTTTTTATTTCTAAATTCATAAAAGAACTACTTTTTCAATAAAATTGTTTTTCGGGTATGTATTTATTGAAGTCGTTTATCATCTGGTAGTATTTTAATTAAAACACATGTATTGATCTCAGGCAATTTGTAGTTAATGGCATACTTGATAATTTTAAGTATTTTAAAATGACTTTTAATATCAACATTTCTGCTTCACTAACTAGCATTGCAAGATGTTTTAAGAAACAGTTTTCAATTAAAAAAGTCTTAAAAATGAAGCAATTTTAAATCTGAAGAACATTATTTGTAAATAAAGTTTGTAGCAAAGAAATGCATTATTATTGTTTTTAGATAGGAATGGTGTGTTTCACATATGGCATGCACTGTACATGTATTGCTAGGTGTGTGCGTAAAGGAGGGGGTAAACAAATCGTTAAAGTATTAAATAATAATAAACAAATTTCACATACCAAAAACGCTATCTTCACCGAATTCTAAAATGAAAATTTTCAAATTAAAAATCATGCATCATTTAAATGATGAATATTAAATACACATAAAATTGTAACATAAATCTGTATGACAGGGAAAGTTGTTTCTTTTTACATGTTTAAATTTCACAATGGACAAATTTATTACATCAAATATATATTTTTTGCTGTTCTCGCATGAAATATTTGCAATAAAAGTGGGTTGCAACCTTTTAGACATGATTAACATAACATAAACACAAACAAATTGGTTATCAACTGACGGCTTAAAGACTCCGCCTCTGTATCCGCCCACATATGACAAAGGCGGAGTTAACTGTATATTGAGTATGAATACGATAATTGGTCGAAAACAAAGTCAAAGGTTTATATATCACATATTCATGACAGATTGTGGGCACTCAATAAAAATGAAACATCTCATTTGTGATATATAAAAAAATATCATACATTCATTATTTACTTGAAAGTTTAAAAAATAAAGTAACAAAGATCGAGGCGGTAAAAGTAAACAAAATAGAATATGAGAACCAAAAAACATAAGAAAATAATTAAATATTTGGAAATTAAAAATAAGCTACAACAAAACAACAAAATATGAAAACTCGTATTAAATTATTTTCATTGACTATTCTTTAACAAATCCGAAAATACGAAGTAATTGAGATTTGGAATCCGAAACCACAGGATAGGACACAGTCACGCGATATCGCAGTCATTTAGTGTATACCGGATCTAACCCTGGGTCAATTTTCTAGTGGTATGTCAATAAATGCAAAATGGTCATATTGTTTCATTCAAATAGTTTCAAATAATAAGATTTGATCAATAATGTTATTCTGAAATTAATAAATAATCTTTTTAAAAACAATATTAGTCATTGTGAAATAAGTCAAAATGTCTATTTATCTAAACTAAAATTTCATAGCCACCCGCAATAGATCTTAATATTTTAAATGCGAAGATGTATTTAAAGCAACCACAAAAAACATCAGATTTAAAACTCGGAAAAATGGAATATAAGCTGCATCACCAACCTTTTTCTTTCGATAACACATGCCAATGATTTCATAGTGAACAAATTTCCACCTGCCCTTCTTTTAATGAAAAACATTTGGGGTGGGGCACATACTTTTCAAAAATATTCATAGTCCTATATGTAACAAAGAGAAATTTGCGAGCTTATAAATTTGACCTTCATTTTGTACGAAAAGGATTCACATTTACAATTGGAAAAAGAGAGAGAAAGGGGGGGGGGGGGTACACAAAAACTCGTACAAGCAGTATCATAATGCGAGGAAGAGATTTGACAAAGAGGGAATTTTATTGAATCTAGTACACCTTTAACAATTTGAAAATATACAAAATATATACCGTATGAAATATTTCTTGCACATGCTTAAAATTCAACTGACAGACACAATATATTTACACTGCGTTTTTCACAAGTTAAAATCATAAAAAAGAATGAGGTATAGCATGATATGTCACTTTTATCATAATCATGTACATTTCTTGTAAATAGAAAGATTAAAAAACAGATTTTCAAATAAATCTGCGTCTGCCTATTTAATTCATGAGAATTTGTATTTTTGAGTTCTTCTATCATTTTACTGCCCACCCATACACGTAGAGGTTTATCGGAGGTTTATATTTCTTCAACTTCACTCTATGTGGTCAAAATTAAAGTCATGATGTATCGTTTTTCAGAAGATTTTTATGTTTATATTTTGGATACATAAAAGCTCGAGGCGACACATTAGAATCTGATGAAAATATCTGTAACAAAGACAGTCGTATTCCATTAAAATTTGACAGGATCATGCTGTGTATGTTTCTGCCAAAAGAAAATCTCGCTTTATGATATAAATATGGTCTTTATCGAAATATAAAATCTTTTTTAATGCAGTCAAAATTGATAATCAGAGTTGATTAAAATGCTGTTAACGCCTTTTGTGGTGGGATTTTACATTTTATAGCACTTTACAAAATTTACAAAAACCCGTATGTGAAAGATTTTATTTTCAATGATATAATTAAATATTCATAACATGTTCTCACATAATTTAACAGCTAAACAACTGCTCAGGGAGTTGTCCTTCTTTGGACGGTTTAATACACCCAGAAAAAAAGACTAGAAAGACCAAATAACAATCACAATGATTCAAAATCATTACACATTTGCCATAGATTGAAAATATATTTCTTTTCTCTGGTAAAACTAAGGATATAAGACTGCGCGACAAAAGAATGCACGTACTAAGATCTTTTCCCCTGTAAAATACAAGTTAACAGAGAAAATTGATATACGAGATGTGTATCAAGAGCCATGTGCAAATAATATTTCAATTGAATAAACAAAGAGAAAGACAAACAACTTCATACACAACATGTAAGTATAATGCAAGGTGAATAATTTTGGAGCCGATTACCTTGTACAAAGGTTTAAGAACTTAATTATTCATCAAAATGAGTGACGAAGTGATAGATGTACAGGACATCTGACAGACCCCCCGGGCAACAATATAACCTCAATCCATATACTTATATTTATCATTACATGTTATTTATAGTTGTGTATTACATTCATTAAAAACTGCCATAATAATCTTTAATATTAGTTACTGATATAATATAACACTCATAGAAATGTTCACTTTTAAAACAAAACTCAAAATTTCAAAGTTTTCACATTTGAGCCCATCTTATACCACTTCCTGTTTCTTTAAACTGATCCCTTGTATGGCTAACTACGACCCTTTCATGAGAGAGCTGGGCCAGGTTTAAGTACATGTGTACACGTTGTCTTCTAACGGGGAATCAGCTTGTCATACAAGGACAAGATAATAAGTTTTTGAATCTCCGTATAGAAATGCTCCAAGGTGTTCTGAAAACTAGTTCAAAGCAGAAATATTTGATTGAAACTATAAAATATAAGTAAATCATCCGACAGAATTGGATTCCGCCCAAAGATCTATACAATAAAAGTGTGTACCGCCACAACTGAATAGTAGAGAACAAACAAAGGATGCACTGGCGTAGCTATTGATATAAGAAAACTAGTAATATACAGCAGAAAAAGGACAAACGTAATCATTTTAGATCTTTTAAAGATGAAGAGGTTCTGATACAGACAAAAATATACCCAGATTATTGGTTATGTCACATGGACGTCAAATCGGCACGTAACTGACCGGTACTTTGCCAATGATAGAAAGACATGCAAGTTCTAGTCGTGCAAGGTCAGTTACAAATGTAAAACATGTTGAATGGTAAGGCATACATTATTGTTGTTGGGCAACATTTTTAGAAGATACAATTGACCTATCAAATGTTTTACAAATTCAATTATCAAACGTCTAGTTGTAAGAAAATGAGTTCTTTTAGACAAGGAATCGGGTATACAGATACAGGACGTTGGCCTTCCTCAAATAAAAATAAGAGGATGTGTTATGATTACCAGTGAGACAACTCGCCACCAGAGACCAAAATGACGTAGAAGTTCAAACAACTATAGGTCACCCTATGGCCTTCAACAATGCGCAAAATCTAATTCAAGTTTAGACACCAATCATCGTTCAATTATGTAACATGGGTAGGAGATCTTTATTATCCATGTATATATTATAATGCACCAAAACACCACCCTTCACATAAAACGGAATTATATAGTGTCTAATCCGCTTACGTTTTATCACCTAGTGATACCTTAATTAAAACTACTGGGGTACTATTGATAACTCATATCGATCCATTTTCTAAAGTATAATACAGTTTTAGTTTTGTCAAGCAGTATTTAATAATTTACTAAGTAGATTTCTAAATTTTCGATTATTTCATACACAAAGTTTCAAATCCGGTGCTGTTTTTCTGAAAACAACATCTCTCTCAAACAGATTTGATTGTTGAAAGATATCATACAATCTAACGTGTTGATTAATTTTCTTCTCTTTGTCATTTTCTCACGATTCCCTCTGACAGAGGCTTTGTTTTTTAATACTCTTTTCAAAAAAAAATATCCGGTAAAGAGAATTGAACGTCAAATACGTCATCGCGTTTACTTCTACTTCAATGAAACACACCATATGGTAACAGAAAAATACCAAATGTATGTTAAAGTGCATGCTTAACAATAACAGGACTGGAGAACCAATTGTAATGGCTGATATCTTCTTATTTGAACTCTTGTGGTAAGTCGTCTCATTGGAAATCGTACCACATCTCCTTACAAGTATTTGTTTATGGAGAATCAAATCATAATGACATTTTAAAGTACAATATCTTAGAAAGCTTTTCTATGAATTCAAAAGGTATGTCAGCTTATAACATTTTCTTTAGATATTGAGCTATTGGGACTCTCTGAATATTTTAGACAAAGCATGTATAAGATATTAAACGAGAAATACTTCTGCTTATCTCCATTCTTTTTCACCAGTTTTACTCAGTCGTATAAACTTGACCATTATCGGAATATTTGATTATGTCCACTTGTCAGAGACACAGCCAAAGAATCTTTTGGAACTGTTTCTTTTTTCGTTAACTTTGTGACTATGTTATTGTCATTTTTTACGATATATGGCTTTTGCTTGTATATCCTTCCTCTTTTCGTATCGAAAGAGTTATTGAAAAGGCTATATAACATAAAAATAAGATGTGCATGGTATGATTGTCACAAACATTATTTCTTCAATGTTTGGTAGCGACTATGGATAAGCATTATCTTTCAAGTCAATATCTTTCAAGTCAATAGAAGTATAAAACCATTGATTTTTTATTTCAATTTCAGGAGACCATTAAAATCATCTTATTTTAACTATACACAAATAGCAAGTACGATATACTAAAAAAATCAAAATGATCTCAGCTACTACTAGTCAAAGGGCATTAACTCTTGAAAACCAATATACAGATTTAACTATTGGAAATACAAGCTATTTAAATCAATTGTGCAATGAGTACCAATATTTGTTTACAATAGGATTGTGGTGGAGTGTGAAATGTCTGTATAATCCGCGAATCATTTGTAAATAACCACCGACTACTCATGCAACAAGTTAACATGGCCTTGAGTAACCTGTCGAACAAGCGAAGCAATGAGTGAACATGGCCTTCAACATACAGTTATTTGTATAATATCTAGACCTTTTACGCTTAGCAGTGCGCAAACCATAACAAACTCTGCGTTTCCTTGTACTGCTGGCTGACTCAGATTCTTTGACGAAGAGTTCAATAACTTGAACAATGTAAACATATATATTGTACAAATATATGTTCTTCTACAGGTGGTTTTAACAAGTAGGACATACATATGTGTATATAAGTTCAGATGTTTGTAAAATCGAATGTTGTTTGAAATTATGTTAATGAACACGTCATCGTCATGTACAATCTAAATTTGATTTAAATTTTCATTCAGTAAAGAACCATATCACCATTTCAGGTATTTCAAAATTCAAAAATTCCCACAGGTATGGAAGTAAGATACAAAATACATAATTTATTCAAAAAGAATTCGTATACATAATCTTTTATTTCTTAAAGATAGGCAAAAGATACCAAAGGGACATTCAAACTGAGTCGAATACAAACTAACAACGCCTTGGCAAAAGAAGGAAAAAATACCAAAACACAAACAACACCACAAATCCACAACATAGAAAACAAAATACTGAGCAACATGAACCCAACCAAAACCGGGAGAAAAAAGTATACAATCTAAAAAATATCCAAGAAACTGCTAAAACCCACGTGTCATAGACCAACTGTGAGCAAAAACTGTACTTTTATATTTGAAGTTTGTTAAGTCAATACAGAGGTACATAAGGGGTATAAAATTCCAAAGACCTAAACATTATTTACTGATCCCATTCTTTTCTTGAAACGACAGAGTTTTGTTATAAAAAAAACACACACACAGAAAAACCCCTTGCCACCAAATACTACCCCTGAACTGTATACACTTTATATTGTTTACTGAAAATACAGATCACATTACGATAGATTTTTACCTGTTAGTTATAAAAACATATTTAAAAATATTCGTGACTTTATTGTTCAGTTAAAACATGGTATCAAATATCGGTTTTAAATTCAGAAATATAATAATGGAACTGTTTGTTCAAACTCTCAAGGACGAATGACAGGTATTAAAACTTTATAAAATAAACAGGGGTATATAATAATGGATAATTGGCACAAATCCTCTACTTAGCAGGAACATTGTTAAAATTTAAATATAATTCCTCATCAGAAAGGTTACACCATGAAATGCATAACAATTCATACATATTTTGACTAACTTGTATTTTTGGGTAGCTACTTTACATTGACCTTTTACATTGACCTTTATCCCACAACCCCTGTAATCCTCGTAGGTATATTTTCCCCCAATTTTGGGATGTGATGAAAGTTTTTTGTACCATTTATCGAAATAGTTTTCTTTGTATAGAAAAAAAATTAACGGTGAAGCATATCTTGATATTTAAAACACTTTTTAATTCTCTTGAATAAACATCTCCCTTTTAATTCATAGTATCTATACTTCAGTCACATATTTTAATCAACATTCAAACCTCTGCGTTATTCTTAGATGGGAGCATAGGGATAAATGTGGAAAGAAATATGAATTTAAAAAAAATCTTACCTAAGGAACAAATCATTGCAATGTTCTCCGTGTTAATTTTAGTAATTCATTGTTTTATCTACATTTTTTCCCCTAACATATATTATATAGATACAAAAAAGTGACCCGTCAGTATCAATCACACTTGCCAAGATAATAGCGATCCATCTAAAAATAAGAACAATAACTAGACAGAACCGAGCTTGAAAACTAAGGTGTGTTTCGATACATCACGAATTCATCTATTTACTTATAATAGCTGAAAGTTAAACGATGAAGTACGTCAGACAACAAAGACAAATTAAAAGAAACTTAATCAAAAGTGCGTGCTATATTCAATAAAAATAATTAAGCTACTCAGTTGTTAAAATATCACAACAAAATTTGCAGTTTTCTATACAAAAATATCGGCGGAGTTTTTAAATAGCTATCCTGTTCACTTTTACGTTTTGAAGGCATGCACTAAATGAAACTGATCTATACCAAAAGAAAAATTGACAGTGTCACCTCAGGTGGTAAAAAGGCTAATACTTGTTGCCATGGCAACATAGCAGGTAAATTCAATGTGAAACAAACTAATGAATACAAACAGTTTGAAAGTGATTTTCGCACACATACATTTATTCTTTTCAGCTTGGATGAATAAGACCACGTCGAGTTATCGACTTTGCTTTTCTGCTCCAGTAATTAAAATTTGTAATTTCAATCTAGAAGCGTAATGGTGGGTTAGTCAATTTTATAGGAAAAATACTTCCTTTTCAGTCAGTTGAAAGAGTTTTAAAGGTGGATTTTCTTTTTAAAAGCAGGGTAGAAAATTTGCTTATCACAGCGATAGAAAACGAACAGGATTATCCTGACGCGAAAAGTGAAACGCAACTAAAATGGATTCCGATTTGGTTCCATTTTGTTTCTGTAAAGAAACTGAAATACTCATACCAAACCTTAAATGGAGAAATTTAATTAAACTGTAATCCCTGTTATAATTCGAAAGAAAGAAAGCCAAAAAAGAATTTTGAAAAAAATGTGAACGAACGAAAAACAATCAAAGTTAACCACGGTCCAAATGAATTCCGGAGTTTAAGCTGCACTGTGGTTTTAAATAAGTACATATCTAATCCGCTACAGACCTTGTCCTATGTCAAGGTTAATATACCAATCACAATGATCAATGTATAAATATTTTCATTCAAGAAAATTGCCGTTTGTCGGTCTGCTAGTCATGAGCGTCTGTAGCCATGAGTTGAGATATGCAAAAATAGCACATGTTATACCTGAACGCCTCGAAATACTACAAAACTACTCTAATGGAAAAGAGACAAGTCACTCACTGTTTAAACTTAGAATTTGCTTTGTTGACTGAAAGTATTCAACAATATATAAAAGAGAAAAATATAGAGACCAGCACTTGTAGGATTTTAATATCAAATCGATCGTTTGAAAGAGAGGAGAAAAACCAACAACACAAACACTTTACAAATAGAACAACAAGACGTTGTGCAACTTCGTTATTGAAATATAAAAAGGTATAAAAGTACAGGTCAACATGTTCCCTTGTACAAAAACAGAAGACAAGAGTGAGGAAAACAAACAATGAGTAACAAAATGGAAGCCAGTTAAATGTAAATAATTCAGTAATTAATGTGGGTCATAGGAAGTATCGACTTTGAAAAAAAAATCAAATTATCGACCAAAGCGCTATCGAATCTGAGATCTTTTGTGATGTATGTTTGATATTCTTTATTCAAGTTTTAGGCTTAAGAAGGTTATGAAAGAACACCGAAAGGTATACAAATGTTCAATTACGACAACAGTACCTGCACTGAGTTTGTTAGTTCTTCGTATTTAATATTTGAAAAGTTGTATTCAATATTTTTGATGTATTTCAATTTAACTGATGTAAGATCGATATAGAGGACATTAATATGTATGGTACAGAATATGAACATTAAAACATTCAAAACAGGTAAATTGATACACGAAATACGGTTCAATGTAACATTATGCCTCTGTAAAAATTACAAATAAAACTAAATCAATAATAATAATTTGAATAAAATATTGATGTCAATATTTCCGCCATTGTCTACCTATAAAATTGAAATTCAAAAACATAACAAAAACTAAAACATAAACAAAACAAAAATATTAAAATGAATAATAAGATCTTTAGTTCATATTTCATTTTGATCAGGAATAGTAGTATGTTGTATTTGATAATCTCAGCATGACTGTAGAAGCTTGAAGACCTTTGAATAAGCTAAAATGCAAGATGTTTTATATTGCGGGGATTGCTTTGCCGAAACAGTGAATACGAACAAAAAAAAATAACATGCACGAAAAAATTGGTGAATATGGCAGCTATAATTTCCAATGAAGTGTAAAAAGAAACATGTAGAGCTATGGTATAAAAATCGATGCAAGCAAACAAAACGAGACTCTTCAACATTTAAATCGAGAGGAGACATTCGTTTTTTAATTTTTTTGTCTCCGTTGAAAACTCCTTCATGAATGCCTCTCTTATCAGATTGTATATTTTAATTTTGATCTTATCATTTCTAATGCTACACCTTGTACATTACTAAAACCCTACAAGAAATCTGAAAGGCAAAGAGAAGGTAAATTTGAGAAACTTTATGACTTTCATATATTTAAAGGAAACCGGTATTAAACATATATAATATTGCAGAGACACGAATAAGTTTTCATAAAATATGATGAAATTGATCAACTATGATGACTATGGTGTATGTAAAGTTTAATGCTCGTAAGTTATATATAGGTTACTAAAGTTCAAGCACCAAAAGCCGGTAAATTCAACGTGTTGGCGGTGATACCCCATTCTAAAACAACACCAGCAATAGTTTCTTTGCTTTTTGGCCATGTTGGTTAAAACCGATTGTGACCGAATGTATTCGTTGAAGATCATTCAAGATATTCGTATTTTTTAGTAATGTTCCATACATATATTTATAATTATAAATAACAAAGCGTTCAATTAATTCGAAAGATAAAAAAGTTTGCTTTTTTTATCTTCAAAGTGACCATCAAACGTACTGAGACATCTATCGATCTAAAAATAAATACATCTAGTTATTGTCAATGGAAAAGTGTTTTAACGTTTTATTTTATATCAGATATGTATAATTTGAACAAAGGCTCGAAATACTTTTCACAATCGCCACAATCGCACATGGAACAGGTATTCTTTGAACGAGAAAACAAATTAAAAACATAACTAATATTTTAAAAGGAGAAAAATCGAATTTCGTCCATTAAACCTAGTATGACACATCTTCAATTGAAAGGTATAAAACTTGGATTCCCTAATGGTCTGGACTTTGAAGATATGTATCTATATTTGCGAAGGTATGTGTGCGTCACGCTCTTGATCAAAGTTTGCGATACCTACGTTTTTCCCTTAATGGTTATTTTAAATTCTTTATAAAGTATATCGTAAAATATATATTTCTAAATAAATAACTACTAATAAACGTTAAAACTTTGATGAAAAAAGTTTAACACATTAATATTTAGTAGCTATTTCGGGATGAAAGCCCCATGAGATAAAATTCTCGTAACAAGTCATGCATTTTAATCATAAACATCCCACATAATCAATAACACGTTTTTTTTAAGATTTACTAGGACATAAGATGTTAAATTGTCGACAAATTGCAATTATCCTTTTCAACTAAATAAAGCAGAATCGAGACGCTAACTGTCACACCAAACCTGGAATTCTTAAAAACTTACAGCATTTTTTTTCAAATTACTATTGCTGTCTTTTTTCTGTTGTACAAATAATCTCAAAGCAAAACAAAATCAAACATATCCACTTCACTTAAAAACAATTATGCAAATTCCATTAGGTGGTATGGTTCTATAATTTGTTGGATTTTCTTGATTGCTTCGTTTTTTTAATACTTCTACCAGTCCTAAGTCCACGTGTACTAAACATGCTAACCAGACTTTTCTAAATTTGTCGATGTAGAGGTCCGAAAAATGATTGAATGATAGGTGTTTAACGCTAATTCCAGCGTGGCCATTTTTTTTTATTGACAGGAGAAGGCAGAGTACAAGAAGAGAACAACAGACCATCGAAAGGATATATGCAATCATAGTCAAAGGCACCTGCCATGAACAGGGTTCGAACTCGCAACCTCAGTGTTGACGTGCTAATGATCACAGTAAAACAACTTCTAGGTTTAAAGTATAGTTATTCAACGAATATTCAATATAACATAAATATAAACCTATTAATAAACATACACTGTTGACACAGAGAAACATGTATGTCTCGCCTGTATAAAATTCCAATAGTGTAAACCAAATATTGAAAAACTGCATACCAAATAGTCTGGACTTATCATGAGTGGTTCCCCTTAAACTGACATAATCTAAAACTTAAACAAGTGCACTATATGCAAAGGTATCAAAGGCCATAGAACATGAATGAAGGGGCAGGACCAAATAATTTTCTTGGAAATGAGATGTGCCATGGCTAATACAATTGCATGCAAACAAAACGTCATTTGTGGTTTCACTGACATTAACCTAACAAAGAAAACAAAATGTTGACCTCACAACCACCACTAGCACAGCATGCACCGATTTGGATCGGCTATGCAATTTAGTCGAAGAAAAACAAAGATGTCAAGAACTATTTCTTAAATAGTACAAAAAGTTTGCAAATTATGGAAACAAACATTGGTTTTCCCCTGGTACGCACCTCTTTGCAAAATGGTCAACTTCCTTTCAGGGCAATTAATTCTACTTCTAAACATTGACTATTTAAGGAATGCTCCATTGTGTCATTTAGAGTTTCTTTATCATTTAATAGTAAATATCTTGATAATATCTGTAACCTGAAACTCTTTCCATTCTTCATCCTCACATTGAAAGCTTTATGAAACCCCTACAACTCAGTAAATATACCAACTAAAACCTAGTAATTGTATACTTTGACAAGGTGTTGTAAAGACTGAAAAACCCAACATAAATGAATAACTAGGGCATAAATAAAATATATTTCGTTTTTATGTGTTCTATATACGCTTGTGAAAATCGTTAAATTAATGAAATCCGAACCTTTTGAATAATTTTAAAATTAAGGAGTCTGTTTAACAAACAAACCAAAAATTCAGCAAAAATGCATACCATTTGAGCTAAAATCTAAATGATAAAAGTTTTGCGAGGACAAATGTCCAACAACAGGACATTTTTAAGTATCTCATTACAAGAATTCAAAAACCTAATTTACAGTTTACCATCCTGTTGAAACGAGACCAAATCATAGGCAAAGTTATCAATCAAGCTTCATAAAACTGAATTTTGAATATTTTATTAAAAAACACGATTCTATCATCTCTAACCGACATATAGCCTACATAATAACGCATATCACTGGCAAAGTGTAACAAAAGTAATAAAATACAAATGCTCAATAAAAACCTAAAATATGGCAAATGGGTTGTATAATTTACAGTCAATATTAAAAGCATCAACATGTACCAAAATTGTCCACAAAAGAAAATTCGTGTTATAATTTCGATTTCTTTAATTCACATATGCCATTAGATTTCAATGTGTTCTCTCGATTTAAAACATCATATTCATAAAATAAAATTAAAAGTCTACCAGTTTCTAAAGGTCTATTTGGAGTAAAGGTGTGTTATTTTTGAATTATGTAAATAAGTCTTTTTATTGCCCTCCGTGTGGTGTTTGGGGATAATTAGTTGCAAGTAAAATTTGTAAAGACCTTTGCCAATAAAAATATCTCCAATGACTAAGCAGGACCAAATTAAATTGCCCTCTTGTAAGCCTTATTACCAATCATACATTTTTAATTGTATCATATATATGTGTATACACCTCTTCGGATTGAATCATATACATGCTTTTGATTTGATACTGTTTTATTTCCTGAACGCTAGGGAAACAGTCTCAAAATGGCAGGCGTTATGCATGTCACTGAACTGTTATGATGTTAAATATAAAATGATCATATAGATACCAGATTTTTCAAACCGTGAACGCCAGTCGCGCATTTTGTTTTCAAAAGACTTACCAGTGTCTCTCGAATCAAAACAGTTAAAAAGAACAAAACAAAAAAGGTTGTTTATTAATGATCAAAGAATCCGACAGGTTTTGCCAATTACAGCTAAGATAATACATGTAATATAACTTTTAAGGTTAACAGTTCAAAGGATTTCTTTTAATCTGGAGATTCCACTAGACTGGCCCTGTTTCAATACAAGTGTATAATATAAGTTTCGACCTAAAACTTTTCAGATCCCCAACGAATTTTTTCTTTTGCATTAATTTCATATTTTTGGGCTAATGTTGCTTATGACTTTTTTTAAAACAAAACTCTTTATCCCATCAGAGGTCCGTGATTATACAGACATAGCCCTTCTGAAATAAAGCCAAAAAAGACTAACATTACCATTAATTACTCATACAAATATTGTCACTGACTTCAGTCTGTAGCAACTAGCCTTCTGCTGGCAAATAGCAATAAAATACCAATTTTACTCAACCATGCATATGCGCATTTTGACAATTAATGTTTTCAATGATGTTCGAGACCTAAATATCGGAAAATCCAAAACCCGAAACAAACTTTGAAGAGCTGATCAAACCAAAATAGCCAAATATAGTCAACATGCATCATATTTACTATCAGTTTGTATCTATACTGTTGGTCTTTTTTTTGTACTGGAGTTTCTCACTTATTGTACAATTATTTGAAGCACGTATTATTTCGTTTAGGCCTAATGGTAAACGAATAACTTTAATATATAAGAACACGAATTATGTCTGCAATTATCGACTCTTAATGTGGTAAAAAGTGTGTAGTCAGTGGTTCTTAATGAAGCTTAAAAGCATATAATTCGTATGGGGTAAGGAATTATATTTAATCCATCGACATGATTATGGCTGATATCAATGACTCTCTGCGAGAGCATGATAATGTCTGTATAGTCACGGACCTCCGATGGGATAAAGAGTTGTGTCTGAAATCAGTGACTTTGTATGGGATAATGACAGTCTGTTACATGGACTCTTTTGAGGATTATTGGTTATGTCTACGTGCATCCACATTCTCTACGTTGAACATTTAAAATGATGCCGTATCATTGATTCCATATGAAGTAAGGACACACAGAGAGTTAAAACTAACTCTGTGTCGAGTAATGAACTATGTATGATGATTCTCAATAATAACAACCGATTCAGTATGATTATGGCTTATGACTGTAAACATTGCATTGCTTACAGGTGTTGTGTAATTATCAGTAGTATAGTGAGAAGCCCCTGTTACCAATTATCCTGTGTAAGTTATGTAGACGAAAAGGGTATCTGCATGCCGTATTAAATTTAAGCCTAATAGCTTTTGTGATTACCTTTCCCAGCCATTGGGTTGATAATACTGCAGGTTACTGGTAATATATAGTCTCAGAAGATACCACCAGCCTTATATTGCTAAAGAAAATCTTCTTCATTACTCCAGACATAAAGGGCCTAAGTCATATTTGGCTCAGTTTTATTTTTAGCTTTTCAGTGTTCTTCAACTTTGTTTCTATTTTGGAATTTCAACTGATCAGATTTTAACACCACTAATGAGTCTTTGTACTGCACGAGTGGCATACTTCATTTTAATCCTGGTATTGTAATGAGCTGTAAGTGTAAGTAATGATTGGCATGTATCTACTAAGCATATACCATGTGGAGCATTAAAACCAAAGTTGACTATATCTTAATAATGAATTGTCACCAACCCTTAAAAGGTTGATGCTATTCATGAAGGTTAATTTTCTATACAACGAAACGGAAACCACAATGCAATAGGAATGAAACATTATATCAAAACAGTACGCATTGTTTCTTGGTTACAAAAATGTGTAGATATTTTCAAGAAAACAAATATACTAATTGTGTTTTGCTTTTGTCATACTCTTTTTGGTCTGACTTTCCAATTACTGGAATAATTGCAGTAATCAAGTTGTTGAATGTATAAATGAACAGATGTAGAAATAGCTGGGATGATTATTTTTTTTTAAATAGTCGATGCTTGCTTAAAAAGCTAATCTGAATAGAGAAGGGAAAACTGTGAAGATATATTTTGTATTGCAGTAATTTTGGATATATACTTTTTTAGAGGATTTAAGGGGATAGGGGCAATGGACCAAGCCCGCATTATGGAGCTTTATATAAGATATATGCATAGACTATCATGTATGTATATGTATGTATAAGTCGTGTAGGTAACAATGCATTTATAAAAGTAGACTGGTGACTATGGGATATATGTTAATGAATTAAAAATTATTCTGAATCTGAACTCTCAACAGCATTCAAGACTTTCCAGCTAAAGGTGTGATGGTGCTTTCTTTGAAAATCATTCGGAAGACTATGCACTTTTTACTGGATAAAATGACAAAGCATACATATAATGATGTTATTATAAATTTAAACATTTTGGTAAAAAGCGTGTGTTAAAATGAGGCTACATAATAATACACTTATGCAATGTCAATGCATATATAGAAGCTGTCCACATGAAGACTCCAATTTCATTATAAACTTTCGTTGCTAATATATATCCTTCCGTCATATCCAGCAAAACAAACGACGTTCTTTTACCCACAAAACATATTCAAACATGTTTTTTTGTCCTTTTGGAGAAAGTGTTGAATATAGCGGACAGGTAATCACGGCACAGGTATACATTATTGATAAGACAATACCTGAAGATGATCATCACTGTAATTATGTTTTCTACTTTAATCGTCTATTTTATTCCTTGGAGATATCTACCCTTTACTATTCTGACAAGTCTGATAATGTTTGCATGCCAAGTTCTATTAACGATTGTGTTTTAGTTTCACTTCCCCGTCCTCCTATATTTGAATATCTATTTCAATGTAAGCATGCGAAGAATATGTTTACTCAGACCAAATATTGTCTTTGTTTCATCTGACAACTAGTAAGCAAATACTGTAATCAAATATTGAACTATTCATCAACGTTAACAAACTTTATAGAAGTGAATGGCGATTTTGAAATAAGACTGCTGCATTGTTTTTGATATTGACAAGTCAGCTTGAATTTGTTCTTATTGATTGAGACAGAAGCTAAATCTTTGTTTGTTTATAGATGTATAACTGCAAGGTATTGTCAAGAAAGCCATATCAGCTATATATCATTTAAAAGCAATTGGTAAACCGGCTATTAAAAAATGTAAAAAAAACATTGGGTTGTGGGTTTAACGGATAATATAAAATAGAATAATGGCTTATTGGGTCAGAGAACTGAAATTCCTTACCAAACATTTTAACTACCAACATGTAAATAACATTATCTACAAATACATACAAAATGAATACAAAAATGAAATCTCGTCATGTCAAAATGAACTAATTCAAAACTATAGCGGCCAGACTTTCATAAACTAATTGTAAACGAAAACCGACACCAGAAAAAGTAACATAACATAACATTAACATGCCACCATATAGACATATGACTTAACATTAGAGTCACTAGCATACAATAACACAGGGACAAAGCATGTCGAATTACAAAGTATGTAAGAAAACGATATCAAATGGACATTCAAATGCAAAATTCGGTGACAAACTGACAACGAGCGCCAAAGCAAAATGTGTACATATTTTATATAGGATCGTATTCTTTTCTAAAAAGGCAACTTGAAGTGAATAAATTAAACTGATACTGGCAGTATAATCTGTCCTGCTAGGTAACCCAAAGTAGTTGTTGCATGGGTTTTACTCTTGTCTTTGTGAATGCTAGTGACTTTAGTTATCAGTGATGTATCAATGGTGGCATGAAATATATGATCAAATGCAAAAGAGTGGGAAAAAGTACTAGTATTCATTTCTGATTTTAAGGCAACATGAAGCGAATATATCTTTTGCAATATAAAGCAACCATTGGCCACTATACAATTTATTGATAAGGAACTGGACAAAATTAAAGGTGTAGATAGAGGTGGTCGCAAAAACAAATGATACCTACAAAACCTTTAATATATTAAATCAATATGTATGAGTGAGATAATGACCCTGTTGATAATTATTATTTCTGATGTTAGATGACATGCATTGAATAACCAGTATTTTACAATGACTGTATGTACTCAGAGACATATGACCAGGGAATTGGACAAACAAGTCACTTCATTCTTTCACTGAGAAGATAAAAGTCAAATTGAAGCTGTCTAGATACATGGATGCTTGTTTGGTTCTCTGCAAAATAATCATCAAGCTTTATACCATTCATTGGCATAGAAAAAACATCCTGATAGTGTCAGCGTAAATCAACTTGTATATACACGTTCTTACAAATCGGTACTTTGACCAATACTATTCTTCCCACTTCTCCGACAACAAAAATATCAGGAATGCAATTTAAGCAATCAGTGGTGCTATTAACAAATGGACTATGTTATTCTATAAAATTAGCGGAAATTGACAAAACATTTGTAAATTGTAATAAAGTAAAAACCTCCATTCATTAACGAGTGCGACTTCACAACAATGCAATGAACTACTACTCGCAAAATGACGCAGTAAGACTTGTGAGCTGAGATCTTTATAGAATTTTAATAATTCATATCAATTTAAAGGAAGCCAAGAAAGGTCAGGAAGTTCTGAATTATTGAATATCGATAAAAAAGATTATCATACTGGACATTTAAGTTCAGGACAGAATACAATAAGCTACCAAGAAAGAAACTAATTATGTTGTTTTTCTAACAAGATTTAAATGGAAGTAAATTGATTGCGCCATAAAATGCAGTTATAAAACTGCTGTATGTGTTTGTCACAAACGTGTTTTCCTCTTAGAGCTAGCAGGAACAAAAATATTCCACCTTTATACTGTTCCCATGAGCTGACTTTTTAATGTTTACTTAAACACTTAGAAAAACTTGCAGAAAGTGTTGTTCCAGATGACAATGAAATGAATTTGATATCCCACCCCACTCATTAAAATGCTAGCAACGGGTCTTGCATTTATATTGCAATTGGTGGCATAGTAATATTAGCAGGATGGATATTACCACTGAGTATATCCTTATATAACCAAGTAGATATAATTCAAAATAGTAGCAAATAAAAGCAAGGATACTAATTACAGCTTTAAAGATATAAATGTCATTCTTGGGGTCTCGAAATAAGTACAAATGGATGAAATAATGAAACTCCTGGACCTATCACAATATATAACCTGGAACATATTTCTACGAAAAGCATTACTCTTTACTATAAAGATATTCATATTCAGTTGTTTGCCCAATTATCATTTTAGTCATCCTAATAAATTTGATGAAAATGCAGAACTTTTGAATTGAGAGTATGTTATGAGACATTCACTAGGAACAGACACTTACATTTGGTCTTCCATATAAAGGAGTTCAAATTCATTATAAGACATCAGTAGTCATGTGGACAGCATGAAGTGAATTAACCATAAGGTTTTGTATTAAATTGAACAGAGCCAAGTGAAAGATCTTACCGTCGTAAACAAAACGGACATTTCAAGTGTTGTGGATTATTAGTTTTATTTATTTAGTGGTTTTAAAGTGACAAATTCAAAACATTACATAAGCATTCAAACTTATTGGGAATCCTGTACAGTTATATATCTGCAACCTAGGAAGTCATCACATTGTACATGTTTACTGCCATATAGAAATTAGATAATACTTATAAGATAATTGAAAACTGAAAGTAATCAAACATCAAACCTTCAAATGACTTTATATAAAAGGTCAGGCGATGACATTCTTTGTGGGTACAACTCAGATCTTGAGATAAAAGATAAAGTATATACCACTTATAGAAGTGAAGATTCATAATGCCCCAAGTAAAGACATATGGCCATATACTGTCCAGATACAATAGATAAACTTTTTAAAAACTTTACCTTGGGGACGTTTGTGTTTTTCCGTTATACACAGGCGCCATATCAGTGTGATCATATTTTCAAAATAATTACTAGAAGGATGTGTATGACCACTGTGTGTCATAGCGTCATTTAATTTGGCAAAAATGACAATGCAGTTTCTAGATTTATTTTCTCATCTAAGAACCACTTCAAGTCTATCTAGTTTCAACAGCCATGATATATTAAAATATGACAATTAAAACTAGCTGAGTTTTTTACAATCAATGTGTAGTCATCAATATGAAAATGTATACATCATTCTGAAGACCAGCTCAAGACCAGACAAACGAAGTTGATGGAAATAAACAAATTGTACATATGCACCCTGGTCAAGACATGCATGCAAAATAAACTAGCGCATAAATGCAATATTAACCAAGATATGGTCATACACTCATCAAAAGGATAAGACTATGCAAACAAACCATCCCAAATACCTGCAAAACTGAAATTCTAAACAATCTAGATTTCAAACAATTAAATCCGTAACTTTAAGCGAAGAACACGCACGCCAAATTAACTAAGACAGGATCCTGAATAAAACACAATAACCATGCAAAATTATAGAAGATGGGTTTACAAACAAACCTTCATAAACAAATTCATAAAATTATCCGTACAAAAAAAGCTCATATCAGGTTCTAGTTATTTAATGTTCATTTTCTTCCCATAGAATTGAAGCAACACATGTAAATTCCATCATAACAATGACAAAGTGAAATCTGATACCCTATGATTGTATACGGATGGCAACAAATATGTCACTTACAATATAGTATTATGTAAATTATGTAAAAAAGGAATTTACGAGTAAAGTGAGTACACATACATATATCACCCTGCTGTCTTGAGTTTGGTTAACTCCTAAATACATAATTAAAGTAACATTAACCATAGGTGATGATGATGGTGGTTATGATGATGAATGAGCTCATGCTGATGAATGAGCTCATGCTGAATTTCAAAATGACCAACCAACAAGTTTCAGAGATAGGATATGAATTGTACATCAATATATTTAAAGTACACCGAGAGGACAAAACCTATTAAGAACGAACAGTTTCCATTTATGACTTCATAAAGAGAAAAACACTGACCATGAAAACAGTTATATTGCCATTATTAAATAGTAATTTTGACTACTTTAATCAAACACCAGTATAAAAGTAGGGATTGAGTTTCTATGAAGATTCTCTTTTAAACAGTTACTACTTTGGACTACTAGTCTTAACTAATGATTGAGCTTCAGAGAAAATTGAGATTTAAAGTTACCATTTTGACCTACTTGTCTTAACACTCAAGGAAAATGTTACAGTTGTGACAGTAAGAACACATGTGTCATATGTTTAGCTGAACATATTTTTATACTCATAATAAATACATAATTAACATGGATTAAAGTCACCATAACAATAAAGGTTGTGTTGATAATCTTAGTTTGTTGATGGTGGTAGTTAATTGTGATGATGATGCATCGTATCATACAAGGGAAATTCCATTATACAACTAAGAAGAGAAAAGAGGTGTCATCAAGAACATCAAGATATAAGATAACCGAGACAACAAACTCAAATAGAACAAAAACAATCTACTTGTCTCAACTAAGGATTGAGCTTCAGAGAAGATAATATTTTTGATATACAATCTCAATTTACTAGTCTTTATGTTCACAGTATTGAGTTTCAGAGAAGATACTGATTTTTGAGTATCCATCTCAACATTCTAGTCTTAACTCAGTATTTAGCTTCATAGAAGATACTGATTTTTAAGTTACCATTTTGACCTACAAGCATGCCAAGTCTTAACTAAGGATTGAGTCTCAGAGAAGATACTAATTTTAAATTACCATCTCGACCTAATATTCTTTATAAAGCCCTCTGTTCAAGAGAAGATACTGATTTAGAGTTACCACTTTGACCTACTATTCTTAATCCTTGTGTAAGGTGTTACAGTTGTGACAGATATAAACACATGTGTCATATGATTAACTTAACATCTTATTTTTTACTCCTAAATACATAATTACGGTCAGCTTTACCATATAGGTGTTGATAATGATGTTGATGATGATGTTGATGATGGTTTTGGTTGTGATGTTGCATGTTGTGATGCATTTAATTAATCATGGGTAAGTTCAATCAACAACTAGAAGAGAGAAAAGAGATGGGTTGTACATCAAGATATAAGAAAACCTAGAGAACAAAGCCAAATAGAGTAGAAAGCTTCCATTGATTGACACTATAAAGAAGAAATACTCTTACCATCAACTCAGTTTGACTACCATGAATACAATGTTTTATTGAGTTTAAAATTAGAAATTATGACTACTTAAATCAAGATACCAGTATAACATTTAGAATTGATCTGCAGAAAAGATTCCCTTTTAAACAGTTACCACCCCAAACAACTACATGAAGTCACAACTAAGAATAGAGATTCAGAGATGATATTGATGTTAATGTACCATCTCGGCCTACTACTCTTTATAGCTAAGAATTAAGATTCAGAGAAGATACTGATTTTAACGTTACCACTTAAGGTTTGAGCTTCAGAGAAGATACTGATTTTAAAGTTACCACTTTGACCTACTTGTCCTCACCCCTCGTGTAAGGTGTTATAGTTGTGACAGTAACAACACCTGTGTCATATAATTAACTGAACATCTTTTTATAAATACAGGGATTGTTAACATGGATCCTTTTATGTCCCTCTACGGTTTTTATTAAACCTATTATTTGGCCATATAATGTTCCAAAATCTTTACACGAAGGATTAAAAACACGTGAAATAACACAACACTGGTAAAAGAAAAACAGGCCGTGTACTTATTCATTTTAGTGGTTTGATTTAATTTCCTTGAGCTTATAAAGGAAATAGCATCCAAACAATTTTCTCATAGAATTCTTTTGTTAAAATTTGAACAAAACCATAGTTTATCTTCGACAACAATTATTTTTATTGACAATTAGAAAAATAACTTGAGGCGGATATCGATCACGGGTTATTTTCTTAAAAAAATATAATTAATACTTTTAAATAAAAAATGTTAATTTATGGAGTGTTTTTTTGTACTACAAGCCTTTAAGGTGTGCAGACCAACAACTTGATGTGATCGTCATTTCTAAGTCATTTTCGTGGTTATAATAAAATGACGAGGACACATATAATGTCATCTTATTTTGACAAATTGCGTGGTATTATATTGTCGATGGGGTAATGCAGGGAGACGGCAAAAAAGTAGCATTTTATTTCCCGCTCAGAAAACCATTATTATACAAAATAAAAGTAATACCAACCATCAATAAATGGTTTTTAACAGTTAAATAAATATGGTTAGTGTAATATACAGTGAATTTTTTAAAAACAAGTGTGTTATTTACATCGTGCTGGTTCAATTGACATAGACACATGGCCGCTTACCTTTCACTGATTTGATTTTGTCGTGTTCCTCGTTATTGTTGTTGTTGCTGATGCTGATAGGAACCGTAATATAATTGTTGTTGACTTGGGATAAGATGGTTGTTGCTGCCTGTTGTAAGATATCTGTTGTTGCCACTTGTATAATTTCTGCCTCTGTTGGATGTAAAATTTCTTGTTCGTTTACATTGACATTATGTATTTCTGTTGTCACTGTAACGGTCTGTTGTTCTTCTTCTGTTACGCTCTCTGGAGAGGGCTCCCGATTGGTTTCCACTTCCATTGGGACTTGCTTCAGCTGTTTTTCGATACGGTATCACTTGTTTTGAACTGTATGGAAGACTGACCAACCGCTAAAACCCCTTCAGATCCTCTCTTCTTAATTACTACGGTTGATCTGTAAATAGTTTCTATACAATAAACCTTTGGAATCAATAAACCACATTTTCATTCACAAAAAAATAAGTATTGTCTCATGCGAAACTTCCGAATATACACATGGTAAAATGTTGACAGTGCCCATCCAGGTATGGAGGTCTGTGAAACGTAAATGAGAGCATTGCACCGTGAAGACCTGTATAAAACTTACCTGTCAATACCAGCCAGTCGTCCGTAGATAGGACAAGGCCCACAAATGAATGTCTACCTGCGAACCAGGTGTGCAACTACAACGCGGAGGAATACAAGCACAAAAATATTTCAGTTTGATTGAAATGGATACACAAAAGTTATGGACGACGAAAAGAAGCGCTTTCTATTCTACTTATTGTGTCTAATTTCCATCATACATATTTAAAGTTCGGAAAGAGTGCTGATTGGTCGACCATGGCTTTCCCGCCATTAAAAAGCTATCGTCACAGCCCGAAGGTGACATTCCTTATTTACGTGAGAAAACACTTTGTATGCAGGTATACTTGTATACCTGAGAGATGAATAACAAATTGTGTATTGAGGAAAATTCTGAAATATTGTATTTTTCAATTTTGTTGATCAATATTTTAAATGGAATATAGTGGTTTTGTGTTTTAATATGATAATCAAAGCTTACGTATGCAAACCAATTGGTTGCTTTAGAAAATTACGGGACATATTTTACTTGTAACTTGAGTGTTACGCAGGAAAGTCTAATGGCGAAGACTGTATTAGTTACCACATCGTGATGAAGCAGTTTTTTAACAGTCTTTCCGGCTGCCGTTATAATCCCGGATTCAATTTCATTTCTATGTCGCACCCGTTTGCTTTATCGGTCAGCTGCAAACTACATTACAAATAGGACTTTCAGTGTGCCTTTTATTTATTTCTAAAAATTCTGTTTTTTCAATTAGGAATGGTTAAATAAGTATTTCCAAGACTCTTATGCAAAAAAGATAATCAGAAATTAAAATATACGAGTTGAAAGTTTCATGCATGGTCTTAAATTTCCCTGGTCTACATGGTTCATTTTCTCCCTAGTTGTAAATGTAAATATACACAACTTACATCACTATTTCACTTGTAAGTAACTTGGACCTTGTATTAACATATGAAGATATGTCAAATAGTGTGTTCTTCCTTCGGGGGGAAAACACCAAACAAGTACATAAAACTACGTGTACATGTAACAAAACTAATGACGTAACAAAATGTCATCTTTCTAAATATTATAGAACATTTCATTCACAAAAATGTTGACATTTTACACAAATAAACATATGTAAATTAACATATACTATCGATTCAATTGTTTGCAAGCTGATCCCAAATACAAATATTTGTTTTAAGGTTGAAAAAAAATAACTTGACACTTGTTTGAAGCGTTGTTTTCTTTCTTTCCAAATGAAGAAAAGTGAAACATGAAAATGAAACTTTGTTTCAAGTCATTGTAAATATTAAATGTTTTTATTGTTGTTTCATTACCGATAAATAATTAAAATTCCAGCGAAAAATATCTTAACATAAAAAATCAAAGTAATAAATACGGTTATCTTTGAATAGATTAACATTGAATAATAGTATAATTTTTCTACTTGTGGAGAATAAAACTGTAAAATTAATCTCATTATACTTCCTTTAAATCTTTTAAACCAAGCAAACTGTTCAACAAGGTTTGGAGAATATCTAAAATGCTAAGCACTACTTTTTATTTACTTTTCTTTTACATAAAAAAAATAAATAAGCTGTGTGTTGACAGTTCAAATATTTAAAATGGTCTTTTACAGGTTATGTCATAATAACCATTCGGTGTATGATAGCTCAAAAGGGATATATCATTTTCAGTGCCCAAAAAATCTTTAATTTTTGAATTTAGCAAAAATGTTGACAAGTGTATTAGTTTAGAACAATAATTGCAGTTTTGAATAGCAACTTTTCCAGAAAATCAACAAGTTGATAGCTTGATCCCACCGAAGAACAGCCTCTTCCAATGCATCATACTTATAAACAATCAATCCGTATTAGGAAATTTTCTATAAACCAAAAGTTGTCGCTTTTTATGTTATCGTTTGCACATTGCAATAGTTTCTGTTGAATCGATAAAAGCTTTGTTTTGAACAGTAAAATGCTATCCCATTTTGGGGCATCATATCCAAAACGGGCCCGGATATAATAACCCAATTTCTGATTCTCTTACATTACTTTGTGACTAGTTAAAGTTACTTAGTAAGATTAAAAGCAGGTCATTTTTATAAAGCAAAATGTATAACAATAAAAGAAAATGACTGTTAACGGCAGAAGTATCTTTTCTCAAATGAAAGTAAAGTAAAAATTACTTTTCATTCGAATTTTACGATATAGTTTTAAATCGTAGATCGACAAATTCTGGGACTTACAGGTAGTTACGAATATATTAATAAATTAGAACAATTCTATAAAAAAAAAACATTAGCTTCCTATGATACCAACGATTGCGGAACAATGGCACTCAATCCTCGATTGTATCCAAAAATATAAACACTTCTTGTGATCGTAATACTATAAATAAGGGCACCAAGAACTCAGGAAGAAACCCTCTGGTTATTTAAAAAAAAATCTAAGTTAAAAATAAATCTTTTATATTTAATTTTGTATTTGCACTTCGGTAACAATTTAATCATTAAAAAGGAGACTGAATATATTAATGAGACATTCAACTCTCACAAGTCTAAGAAAGACGAACAACCGGGGCAATGGCAGGAAAAAACAAAAATACAAACAAGTCCACAAAACAATACTTATACCAAAGATTGAACAGACCATGCAACAAAGTATTTCTGCCCCCCCCCCCCCCCCCCCCAAAAAAAAAATCCCCCGTCATGCACCGTTATGCTGCTGGGGAAAAAATATTCGGGTACAAGTCTTTTTCTAAGTTAAGAAAAGAATACCCTTCAACAGGTCCTCACAGTTGAACATTAAGATCGCTGTATTTGTTGACTAACTTTAGAATCCATATTAGGTTTAAATATTTTTAAATTGACTGTTGAAGAAATAATGTCGTTCGACAAGTAAACAAATGGGCAAAATTTCCATAAAAAATCGTGTTTCCTTACAAATTAAAACTTTTAATAGGATAACCACTAACATATATATTTCATAAAAAGGGTCAGGAAAATTGTGAAATAAGAGTTTTTTAAGAATTTCTCTAATCGTCTCTTATTTTATTACTGGAGTCGTTTTCCCATTGAAAATAGTTGAGGGTAGTTAAGCTGTACACAGTTTAAAAATTCTTATAACAAACTATAGGTACACAGGTACAAAAGAAGTTTTATTTCTTCTTGTATTAACACACCTATAGAAAAATCGACTTAAGCTGGAGTAGACAATAACTGCTTTCATTGACGGCTCTGTTTTTTAAAGAACTCCTACGGGTATAGGTTATACTCAAGTTATTTGTATTGAATAACTACGGTTTAGTAGTATTGTTATACACAATAATAAAGCTTAATTATTGAAAATCGTCCTGGTTAATTGGGGGTAGCGGCTAGGATAAGTACATGACGTTTCTCAATGATTGTGCTTGAAAATACAACAGTTCCGTTTCTACTATTTCAAACCCAAAAAATATCTAAAAGATACTTTTAATTCGTTTAAATGACTTAACAAAATGTGTAGTATACGTCATAAAGGCAGAAACCAAACAAGATAATATAACAAGAAAAAACTGTAAAACCACAAATGACACTATTAATGATAGTCTATCGAATATTAAAACTGTAAACATCTTTCATATAGAATTAATGAGTTGAGGTATCATTGTCATTACGTGAAATAATCATATCTAAAAGAAAAGAGAAAGTGATACCGATACATTTCAAGAGATTGAATACATTACAACTTTTTCTATCGCTTTTTTTTGTACGAGAACTTTAAGTACAACCCTTCTGTGACAACAGATTAAAATTGGAAAGTTTTTCGCGTACTTTACAGAAAATCGATTAACATATTCACAGTTTATAATAATATAAAAAAAACACATGTAAGAAATATTTACAAAATATCATTATTGGCTTTGCAAAAAAAAATCGTCGGGTAAATTTGTATACAAATTATTCTGCGGAAAAACTCTTAAAAATAATTTAAATTTTAAAATACCCTTTTTTATTACACCATGGGTAATTTAACACTATAACGAATCGTTGAGAAAGAAAAAAAGACGGTAATAAACATCAAAAACGAATTAATGTCTAGCAAGTACCGAGCGGAGACTCCGATCTCTACACCCTTACTTCGACTTCAACTGTCCGTTCGTTTTAAAAACAAAACAAAGTGCATAAAGCAATGGTCTTAAGAGCACTCGATCAAGTGTGAAAGCAGAGTAATCAATATGAAATAGTATAAAGTTGACAAACCTTGGTACTGATGCGTGTCAGGCAGTCATCGATGACGACCAAAGCCAATATACAAACTGCTTTCAAACTCACTCAACCCCAGTCAAATCCTAGTATTCAATGCGCTTGACACCCAAGGTAGAAAAGTACCCGGATTGAAACAAGTTGTAATGCGTCTATTTAAACACCCCTCTGGCAAACTTGACGAACAACAAAGGACTACCAAAATTAAATCTCTATTCATATGTCAATTTAATTTCCATATAATCAAAGGATTAACGGTAATTGAAATTGTAATGAAATTTGAACAAATCCCTTATTTTTCAATTAAAGATTTTAATTAAAGAAAATAAATTATCAAAATACATATAAAAACATTATGTCAGAAGGTTATAGTTATACTCAGAGACATATGTACTGATGTATATTTAAACTAAAGTAAACTTCACAAATCTGTGAAAAAATTCCTGTCACGATTTTTTTTTAAATCTTCCCTTTTTCATATTATTCCTTATAATCATTACCATATTTCTTAACCGTAAACTAAAGATCAAATGCAACTAATAATAATAATATTTTCAATGTTGTTTTTTGGGGTTTTTTTTGTGGGTTTGGGGGGGGGGGGGGTAAACGAAGTCTCCACAGTAAACAGAAAACTTTTTAAAGAAAAATATAAATACTCTGAGAAATGTTTAAATTTTGTTTTTTTATTTTCCCTATGGCATCTTCCGCCTCTTTTTGTACACCTTAAAACGACAGAAAATTAAATAGTATAATCAGGCATATATATAATACAAGAGATTCGCAATTCTAGTAGAATCTAAGTAACGATAAATGAAATCATTATCACGTGGGTTCCGGAAGCGATTGTATTATATATCTCTGGCATAATGCATATCTTTTCATTTCACATAGATATATAAGAAGATGTGGTATGAGTGCCAATGAGACAACTCTCCATCCAAGTCACAATTTATAAACGTAAACCATTGTAAGTCAAAGCGCAGTCTTCATTACAGAGCCTTGTCTGAATAGCCTTTTTCATTATATGTTACAATGTGGTTTTGCGTACCAAACAATTGTGTGACTAGATACTTTGCATACGATTCTGCTCGGTAGCCAGTGCCTAGGTTTATACAGAAAAAAAACATTTAACTAAATTGGGCTTTGGCAGTCAACACCAAGATGGATCTAACGAGTTGTCTGATTGGCTGACACCCGCTCATGGATATATTTTTGCCATGCGACAGAGACGTTATCGACATTTTTATTTATCATGATTTACTCTTAAAATGCAATATAGAATTAAATCATTAGGAATGACTATAATATTTTCCCTGTCTATTCGAAATGACATAAAAAAAAATGTGTAAGGGTTCCGCGGAACCCAGTGTCTCCCCTACTTTTGCTGTTAGTCGCAGACTCAACAAAAATGAAGAAAAAAAAGGAAAAAAAATATTCCTCTTGATATTATATTTTAATTAATATAAAAATTCTGTCCATTTTTGTAAAAATCCAGGAACGTTTATGTAAAAATCCAGGAACGTTTATAAATCTAATAAATATTTTAAAAACTTTAACAGCAGACTGTATGTAATGTTAACTGAAAGAAAAAACCAAGTCCATATATATAAGTGCAATACAGATAAACAGGTACAAAATTTTAACAAAATTTCCTTCTAGATACTAGCTTATGATCATAAACATGCTCCTGACCAACTTTTGCAGAAATTCAGGTTAGTTTAAGAAAGTTATTAAAATGTCAAAAAACTTTAACCACAGAGTGAACGTAATGTTTCCCAGCAGAAAAAAAAACTAAATCCAGTTATAAGTAAAATAAGTAAAAATGGAATTTTATTTTTACAAAATTTACTTAGATACTTGCTAATGATCCTAAACAAGCGTCTGTCCAAGTTTCGTAGAAATCCATGATAGTTTAAGAGTTATTTTAAACATTTCAAAAACTTTAATCACCCGAGTGAATATTTGTGGACGCCGCCGCCGCCTACTACGTCGACAACGTAATGTAGGATCGCTATGTCTCGCTTTTTCGACTAAAGTTTAAGACTTGACAAAAATGTGAGGCACACTACGCCGGTTATCATCAGTGAGCAACACATTTTTTATTGTATTTCTTTATAGGCGGCAGAAAAAATATTACACATGTATGTTATTCCTTAATTAAAACAACCTATATAACTGGCTATCGGTACTGCAGATGCAATAGGTAACACTGTTAAAATATGCCGTACATGATTGCAAAATCTGTTGTATTTTAATGGTAATTGGAAACTCAAGACAAAAGCTGTTGTACACGATAACAAAACTGTGAATTGTTTTTTTAATTGCAATCGGGAACTTGATCCTATTGTATTGCTGTACATATAATCGGCAAAAGGGTGTGTATAATAGTTAGTTCCGTGCGAGACCTTCATGGGTATTCAAGATCGTTAAATACCCCCTGTAATATAGTAATAACTATCATGAGCTCTAATGTTTTTAAAATAAGGTTTCAAGTTTTAGCGTTCCTTGGCACAGGATAGGCCTTCCGTAGAAAATACAAGTTTAGTTTTACAACTGAATCTCAAGAAACATTACATTTATCAATATGTATTCTGCATTGCAAAACACTTGCCCCCTTTTTCATCATGGGCATTTCTGCCGGCGGGAAAAGTCCAGTCAGTTATCAAGTTTATATAACAAATTACAAGGCCAACCTTTTGCATGACAATCAAAGAATTCGTGTGGTCAAAATTGGTTTCGATTTTCATTGTGCTTCAGAGAAGATTTGAAAAAAGAATAACATATGAATGACGACGGATGCGGGACGGAATATCTTTCGCACGCCTTTTGCCGGTAGACGAGTATACAAGTTTGTATATGCCATATTCAGAACTTTCTATTCGCATGGCTTCGTAATATAAATACAATTTATGAATTAATACAAATAAAACGAGATATTTAGTGTTCGTCAATGAGACAGCAAACCAACGACACAAAAAACTAGAGACACTCATGGAATAATGTAGTTTGAAACAATATAGAAAAATTTCTATACAAAACGTCAAGCTGAAAATCTCAACTAGCCTGGAAATTTTAATACACTATAAAATATGACACTAGATATACTTCCCTAAAAACCAAAAACATAAATATATAATACAGACATCTTCTGACGAATATCCTGACTTTGGACAGTCACACGACCTTGCAAGGTCAGGAAAATAGTGTTATTCCGTTTAACTTGAGATCAAGGTCTATACTTCAGACCGAACCATATAAAGATAGGAAAATACTGTAAGCGCGGGTTGTGGTTTTCACTTAGCGTCAAAAAGTAATTTTAACTCTCAGACTTCCAAAAATTTAATGAAATCTTTGGTTCGATCCTTGTCCGATCAACCAAAAAAACTGGAAACAATTGTTTTCGGCAGGAGAGTAAGATTGGAGCAATGAGTTCAAGTAGGAAAAACGTCTTAATCTAGATAGCTACCTTGTGAAATAGCATGTTTACACAATCTGAATCATTGTTAGTGAATCATTGCTAGTTTATTGAATAAATGCACATAGTTAATGTGCATTTATTCAATAAACTAGCTGTAATTGTTAGTTTAACGCAGGGTTAATATTCGTGTTCTACATGAAGAATACACTTGAATATCACATTACCTTGTTCACGTCTTGGATATGGAATAAAATATTTGCTACTGGACGTTACACAACCAACAACTAATCAATCAATCTTGGATATGGTTAAATGATTACCCGCTGGACTCAAAACATCGATCAATTAATGTATTTTTTTTATACAGAGCCAAGTCACATTTTTTGCAGGAATTATATGAAATAATTTATTGTTGCTTGCGTAACATATAGTGGCGAATATTTCATTTCTGCAGGAAAACAAAAAATGTAAATCTATAGACAGCTTTGGAATAGAGTGTCATCGGATGGAACTCGACTATCGCCGGAAAATGAGCAAAGGGGATACTAATTGATAGGACTAAAACATTACAACAATCCTTGTACATGCATTCACATGATGCAGACCCTCAATATCTTTTTGTAACGATTTTGGAACATGCAGAGAGTATGACACTCTTCCAACAAAAGTCATGTAAATTTTAAACATTCCCAATCCTACCGGACGTGGCTGCGTATTTATACATCCCACACAGTCAAGCCGTTGAGCACCTTTTTAGCATGGGTATGGGAGAGGAACACGGTTGACAATATTGTTACTCTCCATTCACTTCAAAATTATTCGAAATCAGTTGGCCCAAAAGGAATGAAATGCTAGGAGATGCGACCGATGTACGTTTTATTTGTCTCAGTCATTCGGCAAAACACGTAGGTATAACTAGGTTAATTCAACCTAGTGAAATTTGAAGTCTAAATAACGAATACCTAAATGCGAGGACGAGAGACGACTGGTAGAAATCCTGTGTGTTGACACTGTTCATCACTATATAGATTACTTTACCAACAACAAAATGCACGGTGTTTCAGAAATAACTAACGCCATCGAGCAATCATGCTTTTACGGTATACGGCAGTCTATCCTTTAACTCATTTTGTCAAATATTTGTCACACATTTCTATCGACTCTAAAAGGAATATCCAAACATGTCATGCGTAACAAATGCATCTGATTCACTAGCTTCTTATTTGTAAAAAAAAAAACACATTTTGACTTCAAAAGACAATAAATACAGTTGGACATTCAATATATTGTACAAACGGGATTGCATGTACTCAAGCAATCTGACTAAACCCATGCCAATCCATTCTCAAACATATTAAGAAAACTAATACAGAAATTAAGCCATGCTGTATGTTTCATTCTCTAAGTAAATCAAGCATTATTAATGATTCAAAATCGACCATTATTTTTTTCTCTCAATAAATAATAAGTTGAATCATCATGATTTTTCTTGTCTTACAAGGATTTAGAATCAATACCTCACTGATACAGTAATGAACAATTCTGAAAAGATATTAACTGCATGGAAGAAAATTCCGGTCGTGAACCTAACAAGAGGCTCCAATGCCTTCTTTATATATCGAGAATCAGATATGTATTAAGTGATGGAAAGTAAACAGAGGTATAGGGGGAGGGTTGAGATCTCACAAACATGTTTAACCCCGCCGCATTTTTGCGCCTGTCCCAAGTCAGGAGCCTCTGGCCTTTGTTAGTCTTGTATTATTTTAATTTTAGTTTCTTGTGTACAATTTGGAAATTAGTATGGCGTTCATTATCACTGGACTAGTATAATTATATTTGTTTAGGGGCCAGCTGAAGGACGCCTCCGGGTGCGGGAATTTCTCGCTACATTGAAGACCTGTTGGTGACCCTCTGCTGTTGTTTTTTATTTGGGCGGGTTGTTGTCTCTTTGACACATTCCCCATTTCCATTCTCAATTTTATTGTAGGAACGGTGATTCATTGGAGGATAATATATGAAGGATCAATTCCATGTGTATTTATTTTACACAGAAAATGTTGAAACACTTTTATATTAATATGTGCCCAAACTTAAATTCAATTTTTGTAATTTTTGAGTTATTTATCGTAAAAATGAAAATGAGGCAATGTGTTGGCTCAAAACAAATCTTTTCATTAGCATTAGAGCTTAGTGCTACAAACAGAACCATATTTGTTAAATCAGATTTTAAAGTACTTGCAATGTAAAAGAAATATCAAAATGCTGCAAAACATTTCACATTTTGGAGGACAATGATAGTAATTTCTTTTTGAATGATATACAATTATGTCCATGACCCTCTCATTCCCCAATCTACTCATTCTATTTCATAATTCTGGTCACTTGACTGTAAGTCCCCCCTCCAAAAAATTTCTTTTTCTCTGATTAACCCGTCTTTATATTTAGAATAGAAAGATGAATTTGGTAATCAATGGAAACAAAAACAGTTTTGTGGCATTTATTGGAACTTATCACATCATCATCATAACCAAAATACTGATCTAATATTGGTATTCTGAATCCTGTCATGCTATTATGTTATCTGAATTTTGTCATGTTATCATGTATTCTGAATTCTGTCCATTCTAAAATCTTTAGTTTGAATCAATATTTTTCTGCTTGTCCCGCTACGAAACCTATCATGATTTTTGAACATTATTTCAAAATAAATGCACACTATAATTTCTGAATTTACAGCAATTTATTAGTTTAAGAAGTAACATTAGGAAAACAAAACACATCATAAAGACTGCTGACATTGCAACAATATAAATAATGTATTGAACAGGTTATATAATAAAATATAGAATGCAAAAGTTAGTAACAAAAATAACAGTTGCAAAACTTTTAAAAAGCTGTATTAAAAAGGGAGTAGGTGTGTTACAGAATTAATAAGCTTATAAAATGGTGTATTACGAAGTAATATGGGTTTTGGTTTAAAATGATTAAAATGCTAAACAAATATTTGAAACGTTTCAACTAGAAGGCCTTTCAAATATTTCATGGAGATTATAAGGCCAAAAAGAAGGGGAAACTTCAATTTTATTTGTACATTCAAAAGTGCATATTTCTGAAATATAATATATGCCAGGGAATTAAAAGCTCCCAATTTAAAATATGTACTAGTATACAATTCTGAAATAGATTTGTTCATTTAAACTGATATTGTTCTCTAGATATTGCTATTAATTATCTAGTTAGTCATGTTAGTAATTGTCTATATTCCATATTGGTTGATTAAAATCAAGCTAAACGATAAATTCATTAATATGCTTAAGTATACTGTTACACGAAGGCCTTTTGTAGGAGTTTATATAAAAGAGAATAATGGACAAAAATTACAGAATAATGGACAAAAATCAAAATAGTGGAGAAAAAAAAGGACAAAAAATATAAAGAAAAGAGTATAATGGGGTGCTAAAATATAAAAATAGAATAGAGAAAAATGACTTTAAAAAATAAAGAATACAGATATGAAGGACCCCCATCCAGGCCCTCTTACATTATGGCTCCTCAATTACCTTTTTTTTCTTTTCTTTTTATTATATGTTTTGTTTTGTTTCACTTCAACTTTATTACAAATCTATTAAAATAAGTACAAATGTCAGCCAAAAATAAAGTAAAATTGTGACTGTATCCAGGGACCAATAACTATAAATACGTATCAGTTCAAACTGTATCACAACTTGTAATTATTACAACTGGTAAAAAAACATCAAAAGCACTGAGAAATAAACATACATTTTTAATATACTTCATGCTATATATACAGTCAATAATAAAAGATATTTTGTTTTTTAATGTATATTTACATCATTTTTAATCATGTTTTAATCAACATTTAATTCATAGGCTATTCAGAAATGAAATATATTTTTTAAAATGTATATATATTGCATGAATTTTTTCTATCATGGTTTTATACACACCTCATTTGTAGATCAACTGGAATTTTTAATGTCTTCTAGTACAAAACTTGGATATCATGTGGGGCTGAATAATTTTAAATACAGTTAAATCTCTTTATAGATTGAATATTCGATGAAAAAAGTTTTATTGTCCTTATTCAACAATTACAGATTGGTTTCATTCAGTCAATTGTCCTGAACATGCATGTAATATTTGCCACTGGACATTAAGCAACCAACAATCAATCAATCAATCATTTATACAGTCAAAAATATCTTGAAAAAAAAACATATCAGGTGTATCTTTGCAGATTTTCATATTTGTTATGGGATTGACATAGTTTTGGTCCAAAGTTGGACAAAATCCATTTCAAAAGCAAAATACATATACTAATATCATAGTATAGCATTGGTTTAATACTAATTATATTATGAAATACATTTAGAAAAAATTAACAGTAAACTGTTCAGGTATTTCAATTACTGAAAAATTACTGGTCACTTTTGTTGGTCAATCTGATTTCTCATTAAAGTAAAACTCTCCAGCAAGGTCAAGGTTGGAAATCCTAGGTTCTTCTTGAAAAATAATATCTCATTTTTAATCTCCATATAAAGCATCTTCAAAATATAAGTAATGGAACACCACCATCAAAATGATTCTACAAAATATGAGGAAGAAGGAGTTGTCAAAATGGTACATAACACTACAGGGAGATAACTCTGTGAAAAAGTCAGCTGAACATTTTAATCAAGTTTTATTGAAACATTAAGCTTCTCTATGACAAAAATAAGTGTTTGTCAAACTGCTATATATTCAATGAAAATTTTCCATTAAAGTGTGTGTTTCATGTTTTTTGAAATTTTTATATCTTTGTCAAATGGTCAAAGTAATTATTTTGTCAAAATTTTATGAAAATTTAACAAGCCAAATTAATTTTAGTCCAGGGGTTTAGTACCACCTTAAATGAAAAAAAGAATGGACAACCAACAGGCAACTAATATAGGAAGTAAAATATTACCTTAAATATGTTCAAAATTTGTTTATACTCTCAAAAGTTTGATTTTGAAATTTATACACTGAGAGTCCTTAAAAGTTTAATAAATAAAACAATTCTTGGTTGTATTCTTTGATATATATTAAAAACACACTAATAATACAAATAAAGAGTTTAACCACAGTAATTCAGACAAACAAAAGTAAATATCATTTTATAATGTAAAAATAAAACATTCTTGGCAATAAAAGTTAAATATCCCCGTCTGAGTGGTTATAGAGTAAACATTTGTTATATGGAGATCACACTTCAAAGTTATAACTGCATTAAAACATCAATCTTATTATGGAAATAATGCATATACATTTGCATAACTATAAATAAACCAATGGTATTTCAATTTATTCAATATATATGTTCCAGACCGTATGAGTATTTGGACCGTACGCGTACGGTCTGGACCGTATGCGTACTTTTTCAAAATACTCATACGGTCGGACCGTACGCGTACGGTCTGACTAATATTTAAAAGTTGGTCAAGTTTATTGGTTACAAATGCATATAGCAGATCAACATAATTTAAATATCAAATTAATCTAAAAAAGTTCAATTGTAATTGAAACAAAAACTTTATATTTTAACTTTTTTTAAATTCACCCTTATTAAATCTGTTAGTCTCTTGTATGAAGCATGTCGATCAGTAATACATTAATTGAATTATGATCACTGAAATTGAAGATATCGTAAGTAAACATAATGTGGGAGGTCAATTGTTTTAGAATATTTAGCAACTTTACCAAAAAATGCAAATGCAAAGGAACATGCATGAACTGCATACATGAAAATGTAAATAAAAATATTACGTTACTTGAATTGTGTCACCTTGGGCGAGAGTACCAAAATGGGATTCAGATATAAAATTAAACAAATACTTAATTTCAATTGTTCGTTTGTTCATTTTATCTATCTATTTGTAATAAATTATCAATAACAATTTATAAAACTAAAAATAAAGATTGTGATAAATGCTTGTTTCAATTTAACCCATATGATTAAATAACATGTATGGTCAGCTCGTACTGGACCGTATGCGTATACTCATACGGTCCGACCGTACGCGTATGGTCGGACCGTACGAGTATACGTATACGGTCCGGACCGTACGCGTACGGTCCAAATACTCATATGGTCTGGAACATAAATACTGTACAATGTGGGGACAGGTAAGACAACAGGCATGACAGGTATTTTCAGTAGCCTAAATTAGAAATTCAAGTTCACTCAAGCATAAAATTTAGGTCAAGAAAGGTTGCATTACTGCATATTAATCCAGGAATTCTAGTGTGCACTTATTCTTGGATTTTGGAAGATATTTGCAATTTCAGTAAATGCTGCCGGGTTTACATCATGTACATAATGCTAAGAGAATTAAAAATAGACTATAAAGATGAATTTTCACTGCAATTTTCAACTTTTTTAAGGAAAAAGTCACAAGAATTTCTGCATTTATAGAAGGGGCCGATATCAAAGGGAGTCTAAGCAAATTCATAAAACAAAGAGGGATCGACACAAGCAAGGCAACAACAACTGAAAATGACATGGCAAACAACTACAAAATATTACATAGTGACAAATATACATCTTTATAATGCAGATCTAAACCAACCTCACCAAAAGGCAAAGGTTATTTCAGTTGCTCTGGAAAAGTAAGCAGATTTTGCTCCATTTGTGTCATAAATGAAATGGCTATTTTTAAAAAACTTTAATTTTTGTATAGTTTCAAAAACTAGTAAAAAATATTTGCGAAAAAAGTGCTTTGAGTTTTTATTTAAATAAGTGGTTGAGGTTTTGTCGCTGTTTTGTGTATCATTTAATCAGATATAAATCAAGTTTGTCTTTCTCATTTCCATTGTTTTACGTTTGTCATTTAGGGGCCTTTTATAGCTTACAAACCCTGTTTCCCATTGTTGAAGGCTGTGTAGGATGACCTATTGTTTCTTAAACATCATTTGGTCACAAGTGTTTATTTTTCTCAATGGCAAGCATACCAAATCGTCTTAATTATTTTGTTATGGATTATATGTAATATTTAGTTAGCAGATGGTTTGGGTATAAGTGCGACCGCACTGACACTTATTTGAAATTCCATTTACTGCATGAAAAGATATATAAGGTCATATAAACACATTTTCACTTCATCATGTAATGATTTTTCATCCATGTGACATAACACAAAGTTAAACATCCTACATGTCTCAAGTGTGGAAAATTGGAAGAAAATCTTAATCCCTAATATATGCACACCTTTAGTATATAAATGAACAAATAATCTGCATAAAATTTAGGTTGAAACTGTACTAGAAACCCAGACAACCCCAGCACTTTGTTTGCATAAATTTTATAAAGAATTACAAACTGGCAAAGTTCAACATTCTGTAAATTTTAGTGGAAAATTTAAGAAAATCAAGAACTGGAAATAATATGCACTTTAAGCTGAATTATCATGATTATGTTAAAGTTCTCACTTGAAAACTATGAGAGAGGAAGCTCAGCAAAGTCTGACAAACCATATACCATAAATAAATAATTTCACCAAACATGCCAAAACTGAAAAAGTTCAATATCCTGTAATTTTTTGGATAATTTAAAATATTAAAAATTCAAATGATATGCACAGACCGCACCATAAGTTTATGTACAAACCTTCTACATACCAGTAACAGTGGCAGATTCAGGGGGTGTCCAGGGATTGGAATTCCCTTTTTTTTTTTTAGGACAATGGGGAAATGTGGTTGGAACCCCCCCCCCTCTTTGTCCATTTTCAAAATGGATGGATCCGCCTTTGAGTAAATTAAAAGTTCTAGGACAGGGAGAAAATAATATGCTACCAATCTTTTTGTCACATACAAATAATATTGATACATTTACAAGAGATAACAACACCATCCAAAAGCATTTAGGGTATACATCAATGAGTTGGTAAAAAACTGCAATACACACACACAACATACAGCTGCTAAAATGTTACTTATTTTTTTGTATGCTGCTGGTTCCATCATATATAACAAGCTAATCAAACCAGAGGCCCAAAGGAGGATCAGTATTTTTTTCTTTTCATTGCTTGCTTTTTCAGATCATTCCTGACTCCCAATCGGGATTATGCTACATGTATTATGTAATGTTTACTTTTATTTAGGGACATCAAAAGTTCAATGAAGGATAAAAAAACTTAATTCACATAGTTTTTTCACCTACCCCCTCACCCCCCTCTTAACTTAATTTGGGAAAAATCAATTGACCCATATGGATATATGTAAAAATCAATGTCGGATAACCAAATCTTGCAGCAGTTCAACCCCCACCCCCAAACTATTTGAATTAATTTTTTTATCTTACATCAATCTTTTGATGTCGTCCCTTAAATTGTCATGTTTTCATTCTTAAAAAAACAGTGTCTGTTATACTTAATTTAAGTTTTAGAGGCCATGTATTTTTTTTAACATGTTAAAATAATTGATGTTCATATGTAGACAGCTTTGCCTCTGCTCAGCAGATCTAAGCAGTAAACATTATTCATGCACTCATACAGGTATGATCTAAAAAAGCTAAAATGCAAGCCAGCAACAGCATGAAGAGAGAAAAATAAAACACAAGAAAACACTCGCTATAGCTTTGATTTGCATAGATGTTATTGATAACTCTAGATAACTTACATATATACCTACTTGCTCCATATTTTTTCTTGAAGTAACATCCTGTCAAAACATAAAAAAATCAAAGCGCTGTAAGCGCTGAAGGCAGTTAACCAAAAACCAAGGCAACCGTAATTATGAAAACTGTGGCAATGTTGCCTCAACATTAAACATTCATATATAGCACATTCATGTTTATCTAATGATTTATTTATTAAGGCAAATAATTTATATGTTATCAAGGTTTCAAAAGCAATGCATATATCAATGTATATTTGTTTATGGTGAGTCTGCAGTGGTACAAGTTCCCAATGATTGCAGTTGTTCTACTTGGTTGTTAACCTTGGTTTTATTCGACTGCTAGAGGTTCAAGTTGACTTAGTATGAAGATGTAATAGTATGAATGGACTGGTTTCCCTGGAAAGAAAACTGAGTTTGTGTTCTATAGTACAAAAGTTATGAGACACGAATCAGACAAATGTTCACTACAACAGGGATCAAAGGTGAGGTCTGACTGACCTGACCATAGTAAATGTAAATGATTTGTTATTTTGTCCCATACATATGAATATATATAATTCAGGGGGGGGGGGGGGATCTCAACGGTTTTCAAGTTCTCAAACAGGTAGGGGTAAGCTGAGGATTTAGGGGGGCAGGGGGCCTCCACTTATGAAAATTTCTGGATCCACCACTGGGGGTAGGGTGACCCTAGGGACTTCCCCTACATTTCATTTTAATTGTTATATTGTCCCATACATGAATATATATGGTTTAGGGGTGGGGATCTCATTGGTTTCCAAGTTCTCAAACAGGAGGGGTAGGTTGACCCCAGGGATTCCACCTATATTTCATTTAATTAGTTATATTGGCCCATACATGAATATATATTGTTTTGGTGTGGGGATTTCAACCGTTTCCAAGTTCTCAAACAGGAGGGTTGGGGTGACCACAGGAACTTCCCCTATATTTTATTTTATTTGTTATATTGTCCCATACATGAGTATATATGGTTTAGGGGTAAAGATCTTGACCATTTCCAAGTTCTCAAACAGAAGGGTGTACAGTGACCTCAGGGACTCCCCTTATCTTTCATTTGAATTGTTATGTTGTCCCGTACATGAATATATGGTTAAGAGGTGGTGATCTCAACGGGTGTCAAATTCTCAAACAGGAGGGGATAGGGTGACACAAGGGACTCCCCTATATTTCATCTGATTTGTTATATTGTCCCATACATGAATATATATGGTTTAGGGTGGGGATCTGGACCATTTTCAAATTCTAAAACAGGAAGGGTGGGGTGACCCCCAGCGACTCTTCCTATATTTCATTTGATTTTTCATATAGTCACAAACATGAATATATATGGTTAAGGGGTGTGGATCTCGACCGTTTCCAAGTTCTGAAACAGGAGGGGGTGGGGTAACTCCAGGGACTCCCCCCTATATTTCATTTTATTTATAATATTGTCCTATACTTGAAAAAATGCAGGGGCGGATTCAGGCGGGGGTTGCGGGCTTGCACCCCCCTTAAATATGCAAAGCATGGGTTGTTCTCAGCTAAATAAAGAATATTCCGATAATTTTACCTCAAATTTTTTTAGCCTCGCTCTGCTCAGCGAAAATTTAAGTTTGCGCCCCTCCTAACCTAAAATCCTGGATCTGCTCCTCATATGGTTTAGGCGTGGGGAGCTCGACCGTTTCCAATATATCAAACAGGAGGGGGTAGAGTGGCCCAAAGAATGCCACCTATATATCATATGATTTACTTACATTTAGGTATATATAATATAGTTGCATTATTTGTGAAAATAAAGAAAGAAACTTTCAGCTACTTTAATTGACCCTTCAAAATTGAGAAAAACAAATAACCCTTCGAAATTGCAGTAATATGTTTACACTTTAAAAGCATCTCACATGCATTATCATCATTTATCACTGATAAAGAAAATTTAGACTGTGACCATGAACATGTCTATTGTTAGATATACGTACTGTTTCCAGCTGTCACGTTGTATTGGAGTTTTAAATTAAAATTTGTCAAAAAGTAATTTTGAGTTTCTGTATAAAATATTTTTCTGCATTTTCTTTCTTTTACGTATATCTTTTGGTTTACAATTCTAGTGTTTATATTCATTTACCATGCATAGATTTATTTTTTCACCTGCTTTGATTTATTTTGTAATTGATCGCCAAACCCGGAATTATCCTTATCCGCTTCCGGAATCGGATCCGATATTGTAAACTTTTGTCTTCACGGCCGCCATTGTTATGTGTTTACAATGTTGTTTTTGGTCAATCAGATACGATTTTACTTGAATTTATACAACATTTGTCGGTGACTTTCTGTATAAAGCTAGCGGTTGAACAAAATGAACATCGTTGTCATGAATAATAATGATAAAAATAAGTTTTTAGCTCGTTTAATTGGAGACTTTGGTGACTTGCATGGAAGGTTTGCAAAGTAATTTCTTATTTTCTTTCAAGTGGAAGGTGACTACGTTGGGCGTAGCTAGAAACCAACTATCCTGGTCGAAATTCTGCTTGCAAAAGTGGAAGGTCGCGGACCTCGGACCACCGCTAATTTGCACACCTGCCTCCAAATTCAAAAGCTACGAAAATTTCTTTTTCTAATTTGAAATTGCCGCCAACAGCATGAACAGTTGAACCTATTATATAATAGACTACTGACGTAGTTGTACTACGTATTGATGACAAACAATATCCCTACGACTTTTGCCATTTGGGAAATCTAAACTACTTGTCTTAAGAGATTTTCGGCGATTAAATATTTCATACAATTGTTCTTTGACATCTTAGCTAAAAGCACAAGTCATAATGAACTACACAAGGATTCTTAATAAGCACTACTTCCTATGTGTAACTTCAAAACTTTTGGATAAATCGACGATCATTGAAGGTTTTTCTGGTCATATTTTTTGTAATCCAGAATAAAAAGTATTAAACAAGTGTTCAATTAGTTATATATAACATAGTAGCGAGCTAGATAATAACAATGGCAAGTATTTCAGCATTTATTGGGTAGAACACAAATCTAGGGTGCTCGCATAATGCAGCTTAACTGCATAAAAATCCGACAGGACTGAATAAGTGCCAAATTAGAATAAAATTATTTTCTATAAGGTGGCCACATTTTTCTTCAAAAGAGAATCTGTGATGAAAATTGCACAACAGGTAGAATTACTAACATCCAATTGTTATGACTGTCAAATATTTGTCAAATGATAATAAGACTATTTTAATTTTATAAAGACTTTTGAACCAGAGGTTTATACCTTTTAGACTTATAAGTTAAAATTTGTATTTTTTTGACATGTTTACCACTCTCTGGTAGGATATTCTGGTATTTGGTCAAGAAAACAATTTAATTAAGTAAAATAAATTATCATGCTTACAACATTTGTACAATGTATACTGTTTTCATTTTTGGGGAAAAAATTAACCATGTTAACTGTTTTGTGTTTTCTATAGTGGGTTTCATTGGGGTCTAAGCGTGACGCGGGATTGCCGATTTTTTGTAAGCGTGACACGTGAAAGTCAAATTATTGTGGCGTGAAAACGGGAAATGAGGTCTTGCGGTACCCGGGAAATGACAAAAACATGAGAATTGCTTACGTACATAGTGTAAGCGGGATACAGGAATCTGACAAAACAGTAAGCGGGATCCGGGATCGGAACCCCCCAACATTTCCCAATGAGACCCCCTCTATAATCAAGATAAACAACAAAATCATCCGAAAACAGTTAAATTTTCCGCAAAATTGCACCAATTGTAAGCATGATTTTACTTTTAAAATAAGTAGGTAAAGTGGTAAAAACAGTCAGCCTTGTATAATAAATTTTTAATTGTACAATAGAAAGTTTATATGCATATAAACGTGTCCCATAGATTAAAATGAAATTGAGAGAAATAGAATAGCATACATTTTCAGTGCCTTGCTTAACTTTCTAAAATCTATAATCTGGAAGGCACAATGTGATGACATTTGACAGGTAAAATTTTGTATCAGTGAAAGTACATGTACATGTAGTTGCACAAATATAAACTCACTCATTACATTCATAACATTATCAGATAATGGGCAAATGGTTTTATTAATCATCAGAATTTATTTTTTAAAATTGACCACGGTCTGACAGTCTTAAAAGTATGTATTTAATTAACTTAATTAGCATTCTACATGTACATGTGATGTATATTTCAATGCTACTCCTAAGACTTAACAGAAAAAGGTATCATCTATAATACTAAAATTACGAGGTCCAATTTGTCAGCCGTCATCACGTAAAAACGACGAATCAAAAAATTCAACTTTATATATAACTAATATAGTACAAAGGTGTAGATTAAAAATTACACCACTCCAGGCCCTTTTGTTTTCCAGGTAATTAATATTGCCAATAATTAAGAAGTTCCGGGTCGAGTCCGATACCGATACCAATAGTATATCCACCTGTTACCGATTACCTTATCTGTATGTTCCGCATCTAACAGGCGCACCACCAAACGGTGTATTCAGGATTAATATGCTATATAGTATTACACGGGTCATAATCACAGGGTTGACACTACTTAATTGTCAAATTGTTACCTATTGTAGTATTTTAATCAGTTAGACTTTCTAAGATAACAATACGAATACTAAAAATCTGGACTAAAGTAAGGCGTATGGGTACAGTTTTCAAATTGAAAACGGGCATGACGTAAAACAGCGAATCAAAGAATTCAATATTTATAACTAATATACAATGCTGTTGATTAAAAAATACTCCATTCCAGGACCTTTTGTTTTCCAAATAATTAATATTATCAATAATTGATTAGTTCCAGTTCGACGGGTTCAAACAGAAAGATTTGAAAGCAGAAGAAAACTGTGTATCTTATAATCAGCATGACTTTATCAGATGACAATACTAATACTAAAATAAGGCTTGCGCATAGTTAACTTTAATTCAGTCACGGACCCGCGATATACGGGTGTGTTCTAGTGTATATTAAGTGTCCTGAATGTTTTGTAACTGACCATTACTATTACTCAAATACTTAAAGAGACATGCAATATTTGTTATATTCCATGCAAATTCAAATTTCAAGCAGTTAGTATCACCACAACACACAAATGCATAATGCTAAAAAGATGTATAAAATCTTATGTCATATTGTCAAGGGTACATATATATTCCAACTCCAATTTATTATGTCAACTTTTTTGCCATTAAGTGACATCACAGAAGAAACACAAATAAATAAAGATAGAAACTTAAAAGTAGCATCGTAAAAAATGTAATAATAAAGCAATAAATGACAACATACAAGTACTTATAGAGGGGGACTCCATACAGAGTTTTATATCAGTTACAAGTATAAATTGCATGTTTTATATTGTCTACGGAAATATAAACTGGCATTTGACTAATAAATTATAATTACTTTGTAGTGACAAGGGCTGCATTTGAAGTCTAGAGGGGTACACGTTGCAGTGGTATCATGCTGTTTATTTTTCCCACACAGGAAATGCACAATTATAGTAAAACCCAAGTCAAATTCCGGATACCGATATTTTTCCGGACTTAACTTGAACTCTACTGACAGGACAATAAAACTACCCATCGAATTTTAATTTGATACATAATAAAAGTATTTTTAAAATTAATTTCTAATCGACAGAACCTTGTAAGGAACTATTGACAAAAAAATGGACATAAAAATAGCCATGATCCATCTGGCGGCCTTAGTTGGATCTTACTGTTTCGAAATAGCTGATTCATAAATTTCTTAATATGCCATTTACTGACTTATATTGTTTTTAAAAAAATGTCCTTATCCTGGTACCACACGAGTCAATATTCTGTTTTCAAGCTTATATCTATGATTAATTAAAATTTTAAGTTAGTATAATTCGAATATATACATAATCATTTTTCAAATTTGATTCAGCATTATTATAATTTTGTGTAGTGTCTCCGCTGTCTTAGTTCATTACAACCTTCTTTATGTTTTGGAGATTATTCTTTGACTTAGGGAGCGATAATTTGAACATGGAGGGGTGAATTAACAGTTCCTCAGTCACTTTGTGATCTACATCTAGTTCAACTTCAAACAATGATTTAATCGTGTCCGATCTGAAGTGAAGTAATATTGATTGTAAAGATCTATAAATGCCCTACAGATATGTTTCTATCTATGAATTGTAAGATTGGAATTTAGATATAGTTTAATTTGTAATTATCAAATCAATCTTTATTTTATGACAAAAGGTGAACAAGACGTTTTGATTTCAGATTGATTGAAAAACATTTTAAAGTAAGGTTGTATTGATTAGGGTTTTTATTGATTTAAGTTTGAAATCCCAAGTATCATGTCTGCTTACAGCTAAAAACCCTCTCATAAGTTTGTTATTCTTGTCTCAATCCTATTTAAATGAATACAGGACATTTAATTGGGTGTGTACAATTGTTACGATTTAAATGTTTGACCAGCATTAAAATACATTATTAAAATTGAGAATGGAAACGGGCAACGTGTCAAAGAGACAACAACCCTATACTAAAGATTAGAAAATAGCCCAATGCCACTAATGGGTCTTCAACAAAGCGATAAAATCCCGCACCAGGAGTCGGGATTCAGCTGCTCCCTAAAAAGTGTGTACTAGTTCAGCGAAAATAAACGTCACAATAATGTTATATATGATATAAGAACATCAACATATAAAGTACACACTCTACAATGAACCTTTCCATTCAAAACATCTGGCGTCTTATGAATTAGTTACTGAATTAAAACAATGCAAACAGAAATGGATTACCTTTGCTAACATGCCTACGAATTAAACTTCATCTAAAGCATTTTATTAGACTAATGTCTTATATAGTTAGCGATGTATATTTCGGAACTGGTTTAATACACGTAGCATTTTACGAAAAAAGTTCGTAAAATGTATTGTTACTCCTATCCTTTTCCCTTTTTAGAAGCAGTAAATATATAGTGATAGGAAGTATGTCAGTTCGATTGTTCGTTCTTTATGCTAAATCTCTTGTATCTGTATCCGCAATCGTATTCAGTTTTTGTAATATTTAATTTCTTTTTATGCACGAGTTTTTAGTTTTACTTTGGAATGACTTATAATCTCTCCTTACTTCTCACCATAATTATCTCTCCTTACTTCTCACCATAATTTAACAAAACTGTCTCAGAATTTTAGGAAATATAAAAAGTTGTAAGTCAGTTTGCGATTTTAACTCATAAACTTTTTTGGCGCAGTAGATCAGCGCATCCATCCGGCGATAACTCTTCCCACTTCAATTACTATCGTTTGCTTTCTACATAGTTGGTGATTAGTAAATTTTCGCGTATTCTGCGTGACTGCGATATAAGTCAATATTTCAACGCTTTTAGTATTTAGATACTAAAGAAAATACTATGATTAAACGTGTTTTTCGGTGTTCAGTGGACTGGTGTTTGGGGTTGGAAAAGGGGGGGGATGGGGTAATTGTGAACTATCTTTTTGAATAAAGCTATTAATTATTATACAAGTTGCAAGAAATAACAAACGCCTTAGAACCAGAATAGTAGAGTTTTTTCAATAAAAGAAGTATATAGCTTCCATGTGACATGATAATGATATTGAATATTCATTTTGTACGAAGATGACCAGATTATATACTTACCCATCAGTGCATTGAAATTTCTTCTTGAGAAAAAACACTGTATGAAAGACTTGAGCATAATTCTATATGAACCATTTCTGTTGGAAAAGTTATTTCTAAACCCTTATCATTGATTTCAATCACCTACTCCTATCAATGAATCAACAACTGCAATTCTTAAATTAAAGATAGAATGTACATTGAATTTCAATTTTCTGAAGGAAAAAATTCCGCAAGTGGAGAAGGCAGTAATTGAGAAAATAAAAGATTGATTGGCCATTGTTTTTATGTCCCTTTGGTCATGTAGCTCTTCGCGTGTTCTGGTTCTTGCACACTATTGGATTTCAAAAATTTGGTTTTGAACGATCACGGAATGAGGATAGTGAATAATAGTAAACCAACTGAGTTCTAAAGGAAAATTAAAATAAAATGTTGGTTTTTTTTAAATGTCGATATTAAACAATGCAACCACGTGCACAGTTGTAAAAAATCTCCGTATCATATGTCCTCATATATCTCAAACGTACTGACAATTGAAATCCATGAATTTAATTTTGCGGTCTATAATGCCTGGAGTAAAATTGCAATTTGATTCAATAGCAATGCAACACTATAGCTTTTACAAATTTATTTGTTGTAAATAGTAAACAGATATAGAATAACAAAATTACATCATTTTCGTAAAAAAACTAATTTAAAACAGATGTTTGAAATCTAGTTACTTTACATAATGATTGTAACTTTTATAAGCAAAAGTACAACTCTACAGTTTATTAAAAAGACTTGTATTTGTTTTCACTTTCAAATTGGTGTTTCTTTATTTTACTTTGATTTACCATTTTCAATTTTGATAATACATTTTTCACTTGGCTTACTTTCGATTTTTCCAATGTAACTAAAGTTCGGGAATTACATAAGAATTGAATATCAAATGTCCTGACTGCCGCGGAGTAATACCGATGATAGTGGAATTTTATATATATAGTTGGGTTGTTTTGTTCTTCATCCATGTTAAAACAGTCGCCTTCTTATACGACAGTATAGTTTACCGTCGGATCGTCTTATTCCTCGAACCATGTAAGTAGTAAAGTTGGATAGTATCGTCGATGTTCGTACAATGGCAACAGACCAGTCAAGTCGAATCTGAGGTAGAATCGTCTTCGAACAATGACATTAAAGTAGTCGAGCAGTGTTCCTCGATACCGTTTCGTGGAATCGAAATACTTGTGGTATTTCAAATCGACTGTATTTGGCTTTGGACGATGACATAAGTTAGGTTGGGTTCTGTAGTCCTTCGTACAATGGTTGTAAAACAGTCAAGTAGTCGGTTTGCCTCTCGTAAAATGGCAACACTCCAAATCCGGGTCGTCTAGTCCTTCGTACAGTTGGATGACGTAGTTTCACACGTGTGACATTCAGCGCTATTTACTTTCAATAGCCTATAGTATAATCTAGGTTTTATGTTTTGATCTCAAACTACTGACAACGATGTCTGATCTCAAATATACCAACAATTTCATTTTCCTGAAGCATATTTCACCCTTTGCAACATTTGTTTTAAATACAGGGTTTGATAATTTTGATTTGGTGACATGTTCAGAAATGTAGCATTGGGTTTTTATTACACAGAAGAAACGGTTGTCTTAAAAGTCAATGCAATCAAGATAAAATGTCAAGCTAGAGACAACTTAATGAAATGTACCATGATAGTTCCTTTGTCTGTTTATTGGTAAAATTGTGAGGGTATCTACACACATACGATAGAAATAATAGACAACACAACTGCTTTATCCCGATGGTAATATGTGTTTACGTAACGAGGCTCACAACTGCGGTACATGTATTTGGTCTATGTCAAATCTGATGAAGATGAATTTATCAACAGTGGCAAAAAAGTAAAATAACAAAAATACCCGGATTTCCGAGGAAAATTCAAAAAGAAAAGTCCGTAATCAAAGGGCAAAATCAAAAGCTCAAACACACCAAACGACGGAATTAAACCTGATTTTATAGCTCGCTAAACATCTCACTTGTAGGACAGTCGCATAACATTCCACTATATTAACAACGATATGTGAACAAAAACAAAAAACATACTGTCAAATGTTACTTACATAACATATTTGCAGAGGTTTTTTTTTATAATACTTTAGAATAAATGCAGGTTCCGCAACTGGTTCAACCGGGAGGAAGAGTTAGATAAAAGTTATATTGGTGGAGGGTTTTGCTGGACATTTCCCCTGTCAGCCGTTAAGCGAGTTATCACAGGGATTCTTCAATGTATTCTCTATACCGGTACATCTATCCCGGTACTTGTTAATTCCGATTGGACGCTTGGCGAGAGAAAAAAATCCTTTAATTTGACTAGAAGTAGAAGGAGAAATATTGTTTTGATCATGTTTGGGAAAAAAAACTGCGACAAGACTACTGCCATACGGTTTCTTTTTAGCTTAAATGTGTTTGTTATTAACAGGGGTGTTGGCCCATTGGTGTCAGGAAAGACACATTAGAGTTATTATAGTAAGTGTTCACAAAACTAGATTTTGTGATAAATTTGTTAAGGTAATATAAGATTTTTATTTAAAAGACTGAAGGCAAAAATAAACACTCAAAAATGAATAATAAAAAAAGGATAAAACATAATTAGGCAATCGTAAAATACGATGGATGGTCATATACCATTTGATTTAACTTAAAATTATAGTCAAAGCATTAAAGTCAAAATTTCTGTTTGGATCGTTACTCGTTTGTGTTCCAATTTTTGGACACGCTTTATATTGTCGGCCTTATTTACATATCATGAATATGCACGAGTGATGGTAATTTGACGTTATGTCAATGAACGTAAATACATTTTCATGTAATTTAAATATTTATCCCTAATATATCTTTTTTTTTATTGTTGTTATCTTGCATGTAGATACTTCAAATTCCAATGATAACATTCCAAAAAATATAAAAGACAAAAAAAATCTGCTTTGTATAAAATTTAGTTTGAACAGTTTTCTAAATTTCAATAGGTTCCGTCTTGTCTGCATGTAGAAGATACAACCATTTTTCATAACTGTCATCCCTTTATTCTATACCTTTCAATATATCTACCGCTGATGTTTTGACAAGTGACATTTTTAAATCAAAGGTCGAAAGAAAAATTATTTCTTATTAAAAATAATTTCCCCGTGTTTTGTTGTTCCTCAGCAGCAGCTAATAACGAATTCCTTCCACGGTCCTGTTAATGTTGTGTTTATTCAGGGATGCAGTAAATTTGCAAATCGAATTCGTGTCAATATTCATATTGAAAGAAATATCCATTTTTGTTAATTCAAAAACCATCTTCTATTCATATTCATCGGCTGTGTAAAGCAAACCAGCATATATAATTCAGTATAGGAAAATGAATTTGTATCTTTATAATGCGATTGTCCTGCATTTTTACGAAACAAATATGGTAGCTGTTATTTTGGCGACATATTTACTAATGTGTTGAAATAACATATTATACGTGTGTTCAAATTTCAACAAGCGAAGACCGCTCATAATAATCAGTATCAAATAAGCATTGTAGGTTTGTATTTCAGGAACAATCAATGAAATATAAAATCAAATTCATACTTTTTTGAAATACCAAGCAATAGAGAGAATAGTTAGCAGTGTTGTGCAATTGGAGGGTTCACATACCATGCAAACCTTGACAATACACATTGATCTGACCAAGAGTGACCGCAAATAAAGGTAACAGTAGTATGCCGCTGTTCAAAAGTTAAAAATCGATTGAGAGAAAACAAAACCGGGTTACAAACTAAAACCGAGGGAAACAACGAAACAACAGAAACACTAAAGTGCAACAAAAATAAACGACAATGCAACACACATAGAAACGAACAATTAGATAACAACTGCAATATTCCTGACTACCATATTCCTGACTTTGTTTAAAATTTAGTATGAATAACTTTCTAAATTTCGATTGGATCCATTAAGTCAGCATGTAGAAGATATAGTAATTCTTTACCTTGCACAAAAGTTATGTGATCTGCAAAGCACTGACATGACTTACAAGGTCGATATTTACAAATATTTTTAGTATGTTAATGTCGTAAGGACCCAGGTCTAATATGCAAACATCTTACAATTTTTTTTAGTAAGTGTTTTTAAACACATTCAGATTTTCCAAACGAAAAAGATTGTTTTAAGCAAAAACAACAAAGTTGTATTTAAACTTACGAGTAACTGTAAAATGTTAATTTAATTACAATTAGTAAAATTTATATTTATAAATTTCCTTCTGAACTTCCATGGTTTCGACCTTCAACTAAAAGTGCAAACAAAATTAAACAAACAAGCATGTTCATAGCTTGATGACCTATGAATAATAGTCATTTTAAATTTGAGATTTGATAGTAACATTGAGTAAGAGTTATTATTTTGATTAAACAAAATAAAATTAATTTCTGCAACTTATATGTATGTTTGCGCTATAATTCAAGCTTTTTGATGTTGTATTTTCATATCATTTCAATTAAGAGAAGCTAATCAAATATCAAAGGACTTGTCTGGACCGAGATTCTGGAGATACGTATAGAGTCAGGTAATTTTGGTCTCCATTTATCCCAGATCTTTCAAGATGAATAATCAAATTTGTAGCCTGCATTTCCTTTTATTATTTGTTCTTTTGAAATTTCACATGTGATTGATGTTTCTTTCAACCTTTGGTTTACGATGTTTAATGTTTCTGATAGCATCTTTGACCAATTTTATGATAATCGTATATTTCGAACTGGTGACTTTCCCACAGTTAATTTACAAAGGCATCAGAGAAATATTAACATGTCATTTTCAATCATCATATATATTTGTGTCGATTATTCATCTTTCTTTATGATAAAAATACCACTTTCTCTATTCACATCATTTTTGAATTCTTAACAAAATTTATTTTTATGTTCCAATTATCATTTTCACGTTTACAAATATTAACTCCAAGTAGCATTATTAATTCGGTATTAAACGTAATTGTACATTTACGATTCAGTAGTTTCCCATTGTCAAAACCTTAAAATTTCTCCCTAAAGAAATATAGTTATTTCATTAAACCAACCTTTCCCCCATATAACATTCTCTGTATTTCAAGAGAAATTGCTCGATATTTGCAATATAGTTTATTACATTTAGCATCTTGCATTTAATATTTGATTGCAAAGTTTATCTAACCAGTCAACCGTAAAGTTTTAATTTATTGCAGGTAAAAGCATACACGGGTGATTTCATACACGGAAATATTACATTTTATATTGATATGATGAGCACAAACATTAGAAAACGAAAACTTCCCATAAAATAAACATAAAATTCAAAATGTCTTAAGAAGTTTTATGTTGATTGCGTTGCAAAAGATAGAAATAAAGTAGTTCGAAAAGTTCGAATCAAATGTGTACTAGTATATAGAAAAATAAGAATATGTGGTATGATTGCCAATGAGACAACTCTCCACAAGAGACCAAATGACACGAAATTGATAATTGGAAGCCACCCTATGGCATTCCACTATGCTCAAACCCAATACCGCAATGTCATCTATACAAGGACCCGAATTGCTAACTGTAAAACATCTCAAACGAGAAAACTAACAACCTCATGTATGTACAAAATAATGAACGAAAACAAATATGATGTACATCAAAAAACGACAACCACTGAATTACAGACTCCTGACTCCTGTACTGAAATACATCTGACAAAAACACAGACCGGACGTGATAATCATATAGATCCCAACAACGAAATGGACACTTAATATAAAAAAAGAACACGTGGTATGATCGTAGATGAGCAAACTTTTCTATACTTTACAAGAGACAACATTACACAAAATCTTACATCTACGGGTCACCGTACGGCCTTCATGTACAGAGGTACATATCAATCTTAATATTTGCAAACTGATTAAGAATCGGCGTGTTGGACAAGTTTGGACACATATTGATGACTAGGAAACATTCGCAATATAAAGTAGTCCACATATCATACATGACCACATACGTTGGAAGCTGCGATACTATACATAGAATGGAGCACATAACTCAATCTTTTCGATTCCATATTAAAATCAGATCAGTATGTTTTTTTAATCAATCTTTCATTAGTAAACATTAATTGTTGATATTTCCCCAAATAATCGGAGGTTATATTGGAGATCTTTGATATGAAACTTTTCATTGATGATTTTACATGTATTTGAAAATCGAAAAATGGAGATCGAAAATCATCTTTCCCTTATATTGAAGAAACCAATGCAATAAGATTTTATGTCACCTCAAACAGATAATTTGTGTTCCAGTAATTTCAGTCCGTGTAGGTACTAATGTTATAAATGTATAATTTCCTTTATAGTATTTTCACAGGACTGTCCTATCATAATTCAAATTAATTGATCCGGATTGTCCCTTTTGTGCGGTAATTTTTTTATCTTATACAAATCAGTATATATTTAAAGAGTTTGATCTTTATCTGTGATATATTTACGCAGTGTACAATTTACCCAATCAGCTTAAGTTTAGATCGATAATTCATAACATTTCCTATTACGCAACATATGAAGTATCTCTGATTACTACATATTAATGAAATAAGTCAATGCGGTAGAAAACCAATAGAATATAGGATAATAGTGGTCCACCGGATAATCCATTGCATACATATCTACCTCTACTGCCTTTGAGTCTTACTGATATCAACATACTTTTTCGAATCTTTTCAAAATGCTTCGGAACATTTGTTTAAATTGTTATGTAAAAAATGCAACTAAACTATTAGCATGTCTAAATGTTTTATTGTATTGTTTATTTGTGTATATATCTATCCTGAATGTTCTTGCATTTATTTGTACAGCAGTCCTGTCATGTTATGTTGTCCTTTCAGTGTTATATTTAAAATTGTCATATGAGGTGTGGCTAGCCACAAAACCAGGTTAAACCAACCATTTTTCTTATAATGTCCAGTACCAAGTCAGGAAAATGGCAGTTGATATCTTATAGTTCGGTTCTGTGTATGGTACATTATCGTTTGTTTTTTTTCTTGTACTTAAGTGTTGTTGTTGTTTCGTTGTTTTCCTCTTATAGTTGATGTGTTTTCTCGGCTTTAGTTTGTAACCCGGGTTTGTTTTCTCTCAATCTATTTATGACTTTCAAACAGCGGTATGCTACTGTTGCCTTTATTTATACTTAACTCCAATCTTAATTAAAAAGAGGTGATCTATTAAAACTGACAAAACCAAACGCTATACCAACTAACGTGACAACTGAAATAATGTATACTCCTTATTTCGTACAGGCATTTTCAGATCAAAAAGGATTTATAGGTTACTAAGCCTTCTGGCTGTATACAGTTCCATAATTTTGACAAAATTGTGTGAGCAACCAAAACAGACATAATTGGTTAACGTGACAATAACTGTTTAAACATGCATCATAGGTATATAACATGAGTATATCAAATAATCAAAACAAACACAATTAAACTGGAGCTGTGGAAATTTGCCAGCATTAGGTAAAATAATTGAGCAAGGTATTTTATTTGAATTCTTATTTAGGCTTTTTACTTATGCAAACGTTGGCCCTTTTCAATCTCAGTACATTTATCAATTGTCACTTATTCTCACAATGATGTTGAAATTATTGCAATTACTTATCTATTTGTAAAGTTATAAGAAGGTATTTCACTCTCTATTCACTTGGTTGTTGATGGGAATGAAGCATGTTGATTCTTTTCCCATTAAAATTGGGAGCAATGTCTGGAACATTTAAATAGGATAATTATTTTATGATGTCATGATTGTAGAAATAAGTAAAATATCAAAAATACCGAACTCCGAGGAAAATTCAAAATGGAAAGTCTGAAATCAAATGGCAAAATCAAAAGCTCAAACACATCAAACGAATAGATTTTTCATATATTCTTTCAAGAAAAAAACCTTCCATTTAAACTTCCTTATCATTTGTCATAATGATAAAAAAAAATATATAAGAAAAGTCAACAGATCTGTCGTCTGGATCGCCCTTTTTGTGTAAAAAAATTGAGAAACAACAACCTTTGTCTGTAAATGAATTGATTAAGTAAAGTATATTAAATATTTGTCTGAAGCCTTCAGCATTTCCACGCTGACGACATACTGGAACAAAATACCAAATTGAACTATTTAACTGCCAAATTATAATAAGTAGACCACGGTTAGTATTTTGGTAACAAGTAACAGGATAGTTAACCAAATGAAGAAGAACCAAAGGAACAATCAGTGTTTAAAATTTATGTATTACTGAAAAATTATTACACCAGGGTTTTCGATATCACAAACTAGTCAAAACATTTACTAAATTTTATCATCGGTATAAAGACATCATTCGTAAATATAGCTCAACATGCAGACTTCTAATACGTTCAGGTATTTCACATCCAATTTTTTATGGAAATATTCTTTATAAAGCACAAAGGTGTCAGTATTCACCTCAGAAACTTACAAAACCTTTGAATAGACTTATTAAGAAGGGATATAATTACGATACTGTTGTCAAGTCATTAAAGATTGCATATTTTGGCGTTAATATTGAGTCACTGGTAAGGTCTTTGCATCGGAACTAAACACATTTATTCTAAAAACAGTTGTTGGCATGACACGGGTTATGTTCTTCTCATATATGTTATGACGGTATGATACTAAACCCCTAACGGGAAGGATTGTGCCTGATGTTCATATGATGAAATCATAATCTTTCAGTCAGTTTAATTTAAGTCTGGAGCTGGCATGTCAGTTAACTGCTAGTCTGTTGTTATTTATGTATTATTGTCATTTTGTTTATTTTCTTTGGTTACATCTTCTGACATCAGACTTGGACTTCTCTTGAACTGAATTTTAATGTGCGTATTGTTATGCGTTTACTTTTCTACATTGGTTGGAAGTATAGGGGGAGGGTTGAGATCTCACAAACATGTTTAACCCCGCCGCATTTTTGCGCCTGTCCCAAGTCAGGAGCCTCTGGCCTTTGTTAGTCTTGTATTATTTTAATTTTAGTTTCTTGTGTACAATTTGGAAAAATTAGTATGGCGTTCATTATAACTGGACTAGTATATATTTGTTTAGGGGCCAGCAGAAGGACGCCTCTGGGTGCGGGAATTTCTCGCTACATTGAAGACCTGTTGGTGACCCTCTGCTGTTGTTTTTTATTTGGTCGGATTGTTGTCTCTTTGACACATTCCCCATTTCCATTCTCAATTTTATTCCATTAGACAATATGAATATAACGATTGATAAATTTCGTGCCCACAAACCGCTGCAAGAGAAATCAACCGTCAGGGTACAATGTGAAGTGTCAACACAAACTTCCAAATTTCCAAACTTTTGGTACAATTTTTCGTCATTAATGACCACTTCTGGTGGAGAGTCAGTCCCTCAGGTATACCATTCGTCCAGACAGTAGTCGGTACCTCGTTTTTTTATGAAACATTTGACTTTTTCAGTTTATGAATCATGTTCCGATGTTGAGCGTATATGGTGAATGTCATTCCAAAAAAGTAATATGACAAATAATACCAAAAGTCCTAGGAAAATTCAAAACTGAAAGATTCCTGATCAAATAGTATAACAAAAAGTTCGAACACATCAAACGAATGTAAAACAACACGTGCAATAATACGTGCAATGTGCATCGATACTGGTATATCACTTTGTGATTCGAAGACTAATTAAAAGTCTCTGTATATACCAATCCAAATCGGTTTAACATTGATCGTGATACTTCATAATGTAATGCAATGTAAAACTTGCTGTAGTAAAACCTAAATCGAATTTTTCATCACAAATTTCATAAAAATAGACGATTGTCAAAAATTACAAATATCAAGCAACTATGATATTTTGTGGCATATACGTTGGCAACTGTGCAATACATGTACTGTTGATTGTGCATAATGGCTTGTTGTGTCTCTACGAAACAAAGGTTCGAGCTAATTAACGTGATTAATCACTAGCATGTTGTCTTTATAAAATGGTGTTTGATATTTTCAATTGATGCATTTACTATTTCACGTTCTATTTTGTTCGGACTGTGGATTAATTCCAATGTTACTTTTAGGACATTAGGAGCTATTGGTTTATACCTTTTCTCAGTGTGCTACTCTATTCTCGCTATAAAAAGCTTTCCATTTTATGAAGTAATTTATTCTACAATGAGAGAGAGACAAAGCAGATTTGTTAATTTTATTTTCATGGCACCTGTGATCCCCTCCGATTTTGTTGCCTTGGTCGGATTGTGTTGCCTTGGTGTTGGATTTTTTTTTAAATATGTTAGTTTGTATATCTCTTTGGTACCTTTAGACTAGGCCTAAGTTAGTCAAATTTACCAGTTTTTTAATTATGCCTTTTTGTATTATTTTGGCTGTTTCTGGATTTGCATCGCATGTCGCTGTTACTTGTCTTGCTCCGTTTGTAATTCATGCGATTCTGTCCTAATTTTATGTTAGTTTACAACTTTAACTACTGTTGCATCTTACTTACTTAAGACAATGGATCACTTTAAGTGAAACAAAAAACCTTGAACTATTCAAGTTCATTGCGTCCTCAGACCACCATTCAGGGATTCCCCTTCCTCCTCCATTTTTGGATTTCCCCCTCCTTCTCATTTTGTGCATCTCTGATTTGTAAGATCATTAACCCCATTTAAATAGCTCATGCATTAAAATTAATAATATGCTTGTATTACACCGCAAAATATATTTGAAGATTAATAAGTTTGCTTTTCAATCAACTTCTATTTAATATTCAAACTTAATACAGGAAGCTGCATTAATTACAATGCAATTTAAAAAGTTTAAACGATTAACGCCAAGTCTTAATTATAAGTGTTTATAAAAAATAAATAAATAATTCCTTTTATGTTGACTTCTGTATTACATAAGAATTGTATTATTAATGATTTTGTTCTAAAAACCAAAACCATTTTAGTTTGTATTTCTCTTCTACTAATTATGTTTATGGACAAGACAAGTACATTGGTTAGTCATGAAAGTGAAAGAAGACGGGACTAACAGAAACAGCCATCTTAGTCGGTTATAAATCACATAAGGTACATATCCGACACTATTACTTCAAATTTTTCATTAAGACCTATTGAATACAGAGTTTTCTTTTCCATAGCAACTCTTTTATAAAGAAATCCGTTGTATTTTAAATTATCTTAACATCTATGGAAAAAATGAAAACCACACGTCTTATAGTGTTTCATGCGTACTTTTTTGGATTTATTTTCATCAGCAACACACACAGCCAATGATTTATAAGAACGGAAACAATTGAAGAGCTATGTAATCAAAAAGAATCTAAAAAGATAGCAAAATCCATTTAAAGCAAACTTTGCCGGAGGAACCTTTCTTTATAACCTCAAAATTTATAAAAATTTTGTTAATAATCATGACAGTACTGACTACTGAGCTGATGATACCTCGGTTATTATAGCCCACCAGCAGAGGTATCGACTCAGTGCTGTAAAAGTGCCCACTACTCAGCTGGTGATTACCTTTAGAACGAAAAGTCAATAATCAGAGACATCCACTCAGTGGTTGTTAAAACCAATGTTCAAGTATTTTGGCGTCGAGATTCATCAATGAGATATTTATTGTTGCAATGTGCATCTGGTGCAGGCCAATTGGTATCGTTACTGATATTATCATCTAGCGAGTCAGAAACGTGTTTCGTTAACAGAATATGAATAAGTGCATCAAAATATACTGCGAAACGTTCTGTCAGCTTTTTTTGTGTTTAATAGTTATAACTCAAATTTGATGATATTCACTAAAGACAATGGCACATCAAGGATACACATTTGAAATGTAGCAACGTTGGGCATTTCTGAATCGGTTGGTTCTGAGGTGTGATTCAAACAAGAAGAGATTTTACAGTATTGTTTGTATTTATTTTCCCTCTCATTTCTATCTATTTGATTTTTAATTTATCGAGAAGTTGAATTGACTGTCCGTCTGGTATCTTTCGCTCCTCTTTAATGTACAGTATATACAATTTACGACATAACTTTTCTCGTTTTTTTTTGTGACGTCATTGTCTTATTTTTGTAGACGAGACGTGAGACTGATGAACACACTTTTGATCTTGGCTTCTATAATGAGTTATTACTATTAAACTGCAACGTTTTTGTTTGCGTCTTATTAGATAAATTAGTATGTCGGTTTATATTATTTAGTCAGTTGTGTTGCATGTCTGTGATGTATGTTTACATAGTTTGCCTGCTGGATCCAAATTAAAGTCACTCAAACCTATGTATTTGTCTTTGGATTGGTTGGTTTCCCAAATTTGACAATTTAACGGAAGCATAAACAGCTATCATACAAGTTTGAGGGTTAACTAGCTATAAAAACCTGCTATAACCACCATATTCCAAGGAAAATGAATGTATAAAGTGACGAATTTGACAGTTATTTTTGATTTGTTGTACTTGTTCAGTTATTCGATAGCGTTTGATTATTTCATTTTGTATGGACTTTCCCATTTTTATTAGACTTGGAGTTCAGAAATTGTTTTAAAACCTTATTGTTTTATTAGTATATTAATCACGAACACTTGTATGTTTTTGTTTACATGTTCATTTAAAGCTATATATATTTACTTGTTTTATTATTCCTGATATTCTAAAATTTGTAGACATTTATATTTTCATAATAACTGTAATAAGAACAAGAGCATGAAGCAAGGGAATGCAATTGAATAATTTTCTTATAACTAACAGGTAAAGGGAGATAAATCATGCAAAGATTGTGATGAAAGAATTCGCAATGTACATACGCAGAGACTTCACGATCAAGTTAGCTGAGGATTTCTTTTGAAATTTGTATCAAATATTTGATGTAATGAAGAATGAATACAAGATATCGATGATCGTTTATTCACGACATGCCTTTTTTGACGGGTAACACATGTTGAGCAGGGTCTGCTTACCCTTTCGGAGTAGTACTGAGATCACCCCAAGTTTTCAATTTGGTCGGGTTCGTGTTGCTTAGTCTATAGTTTTCTATGTTGTTTCCATTGTACTGTTATTTGTCTCTTTGTCATTTTAATTTTAGTTATGGCGTTGTCAGTTTATATTCGATCTATAAGTTTGACTGTCCCTCTGGTATCTTTGGCCTTCTTTTGAAAGTATATATTTAACGTCAGTAATACTCAAACCACACCAAACATATCTTAAATAAACCAAAACACATCAATGTTCAGGTTAGAAAAACCAACATCTAAAGTGGCCATAGAATATGCAAAACAGGCAGTACCAATTTCACCACCGGATTTTGTTTTCCGTCAAAACCAAAAAGGTTATAAATAGGTTTGGTTAAAAAAAAAATCTTAACAACTATAGTTGATTATTCCAAAAGACAAACATGCTTTACTTAAAAGATTTGTTTAGTAGTTTTATCCATTTCCAATTTTGTTATGATTCTTCTAATATGACATGTTCTTCCGAATTTTCATACAAAGATCTCCATTACCACGTAATTACATTTGCAGTTGAAAGAACATACATATCTTGTTTTACGATGAAATTCTAGCTTTGGTTTAGAGTAAACTTTTGTCAAGTTTTTGCATAAATACTAGATTGCCAAATTCGTGCCTATGTAATTTATAGCCACATTTGGGCAAACTATTTAAGTAACATGATCAGACATATTGCATAATGATTTATCAAAATTACAGTAAACACACGAAGCTTTAATCAGTCATCAACTATAACAGGATGAAATATTCAATCACATTGGGAATGATTCTGTGGTTGTAAAAAGATATCAAAGATATCAGCCAAAAAAATCGTCTTCAAGCACTAATTACTTGACTCGCTTTAACTGTTATATGTAAGAACAAAAAAGAGTTTGAAAGCACTGAAGACAAACACTTCCCAAGAGTTGTGCCAAATAAAGGAAAGACCATCTACACAGGGTAGGTTTCGAGTTATTAAAAAAATAAATGAGACCTGCTATTACATAGAAAATGACCGCATAAACATGAAAACATTGATTTTTGGAAAATAACTGTTTACACCATATATGTAAACAAGAACAAAAATAAAACAATAAAATATATTTGGTGCTCGATCGTGGACTTTGATGAAGGACATTTGTGAATCCTATCTACGCTAAAAGGTCTGTTGTGTCCTGGCTAAGGTCACAGCAGTTGTCAAAGAGAAAGCATTTTGTGTAATTCTTGATTAAAACATCTTCTTAGGTGTCAAAGTTTATGTCATATTACATTAATTCATTTGACTTGGAAAGGAATATATAATAGAAAAACGGTCGCCAACACTGTACAGATGTATTTTTGCCTTGACTTTTTGACGTTTTCACTGACATATTTGTGAGATAATAAAACTAGAAAAATTGTTATTTGACAAAATAGCAAAGCTACCAAATTAAATGGTAATTTTTCAATGTCCTAAAAATGTCCACAGCTGTATTTAATGATAATAACAAGGTATGGGATGATTTGTCAAATTTTCTCACCTTTCATCAACTTACTTAATCAACTATTCAGTTTGTATGTCCTTACGCCAAAATTGTATAATAAATAAATTATAGAAAACCAGATGCAAGTAACCGAAAACATAAATATAAGAATTATTCTTCATATGAGGTTTCATCATTTCTTTTTTCTTTTCCGTTTTTTTAACAAGAATATCTTTTACATTTTTTATCTCATTTTTAATTTTATTTGCAATTATTTTATTTGAGTTTTCAGTGTTATGGAATGCTCTTCAATTATCTTAAATTCGGCTCTTTTATTGTATTTTCCAACAAAATGTATAGTAAAGTAAATTATTTCATTTTCTGTGTGTCATTGAATAACTGAAAAATGATCCTACTCCTTATAACCTATTCATATAAAGTATTTAATTTTTATTTATCTATATAAACTTTGTTTATTTGTTTTATATAATTTATTATTATTTCTTATTATCTTTTTAATCCTTTAGTATTTCTATAATCGCAAATATTATTTATATTTTTATTACATTTTCTTTCGTTAATTTCTTTTTGTTAATACTTCTATAATTCTGAAGATGAATTAATGTGATTAATGTTTGTTATATCTGTCCTTATTTTCGTTTATCTTTCTTTCATTTTCTCTGATTGATTAGACACCATAGTGCTTCATTACATGAGTATGTGCTACTAATTTAACATTTTTTTCTGTTAGGTCGGTTAATCTATATTGAGTATGCGGCTATATCGGCGGTTGGTCTGTTAATCGGGTTGGCTAAAGTCTGTTAATCAGGTGTTATCGAGAAAATCATTGCAAGGTCAGTATGTTTCATTGTATAACTGTTTTATTATATGTATATCATAAAAACTATTCATGTCTGACAAAACGATTTGGAGTACTGAATCCAGTGGTGTAATTATTTTTTTTCTAGCTTCAATAAACGATCTATAAAATGAAAAGGCGAGTTACTCATCAGTAAATTTATACACATTTTACACACACAAAATGTACACAAAAATGACAAGTTGGTTGAGTTTACTTGCATGCAATATTTGGAACATCGCAAAAAGACAGGCATTATGTTTGTTTACCATATTAACATCAATATGTGAAAAATCTACACGAAAAACTGTATTTTGGTGACATAAATCAATTTTTGATAAAAATGTGGTCTGTTAATGGGTCGGATGTATAAAACTCGGTCTGTTAATTGGTCTGTTAAGAGTTATGAATGACATTACAAGCATAATTTAATTGCTATTTGGGGTGTTATCTGAACAAAGGGATAGACTCAAGATTAGTGGCTAGAATATATGGAAACAACACATGAACAATGAAACATAAGTTTAGACAATGGAATCTGGAAATTGATAGAAATGGTTTCAAAAAGTGTAATATCAAAGTAATATTAATTTCAAAAGACAATACATATCGGAAATAAACCCCTCATAGATACCAGGATTGAAATTTTATATTTACGCCTTATATATACGCCAGACAAGCGTTTCGTCTACGAAAAACTCATCAGTGACGAAAAAAATGTTTAAAAGGCCAAATAAAATACGAAGTTGAAAAGCATTGAGGAAACACAACTAATACCGGCGTCACACATCAGCGTATAGCACTGGTGTGTTCAAAATCATTTACGCAGCCAATACGCTGGTAATTTTGGATGCATTTAACCTGTCAATCATATTTGTAACGTGTGCAAAACGAGCTTTAAGCGTGTATTGGGCGTACTAGAAACGTATGTTGGCGTATGTTGTATGTTTTTTATGCTGCATACAAATTTCCTGGGATTGTACCGTTCATCAAGCGTATTTACTTTCCTTCATTGGCTAGAGGAATAGGGGGAGGGTTGATATTTCATAAACATGTTTATCACCGCCGCAATTTTGCGCCTGTCCCAAGTCAGGAGCCTCTGGCCTTTGTTAGTCTTGTGTGATCTAGTATACATATTGTTTAAGGGGCCAGCTGAAGGACGCCTACGGGTGCGGGAGTTTCTCTCTACATTGAAGACCCATTGGTGGCCTTGGCCTGCTCTATGGTCGGGTTGTTGTCGCTTTGACATATTCCCCATTTCCTTTCTCAATTTTACCTTTGTATTTCGACGTACTACAAACTTATGCAACGCGCTTTGAACGATTGCTAAGCGTTCCTATGGCATGCAACTAACGTATACCGACTTTGTCAATTTTCTCTGAACGTTTGGTGCACGCCGGTCTATACGCTAATGTGTGACGCCAGCATAAGGTAATCTATTCCTGAGGTAGAAAAGCCTAAGTATTTCAAAGAAAACGCATGGAATTTAACCAGCTGCATTGCAACACATGACAGATTCATAGATGTTACAGACTTTGAACAGACACAAAAAAAATAATGCTGATTGAAAACTTGGCGTAAATAATAAATTCGTGCGAATTTGAGCGGCCAATCAGTCCATATAACGCTATATTGAAGTGACACACCCTTCAATAAAATGCAAAGAAATAAAATTAAAATTAAAGTTCTCTTTCTATAGGGATACTGTTGCACCGTATTGTAATTTTTTCGTCACAAGTACATCTGATTTTAAATTTTTTCAATGTGAAAATATAAACTAAAGGTAGTTAGACTATTGTCGTGGCTAAATAACTCTTAACTGACACGATTTAAATTGTCCAACCCATTAACAGACTGTATTCCCCTAATATTCATTAAAATGTGGTATTACTCAACTTATATAACAATTATGAAATATTTATTAATGACAATTATTTTTTTAGAACCAAAGTACTATTTTGTGTCCTTTAAATCATATATAAAAATGTTTTTTAGCCTTTTATCCAAAATATTGCTATGCGTACAAGCATAAAAAACACATACTTGCGAGACGCCTTTTCGTTTTACTTAAAACTGCGCAGGCTATGCATTTATTTTACTGGTGGAAAATGTTCTATGATAGATATCATTTTGTCAGACACTTTTCTTTTTTTGATGTGGTTCTCATAATATGGCAAAAATCTGTATATTTAACAGAGTTTAACATTAAATTGTGAGTTTTACTCTTAACAGACGTATAACCAACCCGATTAACAGACCAACCGCCGATATAGCCGCATACTCAATATAGATTAACCGACCAAACTCTCGGTTAGCCGAGTGTCGGCCGTGTACTTGGTTTCTAATACTTTTGTTTACGAGCATGAATGCTGAAGGTATCTCCGCAATGAAATTATAGTTTTCTATCATTACCACTATGATTTTGATAATGTTACATGTTGACATCAAGTACAAGAGAGTACTTTCTTCCACGTTTACTGTGTTTGGATATGAGCATGAATCAATTTTTTATTGTTGCCAAAATTAAAGGTTTGATTAGGAAATTGTGAAAAATCTAAATTCTACGATAATTTGTGTTTTCTTGTCTTTCATATTTGCTAATGTGCTTTGTCTCAATGCCTTTTTTGTTTTACTTTGATACATATAAATAAAGGCAACAGTAGTATACCTCTGTTCGAAAGTCATCAACCGATTTAGAGAAAACAAATCCGGGTTACAAACTAAAACCGAGTGAAACACATTAACTACAATAAAACACTTAAGTGCATCAAAAAACTGAGCGACAATATAACACACACAGAAACGAACTATAAGAGAACAACTGCCATGTTCCTAACTTGGTACAGTACATTTTAAGAAAAAAATGGTTTGTTGAACCTGGTTTTGTGACATATGACGTGACTCTTTACTTATACATCCCATCAATGTATTGTGTTATTGTGCTTTTATACACTTTTGTGTTCTTGTCATAATTCAAAGTTTTGTAACCGGAAATTTATAAAAATGACAATATAATTGATATTCATGTCAACACCGTTGTTTGAATTAGTTATCGAAGGTACTAGGATTATAATTTAGTACGCCGGACGCACGTTTCGTCTACATAAGACTCATCAGTGACGCTCATATCAAAATATTTATTAAGCCAAACAAGTAAAAAGTTGAAGAGCATTCAGAATCCAAAATTCCAAAAAGTTGTACCAAATACGGCTAAAGTAATCTATGCCTGGGATAAGAAAATCCTTAGTTTTTCGATAAATTCTATAAATTGGAAGTTATGTATTGGTATCTTTTATTCTATAGCCCAGCAAAGTTTTCAGTTATTGACTTCACAGACGTATGGTTCGAGAATTTGTTTGGTGAAAGTTATTATAGAAACACATGTCGCACTTAAATCATACATTATAGATGCGAACCTTGGTAAACTACTGTTGCCTTATTTTAGTAATTAATTAGTTTGATGCGCATTGTTCAAAATTGTTTCCTAAAAAGCAAATATACAAGCTTAACTGTTATACCACTTATTTATCTATATTATTTGTGTTCTTAGCTAGATCTATCGGAATTCAAATGATTAGATATTATATCAAAAATAATGTCTTATTAATAGAAAAACAATATCCAAAATACCAAGATTATTAGTTTCATTTGTACTTGCTCGGAATTAGATTTGTGACGCTTGACGATGCGGAATCAGTTTATTTCTCTTTTAATGGGAATAATTTGTTGTCTGGAAATTAGATGATACGCTAGGCATATGATATATCTGTCCAAATACAAACGTTGTAGGAAAGTAACGTCTTTGATTGATGTTAAGAGGAAAGAAAAGAGAATTTGTGTTAATATTTAATATTGTTATATAGCATGTCGTTTATTTGACTAAAAAGCCGTGATATTTTATTGGTTATTGTGATGACGTCATAGTTTTAATAAAATATTTCATTCAATTAGATATGGAAACTAAATATGTTACAGGATGTTAAAATATTTAAACAAATAACTAAAATCAAAATAATTTTTCAAAACATGATAATTAAATACGTGCTGTCCGGTTCTAAAACTATTAGTTTTGTTTCTAATACATCCTTGGCTTTGAGCATTCCTGATAAAGAAATTGAGAAAACTACTTCTAACGAATATATTTTTCTGTTTTCTTTATTTTAGTTGAAGTTTTATAACATGTTATGTTTGTGCCATCGTTTAAATAACAATCTATAATACTAAAATAACGAGGTCCAATTTGTCAGCCGTTATGTGGTAAAAACGAAAATTCAAAGAATTCAACTTTATATATAGCTAATATAGGACAATGGTGTAGATTAACAATTACACCACTCCAGACCCTTTTGTTTTCCACATAATTAATATTGCCAACAATTAACAAGTTCCGGGTCGAATCTGATACCGATACCCATAGTATATTCACTTGTTACCTATTACCTTATCTGCACGTTCCACATCTGACAGGCCACCGGTATAATTAGGATTTTGCTATATACACGGGTCATAATCACAGGGTTGTCACTACTAAATTAAATCATGGTCAAATTGTTCCCTATTGTAGTATTCTAATCAGTAAGACTATCTTAGGTAACAATACGAATACTAAAAATCTGGACTATAAGTAAGGCGTATAGGTACAGTTTTCACTTTGTTAGCGGGCATGACGTAAAACAGCGAATCAAAGAATTCACTTTATTTATAACTTATATAGGACATTGCTGTTGGTTAAAAATACTCCATTCCAGGACCTTTTGTTTTCCAAATAATTAATAGTACCAATAATTGATAAGTTCCAGGTCGAGCGGTTCAAACAGAAAGATTTGAAAGCAGAGAAAACTGTGTATCTTTTAATCGGCATGACTTTATCAGATGACAATATCAATACTAAAATAAGGCTTACGCATAGTTATATACTTTAATTCAGTCGTCACGGACCCACATTAATACGGGTGTGTTCTAGTACTCCTAAAAAATAATAAGCTTAAATCTAATATGCAGGACGATCTTGTCGTCTACATAAGACTTATCAGTGACAATCGAATAACAAAACTTGTAATACTTTGGAATTGTATGCGACTTTCATACAAGTGTAAAACTTAGCTAGCTGTAAAACCAAGTTTAATCCACCATTTTCTACCTACGGAAATGGGTGTACCAATTGAGGAAAATGACATTTCTTTTTCATTCGTTTAATGTGTTTAGCTTAAGATTTGCTATTGATAAGGAATTTACCTTGCAGTTTGGTATTTTTCTTATCATACTTTTTATTTAGGAAGGATGAAACATTTTTCAAACACCTTCAAATTTTATTAAATGGTTCAACGGTCAGGGGATAGATACCAGTACACAATCGAAAGAGAACTGTTTATATAATTAAACTGATATACGCGCAATATAATTTCCTAGTTCTTTATAAAATGAATTGGCAATAATAAGATTCACCAACTTCCTGAATTTTTATCTTAAATATTATACAATTAAATTAGATACAGTTTTACTTATTTGATCAATAGCTGCAACTTGTAAAAAAAATGATATCTATTAAGTTTTCAACAAAAGAGGGGCGAAAGATATCAGAGGAACAGTCAAACTCATAAATCGAAAATAAACTTACAACGCCATGGCTAAAAATGGAAAAGACAAACAGACAAATAATAGTACACAAGACACAGCATAGAAAACTAAAGACTGAGCACAACTCCACAAAAAACAAATGGTAACAGCTTGACCGCTGATGACTGAACATTTTCATGATGTTCGACTACATTTTGTTTTTTTCATTTATTTTTGCTCTTATTAAATAAGGTAAATGAATGTTCAGTACGTTTTTTAATTTGTGAGTTTGATTATGATTCCTATAGTATCTTTAGTATATCTTCCACATGCTTATGATGTTTGTAACTAAATTAATATATAAGTGTGGTTTCTATAAATAAAAAAAGAAGGATTTATAAGATATATCCTCTCTTATTAATATTTTGGTAGACAGCTACTACTGTGTTTTTCTATGTTGTGATGTTATACAGTTGTTTCAGAAAAGGGAGAAGGTTTTGAACCTTTCAAAGTTCAATCCCGCTGCAAATATTTGCACCTGTCCTTAGTCAGGAATCTGATGTACAGTAGTTGTCGCCTGTTTATGTAGTTCGTACGTGTTTCTCGTTTCTCTTTTTTATATAGATTATACCGTTGATTTTCCCGTTTGAATGGTTTAACACGAGTAATGTTTGTGGCCCTTTATATCTTGCTGTTCGGTGTGAGCCATATAATGACCTATAATGGTTTACTTTTATAAATTGTTATTTGATGTAGAGTTGTCTCATTGGCACTCATATCACATCTTCCTATATCTATTACTATCAGTCATGTTACAGTGATTTCTGTACTGGTAATGATTGTTAATTTGGCATTTGTACATTTATTTGTATTTTTTTACGAAAGATTTGTTAAGCCTAACACCGACATAAAACTTTCCTACCATTCAGTTTTGGCTCTCGGTTTTCTATATTTAAATTATTTTACAACTCATAAAGATCCAATAAGTGTTCCATATTTTGAAACTACCTAAAATCATATAGAAACAACTAAAATCGCTACACAACCACCAACATATAAACTCGCCCTGATGCATAAAAATCTTTATCTAAGAATTTGGTATGGGCTTTGCTCATTGTTGAAGGCCGTACTGTGACCTGTTGATGTTAATTTCTGTGCCATTTTGGTCTCTTGTGATGAGTTGTCTCATTGGAAATAATTCCACATCTTCCTTTATATATATACAATAAAAGACACAAAATATGAAACTACACATGGTTTGGTACGATGGATTTTTGGCCATGTAGATTAACAGGTTGGGTCAAACTAATTTTAAACTTGAATGTATATATTTGCTTGTATTGACCTTATGTTATCTTTATTCCAAAATTGTGAACAAATAAAGTCAACTTAAAATGTTTGAATGTGATATGCCACAAAATATTAGATTTATTGCATGGATTTTTATTTTGTTATTTGAATTTATTATTCAAAACTTATTTTTTCAAATCTAAAAACAAAAATGATATTTTATTGTTAAGCTAGTAAACAAATAGTGAAAAGTTAGTTTTTTTATGGTGTTGTATACTTAGTTGAAATGAAAAAAAAACAAAGATGAGAGTTCCGTTGGTATATTCTATAAAACTAAAAAGATACATATACATATTGTTAGTCATTCATAATTTCTGCCTTTACTGGCTAGTTGATAATTGTCTCACTACAATCATAACACAATTATTTTTGAAATAATGAATACAAATAGTTATATAGGCATAAAAGGAAACTGTTAATGAGTGCATATGCCTTTCTCGATCATTTCTGTTGTAGAACAGAAACGATGAAATATCCAAAAAATAATTGAGATATCATATTATTTAGCTGACTAGAATTTTAAAGGTAGGTTTATTAAATTTTATGTGTACTTGACTGACCCATGATGAAGCAATGACACGTAAGATGAGCCACCCTAATAAGAAAAAGAATATAGAAACAGATATAGTTTTTTGTAAACATTATAAGGGTCAGAGAATCCTATAATCGGTGAGATGATCGGGATAATTGTAGGTTATCATCCATTATCAGTATTTATTATGCTACCTACAACGTCGAAGACTTTTGCTTGTTACATTTTCAATTATATTCATGTTTAAAAAAATAAAAAGGTTCAAAGAGGGCAGTTAGATTTCATTTGATAGAAGACTTGTAAATCAGAGGACATATGAATGCATGCCAACCAATAAGAGACGAAGGTAAATAGTAGTAGCAAAAACACGATACTATAAATATTCAAATTCACAAATCAAACAGAGAAAAAAACCTGGTATCTTGAAAAGTCATAATTAAGTGAATCAATTTTATTTAAATTATTTATTCATAAAGTATAACAATGCAATTTATAATGATTTATCCAATGTCCATACCGGCACTAAACACAACAGTAGAGAGCGCAAATAATGGACTCCAAATGGAATGAGATCTGGGGCATTGGCACTAATTCCCTCTGTATATATAGCAACAGTCTTGCTATTCCAATTGTATGACTAGTATTACAGTTTTACAGTGTTAAGTAGCTCAAATAGGAATTCGATAAAATAAGTCTCAATAATTAAGTAAACATGACCTTAGATAGAATAAATGTAAATAAGTACAATGAAAGAAAAATGATACATAGTTATATTTATGATCTTTGTTAGTGAATTACTACAGAAGGGCTAAAACAGTTTTCTATAACAAACAGTCATATCGGACCTACTAGTATTCTTATTTGCATATACCAAAGCGTTAATAAAATTCTGTCAATCATACCCTTTTCGGCATTCTTTCTTAGAAAATATTTTGACGACAATAAGGAAATATACAAAACTGAACGGGTTTAAATGATTTATTCATTGTTAATGTATAGAGAGTGCATGATATTGTCTGTGGGTTGCCTTGCATTGAGTTTAATTTCCAAGGAATATACTGCCTCTTTATTATTTGATCGTTGCTTATTAAGTCTAAAAATCGTTTATCAAAAAGGAAATAAGTAAACAATCAAAAATACTTGGGAAGACATGAATAGCTAAACTAACAAATAAAACATTCTCTAGTCTAGACCAATAGAGCTGGCGGCTATAAAGATCATGACTTATATTAAACAAAAAGAAGATGTTATATGATTGCCAATGACACAACTCTTCACAAGAGACCGAATCACATAAAAATCAACAACTATTGGGCACCGTACGGTCTTCAACAATGACAAAAGCCCATACCGCATTGTCAACTATAAAAGGCCTCGAAACGACAAATGTAAAACAATTAAAGCGGGAAATCTCAACCCCTAAATTGCAGGCTCCTGACTTGGGAAAGTCACATAAACACAGAATGCGGCGGGGTTAAACATTTTAGCTGGATCCCAACCCTCCCCTAACCTGGGACACTGGTGTAACAGTACAACAAAAGAAGGAACTATAAAAGTCAGTGGGAAAAGGCGTAACTCATCAAATGGATACAAGTAGAAATACATCTAACAAAAACAAAGAGTGTACAATGCTCAACTGAATATATGTATATCTTCAGCAATGGACTCGCCAACATTATTGACTACAATATAATTAATGACTTAAATTTTGTTTTTCTTGATTTTGTAATGCTTATCATTTCAGCTGGTACCAGTTTCCTTTTATCTGCTATAATTTTCGCCAAAAATTCTAAATATGTTATCAATCGTCATTAAGGAGCCATAACTCCCATAAGGAATCGACCGAAAATATCCAAAATGTTAACTGGTTTGCCGATCTTGTCTTGTAGATAATTTTTGCAATTTGCTCTGTATCTATATGTTCTATTATGGTATTAGAATTTTTTTTTAAAAATGGAAAAATAACGTCATTTAATGCAAAGGGTCCGATTTGGGAGTCGTCTAGCAAGTTTTTTAAACAGACAGTTTGACATGTTTACTTACTTCCGACAGATTGTCTATATTTGTGTTTAACAGGTTTGAAGGTAATTGAAAATACTTGTATGTTCACTTTGCTGCAATGTTGGTTGACAGAGGGGGACTATATTACCCATTTCGTAAACAAGATACAATGTACCCAAATAATAATTGATACCACGTTTGGTTCCAATTTACCTATTTGTTTTAGGGGACAACTTTGTTAAAGTCAACGGGTTACGGAGGATGACAATCATGACAAACACTTACACGGAAATATTAGACCGAATGATTTTAAAATGTATAAAATCACCATGCACTAACTTAATTTTATAAAATCACAAAGTCTAATCTGATAGTTAAGATTCAAATGTTAAACAGCTATCTTTGTGGAATTTGAAATTCAGTAAGTTGGAACATAAAAGCAAACTTATTGAATTTGTCATTTAAAGTCAACGGAATTATAACTGCAGTCATGGAAGTATAACATCATTTCAAAAGCCAAAATATCCTAATCAAAGAAAGGTAACTCGAAGTTTTTTCAAGAATAATGTCATTATTACAGAGCAGACCTCAAATGTATTTTGACTTCTGATCTTAACTTTAATAGAATACAATGAAAACTACGCGTAAGTATATGGTTGATTAATTATAATTAAGATATCAAATGACGCATAACGGTCACAATATTTGATCATTATAGTCTTATTAACAATTCTAAAATTTAAAATGAAAAGGGTTTATTTCTATGTAAATTTTGCATTAAACCCCTTCTTATATGACCAGTATTACCTTTTAATTTAGAAAACTATATTTATTTAAACAAAGTTTATTAAACGTGACCATCAAATCTTATCTGAATTTTCAGTCAAAATATGTTTTTTTTTTCGATATGTTGGTATAGTTTTTTAACATTGTCATAAAGCGGGAGGTTTGACATGTCATAAAACCAGGTTTAACCCACCATTTTTGCCATTATATGTCATGTACCAAGTCAGGAATACCGTAGTTGTTATCAAATGGTTCATTTCTATGTGTGGTTGCGTTTGTTTGTGTTGCCCTTCAATTTTCCTGTTGTTTCATTGTTAGTTCTATAATTGATGTGTTTACTTCGGTTTTGGTTTGTAACCCTGATTTTTTTTCTCTCAATAGTTGTTTTCATTTTTGAAAACCGGTAACTACTGTTGCCTTTAAATATTAATCATTTTATCATTAAAAAAAAAACGTGTGTTATTTATCTTTTCCAGTTGAAACTACGAGATAACGTTTATGATAAACCTAAACCAAGTTTCCACAGTTTTATATTTTAACACATTTCAGAAAGAAAATGAATGATATATGGAGAGTAATTGTAAACAATAAATGATATCATACTAAGTATTGCTACAAAAATACTGGAGAGGTTTTTGAAATGATTTTGTGTTCTTGTTTAAAATTTGTCTTTTATTTTTTTTATTTTTTTTTTCACATTTTCAAAAAAGTGCCGTTATGGTTTACATATAATAAAAACGTTTATTCAACATTTACTATTCATACAAGGTATGTATTTTAAATACTTCAATACATTAAAACAATTATTTTACCAAAATGTATAATAAAAACATTATTTTCAGCACTCTGAAATCAATGTATTTTTCTACTTCTTCACACTATTTCTTGCTCTTTAGCCTGCTACATCTCTTGACTATTTGTTTACAGTTTGGGCATGTATGTACACAATCTTTAAATCGTTTGTGTAGAAACGGAATCAGGCAACATCCAAGAACCAACCTGAAATTAGATTTTTTTAACATTGCAATGTATTTATTATTTCATTTTATAAACATTATAAAGTCTTTTTCACATGGCGTGCAAAAAAAGTTGTTTGCGATGTTGTATGAAAGCATAGTAAAACAAAATTTAAAAAAGTACGTACAAATAAGAACGCTGTTCCATAAAACATGTACAATTAACTAGTAATGCAGTAAAAGAAAAAAGATATTTTGATAAAAAAAAAAAAAATGTTACAATAATCTTGTTCATGTCAAAAAATGCATTACGCCTGTATTCTTTTTGAGTGTTTATAATCCTAATTTATCACAATCAATGTTTGAAGACAAATTGAATAGTGTATTAACAATAATGTTAATGACGTTAAACATAAAATGCATGCGATTTCTGCTTTTCTTTTGTTACATGTGTTTGTTTATAAATGTCATACTCAACGATTCCCACACTCCCCTAAAACAGCAGCATTTGTATGTTTATATTTGTAACTGCTGCAAAAAACTTTGTTTGAATTATTTTTGTGTAGCTTATCCATGTCCTTGATGATAGCGTTATTTACAGTAACAGCGCTGGGTCGATACCGCTACTTGGGGACTATCAGTGATGGATAATACTGATATGGGTTATAACAAACCTTTCTTGAATTGTCCGTATATGGATTTATAGATTATTTTAAAACTCCTCAGGTTATGTTTACCATACATGGATTTGGATAGTTATGCAGGTCCTTGTTTTGTCATATACCTCTTCGACTATTTCAATTCTTATAGAGCCTTGGCTTTCATATATTTGGCTTTCAAACTCCGAATGAAGATAAATTTAGAAAAGCGCCTCGGGCACATGAATTTATAAAGTTTTGTTTTCATTTTTCTTGTTCTTAAATTTAAGTATCATAAAAACATACCCCAAATAAGAACAAACTAAACAAGCCATCCATGATGATAATCCAGGTTCATAGGTAACTTCTGTTGTTATTTTTGAACTGCATGATGGACAAGTAACCTCTATCGGTTCAAACTGATTTTTCTTCTTTACTACTACATCTAAAAAAGGAGAAAGATACAGAAAGGAGAATCATAATATATCAGTCAAAGAATTACAGACAAAACCCTAGAAAAAAGACAAAAAGAAAACATTTGTCTACAAAATATTTAATCATCATGTCATTGGTCATAAGTCTAAACCCAAAATTACAATTAAGGACAATAGATAATACGGAATATATCCATGGTTATATATAGATTCCACAACTGAAAAAAGTGTATTACGGTATTTCTCCACTCGAGACAGTTAACTTTTAATATTTAAAGCGCGAGGCTTGCCGAGCTTTATAAATATTAAAATTTAACTGTTGATAGTGGAGACATATCGTATTACACGAGTTACAGTGATGGAATCTGTTTCTCTTATGATTTTTATCCTTCCTTTTCAAAGATTTGAGGGAAATTGTGTACTTTTGATGTGACGTCATCATGCATGGTCGCCTTTTTTCATGACGTCATAATAGGAAAATTCAGAAGAAAACAAAAAATTCAACGTCACAATTAAATTTCAACCAATCATTTGCCGAGAACAGATTTTTCACTAGTGAGGAGAAATATTTTCTCACACCGGTCAGGAAATGTGAAAATAGAACAAAAATTAGAGAAATGATATTACATTACAATTATTTCAATCATGCTGGCGTCCTATAAACTTGCGAAGAGATGATTCCAACTTAACTTTGCAACTGAAACGCTTTGAACTCTTCGTTCGATAGCTTCCATTTAAGCAGCGGTTCTCTATCCAAGACATTATAAGCAACGTAAACCTAAGTGTACATGTGATGGTTTATGCTCATGCTCTTAAGGCAATTGTAAGATTCAATTCAATTTCACAATATTATTGAAAATAGTTTAAACACCTGATCAGTTCAACAAATTCCGTAACATGTTGGTCTAGTTTACTTTAAATAAAAGAAACGCTTACATGCAACAATAATGACAGAGAGCATTAGCAACATAAAACATGAGAATGAGAGAAACATTTGCTTTCATTAGCACTTTCTCAAAACTTTATCAAAAAATGCTTTTACAATTAAGTAACCCTACATGTGTCAGAGAATGAACAAAGTAAGCTATAAGTTGTCAAAGAGTTTAGAGGAATCTATCATCATAAACAGAAATCAATACTTCTTCAAATCAAAGTCTTTGTTATATATTTTGTGTTTCAAAAAATCATGTTGATTCCAAACCCACCAGGAAGTGTAATGTAATTGGCGTTTTTTGTTCTAAATAAATTAAAAATACCTTCCTTTTCACTCATCGTATCTGTCTTAATCCCTTCAATAAATTTCTCTTCTAAAATTCCCCTTTTTATGAAACTACTTTTGTTTTCACTACATGGTACATATTTCAGATAACACCTTTTACACAGCTGATCAACGGTATGTAAAAAATCAAACAATATGTGCACACTATATCTTAGGCTTTAAAGAAATTCAATACAAACTATTGTATAGTTTAAATAACATAATTTTACTGTTCAAACATGTTTATCTATAACATTAGCTATCATTTGTCTATCACGAAACTAACATGAAAAGAAGTTCTACGAAAACCTTAATCTGATAATTTAAATAAGAAATATATTATGATCAGACGTCAATCAACACAAAAAAAAGTATAATAGTAAAATATAGATCAAGAAATATATCGTAATATCAAAAATAAAAGAACTTAAATAGTCTATCCCCTTGATTTGAATTAAGAAATATATATCGATTTATGTGTTGAAAATCCGATTGCAAATACTTCATTCCTATTATGTCTGTTTGTTGTGCTCACACATCGTTGTCAATATTATTAAAATTGTATATGACTGTCATAAAAATGAGAGGTTTAGCTAGCTGTTTAATCCGCCATTTCTAAATTTAAAAAATCCTGTATCAAGTCAGCAATATGACAGTTGTTATTCTTTCGGTTGATGTGTTTGAGCTTTTCTGTTGATGAATTTCCTCGGCGTTTAAGATTTGTTGTTATTCTACTTTTTCATATTCAGGCCGAATGAAGAATAACTAAATAACATGACAGTGTGCACTAATTTCACAATCAGGTCATGCAACCTTTACTTGAATTACCTGATAGTGACCCCTTTACGATAATAGATACCAATAGTTATCAAAGGTGTCCAACACAGGTAATACTTCTGGAAATGTAATGTAACGCCTTGGGCTTAAATCTTCATAAAACATGACCAAGTATTGTCTAACCTATAAATAGACCACGCTTTGTTTCCTATGAGTTAATCTATCCCTGAAATATATACCAAAACTTAAAAAGACTGTCTGAAAGTGCCTTTAAAAATACTATCTGACGGGATTAAGTCCATTCAAAAAAAATTATGGATGTATTTTCGGGATAAGATAGATAATGAAATAACCTCAAATGACCGTCTCCATTCCCCGCTGTAGCCAAACCGAATGGGAAGATTCGTAAAGTTTGGATTGCTATAATTAAAGATTGAAAAAAGGAAAGAAGCGGTCACTTTTGGTTCTTAGACACGCTTTATCTTCATTAATTTGACCTTGATCTCGCATTATTGTTATTATGTAATACTACCACTAGTCTTGGTTTATAATGATGATTGAGCTATTTTTGCGATGCGCAGTCCGAATTGCTCATCATCAGTTCCTTATCTCTGTTTTTGTTGTGTCCGAAACTATTATCTCTCGTTTGCTTTTACATTGCCTGCTCAAGGAACTCTGGTCCTGTTTTTTAAGCAAAACACTCATATATTTCATAAAAGCTCTTGTCCAAGTGTGGATACTTAAGATTGTGCGACATTGTAAAAATGAATCATACATTTGTCTCTTATAACACATTTCGATATACTTTTTTTGTCATTTTTGGTTCATAAGCTCTTCATATTTTGAATAAGGCTTGGATTATCAAATATGAGTCTCTCCGAGTTTCACTGAAGAGACATTTATTGTCGAAATGTTCAACTGATTGAGAAAAATTAAAAAACTTCAAAATGTTCTTCTTTCGTTTCATGCTATATAACACCCAATCTGATTAGGAATACTTTTTCAAGGCTATGACGGTTCTGTGAAAAATTCATGTGTTCGACCTTTCGGATAAAGGTCCTTGAATATTCCTTAAATCAATAACTGACTCACCAGATCTGTTATTGTTTTCTGTCATGGGTTTATGTGGAGCAGCCATGTTTCGTTTTTTACTGCCATGTCCTATTCCAAGACTTGTTTTCTCTCTTGCTCGATTTTTCTGTCCTCCTGGCATATTTGTTAGCAGTGGTCAACGCCGGGTAAGAAAACAAAAGAAAGGAGTCTCCAGTAATTATAATGTACCAGCAATAATGAAAAATGCACAAGCTGAATAATTCCGCAGTATGACGTTTCAAAAAAAGTTTTGTTAAATAATTTCTTTCTTGTTATTCAAAAAGTTTGAATATACATGCAGTTATACAAGTTCCAGTACAACAAGTTAGGTCGTTTAATGAGCTTTACACATTTAATAGCTGAAAGAACGTGTTTAAAAAAAAACAGAAACGTATCAAAGTTTTGTCCGATACCAGGAAAATAGTTGTCAGTGTAATTAGACACTTTACCATATTATACAAACACATTATATTAAAAAGAACATGCACTAGTTGTCTCATTAAATTAAATTAAGGTATCTTATATACAATAATTACTATCATGTATTCTTGGTATTTTAAATAAACTCGATTTTGCTGTTTATGAAAGGATTTATGAGAATGATTCAAATCGGTCGTTGTTATATATTTACAATGTGGGGTTCAAAGTCTAGATTAATCCTTAAAATAACGAATGCTTGCACGATGCCTAATTTACAAACGGCGTTTTGATAATGAAATTGACATTTATAGGTGAAAGCAAATCTTGAATATATGATCATTTTATAATTTTCATGAAAGATAGCAGATAATTGCCACTGAAATATTTTTGCAGTATTTGTCATCTTTCAAAGAAACAAACATTTTTTATTTGAATGCAAATACTTTTCTATTTCAGAGATTTTTTTATTTGAAATAAACCTTTCTAGAGAACAGTTTTGAGCAAACTGACCATTCATTTATTTTATCAGTCGAAACCAAAAGGGCTTAAACAAAATGTTCAAATCCGTGTTTTACTCTGACCAATGAGGTTGCAGCAAAGATACCGATAGCGCATTAAGCATCATCTGGAATATTACATTTTCAAGTGTCAAACATTTGTAAACGCGGAATTTAGAACGCGGAATTTAGAAATACAATGTCGCTATAAGTAGTCAGTTTGGTTACATTTCGTCCAAATAAGCTAACAGAAAAACATTGTTGTTGCATGACTTCATTTAAAGTAAATTATTCACTCTAATTTGAATCTGTGCTCATTAAATATTTGATATGACCTGGTTGTAGATGTGGTTAGCACTTGTTCGTTCATTAAAAAAAAGAATGTCAAACTTGATCAGTGAACCAAGAGAAACATCAGTATTAACCATTTTGTTGACTTATCTTTCCCAAAAAAATAATTTTCAAACAGAAAAACGATGATATATGTTGCTATATAACATGAACTCAAACATATCAATGCATTATACGATTGTAAGTGATTGTCTGTCTATTTATATGTATTTCAACGTTGATATAGGGTAAGGTGACCGTCTGCAGTCTTCGGAGGTTTTCTTAATGTGCGAGTAGATGTCGTGTTTACTTATTACGCACGAAATATTATTACATTATTGTGTGTTTAGTATTGATAATGTTTTTTTTTGTAGTTTGAATATACGGTTCAAATCAAACCAAAAAATGTTAAACATGAATTGACAGCTAATACATATGTCACGGCATACCAGCTTGTTAAGATGTTAATAAATCAAACTGGTTCGCCAACTGCTTAAAATGCTGTTCTTTGTTATTTCATAAGATTTTACTTATAACTTAATTTTGAGAAACTAATGACAAAGAGATGAATCGAAAAACTAAAACTTTCGATATTTTTAAAAACTTTCAAATGGTTATTAGAATGTCATCTGATATGGTGCAAGATATTTTATACATTTTTACGATTATAAACACATATTCAACAATAAAAAGATATCAATAGATAATTCAAGATGCAAGTTTAAACAACCCGACTTGAATGAATAATTTGAAAATGATATTAGGTCATTAAAGGACAAAGAGCGATCGTTATATTTTGAGTAGATGCCGTACAAGCAATGATGTTTAGAATTGAGATACTGGTATTTCTGGTTATTTTAAATAACGAAATTTGAAACTTTGCTAATTAAAATAAATTAGATTATATTGTTATAAATAATGATAAATTAGATACTTTTGTTCAAAATGATGATAAACTATACTTCAGGAGCCTGTAAATCAGTGGGTGTCGTTTGTTTATGTTACATATTTGCTTTTCTTTCATTTTTTGCACATAAATAAGGCCGTTGGTTTTCTCGTTTGAATTGTTTTACATTGTCATTTCGGGGCCTTTTATAGATGACTATGCGGTATGGGCTTCATTCATTGTTGAAGGCCGTACGGTGACCTTTATGTGTTAATTTCTGTGTCATTTTGGTCTATTGTTGAGAGTTGTCTCATTGGCAATCATACCATATCTTCTTTTTTTTATATTAACTGGTCACTAAATAATTTTCAGCTAACATTTATACGCAGGAAATGGCTTGAAATTTAAAGTACAGACATTTTTTAAATGTAGCCATTATGTAAAATAACTGTATATTGAAGCAACTTAGAAAATGTCTTAGAAAAAGGCATAATATAGTATAAATAAAAGTCAATCTTTCAGTAAAAAAAAGCTGAAACGGTACCTCATACATTATGTCTTATTTAATTTAAAAAATAAGCTTCTGCCAAAAGTTTCATACTATTCTATGCAGTATGACAATGTAATTGAAGTCCTTTTATCAGTCAAATATGGCAATTTTGCAATTTCTTGTTCTGTACTGTGTTTAGGTCGTATACAAGGGAATGTCTAAATTTCATAAAATTCCAGGAAAATTTTGACCAAAAAACTCAAACTTAAGACTGAATCTAAAAGTGAACTGTATAAAAGCTTAATCAGTCTTTGTCTATAAGAAAATTCAGAAAATTGAAATAAATTTTCAAAAGTTTGTTCCTGTCATTATCTCTTATTTATATTAGAAAAAAAGCTTCAGCAAAAGTTTCAAAAAGTTCTATGAATGTTTGACAAAGTAATTGAATCCCATTTATTAGTAAAATACGGACAAATGAAATGAAATCAAAAAATGTTGCTCAGTATACTGATAAATGCCATAAAATTCCATGTAGGTTTGACAGTTACTAATGTCTAAATTTGTCATTGCTGAAAGGACAAAGAGTTCTTAACGTGCAGAGCTGTACACTCTGTTTACACTTAGCATCAGATGTAATGTCCCCATTCATAACTAAAATGCAACTTATAATCGTGCAGAGCCAAACTGACTCCTACCTATAGCATTGTGGCTTCACCATTAAAAAAACACATGTATAGTTAAAAACGATTATTGAGTTAAAAGCTTGTGTGAATTTTAACTAATTTAGTAGAAAATTTATTTTTCATAATCGAAACTCTAAATATTCAAGCGTTAAAATTCACTTAATATCATAGGTAAAACTGCTCTTTTGTTCTATTGATCAGTGGCTGTTAAAGCAACCAACAATGAATAGATGGATAGGTTCATGTGAGCATTTTATTGTAGACGAAACGCGCGTCTGGCGTACTAAATCATAATCCTGGTACCTTTGATAACTATTTACACCACTGGGTCGATGCCACTGCTGGTGGACGTTTCGTCCCCGACGGTATTACCAGCCCAGTAGTCAACACTTCGGTGCCCAGTAGTCAGCACTTTTTGTCCTGACGTGAATTATCATTGATATGGTTATATTTATAAATTAACTGTTTACAAAATTTAGAATTTTTGAAATACTAAGGCTTTTCTACCTCAGGCATAGATTACCTTAGCTGGATTTGACAAAACTTTTAGAAATATTGGTCCTCAATGATCTTCAACTTCGTACTTTATTTGGCCTTTTTAACTTTTTTGGATTCGAGCGTCACTGATGAGTCTTTTGTCGACGAAACGCGTGTCTGGCGAATATACAAAGTTTAGTCCTGGTATCTATGATGAGTTTTTTGACATGAATATCAATAATGTGGTCATTTTTATAAATTTCCTGTTAACAAAACTTTGAATTTTTGGAAAAACTAAGGATTGTCTTATCCCAGGCATAGATTACCTTAGCCGTATTGGCACAACTTTATGGAATTTTGGATCCTCAATGCTCTTCAACATTGTACTTATTTAGCTTTATAAATATTTTTATATGAGCGTCACCGATGAGTCTTATGTAGACGAAACGCGCGTCTGGCGTACTAAATCATAACCCTGGTACCTTTGATAACTAATTATTCTTTAACTGATTTGAGGCATTTTGTAATATGATTGAAAATTCAGACAATATATAAAATACCTGAATCTTGGAAGCATTTTAAAGATACAGAAAATTGAGGCATTTTACAATATGTTTAAAGTTTAGGAATTTACAAAATTGCTAAATTCTAAAAATGCCTGTAACATATATACAACCATAAGAAACTATTGAAATGTTATTGTACTGTGAACTTGCGACTCCTTTAAATAGCACATTACCCCAAATAAAATGTAGGTATGTGTCTTTCCCCATTTTTAAAAGCCACGTACTATCTGCTTGATACTTACCTTTGATTCGACACTTAAAGTTTATCTCAAATTTAAAATAAGATAACTATCGGATGGCTTTTGTGTTCAAGTTAATTTCATCTTTTTTTACTTATTTAAATTGATAAAAAAAAAATACACATTAACTTAAGCGGGTTACATTTCACAGCAATGAGAAAAGATAATACGTTAAAAAAGAAATAAGTTTAATTTGTCATAAATATTTCCTTAAGATAAACTTCATCACATACTACACAATTAGGTAAAAAGTAAAATCACAAAAATACTGAACGTAGAGGAAAATCAATTCGGAAAATCCATAATCACATGGCAAAATCAAATAACAAAACGCATCAAAAACGAATGGACAAGAACTGTCATATTCCTGACTTGGTACAGGCATTTTCAAATGTAGAAAATGGTTGATTAAACCTGGTTTTATAGCGCTAACCCTCTCACTTAGATGACAGTCTCATCAAATTCCGTTATATTTACATTGATGCGTTAACTAAAAAGACAAAAACGCAACACTAAAGGAAAAGACAAGGTAAAGAGCTTACAAGCTAATTTACAGAAAAAATATATAATAGCCATTACTGTGGATTCGTTATTATTTGTTGGATACCAATTTTCGTGGATTTCATTGTGACCTGGGAACCAGGGAAAGGGAACAACTACAACGAAATACAAATGTTATATAGAAATGTATGCAGACTTTGCAAATGTTATATAGAAATGTATGCAGACTTTGGAAAAACCACGAAATCAAATATTCACGAGTATGATAATTTCCTCAATCCAAGAAAATTGGTACCCACGAAAATAAATGAATCCACAGTAGTAATACAATTGTAGAACGTGATATAAGGGCTTATAACAATAGGAAATGTATATGACAATCCTTGATGGCACAATTTGTTTCTGATTTCATACAATAATGTCGTTTATGAGATAATACGATATTCGGAAAATAGAGCTAATTTTCGAAACATTGAAAAAATTTCGAATCTTGCCTTTTAGTTTTCCAAATGATACTTTTAACTCGTTACAGACCATAACATGACTTGATATCAAGATTTTGTCGAACAATTTTTTATTATTCCCAAGAAAGATAAAAAAAAAATCCAAAGATGATAAAATCATTAAACTGATAGAAAACTATTTCTACAAAGAGATGGTGTGTTTCTTACGCTGGTTTGTGTATTATTTTCGTCATAAAAATATTGACGAATAAAAGTATCAGTAATCAAATCATTCTGTGATTTGATATTTTTAATATATTTATATCCCCTGCAACGTTATTAAATGGATGTTTATTTACTTCTGTAATCGAAGAAACAATTACTTATATTGTATGTCACCCAAGGTTATCTATTTTGTCATGAATATAAAAGACCAGCATTTAAAAACTTTAAAAAAATATTTAGATACAGATGAAATGGATGGAAGTATGAAAAATTCCTTTTTATATTATGTTCTTATTTTACTGATAAATCATGATGCTTACAAAATGGAGGAAATTAACCAATTTTGGAGTCCAGATTCAATCAAAGAATTATGGTGTCCAAATAAATGTTTCACGCAAGATTTCAACGATGGGGAAAGGGACGAATGTTGCGCTTGTCACTCTTTTCCACAATGGCAGAAAACAGATACCTTTTCCAATATATCGTATATATCGTTGGATATAGAGATAGATGATGTACAAGGAAAACATTCAAATCTTGTTACGCAAAAAACTCTGCCCCAAGGTTACATCTACTTTGGAGTAAATCATCAAAATGGACTTCTAAAACAAATGCCAAACAATATATGTGACTTTAGAATGGTCTCTGTAGACTTCACTGGCAACAGATTTTTTGAAATTGGCAATATATCTTGTCTTCAGAAGTTAGACACTCTTATTTTGAAAAGAAACAAAATACATTTTGTATCAAATGCTACTTTCGTCGGCCTTAAAAATCTTCGAGTCGTTGATCTCTCAGAAAACGTAATCACGTTAATAGAAAACAATGTGTTCGGTGGTATTCACGTATTCGACATTGATTTTGGGAGCAATAGTCTTCGGAAGCTTGACGTTACAAATATTTTTATACCAAACAAAGTATTTTGTGGTAACAAATATTCAACTCAAAACAACGATCACATTGAAATAACCAACGAAGGGGATTTTCAACTAAGTAACAGTGCTACAATGATGTGTGGAAGTGTTTTCATGAATAATTCGACACTGTCTGGCTATCCTGTTTTATTGATTACAAAACATATTGAAATGAACGAAATAGGAAGATATTTACCATGTGGACAATATTGGTTCCAAGGCTCATCCTACGACTGTGACTGTCATTTCGGTCACTTATTGGATTCTAGTCTGGATGTTATTAAACGTATATACAAAAAAGGAAATAATGAAAATATCTGTAGTTCACCGGAGCCTTTGTTAAACATGGGTATCGAGGAAGTATGGGTAAACGAGTCTTTACGGAATATGATGACATGTGATGTTATAGATAACTGTACCAAAACAAGGAGCTGTCATTGTCAATGTACGATACAGTCAAGTCAAAAAAGGATCATTGTAGATTGTTCAAATCAAAGCTGTACACGTTTTCCCGATGTTGTTCCAGATTTCAGATACAATTACGATTTGGTTTTAAATTTATCAAGAAACAATATAACGACTATGGATTTTAAAGATTATTTCCGTAGAATGTCAGTCCTGGACTTAAACTTTAATCCAATATCAGTTTTAGAAGACAATTTCAATCAAATGGGAAATCTGAAAGAAATGACAATACAGGACCACTCCTTAAAACATTTACCGAAAACAATACAACTACTTGATCCAAATATTTTTAGATTTGGAAAAAATGGGATTCCTTGCCATTGTGATAACCTATGGATTAGTGAATGGAGAATTTATAAAAATGCATCCGATAATTGGAAACTCTATTGTAGCAATTACGTCAACAAAACGTTCGAAGACATTTTTTATGTCATCAAAGATTGTGGTGAGGAAAATACCTTTAGCCATTATTTCATAATTTACACTGTGATGGGTGTCGCTGTTTTGATATCATTACCGTTGATACTCTCATATTTCAGATACGAGCTGATGATTCTTCATAGAAGAATAAAGGGAGTTCGCAAAAATGCACAAAAAGAATGGAAGTATGATACATATATTTCTTTCGATGTACAAAACGAATATATACGCAAGTTCGTTATTCTTGAGTTAATCCCGTTCCTTGAGAGTACGCATAAATATCGGATGTATGTGCCTTGTCGAGATTCGATTGGTGGGGATCTAGAGGAAGACAGTATTATAAATAATATGAAAATAAGTAAAACAGTGTTGATGGTACATTCAAAGTCGATGTATGGTTTTGAAAAAAGTAAATTGAAATCAATAAGCAATATGGGTGGTGATCTAGAAGCCATTGAACAAAAGAATAGGCGCGTTGAATATAGTTATGCTTGGAGTTATTTTACCTCCGGATATTTGAAAGACATGATGATCATTGATTTTGATCACGATAATCAGAATATTTTCAACAAATTACAAACAAAAGCATTGCATAGACTCGGAATGACTTTTGATATCTGCAATCGAACAAGAGATGTGAAAACATATATTTTAAAATTTCTTGATAGACCTATTAAACTGCCGACAGTCACAAATGTTTGGTAGATACTATAGTAACGTTTAATAAGAGTATTATACGCATGTTTTACGTTAGAGATTGGAATACCAAACATAACATTTATTATTATCATCACTAACAATTTTTTTTTAAATTTCATCCAATCTTATCTGTTATACCTTATAGTTAAAGGAGCACCAGCTGTCAATTTCATGTTCACAGATTTTACTCAAATTCTCATATTTGATTTATAACCATGTAAAACATCTAACTAAATTATGAAAAAGTCTAAAATAAACAATTTACAGGGCATGGGCTAGATAATATGAAGCTTCGTTTCGTTTGTATTTTAGTCTCGACGCCATCTAATTAACTATTGAGTTGACATCCGAAGACCTCCGATGATTATATAAACGTTATAAACATAAATATAGATATAAATATATGCTAAAAGCTAATTATTATTTCACTATTTTACTTTCATTAATGATTGAACAAAAAAAACCTATTATAGATTTTTTTTATATATCTTGTAGCTAGTACCCTTTTAATGTGTTATATAAATTGGCAGGTTCAGAATAATTCGTTTCATGTTTTTGGGGTTTTTTTGTTTAGCTAATACTATAGTCAAAAAGCGGCTGATTAAATTTGGTTGCAGCGATGTTGACTATCTGAACAACACTGTCCGATTTTGTGATGTAAAGCCAATGGCTATATTACCTTTGGTATTTTAATAACATATGCTGATTTCCCTGCCAATTTCACAAAATTCTCGATTTTTTTCTCGGTTTCTCAAGCTCGTTAAATATATTTTATATTTTCCTACACTGTACGAATATTTTATAAATTTCCTGTTTACAAAATTTTGAATTTATCGAAAAACTAAGGATTTTCTTATCCCAGGCATAGATTACCTTAGCCGTATTGGTACATTTTTGTTGAATTTTGGATCCTCAATGCTCTTCAACTTTGTACTTGTTTGGCTTTATAAATATTTTGATATGAGCGTCACTGATGAGTCTTATGTAGACAAAACGCGCGTCTGGCGTACTAAATTATAATCATGGTACCTTTAATAACTATTTAAACCACTGGGTCGATGCCACTGATGGTGGACGTTTCGTCCCCGAGGGTATCACCATCCCAGTAGTCAATACTTCGGTGTTGACATGAATATCAATAATGTGGTCATTTTTATAAATTTCCTGTTTACAAAACTTTGAATTTATCGAAAAACTAAGGATTTTCTTATCCAAGGCATAGATTACCTTAGCCGTATTTGGCACATTTTTTTTGAATTTGGATCCTCAATGCTCTTCAACTTTGTACTTGTTTAGCTTTATAAATATTTTGATATGAGCGTCACTGATGAGTCTTATGTAGACGAAACGCGCGTCTGGCGTACTAAATTATAATCCTGGTACCTTTGATAACTATTTAAACCCCTGGTCGATGCCACTGCTGGTGGACGTTTCGTCCCCGGGGTATCACCAGCCCAGTAGTCAATAGTTCGGTGTTGACATGAATATTAATAATGTGGTCATTTTTATAAATTTCCTGTTTACAAAACTTTGAATTTATCGAAAAACTAAGGATTGTCTTATCCCAGGCATAGATTACCTTAGCCGTATTTTGCACATTTTTTTTGAATTTTGGATCCTCAAAGCTCTTCAACTTTGTACTTGTTTAGCTTTATAAATATTTTGATATGAGCGTCACCGATGAGTCTTATGTAGACGAAATGCGCGTCTGGCGTACTAAATTATAATCCTGGTACCTTTGATAACTATTATATTTGTACTTACATGAACAACACGGCGGGTATTACCTATTGAGCAGGATCTTCTTATCCTTTCGGGAACACTCATGGGTTTTGATGGGGCTCGTGTTGCTCAGTCTTTTATCTTTTAGTTGCGTCTTGTTTCCTTTTGTTTATTTTTTCGTCGTTTATCTTCTTTTTGTTTGCTCTGGTAAATTTCGCCTCTCTTTTTTTGAGCATGAACCAGATGTGACGTACTATATTTTGGTGGTATTACACTTAAAAACAATAACAATACGATCCTTGTTGTGTATACGTACGTGGTCGGACAACTGATTGGGAGATACATTTTCATTTGTTCAAAAGTAAAATTACAAAAATACAGAACCCAGGGGAATTTCAAACGGAAAGTCCCTAACCAAATTGCAAAATCTAAAGCTTAAACACAGCAAACGAATGAATTAAAACTGAAATATTTCTGACTTGGTACCTGCATTGTAGATAGCTTTATAGCTAACTAAAAAGTAAAATCATAAAAATACTGAACTCTAAGGAAAATTCTAAACGGAAAGTCCCTGATCAAATGGCAAAATCAAATGATAAAACACAAAAGAATGAGCAACAACTGTGATATCACTGACTTGGTACAGGCATTTTCAAATGTAGAAAATGGTGGATTGAACCTGGTTTTATAGCGCTAAACCTCTCACTCGTATGACAGTCGCATCAAATTCCGTTATTTTTAAAACGATGCTTGAACAAAACAGACATAATCGGTTAAATATTGAAAATATGATTACAGCAGTCATCACTGTGATACAATCTCTAAACAAACAAACCTATACAAAAAAACACAATAAACCTCTCACAATAAACCTCACACACATTTTTTTTATAAAAACCAGAGACATATAATACAAGAGATTGGCAACTCGGCGAAATCCCGTAATATCACACGGCCACATTTAAACCTCGCGAGATCTCTTTGGGTAAGAGAGTCTTTATCAAAGTATTAAAAGTACTCGAAGTAAGGGTGAATGTTTAAGCATAAATTAACTGTTTCAATGTTAAATTTAACATAATTAATTAAATAATTTGAGTGTCAATGTTCAATGTCATTTTAATTTTGATTTGTATTATTTGTATTATTGAAAAAGAGACATAATTTGATATTGAATTAAAAAAAAACAATATTAAATAGTTGACACTTAATAAATTGTATCAGAGTTCATTTTATTTGATAGTTTCATAATGGGTTTCTATTTAAAATATACACCTGTGTCGGAGACATAATTTCACAGTGTGACATGTATATTAGGCTTGAATTATTCGATGGTCAGGTAAATTACAACCGGTTTAAAAGAGTTTTAATTGACACCTGGTACACAAGAAGTTGTTACACCACAGGTGTCCACAATCTTTCCAAAAATACAAAATATAAAATTAACTAATGAGTAGAAAAAAAACTTAATTTTTTTGTTTATTTACCGTTAATCATGATCAACTTTGTCTTATATTCATAATTTTTATATATTAAAAAATTATTACTTTTTGTGTTCATTATTAATTGGGCATGTATTGAGTTGTTTTTTTGGGATTGTCGGTAAATTGTTTTCTAAGTGTGTTTTTCGAAATTTACATTATGAGCTTGCATTGAGTTTTTTTTATGTTTGTCGGTTAATTTATGGTTTCTCCTTTTCACGGATTGTGTAGTTAGGACTTAAATTTAATGATCATTTAATAGAAAATGGCAATATAAGTCTCACTTTTCACCTCGAATGTAAAGAGATTAAACCATAGTTTAAGTGTAAGGAACTGCTAAATATACGATAAAAACTCACAGCAGCAGATATTGCTGCCTTTTCATGTAACAATTTTTGTAAGAATAAACATTCTACTATGCTATACTTCTGTTAACATGGCAAGTTGACTTCAAAGCATACACCAGTTTAAATGCCATATTGATATCTAAATGTTTTGAAATGTACATGTATACCTTCTTTTTAATATACTTTTTGACTAGTTAAAATCTCCTTTTAGTTTTGAAACAGACATGCACATGCGTAAATAGTCTAACAACTACTTGACTTGATTTGTTAGTTAATACCTTTTTCTTTTACTTTATACAAACTGCACGAAAATGTGTCTACCTTTATTGTTGATCAGGCTGATTTAATTGATGTTTGCCTAACATCCAGTGGCAAATATTTCATATTTTTTACATATTGATGTGCGAGTGTATGACATTTCTTTTCTGTACAGTATATGCAATATAATATTTTACTCTCCACAAGAAACCAAATTACACAGACATTAACAACTTTAGGTAACCGTAAGGCTCTTAGCAATGAGAAAAATACATACTGCACTGTCAACTATACAAGGTATATTTATGAAAAAGGTTTAACAATTCAATCAAGAAAACTAATGGCCCGATTTATGTAGAAAATAATAACAAAAAAATCCAAATATTGTATACAGCAACAAACCACAAGTGAATTACAGGCTCTTTACTTCGGAAAGACAAAAACATAATAAAGGCATGATAATAGATTTCACAAGCCTTACAATTTTTTGTTCCTATTTGTTTTTTTTTTGTTATGTTTTTTTCCCAATCAACCAAATAACATCTGTAAAAAAACACGACATACATCCCAGTATTCTGAAATGAAAAGGACCAGTCAGACCGGGGATCAGAACAATATATCTGGACTATCACTACATATGATTCCATCCTTTTTCAATAATTAAACCAAGATATAAGAAAACAAAAATCATTCCAGGTATAAATAATATTTTTATTATCAAACATTCATTTATAATGTTACTGTCAATGATAACTGAGAGTTTTATGCTCATTTCCTTGCAACTGAAATGGTACAGTTCAACTATGCAAATTTAGGTACCTGTACAGCTAAGGATATCAGTGATGCTAACTTGTAATTAATTGCATAAAGTCTGAAAGGGAGAAAGGCAAGGTTCTTCATGTTCATTGTGTGTCTCATTTACTGCAAATATCTCAATTTTTTGTGTAATCAGTTGCTCTGTGCCTCCCACTGGTGCTAGAAAACAATCAGCATGACAATCAAATTCAAGCGTACATATGATGAACCTTTTCATCTTCAGTGTGGATTGAACGGCAACATATATCTCCTCCATAATGGTAACAACAGCTGTCCATGGCCGAGGATTACTTTTCTTTTTAACTCCTTTTGTTAACTTACTAAATCTTTTCCTCTTTGGCATTCTAAAATATATATATATATATATTAGAGTTGAAAAGAAATTTGAAGCCTTTTATACAACATATATTTGTCTTACTTTTAAACGTTACTTCCTACATGTATGTCATATAACATTCTGCAAATTTGTATTATGCTAAATCTATTTTAAATTTCTTTTGTCATGTATAGACCTTTCAAGCTTGCTATTAGGTACAAATATTTGATATGTTTATCAATTGTTAAACGTCATACAGTGAACATACAATGTAAGTTGCTGACATAAACTTTATTTAGTCTCTGCTTCTATATATTTTGTAGATCTCATGAGGGTATTGGAGGGGTTTACAATGAGGGTCTGGAAGCAGGAGCGGATTCACCTATTTTAAAAAGGGGAGTTCCCCACTCAAGATAAAGGGGGTTCCATCAACATGTACCCATTCAAATGCATTGGTCGTCCAAAAAAGTGGGGGTTTCAACCCCTGGAACCCCCCCCCCCCCCTGGATCCGCCAATGGGAAGGTGTTTACAAAAGATAAACGAACAAAAAGCCACAGGACATAAAGTCACAAATTGGTAGGACAAAATGTCACAAATAATCTGTTGACAATTGTTTGTATATAAAGGCACATGACAAGAGAAATATCTTTAAATATTTACTTTTTAATACATATATTCATATTAAAGTTTAAGAAATGTGTCATTATATTTGAAAAATGAAAATTTATTTAATTTTAATCATGCAAAAGAAAGATTTCTTGGCACCATGAAGCCATTTATTTAAGTGCCAAACCAGTTTGACATGTTGTTTTTTTTTAACAATCATTTGATCATCTTTGATATGTTTTTGATAATTTTATTTGGACTAGGTTTTTTTGGTATCAATCTGAAAATATTAGTCACCTTTGCTGAAATTTTTAGAAACCACTATAGGATCGATCTTTACGAAACTGGTCTTATTTTAACAAGATAACATTTGGAAGTAATATAAGATTATTAAATTGCATATTTATTCGTTAATTTCTAAGTTTTATGAAAAAAAAATGGTAGTTCATAGCTGGATTTGGGTATCAATGCGAAAAAAAATCCCCTTTGATGGTATTTTATGAAAACACTATTTGACCAAACTATATGAAAATAGTCTCATTTTAACGGGATAACAATCGGGAGTAGAAAATCACTACAAAAATGTATATTAAATTTCTACGTTTTACGAAAAAAAATGGTGGACCAGACCGGTTCTTCAGCAATAAAGAGGGGAAGCTGAATGGACCGACTTTAAATTACTCTGCATTTGATTATTATCATCATCTCAGCACATTATAGTATAAACAAATTGGTAGAATTAGTAAAATGTATCTTTTAAATATACTTACATGCTTTAGCTGTGAAAACAATGGACATAAACGATAAAAAAAAAATCAAAAAACAATGGCGGAATTTGCTCATCTTCGTCCCAGGTCACATCACCATCCCAAGCACTTCCGGTAGCCAAGTGATTTCATTGGCCGTTAGAGTTGCCAATCTCTTGTATTATATGTCTCTGTAAAAACTGACATAATAGGTAAACATTTCAAAAATAAGGGGAAAGCAGTCAACAACGTGTTATAAACTTGATCACTGTTATCAATACAGAACATGTTCCTGAATGAATGGCCAAACACTAATTTTGTCATTTTATTCTTTTAAACAATGCGCTTTTTATTAAAAAGAAAATCATATAATAATAGATAGTAATTTATCTCTTTTATCTAGTTCTGGGGAAATACTTCTTTATATATTTAAATGTTATGTCTACAAACTTGTATATAAGTAAATTATTTTGAAACCCTACATCGCAAATTCTTTTTACATGATGTCGGAAAAAACTATAAAAAGGTCAAGTTTGCTGTCCGTCTTAATATTATTGATAATGCCAGATGTATACACTATGATTGATAGTTTTCGGTTTTGGAGTCCGGATTCAACAAAAGAATTGTGGTGTCCAGATGAATGTTACACAAAATATTACCGAAAAGATGAAATTGACCAATGTTGTTCGTGTAAATCAATCCCAAAATGACAGCAAACTGATATGTTTCCCAATATTTCATATATTCCGCTGCACATAGAAATAGCAGATGTACTAGGAAAACATTCATATCTTGCAATACAAAAACCGCTGTCACAAGATCATATCTATTTTGGAGTAACGCATCAAAATGGATTTCTACGGAGAATGCCACAAAATACATGTGATTTTGGAATAGTCTTAGTAGATTTCACAGGCAACAGATTTATGGAGATGGGAAATATATCTGTCTACAGCTTTTAGACACTCTTATTTTAACAGAAATACAATACATTTTGTATCACATAATACTTTTGTCGGCCTAAAATATCTTCCAGTCGTTGATCTTTCGGACAACTTAATTGCTTCGATAGAAAACAATTTATTTAGAACCATTCATGTATTTATCGTTGATATTGAGAGTAATAGTTTTCGAAAGCTGGACATAACAAATAATGTCATTCATAACAAAGTACTTTTTTACAATGTATATTCTAATAATAAGTATCACATTGAAATATCTTTTATGGTAATATTCTTTACAAAGCACAAAAATGTCAGTATTCACCTCAAAAGCTTACAAAACCTTTAAACAGACTTATTAAGAAGAATATAGTTACGATACTGTTGTCAGGACATTAAAAATTGCATATTTTAGCTTTAATATTGAGTCACTTATAGGGTCTTTGCATCGGAACTTAACACATTTATCATTAAAAAAACAGTTGTTGGCATGACACGGGTTATGTTCTTTTGTTACATCTTCTGACATCAGACTCGGACTTCTCTTGAACTGAATTTTAATGTGCGTATTGTTATGCGTTTACTTTTCTACTTTGGCTAGAGATATATGGAGGGTTGAGACCTCATAAACATGTTTAACCCTGCCGCAATTTTGCGCAGTCCCAAGTCAGGAGCCTCTGGCCTGTGGTAGTCTTGTATGGTTTTTAAGTTTAGTTTCTTGTGTATAATTCGGAGTTTAGTATGACGTCCATTATCACCGTAAAAGGGGCCAGCTGAAGGACGCCTCCGGGTGCAGGAGTTTCTTGCTACATTGAAGACCCATTGGTGGCTGTTGTCTACTCTATGGCCGGATTGTTGTCGCTTTGACACATTCCCCATTTCCTTTCTCAATTTTTATGTATATACTATATACTGCAAGCAAGTGATTTGGCTAAATATATCAGTGTCGTCATATTTTCTTGTAAATCCTCATTTCCCATATTGTAAAATCAACTTTGTTATTGAGGTGGCTATTGTATTTTAAATTTTATCAAAGGCAGGTGATAAGATTTATGTGTATGTCTTATTTGTATAGATCAGTTGAAACATTACCCCAAGGTATTGAAAAGGCTTTTACGTCTACTCGACAAGAGAATTTAAAAGGTGTAAACGGATAAAATATTTTAATAAAATAGAGTGATGTTCACACCTAAAATAAAACAATAAAACAAGTTTGTTTATTCCAGTTTACTTGAACTGTTGAATATCAGTACAGTCAACAATCTTTTTCATGACTTACGTTTTAAAGCTAATTTGTACATTCCATTAAACAGAGCAAAATCAAAAAATGAGTAATTATACTTTTTACTAGTCGTTCCTAGTGTATATATAGTTTTCTTTATAAACACTTTGTCAGGTGATATCTTAAGGGGACAGAAATGTGACTATCCTCGGACTTCTCTCGTCTGGCAGTGAAATAATGGGTGTCTATATATGTTGGCTTAAGCGAGATGTAGAAATACACAGCCAAGTTATTGGAATAAAAGGGTAATCTCGATGCCTCGCGTAGGGTAGGACTCACACTTTGAACACATTACACAACCCTGGCGACACTAATCTGAGCTGTCCACATTTTACCTGTTGCAAAGCAAAAAGTCTTCTCATTTCCATTATACACCAATGGCAGCCCAGATTTCTCGTCCTTCATCCCGGTCGGTCTGTCTTGCAGAACCAACCTACTTATATTGTATCAATCGTTAATGAGATATCGTTCTGAATATGCGTGAAATGTTTGGTACTCGAGATTAAGCAAGCAACAACTGGTAAATCAATAAACTCAATCATATATGATTAAAATACCAGGTTTATTACTAGTAGACGCGTGCTGTGTCTACATAGAACACTTCAATTTCGACACAATACAAACAGTTAGAAGACTAAACTAATTACGAAGTTAAAGAGTCACAGTATTGAAAATTAAATATTCCAAACTAAGGTTTCGTGTCCGATCGTTATAGTTTTTTGGGGTTTTTTTTTTTTTTGGCGCATTGGAATCAGTTTTCAATGTAACATTCATCAAATCCTCGGTACCTTATTCATTTGTTGATCTTTTGTTTATTTTTTTAAATCCGAATGTCCTAGAAAATACCAAAAAATGAGTTTGATATTATTTCTTTGAAACAGAAACATTTACCTCCTAGTTTCTTTAACTTTACATTCTCTTTTTTTCAAAACGTTTTCAACATAAACGAGTGTCTAGAATGGAAAATCTTTAAATATGTAAAAAAAAAAAAAAACTTATGTCGTTTTTCTCTATTTTCACTATCTAGATAGCCTTGTTTTGTTTCTATTCTTGAGTTGTTTGGCCTTATTTCCTCTATTCTTTAAGTTTGTTCTTGTCCATTTTCAGTGATCTTGATCTGATATTCTTTTTTTTTATTGTAAATCCTGTACAAATCTTCATAAACAGCGCAAGGACCTGGTTTACCACTGCGTTATTTGAATAATTATGCATGTTCGAAAAATTATCAAAAACAAGTTTTTCAGTCCTTATAGTCCTTATTGTGCCCTTTACCATGCACAAAGGGTTCAGCGTAAGATGTTAGAGTAAACTAACACATGATTCTGTCTTCGGTCGATCATTGTCATTTTTGAAGGATCTGTCGAAACTCAAAGTTCTGCATCGATAATGTTACAGTCGATTGAACCGACCAAGGATTTGCCAACAATTTGGACAAGAATGGACACAATCTTTAACAGCGTTCACATAGAATGGTACCAAACAGCAACCTAACCACAAACTGAAAAAAATATCATAGTATTAGCTTCTGTTTATACAATACGTGTGTGTGATATATTTGACTGATGAAAAGATTTATAAGTTACTAAATCCCTCTGGTATATAATTGCATTGAAAGAAAATACAAAAATATCCTTACGATTGTTATTAATTAATCGATTTATTGTTTCAGATCTCCATATTTTCTGGTGTCAATTAGAGATATAAGAAAAAAGTGTTATACTCATTTATGATGGAGATCTGAAACAATTAATCAATTAATTAATAACAATCATAAGGATATTCTTCTAAAAAAGGCGTCTGTTGTTTTGTTAAACATATATACTAATAATTACATTAGATGTATGTTCCATTAGAATACTTTATTCTGATTGGCTAACTGTACATCACGTGTTATTCCTTAAACAATTGCACTACTTAATAAAACTTTTCATTCATGATAACACGTGGTCCGACAATAAAGTGCACAGGTGAATTAAATAAAAAAAAATATAAAATTCGTGTTTTCATGATCATAGCTTAAAAATGTAATTATAAGTATTGAATGCTTCTTTTTGTAACTTCATAGGGTTGTAAAAGCGTTGACCGTGCGCACTTTTTTAGAATAAAGCGCTTCCACGCTTCATACAAAATGTACTTCGGTCAACGCTTTTACACCCCAATGAAGTTACAAAAAGAAGCATTCAATTCTTAAGTAGTTTGTCTATTCTGACAATGAAGAAATAACATCCAAAAAGTGATGTACACTATTGTTCAAAATAATTAATATTTTTTAGAATATATTAGTTCTTCCGTATGCTTTGGTGCATTATACATCACATTTTCGATTGAATATTTCGTATGAGCAAATATACTCATAATCAGTACAACCTCACCATGATTGTGTAACAAAGGAACAGCCAATAATTATATTGAAATATGTTTTTAGGACAACTGCACTATGTTTGAGTAAACGATTAAGTCTTTTTCGAGTTGTTTTAATTAAAATGCTTTTAGACCATCTTTTACTCTGTTATATACGTTTTTCGTTGGTTTCAATATCTGACTTTTTAATCCGCTGATTTAAACATATTTTCAACTGGTTTCAATATTTTGTTCTTAGATTGTACTGTTACACCACTGCCCTGTGTTATGGTAGGGGTTTCATTGTGATAACAACAAACGGGTTGTTTTACTTTTACATGACAGATTACTATGTTTCAAATTGTACTAGATAATTATGCAAAAAGCCAATTCAGACAAGGTATCCCAATAAGCATGAAATATCTTGACTAGTCAGTGGCGGATCAAGAACTTTTCATAAGAGGTAGCCCGCTGACTGACCTTAGGGTGGGCCGCTCCAGTCATGCTTCAGTGATTCCCTATATAATCAACCAATTTTTTCCCACGAAAAGGGGGGGGGGCGGGCTTCCCTCTGTACCGCCTATACTAGTGAAATATGATCTACTATTTATACCTTCCTCTGTGTTTCTATATATTCGAAAGAAGGTCAGCGTTGACAAAGGGGTCGATTTCTTTCTACAAGTGATTTTTGTGTGTTCTTATTACTATTTTTAACATATCCGTCCGCAGCAGCACTAAGACATAAAAAAAATATACTTACCCCAAAAATATCATTAGCCCACATAAAAACCAGCACAAAGTTCCAGCATTGTAAGATATGGCTGTTATAATCTCATGACGGCAAAATGGACATATCATACAGAACGCCTCATCCCCAAATACTGGTGTCGATTCCATTTCACATTTTTCTAAGTTAAATACAATGTTTGAATTAATATCTTATGATCATATTTTTTTCTATTATTTTTTTTATTCTAAAATAAAAATTCTAAGATGTAGGCTGATGTTTGTGTAACCTGATGAACAGTCAATGTTTCCTATGAAAGATATAACTATCCTTCTTTACGTTCTGAATGTCATTTTGTGTTTAGTGTCATTTGGGTTGCTGTCTTACTCAGGTGGTATATCCTTTGGGTTGCTGTCTTACTGAGGTGGTAAATCCAACATATCCATTCATTTACATTCTTAGTGTCAAACCTGTGTTGTATTTTTCTAAGATAGAAATATTACTACCCTTATGTATACATTCTTGATTGTGAATTATTTCAAAGACTTTTTTTACTTTTATTGACTGCAAAATATTATATAACTATAGTACATACGTACATTTAAAGGTATATCTGATTTATAGCCAATAAAATAGAATATTCTTATATGAATAAACTTTAAAGACTGCACAATAACTACTTTAAATAGTCATTGTCGAAACATAATTCATATCCTGAATGTATTCCTGTTTGGGCAAATAAAATAGCTGTATGTTAAAGAACATATCTCGTGTAACGGTGAGCTTGAAAATTCGGACTTGTTTAGGCTTAGGTCCCAGATCCATTTCTTAACTTAATCATTATTTGATATTACAATTTTTGCATATGAAAAAGGAAATCTATTAATTTTGGTAAAATTAATTTGACATACAAAAAAATGATCTAACTTTAGTCTCTTTATCTGTTTAAATCTGTGTGATCTATGAACTTTTAAACTTATATGATATAATATTACGTAGAATATCGTGTATGTATAATGTAATAATTCAAAAACAATAAATAATCTTAGTTTTTACAAACGCTTACCTGAATCAGATGAATGCATTGGTGACGGGACAATTTCTGTGAAGCTATTCAAAACATACAAATTAAAAAGAACACCGACATTTCCTAAATATTAAATTTAAATGTGTTGTGTTTGTTGACTTAGAGGTTCAATAATAACATTGTATCGATCATTTGTATATATAAATTCTATGTGTATTAAAGTAAAGTTGGCTGATTATAACGTATTTATACTATAATTAGTTGTGTATTCAATTTAAAATCGTGTCTCACGGTCAAATTTAAGTGGGGTATATTTTTGAACGTACATGTTAAAGCGTTTTAGCAATTTAATGTTACTATTAAAATAACGGTATTTTTACACAGTGTTGAGACTGACCCTTGAATTGTATGTATATGTGTATGTTTCTGAAAAGATATTATGATTGTGCACCGATTTCATTCGGACCTCCAACATTTTTTACATATCGCCTCTAATGGGTATATAACACTTTTCGAACGAAATAGTTACAGCTTCGGTCCGATTGGGGACTACAATTAATACTATAAACTTTTTGGTTATTGTTTAAGCGACAAAGTCGACATTGCATTTATACATTTTTCATTATACATATTTTAGTAAATTACAAAATTAACAATGTAACAACATCATAAGAACTTTCATATTTTGAAAATATCATATCATAATTCTTATAAAATATTCATAGTTTAGGTAATTTCTTTTTATAGTTTAATATGGGCTTAACAAAATGTTCATAGATTACAAATATATTCTGTTTGGGAGCTACCATTTTGATTTTTCTAAGGGGAGGGCTAGGATGAAAAAAGTTGTCTGCATTTTGTATGCCCCACCTACGATAGTAGTGGGGCATTATGTTTTCTGGTCTGTGCGTCCGTCTGTTGGTCCGTCCGTCTGTCCCGCTTCATGTTAAAAGTTTTTGGTCAAGGTAGTCAAATCAACCTGAAACTTAGTACATGTTCCCTATGATACGATCTTTCTAATTTAAATGCCAAATTAGAGTTTTTACACAAATTTCACGGTCCACTAAACATAGAAAATGATAGCGCGAGTGGGGCATCCGTGTACTATGGACACATTCTTGTTTAAGTTGTAATCTATGTCCTGCCTTTTTTATTTTTTATATATATATATATTTGGTCCTGTCTTATTTTAATTATTTTTCCTGACTTTTTTTACTTAAATTGTCAACCAGATATACTTTTTTTTTTGTCAAGTTGCTCATCCTGTCTTTTTGTTACTCCAAACTCCTGTGCTACCCACTTTTTTTTTAATTTCACCTTAGCTCCCCTCTAAAATCAAATGGTAGCTACGCAAACACGCATGTAATTGCGTCTAAGATGTTTTTGCTGAGTTTACATGTTGATCAATACGTTTCTGTGCAGTATTTTGTGGGCGGGGTTGGTTGCCTTTAAGACGCATTTCTTTTTACCATTACCATTACCATGCCATGTGAACCCAAATAGTAACAGTTCTCACTTGGACTAAATCAATAAATTAAGAGGAACTACCGTCTACTTGTGCTGGATGTATACATACCATTCCATTATCCGTAAAAGAGACATTGAATCTTATAAGCGGTATACGGAGAGTATTATTCTCTTTGAAAAGTTAAAAATCTTTCCAACAAAGATCTGTAGATGGCCTGATGCAAAGTGAATTATGCTTCTATCCGTTTACCTTTTTTCAAGTTGGCAATTTGATTTGTCCGCCTTTCATGCCGTTCAGCCTACTAAACATACCTTTGCGGTATAACATTCATTACAAAAATTTTTAAAAATCGACTGATATATATTCATGAAATACTTTCCAATGAATATTCAGACAACAGTGCCCAGGTTGAAATGTCTCGCCTGCTTTACTAATCTTGATTGGTTTTATGTTTATACATTAAAGATAAAGTTTCACTACAAGTATCGCATAATCTTAAAATAATCAATAAGGAAAGATCAGACAGACATGTTTGCCTTACAGTCAATCTATAAAATATATAATATAGTTAACACATTGCTTGTAGCATACAAAAACATACCAAATAATGGAAACGTAATCTTGACCAATAGACCATGAAAATGTGGTCACAGTGTGATGAACTCTGTCGGATATGTGCAATTTAAAATCATTTTATAAATGAAATAAAGTTGACCTATAACTTAAAGTATTCAAAAAACTGAATTTACTAGAAAAACTTAATATAGACCAATGAACCATGAAAATAAGGTTAAGTACAGCTGAACCCTACCAGACAGACAAGTTCACCTTATAATCATTCCATTAACCAAATATAGTTGACATACAGTTTAAAATATCTTAGAAAATGAAACCACTACTTAAACTTAACATTGACCAATGAACCATGAACATGCTGTTTGGTGTGAGCCAAGGCTCCGTGTTTGAAGGCCGTACATTGACCTATAATGGTTTACCTTTTTTTAAATTGTTATTTGGATAAAGAGTTGTCTCATTGGCACTCACACCACCTCTTCCTATATCTATGTAGACAAATGATACTTACCAGACAAGACATGTATACACCTAGCAATTCGGTACACCAACTAAATTAGTTCACACATTGTAAACGAGAAGTATAATGAAAACAGACCAAAACAGATACACTTAACATTAACCAATTAACCAGAAAAATAAGTTTGAGGTCAGATGAAACCTACCAGACTGAAATGTTTACTGTATAATAATTCCTGACACTAAATATAGTTGACTATTAGAAAAACAGTCAAAAACACAAAAAAAATAACATTGACCAATCAACTGTGAAAATAAGGGATAATTCTGATGAAAACTACAAGACTGACAAGAAAACGTTACAGTCATTCCATACACCGAATGTAGTTGAACTACTTACAGTATCTGAGAAACGGACCTAACCAAGTAAATTGAACTTTGATCACAGATCCATGAAGCCGTGTCAAGGTCAAGTGAAACCCGTTAGAGGGACATGTACACCTTGCAATAAAAACCAATCTACCAAATATTATTATTACTTACAATGAGTGAAGTATTCACATGACAGAAAAATTCAAGCAGTCGCTGATCGCTGAACCCTCAGAATGAGGCTAAGAACAACAGGTTTTATATGACAGACGGAAACTTCATAACATAAGGCATATGTATACTTATTATGAAGCTTCCAAGTCTCCTACCCTCTGAAACATAAAGCTTAATACAAATTATCTACACTGCCACCAGATTCTAATTCCTGTCTGGCATTTTGCAACTTTCATCTTAAGCCAGAACAAACCAATAATCATATATGATGGTAGAATTTTATAGGGTTGAAATTTTATACATGCATTAAGGCAATTTTTATATGGAACAAAGTTTGTGACCACGAGAAAACATCCACTCATCAGAAAATTTTGAGACAACCAGAGATAATTGTAGAAGGGCAAAAACTCATAGAAAGAGTCAATTATTCATATCATATTTGCTGGTGATTTTGAATTATTCAATTTTTTCTCTACATATGGACAATAATTTTCACTAAAATAAGGCAACAAAAAAAAGTTAAAAATTTTATTGAAGAGCTACAATTGATTATTTTTTTATTGTGAAAGTTTCTAACTTTATTAACCTGAATTTTTTTTCTCTTCAGAATATCTATAGCTAAAATTCAACAAATGGAAGTGTTTAATGACCTTGACTGGCTTTTCAGCCCTCGCACGGTCGGCAACTAAAATTGAATTGAAAAACTGTGATTTAAACTGTTGCCTGATCTAAATTGTCTTGGCAAGCAAACAATGTCCATGTGTTTAGCTCTTATGTCCTACGGATACAGCCAAAGCAAGACCTGAAAAGGTTGACCAAAGCTAGAGCAACCTTGGACTAACTTGAATGACTCAACTCACAAACTGGCTGTTAAAAAACAAAAAAGTGATTAAAATTTGCTACTTTAATATAAACAAAGTCAATCACTGCTCAGCATCCCAAAACCTGACATTCTTCCACATTTATCACAAACAAGACAAACAACAAGTAGGATCGCCAATTCTTCAATCTCAAAGGAAGCACCCAAAAAATGCAAATTTGAAAATCTAATTCAGTTTATAGTAAAATTACTGAAACCTTAAAATATTTTCTGACTTTAAGACATGGTGTTGGACTGATGAAATTAAAATCCCCAACATTTAATGTAAAAAAAGTTTTAATAAATATATGTCCATACATTTGGCAGATTTATCATAAATCTGTATTGCAAAGTCTCTCTCTTTCATGCATTCTCTTCTACAGAATATTTTCTTCATTTTACTGCTTGTACTTTTGTAATTGTGATGAATTTTATCCCGCTAACTTCTTCATCTCATCACGCACCCCTGATACTGTGTCCATAAATTCATTTAGAGTTTTATCAAGTATCTTTTTCTGAAAAAAAAAGAAGATTAAAATTCAATACTATTGCACAAAAATACTGACGAATAATGAAAAAAAGTATTTCTGGTATAAAAATAGTGACAAGAAGCATGACTTATAATTCTTTTTTACAGCAGCAGGATAATGTTAATGATGACAAACTAGAAAAAGAAATCAAGATGCTCAGATTCATAAAACAGTAGTCCCGACTGAAAATCATGTCATGGGTCAATGATGTGTTAATGTGTCTTAAGGAAGTTCGATACTCAGTTTCAAAATAACAAGCTTTTCCTAACACTAGTATATATAAATAGAGGATTAATAAAGGAACAAAACAAGCAAAAATATATATACATGTAGGTCAATGCGCTTGTTTTAGAGATAATAGCCGTTGAAATTTTGGCAGGAAAATGTTCTCTCTTGATTTTTCATAGCTTTTTCATTGACAAGTTTAAGCTCTCAAAAACTATTAAAAAATAACAAGGATGTTATAAGACTTTTACAGATGGCTTATTATCATACATGTAAAAGATTTATAAAATAAAAAGTGGGGGGCAATGGGCAATTTTTTTTAAGGCATTCAAATGGATAAAACCAGAGGATTCCGAAAATCTGACAAAATCCCAAAACATGACAAGCGAACATCATTAAATCGAACCCTGGTATGGTCACTTGTTTTCTTAATTATACACAGGGCATATTATCACAAAGTTCACCACACATCAGAAATTTAGGGAGAACTCCAAGAAGTGATCTTTCCCTGATAGCCTAATAGTGATAAGTTAATACCTCAGGGATACATGTATATGTGTATGCGAGATTACTTTCATTAATGAAGTTTGATAATTGATAATCAATTAAAACTTTACTGAAAATCTATGGCAACACAAACAACTCTTTAATGCTCTTACAAACCCAGGAACCGTAGGGATATAAACAAGCTACTTTTTTTCTTGTGTGATGAGGCCAGACTCATTTCATTTTTTTTTTTTATGAATTTGTATATTTGTTCAAGGTTTTGTGATGCTCAACTCTTTAAGATGGTTCATATGAGGAAACCATTACCTGAAAATCAAGTATTTAAACATGTTAGATAGCTTGGTTATATGTTTAATTTTGCAAATTGCAACCATAAATTCACTCTTCATATCACTATTATTGCTTTTCACAACCCATTCTCTTACGGCATTTTTCACACATTTTTTATGCGTGCGACATAATTGCAAATTTACAAATATTTCCAATACTGCAGATGGGAGAGTATCACAATCATAAGATCAAGCATTCTGATTTGTTTTGACACACACATTTATAGACAGGTTTTCCTGAAATCCAAATAATTATTCTCACATTTTGGTCATTCATTCAAAATCACAATAACAAAAGCACACAATAGTTTCTGAATTAACATGTACCCATGTACAAATAAATATTTTCCATGTTTACAGTATCCTCTCTGTAGTACTTACTGATTTATTTTTATTTCTCGTCATCTCCAGCTTTAATACTTGTTCACATGTCATACTCTCTAAAGGTTGTGTCAGTTGTAGGAAAGGACAGGAGGGCGAGTGATTCTTATGTTCTTGCCTGAAAATACATATACATATAATTACATTAGATGTATGTTTCATTACAATACGTTATTCTGATTGGCTAACTGCACATCATGTGTTATTCCGTAAGCAGTTGTTTCACTCAATAAAACTTCTCATTCATGATGACACGAGGTCCCACAATAAAGTGCACAGGGAAATGAAATAAAAACTTGATAAAAGGCGTGTTTTCATAATCCTATAGGTAAAAATGTAATTATAAGTATTGAATGCTTTTTTTTGTAACTTTATAGGGTTGTAAAAGCGTTGACCGTGCGCACATTTTAAGTATGAAGCGCTTCCGCGCTTCATACAAAATGTACTTCGGTCAACGCTTTTACACCCCAATAAATTTACAAAAAAGAGCATTCAATTCTTAAGTAGAATATATATCAAATAGAAAATGTACTGCATATGTTAACATTCATGTTTGAAAATCATATACATTTTTTTGTACATCATGTCAATAATTAAGAAAAGCACACCTTTAAGAAAATATATATTGAAGCCAATTTGAAGGTACAACATGTGTTTGTTGACAGGATTGCTTGGTCATGATTTGTCTTTCAAGCCTCTTTCAACAATTTTGGCTGTTTCATGACAGTCTTTTTTTTATTTTGCATACCTGCCAACATTTCAAAATGCCCATAGGGGTTTTATGTGCAAGGTGGCTCTCAGTCCTACCAAACCTTTAAAGGCGCCTTAAAATTTATTTTAATGATGTTTATTAGCTTCTATTACAATCTTATACCCTTGATTTAGGCCATGGTTTTTTAATTTGTTGGTTTACGGATTTTCCCCATGAAAAAGTCGGGTCGGTCGGTCGGGAAAAAAAGAAAAAAAATATCTTTCAAGACAGAAAAATAAGCAAACTAAATATATACATGTATATCACTTTGCTAACATTATGTTTATTATGCTATTTTGTCATCGTTTCTTAAATTTTAGTTCGATGATATTATTGCTCAGCTGTCAAAAACATCGCATGACATTATCTAATAATTTCCCAGAAAAAAGGGGGGTTGCACGGACAAAGACGAAATTAAATTGTCATTTCACAATTAAGAAAAACAGATTCGCGTAGCCCTTAATCAATTCCAGAAAACTTGTTGAATAATTATCTTCAAGCAAGAAAACTGATGAAAGAAAAAATGTAAAGACGTTGTACGAACACATGTTAAAAACGTAATAGACTCGTCCACTTGAAAAACAAGAATGTCAGGTTAATCTGTTGTCATGCATTCCCTTTTTTTTTTATCCAAATGACAATATTTTTTTTATAATCTATGAAACAAGAAAATTCCAAATGATTTGTTAATATTCAGTACTTTAACTTGATGTCTTCAACCTGTCCACATTTGGACAAGTCTAATATTAATATGAGTTGATGCATCATACGGACTGATGACAAATAAGGGAAACAAACTTATTGTTTAATTGGTTTTAAACACAGGTTTCCTTCTGCAAAATTTGCTCAAACGACATTTCAAGGTCAGTTATAATTGATTTGTCTATTTTTAGAAACGTAACCTGGAAGCTTTCATTTTTTCACAACACCAGGGGGAAAACCTCCACAAAAAACAGAGGTGAATTTACAGGGGTCCAGGGGGCCTGCCCCCCCCCTTTTAGTGGAAAAAATTGGGTTTGTTATATAGCAGGCTCTCTCTTAGGCAGTCAATGAACCCTCACTTATAAAAATTTCTGGATCCGCTACTGAATATTAATGACAGTTGGCAAGTATGTAAAATATTTGAGAAAGTAGAAGTTTTTAGATAGGACAAAGACCTTCAGGAAGAAAACAGACAGTCTTAGTCAAGGAAGATTGGAGTTGAACATTGCTGCCATGTGTGCATGAAATTAAGCTTTTTTTTTAAATGACCCAATTTTTTTCAAATTGCAAATAAGAACAGATTTATTACAATAGTATTTGATCATGTTGATGAGTGTGTAATATTTACAGATGTTTTTATCTTAACAATGTATATACTCTTGCAAATTATTTATGCAACTGTATAGTCCAGTACATGAAGTTTAAATCTTATTGTGTTTTATTTTCCAGGTGCCACATAGTTATGTATGTGTACTTTGTCAGTCTTTACAATTAATTTTAAAATCTACGGGCCAGAGCTCAATGTTTTTTGAAAATTTTAGTTAGAATCTGTTGGCCTGTAGAAATGATTTGTACAGACCCAACAACTATTTTACAAGCCTGGGCTGCTTGGTTAGTGGTTGAGCGTGAAGACTGCTTTGTGTAATGTTTGAGGAAAATTTTATCTTGATTCATTTATGTAATCATATTCACCATGGATCGTCTTCTGGTTCCCAGCCATCTAATTCTTTAAAACACATAAAACATTGTACAGCATCTGGTTCATTTTCTGTTGCACAACTATAAAACCCAGCTTTTGCTAACTGAAAAAAGAAATTAATATCAAGTCTTAAAACAATAATAAAACAGCTCATTGCTCTGAGGTGGAAGAAGGTGAATAAAAGGTCACTTGAATTACTATAAAAGCAGCCCCACTATTGGCACTAACAAAGCCTGCTTTGTTCCATTATCGTTATGACTTATTATTTTTCTTCAAACAAGAATGTGTCATAAGTACATGGATTTCCCATCCGTACAATCATTTTCTATGTTCAGTGGACCGTGAAAATTAGGTAAAATCTTTAATTTGGCAGTAAAATAAGAAAGATCATATCATAAGGAACACATGTGTACCAAGTTTCAAGTTGATTGAACTTACAACTTCATCAAAAACTAACTCGACCATAAACTTTAGCTTGAGGCAGGACGGACAGACAGACCAGAAAACATAATGCCCATAAATGGGGCATAAAAATAGTAAGACTTGTTACATACTTGCCAACTTTTGAAAGTTCCCATGGGTTTTTTAGTGTGTGACAACAATTTTAAAGGTTACAATTTTTAGCGATTTTTAAGTATTTTGCACGATCTGGATTGTCAAGAAAAAGTGTCATATTTAATTAACATGTATATGATGAGCTCACATGCCTTTTTCTTAAGTCTGTTTGTATGATTCTAGTTATTAAATCAGTAGAAAAGATGAACATGTAGCTAGCAGACCAGGATTAATTTTCTTGTGCAGGGAAATTAAATGCTTGTTGAAATTTCCAAATTTGAACTATTCACAAAGATGGACCTTGAACAGGTTGGGAACAACACTCCAAATGAGGGAAAACCCTCATTGGAAGAACATTACAACCCACTGTAAAAATGAGCACCTTTATATTCATATTATTTGATGAAACTTTTCCGCAAGAACTATGCATCTATCAAGTATTTAACATGTTTAATGGTCAAAACATGTCAAAAGATTTTTGTGATGATTCTGAACTTATATCTTTTTTATTAATTTGACCCCTCATTTAGAAAAGTTGTTCCAAATACAATGTATAAGGCCACGGTTTTTTAATTTGTTGGTTTACGGATTTTCTCCATGAAAAAGTCGGGTCGGTCGGTCGGGAAAAAAATAAAATAATATCTTTCAAGACAGAAGACTGATATGCAAAATAAATATATATTTCACCTTTCTAATAATATGTTTGTTATCCTATTTTGTCATCATTTCTTAAATTTTAGTTTAATGAAATATTATTGCTCAGTTGTAATAAAAATTGCATGACATTGCCTAATAATTTCCCGTAAAAAAGGGGGTGCACGGACAAAGACGTAATTAAATTTCATAAAGGAAGACAAATTCACATAGCTCTTAATCAATTCCAGAAAACTTGGTGAAAAATGATCTTCAAGAACGAAAACTGATAAAGAAATAACTGTAAAAGCGTGGTAAGAAAATAATTTTCAACACACGCGTCAAAAACGTAATAGATTCGTCCACTAGAAAAAACGAGAATATCGGGTTAATCTGTTGTCACGCATTCCCGTTTTTATCCAAATGGACGAAAAGAATTTATTATCTATGAAACAAGAAAATTTTAAATGATCTGTTAATATTCAGTACTTTAACTTGATGTCCTGAACTTCCACCTGTCCACATTTGGACAAGTCTATTTCTATGAGAAGATGCATCTTATGGACTGTTGACAAATAAGAAAAACGAACTTATTGTGTAATTGGTTTTAAACACGGGTTTCGTTCAACAAAAATATTTGTCCAAACGACATGTCAAGGTCATTAATAATTGATTTATCTATTTTTAGAAACGTAAACTGGAAGTTTCATTTTTTCACAACAGAAAGTGTTATCAATTCTGTTAGTGATTAATGCATTTCATTTTATAAAAAAAGGATAATTTATTTATTTTTCAGGGATAATGCATTTGCTAGGGTCGGCGGGAATGAAAAAGCATGAAAAGTCAATTTTATTTTTATTCTGGAAATAGGCAAAATCAGGTCGGCGGATCCGTAAACCAACAAATTAAAAAATCCTGGCCCAATGAATTTTCCCACTTTTGAGTTAAAAATCTTTAAAAATTTTTTTTTATTTTTTTCAACAGTAAAATGACCCCTTGTTTTCGGGACAGTCCCTCATTTAAGGGACACCACTCATAATGGGGGAGGGTAGGGGGTCCCAACCTGTTTGTTGGTCTTCGTGAAAAAAAAGAATAGTACATTGTGCTTTAAATGATTTAATTGAATACAAAAATAACATATGTTGTTACAACAAGTATTATGTCAAAAAATTAGTGAAAAACTACTATTTATTATCTTTATGGTAAAATTATCCAGACGTATAGATGAGCTTAATGTAGAAGACAACATTTATAACACGCCAGAGCAAATAATGGAGGGTTGGAAAATACATTTTGGACAATTAGCAGAAAACACTCTTGATGAAAATTTTGATTCAAATTATTTAAAGACTACAGAAAAGGAATATAAAAACATCATTGAACTCTGCAGTGAGCAATTTATACATGTTGATGTAACACAGGAAGAAATTCTAAAAGCTATAAACAGTTTGAACCGAAATAAAGCAGCAGATTTCTATGGCATTACAGCTGAAAATATTATCCATGGAGGTGTCAACCTTTTAACATATTTACAAACTTTAATCAACAAGTCTTTTGAAAAACATTTTATTCCTGATTCACTCAAAATTGGAACCCTCTTTCCGGTATTTAAAAATAAAGGCGACTGTAAAAATGCGAAAAACTACAGAGGAATTACTGTAACACCAACATTCTCAAAAGTAATCGAGAAGATACTAAAAATTAGAGAGAACTGTAAAATAATAATATGTCAAAATCCTTTACAAAGAGGTTTCACAGAAAATTCATCACCATTACTTTGTGAACTTATAGTAGAAGAATTTGAAAGGGAGAATAAAGATCTTAAACGCCCAACATATATAGGCCTTCTGGATGCAAAATCTGCCTTCGATGTCGTGGTTCATGCAAACTTAATTAAAAGACTTCATCAATATGGTTTTTCCAATCAATCAATCTTATTGATAGACAATCTATACCAAAATGCAGTTTCATTATCAAATGGGACAATAGCTTTTCAGAAGATTACTTTAAAATAGAACAAGGTGTTCGGCAAGGCGGAACTCTCAGTGCCGACTTATACAAACTTTATATAAATCCTCTTTTGAATTTTCTATGCGACTCTGGACTAGGTGGAAAAATTGGAAACATTAATTGCTGTGCACCGACCTGTGCAGACGATGTTGCACTTCTTGCCTGTAACCCATTGGATATACAAACAATGGTAGATTTTGCCGTCGATTTCAGTAAGCGCGAAGGATACCATCTACAACCTTCAAAAAGCGTAATTTTACCTGTAAAAAGCAAAGCTAAATCTATGGAAACTAATTTAGGATTTTGGAAATTGAACGATACTGTAATGCCAGTAGTAGACAAAGCTTCACATATTGGAATAACGAGATCTCAAAACAATTCTGCACAAACAACTGTTGAAGAAAATTTGAAAAAAACCAGAAGAGCTATCTACAGTCTAATGGGAACTGGTCTGCATGGGGAGAATGGTCTTGATCCCGAAACATCAATTGCAATGTTGAGAACCTATATTCTTCCAATACTTACATATGGGCTTGAAATTGTGATACCAAAAGGCAAAATTCTTGACAATTTACAGATCCAATACAAAAAATTACTTAAGCAGATTCTTTCGCTAAATATTAATGTTGCTGATCCTGCTGTGTACTTAATATCTGGTTTATTACCAATTGAAGCAGAAATACATTTAAAAATCCTTTCAATGTTTGGAAATATTGCAAGAGCAAATAAAAACTCATCTGAGTGGAGGCTAGCAGAAAGACAACTACAGATTAAGAGCTTTGACAGTAACAGCTGGTTTATAGATATGAAAAAGATCTGTATCAAGTATAATCTAGAAAACCCATTAACACTACTTAATAATGAAATGTCAAAAGGAAAATGGAAGAACATGACTACAACAGCAGTACATAAATATTGGACGACAAGAATTAATGAAGAAATAATGTATTACTCCAGCTTGAAATACATCCCAACATCATCATTTAAAGTTGGGAAAATTCATCCTTTGGCTTTAGCGAATAGTGCTAATCAAAGAGACATTAACAGAATCCCAATAAGAATAAAAATTGCAACTGGATCCTACATTCTACAGACGAATAGAGCAGCTTACAATCAAAACAACGTTGATCCAACTTGTAAATTATGTGACCAGGCAGAAGAATCTTTATCACACTTTTTGCTGTGTTGTAGAGCACTAGATCAAATTCGTACACCAATATTGAAAAACATTATATGTAAAAGTAGTGAGCTTCTTGCTTTGCAACATTCTAATATTCAGCTAGACATTATGCAACTAATTATTAATCCATTCCACTATGCTGGCAGTGTTGAGTCAGAAAATGATATAAGCTGTAGAATTGAACCTCTGTGTAGACAATTAATATATAATTTACACAATAAGAGATATGAAATACTTTCAAAAATGGACTTGATAAGTAGTAGGAGGAAGATGAACTTTAAAGTCAGTTAGAAAGGTCAAATAGGGTTTTTGCAGATCGCCTAGGCTAAATTTTAATAAATAGAATTATTATATTCCTATTTTAATAGTATACAGACAATTTTTATCTTTTACATATAAAAGGATAAATAAATATCGTAATTTGAACTGTGAACTGTGTACATAGTGCTCATAGTGTAAATATATTGATGGATTAATATTCTATACTATTCATGCTATTGCGGTGGTGGAACTACTTTTATTGTTTTACTCCATATAACGGAGGTGTGCCTATATTGGCAGAAATTCATTGGATACAGATATGGTAGTACTGCATCATTGAATTTTGTCAATCAGCCATGCTTTTATCCTTAAGCTGTGTAAGAACCTCCTTGCAGATGAAAACTCACTTGCCATGTTCACAATTTTACAACTAGATGAAAACAACACAAGTTCAAAATCTAGCATGTTAGAATAATCTTCAGAGAAAACCAGATAATGATCCTACATGTACACCATTACAGAACTTGAATACTTCAATTAGTAGATTAACGCATAATAATACTCTGCCTAACATAATACTTACTGGAGACTTCAATTTACCAGATATTGATTGGGATGAAGAAGACTCAAATGGAGGATATGTCATGGTGTGTTATTTGGCTTAAATTTGTGCAAGTGTTATTTTGGATAAAAATTATGTTTTATTTTAAGAAAGAAAATTTTATGTTTGTATTTTGTAAAAATTGTAATTAATTTGTTTAATTGATTTTACCTATGATGTGGCATTAGTACTCGAAATGTCACAGTTTGCTCAAAGCACTTTATTTTGAAATATTAATTGTAAGTAGCATATGTGACTTTGAAAGTTTACATTTTTATCAAAACATTATAGGATTAGGCTTTGTTAATTAATGTCTATTTTTTTGTTAATGAGAGTAATATTTACATCGAGTCATATTGATTTATATTTGGTTTTAATATAAATAGCGTTGTGAAATTTAGGAAAATCAGTCACCTTTCGGAAACCTAACCTTTCACTACTAAAGTCTATTGTACTGGGTCTGTAGGACTGTCGATCAGTCTCCCAGTTGACTTTGTAGTGTTTAGACAAAAATGTATTTTTGACTCACCTTTTATTTTTAGTAAATATTTAAACAGTCAGTGTTTCGGAAGCGTAACCTCACACTACTCATGTCATTATACTGGACCTATAAGACTGTCTACCAGTCTACCAGTTGACTGTGTAGTGTGAGACAAAATTTATCTCTGACTCATAATTTAACTTTGGAAATACTTTTGAGAAACTTTTATTTTGAGACTTTTATATTTTGAATTGAGATTAAGTACATTTTATGATTTAGTAATTTTGGCATTTATTTTATATTTTACATTTTAAGGAGAAATAGTTTTACTTTGGATTTGTTATTTTAATTGATACTTTGTACTTTAATAAGTTTATTATTATTTGGCATTGTTTATTGATTGATTTGTTATCATTCATTTAAATCGTTATCGTTAATTAAATTATGAAAACCTTCCTTGCGTTTTAGCTATGCCTATCAGAACATTAAGTCTAGTGATAGACTGACCCCCTGTCCCTTGGTTCCAGCACATACGAGTTAGCTCCCCCTTATCTAACAGTGCTCTGGAGTGGACCTTGGTGACAGATATGGTGGATTGACCCGGGCATGATACAAATGAGATTCTGAAACTGCATAGCTAGAATGTAGGTTGGCAAAATTCATTCAAAATTATTTAAAGTTTAAATTTCAAAATTGAGACAACAGCAGGAGAAACAGTGAGAGGAAGAGAGAACCAGTAACAGGAGAGACAAGTTGCAGATTTGACAACACTTAACTAAAAGATAAGTACATCTTGCCTATTATATTACACTTTAATAACTTTTAAGTGAAAAGTATAGATGTATGTTGATTCTTGGTGTGAATCTGTTTACTTTAAATAAATATTTGTTTGTGCAAAAACTTTACAGAAGTTAACATTCAGTTCATGAGAAACTGTACTTGTGCAAATAATTTTATATGATCTGGAAATTTGACTCTTAGTCGAGAGAATATAACATAAACAATATACTGACAAAAATTACTTTTAGTTTCAGTTTGGTAATTGGAATAGAAACATCATCATGGGGAGAAAGAGAATTTCTAAAGGATGGTGCTGCCAAAAAGACAGATGTGCCAGGCTATCCAGTTTAATACCAGGAACAACAAGTTTCCAGTTTACTACAACCATGGAGAGGAACTTTGTGTAAATTGGACTAGAGGACCATCAAGTGAGATGTTTAGTTGACAGTGAAGCATCTTTAAGCTGTATCAGTCAACACCAATTACATCGTCTAAACACCACTACAGCGATACACAGAGATCAACGATCAAGGATGCAATAAGTGTCCGTGGATATGTGTATGCAATAATCGGAAATATAGTGCTTCAACTTTCTTTTGGACATCCTACCAGAAATGCATAATTTTGAACATTACTTGCTAGAGCTTATCTAAAGGATTAAACTTTTTATGAAACAACAAAGCGAAAACACGAAAACAGACTACAAGAACAGAACTTTAACATTACCAACTCAGATTGTTTAGACATTAGTGAATATCATGATGGTGCTTATCATGTTACCATAGCAACCTTCCAAGACAGTAGGATTTAGAAAAAACAATCAGTTTCTATCTTTATTTTTTTTGTGGTTCTAGGAATTAGTAGGAGTGCACGCCTGTTGGTTCTTTTCACTACATCAATTTGGATTTTAGATTACTTTAATGTTGTTTTATTATTCATCTGTTAAAATTTCCTTATACAAGGAATAAAGGTTGGGAGAAGCTAGCTAGCAAACAATTATTGTACATACAATTTTTTCTGGCACCAGATTATATATAGTTTGTACAGAGTGTATTGAGATATTTTAGGTGTTAATATGTGAATATATATATCATGTTTGGGGACAAACATATAAGAGTAGGGGGGAATATGTCATGGTGTGTTATTTGGCTTAAATTTGTGCAAGTGTTATTTTGGATAAAAATTATGTTTTATTTTAAGAAAGAAAATTTTATGTTTGTATTTTGTAAAAATTGTAATTAATTTGTTTAATTGATTTTACCTATGATGTGGCATTAGTACTCGAAATGTCACAGTTTGCTCAAAGCACTTTATTTTGAAATATTAATTGTAAGTAGCATATGTGACTTTGAAAGTTTACATTTTTATCAAAACATTATAGGATTAGGCTTTGTTAATTAATGTCTATTTTTTTGTTAATGAGAGTAATATTTACATCGAGTCATATTGATTTATATTTGGTTTTAATATAAATAGCGTTGTGAAATTTAGGAAAATCAGTCACCTTTCGGAAACCTAACCTTTCACTACTAAAGTCTATTGTACTGGGTCTGTAGGACTGTCGATCAGTCTCCCAGTTGACTTTGTAGTGTTTAGACAAAAATGTATTTTTGACTCACCTTTTATTTTTAGTAAATATTTAAACAGTCAGTGTTTCGGAAGCGTAACCTCACACTACTCATGTCATTATACTGGACCTATAAGACTGTCTACCAGTCTACCAGTTGACTGTGTAGTGTGAGACAAAATTTATCTCTGACTCATAATTTAACTTTGGAAATACTTTTGAGAAACTTTTATTTTGAGACTTTTATATTTTGAATTGAGATTAAGTACATTTTATGATTTAGTAATTTTGGCATTTATTTTATATTTTACATTTTAAGGAGAAATAGTTTTACTTTGGATTTGTTATTTTAATTGATACTTTGTACTTTAATAAGTTTATTATTATTTGGCATTGTTTATTGATTGATTTGTTATCATTCATTTAAATCGTTATCGTTAATTAAATTATGAAAACCTTCCTTGCGTTTTAGCTATGCCTATCAGAACATTAAGTCTAGTGATAGACTGACCCCCTGTCCCTTGGTTCCAGCACATACGAGTTAGCTCCCCCTTATCTAACAGTGCTCTGGAGTGGACCTTGGTGACAGATACACCATCAAATCAAGCCATAACTATTCCAACGAAATAAACAAACTAGCATTAGACATTGTTGAGGAACACTGCTTGCAACAATGTGTCACAGAACCAACCAGGGAAAAGAACATTCTAGATCTTGTTCTCACAACTAATGAAAATCTGGTACAGAAAATGAGCATTACTGATGGAATGAGTGATCATCAGATGATAATTACAACTGTCAATGCAAGACCAAAGGTAATTAAGAACAAGCCCAGAAAAGTCTATCAATATAAGAAGGGAAATATGGAAAAAGTTCAAGAATATTTGAACAGCAAATATGAAAATTTCAAGGAGAAGATAACAGAAATGAACATCGAAGAGTACTGGACTCTATTTAAAACTCACCTTTTTCAAGCAATGGACCTACATATACCATCCAAAAATCTGACATTGAGATTTAACCTACCTTGGGTGAACCAACACATCAAGAAGATGATACGTAAAAAAGAACGACTATATAAAGTTGCAAAGAAATACCAAACTAAAGAGCACTGGGATAAATTCAAGCAATATAGAAAAGCAGTAAAGACAGAACTTGATATATCACATAAGAAGTATATATTTGATATGTTAGAAGTAAGTCCATCAACATCAGAAGCTTCAACAAACACACAAGACCAATACAGAATAGGGAAAAAATACTGGAAATACATCAAATCTAAAAAGAGAGAAACAGTGGGAGTATCAACACTCAAAGTTAATGGAGAAATATTAGACAACAGCAAAGGAAAAGCAGAAGCACTTAATGCACAATTTCAATCAGTGTTCACGATTGAAGACTTTCAAAGCTTCCCTAAGATAACTGAAAATGAAACATCAAAAATACCAAGTCTACACATTAGTACAGAAGGGTTAATCAAACTATTAAAGGGAGTGAACCCAAGCAAGGCAAATGGTCCAGACAATATATCGTGCAGAATATTGAAAGAGTGTGCAGAGTCAATATCACCATACTTACAGTTAATCTTCACCAAAACACTAAAAGATCAAAGCGTACCACAAGACTGGCTTATTGCAAATGTCATCGCACTATTCAAGAAAGGGGATAAGAGTCAACCAGTCAACTATCGACCAGTATCCTTGACATCAGTTCCATGTAAAATAATGGAACATATTATATTTAAACACATAATGAACCATCTTGAGAAGTATAATATACTTGTGGACTTCCAGCATGGCTTCAGAAGCAAAAGATCGTGTGAGTCACAACTAGTCATAACAGCAGAGGATATAACTAGAAATCTGGACAATAACCAACAGGTAGATATGCTAATATTAGACTTTAGTAAAGCATTCGACACAGTACCACACCAGCGATTGTTGAAGAAACTAGCATCATATGGTATCGATGGAAACATACTTGCATGGTTAGAAGCTTGGCTGACACAAAGAGAACAACAAGTCACACTGGAAGGAGAAAGATCAAGTACTGCTAAAGTAACATCTGGCGTACCACAGGGAACAGTGTTAGGACCATTGCTGTTTCTCCTATACATAAACGACATCGGGAATGACATAACATCAAAAATTCGCCTGTTTGCAGATGATAGCCTACTCTACCTAGCAATCTCGTCAAAGGATGACTGCAAACATCTACAAGAAGATCTCGACAAAATGGTAAAATGGACAAAAATTTGGCAAATGATATTCAATCCTTCAAAATGCTATGTCCTTACAATAACCAAAAAAAGGAAAACCATTAACTTCAACTACAACATCAATGGTCATATCCTGGAATCAGTTGCATCAAACCCATACCTAGGAGCTGAACTCACCAACACCATGTCATGGGACAAACAAGTTAACAAAGTTGTCACCAAAGGAAATAAAGCACTAGGCTTCATACGAAGAAATGTTGGATCATGTCCAGAGGCAGTTAAAAAACAAGCCTATCTTGCCCTTGTCCGACCGCACCTTGAATACGCTTGCAGCGCATGGGACCCTCACCTACAAAAACATATTTATCAGATTGAGATGGTCCAACGCCGTGCAGCACGCTTCATCAAAAGCAATTATTCAAGGGAGCCTGGAACAGTAACAACTCTTCTAGAAGAATTAAATCTAACACCACTAGAAATAAGAAGAAAAGTAGCACGTATAACACTCTTTCATAAAGCCATCCATGAAAGAGTTGCTATACCTATTCCAACGCACATTATAAAACCAAGAAGAACGTCGAGACTCCACCAACCGAACACTAAAAGATATGTACAAATCAGGCCAAACAAAGATATCTACAAATACAGCTTTTTCCCTAGGACCATCAGAGACTGGAATAAACTACCAGATGAACTATTAGAGATCGAGAGCAGTGAGGAATTCAAGACCAAACTCACCAAGCTCCTCTGTAGTGGCTAGCAACACAGACAGTCGATACTGGTAGAAAATGTTTTTAACCTGCACCTGTATATAAATTTTTAGCACAATTTTGGAACCATTGTTTGTAAATATAGAAGTTTATTGTCATGTTGGAGGACGTCAAAAGTTAAAACTATACTTGAGTGATGGGTCGAAGTACCCTTTTCAAGTGACGACATAGCGGAGCTATGTAGATGAAACGTTTTCGATTGGCCTATTAATTTGATCATGAGAAACATTGAATTTGATTGGCTGAACAATACCCTTAATATTAATAATTTTTAATATATGCAAGGACATATTATAAAACGTCCTTGACAAGAGTAACGAGGGAACACAGGGCAAACGTACTATATGGTGGAAAGAACTCAGGACGAACAGAACAAGGGCGAACATGTACATGTAAACAGGGTGAGTCATCCCAATACCAAATTCACGCATGCTTACTACAAATATCTACATTAAAAACATCTGGTTACAAGTAAACAAATAATGTTCATGTAGATGAGATGAAATCTAATAATTTAAATATATAAAAGGGTACAATAAAAAAATTATATATTTACGATACTAAGTGATTGTTTTTCAATCCTAATTTACAAATTAAATAATTCAGATGCTTAATCATGTGTAAAAATCAGTGTCAAGAATCGGAAGTTGTTATGAAATTGTAATACACAGAAAAGATGCGGCATACGGAGGTGGTAACGGTTCAATGATTTTACAGCTGGCACCATAGGCCTTCTGAAGACTTGGAAGTCTTTTTCCACCAAAAATATAGCTTTTAATAGACATGATAAGACTGTTTTTTGTTAACATCGAAAACTAAACTTAAGACAGTGTTGTGCTCCAATAAGAGGAACATGTAGGTTTCAAATTATTTTTTTTGTATTTTGATTACAAGAAAGTTACACATTCATATGTAATATTATATTTTCAGACCTGTCAGTTTCATATTCTATGTCATATTCAGTGTTGCGCTTAGATTAAAGGTTTCACCTTCAGTGTTGTGCTTTAAAAAAGTAGGATTCACATTCAGTGCTGTACATGTACTTTGATTACAGGTATGTTTCATCATTAAATTTTGATTTGATTTTTAACAAAAATTTAAGAAAAATGGAAAAACCTTTGCCGGTGTGCATCTACATGACTCATCGAAAGGCCAATTTTCAAATGATTTCAGGCGTTCTGCTTCTAGATGCATCATTAGTTCCTTTTTTGTTTGAATATATTGCTGTGTTGACATTTCAGTTCTCTTTTTGGTTGATCTATAGTTTACGCTAATATTTTTGTTTTGAAAAGTCCGCGTTGCCCACAATTCATATTGATTTCCGGTACACTGTAAAAGTAAAAAATAATTCTTGTTAATTCGATCTCGTCACCTTTCGTTAGTTTGGTTTTGTAAGAAAGAAAATTATTTATCATCAAATATCATAAAACAAAATGTTAAATTATCCAATGAAAGAATGTTTAAGTTTAAAGTTTCTGTAACTAATTTCGATTTTTTTTTTGATTTTTTGTGGGGTGAAAAAAAATAAAATAATAAAACGATTTTGCCTTAAATCAACGGTTTTGATGAGATAACAAAATATCTCTGTGAATATTGCACCAATTGAGTAATTATTTATCTTGGTACAGTGTAATGGTCGACGACCAGTTACCGTCAGTTACCAGTTACCGTCAATTTGCATTTTCCGCCAAATGTTGTGGTCAATCCGATAACGGACACGCATCAAGAAGTTGTTGACATAATTAAGTTCAGTAATTTTAAGTTTTTGGTTATTTATTTTCGAAAACTAATATATTTTCATAAGAATTGTTGTCATCTCCGAATCTCATTTGGCGACATTTTAGGCGATTTTCACCTGGGGTTACTGATCATAACGTTGTATATATAACTAGGAGATAACGGTATTGTATTTTTTAAAAGCTACGACGGCATCAATTGGTGATCTGATGCATGGTCGCAAATTAAGGGCATACGATACAGTAACAGGGAAGGTAATGACGTTGCAACGTAAAATATTATTTTCGCGACGTCAAACTGTGACATATCGGGGAAAGATGCATTTTTCAACTGATTTTTATCATTCAAACCAGAGACATATAATACAATATATTTTTGTATTATATGTCTCTGTTCAAACTGATTTAATTTGAAAAGAGTGCATGGACCCCTATTTTTCAAAACGACATTTTGTTTTATTTTGCAGGGAGATAATTCGGACCAAATTTTATAAAACTGTATATAGTCAAAAAAAAATTAATTTGATAAATATAGGCTACAGGAAAAAAATACGTTTTTTTTTCTCAATTCATGACCATTTGATAAATATGAGTTATTTCTGTTTTAAAAAAAAGCATAAATTTTTAGGATACTTATAATATACAGAAATTACAAATTATTTAACAAAAAACAATTTGTGTTTATCTTTTAAAACAAAAAAGTTATGTCTTTCTTTCGAAAGTAAAAATACGACCACAAATCCGAATTTTGAGGAAATATACAAAATTTCGACCTCATTTAACTCAAAAGGTAGCACATGAAGGTATATTTTTTATTACATATTTCATTTAATCAGGCAAAAAATAGCCTACATGTATATAGAAATTTTCATCAAACTGTAAATACGGGATCAAAACTGTATCGTATGCCCTCAAGTTTACTGGCGACGCGTTAGCGGAGACGGTAAACGGGTATTTGCGACCATCAAATCACCAATTTAAAATTATACAATACAGTTATCTCCTAATTATATACAACGTTATTCAGCAACCGTTTTTGCATCTAAGTTGAAAATCGGCTAAATGAACATTTTCATAGCATCAATTTCCAATAGATGGCATGAGAATTAGACGTTATCCAATCAAAATGTGATGTTGCATTATAATGCTTTTTGTGGCCGTATTTTCGGGTTTTCCTTACTTGATAATGATATTGGAAGGATCATTTTGTATATTTTTACCTATAATATAACATTCGGATTGAAAACATTAAAAATATACCTTTTGTATCCTTTATTCTCCACATTTCATTTCATTGCATTACATAATTTGAGACACCAATACGCTTTTCCTTCTAGAATAGAGATTTTAATAATAAAATATATTGACTTACATTTTGGAATTCACAAATTTTATTCTTAGATCGATGATCCAGACTGTCTTTGCAGGTCGTACAACAAAATTCATGCACATTTGAGAATGAATACGCATATATACGTTTCGAGCATTGTTTACAAACTGAAACGCTAAAGTTATAATTACGTCACATCTTTTTATTAGCAAGCAAGCACTTGTTACTTTTAAGGGGTATTTTCAGGGATATTTATTACCAATGTACTCGAAGTCTGTTAAATTCGTTCACCTGCACATATAGCATTGCTTTCTATTTATTATAAAAAGTTTTAAGTCATACCATATTCTTAGGTACTTTTAGGATCATCTAGCTTAAACAGTCTAACTTCTATGCTTTCAGTTACAAACATTGGCTTAATCATGAAAAATAAATTGGGAGGCTTCCAAGAGCTTGATCACTTAACTAGCAATACTTTACAGTATCCAATTTCATTATACATATGGAAAATACATTGCCTTGTATCGTTCCTAAAGCCCTTTTATTTGACAAGTATAGATTACTTTCTATTTACAAAACGATTTTTTTTTGTGAGTAATTTATGCACAATTTTGTATTTCTTATAGCGCGATGACCATTCTTTTTTAAAATATACTCTTGGAATTCATATGATGAAGACATAATCTTTCAATTAGTTTAATTGGGGTCTGAAGCTGGCATGTCAGTTAACTGCTAGTGGTCTGTTGTTATTTATGTATTATTGTCATTTTATTTATTTTATTTTGTTACGTCTTCTAAAATCGGACTCGGACTTCTCTTGAACTGAATTTTAATGTGCGTATTGTTATGCGTTTACTTTTCTACATTGGCAAGAGGTATATGGAGGGTTGAGATCTCATACACATGTTTAACCCCGCCGCAATTGTGCGCCTGTCCCAAGTCAGGAGCCTCTTGCCTTTGTTAGTCTTGTATCAATTTTAATTTTAGTTTTTTGTATATAATTCGGAGTTTAGTATGACTTCCATAATCACTGTACTAGTATACATATTTTTAAGAGGCCAGCTGAAGGACTCTTACGGGTGCGGGAATTTCTCGCTACACTGAAGACCCATTGGTGGCCTTCAGCTGTTGTCTGCTCTATGGTCGGGTTGTTGTCGCTTTGACACATTCCCCATTTCCTTTCTCAATTTTATCTTGAAAAAACATGGTAAATCTATATTTTGGCAAATTATAAGAAAATTTTATCTGGTGAAATATTTAAGGATAATGAAATATGTTTTAGAGTGATTGTAAATGCTAGCTTTAGATTTATTTGTTGGACTTCTGTCTCATTGGCATATATAGATGATGAAGTGTATAGAAATCAATAAATTGACCAATGAAAGAAGACAGAAGACAGATTGTATAGTTGTTTTCATTATAATATAAGGATGTAGTTTAGCTTTTCAATGACAACCATATGTTACAGTTAAGTGCTGTCTGAGCTCAGCGAGAGGCAGAGATTGGCCTTGCATAATCACGAATATAATGACTACCCATGTTAAAACTACAATAAAGTGTAGCTTGCATCAATTATTTCTTCATTTTCTTCTGGTGTGTTAAAGTTTTTGCAATATCTCTCCTATTCCGGATTCAACGATCTACTTAGTTCATCTAATTTTCAGTTTCAAGAGCAAATAAACGTAATCATAGTTTTGATGAAAATGTACACACCATTAAGACATGTATTTAACTCAAAAATCAGGGTGGTGTATACCAAACTATTCATTCATTGTAGTTAAGCCCACACATTAATTAAGAAAAATACATACAAGACGTTCTACTATAAAAGGAACAATCATAGCATTACCTCCATAATATTATTGGGTTATTGCACGAATATTTAGGAGATAACTGTATTGTATTTCAAGCTCCGACGGCATCAATTAGGGATTTGATGGTCGCAAATTAAGTTTACTGGCGACGCGTTAGCGGAGACAGTAAATGGGTATTTGCGACCATCAAATCCCAAATTGATGCCGTCGGAGCTTAAAATACAACATTGTTATCTCCATTCTAATGAAGCTGACAGAAAACAACGTTAAAACATGTATTTAAAATCTGTCATATGCCGTCTGCGCTTGCGCGTACGTCCCATAGTATCAATTGTCAATTGATTCCATTTAAGAAAGTGACGTTATCCAATCAAAATGAACGTTACAAACGTTGTTGCATTAGAATGGGGAATATTGTCCCGAGTAGAATTTTATATTGCACGAGCTTGCGAGTGCAATATATGTTCTACGAAGGACAATATTCCCCAATATTCATGCAATAATCCTTTTATTGTATAGCAATATAATATTTGAAAGTAAAAATTGGATTAAACTAAGATTTAAACGTTGATGACGTCATGAATTTTGAAAAGTTATTGCACTAATGCAATATTAGAATTTATTGCACGCTAACTTCTGGTTACGTTCTGTGGGAAATATTATATTGCTATACAATAATACATTTTATATCATGCATATCATGCAAAATTCACACGAAAGATCCATAGTAACTATTATGACCCAAATCAGTCTATAACTATCCACACTAAACTGTGTCCACAGCTATTGAATTATGAAATATCCCTAAATATAATTATATACAATTATATATACTAGGTAATTGCGATTAAAGTTAGTTAACGTGTGCGTAACGTTTAAAACCTGTTTTAAATTCCTGCTGTGAATTTTCCAATTTATACCACAGATTTGACTGTATACAAGTACATTAGAAACAAGTAAGTAGCAGTGACTTTTTTATTTTACAGTAGGAAATACTATTTGACTATTTATTCAAACAGTCGAAGATATGATTGACTTGGATACAACTATTCGCCATGTAGAGTACAATTGAAGTGGATGTAAGTAATTATAGACCACCTTACTGCCTTCTACAATGAGAAAAACACATACCGTTAATCGGCTACAAAAGACAACGACTTGAAAAAAGGAAAACAACTTACCGGCGGCCTTATTGATAACAAAACAGTTTACGAAAACCAAATATGACAAGTATGAACCAACGACAAACAATGAACTACAGGCACCTGACTATGGAGTTTATTTTGAACGAATGGGATGAAGCCATGTAATGATCAATTCAAAATTCTACATTTGTATGCAATTGCAAACATAGATCCATAAAAAGCATAGAGATCGCGACCATTGAATTGTTCTTTTCTTATTTCTATTATTTTTTAAGATAGTAGACGGAAATGCTTATACTGGCGAAAATCGTTATTTTAAGTCCAATAACTTCTACAGGAGTGAATTGATTATTTCAGTGATGTTGACATTTTTGTTTATCTTTATTACTTTTGATGATAATGTAAGGCGATTGAAATTTCTGCATATCTATCATTGTTTCCAAGGTAATAGACAAAACGCTTAAATCGGTCAAAATATTAATTCAAGGGCAATCACTTCTTTAAGAAGTGAACGGTGTAGTTGGCCTCTTTATCGATCTTTTGGTATATATTTGATGATCGTGTATATGTTGTTTACAATTTCTATCTATCTATTATAAATTTATTGTATTCAAGATAATAGAAAAAAAGTTACACTACAACTGGTTCAAAATATTCATAAAAGGGCAATAATTCCTTTAAGGAGTCATCTGATAAATCAAGGGAAAATGAAATATCCCTTTATCTCTTATTATTTGACGGGCTTCAAAGATATTATGAAACTGCCTATTCTAGAGGGGGCGTGAATCAGATGTGGATACTTAAAAAATCCAAAGATCTTTTAGAGTACATACAATCTAACTCTCTTTCATCTTGTAACAGTATTAAAACATTTGACTTTTCTACTCTTTATACTAGTATTCCACATTCCAAACTAAAAGACAAATTGAAAGAGTTGGTATTAGCTTTGCTTTATAAAAAAAGAATGGCCAATGCAGATACAAGTATCTTGTCTTAGGAAGGGATAAATCCTACTTTGTAAAGGAACATTCTGATTCAAACAAAAAATTCTCTGAAACTGATATTATCAGTTATTGTTACGTTCGGAGGACGTGTTTTTCGACAGACTGTCGGCATTCCAATGGGAACAGACTGTTCCCCTCTACTTGCCGACTTGTTTCTTTATTATTATGAGGCTGACTTCATGCAGGCACTTCTTAGGAAGAAAGATAAGAAGTTAGCAATATCCTTTAACTCTACTTTCCGCTATATAGATGATGTTCTTTCACTAAATAATTCAAAATTTGGTGACTATGTGGAACGCATCTATCCCATCGAGCTAGAGATAAAGGATACCACAGATACAGTTAAGTCGGCCTCATATCTTGACTTACATCTAGAAATTGACAATAAGGGTCGATTGAAAACAAAACTTTACGACAAAAGAGATGATTTCAGCTTTCCAATTGTGAACATTCCATTTCTAAGTAGCAACATTCCAGCAGCACCTGCATACGGGGTATATATCTCCCAATTGATACGATATTCCCGTGCTTGCATTTCCTATCATGATTTTTTTGATAGAGGGTTGCTGCTCACAAAGAAGCTATTAAACCAAGAGTTCCAAATGGTGAAGTTGAAATCATCTCTTCGTAAATTTTACGGACGCCATTACGAGTTGGTTGGCCGTTATGGAATAACCGTTTCACAAATGATATCGGATATGTTCCTTACGTCGTAATTACAATCCCCTTCCCTTTCATGAATGTGACCTACCGTATTAGACTATCTACCGGATTTGTTATCACACAAGTAACACGACGGGTGCCACATGTGGAGCAGGATCTGCTTACCCTTCCTGAGCACCTGAGTTCACCCGTAGTTTTTTTTTTTTTTTGGGGGGGTCGTGTTGTTATTCTTTAGTTTTCTATGTTGTGTTATGTGTGCTGTTTTTTGTTTGTCTTTTTTATTTTTAGTCATGGCGTTGTCAGTTTGTTTTAGATTTATGAGTTTGACTGTCCCTTTGGTATCTTTCGTCCCTCTTTTGTAGGACTTGGACCAGCTGTATAAATCCATGCCTTAAATTTTTACAACCAGTCGATATTATTATTTAGTCCAATTGTAATATTCTCTAGAGAGAAAGTACGAGTGCTAGATGTCACCATTATTGATAGCAAACGAAAGAAGAGGGAATAGAAATAAGACCAATTAACTCCCTTTATTAGCATTCATAAATTGTATTTTTAACAGGACATTTGTAAATAGAGAAAGATGTCTGTTCAACAACAACCTTATGGTCAAGGTAAGTATGTATATAAAGAGATGTGGTGAATATGATTATCTAGACAGCAACAGAACAATACAAACATAAACATACAAACAAGAACACATGACATCTACCATTTAATCATTTTCGCTTCAAAACATTTTCTGAGAGATTTTGCAATAGGTCATAAAATAGAGAATGAAAATAGGAAATGGATCATGCCAACAACTGGTTTTAGAATAAATGTGTTTATTTCCGATGCACAACCCTAAAAGTGAATCAACATTAATACCAAAATATGCTATCCTTAATGATCTGACAGCAGTATCGTAACTATATCCCTTCTGAATAAGTCTGTTTAAAGGTTTGGTTAGCATATGAGGTAAATGCCGACATTTTTTGTGCTTTGTAAAGAATTTTACCATAAAACATTAAATGTGAAATACTAGAACGTATAATATGTTTGCATGTTGATTTATGTTTACGAATGATGATAAAGTTTAGTAAATGTTTTGACTGGTTTGTGATATCGAAAACCCTGTAATATCTTTCCTTAAAATCAAATACGTTGTTACATACACGAGCGAGTCGAACAAGTTAAGATATATAAACACCATAAAATGGTGACAAGCCGCTTGTTTTACAACGAACCTATATACTAATTTTCTGCATATATCTCTGAATCAGTCAGTGGCCAGTGCATATTTTGACTTTAACGCAATTTTACAACTTTTGTTTATAAATTGTTCTCACGGTTGACATAATATGATAAGTTATTTCATCAGACATCCATGTATGCGTGAAATGAAGAAGTGCGTCTCGTGGTTCTAAGACTTGCTTAGCTTAAACTCAAATAGAAAATGCTCAAATTACTAGTGCGACCCCTGTCTCCTTCTGGAAAAACTAAACCCCCCTACAAGTTTAGTTCTATAACGCAAACAACGCCCGGGTAAAAATGAACAATTGATATACTATAACGAACAAAAGAGAGTTGAATGTTTATAACAGTTGAATTCCATTGCAAAACAATTTGATCTATCATTATGTGATATACTGATATGACATTTATGATTTTGTAAAGTTTTTTAAAACCCTTAATTGTACTTCCTGTGGATTCGTTACACGGAATGGCCTTTTCTGTAAATATAAAAAAATAATCTTTTTTTCGAATTATACAAAATAAATCAGTATAGTAATATAAATATAATACATAATAAGCAAGCATAAAAGGGCACAACCTCAACATAAAACCATTATTTAAATCATGAGCAAATGTTAAATATTTTGGTTAACAGATATCCTTCATCAGTAAGGTTATGATGTAAAATGAATCATATCCAATATACTAACTTTAATTCTAACAACCTACAGGATATGGCCAACCCACAGGGTACGGACAGTCGGGAACCGTTGTCATTACACAACCTGCTACTACCGTAATTACCAGCATGGCAGAATATCCAGTCAATATGACCTGTCCGGCCTGTAAAAACAATATAATGACCGGTACACGAAAGGAGATAGGGACGATGACATGGCTTGCCTGTTTAGGTCTCTGTTTCATAGGGTAAGAATTAAGTGGAAGATCTACTGATATTACAAGTTCCTGTTGAATCTTTTGTTCTGAATGGCGGTGAAAAATGTAGGATGAACGATTTACTGATAGTGTGATTGCAATTTGCCCGTTGAGTCTTTATTCCGAAAGGTTTTGAAACATGTTAGATGAATGGTTTACTGATAGTTTGATTGCCCGTTGAATCTTTTATTCTGAATGGTTTAAAAAAAAGTGTTAGGTGAATGGTTAACTGATAGTGTGATTGCCCATCGAATTCTTTGATCTGAAAGATTGTAAAAACAGTCGTTGCATGACTACTCTTCTATCCGTGTGTTGGCCAGGATCGCGGACTTTCTTACTTATCATCTGGATAATGGTTACTGAATTGGGTATTTGGCTCCTTATCTGATATTTTCTCCTTAAAATGACAATTTTGACTCCACTGAAACAAGCCTTTGCGCCCGAGAGTACCTGCCCGTTGAGGATATTCCAAAAAGACGTGTGGTCAATACAAAAAACTTGTTTATACGTTTAACATTGACCAAGACTTCATTAGTTTTTTTTTAGAAGGAGGGGGTACTAGTATGTGTTATTTTTTTCTGTTTGTATTATTTTGTCTTCTGGATAGTTCTTTACATCTTTTTTGTATCTCTAGGACTAGGTCAGCTGAACAAATATGTGTAAACTTTGATTGTTGTTTTTTTCCCTACATTTCCTATATACATGATATAATATGTTAAATTTTGTCAATAAGTTAATTATTTTTCTTATTTTCCTTTTACAGATGTGATCTCGGATGTTGTTTCATTCCATTCTGTGTGGATTCGTGTAAAGATACAGTACACAACTGTCCAAACTGCCAAACCGTTGTTGGAAAGCACAACAAGATGTAAATAAAATATATATTTACAACTGTGACAATGTTAAAAACAACAACTGAATTACTCCTTCTTTTCCTTACTATTTTTTTTTTATCATATACCATCATATATTTATCGATAAAAAGCCTTTAGAAACTACTGACCTTTATTTAGTCGAATTTCATGGTTTGAAAAAACGTGTATCAGATCTGGACAATGGTAGCCAGCATTAACCCCCCCCCCCCAAAAAAAAAATGAAGAAGATCTAATACCTTGTAGACCCCGCAAAGTTATCAATGTAATAAGTATACAATATTTTTTACTTTCTATTGTTACAACTGATTGTGACTTTAATTATTGTTTTAGTTTAAGGAGTTTTATTGTACACACATTTTTTTTAAATTTTTATCACACTTATAACATGTTTAGTTTTATAAACAAAATCTAAGGAATGTATATCAACTGATGAAGTGAATACAAATAAAATATGTTTATATGTTTATTCATTTACCGCTTTATCTCCTAGTGTAAATATTTCATGTTTTCTCTTATTCCTAGATTTAGTATAAAAATTTAATGTCATAATTCAATTGGTTGAAGTTTGTATCGTTCCCCAGGTAGAAACACATAACCTGGCCATTGGAAACTTTGTTCCCCCTTTAATGGTAATAGAAACAAAGTGACGATTGTTGGCTCCATATTTCTTTTTTGAATACTGTTAATGGCATTGATAAATTCGGAACCTTTCTGTTCTAACAGGTGTTCGCAATTAGGCGATAAGGTAGCATGCATGTTCCAAATGTCTGATTCGGTCTCTATTCCTTTGTAACTTACAGATATTCCACACGAAAAACATTTAACCATATTGTATCCTATAAAATAAAAACCGGCTTTTGCTAGTTGTTGCCGAGTAACGTCTTCTTCCGATTCTAAAATCTGGAGGTTTGAGTCCGAAATTTTTAAATTTCGTAGTGAAATCAACCTACTATCTTCTGATGAAAATGCATCGTTTTTGGTGATACATTTTATTCTTTGTGAAGGAAGCTTGTCGGGCGGTACATTTTCTTTTACAAAATTACATGATGGTGTCACTTGTGCGTGTACAAAGAGAGGATCTTTATCGGGCTCCCATAAACATTGATTATAACCACATGAAAAACATTGAGCAACATCAGGTTTCATCATAAAAACAAATCCAGATTTTGACATGACTTCAGCGGGTGGAACATTTTCACTTGGCCAGACACCTTCAAATGACTCTCTTCGTTTTTGCTCATCAGCATATTCTGGGAGATGCAGTTGACCTTTACTACTAGCCTCAGTTGTGTAATTTGTTTCTATTGCAGACTTTACCTCAGCAAAGAAATTTGAAACATAGTTTTGTTGTTGTTTTCCATAAAGTCCAGTTATGGAACAGACTATCAACCATTCTGTCTGTGTTTCCATTAGAATACGTGTGTTTAATAGACTAACGCACAACTGAAGTAAATCGTTTTTAATATCCAATATCTGGTCGCTTGAAAAGTCACTTCGAAATGACAAATTGATTGTAGTATCAACCTGAGAAAGAAATCCGCACTGCTCACATGCTTTTAACGTGTTCATAGCATGGTGTTGCTCTAGGTGTTTTGAATATTCTAACAACTCTACTTTTAGATAGCGATTTTCGGCAACAATTAGAACGCCATAAACATTCCACCTCAAGTTAACAAATGTTAATCCTCTCAAGAGAAGATAATCTGAAACGTTTCCAGTTTCTAATACAGAGCAATAGTCCACAGGAATAATTTTAATCGCTTGTAAAAGTTGCCTTTTCCAATCTTGTTTTCGAATTGAGAGTTTCAGAGTTGAATTAAGACACCACAAATTTTTGGTGCAAGTCATTTCTCCATTCAGAAACAGAGTAATGAGTCTACTGACGTCATGATTGATCAGATCTAAAGCCATTTTTACCATAAAGATCTTTTCATCATCGTCATTGAACTCTTTTGAAATTACAAATAATACTTTTTTACATTCCAGAAGTAAATTTTTGAAGTCATCAAAAATGGTGTTGCCAGGATCTCCGTGCCTGTCCAGACATCGATATGAAATACTTTCATCATGGAATAATGTATCCAAGATTTCACGTGTGGTGAAATCGTCACTTTCATCATACAATACAAAAATGTCGACATTTGGTTTCTTTTCGTTAACTGTCTGATCTCCATCCTTCTGCTCCACACTCGATGTCAATTGTTTACAGTTGGTAGTGTCTGCCATTATAATAATGATTGCGTTGCGATATAAATAGTTTTTCAAATCAATACGGTTATAACGTCATAATCCAGTCTACTGGCTTTGAAAAGAAACACTATAAAAATAGCCAACGGGATTAGTACGCATTACAATGTAGGATATATTTTATAAAATGGGAAAGCGTTGACCCGCGAAACCTAAAGTGAATCATTTTTATAAGAAACATCTGGTCATCGCTTTAAAGGTCACTTCGATATGAAGAATTGATTGTTGAATCAACAGAAGAATGAAAATCCCCATCTTTTTTTCATGATCTGTAACGAGAAATTGACGTTTCTTTACAGCGGTTAAATTCAACGAACTTTTGACCCCAAGAGATTAGGGTATTTTGCAATGCCATTCATTTGAAAGGTTTAATTTTCTGTTGCCTTTTTTATAGGAAAGTTTCACCAAAAGAAATATGAATTTCAAACATTTGTTATCAATTATGATAGTTTGACAGATAATTTTTCGCTAATATTTTTGTTCTCAAGATTTCTTTTAATTTACCAAATTCTACTCATCATAGACATCGAGTACGATGCCAGAAAAACTACTAGTAAGCGAAATGACAATCATATATGAATTAACGTTTATATATGTACATGCTTATTGATAGAGTCACAAAAATAGTAGCAATGCTGTCACATACTAGGTTTTTATCTAGTCATTTTAAAATATAAGAAACGTCATCTAGGAAATGTATTCTTGACTTAGTAAGAATAGTAGGTCTTATCGGATATCTATATTTCCTTTCTCATCCCAATCAGCTTTAAAACCTTATACTTCCACTGTAGCCAGAAGTAATCATTCAATTAATTTCTTTAATCTTGTGGTTTTTAAAATCTCATCAACAACTTGTTTTCCATTTTATAGTAGATACAGTGATAAGATAATTGTCATTGTACATAACAAAGAAGAGGGACGAAAGACAGAAGTGGGACATTCAAAAATCAAAGATTTGAAAATAAAATGACAACGCCATGGCTAAAAAAGAGAAAAGAAAAACAGACAAAACAGTACACAAGACACAAAGATTGTTCCAGGTGGGTGTTACAACGCTATAAAGGAAAATGGACTTAAAGGTCTGGACATAGAAATTGTTTATACTACGTACTTTAAAATGGCTCATGATAAAGAAAAATGCATATAAGCATGATATTTAAATCAATAATACAATCTTTAAAATGTTATTATGTCTCATATACATATTTAATGAAATGAAGACAAAACGCTGATTTTATGCATAGAAGATATGATAAGGACACCATCGACATACCAATTGTTGGGGTAAATTCAGTAAAAAATCTCCCATTGACTTCAATGCTAATCTATGTGTTGAAATAAATATATACCTGATTTACCTTTAGAAATTAAAAACTTTCATATATCATTCATGAAAGTACAAATGTAGCCCTATCTTTTGCAACAATAAAAACATAGGGTCATGCGGAATTTTTGGGCATTCACTAGCCTTGTTTACAAACAATATAGATTCGCACTGAATTCCTATACTGACCCCCATTACTTTTCAACCCTGTAGGGGAAAAAATTAGTACATTCGGCATTTATTTTTTATTTTTTTTCAACTCTAGTTTTGATCCATCTAACAAAAAATGTTTATTACAAACATTATCTACCAATCTGAAGAGCACATGACTTCACTTTTAGACAGAAAGCTCTCCCCTAAATGGGCGGTCCCTGATGACGTATATTTATTTACTGAATTTACCCCTGTCATAAAAAAAATAGCTGATAAAATTTCAGCTCCACTGCAAGTGAATTCATAGGAGTGTTAACTAGGATATCAAAAGCAAGAGTAGTAGCTAGGATACTATTTTTATTCGTGTATAATTGATGTCAGATACTATAGCCGTATTAGAAATATAATAAACTACTCATAGCAAGCGTTTTCTGAACTTGGTAAGAAGAATAGTCTATTATCATAATGAATCCATGTATTCAACCTTCTTCACAAATCAGCCAATATAAAAATAAAAAAACCGGGAAACTCCAACTATCAAACGGTGTTATTCTTGACGACAGTTGTCATTGTTAAAATTGTAATTAGATATAAGTGAATCTTAGTTTACAACACCATGAAGGGAGAATGAAGTTAATAGCACATTATGGAACAAGGAAATGAAAATCTTGGGAACTACTTTGAATTCGTTCAAAAAAGGCAATTATACGACAGGAAGAAATTCAAATTTATAAGACATGCTTAATATTGTTATAACACATCCATATTTTCATCTAAATATAAAGTATGCACATAAATGAGACTAAAAGACAGTTTCATGCATTGGAAATATAAGAAACCTCACATAGAAAGCCTAAAATTTACTTAGCATAAACAATTTACTATTAGGAGTCCTTACGATATTTCTTTTTCTTCCGATCAGCTGCAAAGCAGGTCACTGTTTCTGTAGCCAGGCGCGATCTTTTTTTGACAAGTCCTGTAAAGAGCCGGCTAATTTTTCTAAAGAGGTTAAGGATATTGAAAAATGATGTGGTAATTTTTTGTATTCTTGACTTTATTGACATACATGTTTGTTTGTATAATGATTAAGATTATAAAACAATGTATACTGTTGTACCTCTATTTTTTTTACATTTATAACTATAATGTCTGTATGTTTTGTTCACAAACTGCTGTAAATATAATGGAATTCTATGTAACTGTCATACAATTGAGAGATTTAGCTTGCTGTAAAACCAGGTTTAATCCATTATTTTCTACATGAGGGAATGCTTATACCAAATCAGGAATACATAAATATATGTATACAGATCTAACATTGTTGGGTTGATGTTTAGACGAGTTGTATATATAATATATATATTGCTTTCGATACGTTTGAAGTGTTTGAGCTTTTGATTTTGCCATTTTATCAAAAAAAAAACTTCCATCTTGAATATTCCTTGGAGGTCGCTTTTTGTTATTTTACTTTATACAAAGTATACTTCTCTCCCAGAAACCTTTGCTAGGACTGAGTTTCTTTGCAGGTTTTTTTTTATAACAAAATGGATAGTTTCCATTATTAAACTTATGTACATATACTTTTTCCTGAAGAAAATTCTTTTAATTGTCCCATTCAGAAGAAGTTTACTTTTTTTAATTGCTTGCTTCCAGGAAAAATCGGTGATCGCAATACTCTTGGATCTATCACTAAAATAAACTATTATCTAATTGTACATGTCAAACACGTGCTCAATATCCATGCATTTTGTTGATTCTTTACAAACGGGTAACAATCGTTAAACTTCGGCTTCCAAACACGAACTTTAATTCCCTGCCATATCGATGAATGCTGATAATTAATGTTTATGACGAACTTATAATGATTGGATCCTTCTATCCTTTCGTGATTCGCTTTTGCAGGTTGTCTCAGTGGTCGTTATACTTATGCGTTGTTATCATAAAACAAATCTTGCAGATCCACTTTGAATCTGTTCCAGTCTTGTGACATATCTATTTTGGAGATGCTTAAAAACGATACTTACACACTCAAGTATGTGTCATACCACTGAATGCAAAATATTTCCGATGTATATCTAATGTGACAATGAATATACATTTCCCTTCAAAAACCTTTGCCAGAACTAGATATCGCAACAGATTGTCCGATTCGTGTGTTCAAATTAGGCTTTTCCTATCCTTGTCAACTTTGCCAATTGGTGCAAGGGATGTAAGGCATTAGTTACTGCATTTTCGTATTCGTAGTATATAGTTCTCATCCAATTGTTATTGCGACTGAAATACGTCTGACATGTGATAACGAATAATCGTAAAAAAATAACAGTTCATAATAACTTATAATGAGTAAGAACTTGAAAGAACACTCTACTTATCTCTGTGTTACTAGTAACAGTTTTATGTATTCCAAATATATATACTTGTTCATAGATATCCTGAAAATGAATACTATTGTTTGTAAGAATGACACTATTTTTTTGACTGTTGAAAAAGGGTATTTTCTTAGATGTGACAGTTACGTTTATTTATAATGCAGTATGGAAACTAAAGAACTATGCTTATCGCAACATTATTTGTGTAAGGTTGATTGTATATCAACAACATGTTACATATTGAATAACACTATAATTGTGCACATGATCAGTCGAGTATGTCGTTTTTGTTGTGCAACCATAGTGATCTATCAACATATTTATTATTTCATAGATCTATTCATAACGTTATGACTTGTAACTGATCATCAATACATAATAACAGATTATCCTGTTTTTTATTGAACTTAAACTACGACTGACATTTTTATTTGTACTATTTAAAGAAACTGCACAGTCGTAATGATACACCTTTGGTTATATTAATGTGTTGAATGCTTTGATGTTTATCGGGAAAATTTAGTCATTATAAGAAATAGATTTAACAATTTTTGTAAATTTCAATGAAAATTGTTTTAAAAATCAAATGTATTTTAATTTGTATGGAATAGGATAATTTACTATGAATATTCAAAATTACTGGAATGAATTTGTCAAACATTTGTGTAATAAAGTGTTAACTGCATTATACAAAATTTCTTCTAAACTGTGTAATTTCGTTTTAATTTTAATTAAATTACAAAAAAGTTTTTCGAAAAATGTAGTCACGATTAACAGTAGCAGTAGTATTTCTTGAAACATAAAGCTTCGACAATTAGACTCGTAATGTAATAGGTCAATATCAGTTGTTTCGGATTAGCATAGTCGGTAATGCATTTAAAAGAAATATAAATGTCAGTTTCACAATTCAATGCCGATAATACGAAACTCACAAAGAGTTTCCAATAGTTCCTTGAGAATGCGGGTCGGATGTTTAAAGGCTGTTGGTGAAATTAAAAATACTAAACAGCCTGTTGTATTGAATGTTTGTTTTATTGGAATATCTAAGGTTAAAACTTTTATTTATTTACCTACCAATATACATAAAGATTAATCTATATAACACAAAATCGTATGTTATATTGATCTAAGTACCTACAGTAACAAAAAGTAAAATCACAAAAATACTACACTCCGAAGAAAATTCAAAACGGAAAGTCCCTAATAAAATGGCAAAATCAAAAGCTGAAACATATTCAAACAAATGAATAACAACTGTCATATTCTTGACTTGGTACAGGCATTTTCTTCTGTAGAAAATGGTGGATTAAACCTAGTTTTTGAACACAATTTAAAAGCTTAGATGAAAATAAAAAAACATATTTTTAATTGTTTACGTCCCAAGCGCTATTCTGGAATCATCTTCTTCTGGAACGCTCAAATCCAAATATTTCAAAGCCAATGATGTATAAGAACGGAAACAGTTGAAGAGCTTTATGACCAAAGTGGACAAAAAAGAGCGCCAAATCCGTCGAAGATCAACTTTGCATGAGGGAGTTGAAACCTGATTTTCTTATAATTTCAAAATTTGTTAACGGACACTTTAAGAGAGTTTTTTTTATCATCATGTCAGTACTTCGGTACAACTGAGTTGATGATACTCTCGGAGACTAATATTATATTATATTTTTATTATAACAACAAAAAATTGGACATACACTTAAATAAAGCACCTTCTATTAATAATAGTTATCAAAGGTACCAGGATTATAATTTTGTACGCCAGACGCGCGTTTCGTCTACATAAGACTCATCAGTGACGCTCATATCAAAATATTTATATAGCCAAACAAGTACAAAGTTGAAGAGCATGGAGGATCCAAAATTCCAAAAAGTTGTGCCAAATACGGCTAAGGTAATCTATGCCTGGAATAAGAAAATCCTTAGTTTTTTCAAAAATTTAAAGTTTGGGAAACAGGAAATTTATAAAAATGACCACATTATTGATATTCATGTCAACACCGAAGTGTTGACTACTGGGCTGGTGATACCCTCGGGGACGAAACGTCCACCAGCAGTGGCATCGACCCAGTGGTGTAAATAGTTATCAAAGGCGTTTCTAAAATATGATCAGTAGAGCATATACAAAATGAAAATATAGTCATGTAGAGATCATCGGTAACATACACTCACAATCTGAGCTGTGTAATATTGCTGAAAGTAGAGCGGAATTCGGTTCACCATTAAAGATTGTTACATCTACCAACTGCCACAATAAAAAACGCTCTTTGTTTATTTTTGTGTAAAAATCCTCGATCCTACTGGGACTAATTCGTGAACAAAATCTTTTTTTTTTTAAATAAGTCTGTGCGATTGGATTTTTAATGAGGCTTCATGACACATTAATCTTTACCTCTAGTAAGTCAACCAGGAGGTCCACCTGGATATGGTCCACAAGGTGGAAAACCAGGGTGTCAACCTGGATATGGTCCTCCAGGAGGTCAACCAGGGGGTCAACCTGGATATGGTCAACCAGGTGGTCAGCCAGGGTATGGTCCACCAGGTGGTCAACCTGGATATTGGCCACCCCACCTCCAGCACCATATCACTAAGGTAAATATGATTTCAGGTATACCTTTTATATAACGTTTCTATTGTAGGTTTAAATGAAAACTACCGCTTGTGTTTAAAGCTAGAATCTCAGAAAAAACATTTATCCCTCACATGGAATTATGCCTAATTTCAATAATGGCCTATATCAAACCTATTCAATATCCTTAAAACTCCGGCAGCAATTAGCCTTGCTGTTTAAAAGATTTTTCAGGCATTTTCTTTCAATTTAAATACGAGCAGAAATTGATAATTTAGGTACCTCTGGTTATGGATAGAGTGTCATCTGATAGGTATACTACGAACAAGAAAAAGACTCAATACTACACAGTAATGTTCATTATTTGTGTCATATCATTTTGTCAGATATTTCCGATGTCTTGCATGAGGCACAATATGAACCATTGGGCATCATTTAAGGTGGTACCCAACACTTTAGCTAAAATTAATGTGGGTCGTTTAATTTTCTTAAAATTTTGACAAAGTATTTACTTTGACCCTTTTACAAAAATATAAAAATTTCAAAAAATTTGAACCGACCGTTTTATCAGAAAAATTACACTGGTTATATAGCAGTTTGACAAACACTTATTTTAATCATTGAGAAGCTTAATATTCCCTTAACAAAACAACGTAATTAAAACGTTTAGCTGATTTTACAGAGTTATCTCCCTGTAGTGTTAGGTACCACCTTAATAGTGAAATGTATCGAAATAAATTGTTTGTTTTGTATTTAATATGTTTTTCATTGTAGTTTATTTTGTTGTTTAAACGGTTAACGTTTTATGTTGTACTCTTCTTAGGATGAGCATTTCGTCAGTGCATGCGTAAACAGCAATATGAGACTGAAAGTTTTTCTTGTATTTATGTTTTGTTTGTTTGTTTGTTTGGTTGGTTGTTTTTTCTTGTTTTGTTTGTTGGATTATCATTCAGTTTTCATAGAAAATTTAGGGAAAAGAAAAAAAGCTAATCCAAAGATAAAAGATTTCAATTTGTTTCCATATTAATATTATTTTTTGTTATTCTTAAAATTGATGATAACTTCTGAAAATGAATATGAATGCTGCTCAATCATATATATCGGTATAAGTCTTGATTAAAAAAAGTACAACTTTATAAAAAAAAAACCAGCAAGTATTTAATCAAAATGATTCTCAAAAGACCTGGAATAGACTTTTGAACAGCGGTATACTACTTTTGCCTTTATTTACATTCCATTTAGGACCATATTATGTTACTACAATCCAGTTTTGAACGATTAAATCAACCCGTCTTATAAATTGATTTACTAACAATCGACATCTTAAATGTATTTACATAATTTAACATCACACTCTAGGTCAACCAGGATATGGTCAACCAACAACAGTCATCGTAACACAGCCGATGATGTTACCACCGATGAGAGAGTCGCCAGTTGGTATGACTTGTCCAAACTGTCAGAAACAAATAATAACCAGCACAACTTATCAAACTGGTACATTAACGTGGGTCGCATGTATGGTTTTATGCCTTGTTGGGTAAGTTTCTTATGAAAAATGTAAAATATCAAAAATACCTACCTCCGAGGAAAATTCTAAATGTGAAGTCCCTTAGTAAATGGCAAAATCAAAAGTCCAAACACATCAAAAGAATGGATAACGACTGTCATAATCCTGACTTGGTACATGCAGGAAAAGACACAATGTGGTGGTAGAAAGACCAGTTATCTACCGGTCGACAGTAGCATGTATGTTCGAGGAAGCGTCCATTTATCTGAAAAAAATACACAGATTTTGTCAAATTAATCTCACGTGTTGAAAAAAAAGTATAACAAATATACCAAACTTCAAAGCAAATATAAAAAAGGAAGTCCATATAAAAACTGACAAAATCAAACGCAATCAATCAGCGGAATTAATGAAAAACAAATGCCATAATTAGTGATACAGGCATTTTTCTAGAAAATGGTGGATTGAGTCTGGTTTAATAGAGGAATATGGGGTCGAATTATTTCTACATAAACGAATCTTGAATAAAGTCCCTGTTAAAGTAGTTTCCAGTTGCGGATGAAACTTTCTTACTCTCTGATCTTATACAACATAGACGTTACGCACGTTATTGCGTCAATACCGTGTAATCAACCAGTTCACACTAATATACAGTTTAAAAGTTATATAAAACTTATAACCATAAACTAGACAGGTAAATACTATTCCGAAAAAAGTACAAATTATTTTATCATATTTTACTATAGTTTAAAATAAGGACAACATATTGACAAAACGTCAAAAATATGCGTATCAGACGTAACATACTATACGCATAATAACTTTAGCAGGGGTGTTTGTGTTCTTCAAAACAGTGTTATATCCACGAAAATTCGAAAGAATGATGTACTTAATATATAAAGTATTATAATATTACTGAATATGCGTTCTTGTAACAACCAACGCTATTTTTTTGGCAAAAACAAATAGTGTTCATTATTGTTAGATTTTAGAAAATGTTAAGTTATCAAACATTTTAGGTTTAAAATATAAGATTATATGATATTTCGTTTGTGTAAATTATGCTCACAAAAGTACATACAGAGACCATATCATAATCGAATTTTTGCAGCACTCACACTACATATAATATTACAACGGCTTCTGGCAAATGTCTTGCAATATGTCCAATGTCGGATTTCGCCGCTTTTTATAAATAAATTGTCATTTGCGACGTTATTTATTGAAAATTTAGATTAGTTTCATGCTAAATAGTGCTTTTCCGTAATTGTACTTTAACTTAACAAAACAGCTACATACTTTTTGATAATTTGCGTAGTCAAAACGACTTCGGTTTCAAAGAAATGAAATGTCTTGCAAGTTTGTCCACTGGACGATTTTCATACGTTTTCAAAGTTGTCGATTCGGGGTACGCTATTTATGGTGGATCATCTGTATATATTTCCTCAGAAAGAATTTTCTTGATAGTCAGATACTATCAACAAGACCACAAAGTATAAATAAAAATCCGATGACTGGGGTTGTTCGTTTAGATGAGGTTCTTAAGTTGTGAAAAAGTTTTGTATCACGAGAGGATTAAAAAATCATCTTTTTCAATTTTTCAAATTTGGGAAGCGTAAAACTGCGTCTTTTTTTTTTTTATTTGTCTGCAATAAGATTCATATGTATAGAACTTGAAAGTAAAAATGATATTGGGCCTGAAGCGTGCCATGCTATATACCTCTCCACATCATACAAAGCTTGTAAACATATGAGATGAATTATAATTAACCTTTTTTCTGAAATCGTTTTATTTCGTAATCTAATTGTACCGCTATTAAAGAAAGTTAAGTGAAATTTATCAGTAAGACCCGTTTAACTTGTACTTCCCGACAAACTTTTAATGTTATAGCAAAATATATATTCTCCTCCTTTTCGGATCTAACTTGGGAAACATTGCATTTTATTACGTTTTATGTCAATTGGTCTCCGGTAGAGAGTTGTCTCATTGGCACTCACCATACCGTATATATCTTCTCATTTCATATAGACTTATGCATTGCCCAAATTAATACAATATATTTTGATGTTTGTTGCTTACGTTACTTTCAGTGGGAAATATTTCATGCATATTCAGTACAACCAAACATTAAGAAGTATCCATATTGATGTGCAAAACAAAAATTGTAAGCGAAATAAAAAAACTTATCCCTATTCTAATCATTAATCGCCGTAAAACGTAAACATTTGACGTTACCATTTGAGACGCAATATCGTGCTTAAGGAGGCTCGAGGGTATAAAAATTTCAGGAAAAAAACAAACATTTGTTTTTCATTACAAATTTTATTTATTTCCTGTTGTAGGTGTTACTTTATCATATGGTACAAAAATCGTTCAAAACAATCAATTCTTGTTGTCCCCTGATGACTTTTAAAATGTATACATCATTGAAAAAGTTCCAAATTATCTCCCTTTGGTGGAAAAATGCCATTTTTTGGCTGTAAAATTGAAATATCTTTTTCAAATCATCGGTGACCTATCTTTTTTAATATAATTTCCATATAAGCTGTACTTAATCTAAATTATTGTAAAATTTTAGCGATTTCTGTAATAAATTTCTTTATTTTATTTCGATATTACCTTTATTTCTCCTATTACTTCAACAGAAAAAAAAAACACCTTTACCAAAATGTATGCTTCTTTCGAAGGCAGATTGTGAGCGCAAATGAACGGTGACATCACTTTTTTATTCTATTTTTCTATTAACTATAAGATAAAGTTCATTTATAGAAAAATATAAAGACATCCTATATAAATGATTTAGACCCGCGAAACCCCTTAACGTCATACCTTCTTAGAGGAGAAGTCAGATCTAGCTGCCTTCCATCTATTTAAAATCTACGTGATTGGTGTCTTTATAATGTATTATTTGTTATCGACCATCTTTTATACTTGGCATCCTTTATGTTTATGTATAAAGTAAAGTCACAAAAATACTGAACTCAGAGGAAAATCAAATCGGAAAGTCCCTAATCACATGGCAAAATCAAATGACAAAACACATCAGAAACGAATGGACAAGAACTGTCATATTCCTGACTTGGTACAGGCATGTATATTTGTTTGCAATACATAAATGTTGAAACAATGACAGGTAGTAAATTTAAAAAAAAAACATAAATAGAAACTACAGACCACTTTCATGAAAAGTTTAATTTGTTCGAGAAAGGCATAATGCAAAAAAAGTGAATATTTGTTATCTTACAAATGTTACACTATAAATGAATATAAAGAACAGATCTAGAATGGGTGGATTAAAGAACAATTTACAGAAACCAAACACTTAAGTAAAATACACTTAGCTAGAGATCAGATGATTGAAATTCAAATCAGAAACTTCATCTTTCATTCAAGACCCCTCTAGCGCCAATCTGAATGGAATTGTCATATTTGGACCATCATCACTTTGAGGGTCCATGATTGGTTAAACCTTGAATCATGAATTTAAATGTGGTCAACTACAAAATCTAAATAAGTAATATTCTTAACAAGATATTTTTGAAACTACATTACAATTAGCAGAAATTCTTATACATTGTTGTCTTTTCGGTTGTAGATGTGATGTTGGGTGTTGTTTTATTCCATTCTGCATCAGTTCGTGTAAAGATACAGTGCACAGTTGTCCAAACTGTAGAACCACTGTAGGGAAGCACAACCGGATGTAAAATCATTGGAATATGCGCATTTATTTATTTATTATTTTTTCCATATCTTAAAGATATGATAACGTCTGTGATAATTTATTGTGAATAGATATTAACTCTTTTATTCAAATAATCTTGTTATTTATTGAACATTTTTACTGTCTTAGTAAATCAATGAGCAAAACTATTTGCAGATATTATATTTGACACTGATAACCTTAATTATTGCTCGTCATACAATGTTTGACGAAACGCGCGTCTGGCGTACTAAATTATAATCCTGGTACTATTTACTATTATCATTACTTGATATAACTTAATTCTTAATTTTTTTTTATATATTGTTGTTGTTTTCGAAATTTGTTTTTGTACTACTCCTCATAAGAAGGTAGATCATAAGTATAGACTTTGTGAGACAAAATTTTCTTATAATTTGCCAAAATGAAGATTTGACTATGCTTTTTTCAAAAATATAATAAAAAGTATGGGTCACCGTGCTATTTTTAATGCTATGAGTCGTTTAAAATTACCTAAATTTGGTTAGATTGTTCATGAAAAAACACATTTGTGTGCATAAAAAAAAATCTATGAGATAGAATTTTAAAATAAATTGTAAGAAGATAGGTTTTACTATATGTTTTAAGAAAATAAAAAGAAAACATGGTGCCACCGAACTTGTTTTCTTGCTATAAGTGAAAATAAAAAAATCCCTATAAGTCTAGTATAATTTTTTTACTAAATAGTTACCTCCCCTGAAATAGCTCATTTGAAAAAATGATTCTAAAAACAAAAATAAATGTTATTTGTTGAAATATTTTAAATAATATAATTAACCACCAAGATTTCTATACATAAATAAACAGTCTAACTATTGAACTGCAAATCAGTCTCCAAATTTGCAGATTTGGGCACATAACTAGACCGATTTTGTACTGTGATTGTGCAATCCAAGATGGCGGTATAAAATACCAAATAATTATCTCCTGGTGTCTTGCTAGGTCGTCGACTACTTTGTACCGTTTTAAAATCAATATGACATTTAAAAAAGATTTATCATGATTAGATAATGTAAACAATAGCAGCTTTTGAAATTCAATAGCTAAAATAATGAAATATCCTTGAATATAATTATATACAATTATATATACTAGGTAATTGTGATTTAATTTAGTTAACTTGTACGTAAAGCTTGAAACCTGTTTTAAATTCCTGCAGTGAATTTTTCCAATTTATACCACAGATTTGACTGTATACAAGTACATTAGAAACAAGTAAGTAACAGTGACTTTTTTTCTTTTACAGTAGGAAATATTTGACAATTTATTTAAACAGTCGAAGATGTGATTTGATACAACTCTTCGCCATGCAGAGAACAATTGAAGTGGTTGTAAGTCATTATAGGCCACCTTGCAGCCTTCATTTAGAGATATCGGCTACAAAATACAACGACTTGAACAATGGAAAACAACAAACAGCCTTATAATTTATAGCAATATTTACGAAAAAAATAATTATGATAGAAATGAACCAACGACAACCACTGAACTACACTGAGACACAAAACTTCAGAGTTTATTTTGATGGAATGGAATCAAGCCATGTAATGACCTACTCCCGATCCTACATGGAGATCGTAACCAAATGAACTTTTGAACAATTGGAATTTAAGAAAGAATAATTCAAAGTCAAAATTGTTGACCTTTATTTGCAAATTAACGTATATTCTATATATTTGTATTAAATTACTATTTCCCTGATCGATTTAGTTTGCTACATCTCGGAAAGTCTCAAATTATTATGAATTTTGTATGCAGTTCTTCTCGCTTAAAATCTCTATTGAATATAATATAAGTTCATAAAAATCACGGAGATCGACCATTACACAGTTCTTTCTATGCATTATATTTCAAGATAAAAGACGAAAACGCGTATATTTGTAAAACTCTTTATTCAAGTGCATCAACTCCTATAAGGAGTGAATTGATTTTTGTCAGTGTTATTGGCATTTTTGTATATCTAATATTACTTTTGCTTATTATTTAAATGTTTACAGTTTCTGTTTATCTATTATAAATTTATTGTTTTCATGAAGAAAAAAAGACGTGCTAAAATTGGTAAATTATATTCATTAAAGGGCAGAGTCGTTTGATAATTCAATGGAAAATGAAGTACATGTATATCCTTTCTTCTCTTTTTACTTGCAGGACTTGTTCATGTTGTTTAAGGAGGTAGACCTAGGTTAAGGGAAATAACTCTTAAAATCATCAGTACGTTTGTGTCAGCAATTTTCATAAATATGTTCTAAGCTTCTTGGATACATAGACTATTTCCAATCTGTTTCAGTTAAATGCTTAAAAAACATTGATGAAACTTGACTTTAACAAACACATAACTGATTTAAAGAGTTATCTCCCTGAACCAAGGTCTACCACCTTAAACCATGCCTTAAATTTTAATTATCAGTCAATATGATTATTTAATACAATTGGAATATTCTTTAGAGAGAAAGTGCGATTGCAAGATCCTTATTATGTTGATGATAGCGAAACTCAAGAACAGGAAAGAGACACAAGACTACTTAACTCCCTTTATTAAAATTCACTCATTGTATTTTTAACAGGACATTTAGAGAAGTATGGCAGTACAACAGCAACCTTATGATCAAGGTGAATATGTATATGCAGATATACTGATGATATGTCAATGAGACAGCAACAGAATAACACAAACATAAACACAAATACACAAATACACAAATACACAAATACACAAATACACAAATACTAACGACATTTACCATTAAATCATTCAACGGCTTCAAATGATTCCATGACATTTGGCAAAAAGTTATTTAAAAAATGAGACAACTCTTTACATGAGACCAAATGACACAGACATTAACAACTATGGGTCATCGTACAGCCTTCGACAACGGACAAAGCCCATTCCGTATATACCTGACTTGTTTTCAATGAACCTATTTTCAAAGTATACCTCTGAATCAGTCGGTTGACATCCAGGCCTTGTATAACTAACACTGCATGAAATAGAAAATGCTCAAATTGTTGCGGGTCGTGTCTCCTTCTTCTAAAACGAAATCCCCTGCTGGTTTCTTGTCGCTAAGCGATGCTCAATAAAGTTCTTTAAAGGAAATAACGTAAACGATAGGGTGGAGATGAACAATTAATACTATATATAACGAACAGAAGAGAGTTGGATGTTTACAGTAGAAATCTGATGCAAAATAACATTAATTCGACCAGTTGATCTATCATTATGTGATATCTTGATATGACATTTATTATTTTTTTAAAGGTTTTCAAAACCCTAAAATGGCTTTAAGCATTGCTGTGTATTTGTTACACGAAATGCCAGACATGAATTACTTAGTAAACTCCCCTTTTTCTGTTCATATTCAAAAATAATCTCATAACATTTAATTAGTTTTCAAATACATCAGTATAATATTAAACATACATTTTTTTTATACCGGTATATATAATATACATTGCTTTTATTAACTTGGATTCTAACAACCACAGGATATGGACAGCCCACAGGGTACGGACAGTCGGGAACTGTTGTCATTACACAACCTGTTACTACCATAACTACCAGGATGGCAGAATTTCCAGTCAATATGACCTGTCCGGCCTGTCAAAAAAATATTATTACCGGTACACGCAAAGAGATAGGGACGATGACATGGCTTGCCTGTTTAGGTCTCTGTTTAGTAGGGTAAGTATTAAGTGGATGGAAGATCTAATGATATTGCATTTTCTGTTGAATCTTTTGTTCTGAATGGTGGTGAAAAATGTCAGCTGAACGATTTACTGATAGTATGATTGCTCGTTGAGTCTTTATTCCGAAAGGTTTTGAAAAGATTTAGATGAATTGTTTACTGAAAGTTTGATTCCCCATTGAATCTTGTATTTTGAATGTTTTAAAAAAGTGTTAGGTGAATGGTTAACTGATAGTGCGATTGCCCATTGAGTTCTTTGACCTGTAAGATTGTAAAAACAGTCGTTGCATGACTTCTCTTTTATCCCTGTGTTGGCCAGGATCGCAGACTCTCTTATCATCTAGATAATGGTTACTGAATTGGGTATTTGACTCCTATCTGATATTTTCTCCTTAAAATGACAATTTTTTCTCCACTGAAACAAGCCTTTGCGCTCGAGAGTACCTGCCCGTTGAGGATATTCCAGAAAGACGTGTGGTAAATTCAAAAAAACTTGTTTGTACGTTTAATATTGACCAAGATTAGATAACAGTTTCCATTCATTATGTCAAACAACCAGATACCACATTTCGTGTTTTTGTCGTTTTTTGGGGGAGGGGGGGGGGGGGGTATGTGTTATTTTTTTTTCTGTTTGTATTATTTTGTCTGCTGGATAGTTCTTTAAATATTTTTTTGTAGAGGACTAGGTCAACTAAAAAAACATGTGTAAACTTTAATGTTGTTTTATTTTCCCACGTATTCTACATTTCCTATGTACATGATATATGTAAAGTTTTTGTCAATAAGTTAATTATTTTTCTTATTTTCCTTTTACAGATGTAATATCGGATGTTGTTTCATTCCATTCTGTGTGGATTCGTGTAAAGATACAGTACACGACTGCCCAAGCTGCCAAACCGTCGTTGGAAAGCACAACAAGATGTAAATAAAATATATATTTACAACTGTGACAATATTAAAAACAACAACTGAATTATTCCTTATATTCCTTACTCTCTTTTTTTTTTTATATCATATACTTAATTTTCATCACACTTATACCATGTTTAGTTTTATGAACAAAATCTAAGGAATTTATATCAACTAATGAAGTAAATACAAATAAAATATTTAAATACATTTATTTAGTTAACGCCATTATCTTCTATTGATAAAGATTTCATGTTTTCTCTTATTTCTAGATTCAGTATAAAAAATTGATGTCATAATTCAGTCGGTTGAAGTTTGTATCGTTCCCCAGGTAGAAACACATAACCTGGCCATTGGACACTTTGTTCCCCCTTTAATGGTAATAGAAACAACGTGACGATTGTTGGCTCCATATTTCTTTTTTGAATACTGTTAATGGCATTGATAAATTCGGAACCTTTTTGTTCTAACAGATGTTCACAATTAGGCGATAAGGTAGCATGCATGTTCCAAATGTCTGATTCGGTCTCTACTCCTTTGTAACTTACAGATATTCCACACGAAAAACATTTAACCATATTGTATCCTATAAAATAAATTCCCGCCTTTGCCAGTTGGTGGCGAGTAAAGTCTTCTTCAGACTCTAAAATCTGAAGGTCTGAGTCGGAGATTATTAGATTTCGTAGTGAAATCAGCCTATTGTCTTCTGATAAAAATGCATCGTTTTTGGCGATACATTTTATTCTTTGTGAAGGAAGCTTATCGAACGGTATATTTTCTCTAACAAAATTACACGATGGTGTCACTTGTGCGTGTACAAAGAGAGGATCTTTATTGGCTTCCCATAAACATTAGTTATAACCACATGAAAAACATTGAGCAACATTAGGTTTCATCATGAAAACAAATCAAGATTTTGCCATGACTTCAGCCATTTTTACCATAAAGATCTTTTCATCATTGTCATTGAACTCTTTTGAAATTACCAAAAAAATACTTTTTACATTCCAAAAGTAAATTTTTGAAGTCATCAAAAATGGTGTTGCCAGGATCTCCGTGCTTTTCCAGACATCGATATGAAATATGTTTATCGTGGAATTATGTATCCAAGATTTCACGTGTGGTGAAATCATCACTTTCCGCATACAATACAAAAATGTCGACATTTAATTTCTTTTCGTTAACCGTCTGATCTCCATCTTTTTGCTCCTCACTCGCTGTCAATTGTTTACAGTTGGCAGTGTCTGCCATTATCATGATGATTGCGTTGCGATATAAATAGTTTTTCAAATCAATACGGTTATAATTAACGTCATGATCCAGTCTACTGGCTTTGAAAAGAAACACTATAAAAATGGCTAACGGGATTAGAACGCATTACAATTTAGGATATATACAATGTGAAAGCATTGACCCGCGAAACCTTAAGTGAATCATTTTTATAAGAAACATCTGGTCATCGCTTTAAAGGTCACTTCGATATGAAGAATTGATTGTTGAATCAACATAAGAATGAAAATCCCTATCTTTTTTTCATGATCTGTAACGAGAAATCGACGTTGCTTTATGTATTAAGTTAAATTCATCGAACATGTGAACCCAAAAGATTATGGTGTTTGCAATGCTATTCATTTTAAAGCTTTAACTTTCTGTTGCTTTTTTTATAGGAAAATTTCACCAAAAGAAACATGAATTTCAAACATTTGTTATCAATTATGAAAGTTTGACTGATTTTTCGCTTATATTTTTGTTCTCGAGATTTCTTTTAATTTACCAAATTCTACTCATCGTAGATACCGAGTGCGATGTCAGAAAAGGTTACAAAAACTACTAGTAAGCAAAATGACAATGATACATGAATTAACACTTATATATGTACATGATAATTGATAGAGTCACAAAAATGGTAGCAATGATGTCACTTACTAGGTTTTTATTTAGTCGTTTTAAGAATATAAAAAACGTCACCTAGGAAATGTCTACTTGAAATAGTAAGAATAGTAGGTCTTATGGGATATCTATATTTCTTTTCTCATCCCAATCAGCTTTAAAACCTTATACTTTCACTGTAGCCAGAAGGAATCGTTAATTCAAACTAATTTCTTTAATCTTGTGGTTTTTTAAATCTCATCAACAACTTGTTTCCCATATTATAGTAGATGCAGTATGTTAAGCATGTCACGATAATTGTCATTGTACATATTAAAAAAGAGGGACGAAAGACAGAAGTGGGACGTTCAAAAATCAAAGATTTGAAAATAAACTGGCAACGCCTTTGCTAAAAAAGAAAAACAGACAAAATAGTACACAAGACACAAAGATAGTTCTAGGTGGGTGTTACAACGCTATGAAGGAAAATGTACTTAAAGGTCTGGATATAGAAATTGTTTAAACTACTTTAAAATGGCTCATGATAAAGAAAAATGCATATAAGCAAGACATTTAAATCGATACTACAATCTTTAAGATGTTATTATGTCTCATATACATATTTAATGAAATAAAAACAAAAGGCTGATTGTATGCATAAATGATATGATAAGGACACTATCGACATACCAATTGTCATTAAAATTAGCTGATAAAATTTCAGCTCCACTGCAAGTCTAAATCTTTTTTTTTAATTTATAGGAGCGTTAACTAGGATATCAAAAACAAGAGTAATAGCTAGGATACTATTTTTAGTCGTGTATGATTGATGTCAGATACTATAGCCGTATTAGAAATATAAGAAACTAATCATAGCAAGCGTTTACTGAACTTTTGTATTCTTGTCTTTCATTTTTGCTTATTATGCCATTTTGTTTGACGTACGTACTTTTTTTTTTATAGTGATTAGGATTATAACACAATGATTACTGTGTTTCTATATCAAAATTTTAGAAATTTACCAGTGACGTCACTTGTGTAGCGTTATCAGCGTGTGACAATGCATTGTTTTTGTGCTTTTTTATGTGCTGTCCTAGGTGATTTTACGTGTTCGTTTTAATTCTGAGGTTAGTCACTACTTCGGTGTTGACATGAACATCAATAATATAGTCATTTTCTAATCCCAGACAAAAATAACCTTAGCCGTATTTGGTACAACATTTTGTAATTTTGGGTACCTTTGATAACTATTAGCATGACGAAATATCCTATTGTAATGTTTATTTGTTTATTTCTCTATCCGTAATGTTCTTGCCTTTATTTGTACTGGTGTCCTGTCATGTAGTGTTATCGTTTTAGGGTTATATTTAACATTGCCATAAAAGCACGAGGTTTGGCTAGCCGCAATACCAGGTTCGATTCACTATTTTTTCTTTAAATGTCCTGTACCAAGTCAGGAAAATGGCAAATTTACCTTAAAGTTCGTTTTTGTGTGTGTTGAATTGTCGTTTTGGTTTTTTATTGCACTTCATTGTTTCTGTTGTTTCATGTTTTTCCTCTTATAGTTGATGTGTTTACCTTAGTTTTAGTTTGTAACCTGGATTTGTTTTCTCTCTATCGATTTATGCCTTTCAAAAAGCGGTATACTACTGTTGCCTTTATTTACATTTATACCTACAATGTCTGTATGTTTTGTTCACACACTGTTGTAAATATAATGGAATTGTATGCGACTGTCATACAAATGAGAGGTTCAGCATGCTGTAAAACCAGGTTTGATCCATCCTTTTCCATATAAGGTAGCAATACACAGTTAGGAAAAAAAAACTTAAAACTGACACTCATAATCTTTAAACATCCTCTTTCCCTTCCTTTCTAACAAATGAGGCTTAATATTTGTGTTATGCATATGTATATTCTAGAAAGAGAATCTTCCATAGATTTCATTTCTAATGGTTATGATGGTGACGTGCAATCTCTTTTTGATGTAACCATGGCAACAATCTGCATTTATTTGATACAAAATATTGCAAAAAAAGGGGTGGACATGTCACAAAAGTTTCCAAAATTTGGTCCAAAGGAAAATTTCAATCAATTACAGTGATACCTTTCCTGAAACCATAGACATATATCTATCAAGAGGTCCAAAAAATATCATATCTATTTCTGCTCGTTTTCCATAAAATTGAATTGAAAAGATCGAGCGTCAAATCTTTGTTTATACACACTACAATAATTTATGGACCTATGGGCGATACGGATAGGAAAATAATGACTGTGAAACAGAAAATGGCCTATAAAACATACTAAAAACAATCTAAATGTTCATATAAACCCACTAAGAAGGCTATATTATTCTTCAATTATCTAAAAATCAATTTTATTGTACAAAATCTTTCATATTTAAAAAAATCACCATCGCCACAATGCGAAATTAAACTTCTAACTGTGTATTGCTACCTCTTTAAATGACCATACCAAGTCAGGAATATATATAACAGTTGCTTTCGATTCGTTTGAAGTGTTTGGGCTTTTGATTTTGCCATTTAATAAAAAAAAATAAACAGCTGCGCCATGAGCGCATGATACGCCCGACGTCTTATGTGGAAGTCTTATGCAATAATCATAAATAGTTTATGAGAAAGTTTTAAGCAATAACCATATATTGTTTTAGAGACACGGCGGGACATGTGAAACCCCCCACCCTGTTTTTTTTTTACAAAAACTAAATATTACCTAAATAAAATTTTGAATCAAAACCAAAAAGTATACAGATCTTTAGATTAATATATCAAAGAAGTGTGTAAAGTTTTAAGCAATAATCATAACTTATTTTTGAGATACGGCGCGACATGTAAAAAACCCTCCTCTGTTTTACAAAATACTCAATAACTCAAAAATAAAATTTTGAATAATCACCAAAAAGTATACAGATCTTTAGATTAATAGAACAAAGAAGTGTGTAAAGTTTTAACCAATAATCATAAATCGTTTTTGAGATACGGCACAACATGTAAAAAAAAAACCTCCCCCTTTTTAACAAAATACTAATAACTCAAAAATGAAATTTTGAATCATCACCAAAAAGTATACAGATATTGAGATTAATATAACAAAGACATGTGTAAAGTTTTAAGCAATAATCATAAATAGTTTTTGAGATATGGCGCGACATGTAAAAAAACCCTCCCCCTTTTTTACAAAATACTCAATAACTCAAAAATGTAATTTTGAATCATCACCAAAAAGTATACAGATATTGAGATTAATATAACTAAGAAGTGTTTAAAGTTATAAAGTCATAATCAAGAATCGTTTTTGAGATACAGTGCGACATGTGAAAAAAAACACACCCCTGTTTTAGTTATAAAGTGCCGTAACTCAAAAAGTTAAAATCTTATTTTCACCAAAAAGTATACAGATCATTTGACCATCATAAGAAACAACTATATTAAGTTTCATGAAATTTGGATAAGTCGTTCTCAAGTTACGGTGCGATATGTTTACGCCGGACAGACGGATAGACGGACGGACGGACAGACAGACAGACAGACAGACAGACGGACGGACACCGGACATTTGTATACCATAATACGTCCCGTCAAAATTTTGACGGGCGTATAAAAACATCCATCTTGAATATTCCTTGGAGGTCGTTTTTTTTTTTATTTTACTTCATACAAAGTAAACTTTATTCCCAGAAATCTTTGCTACGACTGAATTTCTTTGCAGATTGCTGGATTTTTGTGTTCAAATTAAGCTTTGATCATCTTGGTCAGCTTCGAAAACTGATGCTAGAGGGTTTACGGTATTTTAGAGTATTTACAATATCATTTTCTTGTTTGTGGTGTGACTTTTTGTTATCACCTAGTCCATACCACATCGTTGTTGCCGCTATAATACATCTGACATGTGGTTATTCGTATTGATATAGTAGGTCATCTTAACTTTCAGATGTGAATTTTCCTTGGCGTTCGGTATTTTGATAATTTTCCTGCTTCATAAGATTGCGACATTGGTACCTTTGTTCATAGAAAAAATGAGCACTACAGCGTCTATTTTACAAAATAATGAAACTAAAAAAAAACAAATTCATTCACTAAGTATTTCGTCACGGTACTTTATTCGTCAGGGTTTTGTCGGTTTTAATTTTTGAAATATGATGACGTTTTGTATCTCAATCATCTCCAGCATTTCTTTAAAACTTAAAATACGTTCAGTGTATTGAAACGTATTCGTACTTAAATTTGTCACCAGAATATATTTATATATTCAATAAACATCAGTACCAGATCAAATCTTATTTCCACATACAGTTGCCTATCAAATGGACCAATAAACACAAAAGATGTTTAAACACTTCAATTCAGTATCGGCAAAGAAAAAATCGGTCATATTAAAATGCTATTTGTTCACACCTGACTGGCTTCATGTAGTAATGATTTCACTTTTCCAATATCTACGATTGAAAATAAATTGTGGATTTTCAGTGATTAGACTATAGTTTGTGTACACGTAAGTAGAAAAAGGTAGTTTTCGTTCTCGTAGTTCATTTTTTATAGTAGAATATAGGTTGCATTTGACGAAACAATTATTTGCTTGTGTTTTTTATATTCTGCCATTCGTGGATATCATTACGCGTACGGAAAACGCCATGAGAAACGTCCATTATATGTTTCATTAAAATAAATATAACAAAGTCAATGGCAGATAAAGGGAGATGTAATTTAATCCTCTCAAACTTCAATTGGTTGATTGCTAGACGTCCGATGTCAAATACAGATGATATAAAGGAGATATATTACTATCATTTCAGCATTGAAAATACGATCAAAACACTACAATACTTTTATTTTTCGTACACACATCAAATCTTTTTATTACAAAAAAGCAAAAGAATGGAAACCTACAAATAGCATGTCCTTTGCTTTCTGCTCATAAGATTCAGGATTAAGTTTTAAAACAAAAATCTTATTTTCTAAGATCCAGATTTTTTAAACATATCAATTTTTCCAGCCACCATCAGGAGTTTATCAGTTTCTCAGTTTCTTGTTGTGATATTTGTTCATACGTTTCAGGAATTGCATAAAGTTAGATAAAGCTTTGATTCATTTGGAAATATGTCAGCGCTACCACCGCCTTATAGCAACCCAGGTAAATACAGCTTTTATTTATTTTTTTTATAGATAACTGTCTTGAAATTTATTTCAATAATAAAAAGGTTCACTCTGGCTATTTTCTTGATGTTCTTCCGTAATGGAAAAGAAACGTTTGGTTCTGATATCTCAAATGCTTACTTTTGAATTGTGGTTGGAGTTCGGTATTTTAGTTTTTCTACTTTTTACCTCTGTTGATACACGATGTGTCGATAAATGCACACAATTAATGTGTCCGGCGAACTTCTTATGATTTGATCCTGCCATTGAAGGTGGTACGTTTCAGTTGTCATTATTCTTAGGTATTTTCATGATTCCATTTGAAGCGTTTTCAGTCTTCGTATATTTTTTGTCGGAGAAAGTCTCCAAAATTATACTGACATATTCTAGTATGGGTCACACCAGTGTTTGCAGCATATAACCTAGGCCTATCTTATATAAAATTTCCTTTTCCCTCAGGAACATTTGCTTGGACTGGATTTATATGCTAATTATTCGATAGGTGTGTTCAATTTAAACCTTTTGCATCTGTGTCCACTTTGCCAATTGATGCTACTGGAAATAAGGCATTGACTACACCATTTTCATATTTGTGATGTAACTTTGGGTCGTTACATAGTCCTTACAACATTATTATGGCGGCTATAATACATCTGACGTGTGATTATTCGTATATATCTAGCAGGTCATCTTACACGAGTAGAACCAATGAATATACGTTTCTGTACATCCAAAATATAAATTTTTCATAGCTATCATGGAAATAAATATTGTTGGTTGTCAGAATGACACTATTTTTGTCGCTGTTGAAAAAGGGATATTTTTTTTTATATATATGTGACAGTTACGTTCATTAGTACTGCAGTCTTGAAACTAAAGAACTTTGCTTATCACAACAGTATTTGTGTAAGGTTGATTGTATATTAACATCATGCTAGATATTTAAAAATAATCTGTAATTTTGCACATGATCAGTCTAGTATGTCGTTTTTGTTGCGCAACCATAGTGATCTATCAACATATTTATTATTTTATAGATCTATTCGTGACGTTATGACTTGTAACTGATCATCAATACATAATAACAGACTATCTTGTTTTTATTGAACTTGAACTACGACTGACATTTTATTTGTACTATTAAAAGAAACCACACAGTCGTAATGATACACTTTTGGTTATGTTAATGTTTTGAATGCTTTCATGTGTTATGGAAAATTGTATGTCATTTAGAAATACTAGTAAATTTTATCATTTTTTGTAAATTGCAATGAAAATTGTTTTAAAATTCAAGTGTATTTTAATTTGAAAGACCTATTAGATATGAATCGTTAGTATGGAATAGGATAATTTACTATGAATATTCGAAATTACTGGAGTGGATTGGTCAAAATTTTGTGTAATAAAGTGTAAATAAATCATAATACAATCACTGTTTGTACTGCATATATTATTAAATTTCTTCTAAACTGTATAATTTCGTTTTAATTTTTGTTAAAATTACAAAAACTATTTTTCGAAAAATGTAGTCACGATTAACAGTAGTATTTTTTGAAACATAAAGCTTCGATACTTAGACTCGTAATGTAATAGGTTAATATCAGTGGTTCGGATTAGCATAGTCGGCAATGCATTTAAAAGAAATCCGAATGTAAGATACACAAAACAATACCGATAATACGAACGCCACAAAGAGTTTCCAATAGTTCCTTAAGAATACGGTATGGACATTTAAAGGCTGTTGGTGAAATTAAATATACTATACAGTCATGTTGTATTGAATGTTTGTTTTATTGCAATATCTCATGCTAAACCTTTTATTCATTTGCTTAACAATATACATATAGATTAATCTATACAGCAGAACATTTCTTGTTCAACTAAGCATCGACATGAACAATTTTATAATATGCCTAAGTGAAAATGAAAACACCATATTTTTATTGGTTTGAGTACGCAGCGCTATTCTGGAATCATCCTTATCTGGAACGCTTAAATCCGAATATTGCAAAGCCAATGATATATAAGAATGGAAACAGTTAAACAGCTTTTAGGTAATCACTCTCAAGAAATTTTACGGTCGTCATCATGAGCTGATTGGCCATTATGACAAAAGTGTGTCAGAAATCATATCTGATATTCTTCCTCAGTCATAACAACCTTCCATCATCATCGAACTGAACAAAGAAATAATACGACGGGTGCCGTACACGGTGCAAGAAACGCTTACTCTTCCGGTTCACCTGATTTCACTCCCGGTTTTAGTTGAGTTCGTGTTGTTTCTTATTTATTATTTATAACTGTTGATGTAAATGTCCTTTGGTTTTTTGAGTCTTTGTTTACTCCTTGGTTTTGATTGTTATTGTCTTTATTTGTGTCACTTCGTTTTTTGATTGAGTAAAGTTATTCCAATTGGTATTTTATAGTGTGTCTTTGTATGTGGTGATATTTTACTACTGTTTCGTAAAAGGGAGAAGATTTGATACCATTAAAACGTTTAATCCCGCTACAATTATTTACATATGTCCTATGTCAGGAATCTGATGTTCATTGGTTGTCGTTCGTTTGTGTGGTTCATAAGTGTTTCTTGTTTCTCGTGTTTCATATAGATAGACCGTTGTTTTTCCCGTTTGAATGGTTTTACACTAGTAATTTTTGGGGCCCTTTATAGCTAGCTTTTCGGTGTGAGCCTTACCTTGACTTATGAATTGTGACTTGGATGGAGAGTTGTCTCATTGGCACTCACACCACATCTTCCTATATCTATATATGACCCAAAAAAAAGAAAAAAAAAGATACCCAAATCATTCGAAGGCGAACCTCGCGCCACTGATGAGTCTTATGTAGACGAAACGCGCGTCTGGCGTACTAAATTATAATCCTGGTACTTTTGATAACTATTTACACCAATGCTGGTGGACGTTTCGTCCCCGAGGGTATCACCAGCCCAGTAGTCAGCACTTCGGTGTTGACATGAATATCAATAATGTGATCATTTTTATAAATTTCCTGATACAAAACTTTAAATTTTTCGAAAAACTAAGGATTTCTTGTCCCAGGAGTAGATTACCTTAGCCGTATTTGGCACAACTTTTTGGAATTTTGTATCCTCTATGCTCTTCAACTTTGTATTGTTTGGCTTTTTAACTATTTTGATATGAGCGTCACTGATGAGTCTTATGTAGACGAAACGCGCGTCTGGCGTACTAAATTATAATCCTGGTACTTTTGATAACTATTTACACCACTTGGTCGATGCCACTGTTGGTGGACGTTTCGTCCTCGAGGGTATCACCAGCCCAGTAGTCAGCACTTCGGTGTTGACATAAATATCAATAATGTGATCATTTTTATAAATTTCCTGATACAAAACTTTAAATTTTTCGAAAAACTAAGGATTTTCTTGTCCCAGGAGTAGATTACCTTAGCCGTATTTGGCACAACTTTTTGGAATTTTGTATCCTCTATGCTCTTCAACTTTGTATTGTTTGGCTTTTTAACTATTTTGATATGAGCGTCACTGATGAGTCTTATGTAGCCGAAACGCGCGTCTGGCGTACTAAATTTTAATCCTCGTACTTTTGATAACTACTCGCATAACGTAGTTGAAATCGGAATTTCTTGTAATTTCATAATTCATTAACGGACAACTTAAGAGATGCTAATTATAAACATGTCAGTACCCAAGTACATACAACTGAGCTGATGATACCCTCGGAGACTGATAGTTTATTGTTTTTATTTCTTATTACAACATAAAAACAATGGATATACTCGACATTTAGTTTAGCTAAAACACATAATATATAATTGAAATTCAATATAAACCAATTCGAATGTAACATCTCACACATACATTGCAGTGGAATCTTTTCTCATTCGTCATTACTCTTTATCGATCTCATTCACTTAATTATAATACCTAGTAAAAATAAGACATTGGCATATTGGACATATGAACATTAGAGAATATGAAAATATATAGTCATATAGAGATAATCGGTAATATACACTAACGGGCTGAGCTGTGTGGTACTGCTGAAAGTAGAGCGAAATTTGGTTTATCATTGGAGACCCTGGCATTTTACAACTGCCACAATTAAAAACGCTCTTTGTTTATTTCCGAGTAAAAATCCTTAATACTTCTGGGGCTATTTCATGTACACACTCTATTTAAATAAGTCTGTGCAATTGGATATTTTAATGAGGCTTCATGACAAATTAATCTTTACCTCTAGGTAATCAACCAGGACATGGGCAACCAGGAGGTCCACCCGGATATGGTCCGCCAGGTGGTCAACCAGGAGGTCAACCAGGATATGGTCCACCAGGGGGTCAGCCAGGATATGGTCCACCAGGTGGTCAACCTGGATATGGTCCACCCCCGCCTCCAGCACCATATCATCAAGGTAAATATGATTTTAGTTATACCCATTATATATAATTTCTATTGTAGGTTTAAATGAATACTACCGCTTGTATATAAAGCTAGAATCTCAGAAAAACATTTAATCCTCACATGGAATTATGCCTTATTTCAATAATGGCCCACATCAAACCTAATCAATATCGTTAAGTCTGACAGCAATTAGCCTTGCTGTTTAACGGATTTTTCAGGCATTTTCTTTCAATTTAAATACGAGCAGAATTTAATAATTTAGTTACCTCTGGTTATGGTTAAAGTGTAATCTGATAGGCATACGACGAACTAGAAAAAGACTTAATACTACACAGTAATGTTCATTATTTGAGTCATATTATTTTGTCAGATGTTTCCGATGTCTTGCATGAGGGACAATATTGACCATTGAGGCATCATTTAATAATTAGACTATTTACCGGATTTGTAATCACATAAGCAACACGACGGGTGCCACATGTGGAGCAGGATCTGCTTACCTTTCCGGAGCACCTGAGATCGCCCCTAGTTTTTGGTGGGGTTCGTGTTGTTTATTCTTTAGTTTTCTATGTTGTGTCGTGTGTACTATTGTTTTTCTGTTTGTCTTTTTCATTTTTAGCCATGGCGTTGTCAGTTTGTTTTAGATTTATGAGTTTGACTGTCCCTTTGGTATCTTTCGTCCCTCTTTTAATAGTGAATTGTATTGAAATAAATTGTTGGTTTTGTATTTAATATGTTTTTCATTGTAGTTTATTTTGTTGTTTAAATGGATAACGTTTTATGTTGTACTCTTCTTAGGATGAACATTCCGTCATTGCATGCGTAAACATCAATAAGAGACTGAAAGTTTTTCTTGTATTTATGTTTTGTTTGTTTGTTTTTTTGGTTGGTTGTTTTTTCTTGTTTTGTTTGTTGGATTATCATTCAGTTTTCATAGAAAATTTAGGGAAAAGGAAAAAAGCTAATCCAAAGATAAAAGATTTCAATTTGTTTCCATATTAATATTATTTATTGTTATTCTTAAAATTGATGATAACCTCTGAAAATGAATATGAATGCTGCTCAATCATATATATCGACATAAGTCTTGATTGAAAAAAGTACAACTTTATATTAAAAAAACCACCAGCAAATATTTAATCAAAATGATTCTCAAAGACCTGGGATAGACTTTTGAACAGCCGTATACTACTTTTGCTTTTAATTACATTCCATTTAGGACCATATTATGTTACTACCATCCAGTTTTGAACGATTAAATCAACCCGTAATATAAATTGATTTACTAACATTCGACATCTTAAATATTTTTACATAATTTAACATCACAATCTAGGTCAACCAGGATATGGTCAACCAACAACAGTTATCGTAACACAGCCGATGATGTCACAACCGATGAGAGAGTCGCCAGTTGGTATGACTTGTCCAAACTGTCAGAAACAAATTTTGACCAGCACAACTTATCAAACTGGTACATTAACGTGGGTCGCATGTCTAGTTCTATGCCTTGTTGGGTAAGTTTCTTATGAAAAAAGTAAAATATCAAAAATACCTACCTCCGAGAAAAATTCTAAATGTAAAGTCCCCTTTTAATGGCAAAAGCAAAAGCTCATACACATCAAAGGAATGGATAACGACTGTCATATTCCTGACTTGGTACAGGCAGGAAAAGACACAATGTGGTGGTAGAAAGTCACAGTTATCTACCGGTCGACAGTAGCATGTATGTTCGAGGAAGCGTCCACTTATCTGAAAAAAACACACAGATTTTGTCAAATCAATCCCACGTGTTGAAAAAAAGTTTAACAAATATACCAAATTTCAAAGCAAATTTAAAAGGGAAGTCCATATAAAAACTGACAAAATCAAACGCAATCAATCAGCGGAATTAATGAAAAACAAATGCCATAATTAGTGATACAGGCATTTTTCAACAAAATGGTGGATTGAGTCTGGTTTAATAGAAGAAGATGGGGTCAAATTATCTCTACATAAAAGAATCTTTGAATAAAACTCGTCCCTGTTAAAGCAGTTTCCAGTTGCAGATGAAACTTTCTTACTCTCTGATCTTATACAACATACCTTCTAAGAGGAGAAATCAGATCTAGCTGCCTTCCATCTATTTAAAATCTCCTTGATTGGTGTCTTTATAATGTATTATTTGTTATCTACCATCTTTTATACTGGGCATCCTTTATGTTTATGTATAAAGTAAAATCACAAAAATTCTGAACTCAGAGGAAAATCAAATCGGAAAGTCCCTAATCACATGGCAAAATCAAATGACAAAACACATCAGCAACGAATGGACAAGTACTGTCATATTCCTGACTTGGTACAGGCATATATTTTTGTTTGCAATACATAAATGTTGAAACAATGACAGGTAGTAAATTAAAAAAAAAACATAAATAGAAACTACAGACCACTTTCATGAAAAGTTTAATTATTTTCGAGAAAGGCATAATGTAAAAAAGTGAATATTTGTTATCTTACAAATGTTACACTATAAATGAATATAAAGAACAGATCTAGAATGGGTGGATAAAAGAACAATTTACAGAAACCAAACACTTAAGTAAAATACACCTAGCTAGAGATCAAATGATCGAAATTCAAATCAGAAACTCCATCTTTCATTCAAGACCCCTCTAGCGCCAATCTGAATGAAATTGTCATATTTGGACTATCAACACTTTGAGGGTCCATGATTGGTAAAATCTTGAATCATGAATTTTAATGTGGTCAACTACAAAATCTAAATTAGTAATATTCTTAACATGATATTTTTGAAACTACATTACAATTAGCAGAAAGTCTTATACATTGTTCTCTTTTCGGTTGTAGATGTGATGTTGGGTGTTGTTTTATTCCATTCTGCATCAGTTCGTGTAAAGACACAGTGCACAGTTGTCCAAACTGTAGAACCACTCTAGGGAAGCACAACCGGATGTAAAATCTTTGGAATATGCGCATTAATTTATTTATTATTCTTTTCCATATCTTAAAGATATGATAACGTCTGTGATATTTTATTGTGAATAGATATTAACTCTTTTATTCAAATAATCTTGTTATTTATTGAACATTTTTACTGTCTTAGTAAATCAATGAGCAAAACTATTTGCAGATATTATATTTGACACTGAAAACCTTAATTATTGCTCGTCATACAATGTTTTAATATTATCATTACTTGATATTACTTAATTCTTAAAAAAAATTAAATATTGTTGTTTTCGAAATTTGTTTTTTTGTACTACTCCTCAAGTACGACCCTGTTAAAACGTATATTTTTAACTGTTTACATTGTATTATGGTAATGAAGAAATCCCTACATACTCACAGTCCGCATTGTATATGAACTAACTTTTTAATTTAGATTTTAATTAATATACTCCAGTTACTTATTGATGTTCAACATTGGTAAAGGCGGGTTTATTGGAAAAAGGGGAAAAGAGAGAGCTCTCTGCTTTTTTAGTTGTTCTACTCTTAAACACAAGCAAATCTTTCCTATGACACTCTTACATATATTAAATAAGGCAACAGTAGTTTACCGGTTTTCAAAAGTCATAAATCGATCAAAGGAAATCAAATGCGGGTTATAAACTAAAACCGAGGAAAATACATCAACTATAATAGGAAAACGATGGAAAAACAGAAACACTGGCGTACAACAAAAACAAACCCAAACATACATAGAAACAAAATATTTAATAACAACTGCAATATTCCTGACTTGATAGATGACATTTTAAGAAAAATTGTGAGATGCACCTGATTTTATAGCTAGCTACATGGTTTTCTCATTGTCTTAAAAAAAAAACCCACTGATGTGCAATAAAAAAAAACCGCCAACATACACAAAAACAAAAAATTTGATAACAACTGCCATATTATGACTTTGTGGCAGACATTTTAAGAAAAATGGTGGGTTGAACCTGATTTTACAGCTAGCTACATGGTTTTCACATTGTTGAAACCAATGTTGGATGTTGAAAACCAATGTTGAATGTTGAAATCGAATGTTGAATGTTGAAATCGAATGTTGAATGTTGAAATCGAATGTTGAATGTTGAAATCGAATGTTGAATGTTGAAATCGAATCTTGAAAATATTTTTTAATGTTAAATGTTAAAATCAATGTTGAATGTTACAAACGAATTAAATGTTGGAAAACAAATGTTTGATGTTGAAATCGAATGTTAAATGCTGAAAACGAAGGTTGATTGCTGAAAACGAAAACGATTTAAAAAATAAGTTTTATACAAAAAACAATTTTGAATGTGAAATGTTGAATGTTGAATATTGAACCAACTTGACATTTGTCCAATCAACCACAACTGGTGTGTATAGTTCTGTAGTTTGTTGAGTAAGTTAATTATATTTTTTTTAGAAGAATAGAGGTCTACCTTACATGCTTATCGATATATCATCTTTCTGTTGGAAGTGGTCTCCGCTTGTAACGCATTGGAAGTTAGAAGAGTGTCACACTGCATTGTTGTAATATAAATTAGGTGGTTGTTTTTCTCTTTTCAATAATAAACTCATCATAGATACCAGGAATAAAATTTTGTATTTGCGTGAGCTAGACCAAAAATTCCTAAACGTTTTGCCAAATACAGCTAACGTAATCTATTCCTAAGGTAGAAAAGCCTTAGTATTTCAAAAAAAATAAACTTTAATAAACAGTTAATTTATAAGTATGAAAATATCAATGATAATTCATGTCAACACAGAAGTACTGATTACTGGGCTGGTGATACCCGAGTTGAATGAAAACCCCCACCAGCAGTGGCATCGACCCAGCGGTTGTAAAAAAATCATCATAGATACAAGGAATAAAATTTTCTATTTGCGTCAGACACGCATTTCGTCTACAAAAGATTCATCAGTGACGCTCGAATCAAAAAAAGTTTTAAAAAGAAAGGTAAAAAAAAACAATAAAAAGGCCAAATAAAGTAAGAAGTTGAAGAGCATTGAGGACCAAAAATTCCTAAAAGTTTTGCCAAATACAGCTAATTGTTTCGCGTTCATTCATCCCGGGGTCTAAACAGTCTTACTGGTTGTTGACTGTCATATGTTGACATCCATTTGCTCATATATTTATAAGTTGTACTTTGGGGTTTATTTATTTTGAAAACTGTGAGTGCCATATATTATTTCATTTGCAATTGGATGAACACAATTGGATAGCAATGTCAATTTATGAGGGATCGAGAAAACTGCTTAGCATGTTCTGGTCTGTAATTATCTAGCTGGCTGTAGATTGGGATATGTATAAATGTGTTACGACGATTTTGTTAAACAAAAATTGAAACAAGTTGAAGCTTGATTGTATTGTATATTAGAATTGAGAATGGAAATGGGGAATGTGTAAAAGAGACAACAACCCGACCATAGAACAGACAACAACCGAAGGCCACCAATGGGTCTTCAATGCAGCAAGAAACTCTCGCACCCAAAGGAGTCCTTTAGCTGGCCCCTGAACGAATATGTTACTAGTTCAGTGATAATGGACGTCATACTATCCTCCGAGTTATACTCAAGAAACTCACTTTGAGATGTTTACTCATGACATTCTGTCTTGGTTTAATGTTATCAAGTTACGAATCAATATCACTGATAAAGTGAGGTATTTTGGAACTGTCTGTATTAGGAGGACTATATCATAGAGGCATGTCTTTACTTTTGTAGATGTGATATCGGATGTTGTTTTATTTTATTATGTGTTAAATCATGTAAAAACACAGTACACAGCCGTCCAAACTGTATTACCCTTATAAGAAAGCAAAACCGAATTTATAAATATTGGAAGATGACAGTTCTGGAAAATATCCGACAAGTTACATATAATCTGCAATCAATTTTTTTTTTCTTTATACAGATTTTGAATAAACCTTTTTATTTCGATTTATTTCTTATTAAAAAAATGTTGATCAATCTGTTTTTATAAATAGCTTCACTAAGTAAGTGAACTTCAGCAGATAAAAAAGAGGGACAAAAGATACCATAGGGAGAGTCAAACTCATATATAGATCGAAAATTAACTGACAACGCCATGGCTCAAAATAAAAAGACAAAACAGACAAATAATAGCACAGAAGACACAACATGGAAAACTAAAGACTATCTAAGCAACACGAACCCCACCAAAAACTGGGGGTTATCTCTTGTGCTCCGGAAGGGTAACTTGAGCAGATCCTGCCCCACATGTGGCACCCGTCGTGTTTCTTATGTTATTTAGTTATTTACTGTTTCCTCCTCATGTATTTATGTAAAATTTGTCTTTTATCTTTTCACGTAATTGATTTATTCCATTTTCTTGGAAACTTTATTTGCGTGAATTGAATTTTTTTGTACTACTCTTCGAACTATGAATGATTATATTAAATAGCTGGTTAAAGTATTTCACTTCAAATTAAACTGACACGTGTTTATATTGAGGTTGGCGAGGTGGTTTCTTAGAAAAGAATTAAAACTATAGTAGCGATCCACCTCCCCCAAAACAAATGACTAATACGCTTCTTTCAAAATATACATATGTGGATTGCAGTGAAAAGTGCGCAACAAACTTTGTTATAAATTTAACAAGCCATAGCCTGAACTTTATCGAAAGAAATTCCTATATCGCCTTTTGAAAATAGGACGCCTGAGCAGAAAATGTGCAACTCTCTAGCTAATGCTAAATATTGTTTATCTTAACGTTGTTTCTAGGATATGTAAACATTATCAGCATATACAAAGTCATTAAAATCGAAGATGTATTATATCTGGCACAATACACAGCAGACAATAGTATGTTGAAAATGACAATGGAAAGTCTTGCCGTTCTAAGACCCAATTCTATAAGAAAAAAATCAATATGCATGAGCTTGTGTTCTGAAAATCGACTTAAGTGGTTTTTGTTTTCTAGACTATTATTTGTTAGGCTATATACATATATACAATTAGATCAATATAAATAAATATGTCGGTTCAAATACACGAAGAGAGTGAAAATCGAATGGGCGGTTGCTAAAATGCGAAAGCGGAAGCGAAACGGAAGAGATACATGCATTTTAGATGTATCGTTACAGTGGCATAACAAAAAAAGTTGAAAATACACCTTGTTCAATTGTTTAAGTTAGTGTGACACTGGCACTTATTCAAGACACTGCCGCTGATGAAAATTAAAACCATGCATTTGTGCAATATTTTTTGTATGTATATATATAGTGAGGAGTAATATATTTCATATATCAATAATATTTTTCGGTATTCGGTTATTTAAAATATCGATATTTGGCCATTTAAAAAAAAAGTCAACATGTAGACGAAAGGTTTCATACAAGTCGGATAACACTTGAGAACATCACGTTGTGTCTGCATAGTTCATTGATGTACTTTTTTTCCAAGTTTATCAGAATTCCTTAGATATTAAATTGCGTTGGTATGGCATGAAATTGCATCGTTTTTACACTTATATAAATCTTCAGTATGCCGGGTTTTTTTTAATTATCTCAAACGTATAACAAAAAAAGGTTTAATTAAAACTATGTTGTATTCGTAGTACGTTGTACTTACAATTATTGTCTTATAATATATAAAAAGGCTATCAAGGCTTGCCATAGATATCAAGTTGGGCCGCCATATTTTATAAGACTTGAATCTTTGATCAGTGTTTTCAACCTCAATTACACTTCGGTGGGATGTATTGCCCCTATAAAGAAATCAGAACTCCTGCAGCGCTGACATCAGTGGTGGATCTAGAAATTTCCATAAGTGGGGCCCATTGGCTGCCTATAAGAGGGGCCCGCTCTGGCCATGCTTCAGTGATTCCCTATATAATCAAACATTTTTTTTATCAGAAAGGGAGGGAGGACGGCGGGCCCCTGCCCATCTAAATCCACCTCTGGGCATATTTCACCTACCCGGATAATACACTCTATATATGAACTAACCGTCAAGTTATTAAATTTGATGTTAAGATTGTACATTTTGGTTTCTATATGGTCGCTTCCTCTCAAGACACACATTACCATTGCCAGATTTGGTACTATATCTCTTTGGTTTTATGTTTTTCACTGCTCTTGGAAATCGTTATTTCTTTGATTTTCAATTTGTTTGGTTCGAGGTAAACTGGTAATCAACTGATATACTTGTAACTTTTCAATTCACAATGTATGAAATCAATATATTATATCTTGAAGCTTCAAGGTAAAATATTGTGAATCAATCAGATAGAAATCTGTATATATAAAAAAAATGCGAGTTCAGTCTGAATTATTTTAAAAATAACTGCTAGTAATAAATATTTTTTCTAAGTCTGTTTTTTTGTTACTTTTTGTTATATTTGGTTTGTTTGTTATCCATACTCAAATAATTGAAACCATCTTGATATATTCATGAACATAACATGTTTTGTGTATTTTTATGCAAGTAAAGCTCTCTATTATTATTATAACACACTACGTTGTAAAAATACTGTATGTACATATTTGCGTGATATGTTCGAATATGCCAGACTTATTTTAGGTTAATTTGACCGGAAATGACTTCAATTGGCACTGCGCACGACACGGATATTATTGTTTGTTGACACACCTTTGGACTATCTTATTTACAATCGTAAAGTGTAAGTAATACAAGCTAGATACGTTTATTGAGAGATTACAATCCCTTATTTGGCATATTTATGTCTAGTGTGGCTTTTTGTTTTTTTTCCATTAGCTGCCCATCCATTTTCACCTGTAAACTGTTTGAAAGAGTTCGACAGATATTCTCTTTGGTCTTCGATTCCCTAAAAATAAATAACCTGTTATCTTTAAATAGATTTAAACTTCCTTGTAATAAAAAGTAGACGATATAAAGTTTCGAAAGTTTGTATTAGACCCTTTAAAGTGAATTAAGCTCCCAATGTAGTTTTTTGGAACCCATGATTACCATAGTCATGATAGTATTATATTTTGCCAAGTCTGTTGAAGACTATTTTTTTTCTCCATATTCTTAGTGATATTTTCGATAGAATAGTCATTCTATATTTGTCAGGCAGAACAGAAGTTCACATACACCTTTTTGCTAATTGTCTGTCACAAAAAGGTGTAATTTCTTGACATCACCAAGATCACAAAGGTTCCCATAAAATGTCCCCATAGAAAATTCCTGACACCACAATGGAAAAGTTATTGTTATATGGCAGATCCTCAGGTCCAGCTTCACAGATATTGATTCCCAAATAATGTTAACGTCTATGAAAATCTTGGAATATGAGGCAGGCATTACCTGTAAATAGGGACGAAGTCTCAGTCTGTATGAATTATTTTTTTGTAACTTAAATATTTGTTAAAAAAAAGAAATGGAAATACACTAACGTTTCCGATTTTGGTTCTGTTGTTAGGGATTTTAGTTGTGACGTTATTTAAGTTATGACGTCATATGCAATGTAAAAAAAGAAATGCTATCATCATGATCATCAGGTCACATTTTTTCATATCAAGGAATTATTAAAAATGAAATTGGTACTGCGTTCCTTCCTATTTTATACTAGACTGATAAATATATATTTTATTCAAAGTTTCATGCAAACGAGACCGGAGAAAGGAAGTACATTGTGGATTTCTGCGCAGATGCTGGAATTCAAAACATGACATCCAAAAAATGAATGATTTTGAGTTCATTAGTATAATGAAAACTTCGGGAATATTTTCCTGATTTTTTTTTTTATTGATTTTTCTACTGTTATTGGGGACTTCGTCCCAATATTATCAAGGAACTTCCATTTCATGACAACTGTACGTATACATTGTACGTACATTCCTGGAAAACATACAAACTTGGACACCTTTTAATCTGAGTATTACTATGTGTTCTTTATTCTAGTAGGTAAAATGTATGCAACTGGAGATAAAGGTACTAGTCTAACTGGTTGAGTTATTGAAGAACTTCTTATGCTCAGTCAGTTAAGATATCTATGCATTATTCTACTGGTAGCAACATGTACATTGTACATAGACAGTAAATGCTTGATGCACAAATAAAGTTAAAATACAGTATTTTAACTTTATTTGTGCAGCGAGCATTTACTACTGGCACATATAATTGTTTGTGAGTACCTGATGCTGGGAGGCTAGGGAAGAGTGTTGTATAACTGGAGATTTAGAAGTAGTCTTACTTGTTTAGTTGGGGAAGATCTTCTTTGGATCAGTCAGTAATAGCACTGCTTTTAGAACCCAAGAGTAAGAGTTCAAGTCCCTCTGGTACAAATGTACTATCTGTGTACATGTTATTGTACATTGTATTGCACAATAATGCACACTGCAACCATATAGGATAGGGGCAGATTTGATTGGATTGAAGAGAAAATATAAATCATTTGAAATGTATCTAAGAAATTATGTGATATTTAAGACTGATCAGTCAGCCAATTAACCTCAATACATGTACTTTTAACTATTTTGGTTAGGGGTATTTAATTACTATTAGGGCCTGTTTCTCATCTTGAAAATGTACATGTATTTCCAGAAAAATGTGTCATTGAAAAGGAACACATGAGGTAAAAATGATGGTCAAAACGTAGAATTTTCTCTGAATCATGATCATGATGATGTCTTCTTCAGTCATTTTCAGTTACACACCAGCTGTTTAGAAATTATTTTTTTACAAGTCATGAACATACAATACAACTGTTTTGGAAGCCATTACATGATCAACAATAATATTAATATGAGGCAGGCATTACCTGTGAATGGGGACGAAGTCTATGATTTAAAAAAAAATCAACAATGTTAAAAAGAGAAACGGAAATACCGTAACGTTTCTGATTTTGGTTCTGTTGTTAGGGATTTTAGTTGTGATGTTATTTAAGTTATGACGTCATATTCAATGTAAACAAAGAAACGCTGTCATCAGGTAACGTTTTTTTAATAACAAATATTTTTTTTAAAATGAATTAGTATTAAGTTCTTTTCTTAGACTGATAAATATACAATTATTCAAAGTCTCATGTAAACAAGACCGGAAACGGAAGTAGATTTCTGCGCCGATTCGGAAATTTTGAGTTCATTAGTACAATGAAAAATTCGGGAAATTTCCCGATTTAAAAAAAAATAATTTTTTATTGAATTTTCTACTGTAATAGGAGACTTCGTCCCCATATTATCTTTATTTGATATTTAATTAAAGATTTCAGTACAAAAATAATAAATCATTATTATATTTTGTGACATAATCAAAGAACAATATAATCTTAAAATGTTATAAATCTTTGGGTTTTTTTCACTTTCCAAATCCTTTATTCTACAATGACATAGTTTAACCCTTAGGGGATTATGCAATGAAATTCTTTACACCTATCAAAAACTGTTAGCATTAATTTTGATTGTTCAATAGGTAACCTGAGGTTATTTGTTTCTTAAGTTACCATTTAATACAATATGTATATAGCTCAATGTAATTTGTATTTCTTATTAAAAAAGTAATTTATAGCATTTAAAAAAAATATTTGTTATGATTATTTTGTGTTTTTTTTGTGTCTAGACGTAATATTTATAAACTAATATACACAGTTTATAATATTCATTTATTATATATTCCTCCATTACAGAATAGTGAATATCACATTATGTCAGGCCCACCACCACCCTATCCAGGAGAAAAAGGTCAAGGTAAGTTCAAATGTCAAACCTGACACACACTTTTCAGGAAATAAACGTCAAGGTCATTTAAAATGTCTGGCCATCGTCCATGATCCACCACCAAGTCATTATATATATATATCTAACTCGTCTAAACATCAACCCAACAATGTAAGATCTGTAAATTTGCTTTCCCAAATTTTTGGTTCTTCCCTCGCCGGGATTCGAACCCATGCTACTGTGATATCGTGACACCAAATCGCCTGCACTGCAGCTGTCCCGCTAGACCACACAACCACCTGGGCTCTCAAAAAAGAGCTTTCGCTGGCATTGTGTTACCTTTCCTCGTCAGTTTTAATCTAGCGGCGTACTACAGTACATGATATATACGGCATGAAGATGTTATTGTTATATATACATTGTATATCTAGCGGATACATAATTGTAATGGTCAAGGTTTAAATGTCGGACCCCCATCTCCCCAAAAATACCAAGCTGACTTAAAATGTCAAGACTTCAAGGCCTAACTTACATATTTTATGGATATAGGCCAGGGTCTACCAGCACCAAATCCAAGTGATGAAGACCAAATTTTGACAGTCAATAGAGCAGAAAAATATAATTCCTTTTCATGCTTAAAAATCTTTCATGCTATTTACAAAATGTATACATGTATATCTTGATAGTTGCATTGAATAAACATGATTGCCATTTTTAATACTTGAAAAAGATGATATTTTAGTTTAATTTAAAATATATATTTCCTGGTGGTAATTAATATAACACTTTGAAGTATAATTATTATGAGTAATGAATTACCGAAAGTAGTTCCTGTACTTAGGATATTTTGTTTTGATAAATTACATGAACAATTAAGGCTACATTGTAGCTACATGTAGGAAGTGTAAATGAAAATACATGTAGTTGATTCTATCTATTTTGAGATAATTTAAAGAATTATATATCACTAATGTGAAATTAACCATGTTCTATAATCCATTATACTGTATACATTTACTTATTGCTTATCGAACAGGTGAAAATAACTTTTACTGCATAGAGCATTGTAAAGTTATTGATTTTACCTTTATAACAGAAGTGATAAATATTCTGTAATATATTATAGATCTACAATTCACAATAAGTCCAATCTGATATAAATCTGAAAATGAGGAATGGTCATTGATCTACATAAAGGAGATTTATTTTAATCATGTTAATGGGGGTCCTTCATGACTTAAGTTTTTCATTTTTAGGACCATTTTTATTCTCTTTTCTTTATTCGTTTTGCGCATTATTCTCTATCCAGTACATTTCAGCGCCCATTATTCTATATTCTTTTATCTTTTTAGCCATTTATTCTACACTTATTCTCTATTCTAACCCCAGCTAGACCCTCATCATCAGTAAGCTTTTTAAAAGGAATACTAAGTAGGAGGTCAACTTACTGACCATGGGTCTTTGTGTAAGTGAAAATAGGGTAAACTCTCAGTCTGAGAAGGTGATACATGTACCATAAATATAAATATCTATTATGTCTATGTGATATATGAATTATGATTTCCAGGTGTTTAACAAAAACAATTACCAGCATTGTATACATAAAGAATTTTAACTAATGGTAATTATTGTTTACCAATTGCAATGTATGAGCTGTAAATACTTGTATTTTTAAAATAAATTACATTTTACATTAAAAGCTTCTTTAAGACTTTTATAATATTACATGTAACAGGAAATTTTACCTTGCTTTTCATATATTAAAATGTTAAGAAAATTATTTGTGTACATGGAGGTTCAATTTGGATAATAAGGACATCATTCATAATCTGAGGGCAAACATGGCACCTATTATAAAGCACTGATGAATAGAATAGTCTCATATCTTTAAAATGATGTTTCTTTCTTAAGTTTTATTCTTCTGATATTTTGTAGAAGCAACTTAAGCTTCAAGCATGTATGCACTTATAGAATAAGTATAATTTGTTTTTTATTTACATTTCAGAAGCTGGATACCCACCTCAACCTCAAGGTATGTAGCCAATCGTCTTTTAAAAAAAAATTCGGGTAAAATCTCTAATTTGGCATTAAAATTAGAAAGATCATATCATAGGGAACATGTGTACCAAGTTTGAAGTCAATTGGACTTCAACTTCATCAAAAACTACCTTGACCAAAAACTTTAACCTGAAGCGGGACGGACAGACGGACGAACGGACGCACAGACCAGAAAACATAATGCCCCTCTACTATCGTAGGTGGGGCATACAAATCTGTAATTTGAAATTATACTGAAGGGTGTAAGAACATTATATTATTAGTTCATTCTTAAACTTGACATAAGTACATCTTTTAGCATCTTCCAATTTATAAAACGTCACATCTTAGGTACCATGCACCAATAATGGATCTAAAGATTAATTCTGTATAAAGAACTGCAAGATATCATATTAAGCCTTGTTGTATATCTACTAAGTAGCTGTTTATAATTTTCAGGTTACGGACAACCTCCTCCACCTCAGGGATACCCACAAGGAGGTTAGTATATTAAGTTATTGAGAGAATGTCTCGGTGCATATTTATCATGTATACATACATACGCATATATAGATGTTAGATCTTTGTGACTATTTGTACATATATATTATATAAACTTATAGTTAACTGTTTTATATGGAAAATAGGAATTTCAACTAGTTTACTAATAATGAATTTTGTCAGTGACAATAGAAATGTTTAATCATATTTGTAAAAACAGTGATAAAGTATTTGACTTTAAAAATCAAATAATGGGTTTGAAATGCCTACCATTCAGGAATTTGGCAAAAGATGAAAATAAAATTATCTAAATTCTAAATAATGAAGGAGAATTTCCAGCTAATGAGATGACAATAAGGCCCTTTTTCAGCAACATTTGATTAAGAAATGTTAAAAAATATTGTAACACGCTTTTTTTTTTTAAATCGACGCACAATGAAAGACATGAAAATCAAAATTAACAAACCTGTATAATTGCACACAATATTTCTGAGATTTAGTTTTATTTTCCAAACTGTGCATACATGTCAGGGCTAAAAAAATAAATCTTAGTATATAGGCATTCTATTGTCAAAAATATCAGTTAAAAGTAAAAAAAAAATAAGAATTTCAGAAATTTTAGCAGCAAGCTTTCTGTGTAAAAGTGACAATTTTCTGGAAAACAAGCTCAGCTCTTATTTCATAATCTTATCTCCCACTACAAATCTCAAAATCACGAAAATTATGGCACAATGTGTAATTATTTGGACTAGATTTTTAAATGAAAAATAATGGACAATCAGGTACATAAATGATTCTTTTCTTCTGGTTTCTAACTCCCTATTAAAGTTATCTTTTATCAAGCTGCTAAAAGTCATTGAATTTTACTTAATCATAAATTAAATGCATAGGTTATTTTCGTTGTCATAATTCATCTGTTTGGAGTATTAAAATATATATTTTGCTGTGTGCTTGGAAGAAAATAATTTTGCTATGCTACTTTTTCAATAATTTGTGTTTGCTTGCTATTTTGTTGCTAAGGATATGGTCAGCCTCAGCCATATGGACATCCAGGTGAGATTATATTGTATGATTTTGTAAATTGCATGTTTTCACTATCCAGAAACTCTGAATTTTAAATGTCTTTCCATGATGAATTAACAAAAATTTTTCGAATGCACACGAAAAATTGCATGTTTTCACTATTCGGATACTCTGAATATTTTGAATGTGTTTTAATGATAAATTACTGAATATTTTAGAATGCACACAGAAATGTTTACTAATAACAGGCATGTTAGCTCACAATGCCCCAATTACTGTGACAAAAACCTTATGGATCAGTAAATAGCAAATCTTTTCAGTATTACATGTAGTAGTTTTGTTGTTGTTTAAGTAGTTAGATTAGATAGATGATAAAAGTTTTGAACATAAATGAATTGAATTTGTAACCTCTGCCTATTGTTACATCCGGTTTTGAAATGGGAATCCCTAGGAAAAAACCCAAGTGTCCAATTTATCTAAGTCAAAAATAAATGTGACACAACAATGTTTATTTCATGTCTATAATGTTTACCTAATGTACCTGACAACATCCGGGTTAGGTTGGTAAACAAGTTGATAAGGACTTGCTGTTTTAAATTTATTAGTGCTTTAAAATATGATATCTTTTTTTCAAATATATACCTGAAATTTTGAGGCAACCACTAAAAATTGATAATTTTATTTTTTGATACCTGAAGTATTGAAGTTTCCAATAAATACCTTCATGAATTCAGTTGACTTGGTACTAAAACAAAGGAATGTGAAAAAGAAATGAATTGTACGTTTTGCTTGTTACACACAGTTAACATGGTTAAGGGTGTACATCTGAACATGTCTATCATGATTTCTTTGTTAAACATTGAAATCAGTTCGCATTACAGCTATTTATACTATTATTTTTCGATGAGCAGAATATCAGTAGTTCATAGATTTTATTATTTCTTTGTTATACATGATTTTACACTGTAATAGGCTTTCAGTACATTAAGGTTACCGGTACAACCATTTACACATTTTACATGTATGATTAAACATGTTAAAAGTGCATCTTTTCTCATCTAAATGTCCATTATAAATCAGGAGATCTTCAGGATTTGATCACTCATGAAAATAGAATAATTAGATGTTTGGTCAAGGTTGAGAAAACAATTTAATCCTTTCATCAATGGAAATTTATTTTTTGCATACTTAATTTGCATAGGATTTTTCAATAAAATGCTAAAAATATGCTTTAAACATGTTAAAGTATTAAAATGCATTGCAAAAAACAAATATTTCATCAAAAAAATTTCAGTCAGATATTCTTAGGAATTTCCTTTTCATATTGGATACAAATTTTATTAAGTCTAATGCAGACTTTTTGTAGTCAAAGGGTTTTAACTGAGGTACTACACAGGCGTCATTATAGAGTAAAGGGAGATGCGTCAAAAAGCGTCCTTGTGGTTATCCAGTTAAAAATATCTCTTAATGGTGTTTCACATTTGATAATGGTCAATTTATTCTCAAATGTCTTTTGTTTTATTCACATAGCTCTTCATCTGGTGCTGTTCTTAAACCATTTTCTCCCCTCTTGTACTGTACTTTACCAATTCCGTTAGAACATTCCAAAGGGATACTCAGAGTCTATAGTTAAAAAGAAACATACTGCTACAGTACTTATGCAAACAAATAAAAAGAACGAAAAAGAAAAACAACAGTCTACAAAACACTACATAAATCAGGAGCAGATCCAGCCATTTTAAAAGGGGGGGGGAGCTTCCAACTATATGTCCCCATTCAAATGCAATGATCAGCCAAAAAAAAGGGGGGGGGGGGGGGTTCCAACCCCCTGAAAGCCCCCTGGATCCGCCAATGTAAATTTTGAATCATCACTTACATAATAATATAAAATTTAAATTCAGTAAACCTATTTATTTAAAGGCTATGCAGGTGGTTATCCTGGTGAGTTTGTTATGTCAAATCTTATTGTTGTACCCCCCTTGTCATGATTGTGATATCTTGTTGTTGTACCATTGTCATATTTCATTGTTGTATCATTGTCATTTCTGATTGTTGTACCCATTGTGATACCATTGTTATTTAATTGTCATTTCTGATTGTTGTACCATTTTCATATCTTGATGTTGTACTATAGTCATTTATTTAACCTTAAAGGAAGGATCGAACTACTTTTTGTTTGTTTGCTAAGTACAATATTTATTGAATTCAATGTCATTTACTTATAGGATGTCAAAAAGATTTGGTTATTACAATAGAAGATTAACATTTCATTTTCTTTTTAATTTTAAAGCAGTAGGCCAAAACATTTTTTTTAAACTAGTATAATCTTTAAAACTTGAGCTGCCATTAGACACACTGTCATAAGATAGGAATTGATACTTTCATGTAACAAATCATGTTGGTTAATTTGCTGGGTTGGATTTGTAAAATAGACAGTGCAAATTTTCATTGAAAACACCCTGCATCTCTTATTAAAAGCATAAATTTGGATGTCAGGATTGTGTCTTTATTTTTCAAGAATTCAGGATTAACACTTAGCAATGCTTAGTGGACTCAGGAATTAATGATAAAATTTTCAGGATTCGGTAAGATAATGCTTTTTTTGGGGGTATTCTGGATATAGATTTTAATATTCTAGGAATTCCGGATGACATCCCTCATACCTTCTTACTTATGCATGTTTATTATATGATAAGAAATATACACACATTACTTGAAATCATGTATGTGTAATTTAAATACTCTTAACCAGCTGGATGTGTATTGGATACATACATATATTTATATGCAAAATTATGTCATTATTTCTTGATCATATATTTCCAATGCAATTTTTTTACCAACAATCAACATGATCAATAACAAATGCATTTTTGGCATTGATATACAACTAAACTCTAAACTTGATACATAGCTTAGACTTGGCATGCATAATTGACACATCAACATATTTTAATCTCTACATCTTCATACTGACTTTTAGCAGTTACATTTCCTCTTCCGAATAAAATGAAATGAAAAACATAAACACATGTCATAAACTTGGACTGACAAAAGTCTCCATCAATGAATCTTTGTTTTGTGACTTCATTTGCAGGGCATTGTATTGATATAAACTTTAGTAATTATATTTACACTTTCAGTTAACCGCTCAACTACAAGAAATGCACCGCACTGTAAATTTAATATGTAACATTGTTCTGATGATGCCTTTCCATAGCAGTGGCAGAACTAGAAAATTTCTTAAGTGGAGGCCCACTGGCTGCCTAAGAGGGGGCCTGCTCCCGTTGCGCTTTAGTGATTCTCTATATAATCAACCATTTTTTTTCTCAAAAGGCCCCCCCTACCACACAATCACCTCTTCCGTTGTTGGTACACTTGATAGAATTACTTTTTTAAAACAGTATAGTGATGAAGATGAAACAAAATTTCGTTTATTTGTTACACAAATGTAAGATTTGGATTTTTTTTCATTTCCAGCTCAGCCGGGTTACGGACAACCTCAACAAGGATATGGACAGCCTCAACCAGGATATGCACCACCTCAACAAGGATATGGAGGACAACAGCAACAAGGACACACCACAGTAGTTGTAGGACAGCCCGCCGCCACAGTTTTGGTCCAACAGTTCCGTGAAGCTCCAGTTAATACATCATGCCCACATTGTCGTGCACAAGTTATAACAGCCACCCAGTATGAGACTGGTACCTTTGCCTGGATCATATGTCTAGTTTTGTGTATTGTTGGGTAGGTGCACAGTTTCTTTAATCATAAACATGTGAATTAAGAAGTTTAAAGCCCTTGATCCTCTTTTGATTCTAATGCTCCATTGAATTAATTCTTTGATTGACCTAGCAATATGATGGTATATGGTAGTCTAACAAATAGAATCACATTACAGACTAGTAGACAGATCATATATACAATATTTTATGCACTTTACATACAGAAATTTTTGTGTGCACTTATGATTGCACTTGTTATACAAAAGACAAAAATGTGAGATAATTAATTGTGACTTAAGAAAATACTTTACATAATGAAAATAACCCTTGTGCAAAAAAGTTCATGTTTAGAACTTTAGAGTTGTTCATTTATTTTGTACAATATTTTCATGACAATCATGACCTATTTACTGACCTTAAGATGTCTGTTTTGATATTACTGCGTTTGATTTTGTGTTTGTTTCTGTCACTGAACATAAATATACTTAATATATTCTTCATATTCTTACACTAGATGTAGTTATATCTGCTCATATCCTTAGATTCTTAGTGTAGATTCTTTCTCAACCCTTTTAGGTTGAAGTGCCGAAGAAATTTATGTTTCAGATAGAAACAAAGATCTTAGTGCACATTTATAGATGTCTTGCCCATTCATTCTAAACAAAAAATCACAAACTAAACAAAAACGAAATGATGAATGTACATGTTTTAACTAATTCATTTTAAACTAAATACAATAATTATAAAGAAAAGAACCTTACAGAATTATTTTCAACAGGTCCTTATAACTGATAACTCAAACTCCAAGTTTTTAATGCGTAAAATTTTAAAACTGCTGATTCAGTCGTAATGGTCATACTCAACTTATACTCAACTTATACCAAATTTTTAAAATCAACATTTTGTGTTGGAATGAATGAAATTAACCATAAGATGTACTATAAACTAATTTTGGTGGTTGGTGTTTAAAACCGAGATAATAGATTTACTAATATGCACGTTCGTGGTATTTTGTGGTGGAAGTCCTGATTTTTGGTCAAGCTTAAAACAGCATGTGCTACAGTTTATAGTGCTTGTTGGTAGGTAGTATTATAATATATTTTTATAAGAATTAAGATTTATTTAATAGAAAAATCACATGTTTAGGGATAAAACTATAAAATTTATATTTTATAAGATGGATAACGTCTACAAAATATTATTTTAAACAGGAAAAGTTTACCAAATCACATGTAAAGGGGGAAAGGGTTTAGTAAATCACATATAAAAGGCAAATGGTCTACCCAATCATATGTACAGGTATAGGAGGAAAGGGTTTAGCAAATTATGTAAAAAGGAGAATGGTGAATCAAATCACATTATAAAGACAGGGTTGTCAATAAGATTTAAAGTAGGAGGTTAAATAATAAAAGTAGACGGCAACACCGTTGGACGGCATAGCCGTTCGGCGCGACGGACTTGCTCGTTGCCCTTCACAGTGAGGGGTTTGGGGCCGCTTAAGGCCCCCAGAATTTTTTTTAAAAATGGTGCAAAATCCTGCACCCTGGGGGGCTTCTGAACTCTAATTTTGTTCTTCGCAAACACCATTTTTTAATGATGATAAGGTAAATGAGCAGCAAGATGGTCATATTTTCTATAAAAATGATCACATATCATCAAGACTTTCAGCTAACAAGTTATTGAAGTTGTTTGTGGATTTTTGAGGAAAATTATGAAGGCATGACTCTGTAAGACATGGTGATCATTCAGGAAAAGATTAAAATTTGATTTTATTAGTTGAAAATATTTTTAATTTTACTGTAGACATGCAATTATTCAAACAGTTCTAATCCATAGAAAACATTTTTCAGTATTAATAATTTCAAATACTTATCACAATAAATCAAATGATGAATTCAATGGACTGTTGTTTAAAGGCAAAAGGGATGCACTTTGGTGAAATTACAATAATCTAGAATTTAAAATTGATACCATAATTCAGAAGAGCATTAGTTAATGTAAGAAGCAAACAAAAGGAAAGAAAGAAATCTAAGATCTGCTTAAATTTTGGTATTAAAATGACTTTTTGTGAGTTAATAATTGAAGTCTTTTATTTAAGAAAGGAAAAATGGTATCATCATGGTCATGGGTCAAAATATTTTACCCTGTATCATAGGAAAAAACCCAGAGATTAAACATCTGACAGAAATTCCAGAACCTGGCCAAAGTACATCCTTGAATGCATAATGCAAGACTCACAATCTTTGTAATCATAGGGAGACATCATCCTCATCCTCACTTTTATTATCATTACTTATCATTAAGTGATACTTTTGATATCAGACCATTTCCCCCTTAAAAAAAATGTTAAAAGGAAAATGATGAAATCTAAGTGCTGATCTATGAAATGTTAGTGTCAATTAGATTAGATGAGCCTTTTTCCAACTTGCACTGTTTTGTTAGCTTCACATTGTGTTATGGTGGGATCTTTTATAGCTTACTATATGATGTGAATTTTGCTCATTGTTGCTCAGTTGTCCTTATTCAGATTACTGGTACATATATCTGTCTGTCTGTGTCTGTCTGTCTTCCTGTGTCTGTCTTTTACTGTCTGTCTGTCTGTTGGCTTGCCGACCAGTGGATGGGTGGGTCAGTAGTTCATTTGGTCTGTCTGTCTGTCTGTCCATTAATTACATGATTTTTGTTCAAAGGGAAATAACTCATTTTTATACGACCGCAAAATTTGAAAAATTTTTCGTCGTATATTGCTATCACGTTGGCGTCTTCGTCTGCGTCGTCGTCGTCGTCCGAATACTTTTAGTTTTCGCACTCTAACTTTAGTAAAAGTGAATGGAAATCTATGAAATTTTAACACAAGGTTTATGACCACAAAAGGAAGGTTGGTATTGATTTTGGGAGTTTTGGTCCCAACATTTTAGGAATTAGGGGCCAAAAAGGGCCCAAATAAGCATTTTCTTGGTTTTCGCACTATAACTTTAGTTTAAGTTAATAGAAATCTATGAAATTTTGACTCAAGGTTTATGACCAGAAAAGAACGGTTGGGATTGATTTTGGGAGTTTTGGTTTCAACAGTTTAGGAATTAGGGGCCAAAAAAGGGCCCAAATAAGCATTATTCTTGGTTTTCGCACAATAACTTTAGTTTAAGTATATAGAAATCAATGAAATTTTAACACAATGTTAATGACTACAAAAGGAAGGTTGGTATTGATTTTGGGAGTTAAGGTCCCAACAGTTTAGTAATTAGGGGCCACAAAAAGGGACCCGAATAAGCATTTTTCTTGGTTTTCGCACCATAACGTTAGTATAAGTAAATAGAAATCTATGAAATTTAAACACAAGGTTTATGACCATAAAAGGAATGTTGGTATTGATTTTGGGAGTTTTGGTCCCAACATAATAAGGGGCCCAAAGGGTCCAAAATTAAACTTTGTTTGATTTCATCAAAATTGAATAATTGGGGTTCTTTGATATGCCGAATCTAACTGTCATGACTGTGTATGTAGATTCTTAACTTTTGGTCCCGTTTTCAAATTGGTCTACATTAAGGTCCAAAGGGTCCAAAATTAAACTTAGTTTGATTTTGACAAAAAATGAATCAGTTCGGTTCTTTGATATGCTGAATCTAAAAATGTACTTAGATTCTTGATTATTGGCCCAGTTTTCAAGTTGGTCCAAATCGGGGTCCAAAATTAAACTTTGTTTGATTTCATCAAAAATTGAATAAATGGGGTTCTTTGATATACCAAATCTAACTGTGCATGTAGATTCTTCATTTTTGGTCCTGTTTTCAAATTGGTCTACACTAAAGTCCAAAGGGTCCAAAATTAAACTTAGTCTAATTTTAACAAAAATTGAAATCTTGGGGTTCTTTGATATGCTGAATCCAAAAATGTATAGGTACTTATATGTTATATAAGTTATGTTTATACATAATTTGATTTTAATTACTCAGTAGTCATTATTTTAGGATTTTCCCAGGATGTGTATTTTCTTTGCTGTTGAGATGAAACAGATTTATTATCATATGTCAATCAGTTAGATATGAAGTTTATCACATGTTCTTAGCAGGAGGTCTAATTTCATCAGTTCCAATACAAATATACATGTCTTGTTAATTAGTGACCACTTGTGGCTTTTGGCTTCCTTTGTCCTTTGTTTCTTGATACATTAATCTGGGTGCAGTTTTAACTCCTCCCACTTAGGAGTATCCCATTAAGAAGTTGTGTATTAAAAACCTGTGTATGCTGCCTTGAGTATTCATTTATCTAAATGCAGATTAAGCAGTTATAGAATAATCTTGGCTAATAGTGCTAATAGTGTTTTAGCTAAAAACTTGCCTCCCACCGACCCCTCCTTTCACCTTCAATATTGCCATGACAGGGGAAGCAATCTCAGCATTATGTTTATTGATTTCATTTATGAAATTTTATCACTTGTTGTTTCAAAAATTTCACTCATCCCCGAAGAATTTCTGGGGATAAACTGTCAAATTTCATACAAATTCATTCCAACACCAATTCAACATCAACACTACTAGGCTTCCTCATAGCCTCCTTACAGGCTTCCTCATTGTCTCATTATAGTCTTCCTCATAGCCTCATAGGCATGATAGCCTCTAGGAATGATAGCCTCATAGGCTTCCTGATAGCCTCATGCATTTATTTTGAACCATCGTTCCAATTGGATTGGTGTGATGTCAAGCCAGGGGTCTATACTTTGCTACTTTTCAGTATGCACATAGCTAGGCTCTTGGTTTAGGCATGGAGCAAAAAATTAAATTTTTTAGCTGAGTAGTTTCCCCAAGGGCCAAATTATAATTGTGATGTATATATATAAAATAAAAGTTGCAATTAAATTATGATTTATGTTTAATTCAAACATGGATACCAATGGCATTGCTACACAGTATTTCCCAGGAGTTTATTTACAAGATAGGTGATAGCAGGAAAAATTAGGTTGATAATAATGTGAGCACTAAATCCTTAATTTTACATATCATGAGTTCAAACAGTGTGTTCTGAAAGAAATCAGGGGTAATTAAATTATTTAAATTACTACGAAATTAATATGAACTCATTATGTGTGACTTTGAGGATTTTGTTCACTGACACATTTATTAGCAAAATTAAAATATAGGGCAGTTAGATCAGGATGGTTTAATTGTCAGGTCAAAGAATTTGCAAGAAGATATGAGGTTGGATGTTTGCTCAGGTGTTAACACACATTTCCCTATTACATAACAGATTACCACAGAAAAGATACAGTATAAACAAAAGACAATTAAAATAAGATTAGAACAGCATCACATCAAACAGTAATAAATTTACCCTAAAAAATATTTACAAAGAATCAGAACACAATGCAAACATGGAACAAATGACAATTAAACATATTCAGGATCATTTCTGAGAATTTTGTATAAACTTAGATTTTTTATTATGGGCCCAGTTTTCAAGTTGGTCCAAATCAGGTTCTAAAATTATTATATTAAGTATTGTGCAATAGCAAGTCTTTTCAATTGCACAGTATTGCGCAATGGCAAGAAATATCTAATTGCACAATATTGTGAAATAGCAAATTTTTTTTTAATTAGAGTTATCTTTCTTTGTCCAGAATAGTAAGCAAGAAATATCTAATTGCAAAATATTGTGCAATAGCAAGATTTTTTTTTAATTGGAGTTATCTTTCTTTGTCCAGAATCAACTTAAATCTTTGTTATATACAATATACAATGTATATTCACTTTTTACTACCAACTGATAAATTAAAATAATCTTTACCATTCAGTGATAACAAGCAGTTTTTTTACATCTTAATATTTTATGATGTATTTAAATGAGTAGTTATTGTTGCAAACTCCATTAGAAATTTTAATTGAGATTAGTTTTGGAATAAGGGAAAGGGGGATGTGATTAAAAAAATTGGGTTCAATTTTTCTCATTTGAAATTTCATACATAAAAAAGAAAATTTCTTCAAACATTTTTTTGAGAGGATTAATATTCAACAGCATAATGAATTGCTCTAAGAGAAAACAAAAATTTTAAGTTCATTAGAACACATTCATTCTGTGTCAGAAACCTATGCTGTGTCAACTATTTAATCACAATCCAAATTTAGAGCTGAATCCAGCTTGAATGTTGTGTCCATACTTGCCCCAACCGTTCAGGGGTTCAAACTCTGCGGTCGTATAAAGCTACGCCCTGCGGAGCATCTGGTTCAACTTTCCCTAGAATTAAATTTTTGATGAAATACTTATAGGCGAGCGCCAATTCAAGGTTTCGGAGGTTTTTAATGCACCTACCTAACACACGGCTATATGATATATCATTTGAAAGGTCTTTTATCGTACATTCAGAATTGCCTGGTCGTCAAATTGGGAAATGATCACATTTTTCTAAAAACGGCAAAAAAGGGAAAAAAAATAAAAGTCATAATTTGACGATATTGTTCGAAAAATGCAGTTTAAAAACAAATTCATCTGCAATATTATTTGAAATATATCATTTGATAAACTATAGTCTATCTAGTTTTTGTTTCTGAAATTTTTTTCTACAAAAAAGTGTTTAAAATGAAAAAATCTAGTATTTTTGAGAAAATCATAGTTTTTACGGGTCTTGACGCAAAACGCTCGGTAATATTTAATTTTGCATCGAAAACACACAAATTCTATTGGTTTTATATTAATAACATATATAACTTGTTTTATAAGTTCTAATGTTTTGTCTAGCATGTTTTTATACCGACAAAACATTGATAAAACTATATGAAAACATACCGTAAAACTGCTTCAAAGCGCATATTTACCATGTTTACAGCACAGTTAAAAATATATGTTATTTTGGTCTCCTGTTAGTTCGACAGTTATAAATACATTATGATTTAATTGTCTTAAGCTTGCCAACCACGTCAAGGTCGAAGATCACTAGCAAGGTTGTTTTTTCTTTTTTTTTTTAGTATTTTTTTTTTTCTTTTTTTAAATTTTAATTTGTAACTACCACTATCATCGCATACAAAATTTATGTTGCCCCTTTGCTCAAATGCTCTTTCGTTAGTCAATGGTATCGTTTGCATCTTCATCTTCGTCATTTATTTGATCTTTGAGGTCGAGGTCCTCTTTAGAAAATATATTTTGGCAGGTATCACTACCCTGACATGGACAAAGCTCAGTGCAAGACATCTGCTGCTCTCGGCAAATACATGAATTGCTACATATATATTTTCCCTTGCAAGAACATATTAAATCTTGCAGGAAATCGGACGTCATCATGCCTAAAAAGTAGACTGGATCCGGGCCATGTGAACTCTTTTTCCATCCGTATTCATAAGGAGACAAAGGATTTGGATGATCGAGATGTGAGGACATGTAAATTTTGTTTGAAGACATGATCGCAAAACATGTTCTTTGAATGCAGGTTCGCTTGGTGGCAAACGCAACAAACTTGTGTCTTTGCATGTTGCAAGTTTAACACGCAACTTGTTTAAGTCAACATGTGATGAAGCGAATTTGTCTTTTGGGTCATACAAGCTTGAAATAAGCTTTCTGGCTGCTGACAACAATGTTGAAAAATCGATCTTGTCAAAGTTTTGAAGGTTTGTAAACTTACTCGGAGATTTTCTTATCAATTTGAAGACGGTCTTTTTGCCAAACCCAAATATAGCGGAAGTGGTATCACAACCAGTTAAAGCATGAACTGCAGGGAGAATATTAGCTAGTAAAGGTGAAAGAGATTTACTTAACTCATGGATTGGTATGTACCTTCTACAGTCCCTAAGAGAATTAGTTGACCCAGTCAAAAACCACATTTGTTCAGTCGACACAAGAACCTTGAAATAATGAACACAGAGCACAAGAACATCTGTATCGGAACACTTGACTATGATTCGTCCCCTTATGTTCAACTGTTGAAAGATTTTATCAGAGTGTATAACATGAAGCAAGATTCTTGTGTCTGCTTCTTCGTGCGAACAGAAAAGGTCTGGGAGATCGATTACATGCTCATTAGAGAGTTGTCGCACTATTTCTGGATTGGAAAATGCACCGGCAAGAACTAAACATTTATTTTCACCCTGGAATATATCAGACAAATTGCTGCTCAGATAATCACCAAGGAAAGGAATCAATGCTTGCTTGTTTTTGTTGCTTGACAGAAATTTTTTCCAGTCTGGAACAGTTCGGCCTTCAGCGATATGATAAACTTTTTGCGTAGATGTTGTTGCCGATCATCTATGACGCTCTGCTGATTTTATAGAATGTTCAGTGTCATAGCGATCGAAGACATCAACAACCTTGTCTGTGAATTGGAAGCATGATTGTAACTGCATAATATAAGATTTGGCCAAGTCTCCAAATGTGGACATCCTTTTCACATCAAATGACTGAACTAAGCTCATGCCATCTCTTATTAGTACAGTAGCACTGTGGTCGAATGGAGGAATGTTAGGTACTGATCCTACTAAATTTTCCAATTCATGGGCAAGATCAGACTTATTTGTCTTTCTCATAGTTCCATCGTCATGAAATAATGCAGTGGGAATGGGACAAATTGGATAGGACAAAACAGTTTCCACAGATACGTCATCTCTACATTTAGTAAGAGATAGTGCACGTCTAAACACAAGCTCGGGATTCAAATGACCTTTTACAACTTGCCCAGATTTGCATTTAAGTTGTACTTTGGGATTCATATCTTCAAAGGTCTTCAGTCCTGATCTTTTGATAGGATGGTAAAAGCTACTTGCCTTATCTGTTGATAGAGATGAATCAACAAACATCTTCATTTTAGTTCTTCCAGTTTCAACTGATTTTAACAGTGAATCTTCAATGTCGTGACTTGCATGGAGACCAGTTGAAATGTTAATAAGCTGACGGGGGTGATTATCAACGTCAAATGGATTTGTCATATTTTCTGTTATATAAACAATTAGATCTTGTACATGTTTTTCATCCCTTTTCATTGCAGCTGGTTTTGCTTCATCGTGACATTGGTCATCAACCTGGGAAAGACCCGCACGTGCTCTCATTGCCGATGTTATCTGACTAAGCACATGTCTTGTAAGATTCCATCTTATCAATGAAGCCTTCTTCCTTGTTAAACCAACAATACCACCGTCTCCTTTTGAATCTTTTATCACTGTTTTTTCTGTTGCCATGTCGCTCCAAACGCCATTGAACGATCCAACTTTTTGACGAACAGAGAAGAAACCCATCGAAAAAAGACCTTCTGTCTCAGTTGGTAGGTTTAGCATATCTAAAAGGTAGACAGGAGTCCATCTGGAATAATTGTTTTTGTTGGCTACAAAGAAGTAAGGAAGCATTGAGAAAACAGAATGCAAATGAAGAGACCAAAGGCCATTTCTTTCAGCTCGGATATTTATCAGCATAATTTCTAAAGCTTGTAGTAGCATATCCCAATAACGAAATGTAGGAGAAACCTGACCACCCCATTCTCGAAACTCGTTCATTTTTGACCCAAGGTTGTCATTCAGAGCTTTTTCTAGACTTTGAAGCACATCAAATGTACGGCCATTACTCGTAAAACTTTCATGACACTCTGTGAGGCCTACAAAAAGGCTTTCAGGGATTTCTAAACATTTTTGTTGTCTGATCCAAACAAAGAACGAACAGATCCAAAGTGTCTTCAATGTCTCATAAAGGAGTGTGAGTCCTCTAACTGCACGGTTGAACTGTTTTCCTGAAAGCATTTGGTCTACTGTTGCAGCTGCGTACACACCGGAATGAACTAGCAGGTCGCGGAGACCACCATCTCCCCATATCTTACCTATTGATGAAATAAAACACGATAGGGTATGAAAGCCACCAAGACGTAAAATGTGTGATTTAAACTCAGAAGGTCTATCCCATTTTACCTGTTGTGCCACTGCGTACAATTGTAAATCAAAAGTTTGAATAGAAAATGGTTGACCAGCCTTCTGGCACATATCCGCACACCTCTTCATTGTTGTATACACAGTGCCCATGTCGGAAGGTTTTGCGTCAATGATTGGCGGATAGCTAACAACATGATAAGTGGTACTAATATTCGAGATCTGCTTGTTGAATCCAGTCCAGAATGGAATTTGTTGTCCTTCAAACGAAGGTTGTTTGTATGGAAGGTCAACAATAGTCCTTGATAAACTTCTAAGGAGCACCCAGATAAGGTCAGAGGTTTCAGCATAGGGAAGTACACACGCAGAAAGCTTTGAATAAACGTCATTCTTGCGGCTAGGTTCAGCTCTTTGCTTTGGTTTTGTAAAAGGAGCACATGTGGTAAGGGAAAATACTTTCTCGTCTATTGGCAGGGTTTTTATGCGACCTCGGGCGACTTTTTGGTGTTCCAGATGCTCAGTTTCACCATTTATCTCCTCACATACCTGGAATACCGCTCTTGCCATTGAATGGAAAGTATCCTTTCCATCAATTGTTTCTGCATTGATGTCGACATTGTCAGCTCCTTCATGTATGACTGAGACTGTGCCGTTATATTGGCGAATTCCACTGGGAATGTATGTATTGTTTTGAACTTGAGATAATTCAGAGCACGCAAGGCTTGTAAGGTATCGCCGTACCTCATGATATGATGCACAAAATCCATGCGAATGTAATGTCTCGATTAAAGCTTTCGACCCATGCATATGATGTAACTGTAATGCAAGGCCAATGTAAAGAGGTGATAAAGCTTTTTTGTGCAATGAAACTATGCATTCAGATAAAGCTAAGCTCTTCCTTATACTTTCAAATGGAATGTCAGATAAATGGTTTTTAATATCTACTTGGCTGTGAGAGTCATCGATAAGCCAATTTATAAAACCAGTCAAAACAGAAGGCACGGTCTCTAGAGATTTAGATGAAGACATTTCATCAACTGAAGGATAAGTATCCATAGGGACAACGGCATTTTTAATCTCAAGTCTGAGAATTGAAGCAGCTGAATATAATATTTGATTTTCGTCGGTTTGGTCGTTTTTTGAAGTGCAAGCAGACATCTGCAGTTTAGTTAACTTTGTTTCGGCCTTGAAACGAATAGCAGTTCTAACTGCCTCGCGCAATGTGAGAGAACTACTATATACGAAGTTAGACTCCCCTTGACTGTGATTTACATCAACCACTATATGTTCTCGAAAGTGATTTTTTAATCTGAGTTGAAGTCTATAAGAAGTGTATTTAGATGATACGTCTTCTGGCAGAAATGATTTATATTTAGAAAGGAGATAAGACAAGGAGAACTCCATTTTGTGAACGAACAAGTCTTCGCTTATAGACTCAACAAATGAGGTAAATGCTTTATCGTACATGGTACCAGTATTATTTTCATCGGTTTCTGCTTTAATTTCTTTTTCTCGCAAAAGGTATTTTGTTATGCAACCAGAGTGATATAAAGCATTTGATGTGAAATCTTTATCTGCAATTTGAAAGAGCATTTCATTGTCAGCATGTTTAGTTGCTGTTTCAAAAAGGCTTTGAACCCTCATAGACGAAGAAACACGATGAAGTTTTCGATCCTTTTTAAAAGTCTTGTTTTTACAAAAGATGCAACACAAAAAATCTAGTGATAGCCTAGATCTAGTAAGGATATTTGGAGATGCACATGAACTTGTAGTTTCTGCTTGAGACTGCTGTTGCTGGACTTTTGCAGCAGATATACAACTTGATGGAGACGGTATGTTGTGTTTGCTTGTATATGTCCTGTAACAAGTTTTGTGATATTTTATGTTGTTCATAATAATGTCATCTAATGTATCAACCTCACTCAAAAACAACCTAAACACACCATCTTGTCTTTGCCTTACAGAATTCATTAAGGTTGTAAAACCTTTATCAGTTGTCATACTGAGAGTCTCTTGTGTAATATTTTGACATATTATACAGCGTTGCCAATTTATGGACATGCGACCGCGTTTCAATGGAGGCGGCCCACATTGAACAGGACTTGGACACTCATCCATGATGAGTAATTATATATGATAATATTTATTGTAAGAATATACTATTCTACAAAATGCAGTCTGCTGCTTACATATCACCTGCCAATATCATTAGTAATGGGTAAAATGGTCTTTCGTTAACATATATGCGAATAATTATTTAGTAATATGTTAAAACACGACTTGAGTTCTGGCAACTCAAATGTTACCTGTACATACTATTAATAGATACTCGATTTATATAAATTTTGAGTGTCTGGGATAAACACGATGCAGATCCGGAATACCGCTAAATAATGCAGATTTTAGAGAAGTCGCCAAACATTTATTATCCGTCATTGAGCTTCGATGTGTGTCGCAATCTTTTCAAGGTATATGGAATTTATAAAAAAACAAATCATGAGAGTTTAAATAAGTCATTGGCACTGACAATCTTAAAAAAGTTGGATATTTTTTTACATTTTAGGGTTGGTCTGACAGATGCCTCTGAATTAACTAATTTTTCATAAAATCTTCTTTTTTTTTGGATTCGATGTCTTTTTAGAATGTATTCAAAGCTATCTAAGATAAAAATGAATAATATATATACAACCATGCAGATATATTCAATGTTAAATTTCGCCGTATAATTCAAAGAATTTCGACATGTCTGTGTTCTTGTGAGATTTACAAGAAACGTGACCATAGGGAACTTTGACGACCACCTAAATCGTATGCTCTAGAAGTTTTTCCTTCAAATGATACCAAAATAAGCTGTGTGTTAGATAGGTGCATTAAAAACCTTAACGAGAGGCTTTTTCTCAAATCGGCGCTCGCCTATTATTAATCACCAGATTTCTGTTCAAAGGAAAATAACTCATTTTTTGGAAAAGATTTGTAAAAGACATTGTTACTAAGATAAATGAAATTTAGGATTTTTTTCCTTTTATTTAGTAAATTGTTTGTAGAATTTAGCGGTTGGTTTGTTTGTTATTTTATGTAGTTTACACCATGACAAGTTATTGATCAAGTTAGAATTTTATTCCATTACATTGAATTTTTAACCAGTAGGGGACTATGTATTGCCTAGCAATACTCACAGAATGCTTGTTTTCTTTAAATTTCATGTAAAACTATTCGTTTGCTACCTTATATCAATCTATATTTTTTATATATTCTTTATCCATATATTACTCTTTAATTTCATTCATTTATACCCATAGATATATTTGCTTTATTCTTGACACTATATTCTTGCTGTTTTATCTTTTATGTCAATTCAATAAATGCAACTTATAATTAGCAATTAAATTTTTTTAGGCCCCATTTATGGTCATTATGTTTTCTGGTCTGATCGTCCATTTGTTTGTTTGTCTGTCTGTCTGTCCCGCTACAGGTTAAAGTTTTTGGTCAAGGCAATTTTTTCGGTGAGGTAAGCATTTAAGTATAACCCATTTTAGTGGCAAATTGTAAATTGTTTTTAAAAGTAAAATTATCCATTTAGTAACAGAAATTTATTCATGATAGAAAAATAAATTTTGATTGTAGTTTCAAATTTTTAAAAACAAAGTCTTGTGTCTGTTATGCCTTCATTGCAGAAATGATACTTGTGATAACTGCTATCAAATGTCAATATATAAGAGAAATGTTGGTAAAAAACATTGTGAACAATTAATAATTAAACTTTTATGAGGTCAACAGCTAGTTAGCATATAAGTTCACATAAACAAAATCAAGATTGATGTCCTTATATCAAGGTCATATAACTGAGAGTTATTTATTTTGGTTGTTTTGTTATCGTGTCCTGTTACATGCAAAGATGACAAAATTTACACATTTCTTGAATGTTATTGCATGCATCTTTATGTTTTACTTTTATGACTTACTTTTTTGGGGATTGCTGTAAAAAGTATCATACTTATTATATATGAAGCATCCGTTGGAGCCATCTCTACCCTAAATCTGCCTCTGTGTGTGCAAGTAAAACTTGGCCTCTGCATGTGCAAGTAACTTGTTTAATCCCACCACTTTATTGGGCTTTACCAGAATCATTTGTTCACCATTGTTATTTGCTTTGTCTATATTATTCATCAATATTGTAGTATGATAAGAAGTATTTTGTTTAATCTTATATCCTTTTCATTTATTGTTTACCTGTAGGTCAGTGTTCACTGTTATTATCACTCAGCTTCATTCTATTTCCTTGTCTCTGGTCCAAAGTCTTCCTCATAATAATAATACTTGATACTGTATTGGTCTGATAGTATTGTTGTTTCAATATTTTGTTAGAATTTCCCTGTCTGCCTATCAAAATGACTAACAATTATTCCAAAAGCACAAGGACATTTTAAAAAAAACAGATATTTCAAAGATAGTTATTAAATCTGACAGTTTGGAATTACAAGATATTCCAAAATGATTATATTTAAAATTCATATAGCAAAAGAAAGCAACAATCTTGCTAGAAATCACATTTACAGAGCGTAGCATACAAATAATAAGAAAATAGGAAAATTTCAACATCAATGGAAGAAGTTGAAAATGATATTTTAACCAACAAAAGGTAATGGATTCAGTGGCGGATCCAGAACTTTTTATAAGGGGGGGGGGCACTGACAGACCTAAGGGGAGAGGGGGGCCACTCCAGTCATGCTACAGTGATTCCCTATATAATCAAACAAATTTTTTCTACAAAAGGGGGGGGGGGGGCACTTGGATCCGCCTATAGGATTAACCCTGATCAAATAAAGTAGTCTTTAGTGCATTACATAAGCATTTTCAGCATCTTTATTTTTTTTTATTAAATGTTAGAAATAAACTTTAATAACAAATAAATAATTCTTTTTCAGATGTTGGCCATGTTGTCTGATCCCATTCTGTGTTGATGGCTGTAAAGATGTAACCCATTCCTGTCCAAATTGTAAGCAGGTCATCAGTCGTTGGAACAGAATGTAAAAACAAAGGATGTAGTCTGCAGTTACAGGAAGTGGATAAGTGGAAATGGTTAAAGGAACGATTTCAGTAGACATCAAAATATAATCTTATCTGTCATCATGTGATTTTCCAATATGCAAATTAATTTTGGTATATTTTAGATCTTTTGTCTCTGTTCTTTTCCAGTATTAAAGTATAACAAATAGAAGATCATCATACATTTGTGACCATTTACACTCTAAGTAATTGATTTAGAATTTTGTCAAATTTTATAAAGTTCAATCGTAGAAAAAAAATTTGTATCTACATTCCAACATGTTGAAAAGTGATCAACAAGATTTTCACCATTAGGCATCAAATTAACTAATTTAATTAGTTTAATCTAATTTTGATATATATAATGGCATCTAATTTTAGAAAAGATCTGTTTGAAAATCAGGCATTGAAATTACTTTAATTTCTTATTTAGAAAAGATCTGTTTGATTAACAGGCATTGAAATTATTTTTATTTCTTATTTAGAAAAGATTTGTTTGATTAACAGGCATTGAAATTACTTTAATTTCTTATTTCCAAGATAAAACTTATATTTTCTCAAGCAAAAATTTATGTTTAAGAATGGTGTTTAAAAGGTTGTGTTACTATAAATGATAAGGTCATAATATTGTATACAAATATACATTTAAGAGTTTATTTTATAGCAGGCTTAAAGGCAAATTGTTTATAAATCTGTACATGGACAATCATGAATACACATTGAATTTATAGGCATTAGGTTGGAAATTAAAAAAATGGAAACAGACTGTATCTCTGCATTGTGTATTTACATGTACTTCTGCAATCAACAATCTGTCTTTATGACTGCTGATATATTATAGTTACAATCATACATTGTAATAAAAGAGCACAAGCTCCTATATCTTGCCTTGCATTTATTTTATCTCTTAAAAAATAGGTTGGTTCTTTAACAACTTTATATAAATTTAGATCTCTAGATTTTGTTTTTTTTTTCTTAAATTGAAAATCTTTAAAAGATATTTAATTAACAGATTGAAGAATGTGTTATGCATATCTTTATCATTTATTTTAACTCATTGAATTTTATTATTATTTTGTGATTAATTTTTAGCTATACTGCCAATTTCTATAAATAAAATTTTCATTGTGTAGTTATAGTTTTTCTGCGCAAAATTTTAATTTATTTAAAAAATTTATGAAATAAAAAAAAAAGTTCAGTTTTCAGTATTTTATAGAAAACCTTGCCATAGATTGAAATTGACTTTTATCCTTTCAACCATGAATCATGAGAAGTTTTATCTATACAAGTGCAGTCTTGATGAATTTCATCAATATTTTAATTTGTTAAGTTTACAGAAACAATGCATTGCATCATTACGGAAATACTAATAAAGAAATAATGATTCGTTTGGATGGTTGATATGCAGTGGATGGGTAGTCTTGGTTTGAATATTTTTTACCAATGAGAATACCAAAGTTACTCAAACATTTGTTTGTTCGTTTGGAGATGGGATTGAGAAAGAACATCATCCCGCATCAATTTTTTTCTGTACAAATTTTCTGTGGAATAGCCGCTTAACATTACATCAAACTTCAGTCAGTAAAATCACACTAAAAGTTGTTATATTTTATTACACGTATACATATATTTTACATATATTAGTTTTCATTTGTATTTAATCTGTCAACAAGGACTTTACATGTTTATTTTGTCTTAATTTTTTTTCCAGAAGCATTTTTATTTCTCAACAGACAAAACAAATGTATTTTATGTAGGTTTAAAGATCAAATTTTAAAACATTTTAAGATTGAATTTCCTGTATTTTATCTGAAGTTTTCTATTTTAAGAAGATTGTTTATGTTTTATTTGAAAAAATGTTTCAAAATGATGAATTTGTTAAAATTCAAGAATTTAAATGTTAAACTATTTAATGGTTTGAAAGGTCCACAATATTGTTTTTGCAACAATTGTTATACATAAATTACATGTTTTGATGTGTGTTACTATAATATAGATGTTTTAAGTAGTTGTATTCTTTGTAAAGAAGTTTTGTTTATCATTTTCATCATTAAAAAATACTATTTGATTTGTTGTCTTTTAATTGTTAATGACTCTAGAACAATTCACTTAGTGCTTCCATAAAACTTGGGACCTAGGTAGTTGAGTGATTAAGAAGTTGAACTTAACTAGCCTATTAACACTGAGGTTTTTAGGGTGCATTAGACTCCAATCTTATTTGATAAGGATTGTCAGTTTTCCTACCAATGGTTGGTGATTCTCTCCAGACATTTTGGTTTCTTCAACCAATAAAATCTGACTGCCTCAAAATGGCACAATTGTGCAGAAAGTAGCATCGGACACCAATCAATGTTTCTTTTACAAGGAATTTGTTTGGATTATTATACCCCTGCTTTTAATAGTGGGAGTATACTGTTTTACCTCGGTCTGTCAGTCCATTCCATGAATATTTTTCGTCGCATCATTCTCAGGAACTTCATTGTCAGGATTTCTGAAATTTAATGTCATAGTTTATATTCTGGTTAGCTATACTGTGTAATGCGTTTTCAGATTTATCACTCATCAATTTCCTATTTACCAAATACCCAACACCAGACATGGGGTCAATTACATTTGAAAGTAATTAATTACATTCAATTACAATTACAAAATCTTCAATTAAATTACACATTACATTTGACTTTTTTTACCAATGTAATTAATTACATTCCAATTACTTGGCAAATGTAATTAATTACTTCAATTACATTTGAAAGGAAATTTAAGATAAAACATTGAAAACATGCATTTATTCTATGATATGTACATAAGTATTATACATTGCTCTCTGAGAGGCACTTGATACTTAGTGTCAGCTTTTTCCATCAAGTTTTTAAATTCTTCACTTTCGACAATAGAGAGTGGTAAAAGATCCCCAGCTATGAACATTATAAGAGCATTTGTCATTTCTAACTGTTTTGGATCAGACGGTGAATATTTTACACTTTTTTTTATGCATTGTGTCAATGTTGGTTGAATTTCTTTATTCTCAGAATGCAGAATGTACAAATCTCTGTGTTTTCTCTGAAAATTACAAAAGGCCTTATTTAATATCTTGAAAATATTAAATTGTTTTAATTTACCTATTGAAATTTTACATTTATTTAAATTTATTTGATTGTAAATGATACAAAAAAAGAGCACTATTTTTTATTTTTTGAAATGATTTTCATTTTTATCCCAGCTTATTCAAATTATTTATCTTAAATAAGTGATTTAGAAATCTGACTTCTTAAAACAAAAATAAACTTTAGTTTTAATCACAACTAATTAATTTAATAAACAAAATATTTTCCAAATTTAAATGTAAGCTATTAGAGGATATAAGATAAATGAAATCTGATTAGAAATGAAAAAGAAGCATTATGAATTTATTAATTTTTAAAATTCTTATATAGTATTACCTTCATATGTGTAACAAAGTTGGATGTAACTTTATAACTTCCACTAATGAGGGTGCCACAATGCATACATTTTCCTTTGAAAGTATTTCCATTTTGGAAGTCATCAGGAACAGTAAAATGTTCCAGTACACTCTTGGAGCTCATTTTTAAATCTGATAAAATGTTTTCTTTCAACATTCATATATATAGTGAACAAATTTTGCAAGTGAGATTTTGTCATATGCATTATCCCTTCAAGAATTTAAACATGTACCTATAGGCCCTAGGGGTTTATTTATTTCTCTCTAATTAGCCTTATATCTGTTTAACATAACTGTTATAAAAACAGTCATTATATAGTTTGTAATAAAACAAATAGCCAGAGGTTATATTTATTGGTTATTTAAGTCCTTGAATAAAGTTAATTATGTTAAATCAATGTCTTAAAATATCTATCTAAATCTACTAATTAAGGTCAAGACAGTGACTTCCTAGTGGTTTCTTTTAAAATTATGGCATGTGTCTACATTTTTTTTATCATTCAATACAAAATGAAGAATCTACCATGGTTGTGTTAATACAGAAAGTATACTGTGAAGGCTTTTCTTTGTCAGCTTACAACATTTGTTAAGATTATTGCTTTTAATAATTTTTTGAGAAAACACAAGATTTAATCTTTTGATCCAAAATTTCAAATGTAATTGACTTGTAATTGAAAAGTAATTGTCAATTACAGGCAATTTTGGCTATGTAATTAATTACATTCAATTACATGTAATTGAAAAAATGCTCAATTACACATTACATTCAATTACATGATAAATTGTAATTAATTACAGTCAATTACAATTACATATTTCAATAACCCCATGTCTGCCCAACACTTGCATCATTTTCCACAAAGGTAGCCAATTTGAAAATTTGAAGAGTGCTGATGAAGACAACTCTCGATCCAAGTCGTAATTTGTAAAAGTAAACCATTATAGTACTTCAACAATAGAGCCTTGGCTCACACCAAACTGCAAGCTATAAAGGACCCCACATAATTACTACTATAAAACCATTAAAACGAGAAAACCAGATAATCTATATAAAACTAGAGCCTGTGTCGCTTACTAGGTCTATGTACATATTATATAAGGACACAGATGAATTCATGACAAAATTGTGTTTTGGTGATGGTGATGTCTTTGTAGATCATACTTTACTGAACATTCTTGATGCTTACAATTATCTCTATCTATAATGAACTTGGCCCATCAGTTTCAGTGGAAATTATTTTGTAACAATTTACAAAATTTATGAAAATTGATTAGACAGGGCAATAACTCCTTAAGGGGTCAATTGACCATTTTGGTCATATTGACTTATTTGTAGGTCTTACTTTGCTAAACATTATTAATGTTTACAGTTTATCTCTATCTATAATAATATTCAAGATAATAACCAAAAGCTAAAAAAATTCTTTAAATTACCAATTCAGGGGCAGCAACCCAACAACGGGTTGCCTGAATGGTCTGAAAATTTAAGGGCAGATAGATCTTGACCTAATGAACAATTTTTTTTTGAACGATAAGTTCGAAATGCTTTGGGTTTAGATATATGAGCCAAAATCTGCATTTTACCCTATGTACTATTATTAGCCATGTCAGCTATCTTGGTTTATCGGCGGGGTCATCAGACACAATTTTTAAACTACATACCTTAATGATGATTTAATTTTTAAACTACATACCCTAATGATGATTGTTTACAACTTTGGTTAAATTCATCTTAGTAGTTTCAGAGGAGAAGATTTTTGTAAAAGGCAACAAAAAGGAGTAGGTTCAGTAAAACCCCAGTTTGGCCCCAAAATATAGCAGTTTTGCAAAATTGTGAAAATGTAATCTTTTAGCTATTTATTGGAAAGTAGAATGCTTCTGCTACACAAATATGGGCTGTTTTTGACAATACAATGCACATATAATGGGTACTAACATCATTAATTCATGCTAAATTACTGAAATCTTCACAATTTTAGCATTTTAGTTAAATCTTAAATGAAAGTGGCCGCAATCAAGGTTCATTCATAATATTGAAATGTTATTTGCATTTGATGATAATACATAATTTAACATATATAAAGGTTGAAAATGAACATGGATGCGGTCACTTTCATTTTTGACAAAAACCATCTGTAAAATGACGATTTTTTGCATATTTGATAGATTTTTCATATTTTAGCTTGAATCGGTTAAAAATATTTCACATCAACTAATTGAATCAATTTAAATAGACGTTTAAGTCTTTAAAAGTGTCGAAAATCTTTTGTTAGATCAACTTGAAATTTGAGGCCAAAATTGGACCTCACCTGACCGGACCTACTCTTTCACCAACTATTAATGGGCAATTACTCCTTAAGGTGTCAACTGACCATTTTGATCATGTTGACTTATTTGTAGAACTTACTTTGCTGAACATTATTGCTGTTTACAGTTAATCTATAATAATATTCAAGATAATAACCAAATACCGCAAAATTTCCTTAAAATTAATAATTCAGGGCAGAAACCTAACAATGGGTAGATAGATCTTGACCTGATAAACATTAATACCCTTGTCAGATTTGCTCTAAATGCTTTGGTTTCAGAGATATAAGCCAAAATCTACATTTTACCCCTATGTTCTATTTTTAGCCATGGCGGCCATTTTGTTTGGTTGGTTGGCCGGGTCACAAGACACATTTTTATGCCCCACCTACGATAGTTGAGGGGCATTATGTTTTCTGGTCTGTGGGTCTGTTTGTTCGCATGCTCCACCTACGATAGTAGAGTGGTCTGTGGGTCCGTTTGTTCGTCCCGCTTCAGGTTAAAGATTTTGGTCAAGGAAATTTTTGATGAAGTTGAAGTCCAATCAACTTGAAACTTAGTACACAAGTTCCCTATGATATGACCTTTCTAATTTTAATGCCAAATTAGATTTTTTACAATTTCACGGTCCACTGAACATACAAAATGATAGTGCAAGTGGGGCATCTGTGTACTTGGGACACATTCTTGTTTAAACTAGATACCCTAATGATGATTGTGGCCAAGTTTGGTTAAATTTGGCCCAGTAGTTTCAGTTTAGAAGATTTGTGTAAAAGTTTATGGATGACTGATGCCAAGTGATGAAAAAGCTCACTTGGCCTTTTGGGCCAGGTGAGCTTCAAAACCAAGAAACACTTATAAACCACATCAACAAATGTCAACACTGAAAATCAGGTTCATGACTTTTGACAGGTGCAAACAAATGCAGCCAGTTTAAACTTTTTAATAGGTACCAACCTTCACCCTTACATGAAACAATAGTGTAACATCCCAAAATAGAAAGACACATAGATAAAATATAAATTGAAATGGCTTAAATCGATCAAAAGACATATTAACACAAACAAATGAATATACACTGAACAAATATGTTTGATCTATAAGACAATGTAACTATAAAACCAATAAAACAAGGGGTGATATGTTAAATACTTTCACAAAAACAACCACAACCTTGAACAAAATGTTGCCAAATATAGTAATGTACACAGGTTAATTGCTGTTTGTTTTGTACATTAATCAAGTTGTTGCAATTGTTTTGTTCATTTGTTTGTTTTGTACATTAATAAGGCCATTGGTCATCTCATTTGATTGTTTCATTTGCTTTATTGGGGCTTTTTAAAATAGCTTGCTATATGGAATGGGTTTTCTCATTGTTGAAAGTCCTACATCAACCTGTCATTGCTAACATCCATGCTAGTTGGTATCTGGTGGATAGGTGTCTTACCATAGACAATCATACAACATCATTTCCAATTTTTGGCACAGTCAGTGATATTTTTCTATAAACTAAGATCAAGTTCGATATGGTTTAAATAATGTTTCATTATGACTTCATATAAAGCCATAAGATAAGCAGAAAAGTTTCAGAACTTGAAAAAGGAAAAAGTAGATGTGATATGATTGCCAATGACACAATCATCATCCATATAACAAATGATGCGGATTAACCCTTTCCTCCATAATGACGCCTTTTGACGCCAGGCATTTTAATCCATAATGACGCCTGTTGACGCCTGTGTAGTACCTCAGTTGAAGCGCTTTGACTAAGAAATGTGTGCATCAGACTTAATAAAATTTGTATCCAATATGAAAAGGATATTCATAAGATTATCTCACTTAAATTTATTTGATGAAATATTTGTTTTCCCCAATGCATTAATACTTTGAACCTGATGATTATCATTTTATTGAAAAAATCCTATGTGAATCAAGTATGTAAAAAAAAATGCATGGAGGAAAGGGTTAAGGAACTAAAGGTCATCATACAGCGCCTAAACAATAATCCAAACTCATAATGTATAGTCAGCTATAAAAATTCATATACATACTATAAAATATTTAGCTAGTGCCCTCACTTATCTGTCTATAATTGTGATTTAAAATAACTGATAGGTTCAGAACTTCAATATCAAACAATTTTGAGATGAAAAATAGAAACAAAAGTACTCTTCCTCTAGTTATTGTATAGATTTTTTTCAAAAATTAATGACAAAGTAATATTAATATGAACTCTTTTATGAATTTACAGATGTGATCTTGGATGTTGCTTTATCCCATTCTGTGTGGATGGTTGTAAAGATGTCATCCATACTTGTCCAAGTTGTCGCCAGATGATTTCAAGATGGAGCAGAATGTAAACATTAACCGGTTGATTGATGATGATTTGACTTGAGACCAAAATGAAGAAGGGGATGCAAATTAACATTATTTAGACTTTATGCTTTTAATCATTTTATTAATCTAATTTTGTTGTGAAATAAAACATTCCATTTTTTGTTGATATGAGACAGTTTGATTGAGATTTAATTTTACATTTACATTTCTATTCTTTTGAATATTATCATGACAGGTAATTTTATAACTGTATGGTTTAATTTTTTATTTTTACACATGCATGTTTATGTTTTTACTGTTTGAAGATCTGATGATTTTAGAAAGTGTGATGCAATATTTTTTTGTTTAATAGTCACATAGAAATATTCAGATTTCATTCCTTACCTCTGCAAAGAGTTTTTTCAAGTTCAAATAAAATGACTTTAATTCCCTCAGCCAAAAATCAAAATCACAGTTGAAATAATGGCAGAATTGGGTATGCAGGGACTGGTTTTTTTTTATTATCTCAGGTTTGCAGATTTGATTGTTAGAAATCTTCTAGTTGTTTATGGAAATAGCTTCCAATGTTACTTTTGACAAGTTTGGTCTTAACACTAATCTTGTCTGCAAAAGAAAATCAAAATTGTTGTTTTTAATCATTCAATCAAATTGTTAGAACTATTCATATTACTCATTGACAAATTATCATGTTTTTTAAATGCACTGTAACTAATGCAATTATTGCAATTATTAATTTTGTTGTTGTTGAAAAATGTATATTATTATATTATAACTTCACTCTGGTATGATATGAATGTGGGGTACATGTCAAGGAGACAGCAACCCAATGACACAAAAAACAAAACACAACTTTGAGGGGGGAGGGGTGTACCTGATCGAGAAATCCTGAGGCCCTGAATTTAAATCCTGACATGCCCCCCTATTAAAAAAAGATTTCCTGATCCCGAAAGGATCAATCCTGAAATCCTGAGCTTAAAAACACCCAATCCCTGATTCTCAATACAGGTCCATCCCCTCCTCAACTTTTCATATATATATATATTTGCCACTTACAAAAAAATGTTTATAAATTCAGCTTGGCAATGGACAATTTACAATTATCAGTATAAGTACAATGCCAAGTAAACCTTCATCAGTTTGAATTCACAGACATTCTTCATAGGCAAAAAAGACAATATTTATTTTGTGTTATACATTATCATTATTTTGGTTAATTATTTATGCAGATCATTCTATATTAAGGGGGAGAGTCGGAGGGGTCCTGATCCTGAAATCCTAGGCTTAAAGACATGAAATCCTGAGGTCCAGAATTAAAAAAAATAAATCCTGACATCCCAAAATTCAAAAAAAAGAAATCCCAGATCCCGAAAGGGTAAGTCTTGAAATCCTGAGCTTAAAAACAACCGATCTCGATGTCCCAAAAAAGGTCTTGTCCCCATCTCTATTCAAGACAAGTACAATTACTGTACAGAAATTAAGATCTGACAGCCTTTACATTTAGCACCATTTTTATTTTACACACTTTAACCCATAACACTTGGTTGTGGTAAATATCTTCTGAATTCATGTACCATATTCTTTTACATCCTTCTCATTTAAAAAGGTCATGCATGTTTTATTTATATATAAGATTTTGGCAAAATATTTTAACCAGTAATTTGTAAGCTACCCTTTCAGTTAAAAACTTTGAAATCCATTTGATTGATAACTGTAAAAATGCAAAATGTATCCTAGTTTTTGAAGAAATCCAGAATTGAATATTATGGATGTTATAAGAAACCTGAGCATTATGATTTGTTTGTTTGATATTATATTTAGCATTAAAACTGTAATTTTCAATCTAGTTTATACACAACACAATTTAAGATATATGTTTTATTATTAAAATATCAAAACATACTAAAACGACAACTAAATATTAAAATAAACTGTATCATAACAGTACATATCTTTCTACATTGTATGACAAACTATATAATACATTATTGGCTTTCTGGGGGCTACTCATTCCCTTAAGAGAATTGAAATAAACATTTCAAACTATTCAAAATATGAGAAAATAAATTCAAAACTTATCAAAATATGAGAAAAATAAAAATATGCGATTAGTAAAAAATGTTCCTGGGGCGATCCCCAGGAATGAACCTATGTGTTTCCTGGGGCGATCCCCAGGAATGAGCCTATGTGTTTCCTGGGGCGATCCCCAGGAATGAACCTATGTGTTTCCTGGGGCGATCCCCAGGAATGAACCTATGTGTTTCCTGGGGCGATCCCCAGGAATGAGCCTATGTGTTTCCTGGGGCGTTCCCCAGGAATGAACCTATGTGTTTCCTGGGGCGATCCCCAGGAATGAGCCTATGTGTTTCCTGGGGCGATCCCCAGGAATGAACCTACATTCCTCGACAGGAATGAACCTAATTGCTCCTGGGCGATCCCAGCGTAGTAAAAATACTACTTAAAATACAATTTGTTCCTCGACAGGAATTAACCTATCTGATGTATTATTGAATTGGGGGAGTATGATTCCCCTGGAATTAAAAAGAAAAGGCACATATCATTTCCATATGAGTAGCCCCTAAACAAGAGATGAATAAATATTAATATATATAAACTAACAAACAAGATATATGAAGAAAATATAACATGTCATATAGCAATTTCAAATCACTCTTTCTATAACTTCAATTTTATAGATGATATATTTTAACTTCGCAGGAATGCATAGCATGAAAACACTTTAGCTTGAATGAAAATATAACAAACTAAACAACTGTATGAATATTCTTAAACAGAAATAGCAAGAACTTGCAGTCAGAATTACACAATATTGGTCTGACTGTAACGTAGAGTAACACCTTTAAAATTTTACATATTTTAATACATCCATATCATACCTATCACGTAAGCTAAATACCCAGTTAATGCACAGGTGAAGTTGGGGCTGGTGGGTGGGATAACTGATTGTACTGCATCAAATACAACGATGCTTCCTCTCAATTCATCAACAATACTCTAACCCCCCTCTAGGGCACTATTCCTACTAAGCTAAAAATAGATGTTATGTAATTGCCTAAGAATAGACTAGATACCTGCCTGCTGAAATCATTGATAACAGATACATTGTATTGTGTATAAACTATAATTTAATAAATCAAATTTCCTTTTATACACAACACAATTTAAGATATATGTTTTATTATTAAAATATCAAAACATACTAAAACGACAACTAAATATTAAAATAAACTGTATCATAACAGTACATATCTTTCTACATTGTATGACAAACTATATAATACATTATTGGCTTTCTGGGGGCTACTCATTCCCTTAAGAGAATTGAAATAAACATTTCAAACTATTCAAAATATGAGAAAATAAATTCAAAACTTATCAAAATATGAGAAAAATAAAAATATGCGATTAGTAAAAAATGTTCCTGGGGCGATCCCCAGGAATGAACCTATGTGTTTCCTGGGGCGATCCCCAGGAATGAGCCTATGTGTTTCCTGGGGCGATCCCCAGGAATGAACCTATGTGTTTCCTGGGGCGATCCCCAGGAATGAACCTATGTGTTTCCTGGGGCGATCCCCAGGAATGAGCCTATGTGTTTCCTGGGGCGTTCCCCAGGAATGAACCTATGTGTTTCCTGGGGCGATCCCCAGGAATGAGCCTATGTGTTTCCTGGGGCGAGGCGATCCCAGCGTAGTAAAAATACTACTTAAAATACAATTTGTTCCTCGACAGGAATTAACCTATCTGATGTATTATTGAATTGGGGGAGTATGATTCCCCTGGAATTAAAAGCCAAATGAAATGAGTTCATAAAATGAAAGAATGAAAGCCCCCAAGAAATAATAATGCTAGCAAATACAAATGTAAAAAAAAAATTTAAAAAAAAATTACATTATATACAATACAATAATTTCAAAAACAACACCATTCTGTTGTGCTTTAGAACGAACCCTCTACTAGTTCTGAAAGAGTGATCACAGTAATCACTTCTCTCTAACCCAGACGGATAAAATAAATCTGTCTTACATACATGTAGTTAAAATTCTTGCGTTTAATGTTTAAAGAAGTGTGACTGTAGTTCTGATACATTGACTATGAATGCATAAATCAAGGTATCGTCCTCCTTATATATTCCGGTGCTATATAGTTCTGAAGTCTGCATCAAGATATTGCTATCCTCATATATATCTAGTGCTTAATAGTTCTGAATTCTGCATCCGAAAACGATAGGTTAAAATAAACAAAAGTTGAACTGTTGTCTAACACATTATACTATATATGAAGTCAGGCATCAGGTATTGTTTTCTCATATATAACGGTGCTATAAAGTTCTGAAGTCTTCATCCGAAAAACGAAGGTTTTAATATCTGTATCTGTATCTTTATTTTCCTGTAAAATAAAAGAAAAGAAACAACCTGGGAAGTCTTAGTAATCCTTAAACAAGAGGGTCTAAGTGGAAATACTGGCTGAGTTAAATATAACACATTAATACATAATAAAAGATAATATGACCTGTGGCAATCCAGCAGGCGTAGTACAATACACATAAATAAATTAACCTGTGGCGATCCAGCAGGCATAGTACAGTATACATAAAGATAATGAATGATCTGTGGCGATGCAGCAGGTACAATACGACCTGTGGCGATCCAGCAGGTGTAGTACAATATACATAAAGAGAATGAATGACCTGGAGCGATCCAGCAAGTACGACCTGAAATATAATATATATAACTGTACTGTATGAAATGTACACCTGGAGCGATCCCTGCATGTGTGGAGCAATCTAGACTAAAGATATAAACATGATAAATACTGTGTGCTACATGTACTATGTGCTGAAATGTAATACATATAAAATAAATACATACATGTATGCATTACTATACTGAGAAATAAAGAAAATGAATGACCTGTGGCAATCTAGCAGGGGTAGTACGACCTGTGGCGATCCAGCATGCGTAGTACAATACACATAAATAAAATAACCTGTGGCGATCCAGCAGGCGTAGTACAATACACATAAATAAAATAACCTGTGGCGATCCAGCAGGCGTAGTACAATACACATAAATAAAATAACCTGTGGCGATCCAGGAGATGTAGTACAATATACATAATAAGAAAGAATGACCTGTGGCGATCTAGCAGGCGTAGTACAATACCCATAAATAGATAAAATGACCTGTGGCGATCCAGCATGTGTAGTACAGTATACATAAATAGAATGACCTGTGGCGATCCAGCAGGTGTAGTACAGTATACATAAAGAGAATGAATGACCTGTGGCGATCCCGCAGGGGTAGTACGACCTGTGGCGATCCAGCAGGCGTAGTACAATACGTACAATATACATAAAGAGAATGAATGACCTGGAGCGATCCAGCAGGTACGACCTGAAATATAATATATGTAACTGTACTGTATGAAATGTACACCTGAGGAGATCCCTGCATGTGTGGATCAATCTAGACTAAAGATATAAACATGATAAATACTGTGTGCTACATGTACTATGTGCTGAAATATAATACATATAAAATAAGTACATACATGTATGCATAACTATACTGAGAAATGTCCATCTTGGGAGATCCTGGAATGTGTAAAATAATCTAGTATAGAGATAGCAAATGGAATAGCGATATGAACATGATAAAAAACTGTGTGCTTCATGTACTATGTGCTGAAATATATATACATTTAAATCATATAATTCCTAATATACCGTACGAAATATACACCTGAAAGATCCAGGCCGGTTGTGGAACACTCAGGAATAAATGTAAATATGATAAAAACTGTGCTAATTGATGAAATATCATACATATAAAATAAATACATATGACTGAGAAATTTCCTGGAAGGTGTAGAATAATCTAGAATAGAGATACATGTACATGTAACAATCTATAATAGCAATATGAACATGATAAATACTGTTGCTTCTGTACTACATGTATGTGCTGAAATATAATACATGTACATATACATGTAAATATAAATTCATACTATATTGTACGAAATGTTAACCTGAAGAGATCTCTGTCGGTGTGGAACAATCTAGAATATAGATAGAGATACCGTTTGATACTATGTGCTAAAATATGAGACATTAATACATAGTATTACTTATTTATATACATGTAGGTATCTGCTGTTATTACAAATGTATGTTTTGCTTATCACTAAAAATAAAAAATATTACTTATAGTTGTAAGTTTAACAAAGGCAAAGTTTCCACCAATACAATACATTCAGTTGTGTATCCTTAAGAAGTTCAGACATATACGTGCTTGAGTATACGTGTCCTCGAATCTCCATGCTGCTCTTCACACCCTACTCTGCGGTAGTATATGATAATACTGTATACTAGTATCTGGTAAACCCGAAGTGTTCTGTATGATCTAAGCGTTCCCTCAGTGTCCTTGGGCTGTGGTGAAGAACTGCGGAATTAATACATTGTAAGGACTAATCTGGAACTATATATTCTACGTTGAAGCAAAGTATCCACCAGAGGCAGTGGTTCTGCATAATAACCATAACAAATCGTATATATATCATGTATAACGATCACTGACTCCTGATCCTGGGCGGTAGAAACATGCTTATCGGCTGCTTATCAAAGAAATTAAGCAGCTGCAATAAAGCAAATGGAATGTGTATACATAGCTAGTGTGTATGCATGAGTTCAAACGTAGTGTTTATGGAATATTGAATGCCGTCGACATAGCGATAAAACTGGCGGGCATAAAGTACGGGAAACTTGTAATGATACTGACATTTTGGAAAATGCTGACAAACAATTATGTATTAATCAAGATGTGTATTAAATATTGAACGAACGTTTACACACTTAGTCTACTCAATCGTGGTTCTATTCCAATTATTGTTATTGTTTACATATATGCGTTGCATTGTGGGATCGCGCACTTGAAAATGCTGTCATGGCCGAATGTCTCGATATCGAAATAAAGTCAATCAGTCATCTCATAGCGTGAGCTGGACATCTATGTTCTTGTTCTCAACTCTACAAGAAGAGTTAATCCAGTTTCGAAATATTAAAGATCATAATACGATTATCTGTGTTTACCTGGGCGCGTACCCATAGCACGCACTTGGAAAGTGATATTGAAGTGATAATAATTACTCAATCAAATGAACAATATCCAATCACTATTCCAAAGAAACGTATATCCATGTCAATATCCGTTAAAATAAAAAATAAAAAAAAAACCAATTTCGAATATGGTTCGAAAACAGTAAATAATAACTGATTGTACTGCATCAAATACAACGATGCTTCCTCTCAATTCATCAACAATACTCTAACCCCCCTCTAGGGCACTATTCCTACTAAGCTAAAAATAGATGTTATGTAATTGCCTAAGAATAGACTAGATACCTGCCTGCTGAAATCATTGATAACAGATACATTGTATTGTGTATAAACTATAATTTAATAAATCAAATTTCCTTAAGATGCCTTTTGTATGTAATTTTGAAATTCATTATAAAGTCAGCATTATATATACTTTTTTTTATTAAATTTATTATAACATAGTTAGTCAAATTCCTGTCCAATGAAAAAGCTGGTAAATTATTTCATTTATAGACTACAGGTATGTTCACTACTCTTGTTTTTGACATTTTGAAGTGTAATTTATAAGCTCTTATCAATTGGAAGTTGAACGGCCATTGTTACTTTTTATGTGTGCAATGTTTTAAAAAGATTTATTTTATTCTGTTAAAAATGTTAGTACCAATAGATAGTTGTTTTATTTGACATATACCGTAAATATAAGTGTTTTGTTTAATTTTGAGAAAAAGATCTTTAAAGTAATTATGTATAAACTTGAATGTCACTTGATGCAAATAATTGTTCATTACATATAACAATAAAACTATTAACCAAAAATTCTCAGTTTATTTTGTTAGTCTGTATATATTAATTTGCTTTGGCCTTGTCATAAGAAGAAACCAAAGAAACACTGTCAAGAAGTCGAGGCCTAACTCATGTTGCTGGTATGTGCACCACCCTTCTATATAGGAGTAATTGATTAATCGATGGTTATTGCTTTAACTTTTTGTATTATAATGTATATTCAGAATGAGAACAAATTAACAATTAATCATACAACAGTTAAAAGGAATTACAAACAGAAATAATTATAGTATAACTAATCGCCATATTTGAATATAAAAAATAAGACAACTTGTGACCGAACGCCGCTATGGATTAAACTCGTGCTGCGCACTCGTTTAATCCATGCGTCGTTCGGTCACAAGTTGTCTTATTTTTGATATTCAAATACGGCGATTAGTTATTCTTTTTATTACATTGGCAAATGGCTTTTTTTTATGAAATTAATGTAGAAAATGTAAGGAACTATATCTTTTTCCTACGCATTGACAATTTGTTTTGATCCGACGTTATCGACGTCTTGACAACGCCTATTGTTGTATGACGTCAGAGAGTGAAATAACCACGTTTACTTAGTATTTCACATGTGAAATTATCGGTTTTTATCTAACTGGGAAATCAATGTAATTCATTGCAACCAATGTAATAACACCAGGTATCTCGATCAGAAATCTACAAAGGAATACGAATCCAAAGGAGTAAGTAATGTTTATAATGTCTGATAAGGGACCAGATCACAAAATTTTACATTGAACATGAAAATGAGATCAAGGTCAAATGAACTCTGTCAGACAAACATGAAGCGTAAGAGAAACACAGCAAAACCATTGACCAACAATTCATGATCTATGAAATTAAGGTCATGGTCAGATGAACCCTGTCAGACAAACATGTACACATTCAATACAACCAATGAAATTGACCAAGGTCAGATGAACCCTGTCAGACAAACACAGCAAAACCATTGACCAACAATTCATGATCTATGAAATTAAGGTCATGGTCAGATGAACCCTGTCAGACAAACATGTAAACATTCAATACAACCAATGAAATTGACTAAGGTCAGATGAACCCTGTCAGACAAACACAGCAAAACCATTGACCAACAATTCATGATCTATGAAATTAAGGTCATGGTCAGATGAACCCTGTCGGACAAACATGTAAACATTCAATACAACCAATGAAATTGACTAAGGTCAGATGAACCCTGTCAGACAAACACAGCAAAACCATTGACCAACAATTCATGATCTATGAAATTAAGGTCATGGTCAGATGAACCCTGTCAGACAAACATGTACACATTCAATACAACCAATGAAATTGACCATTTACTTATAGTGACAGATATAACCACCAAAATTTAATGTTGACCAAATCAATCAAAATATTAAAGGACAAGATCAGAGAAACTCTGTCTTACTGATATTTTTGTGCCTGTCCAAAGTCAGGAGCTCTGGCCATTGTTAGTCTTGTATGTTTATTTAATTATTATTCATTTCATGTTTCAGAGTTTAGTGTGATGTCTATTTTTCCTGAATAAGGACACATTTTAGTTGAAGTTCAGTCTGGATGAAGGATTTTCTCACTGTGTTGGGTTGTTTTCTGCATTTTGGTTGGATTGTTTTCTCTTTGATACATTCCCCGTTTCCATTCACAATTATTTTATATACATATTATTATATATCATTAAACCTTCACAAATGAACAAGGTCAGATCAACCCTGTCAGTTGGACATGTGCACTATCATTTTATACACCCAATATAGTTAATCTATTACTTAAAGTGTCTGAGTATACCCTGCTTTAATTTTTGACCGCTGAAACAAATGGAGAAAACTTGAGTATCTGATTTCATCCATTCATACTTCTTCCTACTGTGTATTAAAGTACTTTGTCTACTGTGTATTAAAGTACTTTGTCTAGATACATAAAGACTTATTTTACATTTATTTCTGTACATATAATATAAAACAATAAATATCACAGTCATTTTAAAATTAGTTGTCTATAAAAATATTTTTCATCCGTGACTCTGTCGTGCCTGTTCAATTTTCCGTCTAACTTGATTACAGTTTAATGTCAACTCAGCATGTCTCATTTTAAGCATTTCAAGTCTGTCTTTTAAATCGTCCCCTTCGTCTTTTCTCTCCTCGAAGTCTCTAAGTAATGGTTCATTGCCTAACAGGCCACAATTTTGTCTTAACTTCTGATTGTCTATACGTAAAGCATCTCTGGCTTGTTTGGTCCTTGATAAAATGTCTCTTTTCTGCAAAATAAAAATCAACATATGATTACCGCCAAAACAGCAAAACGTCAATAAGAAGCATATATTCTGCTAAAATTCATGTTTGGATAGCATTCTTGGGTTTCATTCTCACAGCATATCACATGATACTATTTCTATTATGAATTTTTGAGTATTCATAAATATTTTCTTTTGTAAAAGAGTAAATTGGATCAACTTGGAGTCCAAATAATTTTTAAATTGCATTTCAATACCATCATGGTCATGAAAATTGGTTGGACTGGTATTGTGAAAATAATTGTATAAAGTTTGAGATTTCATTTTTTTTTCCTGAAGATATGTGGTATGATTGAGAGAAAAATTGGTTCCTGTCTGCCATCTTTGTTTTTCATTTACTGTTCTGTCATAAATCAGGCTGTTAGTTTATATGAAGAAATGTCTTTAAATGTTGAGTATGACGTGATATTGAACAAATCTTGAGTAAATCTGTACAAAACTTCAATGAAGAAAAAACAAATGAAACATGTTCTGTCAAACTATAATGAACTAAATTGATGTTTCAATGTTTTTCTCTTTTAGAGAAACGAAAACTGTGGTATGAATGCAAAGAAACAACTATCCACACAAGTTTAAATGATAAGGATGTGGGCTACTAGTACTACAAAGTTCATCATACTGCCTACAACAATGAGCCAACCTTATACTGTAGAGGCAGCTATGAAAGGCCCAAACATGACAAAATGTAAACCATTTCAAATAAGAAAACCAAACACTTGATTAATGACAAAACAATAAGCGTAAAACAATTTTGACAGAAAGCAACCATTGCTTTTTAAAAATGTTAATATTAATCTGAAATAATTACCATAGCTACTTCTTTTTCTACATCTTTAAGCACTTCTTTTTCCCTCAAATTTTCTCCTTGAACAAACTGTAATTTTTCCTTTAAATGTGTTAATACTTGTACTGTGCTGGTTATCTTTTTACGTAATTTCAACAATTCCTGTAAAAATACAATATATCGCTTAGTAAAAACTAAACAAATGTCATAAAAGATTCTAATAACACCATTTAATACACAATACCAGTTCAAATTATCCCCCTTTCCGAAATCCTAATAGCTAGTTTCCATTATAAATTTAACTGTAACTTGCAAACAATAAAAAGATTGTGAAATTATTCTACAATACATCTTGAAATAATTCAAGCTACATGATGGAAAAAGAAAACTATTGTTAATAAATAGAAAACTCAGGGCTTATGGAGCCTTTAACAGTTATCAAAATTTTAAGAAAATATACTACCAGTTCAAAACTTTTCTTTACAAGTTGTACTAGTTAGAAATAAAAGAATAATATCTTTCCATGGTAGGAGAAAATGTTATCATTTTGTTGCACAATTGTTGATTCTGTACTTACCCTGTAATTGAAACTTAAAATTAAAAAAAGGGGAGATAACCTTACCTCATTTCTCTCTTCAATTTTCTCATTATATGTTTGGTTTTCTATCTTCAACTGTTCAAAGTCAATTAAATGCAAACCAGCAGCTAATTCTTCCTAAAATGAAATATTTTACAACATTAGTCTTTTCAAATGTACATGTGTTTTGTTAATTTCAATCTTAGTATTACAAACTTCAAAGTATTTTTTGGTACTGATTTTGATTGAACAATCTTTTATATATATAATCTTTTAATTTTTCACAATGATCAAGAATAAAAGGTTCAGGTTTATGTGTCTGTTCTATAAAGACATGAACATCATCAGTAACAGTCTTTATTATGTTTTTTTTTCAACCCAATTTAGAGTCTTCAGTAATGATGGTATTCTATAGAAATTTTGAATCCTCAATGCTCTTCAACTTTGTACATGTACTTGATTACAACTTTTTACTTTTTTAAAGACAAAAGACACCTTTGGTAAACAACATTTTGAGTCCAGTTTCTTTGATGAGTTTTTTGTTCACACCTTTTCTATACACAGGGCAATTTATAAAGCTTGAAATATCTATGAACAACTGTCAAAGGTTGAAGATTATGTGTTGAATTTCATGTTATTTGATTTTTATTTTTCAAGTGTTTTGATAGCAGTCTCATTGACAAATGTTCCACACATTTACTTTCATTCATATCTCTTTTTCAAAATATCATGATTTATTGGATTGTCTTATATCTGTTTGGTGCATATTGTCATTTCTATTTCAGCTTGAAAACAATTAAGATTTTAAATATATTTATACTTAAAATAGTGCAGAACAGCTTTGTCTAATATATAGAAGCACATTTTTTTTTAAAAGATATGCAGTCCTGCCAGTCCAGAACATCTGGCTGTAATAGACCTTAACACAAAATAATTCTGGAATTTGCAAAACTTGACCTGAGAATTTGCGTCACTTAAACAAATGACGTCATTCGTTCAACAATCACGTTCTTTTGCTGGATCTCTGTGATGACCATTAATAACAGACCAGTAGCAATAGTGTTTTTGTAACTGTTCATTTTATTTTTCTCAAGTGAGGTCACATTTTACCAGAAGCTACTATGATGTTCAGTATTAGCAAATATAAAGTTATAAGGTTTTTTTTTGGTAATAGTTTATTCTGTTGTTTTAAACAAAAAGTTGTTAAAAATCATGCATGATGAAAAATAATCAAACCTTTGATTTGAGTTCCATTTCTTTTTTCTTTAATTTATTCTTTAATTTGATGTTTTCCAATCGGACATCTACAACATCTGATTCCTTCTTTTTCTCAGCTATCAATGCTTGTTCTATATCCTACAATAAACATTTAAAACAATTATGTTGAAATCATAATAAAGATAATTATTAAAGTTTTTCTACAATTGAGGTTTTCTGTTATTTAAAACTGATGAATAGCATTACACTATATGGAATAAAATTAAGTCTGAAACAATAACTTACACAAACACTCATATGTGTGTTTTTTTCTTAATTTCTTGAAACTGTAGTTTTAAAACTCTGGAATGAAGATGGATACTGTAAGAAAACAGAATCACATTTACCCCTATCCACCAGCCCTAATTTTTTACTTTATCAATGTTAACCCAACTAACACTTGACTTTAACCCCAACCAACAGCCCTCATGTTAAAATTATCCATTTAAACTCAATGTTACAAGACAAAGACTTGACTTTAGCTTACCTTTGGTGGCAGTGGTTTTCCTGATCTATTGCTAATAGCGTTCAATGCTACTTGTTTTTTGAATTCCATAAATTTATTTCTCTCTTCATCAACTTTTTGTTTTCTTTCTTCACATTTTAATCTCAAATCATCCATTTCTAACTTATACTGTTCTTTTTCTTTAGAATCTTGACTTCTGAGCTCATCAAGTTGATCTAAAATACAATTAGAAAATTAATATAGATATGTTTTTAATGTAACTCATTTATGAGGGAGGGAAGGAGGGGTCCTGATCCCGAAATCTTGGGCTTAAAAACACGAAATCCCGAAGTCCTGGGCTTAAAAATAACATAATCCTGAGGTCCCGAAATTCGAATAAAGAATTCCCAAATCCCGAAAGGGTCAATCCAGAAATCCCGAGATTAAAAACACCTGATCCCAGAGTCCCGATAAAGGTCCTATCCCCCCCCCTCATTTATATGTCAAAACATAAGTATGCATTGAATTATTATGATTTTATTCAATAGATAGAAATGTCATAAATGATGTCTTGCAATTAGCAAATATGTTAACAATGCACTGGAACTTTTTTTTAAGCAAATGAAAGATAATTTTGAAACATTTGACTGTTATAGTTTAAAAGAGGTTATGAAGAAATTCATGTCAAAATATTTTTCAAACATATATTTTTTAAGAACAACTTTTTTTCTTTTAAGATCTAGCAAAGAAAATGTAAATTCAAAACTTATTTTATCAATATGTCATTCACTTTGCAAAAAAAAATGTTTTAACTCAACAAATGTATGATGTTTCAATTAAATTTTGTCAAATATATTTTGAAAGACACCTGAGATCAAAATGGACATTTCTAGGTTGAAAATTCCGAAGAAACTTAAAAAAGTGTATTAAAATGTATCTTTTTATTTTTTAGTCAAATAACATGCTCTATGCTAAATTAAACATGGGTAAGCTTCATATTTGCGAACATTTTAAACCTGAGGGTTACCAAGGCCAATTAAATTTGTTATGTTTTTAACTTTCTATATGATGTCTAAGCATAAAATCGTCATAAAATGTTTTCACCTCCCTCAAACCAGTGGTATAAATTCAGTTTTCAGAAATTTCACAACTTGTTCAAACATCCTTAATCCATCCACCTTTTTACAAAAGTTTGGATACTAATCTTGTTACTTACTTATATATTTAACATATTTAGAATCCTGATCACTGGCAGTTTTGTTATAATATTGTTACTTACTTATATATTTAACATATTTAGAATCCTGATCACTGGCAGTTTTGTCATAATCATGTTACTTACTTATATATTTAACATATTTAGAATCCTGATCACTGGCAGTTTTGTCATAATCATGTTACTTACTTATATATCTAACATATTTAGAATCTTGATCACTGGCAGTTTTATCATAATCATGTTACTTACTTATATATCTAACATATTTAGAATCCTGATCACTGGCAGTTTTGTCATAATCTTGTTACTTACTTATATATTTAACATATTTAGAATCCTGATCACTGGCAGTTTTGTCATAATCATGTTACTTACTTATATATTTAACATATTTAGAATCCTGATCACTGGCAGTTTTGTCATAATCTTGTTACTTACTTATATATTTAACATATTTAGAATCCTGATCACTGGCAGTTTTGTCATAATCATGTTACTTACTTATATATTTAACATATTTAGAATCCTGATCACTGGCAGTTTTATCATAATCATGTTACTTACTTATATATTTAACATATTTAGAATCCTGATCACTGGCAGTTTTATCATAATCATGTAACTTACTTATATATTTAACATATTTAGAATCCTGATCACTGGCAGTTTTATCATAATCATGTTACTTACTTATATATTTAACATATTTAGAATCCTGATCACTGGCAGTTTTGTCATAATCTTGTCTAACATCATCTGCTTTCTTCTTTCTAAAGAATTCGGCTAATTTATGTTGTAACTGGTAGTTCTGTTGTTGTAGCTGCTCTCGTTCTGCCATTATTAGCTGAAAAAATGAATGAAGGATTATATGTAATGTTTTTTTTCTCCATATGAAGAACCTAATTTACTAGAATTTAAAAAAAAAACCAAGAATGTGTCCATAGTACACGGATGTCCCATCTGCACTATCATTTTCTATGTTAAATGGACCCTGAAAATGGGGGAAAATCTCTAATTTGACATTAAAATTAGAAAGATCACATAATAGAGGACATGTGTACTAAGTTTAAAGATGATTGGACATCAACTTCATCAAAAACTACCTCAACCAAAAACTTTAACCTGAAGCGGGACAGATGTAAATATGAACGGACAGATGCACAGACAAGAAAACATAATGCTCATAAATGGGGCATAAAAAATTGAATAATTGATGTTAAACAAGAATGTGTCCTAAGTACATGGATGCCCCATCTGCATTATCATTTTCTATGTTCAGTGGACCGTGAAAATGGGGTAAAATCTCTAATTTGGCATTAAAATTAGAAAGATCATATCATAAGGAACATGTGTACTAAGTTTCAAGTTGATTGGACTTCAACTTCTTATAAAAACTATCTTGACTAAAAACTTTAACCTGATGCAGGACAGATGGACTAACAGACAGATAAACGGATGAACAGATGGACCCACAGACCAGAAAACATAATGCCCAAAAATGGGGCATTAAAATTGTTTAATGACTCTTCAGCAAGAGATGTTATACCATGACAAGAGCTTAGGAAACCAAACAAAGGTAAACAAAAAATAAAAACACACAGCGCCAAGATAGCTCTACTTGGTACAGGCATAAAAAGTACTGGGGTTAAACCATTTTCTATATTTGTGCACACAAACATTTGATCTGTCTAGCTTACCGGGAACCATATATCATTTAAGTAAATCACAATTAAACAAATCTGCACAGTCCAACTAACTTCAAGTCTTCAACATGGAAGTAAATGATGGAACTTAACTGAAAAGCAGGGAAAAAGTATTCAGATTTAAAAAAATATTCATGAAAGCTTTTTCAGATGGAAAATGAAACATTTCTGTTTGCTATTCAAGTTCATAGGTGAATTCTTCCTAAACAATTTGGCCAATGTAACACACTTTAAATAATTTTGTATTTCCCCATTAGTACTTACTGTGTATTTTTCTAACAGCTCATCTCTGTCATACTGGGGTTGCAAGTGCTGAAATTAACAAACAAATCATATTATTGACAAACAAATTATATAATAAAAACTCTTGTCTAATACATCACTACTTAGAAATAACAATATCAGATTAATTGATGTATGTTTAAATGTTTACTTTCGAGGAAAACTGATGCAGCTCTCCCACGAGTGTTGAATTTTCTTTGGTGCGTTGAGGACCTAATGGTGGCCCATGGCCATGCTCTTTGTTCAGGTTGTTGTCTCTTTGACACATTCCACATATTCACTCTATTCTATTCAATAAACTGATTTTTTAAAGGGGCCATCATATTCGGAACAGGAATCCCAATAGGATGACTTAGTTATTGTACAGAATACAGTGATGAACTTATTTTGTGCTGTTTCCCAACTCTGCAGAACTGAGGAAAAACACACATATAAAAGATACTAACAAAAAAGTGAAAAAGTCTTCTTTTTTTTTTTACACCAGATCAACCCGCAGCAAAATAAAGAAAAATGTGTCTGAGGATATAATTGCCCCCGCAGGAGCTTTGCACTTTTGGAAGTTAATATGGGGCACTACTCTTGAACAGAAAATGACTTGCAGCCCAAGTTCGAAATCTGTGGCGGCCAGTTTTCAATGGTGGAGGAAGCCAGAGTGCCCAGAGAAAACCACGACCTTCCATAGGAAAACTGACAATCCTAGTCAATTAAGATTGGAATCGAGTGCACCCGCACAAGTGGGCTTCGAACTCACAACCTCAGTGTTGACTGGTTAGTGATTACAGTAGTAAATAATTAGACCACTTGGCCACTGAGGCCCCTCCAAGCACTGTGTAGGAGTTCCATAAATTTGGATGAGGCAAACTTAAGTTAAGAGTGTGGAAATGACAGAAAGACAGAGGGTCAAGGGTAACTACTAATGCCCCCATTGCCTGCTGTGGATGGATAAAGAATAACATACATATTCTTCTTCTTCATCCTCCTCCTCTTCGTCTTCTTCTTCTACGTCTTCTCTTTCTTCACCTTCCCTCTGTACAGCTTCCTCATCTTCCTCCATAAAAGGTGACATGTGACCATCTCTCATCTCTGTTTCTGAAGCTATAAAAGAAAACAGATTTTAGTTAATAAAACTATTTGGGTTTGATTATTTATATTAGGGTAACTGTCTAAACATTAATCCTATTTCTCGTGAGTTCAGTTTTTACATAATTTTTTTATTTATTTTGTTCTGATTTCTTTTTACAGTTCTGGATCAAACATGTATCATACTAGCTGAAATTTTAGAATACAGGAAAAATCATCCATTTAAAGAATAGAGAAAATTTTACTTCTGAGTACCAAATTGTTAAATACCTCATTATTTCTTTTCTTCAAAGCAATTGTACAAACTTACGAGGTCTTGACCTTTCTGGAGTACCAGGTTCCAAGATATCTGGTTTGACCTCTGGGGCAGGACTTCCCTCTCGAGATAATTTTTCTGCTACCTCTACTCCTGTTCCATCCTCTTCTGGTCGTTCACCTTCAGCAAAGGTATCACTCTGTAAATAATTGTCAAATATAAATATATATCATAAGTCAATAGCCTAAAAGTTAAACAGATTCCAATGAATAAGGCCTAAATTAATATATTGTTTGTTTCCCCAATCCTGACCCTGCCAAGCCAGGTGTGGGTAGGTAGGTAGGGAAGTTAAGGAACTAATTTTATTTTTCCAAAAAGATGGAATATTATCGGATGGGAAAAATGGGAAATGAATAAAATAATATTTGACTTACAAATGACTTAGTTTTGACAATAAAATTTTATGAGTAGGACCATTTTTGCAGGGTCAGTCGGAATTGAGGAAACAAACAATATTTTAGTTTAGGCCTAATCAATATGAAGTCTCTTGACCACTGAAAAATAATAATTCAAAATAATAATTTTATCTGGTAGAATGTTAAAAAGAGGTGAAATGTACCAAAGAATCCAAATATCAGTTATAAATTTTTTTTAATTTTTAGGAAGAGCTCTTATCTACATACAATTTTTAGGTGTTAAAACAAAAATTACTCGCATTAATCTGTTGCTAAAAAAACTGTTTAATATTTATCTAATGTATGATGAAAACTTTTCAAAGCTAATGTTGATATAAATCAATTTTGAAAAATAACATATTTGAGGTACAGGTGATTTTGAATAACAACATACTTGAGGTACAGGTGATTTAGATCCGGCTTCCTCTCCTTCCTTTTGCTCCCCCTCTTCAGCAGGTTTCTCTCCCTCTTCACCAACAGGAGTAGCAGCTGCCTCTCCTTCACCTTCAGGTTTGGGTTCACCATCACCTTCTGGTTTTTGTTCACCTTCACCTTCAGGTTTTTGTTCGCCTTCACCTTCAGGCTGACCTTCACCTTCACCCTCAGGTTTCTGCTCTGCTTCACCTTCACCTGAAATAACATATGATTCATATATATATTTTCTACCATGCATAGGCTATAGCATAGATTCAGTGCATGCATGATTATCAAAAAGCATTTACATTTAGCATCCACCCATTCCCTAACCAATTAAACAAGAAAGAATATTCCAATTTATTATTAGGTGTGATGCTGTATGTTGATTAAGGTTTATTGAATTTTTGTAATTCCTAAAAAAAAAATGCATATATAATATTTTGTACAATTGCTTTCATGTTTGCATGCAGATTTTGCTTGAACCAAATGTGTTAGTAATGCTGTTTCAAGTGTGCTTCATTTTCTGATTTTAAATTACAGACACACATGAAAATTTCAGTGATGTCCCCAGCAGTATTTTCAAAGAGCACTCTTGTTTTCTCTTTGAATTAGTATGTATCTTGTTATGCTCAGACCATTCTAGCTTTTTGTATGGTATGAAGTTTTGCTCATTTCTCATCCTTTTTTTCTGTGGATATTTGTCTCATTTGCAATCATACTCCAATTTCCTAATTTTTTTCCTATAGCAACACTTGTATAACACATTCTTATAAAGTAGTCTATTCAGATAGTACAATGGTATTATAGGCCCTGTGAATATTCAGGGATCTCCATGGATGAAAATTGAACCATGGAGGAACTTTCACCATTACAAACCTTGTCTACGCTGTACAGTGTCAAATTCAGAGCCCATTACCGGTATGGCTGATTTGCAGCAACAACAAAACAATTCGTACGGGTTATGTAAAAGGTTAAAGAGATTTGTAAAGCAAACGTTGACAAATGAAAATGTTTTTAATGACTTTATCTTGAAAAATTGATGCTGTGCAACATGCATCTTTCGAGTCTGAATAGAAACCGGAAACGCGGATGTATCAATTTGATTGTAATATACGAAATGAATTCGGAATTTAGATACGATATTTCTTTACAGGAAATATTTAAGTTTTTACTTTTAAACTGTTAAAGTAATTCTAAATTATCGTTACAGCAGTACTCGAGTTATTTGCGATGTAATAATATTTACTGTTTTGCGTCTTATTTTGTACTTCTTAAAAAAGGGGGATGCTGATTCAGTGATTGCGTAAGTCAAAATAAAGCACGTGTTCGACTTGTTAAACTGTTTTCTTTGTAACTGGATTAATTTATTAATTTATTTATTTAATCTAAATGATCATAATCATTTGCTGAAACTTAGTTGATTACTTCGACAATGGATCGTCTATCCTCAGATAGTATTCTCCTGTCTGGTTTGTTGATCTACCTGTACAAGCTCAGGTACAAGTAATTAGCGATCTTAATCCGGATATCCCTCAGGCGTTAGAACTGTATTGGATTATAACATAAAAAGCCTAAGGGTTATGCAATTACATGTATTTGATTATAATTGATAAAAAAATGGCGTCGGGCTACAAAAAACGATGAAGTTTTGAACGATGGCGGAAGACAATTTAACGATGGCGCAAGACAATTTAACGATGGCGCGAGTCATTTGACGATGGCGCAAGACATTTGAACGATGGCGGGGCTCCATCGTTAAACAGGCCATGGAGATCCCTGAATATTAGTACTAAACAATCTATTTTATAGTACATGTATATCACTTATTTTGGCCTGGGTCATTATGACTTAACTCATTGATTTGCCATGCCAGTGGAGATTACCTTCAGCTTTCTTTTCCTCTCCTTCAGTCTCTCCTTTCTGTTCATCACCTCCTTCTGTTGGTGTTTCTACTGGTTTCTCCTCTCCTCCTTCAGCAGCAGGAGAACTTGCTTCCTGTTTTTCCCCCTCCCCTGTTTCAGTTGCTGTCTGTTCTTCAGTTGCATTGTTTGTTGCATCACCCTCAGCTTTGACCTCAGCTAAAATGTCAAAAATATGTATCTATGATCAAATTACAAATACATCTACTTGATCTTCATTTACTTTTTTTTCTTTTCTTACAAGTTGATTATACATAATGTCACATTTAAATGGGAGAATATTTTGTTTAATCTGGTCGAAATTTACAACTTCATTCACATACCTTGAGGAGACTCAGGCTTTGTTTCACTCTGTACTTCAGGTTCTGCAGGGGTCTCTGTAGCTTGTTCTGTTGGAGTATCACCCTGTCCATTTTCAGCAGGTGGGGTCACTGCTTTTTCTTGTGTTGGTTCTTCAGCAGGAGCTGGAGTAGGTGCTTTTTCCTAAAAAAAAAGGTTCATAAACTATGTTGTTACTTTAAGCTCTTTCTAAGTGAATTAAATTAAATGTTCACTATACATGTACATTGTACATGTATACTGGTAACTTAAAAAACAAAAAGAATAGTCTTAAAATACAGATAATAAAATAAAATGTGATGCATTTGTCTCATTGTCTGGAGAAGAGGAGTTTTGGTGTAAATGTTTGAACAGGCTACAAAAAAATTGGTGCTGGCAATTTTTCTGACAACAATTTATAATTACATGTACCAGAACATTTTCAGCACATTTTTAATCAATTGTTACCATGTGGAGAGTATGTGGCAAATATTGAAGAATTTCATTCAGAAGCATGACAGTTTGTCAGCACTAGATATTACTTTCTTACTTTTAATTATAATTTGAAGGCATTGAATTTCGAAGAATACAGTAAAATGAAAACAGAATTTCACATTAGAATTTGGAAATTATAAAGGAGAAAGGGTATGATTGCTGATGAGACAACTATCCAACAGTGTCCTAATGAAGTAACTACAAGTCACTGTAGGGCCTCCATTTATAATTTCACACCTGTAGTTTTAATGATCATGATGATAGGTCAGTCACATAATCACACAAACAAAATTACCAAAATCAAAAGCAGTTAATACAATCTAACTTGACATCCAGGTTTTCATTTAGAGTGGAAAAAAAGATATTACTGAGATGTACATGTATGTTTCAATGAAATTGTATTCAGCATCAAAAGGCATTGCCAGTTACCATCAATTAGTAAAAAATGTACACAAAAATTTCTTTCTTTCTTTCTTTCTTGTGAATCCATAAAAATATTCTATCAACTTGACCCACTTTCTACAAAATGCTCCACTTCTGTAAAAAAATCTTTAATCCCACTTTGCCCCACTTATGATGTGAATTTTAACCCTGATAACTTTAAGCCTACCAACTCATCCCACCAATGAAAAGTAGTTTAATCTGATTAATAAGGATCTAGTCCAACTCCCCACTTGTTGACTTATGAAAACAAGAACAATGTGCATTTCACCCATAGGGAAATGGTCAAGATCCAAAATGGTAGAGGTTCTAAATGATCAAGGTCTGAAATGGCAGAGGTACAAAATGGTCAATGTCCAAAATGACTTGCTACTTAATTTTAGCTACATGTACCTGGCGCGACATGCACATTGTCATTTAGGATATAACTGTATTGTATTTCAAGCTCCAACAGCATCAATTGGGGATTTATTGGGGATTTGATGGTCGCAAATTAAGTTTACTGGTGACGTGTTATCAAATCCCCAATTGATGCCATCAGAGCTTAAAATACATTATTGTTATTGTTCTAATGAAACTGACAGAAAACAACGTTAAATCATGTAATTAAAATCTGGTATATGCCTTCTGCACTTGCGTGTACATCCCATAGCATCAACTGTCAATTGATGCCATGTACAAAAGTGACGTAATCCAATCAAAATGAACGTTACAAACGTTGTTGCATTAGAATGAATAATAACTGACATTCAAAGTCTGGTTCATTATCTTAAGGAGTGATGGTTCAAAAACTGTTGGCAAAAAAACGTGTATTAATGATTTGACGAGGTGTTGAATTGTCTGTATTGGTTGCCGATTTGACCAGGTGCCGAAGTGACTATAATTCTTTTTTCGTGTGATCAATATTGACAAAAAGACAAGAAAAATCATCAACTATTGCCTTGTAATAAATATATATATCTTTCTTCTGATGAGCACATGACCAATTTACTTTTTATCATAAACTCAATCTTAAAAATAGATTTTTGAATGATATGTTTCGGTTTATCTAAAGAAAGTTTGATTTAAAAACTCATATCCCACCTCTTGGTCAGCCATATTTGTTGTTAGGGAAAACAATGTAGATGGGGTTGCAATTTTCCCTCCAGAATATTTTTTATTATTAATTAGTTTTTGTAGCACTAATAGTTGGGCGGTATTATTGTTTAAATTAATTATCAAATTTATATACAGAAATAAAAAAAAACATGAATAAATTAAATATAAACACTGGTGACGTCATTTTTGGAGGCAATTTTAAGCTTGCTAACTCGCGGCAAAATCAACTACGCAACATTTTTTTTCCAGAAAAGCTAGAAAATGTGTTCCACTGGGCATATATTTAATTCTCCAAGACTTAACAAGTCACCGAGAGGCCAAATACAGGTGAATATGCTACTTTTTGTGATGTTAGACTCTTTTTATGAAGTTTTATCTGTTAGTGAGTGTTTACGTTTTATGATTCTGATTGGAAACAAAGACAAAACTCATAATCGTCGACACATTCATGTTTCGTCCCACTTCTGCATGTTCACCACTACACATTTCCCTAACAGTAACTAAGTTTTATATGGTATTTGCTAGTCTGACTTTACATAATGTCTTTAAGTGCCATCAGAGACATATAATACATATTATATGTCTCTGGTGCCATATACATTTTTTGTTTTATTTATTTATGATATTATTTATATAAATAGGTTACGGCTAGGACAACTCCTTTCATAATATGAGGTTTGTAAGTGGGGGGAATAACGGTGAGAATTACGATGTTTTTTTTGGTGCATGCCGATAAAATGATCTTTCTTTTTGACGATAAAAAACCTAATTATGTTAATGAATGACATTAATTATTCAAAAAATAACGGTAACAACAAATATTTGAGACCTCTCAGGCTCTGACGAATCACGATAAGGATATTTTGATGAATCAAGGTAACATTTTAACCAGTTTGACACTTAACATTTGCTGAAAAAGACGGCCTGATGGTTACAGGCATTCATACTTTCCATTACATTATCATATTATGAGCGACTATTCATTCAACTAATTCCTGAAAAAAATGCATTTATCAAAGAGGGGGAAAGAAGATACCAGAGGAACATTCAAACTCATAAATCGAAAATTAACTGACAACACTTTGCTATATAAAATGAAAAAGACAAACAGACAAATAGTAGTACACAAGAAACAACATAGAAAACTAAAGACTGAGCAACATGACACCCCAACAAAAATTGGGAGTGATCTCAGGTGCTCCAGAAGGGTAAGTAGATCCTGCTCCACATGTGGCACCTGTCTAAGAAATGAATAGTCCTTTAATATTTTAACAAGGGAAGAGAAATTCACTTTTTTTAATAGAATATTTTCAATATATAGAGACTGGTCTGTACTGTCGACTGTAGCGTAGAAGTTTATCATAAACCAACAAATTATTTTCATGACTATCTGTCAGATTCAATTAAGAAATTTCTCTTCAAATATTTTTTTGTGTGTGCTAAAGACAAAAAAATACTTAGAAATAAATTTGAAATAGTACTTTCCTCAATGTTGAAACTTTTTACAGTAACTGATAATGCATTCGTGTATATATTATACATCTTCTTATCCTTGATACTGATTTGGAAAGGTGTCATCTGCAGCACTGATTTAATTTGTCTAGGGTGATTTTTAGTTCATTAGCATAAAAATACATTAATAGTGCAACATTTAAAAGCCTGTTTTATTGTTTTCCAGGTGATATTCGGTCCTATGTTTTCTGGCAAAACGTAAGTAGAAATTTTTAAGTACAATGTATGTATAACTTTTTAGTAGCCCATCAGAAACCCAAAATGACTTTAATTTTGATATAAAAAGTTGAACAACTTTAATAGTCAATCCACATAATTTTACAAAAATCATGCCAATACAATTGACTTTATGACTGGTATTTTTTGTTTGTATATTTTAGGACAGAATTGATGAGAAGAATGAAAAGATACCAGATAGCCAATTATAAATGTTTGGTAATTAAATACTCAAAAGATGACAGATATGACAAAGAAGGCATAGCTACACATGACAAGTAAGTTTAGTAAATCTTGAGTATTTACCTAGGTAAGTTGAGGAACTCTTGCACATTTACTTGGCAAGTAGAATAAACTGTGTTTACATAGACAAAATAAGATCACACTGAATGTAGAATATTTAAACTGGTAATTCAATTGTAATTTTAAATGATTAAAAGTACCAAAATAAAACAACATAGGAAAATCAATTATTTAATCCTGAGATGGTAGTCTTTCTATAAATGGATTAATACATATGGTTTATAATTTTAATAATGAAGATAATGATAAAAAAAAAAAACTAGTTTACCATAAGATTATGTGGTTGCATGAACTAGAAACTTAGTACGCATGTTTATTATGATGTAAACATTTAAAGTATATACATGTATATAAAGTATATAAAATCATCGGCATGGTTTCCTGTGATCAGATTGTGGTTTCATTCTTGATTGTTACTTCAAGATCAGAAACAAAATAAGGATTGCAGACCTTTATCCTTAAATGTGGAAATTATAGTCCACTGTCCTTTTATCTTGTTTAAATTAGAAGCAATTATGAGACTAATATTAAAATTGAAAATAGTTCACAGAACGATATCATGAAACAAATATGAAATGATTCAGAATGAATTTGTTAATCTTTATTTTGGTAATTTTATAGACAAACATTGCCTGCAGTACCAGCAGAAAAGTTAGATGACGTTTTAGTTATGGCTGAGAACTTTGAAGTTATTGGTGTGGATGAAGGACAGTTTGTAAGTAAAGTGACAGTTTAATCTTTAAACCTAAATTCACTTCCAGCAGAAGTGGCAATTACTTTTATTTCCTTCGCCATAGAAAGATAAGTTTACACAAGAAAATTTATATCTCCAGAGGACATAACCACAGGAAAATATGTATTTTCCCGAAATGGACAAATTTTCATGTTTTCTAAGGCATGGGAGCTGAATCATACATTTGACTATTTTCTTTGAAAGTGCAGAGAGCTTAAATTATAATTCTCCCTGTAACAAAAGACACACACATTGTACCAATTCCAACTCAGCTGCACATTCTTGTTGAATATTTCCCACAGTGATTTGTACCGATGATCAGGTTGTCCGATTATTGATAACTTAAATTATTGTTATTTTACCCAAAACATCCTTTGATCTTACTAATTGATAATTTCCTTTCTCAGCATAGTAGAGTGATATGAAAATTATCGCTAGAAACTAAGGGTGCACATCAGTTGTCAATGAAATTAACAACTTCGTCAATAGGTAAAATAAAAATAAACAGATTATCATTGGTCATCTCAACTCGATTGCTTTTCTCCCTTTCGCCGTACCACCTCAAGCGAGAAAATCAATCTCATTGAGATGGCTAATGATAATCTATAATTGATATATATTTTTCTCAGTGATTTATGAGATGATTGATCTTATAACAGTTCATGGTTCTTGAAATGTATTCTTCCGAATAATTTTACTCAACAGCCATTGTACTGTAGTGATGCTTTATATGAACACTGAGGCATTGACATTTCTTTTATTTGCAGTTCCCAGATGTTGTGAGTTTCAGTGATGAGATGGCCGAGAGAGGTAAAACTGTTATAGTAGCAGCATTAGATGGAACTTTTCAGAAAAAGGTCAGTATCAGAAACTAAAAAAATGGGGAATGTGCCCATGGTACACAGATGATGCCTCTGCTAGCATTTAACATTATAAAGGGTCATAACTCAAGAACTAAAAGTGACACTATTTGTACTTGATCTAATTTTGTGGTAATAAGGATTGTGTATAAGTCATATGAAATCGGTTGAGGCAAAACTAAAGTTAAACAAAAATTTAGCAATTTTTCCATTTTTAAAAGCATAACCCTGAGACCACCAAAATTCTAACTTGATCTGTGTATTGTGGTAACGAGCATTTTGTATAAGTTTCATAACATTTCGTTGAGGCAAACTAAAGTTGATGGAAACCAATTTGGGATGGATTGATGTAGAGGGACAAGGGTAAAACTTTTGCCCCTCCACTTGGACAGGGGCATGAAAAAAAGAAACATAGCTTCTCTTTTAAAAATCAGCTGTATAAAATATTTTTATTCTCATCAAAATGAATTTTGGAGGGAAAATAAGTTGATGTGTTTTTTTCCTTGCTATTAGAATGATGTTCAGAATCTAATAAGACTCACAGAGGAATGGTGTCTAATTCTATCAAAATTGTTTAGAAATGCCTTATTATTATGTTGTATTGAAAACAATATGAGAAATGTATGAAATGAATATTATATTTGCTAGATTTATATCAATTTTCCTATAAACCTGTGTTTTTTTTTAGGGATTTGGAAACATCTTAAATCTAGTACCTTTAGCAGAGAATGTTATCAAGTTGACTTCTGTTTGTATGGGTTGCAACAATGAAGGGTCTTTTACAAAGAGGAAAGGCCAAGAAACTGCCGTAAGTAGAAAATTAAAAAAAAATCTTAACCAAAATACTGATATTAACAAAGAATATGCCTGTATAATTTGTCACTTGTCAGTTGATGTAAAGCAAACAACCATCAACCATAATAATATTTAAGAAAATAAAAAGATGTTCCACAATTTTCACAAAATTCAATATATTGAGGTACATGTATCTTCCCTATAGGACAGCACTACTTCTCGCAATGAATAATATTCACTCTATGGTCGGGTGGTTGTCGCTTTGACATATTCACCATTTCCTTTCTCAATTTTACTATCTGTTTATAAAAATCTATAGAATGGATTTGATTTCACAAAATGCTTTGAAGGCTATCTCAGAAGTTTGAGAATAGGTTGAATTGTGCATTGGTGGTTAGGCCTAAATTAATATATTGTTTGTTTCTCCAATCCCGACCCTGCCAAACCAGGTGTGGGTAGGTAGGTAGAGAAATAATTTTATTTTTTCCAAAAAGCTGGAACAATATCAGTCGTTCCGGCAAGCCTGAAAATCAGTAATGAATAAAATAATATTTGGCTTAGTTTTGACAATAAAATTTTATGAGTCGGACCATTTTTGCAGGGTCGGTCAGGATTGGGGAAACAAACTGTATTTTATTTTAGGCCTAAGATTCAAGCCTTTAACCCTTTCGCCGATGAGTCCCAGTTTACTGGGATTCATGCTTCAGACAGCTGATGATGAGTCCCATTTTACTGGGATCGGAATACCTCTTTTATATTTCCTGCTCAAAACAGTGCAAACATGAGTTATTCTTCTTTGTTGAATACCCGGATGAAAGTGTAAATATGGCGCTTCCGTTTGTTGAAAACTGTGTCAAAATCAGAGGAAATTTACGGAATTCACGAGAATTTTAAATTAGGGAACATTTTTTTTGAAAGAATATGGAAGAATTTAAGCCAAACTAGTATATTTTTTTGGACATAAAATGTCGTTTCATGTACAAAACACTTGGAATGGACATCGTTCAGTGTAAGGAATTTGTATAGCCTCATTTAATTTTCCAAAAATTTGGCCGTTTTGGGTTAAAAAAAAATACGATTTTGGGCCTAAGAGCAGAATTTTGAGAATTTCACCTAGATAATGCCGAAAATTTTAATATTTTATGAAGAAAAAATTATCAAAACATGAACAAAACTGTGAACATGGTGTAAGTGAATGAAATAAAGACACAAAAAACTACAGACAAGTTTTTATTGACATTTATTATGAAGATCTCCCACTTGAGTAATAGTAGCCAGGGAAGCCATCTGTCTGGGCAGCTATCGGTGAAAGGGTTAAGCAAAATTTCATGTTGGCAGGTCATGCATACAAATACTGATCTGTACTTCAACTGCCATTTTGTAACATGTAAACAAAAACAATATGATTTAGTTATATATAAATGAAACATGATCATTGGTGTTACAAGAACTGCTAAGAAAAGCCTACTTATAAAGCTTTGAGCATGCTCTGATCTTCCTCTATAATCTATATGCTCAATGTAACTTTGTTACTGGAAGTTATTTCTAATACATCTTTTCTACAAAATAAAGAAAAGACTGCAGACTTCAATTACCCTATTTCTAGTGATTGTTATCTTAGTTTACAGCTGCAACGTTCAATATATTTGCCAATTACCTTGTTTTTTTGTTTGATTTTATGTAAAAATAATTCTTTTCTTTTTCTTCCACAGGTTGAAATAATTGGAGGAGCAGACAAATACCTTGCTGTTTGTAGATCCTGCTTTAAATCACCATTGAAGTCACCCAGAAAACATGAAACACCTCCATTTAACAGTATGAAAGAATCAAAAACAATGGCCAACAGACAGTTGTTCAATTCTCCTGTTAAAAATTGTTAGTGTTTGTAATGAGTTACTCATATGATACTCCATGATCTCTATTCCAGGGTGAATAATTTAAGGTTGAGAAGAAAAAAAATTTACTTTGTAACCGAATTTGAATTCTTTTTATACAATTAGTTTTTTATTTTGAATAGACTCCTAATATTTTTTAATTCAGCTGATTTCAAATTTGTTTACTTGCAAAAAGACTTGTTTATGGATTTTTTCCCGTTTTGACCTGTTTGTTATGTTATCTGAATTAAATGATTTTTTGGATCAACCTTAAAACAATATAACTATGTTGAAGCATTCAATTATTTATTGAAAAACCTGGTGATTTGGAGGTTAAGCTATCAATTTTTACTAGTATTTAATTTATTTAATATTATATGCAAAGGAGATATTATTAACCTATAGTTTTATTGTGGACCAATATCAAATTACAATTTGAATCAATTGTTATTTCTCTTTTTACCATGCATTTTAATTGTAATATTTTGTATTTACTGTAGCATTTTCCAGTTGTCATTAACCAAAATATCATGTGCATTTTAAGTTTTCTTTTTAACATACAGAAAGCAATAAAATTCAATACGCATGAATGAAAGTAACATCAAAGTATTGATAAAAAAAATCACTCTTATATTAATATTAATTAATAATTTGAGGTTAGGGCTATTCCAGAAAAAAATGTATGGGGGGGTTGGAAGGCAGTTTTTGTCAGCACCCGCCACCCAGACAATATAGTGTGAAAAGTTGCTCTGATACCCATCACCCATGTATTATTAATACAATGTGCCTTCCAACCCCCCCCCATACATTTTTTTCTGGAATAGCCCTTATTAATAATTTTGTGTTGAATATTTAGAGTATTAGATTTTTCTAATTGAAATATTTTGAGTGAGAAATGTCTCTAATATTTTATCATGTGCAAATACTGACAACTCGTTTATAAATTATGAAAGTTTATGCATTTATTGTTGAAAAGAAGTTGTTAATGATACAAGTTTTAAAAAGAATTTATTTTATTCTTGATTTGGTATTACATTTTGTCTGATAGTTATTTTTTTTTTCTGATTTAACTATATTGTTTTTACTTCTGTGAGTTCACATATTTTTTGTATAACAATATTTTGTAAAAGAAAAGAATTCATTGCAGCTAGAAACAAAATGCATTTAGAAACAAATTTATTGCATCATATGTTATTTCCAGAGTGACCGTTAGTTGCGATGCTTAATTTAGATATTGCATATAAATGCATTACTTCATATTAGAATAGCATATTGTAACAATGCAAAATCATAGTGCACTTCACTTGTATGGTGACAGCAATACTTCACATTAGATTAGCATATTATACTCAGGGATACGATTTGTTATGTTCATAAACCACCTTATGCATGTTATGTGCCTAAGTAGACAATTGCTCTTATTTCAATCTCTAGTATCTTATACCTTCATGAGGGTTTGGATGGGGTTAAATGAGTAAAGAATAATTCCCTTAAAAAATGAAGATTAGAGAATAACGGGCCAAAAAAATGAAGATTAGAGAAAAAAAGGGTTAATTTTTTGAAGATTAGAGAGAAAAAAAAAGGTTAATTTTTTGAAGATTAGAGAAAAAAGGGGTGAAAATTAAATGTTTACAGAATAACAGACCCTCCTTCATCTAAGTCATTTGATAAAAGAGTAACCATTTCCAGTTACCCTCTAAATCAGGGAAGTAAATAACTTTCAGTTTCATAAAGTTTTCTTTGCATTATTGCCATATGATGCTACATTCGTTCAGTGAGTTGCTATCTAAATAAATTTCCTTGCAAATTGTTAATATGGATGTGATACTATAATTTATAGCTTTTAATTTTCTACTTGTAATGTTGAAAAAAGATCTCTAAGTCTGAGCAATTGCTTTTTTAGACTGTTCATCAAAGTTTTATAGACAAATCATCTAGTTGTCAAATTGATTTAATAGCCAAAGATACCTGTTTTGTCATATTTATAAAAAAAGACATGTATGATAATCAGTATCTATCTTTGAGAACCTTTTTTGACACAGTCATCATTTGTTCTTTGTGTAAACTTTTGTCTATGCTATTCATTGTATATATTGCCATTATAGTAATACCATTAAAAATTTTTGATATGTATGTGATGCCAATACACACCATTCACTAAGCTTAATAGAAATGATTCATTGTCTGACCAGTTTTGAACCTTCTGTGCAGTGACTAAGTTACAGACCAATCTCCAGTTGTTGTTTTTTTGTGAATTTGTGAATGAGTTACACTGCTTAACCTGAGGTAAATACATAAATCATTTTGAAATAGGTACTGTGATTATTTGAAAGACATCTAATAACATTGTTAAAGTATTTCATGCATTTTAATACTATATTAGTCATAACTCATATTGCATTTAACAGTTCATCAATCTATTTTTCTTTTTTCTATTTTAGTGCTAATTTCTTGTATGCAAGGGACTGCCATTTGTTTTAGTGAACATTTTTGTTTCACATCATTTTATCCATCTCAAACAGTTTGTATTTTCACATCTTTTTATACCCTACTTTACATGTTTTATGTGAAAATTGGTTTTCAGTTCTTTTATTATTATTTTTTATCGCATTTGTATTGAATTATGTTTTATTTCATATTTGAACTTCATCATGTCTATATTTAATAGTGCCAATAAAATTTGTACATCATGATTGACTTTTATTTAATTGAACTATATACTGATTGATTAGACCACAGATTTAAAGATATTGGAGGAATTTATGTACATACATGCATAAAGTATTTAAGCATCAATATTTTATGAAACCGCAGAATTAAAAAATTAGTGACAGCAACCTACAACATAGTATTCCCAAAACATGTTTACAGAACAATCTAGTCTTGAACTATAGAGAAGTGACTATACAAAGATATTTGTCGAGCCTATGACCTCGTCACAGAAACCTCGACATAGTCCTGTTGGCTGCAGCTTTAACTATCTACCTAAAAGCTTTAAATTTAAGAAAGTGCAAGACCTGGAAGATTCATACTTTGTATAGAGATGCCTTATGTTATAAGGTTTCTGTCTGTCATATGTCCATCGCCTTTGACCTAATTTTCATGGTTCAGAGACCTCTTAAAAAAAGTTTTAGTAATAGGATAACTATATTTAGTATGTGCTTACCTTGCAAAGTCCTCAAACCTGTCGGACAGCTTTCATCTAACCTTGACCTCATTTGATGGATCAGTTAACAAGTTAAGTTTTCGTGGTCAAGTCAATATCTCGAATACTATAAGCAATAGGTCTTTATTTTGTGTATGGAATGATTTTAACCTGCACATGTCCAACTGCCAGGTATCATCTGACCTTGAACTCGAGGTTTAGTGGTTAATAGATGAGTTTTTGTGTCTTTTTAATACCCCACCTACGATAGTAGAGGGGCATTATGTTTTCTGGTCTGTGCGTCCGTCTGTCCCGCTTCAGGTTAAAGTTTTTGGTCAAGGTAGTTTTTGATGAAGTTGAAGTCCAATCAACTTGAAACTTAGTACACATGTTCCTTATGATATGATCTTTCTAATTTTAAAGCCAAATTAAACTTTTGACCCCAATTTCACGGTCCACTGAACATAGAAAATGAAAGTGCATGTTTCAGGTTAAAGTTTTTGGTCAAGGTAGTTTTTGATGAAGTTGAAGTCCAATCAACTTGAAACTTAGTACACAAGTTCCCTATGATATTATCTTTCTAATTGTAATGCCTAATTATATTTTTTATCCAATTTCACGGTCCATTGAACATGGAATATGATAGTGCGAGTGGGGCATCCGTGTACTTTGGACACATTCTTGTTTTCTAATACTATATGCAATAGGTCAACTGTATTTAGTGTATAGAAATATTTTAGGATGTCAGTCATGCAGGTTTTATTTTTACCTTTACCTTATTTTTACGGTTCATTGCTCAAGTTTTTATGTTTTGGTCTTTTAATCTTTAACTATAAGAAATATATTTGGTTTATGGAATGATTGTAATATGTACATGTCTTGCATGGTTCAACTAACCTTAACCTTGTTAAGCTCAATTCTAAGAAACTACATGTAAAAGCAATAGTTTTAACTTTATTTGGTGTATAGAATGATGGTCAAGGTGTACATGTATTTCTGGTTTTGTCTATATGACCTTGACCTCATTTTTTTGGATCATATTAAGTTTGTGATTTTTAACCGGATTTTTGTGACAAAAATGTTGGTTATTGATTTTGAGATGTACGGCAGGCGGGCGGCAACCAAATGTTGTCTGTGCATTTACTCAAGAACCGTTCAACCAAAGCTTTTCAAATTTTAATATGTTGTTACAGACAACAAAATAAAGGTCAAGTTCAATAATGACGATTTTGACTTTTACCGTTCAGGAGTTATGGTTCTTGAAAGATTGAACTAGAGGCTCTAAAGAGCCTGTGTCGCTCACCTTGGTCTATGTGACTATTAAACAAAGGAAGCAGATGGATTCATGACAAAATTGTATTTGGTGATGGTGATGTGTTTGTACATCTTACTTTACTGAACATCCTTGCAGCTTACAATTATCTCTATCTATAATGAACTTGGCCCAGTAGTTTCAGTGGAAAATTTTAGTAAAAAATTTACAAATTTTATAAAAATTGTTGAAAATTGACTATAAAGGACAATAACTCCTTAGGGGGTCAATTGACCATTTCGCTCATGTTGACTTATTTGTAAATCTTACTTTGCTGAACATTATTGCTGTTTACAATTTATCTCTATCTATAATAATATTCAAGACAATAACTAAAAACAGCAAAATTTCCTTAAAATTACCAATTCAGGGGCAGCAACCCAACAGCGGGTTGTCCGATTCATCTGAAAATTTCGGGGCAGATAGATCATGACCTGATAAACAATTAAACCCCATGTCAGATTTGCTCTAAATGCTTTGGTTTTTGAGTTATACATGTAAGCCAAAAACTGCATTTTACCCCTATGTTCTATTTTTAGCCATGGCGGCCATCTTGGTTGGATGACCGGGTCATCGGACACATTTTTTAAACAAGATACCCCAAAGATGATTGTGGATAAGTTTGGATTAATTTGGCCCATCAGTTTCAGAGGAAAAGATTTTTGTAAAAGATTACTAAGATTTACGAAAAATGGTTAAAAATTGACTATAAAGGGCAATAACTCCTATATGGGTCAACTGACCATTTCGGTCATGTTGACTTATTTGTAAATCTTACTTTGCTGAACATTATTGCTGTTTACAGTTTATTTCTATCTATAATAATTTTCAAGATAATAACCAAAACAGTAAAATTTCCTTAAAATTACCAATTCAGGGGCAGCAACCCAACAACAGGTTGTCAGATTCACCTGAAAATTTCAGGGTAAATAAATCTTGACCTGATAAACAATATACCAATTATCAGATTTGCTCTAAATGCTTTGGTTTTTAAGTTATAAGCCAAAAACTGCATTTTACCCCTATGTTCTATTTTAAGCCGTGGCAGCCATCTTGGTTGGATGACCGGGTCATCGGACACATTTTTTAAACTAGATACCCCAAAGATAATTGTGGCCAAGTTTGGATAAATTTGGCCTAGTAGTTTCAGAGGAGAAGATTTTTGTAAAAGATTACTAAGATTTACGAAAAATGGTTAAAAATTGACTATAAAGGGCAATAACTCCTATATGGGTCAACTGACCATTTCGGTCATGTTGACTTATTTGTAGATCTTACTTTGCTGAACATTATTGCTGTTTACAGTTTATCTCTATCTATAATAATATTCAAGATAATAACCATATAACGGCAAAATTTCCTTAAAATTGCCAATTAAGGGGCAGCAACCCAACAACCGGTTGTCCGATTTGTCTGAAAATTTCAGGGCAGATAGATCTTGACTTAATAAACAATTTAACCCTGTCAGATTTGCTCTAAATGCTTCGGTTTCAGAGTTATAAGCCAAAAACTGCATTTTACCCCTATGTTCTATTTTTAGCAATGGCGGCCATCTTGGTTGGTTGGCCGGGTAACCGAACACATTTTTTAAACTAGATACCCGAATGATGATTGTGGCCAAGTTTGGTTAAATTTGGCCCAGTAGTTTCAGAGGAGAAGACTTTTGTAAAAGTTAACGACGACGGACGCCGGACAACGACGGACGCCGGACGCCAAGTGATGAGAAAAGCTCACTTGGCCCTTCGGGCCAGGTGAGCTAAAAATGGCTTTTCCAGTCGTGTCCGTGCATTTACTCATGAACCATTCAACCTAAGCTTTTCAAATTTTAATATGTTGATACGGATGACAAAATGGAGGTCAAATTTGATATTGACGATTTTCACTTTCACCGTTCATCAGTTATGGTTCTTGTGATATTGGCAGGACACAAATAAATGTTAATAAATCCGGTTTGCTGTCGTTGTGACAGCCTCTTGTTGATGTATAGCTTTATATTATTAAAGGACTATCAGCATAAACTTGATGGTCAGGAAAAGAAGGAAGACAGTTCAGCATGTGCACACTTGTTTAAAAAGGTAAGAACCAGAGATATAAATAAGTGGAGAATGTGTCCATTGGACATAGATGACCTGCTTGCATATAATGATATAAATGGACTAGAGAACTGTAAAAGTGACGCCAGCCAAGTTCAAACTTGATCTGTGTGTAATGGTAATAAGAATTGTGTATATAAAGTTTCATAACACTTGGTTGAGGCCAAATAAAGTTTAAAAAAGGAAACCAATTTTGGGACATTCCGACAGAAAAGGGTAACTCTAGAAGCCTTCTTTAAAGCATGGAATCACTTTGAAGTGATATTTCTGTTATTAAATTACATGTAGTTAGTAGACTTATGGATGGAAAGTAGCAATTAGCTCATAATGACCTATTTTAAATGCATGAAAGATTTTTTATGTTATTTTGAATAACTATAATTAATGGAGGAGTGATCTTTAGTAAGCTGAAACGTAAAAAAAAATACAGACAGCCTTAATCCAATTTTTTCAAGCATAGATGAATCTGATTTATGCTTGATAAAAAATAAAACACATCATTTTTAATCCAAATATCTCCTTTTTCAAATAACTGCAGTACAGTATGGTGATTTCTGGATACAACCTTGTTAATATAAAAACAAGGAGATGTGGTATGAATGTCAATGCAACAACTACGGTAACCATCAAATACCAAATGAAGTGGTTGGTTAGCAATTATAGGTCACAATACAGCCTTCAACAATGAGAAAAAAAGCCAGAATGTATAGTCCGCCTGGAAATTATAACAATTAAGCAATTCAAATTAGAAATCTAACAGCCTAACTTTATACTATAACTGTATTGTGGAGTATTGAACTCTCGACTAACATATAAGCTTGATGATATTGACTTCTTTTGTGACGAGCAAAACGGTTTTAGAAAAGGTCGTAGTACTGTTGACCATTTAAGTACATTGTCTACTATTATAGAAACTAGAAAACTTCGTAAACAATCAACATACGTGGCATTCATTGACTTCAAAAAAGCTTACGATTGGATAAATAGAAATTTATTATTTTGTAAATTAAAAACACTTGGTATTAGTTCAAAAATGTTAAAATCACTATATTCTCTTTATAACAATGTACAGTCTTGTGTTAAAGTAAATGGTAACTTAACAGATTGGTTTGACGTAAATTGTGGTCTAAAACAAGGGTGTATCCTTTCGCCTTTGTTATTTAATATTTATATCAATGATCTTGTTGATGAGGTCAAGAAATTGAACATAGGTATAGACATTGAAAATGATAAAGTGAGCATGTTGTTATATGCAGATGATCTTGTTTTTATCACGGAGAATGAGAGTGATTTACAAAAAATATTAGATGTTTTGAATATATGGTGTTGTACTAATGACCTTACTGTTAACTTAGAAAAATCTAAAATAGTACATTTTAGAACACAGTCTGTATCTAGATCAAATTTTTCATTTTTGTTTAATGGTAACAATATTGATATTGTTTCCCAATACACATATTTAGGTTTATTGTTTACTGAGCATTTAAGCCAAGATAATATGGCAAAAGCAGTTGCTAAAGCCGCCAGTAGATCGTTGGGTCTGTTAATATCTAAATGTAAAGCTAATGGTGGATTTCAATATTGTACATTTACAAAATTATTTGATACACTTGTATGGTCTGTAATAGATTATGGTGCCTCTATATGGGGAACACATGATTTTTCATGTATAAATAGTATTAAAAATAGAGCCATGCGTTTTTTCATGGGTGTAGGTAAATACACGCCTAATATGTCTTTGTATGGTGACATGGGCTGGATGCCTTGTAAAATCAAACAGTGGACTAGTGTTTTTAGAAACTGGACACGTTTTAATAAAATGAATGATGATAGAGTAAATAAAAAAGTGTTTATATGGGGTAACACATGTAAAAGAGTAAAAAATTGGCATTTTAGAGTAAAAATAAGTTTAACGAACTTGATATGGAATATTTGTGCAATGGTGCTATTTTGAACAAGGATTTAGTTAAGAATATTGAAAATGTATGTTTTGCAAAATTTAAGGAAGAATGGTATGACAAGATTATGTCAGATGATAAAAATAAATTACGTACATATAGAATGTTCAAAAATGTATATGGCGTAGAAAATTATTTAATTTTTAATATACCAGGTAGATACAGGAGTGCTTTAGCAAAATTTAGATGTGGTGTAGCACCCATCAGAATTGAAACTGGTCGTTATGATAATATTGATATTGAAAATAGATTATGTTTTAACTGTACTGATGACGTTGAAGATGAAAAACATGATTTGTTAAACTGTCCTGTATGTTCAGATATTCGTAATGTTATTTTTAACCATGCTAGTATTGTTGATGAGAATTTTTTTACATATGTCTGATAATGAGAAATTTATATTTCTTTTTACAAATGAAAATATGGTATTTTATACTGCCAAAATCTGCTATGAAATTTTAATAAAGCGAAAATGTATTTTAAATTCATGATAGTTGACTTAAGTTGTATTTGTATTATAATTTAAGAAAAATTGTTTTATAGTCTCTCATAATTCTTTATAGAGTGGCTCTTGTTGTTAATTTGTGTTTTAAAAAGCTGTATATTTTATATGTAACAAGTGGTGAGACTTTAATAAAGTATTTGTCTTGTCTTGTCTTGTCTATAACAATTTATGAACTACAGCCTACAGGCATTTAAAGAATGTGGCGGGGTTAAACATGTTTGTGAGGCATTTCATTTGCGCCAATTTTCAAAAAATCAAACCTTTCATTTGCGCCACAAGGTCATATATCATTTGCGCCAAAAAAAAAAACCTTCATTTGCACCATTTTACAGGTATGACAGGTAATATAACGGAAAAAGTAAATATTATTTACGATTTTTTTTAAAAAATTTTGTACATTATCTCCCCCTGGATATTTGTGTGAGTTCATATACAATACTGAGAGTCACTAAGGTTATAATTATATATATATAGTGTTCACATGACCAGTCCAGTGTGAGGTGTCAAGATGGACATAGTCAAATCTGAGACAAACAGAGGAAATAATTCTGTGATATTTGATGACCACATATATAGGTTATCAAATGTTTAAAATAATGAAAATAAATCCTTCAGGTGTACCAAAAAAACCTGTAAAGCCAGGATTACGACTGATGCGGACAGCAAAACAATTATAAAAACTTTAAACGAGCATAACCATGGAGTAAACCATCAGAAAGTAGAATCTCAACAGCTCAGAGTCAGAGTTCGGAAAGCATCTGCATGGTGATATATGTTTTGGAAACTTATATAAGCCCGGAATCTAGATATCCACCGTCATTTTGGGCTGTTACACCCACTGCAAATTTCAAAAGAACCAACAATGGACCGGAGTAATTCCATACACATTTTAATGAACAATTTTATTCAAAACATCAAGGTTTTATTCAGGTTTTAACATTACTTGTATGAATTTAGCATTACTTGTATGATTTTATCGAGGTTTTAACATAACTTGTATGGTTTTATGATAACTGATTTCTGAGGAATATGTTTAAAACTTTCTTTATTATTAAAAGACTTTTTGAAAAAATGTATGTTTTATACTATTATTACCTGTATCTACATGTATTTACCTGTATTTACCTGTACTTACCTGTGATATTGGCGCAAATGAAAGATTTAATTTTTGGCGCAAATGAAATATGGTTTGTGGCGCAAATGAAAGATTTTTTTGGCGCAAATGAAATGCCAATTGGCGCAAAAGCAAAGCACCGCCCTCAGCATACCTGGAACTGTAATTAGGTCAACATGGATTGAAATTGTCAATGTTATAAAAAACTAAATATGCTAAATATAATTTTATTCATAGGTACTTTTAGAACAGATCAATAATAATATTTTACATTTTCAGTAATAATACAGATCTGTTTGTCCATCCTGCAAATATCTTGATATGAAATACTGTAAATTCAGGAATTATTGCATGCATTTATTATTGTGATTTTGTCAATTTAGAAAAAAATACGATTTTAATTTTTGCGATTTTGTGAAAAATCTTGTTTAAAAAATCAAAATGCAAATTTAAATTATTGCAGTTATAACCCTGTCGCATTTTCGCAATACTAAAAACATGTCAATAATTTTTGAATTTACAGTATATTTTAATGCTGATTGAATGATTTAGGAAAGGTAGATAAAAATATTCAAAACATTCGTAAAAATCACATGGAAGATTAAAAAAATAAAAACACTTTTGTAATATGAGACATTCTAAAATGACTAGATAAAATGTAAATCTTCAATTAACTTTTCTTCCTGAGATAAAAACATGTATAACAAATACAAAAATATCTCGACAACAAAAGAACCAAAAAAGAGTCCTACATTTTGCCTTCAGCATCTAATTTTGCTGTCTGTTGTAAAAGAACTTTTATCTTAGCTGTAGCTACAGAATAAATGATAACAAAATTCAAATCATTTTTCATGAACAATTTGTATAAATGAAAGCATTGTGTATGGTACCTGTGTTTTAACTTTGTCATCACTAATGAAATTCCAAAAACTTATAAAAAGTATTTTTACATCAAAATTATAAGAAAATTTGGTAAATTTGAAGCTACTATTGTCCTTTGTGCACTTTTACTTCTTGATCATTCATATAGTGCAAAATATCATGTTCACTTTAACAAAGCATCCATACAATCTGTTTAATAATTTTTCTATCTGATAAAATTTAGGAATATGGAAAAAAAGTTCTATATAATATTCAAAATGGATAACTGTTCTATAATAATATCAAATAAGTGTAAATTTCTACAACACATAAATTACAAATAAATTTCCTTAATACCACTTTTAAAGTAATAAGATGATTCAAAACCAAAACATTATACATGTACATGCCCTATGTAAGTAATAATCAAATATTCATCAACAATTCACAACCATTATGGATAGCATTAAATGCTAAGTAATTATTTCCCCTTTCTTTCTTAGAAAAAAGTACCAAAGGTTTAGGTTTGGTAAGGGCTGATTTTGGCCTCAAATTTCAAGTTCATCTGAAGAAAGATTTAGGACACTTTTTAAAAACTTAAGTGTCTATTTCAGTTGATTCAATTGTGGAAGATTTTAACTGATTTAGTCATTAAAAATGCTCCGATTCAAGCTTAAATATGAAAAATCTATCAAAAATTGTCACTTTTAACATGGTTTTTGTCAAAGTGGCCGCATCCGTGTTCATCCTCAACCTTCATATATGTTATGTATTATCATCAAATACAACTTATTTTTCAATATTAAGAATGAACACAAATGCGGCCACTTTCGTTTCAGACGGAAACCGTCTAAAATTTAACTAAAATGCTAAAATTGTGAAGATTTCAGTAATTTAGCATGACTTAATGATGCTAGTACCCGAAACATGTGCCTGGCATTGCCATATTTGTGTAGAAGAAGCAATCTACTTTCAAAAAGATAACTTAAAGTTTACATTTTAACAATTTTGTAAAATTGCTATATTTTGGGGCCAAAAAGGGGTCTTACTGGACCTACTCCTTTCTTTGAAATAAGCAACATATAAGAAAACCACAAAGTCTAAAACATATTTCTTATGTAATTTCAATGTATAAAAAAATAAGAAAGTGTGGTATGATTGCCAATCAGACAAACCAGATAAAAGTTTAAAGACATGTTTTGCCTTTTTTATTTTTGTTGAATATGCACGTCCAAAAGATTTTCGATAAAATTCAGATAATGAGTTGAAAAATAATTTTCCTTTTAAAAAATATATAAATTGACATGCTTTCGGAAACAAACAAAAAAGAATGACCCTGAACTTTGCTTCTCTATGATTATTTCATCTTTTCTGCAATTTCTTGTAAAATGAACTGGAACTTTTTCTTTGCTAACTCTACATCATCAGATGAAACATCATTATGCAGTACAAATCTTAATAGTTTATTGCTGTAAACAACTGTCTTTACAATAACAACATCTCCCAATTCTCTTTTCTCCTCTTCTGTAATCTGAAATGAGCAAACAATAAATATGATTTTACAATACACAGTAAAAGATTGAATTAGAAATTTTTAATAAATTGAAGTTGAAAGTTTTACTTTTATTTTGTAAAAAATATTCACTTAGTAATACAATGTAAAATGACAGGGTAAATCTTTCTCAATTAGAGGAAGAATACCTATTTGTATATTTAAGCACTCCAATAAGAGAACTATTTTGGTGTGGAGAAAATAAATCTACCCTATTTACAATTGATGGTACATCTGTGACTATTTTAACAAAACATCTTCAGTGCCTGATCAAGGGGGGTTCCAGCGTTGAAACCCACTTTTTTTGGATGATCAATGCATTTGAACAGCAAAATATGATTGGAACCCCCCTCCCCCTTTATTATATTAAAGATGACAAAAGTTGTACCTGCAGAAGCCTATCATGTAAAATCTGTGAAGGAACATTGTCTTTCACCATAGTTATAAAGACAATATTGGTATGAACTCCACTCAGGTCTATATTAACTAGGTCGTTGTGACTCGCCATAATACCTGAAATAAACAATTCAAACCATGATTATGAAATACCATAATGCATATTAAAATAGAAACGGTCAAAGAAAATATCTTCATTGTATTAGTCTAAAACAATTTTCATCATCTTGAAAATATAACTAAAAAATACCTGCTCCAATTTAATTAAAATAACAATGAGAAAATCAACTGAACACCAAAGTTATTATTTAGAATGTTGTCAAGATTTTGCATACATATTACAAATACCAATTTCATAGTTGAAAGATGTATAATTCTTAAGATGTTTATATCATAACATAAAAGTAAGAATACATGTACATATATGTAATTAATAAGTTAGTAAAATATGAATCAGATACAGATGCAGTAAAAATAATGAGGCAAATGAACTATGTAAAAGAAAATATTACTAAGTGCCTTTTTTACATAAAAGCAAATTCATATATCTGCTTAAAAGCAAATATAATTTGCATGTTCATAAAAATTAGTCATCAAAAGGATGTTGACCTCTAGCTATCACTGAGGGGATTGACATTGCTTTGACATAAACAATATGAAACTGATTTATTGTCAGTTTTCTATAAACTGAAATGAAGTATTAATACTGTTAATTTTGAGCTAAAACTCCTAAATCATACACAGCTACTTTTGCATATATGTACTATTTCATGTATTTCTGTATTTAAAATCTGTAGTACTAGAAATTTACTTTTAATATTTAGTACTATTTCTTAACTTTAGAATTAATGTTATATTTAGGTACTTGTATTTTCCAGTACTTGATTTGTTCTTAAAAAACATATTGGTACAAAAATAATACCAACAATGATCACAGTATTCAATGTTTCAACATCATAACTATATGAAACTTGAAAAAGACAAACTTTCAAAATGCTGAAAATGTAACCGTACAACCAAAAATCTGTAGTACAATGTACTTAAATATCAAGTACAAATCAAGTACTGTAAAATACAGGTACCTAAATATTACTGTAATTCTTAAGTAACAAAATAGTACTGAATATTAAAAGTAGATTTCCAGTACTACAGATTTTTGGTACAGATATAGTACCTAAGCAAAAGTAGCAGTGTATATTATAAAAGCATTGTAGATGACACAACTAAGGCATATACATTATACACAAATATATTATCATTTGGGTAAAAAAACTATGTGTACCTACTCACATTACTTACACACACATTCATTCTACTGTGCATATCTTACCATTATTTTAAAAGACATCATTTTGCTACAAAAATGGTAAAAATTGCAAAAAAAAATTGTTAAATCAAAATAGATTTCAAAATCAAAGTACAGTTCAGTATGGACTATATCATGGTACACACAATGACAAACAATGTATAAAAAAATTTCAGACAAATGATCTTACTGAGGATTCTGGACAAAGAGAAAGACATTTGCAGACTAACTGTTACAACAAAAGTGTTATTAGTGAAAAATCAAAAACTAATTTTTTTTTTAATGCCAACACTGTCTATTCATCCAGTGAATTAGGAAAGACTTATCTCACATTCCAATGGGAATTTTGATACATAAATATGAAACGACAGTTTTTGACGCTTTCAACCTAAAAAATTTTCTTGAATATTTGGTGATACATAGAATTTATTTGTATCTTTTCAGAATATTTTTTATCTGGTATCTGTAATTCCATATTTCCTTTAATTTTTAAATAAGAAATTCTCTTGAAAAAGACGATCAAAGTTAAAAAAAAAATAATCTCAAAACAGGATACAGGATACATAGATCTATAATACAATTGAGTGATACCTTATACATTACTTGATAAAAAGAGGAAAAATAAATATTTGATTAAGATTTTTCAACTTAATGAATTTGATTTCTTTTGGCCTGATATACGATATATAGAAGTTAACGGGTCGAACTACCAAACTGTATTAACAATGTATATGCATTTTTTTGAATAATTTGTACCTTTTGATAATTCTTTAGCGTGTTCATGGTCCAGATGCAGACGTGGAAGTACATTATCTAAAGCATACATAGCAGCTGCAGCCAGAATACCTCCCTGCCTAATACCACCACCTAAAGCTTTACGTAGTCGTCTAGCTCTGAAATTATAAAAAAAAGTTAAAAAGTATCAATTTGTGAATGTGGCCTGAACTTGAACACAATAGCCATAACTGTACAAAAAATTATCCAAAAATTCATTTTTTAATTTCATGTCCTTCCCTGCATATAAATTGTTTTTATTTTGCTATACAAATCTCATCAATTAGATTGATCTCAAAATTTTGGATAAAATCATTACCAGTTAAGCTAGACAAAAATCAAAGATGCCAAATAGAAACAAATAATTTATCCACATCCCTGTAAGATTCTAGACTTTAGAATATCATTAAGTTAACAAAATCTACTACAATATCAAAACAATTTCACTCCACAAGCCATTTGATTCAAGAGCTTTCTTGTGAGAAATATACTCTTTTATTCTAAATTTACCAAATAAAAAACCATCAAAGTTTTGATATTTTTACTTTTTGTGAAGTTTTGCTCAACGCAAAAGCAGAATTTGGCTTTCTATTTCATTTTAATATTCAGGTTTTCGAAGAGGAAAAGTAGGATATTTTTAATGCCTCCTTTGCACTGACTTCCTTAATTCTGTTATTAAATTACCCAGAGATGACAAAAAAGAAACAAAAAAAAAAAACACCAGGAAAAAGACAAGTTGAAACAGGAAAATAAATACCTACTTATCAACAAACTCTTCTGTTCCTGCAATTACAGAGCCAAATGGTGCTGATAATCCCTGAAATAATTTAATAGAGTTTGAAAAGCCACATACAAAATCTAATACTCTCTTGTTAAAAAAATAGTATTTAAACATATTAAATATATAATGGCATGAATATTTTGCAACCACCATTACTGAGCAATGAAAAGGGTAACATTGCCTCCGCCTAATGAAATGTTTACGTATTTCTAGTCCAGTTATATCATTATCTTCCATAGAACAGAGGTGGTTTGTAGAATTTAAGACTTAGAGTTCTTTTGTACCTAGTTCACCTATATCTATAGTCTACTGTTTACAGTATATTTTCTGTGCCTCGCCATGAAATGCATTTTTAGCCATGGCCTTGTCAGTTTGCTTTAAATTTATGAGTTTGACTGTCCCTTTGGTGTCTTTCGTCCCTCTTCTTTAGACATATAAGAACTTTTCCTTTTCAATATAAATAGACTATTTTTAATTATTGATTGTATACGCATATTCTATGACTCCCATAAAAAATAGTTCACAAAGATTGACTAGTCTCTGTACTGTGTGTATAGCAAGAACATCAAGTAACATAATGGTAAATGTACATAGTAACACATCAACTTTTTTGATGACCATACCTGCCAACTGTCAGTATTTGCAGAGTATTTCCCCCATCGAGCTCGAGGCTCCCAAATGGAAATTTTGTAAGAGCAATTTTGTCGACTATTTTAAAGAAAACAATTAATTCAACAATGGCAATGAGCTTGTTTATGCACGAAGAAGCCAAAAACCACATTAGAATATATTTGAAGGGAATCCATGACCCCCAAAAAAAAAAACTTTAAAAAAAAACTGCCCCAACCTGGATAACCAAATCGCCCCACTTGTGAAATGTGTTATATCCCTTAATATTACTCCTGCCAACTTGCCCCACCTAATAGAAAACGATAATATCTAGATAAATATATTATTAACCAGGAAGAATTTACTAATGCCAACTCGCCCCACTCATGTAAAAGATGTTATCCCGTTGTATATAAGTTAAAATGACACCTGCCAGTTGGACATGTACACCTAACAGTCCTTCCATACACCAAATATACCAGCCCTATTGCTTATAGTATCTGAGATATGGACTTGACCACCAAAACTTAACCTTGTTCACTGATCCATGAAATGAGGTCGAGGTCAAGTGAAAACTGTCTGACGGGCATGAGGACCTTGCAAGGTACGCACATACCAAATATAGTTATCCTATTACTTATAGTAAGAGAGGATTCAACATTACAAAAATTCTTAACTTTTTTTTCAAGTGGTCACTGAACCATGAAAATGAGGTCAAGGACATTGGACATGTGACTGACAGAAACTTCGTAACATGAGGCATCTATATACAAAGTATGAAGCATCCAGGTCTTCCACCTTCTAAAATATAAAGCTTTTAAGGAGTTAGCTAACGCCGCCGCCGTAGCCGCCGCCGGATCACTATCCCTATGTCGAGCTTTCTGCAACAAAAGTTGCAAGCTCGACAAAAAAAGCACAGCTGTGTCATAACTTGTGAAATCTGTGCTGAAAACATAGACATTGATGGTATTTGAGTAATTCCATATGTGAAGCTCAACATTAGCTCGTCAGTTGGTGGTGGACAGTTATAGTTCCTTTCTGCAGGCTAGGATGAATGACTTTTCAGGAAAACCAATTTCACAAATCAAAACTTTCCTCTAGATTTCTCCTACAATATTCATCCAGTTTAGTTCTTTTGGTTTAATTGGACACCGTCCTGATTTTTAATTTTGCAAACCATTCAGTCTCTTGCTTGCAAATGGTGCATGAAAATAGGATGGGTATGGCAGTAGACAAGTCTCTTTAAAGTGGGTTTGTGCCCTGAAAAAAAGTTTTATAACTGAAGTTTTTTTGAAACTTGTGCAACACACATACCTAAATAACTATAACATAGAAGAGAGCATCATTCGTGTCAATGTTTTGTTCCTGTTTACATTGTCATTGATATTTTTTCAGAAAGCCTGAGGCATAGCTCATGAATTCCTGTCATTACATCCTAAATTAACATAATTACTGCTAGAATAATTATCAGTATGATATACGTACACTATCATTGTACAGCCCAAGTCTTCAGTATATATAATTGTTGCATTCATTCACTCCTGTGTTCAGTCTTTCAAAAATATTAAACATCAACAAATGAACTTTAATAAGGACAAGAAAACACTAGAAAAGATACGTACATACAACCCGTGTGTAAGTGTATTTGAAAGAGAAATATATCTGGTTAAACGATGTATAAAGGAGGAAAAAATTGTAGATATTGCATTACGATGCTTTCTACCTAATAGCACGTGGATATGTTTACATATTTAGACTTGACCCAGTATGACCCGTACCTTGTAGGTCACCGCCGTCGTTTAAACACTAGACTACAGTCGTGTATAAGACAATAAAATGCTTAAGCCTGTACTATTTGTGTGAAGTAAATGTGTTTTTTCTGTACATTTAAATTGTTTTACCTGATAGCAAGGACGTATATCTATCCGTTTCCTTCTCAATTCACTTTGTCAATTTCTTCGACTCAGTCAGTTCAAGTTTGAGCTTCTTCAAAACATACGTATTACTGCGTCCGGAAGTGAAAAAAATATTAGAAATCCTCGTAAAATAATGCTATTTTCAATTTTGTGGAATCCATTTTGTTATATTTATTATATAAAGATAAAAAAAGTTACGATTAATTATGAATTTGCATATCATTATACGGAACGTTTATGGACTATTTTTCCATAGCTGTAAGTCGGTCATTTTGGCGGGAAATCATGTACACATACACACGTAGATTGGCTGGTACCTGATCGTAATGTTACACATCAGATATATCAAATAGCTAATACCCGGAACCAGGATAATACGTAGACAACATACATAACTAATACCGAAATTGAAAACGCTTTACAGTTTCTCGTTTATAAACCGAATTCCGCTTTGAATTATAGAAGATGCAATATTAATCATGTTCAGTCGACTTTTCATTGTTATATCAACGTCTGAACTAATTAAAAAATCTTTAGATGTCAGATAACACTCGAAATTGACCCGACCTCTTTCCACACGGAATACAAATAATGATAGTTTGTAGTCAGGTTGACTGCTTATAATGCAAAATACACATTAAAAACAAGTTCTATAAAACGAACAATACACACTGATCGTTTCTTTAGTCCCCAATGTAAATGAAAGAAACAAAAACCATATCATACCATAAAAAGAAGAGGAGAAATTCGAACATTTCCGGATCTATTTCTGGCCAAAAGACCCCCTGCATAGATTGCGTATGAAAAGATGAACCTCATGACTTGAAAGTCAGTCCTTAAAGCACTGCCTTTAAAAACTAGCTAGCATTTTAACCAAAACAGTCAATTGTAAAGAACCTTTAAGTTAGTGATATTCCATTAAATTAGATGTGAGAGGGTTACTAGGTAGAAAGTGGAGTTTTGTTTATGGATTTAATATGTTGTGATTCATTTTTGGTTGTATTTCATTTGATGTATGCAAAATAACTAAAACAAAATATACCTCTTATTGGGGAATTTTTTTAATTCCATGTTTACACTATCACAGCCTTTAAATATGTAACCATAACCTGATGTGGTATATATTTGAGCAGGTAAAAATAATTATTTCTGTTAATGTACCTTAGAAAAACACATGTTGACAGTATCTGTATATTTGAGTATATCTTTTACAGGAACATTTAAAGCTGTAGCAGCATTTAATACTCTGGCTCCATCTAAATGTACATTTACATTAGCACTTTTAGCTATATTGTATACCTGAAAAAAACAACAGCCAAAAAACTAATATTTTTCTTTTATAAAATCTAAATTCTTATAAGTTCAAAGTATAAATTTTCTATAAGCATGTAGGCAGACTTTTTTAAAACCACAAAATCATATATCAAAGAAATACAATTATTTCTCCTTCTATGAAAATTTGGTACCCACAAACATAAATGAATTCACAATAGCATCATATATAACTGCAACACATAACTTCTTTAATTTTCATTCATAATTTACTATATTGTTTCCAAAAACATTGTAAAGATAAATGAAAAATGTTTCCATTGGACTAATTATGATCTGACTTGCATATATAATGTTATAAAGGGACATAACTCAAGATTTTTTGATTATTTTTTTTTGTGAATAGTTACAAATTAAACATTAAAATAACTTCATAGTGACAAATAAAAAATCAAAATAGTCCATTCCATAATATAAATACATATCAGTCATTGCTTAATTATAAACTAACCTCTTCCATAAAGGACAATGGCACAACTTTTCCTCCACAGAAATTGTGTGTATTCTCTAAACATACAACTCTTGTGTACGGAAAGTGTGGATCATCAATCTGTCTTATTCTCTGTTTCATTATTTCTATATCAAAAGTACCATCTGGTTTGTTTTCTATCAATGATGCCAACACTCCTGCAATCTAACATAGAGGAATACTTTGTAGATCAACTCTGAAATAATCAGACAAAGTTTGACATGAATAGTTATAGAATTAAGGACTGATTTGATTTGACTTTCATTTTAGAATTTTCTTGAAAGTAAAACCTTGCATTGGCTATTTGTGACTGTATAATAATGCATTGCAAGTTTATAATTATATTGATCATATTTGCAGAGTTGAGATGATCATCATTTAGTGGTTGTACATTTTGATCACATTTACTAGCAAGCAGATAGACTGATTTTCATTTTTTTTATACCCTAGATCACTTCCATGAATTTTTTTGGCAGCACACAAAAAGGTCTGAACATCTTGTGCACAGCAAATAATTATATGTAATTTGTATGTATCTCAGAAGATTTCTATTTTTAATTCTTGTTTGAAATGCATGACATGCACCCATTTAGAGACACATGCTTCTAATTGGTTTGCAGAAAGATAAACTACCAAACTCCATACATATGACAAGTCTTATATGCTATTATTACCTACTCTATTTCTATGATAGTTGTTTCATTGGCAATCAAAGTTAACATGGCTAATCTCTCGCCATAAACATGATGAACAAGCTCAAAGATTGTGTAAAAAGTTACAAAATATTTCTGAGAAAAAGACGAGATAATATTAACAAATTGATTTATATAGTTCTTACAAAAGCAATGCCTCCTTGTTCATGAACAAATATATGGCTACGACTTCCTAGAATGGCTTCTTCTCCTCTGGAAGGGCAGTGCACACACACTTAAAAAAGAAAGATAACTCCAATTTATTGTCTAGAAACTACAAAAATGCTTGTTTTTGGCCCCTTTTTGGCCCTTTATTCCTTGACTGTTTGCCCCATAACCCTTAAAATATATCCCAACCTTCTACTTATGCTATTAAACATTGTGGTACAATTTCAGAACAATTGAAATACTTATACACAACTAATTGTCCTGACACTAGATAAATGCTTGTTTTGGGCCCCTAATTCCTAAACCTTAGGGACCATAACCCCAAAAATCAATCCCAAGCTTCCTTTTGAGGTTATAAACATTGTGTTAAAATTTAATTGATTTCTATTCACTTATACGAAAGTTATTATCCGGAAACCATCCGTCTTCGGGCAACGCTGACGACGCCGACCACAACGTGATACCAATATACGACTGCAAAAAATTTTGCTGTCATATAAAAAAGAGTTATTGAAATTAATATCTATTTCAACTATATCTATAAGGTCTGTGTACATTTTGGATATGAATGCAAATCTGTAAGCAGATGTTTAATGAAAAAAAATTAATTACCAGTTGATTAAAGTTCTAGGAATTTTTTGTACCTGTGTGAAGTCAGATGCACATGGCATTATATAGATCGACTTCTATAACCAGGCATTACTTAAGAGAATTAAATATGATTTTATAGTGATAAAAACTATAATTGGTCTAAAATTCACATTTGTTCTTCATTACCTACAAAAAATCCTTTTAATAAAGATAAAACCATTCTAAACAAGTTAAATTGACATTGTCAAGACTTTATATGGGCTATTTCCTGATGAGGCATCAGAAACAGGTAAAAAAAAATGTCAGATTTTTCAATACTTTTAATATTGAGTTTTAAAATGTAATCTGTGAAAGAACTGTTATTAAATTCAACTTGTTTAACAGGAAACGCTAATTTTTTTAACTTTCAGTTCTAGTTAATATTGAAGATCCAATGGTGGGCCTCTGCTGTTTTCTGCTCTTTGATCCGATTGGTGTCTCTTTGACACATTCCCCATTTCCATTCTCAATTTCAACATGTTCAATATATTTACCATCAATTACTAGTAGCTTTTCTTCTGTCTTTTGCAAAAGATTTGAATTGAACAATTGTTAATTTCTTATATTTTTCTAAATACACAAATGTAGTTGAAAAAGTACTTGATAATAAATTCCCCATAGTTCCAGTTGGTACAAATAGAGCCTTTTCTTTTCCAAACATTGCTGCCATTCTTCTTTGCAGTTCTGAAAAAGATCAAAGCATTCAGATTGATATCATTTAGTAGCTACATTTATGGAAAACATAAATTTAGTACTTTCATAAATTTAATAACATTTTTTCAATAAATTCTCATTATCCTACATTACTACAATCTCATTTCCAAAAGAAGATGATGTACAGGTTACTATGGAGCTTCTGTCCATATTTTTGGGGAAAAATCTAAATTCCTAAACTAACTTAAACATGTTAAATAAAGAGTTATTATACATACATCTTGGCCTATTCCATATGGAATTAAGGCAGCAACCATTTGATTTTCGGGGGGGGGGCTATGGTTTTTTTTTCTGTACAAACTTTTTTTTTCAAACAATCTATTTTTTTCGCGACAAGTCGGAAACAATTTTTTTCTTTCAATTTTAGCATTACATATAGTGGCAGCTGAGGGTGAAACAAACAATTTTTTTTTCTCAGAATCAAAGACAAATTATTTTTTTCTCCAAAAACAAGAAACAAACTTTTTTTCTCCAAAAAAAACCATAGCCCCCCCCAGAAAATCAAATGGTTTCTGCCTAAACGTTCTAAAAGGCAAACAAGGAAAAAACAATAAACATACATGAGGCCACGGTTTTTTAATTTGTTGGTTCACGGATTTTTCGCATAAAAAAGTCGGGTCGGTCGGTCGGAAAAAAAAAGAAAAAAAATATCTTTCAAAACAGAAAAAATATGCAAAATAAATATATATTTCACCTTACTAACAAAATGTTTATCTTATATGCTGTTTTGTCATCATTTCTTAACATTAAGTTCGATGAAATATTATTGATCAGTGATCATGAACATCGCATGACATCGTTTAATAATTTCCTGTAAAAAAGGGGGGTTGCACGGACAAACACGAAATTAAATCGTCATTTCACAAACAAGAAAAACAGATTCGCGTAGCTCTCAGAAAACTTGGTGAATAATGATCTTCAAGCACAAAAACTGATAAAGAAAAAAAATATAAAAACGTCGTACAAAAATAAGTTTCAACACACGTGTCGAAAAACGTAATAGACTCGTCCACTGGAAAAACGACAATATCGGGTTAATCAGTTGTCATGCAATCCCGTTTTTATCCCAATGATCGATATATTTTGTTATCTATGAAACAAGAAAATTTCAAATGATTTGTTAATATTCAGTACTTTAATTGATGTATTCCACCTGTCCACATTTGGACAAGTCTATTTCTCTGAGATGATGCATCTTACGGACTGATGACAAATAAGGGAAACGAACTAATTTGTAATTGGTTTTAAACACAGGTTTCGTTCTGCAAAATTATTTGCGCAAAAGACATTTCAAGGTCAGTTATAATTGATTTGTCTATTTTTAGAAACGTAAATTGGAAGTTTTATTTTTCACAACAGAAAGTGTTATCAACTTTGTTAATGATTAATGCATTTCATTTCATAATAAAGGAAAATTTTAATTATTTTTCAGGGATAATGCATTTATAAGGGTCGGCGGGAATAAAAAAGCATGAAAAGTCAATTTTATTTTTATTCTGAAAATCGGCAAAATCGGGTCGGCGGATCCGTAAACCAACAAATAAAAAAACCGTGGCCTGACATATAATTTGATAGACTGCTAACAGTGCACACAATTGTCATCTATAGAAATCTTTAATCTATAACAGAAATGATTGCTGGCCTATATCATTGTATATCATGTTTATTCTTACCAATGTTTGGGACCAAAACTCCCAAAATCAATCCCAACCTTCCTTTTATGGTCATAAACCTTGTGTTTCAATTTCATATATTTCTATTTACTTATACTAAATTTATAGTGCGAAAACCAAATGTCTTCGGACGACGACGCCGCCGTCATACGAACATACGACCAAAAAAATTTCAATTTTTGCGGTCGTAAAAAAAAGCTAGAATAACCATTGTCATTTCAAGAACAGCTGCATACAAACAATGATATGAAAATATAAAATGCAAGTAACCTAAAATGTAAATGCATTTTGTGATGTAGAGTAATTCTATATAAAATTCTATAAAACAACTACCATTTATTGTTTCATCTTCTCCATACACATCATCTCCAACCTCGGCTTCAGCCATAGCTTTCCTCATTCCAGCTGAAGGTTTTGTTACTGTGTCACTTTTCAGGTCAATTACATAATCCTTAGAATGGGGATTTTGTTGTGTGGAAGCAACATTGTAAAAACATTTGTTCACTTTTAATGGAAACTTTGACAGTTTTCTTGGACATCTTAAAATCTGTTTGCTTCCCAGAGGAATAATTCTATAAAGAGTTGAAACTTTCATTCCTGCAAAAAATATTAACACTAGACTATTATTAAAACTCAAGATACAAGGGAACATTATTTAAAATTATTTATGGTTAAAGAGGATAATTTTTTTCATAATGTGTTTATCAAATGAGTTATAAATCATTTGTACATATACCTACTTTTGTATCTAATCTCATCTGTTAAATCCAAGCTATAAAATTATTAAAATTGAAAATCTATATACTTTTCAAGTCTTTAGTAGATTATTAACCTTGGGGAAGAGAAATGCAAATTATCTTTTACATGTGGTTCCTTCACTCTATAAACATTGTCTAAAATCAATAAATATTATATTATAAAGTTTGGTCCACTAAGTCATTGTAAGTGGTATCATGCTTTTTATTACGTTATTATTAAAGCATGCAGTGATGGAAATAGTTCACAAAGGTTAAATTACTTTTATAAGTTTGATCATAAGCATTTGGCAAGCATGGCCGTGTTAACAACACCTGACAATTTGTTCTGTTCTTACAAATATGTACAAATGGGAAAGCCTGGTAGTGTAGGACATTAATGTATAAAAGTTCAATGCTTTATAGCTTTTCAGAAGTTAAAATTTTCCTTTTTTTCAGGTGCATTTTTTCTTTACTATAAATAAATTGTTCAATTAAAATTTGTTAGGAACATTTTTTGTTATGTCACCCTTATTTAATAATATGTATTCTGTTGATTAATAATGACAATAGGTAGTCAGTTTCAAATAAAATTGCCAGTTTCAATTTCATAAATTTTCAGTGATGAAACACTAGCCAAACAAGCAAGCAAGCGATACAATGCAACAAATTAATTTGTGTTCCCAAATTTATGACAAAACTATTTTTTTTATATAGTTTTTTTCAGATATGGACAGTATTGACTTGTTTTTATCCTTTATTTTCATTTTTCACAATTAAAAGCTGTATATGAAAGGTTGAAAAGTAAGTCTGACAGTTTAGAAAACTACCAGTCATATAATAAGGTTGTGACAGTGCACATAATAATAATGAATAATGTTTAGCCAGCAAAGTCCAAGGACACAACCTGTTGCATAAATCGTCTGTTCAGAGTTATTTCCCTTCCATTCGTGTTGTTATATCTTATGTTTATTGTAATTGGTCAGCCCACACCCAAACATCCAATGAAAATTGGTTTTATAAATCGATTCTAGGAAAAGATCAATAACAGACCACAACACTGAAAATGTGACACTGAATAAGAAATTGACCCTGGGCGTAATATTAAAAACAAATTGACTTGAAGATGTTTTCAAGGCAAAAGGGATGGCTACCCGGATTGCTGTCAAGACCTAAAAACCCACATTCGTTGGAACACTTAAAGTAAGATAATATAGACTTCGGTCGGTGACATGATTCAGATAAAGAAATGTAGATAATTAAGTCCTGTTGCTTTTTAAGGCTTCTGAATAGTATCAGGGTAGTTTAAAACGAAGCTGTCAACATATTATTGTCCCCTCTATTGGCTCTAACATTATAAGCATCGAAATAAACAGTGACAGTGTGAAACATGTGTTCAATTAAACTGCACATGCATAATTCCTGAGACTGTCTTGATCTTTATTTGTTAATTATATTATAACAATGAATTCTAGTCAAATCGGCACCTGGTCAAATCGGCACCTAGTCAATTTGGCACCTGGTTAAATCGGCACCCGATATAGTCATTTTGGTACCAATGATATCTTAAATATATGTTTTTTTTCCCAGTATTTTGAGCAAAAAGATGAAAATAAAGAAGGGGTTATTCATGTTGTTTTGACTTAATTACATTTTTGGAGGGTTTCTGTAAAAAAAAAATGTTCATTCAACTTAATTTGTATTCAAGATTTTATTTTTTTGCATGCATGTTTTAACATTTGAGCATTTTGCATGATTGTTGGTTTAAAACTGTTTGAAGTTTCCTAAAAAAAAATCTTATTAATTGCTGTTAATTATTTTGCATTTGAAATTATATGATGATATATCGAATAAAAATTTATCTTTTTAATAGAGATTGTTTTAAAGTCATTTTCGTTTAACATTCACATTGGTAACTGTCTTTTTCTCCATTTTGTTATGCCCCCGCTGTGGCGGAGGGCCATTAATTTAAGTTTTACCCTTGATCAGTGAAAACAGGGATTCATTGTTTTCCCTTTTATTGTTCTAATTTTCTCACAATTAAACAACAGCTTGGATGAGTGCTTCATTGTTTTTTGAAGAAAAAACAGCAATAACTACAATGTACCTGTAAATAGTTAAAACAACAAAAATGTTAATTATGTTATTCATAAAAGTTTAATTGAAAAGACTAATCAAAACATTGGTCATATATATTGAGACAACATTCAACAATAAATTTATGAATGAATCTATCCAACCTCAAAAATAATTTAAAAAATAGAGGGATCATTTATACATTTTTAGAATTATTGGATGCGGAATTGATTTTAAATGGGTGCCGATTTGAGTAGATGCCGATTTAACCAGGTGCCGATTTGACTTTTTCTTTGGGTGCCGATTTGACTTGTACCCATAACAATTTAACTGTGTAACAATATAACTCATTAACTGCAATTAGCCTCAGTAACCCTCTTGGCAATTGATGACAGATGGATAGGACAAAACTGTTCTTGAACAAGTTGCTAATTGTGATATGATTAATATGTAGCTTGGCACAAATTAACTCAATGCGCCAATTTTTTCCTTCATGCATTTTGCCCAACATATTTTCCTCTCTGTGCTTTAAATGAATATGTGCTGGTTAAGATTGGAATTGAGGAACAGCAGTATCAGATCTGCCAGTTCTGTCAATGTAATGTGTCACTGATCGTAGTTTCGTCTCTTCAATGTTCTAGCCTTCTAGTCTGGTCAACATAGCAGCTAAGTTCAGGTTTCTGATCCCAACCTCCTTTGGATATTTGGTATCTCCTTGTTCGTTCTCATACATGTCATAGTAAAAGAGTAATTTTGTAAGGCCAAATAAAATAGTATGTGTGGTTCCAGTTACATTGTACATCTAAAAAAAGTTAGGGTAGGTACATGTAGGTAGGGATTTTTTATTTATTTTATGTTTAATTTTACATTGAGTCTATGGGAGCAACATTCTGACTTTAACAGTGCTTAATTAAAAAAGACAAACAAAATCTTTAGGAAAGGCTATTTTTAAGACTAAAAAGTAGGGTAGGTAGGGTAACTGGAACCACACATATATTTTTATTTGGTCTAAGATAACCAAAGAATATAGGAGTGAGTATAAAGTATGACAGAAAAAAAAAAAATCATAATAATAATAATAAAGCAATGTATAAAAAAGGGGGGACCCGGGGTCCGATTTGCTTTTCTTTCATATATGATATTCTTAGTTTGGCAAATATCATGAATATGCTGAAATGTTTTTTGGTTAGGAAATTATACAGAATTGTGTGCTTTATAGTTAGTAGGTATTTTTTTTTTGTACAGGTCCCTGCCTCTCTCAGATTATTCTCTGCCATTTTTATACTGTGTTTTAGTCTGCCTGCTTAATATACTGAAGAGTTATAATGTTATTTGCTGGTGGTAGTTCTTTTACTTCTTATGCTGCTGTTTTTGCAAGGATGTCAGCCTCTTCATTGCCAGTTATATTGGCATGTCCTAGCTACGGCCTGGTGTCCATGATAAGATGCCTAAGATGTTCTATGTTTTCTTTTATTTCCTTTATTACCAAAATGTAGCTATTTTGGACCCAGTTCAAGGGGCTTGAACTTATTGTGATTTTACCACTTGTTGGCCAATCATGCATATATATTTTATCCATCATTACAAAGGGTAAGATAATCAACATGTTAAAAAAGGCCAACCTTTCAGAAAATTAATATAAATTCAAGCCACAATAAATTATTTCTTTTCTGATACATGTAAGACAAAATTAATACATCAATTCTTTTTGGATCAAATTGCTTTAGTAGGTAAATAGAAACAGGGTTGGCAAAGTATTACCCGCCCGGGAAAACCCAGGCGGGAATTCCCGGGTTTTCCCGGGCTGGGCAATACTCCCAGAAATGGGTAATACTGGGTAATACTGGGCAATAAGACTTTTTAAGCTTATTTTAACACAAAATAGTAAAGTCTTGTTGTAGTTTCATAGTGTTATAGCTAAATATATACATTTTATACAGATAACCATTGAGAGTCATGTTTCTAGAAGATTGAAAATTCAATTTCATTCTTTTCTCCACTACTTCTATGAAGGAAGAATACAAAATTTGAATATTTTAGGATTATTAATACCTTGTTAATTTCCATGTATTGTTTCAACTATCCAAACTTAAAAAAAAAATGCATTTTATAGCAGTGTTTATGTGAATTATAAATTTAAATGTCTATGCAATCATATTGCTAAATAAACACCCTACAGGGTCAAGTCATTAACCCTTATAGAAATGAAAAGGCTGAATATTGTTATATAAACATATCAATGTCCTAATCTGAATAATTACTTATTAATTAGTGATGTAAATATAAATTATGCAAAAGTATTTTTTCTTACATTTTTTTGTTAATTCTTAATGTAAGATATATACATTTGAAAAATGAGTTCTTTGAATTTATGTTAACAGTTTGACCAATCTAGACAAGAGGATGATTTAATAGACTTTCATAAGAGAATTATTGATAAAGGCCTTTTCCATTAATATCTGTGTAATGTGTGCCTACATGTTTACTTGTCTCATAGTTGCAAGAATAGTACTTTTTCAAATGTATATACACTTGTATTATCACTCTCAAACAAGTAAACTAATTTATAAATCAAAATGTGTTTATAAATATCTTAAATGTATTGCAATTGAGTTTGATCACTGAATCCTCTTTAAAAAATTCAGGCCAGTATTTTATATTACCCAGTATTGCCCAGTATTACCCATTAAAACCCAGTAAAACCCGGGTTTTCCCAGTATTTCCCACTGGGCTGGGCAATACTCATAAAACCCGGGTTTTTGACAACCCTGAATAGAAATCCTGTAAAGATTGAACACACTAATAATATTGAATAAAAAGACGAAGAACACTGAATATGTGACTTGGATGGAGAGTTGTCTCATTGGTACTAATACCACATCTTCCTATATCTATAAACAATATACTGTAAAATAAATATATTATCTTACTTTTATTTTATATTATAAAATTATAAAAAAAATGGCTTTCAACACATTCTTATCATGGTTTGTTTTAATTTCATATTTTGATGCCTTTCGGTTTTACTTCGATGCATTTCCTTGTCATTTATGCCGTCTAACTTTGAGTATCTCATTCATCAAAAGCAAATAATGTGGAAGTAAGATTGGAACAGCTTAGATAAACTATAATGTTGAAAATCAGCTGACATGTCAATATACATTGTATACATCATGTACATATCTTATAAAGCCCAGTGTTTTCCTTAGATATTTCATATAGCATCCTGGTAAAAAATGGAAATTTGAAATACCATCATGTTTCGAAAAATTATAGCATCAATGTAAGAAATATAGCATCACATTACCAAAATGCTATCAGGTCCTGGGGAGAACACTGAAAGCCTTTGAAGAACATCACATTTTCAGTTAGGTTGTGTAAAATTTCATAGACCCTTATCAAACTTCATTTTCTGACATCAATTTGTCATTATGACATGTACAAATGTATGACCTTTACCAATTTTTTGTTAAATTTAAAAAATCAGTAGATTTATGTTACCGGGGTATATTGGTATTTAAGTTTGTTACAGTGTATGGAAAAATCTTTTTCTCATAATCTTATGATGGACACATACATGTTTGTCCTGAGGGTGGCCAAACTTTTTTGAAGGGTTTATGAGTTGATGTGGTGTTCAGTTTACCATAATTTGTCAAATATTCAGGACAGTAAAAAAAACATTATGAATACCGGTACAGCATTTGAAACTTTAATGACATAGTAAAAGATTTTGCCTGTAATTTGCTATCTTAATCCCAGTTGTAACTTTATTACCCAGGTAACCCTTAACTAAAACCTGCCAATTTTATTGCACCTGTTTTGTCACATACTGTTACATGTATTTGTCTAATCACAACAGATGGTTTGACCAGTATCCTGAATGTCCAGCATGTCAAGATATACAAAATTGTTCAGCTTTTGTCAGATTATGTTCCTACTACATTTGTATTGTACATGCATTCTTGAAAATAAGTCAGTTGTCAAACTTTTATTTTTTCAATTAAGAAATAATTGATGCAAGCTATACTTTATTATAGTTTTAACATGGGTAGGCATCATATTCGTGATTATTTGCCCAAGCAATAGTGATTCTGAATAGGACAATTAAGGTATTTTGAATTTCTATGTCCGATAAGTATAAGTGTAAAGCGTTTGTGTAGGCTCTTCCATGAACCTCCCTTTTTTTTGTAAAGAGGGAAACGGCTGGCACTGTGATTTTTCAGAGGGAGGAGTTTGAACAGCCAGCATGAACGGTTGTAATATCTAGGTCAAATATGTCAATTTTCGAATGCAACACATTACAGTCATAATAAATGAATTAGTAACATCATGTGCACCATTTAAGAGTTTGAAAGTGTTTTAAAGTTAAGATAATAAATAAAGTGCATGATAATTTGATAAATTCATTATTCTGAAGAAGTCAATATACGCATGTGCAAACAAATTTTATTGGATTTAGAGCATGGGTTTGTTCACAAAGCGAAAGAAGCATGTCATATTAGAATTGAATTTTAATGAACATTTATAAGGCAAATTTAGTTCCTCTCATTAAAATTTGAGAATAATCCAGGGGCAGATCCAGCCATTTTAAAAAGGGGGTACCTTACCCGGGACAAAAAGGGGTGTGTGTGTGTTTCCAACTGCATGTCCCCATTCAAATGCATTGAGCGTCCAAAAAGAAGGGGATTCCAGACCCCCCCTCCCTGGGTCCCGTGCCTGTAATCATCAATCATAGACACATGAGCATAAATATATAAAAAAAATTGCGAATCTATCAGGTGGAGTCGATATCCATCTTTAAAAAAAACATTAAACAAAGAAAAATATTAGTATTAATGAAACATGTTTTTTTCTAAATTTTGAAGTTTTGTATGCAGTGTCACCATCACAACAGTATATTCATTTCTCAAACATAACTAACAGCAAACACAAATTCTATGGTTTGAACCAGCTGAGGATTAAACCCACATGAACTTGCTCACTTATACTTCCTGTCACATATGTCACTGTAACTGATTTTCAAACTGAGTTATTTCCCTTGAAAATTTGATTTTAGCAAAAATGTAATTTAATCTTTAAAATGAATTCAGGTATTTAAACAAAAGGAAAGATTTGAAGAAAAGTTCATTTTATTTAATGTTGAAAGAAAATATAGCTAAGTTTAACGTTTTATAACTTTTATTTTAAAGTTCTTAAAATCGTTGAAAACCTTCCTTACATATTTCTATATTTTAGTTCACATAACTTATTTTGACAGTAGTATGTTGCCTGTTCCAAGTCAGGAACTTTTGTATATTTGTAAATTCATCAAGTTAATTACTTGATTACAATTAATAAATCATTCATACCAAATCAGCACCCATTATCACTAGCCCTCATGCATATTGTCACTTCTAAGGTGATGCATACTTGCATATCTGGTAATGTCAAATCTATAAATATAATGAAAGATTGCTATATTACAAATTTTTCCCTTAATCTTACTGACTGATAATTTACTTTCTCAGCACAGATTTTTTTTTTGCTAGAAACTAAGGGCGCATGTGCCTGTTATCAATGAAAGTAACAATGTTGTGATATTTAAAATGGCGATATAAACAGATTATCATTAGTCATCTCAACTTGATTGATTGTTTCTCACTTTTGCTGTAATGGCTTAAGCTAGAAATCAATCTTGTTGAGATAACCAATGATAAGTTATAGGTATCACATTATTTAAGTGCATTTTAATTAACAGCATTAATGATTTATCATGTTAATGGGTTCATGGTCCTCATTTATTTTCATAAATATATTAGCAATTACTTTTCTTGAATTTGATATTTATGCATATTTTTGCCTTTTCAGATATTTGTATAGTCTATTAATGAAGAATCAGACAATAACAGAAAACAACAGAAGTTTATTAGTAGAAACACTCAGATCAATATCAGAAATACTCATTTGGGGAGATCAAAATGACAGTAGTGTGTTTGAGTAAGTATTTGTATATATATTATACATGTACATTTGTAATAACACCAGGTAAACATGTTAAAATTTTTACGCAGTAAGTTTTAAATTTTCAGATTCTAGGATACAATAGACTCCACCTAATCGGATATCGGCTAAACAATATATCGGCTATTGTAATATTATTTCAAAACTAAAAATCTTTCCCTTTATATTTAATGTTATTTTTATCATGTAATCAAAATTTGGATAAAAAATATATAGGAAAATAGGATAAGAATATTTCTTTAATATTCTTTTTACAATATGTTGAATATATACACATTTATCCTCTAATTGAATATTTGGGAAATGTGATATTTTTTGCTGACATTATGGGTATCCGATTTGCCAGAGTCTACTGTTTGTTATTCATCTCAACAATTTATTTTATTTTATTTTGCGAATAAAATTTCTGTGTCTAATAGATGCGAAATGTAGCCATCATGACTTGGTACTAGATGATTGACAAGGTGTAGTTTAGTCTAGTACATGACTATTTCATGTTCAGTTATTTAAACAAAAATGTTTCGAAAGTAACAGGTTGCTTAAGTCAGTTTTATGTCATATGTAAAACACTTTAAATAAAAACATTAAATTTTAAATGTTCTTTTCTTACATCATGTACATAATATACAGAGAAAAATATTTTATAGATCATTTGATGTCAAAATTTCACACATTGATGTTAAATCAGCTTAGAGAGATCACCATATACTTTACAAATATCATTACATTATTTTGATAATGTAAACTCATTGGAAAAATGAGTTGTGATTAATATTTATACTTTTTTACTAACCAAGAATTTTGAAAGTAGATATACCTTCATTGTATAGTAAAATACTGTGTTATCCCCAGAATTTTAAAATACAAAATGAAATGTAGCACCATGGAAATTTATAACATAGCACTGATTTTCAACAAAACAAATATAAGGCCATGGCCTCTATACATTCTATCATAAAATCATCCAAGTTACAATGTAGCACCATGGTAGAAAATATGTCAAAAGGGTTTCACAGTGCTTTAATGCACTGGGAAGAACTCTGCATATATGTATATATAACTTCAAATGTTGGACTGCTATATTTTTACAATATGTAACTTTCTATTTTTAGCTTTTTCCTTGAGAAGAATATGCTGTCATTTTTCCTGAAGTATTTACAACAAAGAGCTGGAAGATATATTTGTGTACAGTTACTACAGACACTCAATATTTTATTTGAAAATATCAAGAATGAGACATCTTTGTGTATGTAGTCTATGTACCATTCCCTCTCCCTCCCTCCCCACCAAATAAAGAATACAATATACCAACATTTTATTTGACAACATCAAGAATGAGACATCTTTGTGTATGTACCATTCCCTCCCCCTCCCTCCCCACCAAATAAAGAATACAATATACCAACATTTTATTTGACAACATCAAGAATGAGACATCTTTGTGTATGTACCATTCCCTCCCCCTCCCTCCCCACCAAATAAAGAATACAATATACCAACATTTTATTTGAAAACATCAAGAATGAGACATCTTTGTGTATGTACCATTCCCTCTCCCTCCCTCCCCACCAAATAAAGAATACAATATACCAACATTTTATTTGACAACATCAAGAATGAGACATCTTTGTGTATGTACCATTCCCTCCCCCTCCCTCCCCACCAAATAAAGAATACAATATACCAACATTTTTTTTGACAACATCAAGAATGAGACATCTTTGTGTATGTACCATTCCCTCCCCCTCCCTCCCCACCAAATAAAGAATACAATATACCAACATTTTATTTGACAACATCAAGAATGAGACATCTTTGTGTATGTACCATTCCCTCCCCCTCCCTCCCCACCAAATAAAGAATACAATATACCAACATTTTATTTGACAACATCAAGAATGAGACATCTTTGTGTATGTACCATTCCCTCCCCCTCCCTCCCCACCAAATAAAGAATACAATATACCAACATTTTATTTGACAACATCAAGAATGAGACATCTTTGTGTATGTACCATTCCCTCTCCCTCCCTCCCCACCAAATAAAGAATACAATATACCAACATTTTATTTGACAACATCAAGAATGAGACATCTTTGTGTATGTACCATTCCCTCCCCCTCCCTCCCCACCAAATAAAGAATACAATATACCAACATTTTATTTGACAACATCAAGAATGAGACATCTTTGTGTATGTACCATTCCCTCCCCCTCCCTCCCCACCAAATAAAGAATACAATATACCAACATTTTATTTGACAACATCAAGAATGAGACATCTTTGTGTATGTACCATTCCCTCCCCCTCCCTCCCCACCAAATAAAGAATACAATATACCAACATTTTATTTGACAACATCAAGAATGAGACATCTTTGTGTATGTACCATTCCCTCTCCCTCCCTCCCCACCAAATAAAGAATACAATATACCAACATTTTATTTGACAACATCAAGAATGACACATCTTAGTGTATGTACCATTCCCTCCCCCTCCCTCCCCACCAAATTAAGAATACAATATACCAACATTTTATTTGACAACATCAAGAATGAGACATCTTTGTGTATGTACCATTCCCTCCCCCTCCCTCCCCACCAAATAAAGAATACAATATACCAACATTTTATTTGAAAACATCAAGAATGAGACATCTTTGTGTATGTACCATTCCCTCTCCCTCCCTCCCCACCAAATAAAGAATACAAAATACCAACATTTTATTTGAAAACATCAAGAATGAAACATCTTTATGTACGTACCATTCCCTCCTCCTGCCTCCCCACCAAATAAAGAATACAAAATACCAACATTTTATTTGAAAACATCAAGAATGAAACATCTTTATGTACGTACCATTCCCTCTCCCTCCCTCCCCACCAAATAAAGAATACAATATACCAACATTTTATTTGAAAACATCAAGAATGAGACATCTTTGTGTATGTACCATTCCCTCTCCCTCCCTCCCCACCAAATAAAGAATACAATATACCAACATTTTATTTGACAACATCAAGAATGAAACATCTTTATGTACGTACCATTCCCTCCCCCTGCCTCCCCACCAAATAAAGAATACAATATACCAACATTTTATTTGACAACATCAAGAATGAGACATCTTTGTGTATGTACCATTCCCTCCCTCCCCACCAAATAAAGAATACAATATACCAACATTTTATTTGAAAACATCAAGAATGAGACATCTTTGTGTACGTACCATTCCCTCCCCCTCCCTCCCCACCAAATAAAGAATACAATAGACCAACATTTTATTTGAAAACATCAAGAATGAGACATCTTTGTGTATGTACCATTCCCTCTCCCTCCCTCCCCACCAAATAAAGAATACAAAATACCAACATTTTATTTGAAAACATCAAGAATGAGACATCTTTGTGTATGTACCATTCCCTAACACTCTCACCAAATATAGAATACAATATACCTTCTGGCTTCATTACACTTACATTTGTATATTTACTGACTTCCATCAGTATAAGGGCCTCGTTGACCGAGTGGTAAAAGTAGACCTATTACTGCGTTACTGAGGTTGTGACATTATAACAACTATAAGTCACTGTACGGCCTTCAACAATGAGCAAAGCCCATACCACATAGTCAGACATAAAAGGCCCCGAATTGATAATGTAAAACAATTCAAATTAGAAAACTAACGGCCTAATTTATGTCCAAAAAAAAAGAACGAAAAAAACAAATAAATATCACATAAACATACGACAACCACTGAATTACAGTCTCCTGACTTGGGACAGGTACAAACATACAGAATGTGGCCAGTTAAACATGTTAGCGGGATCCCAACCCTCCCCTAACCTGGGACAGTGGTGTAACAGTACAACACAAGAACAAACTATTTAAATCAGTTGGAAAAGGCTTAACTCCTCAGATGGATACAAATACAAATATGTCTGTTTTCCTTCCAAAATTCAGTGGTTATCTCCTGGCACATCAGCTTCCGCCATCAACAAAAAACTGACTGCCAGGAAATAGCACAACAGTTTTGAAAGTGGCATTAAACACCAATCAATCTTAAATACACAAGTCCTTGCGTGCATGGATTCACTTCTTGGGGACTTTTCGATTTTCTATATTTAACTAGTCAGAGTTTTTTGGGGTTTTGCTAGATGTAAATCATCTAACAAATGTAAAAGAAAAAAATAAACTACATGGTTCTTTTGTGGACATTTCAACACATGAATAAAACCAGATCGATCTTATTTGATAGAACCTCTTTATAGAGAATGTTCATGATCATCTATGACATCATAAAAGTGATTATTTAATAAGTATTATCTTATTTATCTTTTTTTTCAGATTACTTATTGTCCAACAATCACATCAACTCTATTATTGTTCACAAGTTTGATTTCTCAGATGAAGAGGTATGTATTTCTTTTATATTTAATCTAGCATTGTCCTAACTAGGTCATTAGTCTGAACTTACTGATTGCAGTCTCTTATTGAAACTACTTAACATGCTTTAAACACTTATTTTTCCTCAAATAAAGTACTGGCAATCCTATATATAAAATATAATAATATAAAAATAAGTAGATGTGGTGTAATGAGGCCCCTCATGGGGGGGTCCTAGTAATCACATAATCACCATTTTTTTGCCAATATAATCACATAATCATTAAATATTTTCTTATCTTTAGTAATCAAATAATCATAAACTAAAAATACAGTCCTAGGTAATCAAATAATCATGAAATATTTGGCTTAATAATCAAATAATCATTAAAAAAACGGCCAAGTAATCACTTAATCAAAAACCCCATGAGGGCCCTCTATAATCGCTAATGGGACCAAATAATATAAAACATGTATAAGCAAATACTGATCACTATATGGCCTTCGGTTAAAGTTCTGCCACCCCCAGAAACTAATATTCTTACATTTACTTTGGATTCCAAAGTTTGGAACAGTTGTATTTGTTTGACTGATTGAACACAAAATCCTTACAATAAGAAATACATATGTATATAAATTTAATTTTGGATGTAACACATCTTCTGATTGGCTGATAGTGTCTATCAGCTCATAAACATAATTGTGTCATTAGACCTTGACGTCAATGGAATTTGGAATTAAATTATAAGGAATGACTGTAATATTTACTGCCTACTTTGATACAACTGAATCTGCATGGTATATTTAAGGAATGACTGTAATATTTTTATCTGCCTATTCTAAATACAATGTAACTTAAAAAATGTGTTGCACACTTTAAAATATTATGTTGCTAATGCATTTTCAGTGTGCACCACATTTTTATGTCATTTCTTCATAGACAGAAAAAAATATTACAGTCATTCCTTAAATATACCATGCAGATTCAGTTGTATCAAAGTAGGCTGCAAATGTTTTAAGATTCAGATTCAAACATATTCATCTTTGGTAAATGTGCAAATTTTATACAAAAAATCTAGAAGTTATAAATCAACGTATTAGTAAAAAGGAAATCTGTCACATTTAATAGCCTCATTGAAATCTATTGATGAAAGTTAATTACTCCTAATTACTGAATTGGCAAAAAACATTAAAGCACATAACACTAAGACTAATGTGACAACATCTGCAGAAATGGAAATAGTTAAGTATTTATAAAAACAAGCTTAAATATCATAAAACTTAGTCATTATATATCATATTATTTCATAATGCAATGCATCAACTTGAAGTTACAGTTTAATAACTGTTTCCTAATGCATCCAGAAATGCATTAAGATGTCAACATTATTTTGACCTTCAATGATAAATAAAGAGCTCATACCTCATGATAAGTTCTAAAAGGCCCTTAAATTACTCATGCTTAGATAACAAAGACTTACACATCGACATAGACCTACAATTAAAAAATCAAACATTGAATAAAACACAATGACAATCTTGTACAAGGTCCCTGACTTGGTACATTTCATAGGACAGAGTAAAGGGCATTGAAACTAAATTTGGTTTACTCAACCCTCTCCTTAAAAATTACCATCAGTGTTATAGTAATAGGTATAGTTGAAATCCACAATGTAGCCCTAAAAGTCAAAAGAAATTGGATTTCAAACAATGAAAAAAATGTTATTATAAGAACAAAATTTATCAAAACATGCCCTCAGTTACTGCATCTCAGCTACAATATTATGATCTTAGTGTAAATTAGGAAATTAATTATCCCTCATGGTTATGGCCTGTTTTGATTTCTTCAATAATATTTTAAACACTCACACCTTTCACATGAAAAATATTCTTTTTTTTTAAATTTTATTGTAGTAATAAACCATTATACATGTATAATATTTTTTTGTCAAGTTTTATTACATTCTTAAGCATATGAAAAGTGTTAAAATGTCTGATCGGCTCATGACACTGGTTTGTGCAAAAGACTAGATAAATGATTCACATGATTTTTAATTTAATGCAATCAGAGAATTGGAGTTGCTTGATATAAACTCTCGTTAATTAATTTATTTTAAATAGTAATAATAAACTCGCCAGTATTGCTTTCAATATTATATTGAGATTAGACTACTCTAGTTGATATTGAGCAATATCAAATTCTCAGTGTTATGAGACCTATAATTAATGAAAAAATAAAGTCTAAAACTTTTATAAAATAAATAGATATGAAACAAATTTTTGTCTAATAAACCATGAAGAAATGATTAAAAAGAGGATACCTTTTATTACAATCAATTACATTTCAGGGACATGTTTTTTATTGTCATATAAAAATATGTCACTGTTATTGGTATGATATCAGACTGAGTTATTTCCCTTGAAAATCTCATTTCGTAAAAATTTTAAATTTTCTTAATAAATAAATTCAGATATTTTAACAAAAGTTTAAATCACAAGAATGTATAATATTATGTTATGATTGAAGAAAATATATATGATTTTAATGTTTTATAATGTTTTTTTTGTAAACCCTTAAAAATGTTCAAACCATTTCTAACATATCTCTTATTTTACGTCTATCAAATTAACTGACAATTTTAAAGTAGGCTATGTGCCTGTACCAAGTCAGGAATTAAATCATATTTGGGTTTAATCAAGTGATACACTTGATATATTTATACAAATGTTAGTAATGGACAAGTAGAAAGGGAAGGTGTGGTACAGCACTTGTTACTACTATACACTACTCACTGTTAGACTTCACATTTTAATAGTAAGTGTTAGGTTGTGACCAAACTGCAACTGTTTCACTTTATGACTTTTTCCTGTCAAAATATGATAAGTATATGCTGAATATACATTCTGTTTTGCCTGTCGAAATATGATAAGTATATGCTGAATATATATTCTTTTTGCTTGTCGAAATATGATAAGAATAGGCTGAATATATATTCTTTTTGCTTGTCGAAAAATGATAAGTATATGCTGTCATAATGCTGAATATATATTCTTTTTGCTTGTCGAAACATGATTTATAAGTATATGCTGAACATATATTCTTTTCGACCTAAATAAAGTTTGACTCTCCACATTTTATGAATCTTTTAACTCAGTCTTTTATTCTGAGTAAATAAAAATAAACTTCTTTCTTGTTAAATTTGTCTTTGTATGTTTTTGAAGAATGTGAGAAATGAAAGTCGAAGATATTTCTTCAGTTAACATGTTAAGATAACTCATTATATTATATTTGTTTATTTGCAGGTCATGGCATATTACATTTCATTTCTGAAGACACTTTCCCTGAAGCTTAATAAACACACAATACATTTCTTTTACAATGAGGTATGTTTTTATAATTATAGCTAATTCATTCAACTTGAAGGTCAAATTATTTGTAGTGGTTTGTGTATATTTTGTACGGTCATCATATACAAAGAATCAGTTATTAAAGATGTTTTAATCATTTATAACAGCTAAACAAGAATTTGGATTTCTGTTTAGTATGTTATAAAAAAAAGGAGATGTGGTATGAGTGCAAATGAGACAACAATTTAACAAATTTCAATGGAAGTAGATTTAAGAATTATAGGCAAGTGTACGACCTTCAACAATGAGAAGAAAAAAAAAGTATGGCAGGTTATAAAAGGTGCTGACATGAAAATATGAAACAATTCAGTTGAGAAATAAACAACCGAATTCATAACAAAACTATTAATGAAAAACAAATATGACAGACATGAACCAACCACATCTTCGCTAGCCAAGGGTTACGATCCACTCCCGCATCGGAGAGAGCGGGAGTGGATCGTAACCCTTGGCTAGCGAAGATGGAACCAACCACTGAACGACAGGTTTTTCTAATAATTAGAAAAAACATTAACTATTAGATGTTCAAGAATGAATTAATTTCACAGTTTATGTTTGGTTTCTAATTTGATATTCCTTATTTTCTTGTTATCATGATTAATATTTGAAAACTGTCAATTTTTCTACAATTTCTATTTGTATGTTTTGTATTTACATCTTCTTTCTATTGTTCATCAAGAAAACTGAAATCCTAGATACAGGGATCTCCATGGATGAAAATTGAACCATGGAGGAACTTTCACCATTACAAACCGTGTCTACGCTGTACAGTGTAGCGCGATCGGAAGTATTTTATCCCTCCATACAAGGAACGGTGAACATGCTAATTCATTGTTTATTTAAATTATATTTATTTGAATTTTCATTATAGAATTAGAAGTATCAATATGTTCATTTATTGCCGTTTTAAACCATTCAAATGCCAAGTCTTCATGGTCCCCCCTTAGTCGATATGACCAAAAGCTGTCATGAAGGTCCCCATGTAGATTTCTTGTATTTTTGGTAATTGTTATGGAGTTTAAAAATCATAGTATGTGGAGCTTATTTTTCATGGACACTGTCAAATTCAGAACCCATTACCGGTATGGCTGATTTGCAGCAACAACAAAACGATTCGTACGGGTTATGTAAAAGGTTAAAGAGATTTGTAAAGCAAATGAAAAGGTTTCTAATGACTTTATCTGACAAATTGATGCTGTGCAACATGCATCTTTCGAGTCTGAATAGAAACCGGAAGCGCGGATGTATCAATTTGATTGTAATATACGAAATGAATTCGGAATTACGATACGATATTTCTTTACCGGAAATATTTATAAGTTTTTACTTTTAAACTTTTAAAGTAATTCTAAATTATCATTACAGCAGTACTCAAGTTATTTGCGATGAAATAATATTTACTGTTTTGCATCTTATTTTGTTCTTCTTAAAAAGGGGGATGCTGATTGCGTAAGTCAAAATAAAGCATGTGTTCGACTTGTTAAACTGTTTTCTTTGTAACTGGATTAATAATTTATTTATTTAATCTAAATTATCATAATCATTTGCTGAAACTTAGTTGATTAATTCGACAAATGGATCGTCTATCCTCAGATAGTATTCTCCTGTCTGGTTTGTTGATCTACCTGTACAAGCTCAGGTACAAGTGATTAGCGATCTTAATCCGGATATCCCTCAGGCGTTAGAAGAACTGTGTTGGATTATAACATAAAAAGCCTAAGGGTTATGCAATTACATGCATTTGATTATAATTGATAAAAAAATGGCGTCTGGCTACAAAAAATGATGAAATTTTGAACGATGGCGGAAGACACTTTAACGATGGCGCAAGACAATTTAACGATGGGGCGAGTCATTTGACGATGGCGCAAGACATTTGAACGATGGCGGGGCGCCATCGTTAAACAGACCATGGAGATCCCTGAGATAGACAAAAATATTAATTCCATTCCAAGTTTTGATATATTTACATAATGTTAACAAACATGAAATTCTAACAGAAGTTGAAAAGTGTTTTAACAATATTTTGATTATTAAATTTCAGCACACAAATGATTTTGCTCTGTACACTGAAGCTATCAAGTTCTTTAACCATTCAGAATCAATGGTTAGAATAGCTGTGAGGACCATCACTCTTAATGTTTTCAAAGGTACACTTAACTGATTGTTGTTTGTATGCCACCACAACAAAATGTAGGGGGCATATTAATTTACCTCTGTTTATCTGTCCATCTGTCCGTTCAACCATCACTCCTGATTAGGATAGATTGTTTGTCTGGATATCTCCTCCTACAGTTTTGGAGGTACAGCTTTGATATTTTGAAGGACTTGTCATTTTTATGGTACAAGCTGCATAAAGTGATCATGTTTTGTCTGGTTATCTCCTCCTACAGTTACATCATCATAAATTGTGTTAAATTAATAATTTCCTATGGTCAGGGGGGGTCATTTGTGTCTTACAGATAGCATAACAATTTCTAATTGTATACCAACATCACTGTTTGTCAAATCTAAAATATGTGGAACTATACTCATGCATATGGCAGAGCAGAAAGGAGGGCATTGTCCATGTCTAGTTTTTATATGGAGAGCTAAATTTCAAAAAGGAAAGGAAAAACAAATGTTTTTCAACAGTTGTAGGCATTTTTGAGGTTTTTTTTTCACTTGGTTACATATGGGTACATTAATGTATACATGTACATAGTGTTTTATTAGTTTATCAATGTTAAGTGACTTAACTTAAGTCCCATATACTCACACTATATTTCATTGATTCACCTTATCCACCCCTTTGTCTGTCTGTCCATTAAATATAATTTTTTAACAATTTTTTACAGACACTACTCAACAGAATATGTTTGGTCAGAAGAGTAAGTGATCAATATTTGAGCACTTTTCAAATCTGCCCAATATAAACTACTTCCTGTTTACCAATACATTGAAATATGTTGACTGACTCTAAAAATCGGCATCCCACATTTATTCAATACATATGAACAGAATAAATTCTTACATTGTTAGCAGCTTGACAGTAATGTTTAGAAAGGAGTTAGGGCTTTAAGGGTCTGTCCTACTGTTTTCCTATACTTTGAATTGTGACTTGGGGTATGCTTTGCACGACAATGCATGTATTCTTGTGGTCTCTATCAGAGATAAGAATTAGACAATACAAGTAATGCCTTGTAAGTCTTGAAAGAAAGCTTGTAAGGAATACAATGCGAGGTTATAACCCAAACCATGCATTATAAAGCTTGTGAATGTAGGGCTGTATGACCCAAGCTAACATTCACTGCTTATTTCTTTTATTTGTTTTCTTTTTTTCTTACATCTCTATACCTAAGGTATCCACTGTACATTAATATGTTTTTTTTGAGAAATAAAAGTTAGGACCAAAGACATAAAAATTATAATTTTGTGTCTCTGTGCTAATATGGTTTAGTTAAGAGTAAATAAAAAAAACTGGTAAGGTCTGACTCGGACAAGATGATTTTTCGCCTTATATTTTGCTACTCATGCTACTTACATTTCTGTCAAATCCATATTTTTCATGTTAATAATGTTAGATCTAATTGTTCTTGAACAGAATGCCATCTGAAGTTTAATATTTATACATATAATCATACATTTAATAGACTTATTTACTATTGTTTGTAAATTTGTTTGCATTACTTAAAAGACACAAGCTCCCGCAAAACTTTGTATAACATTAGAAAAAAAAAAAAAAGGTCATAAGTTAAAAGTAGTACTAGCGTGACATCAGAAGATCTTCCGTCATTCTGAGACAATTTAGCTAAAAATTTATATAGATATAAGAAGATGTGGAGTGAGTGTCAATGAGACAACTCTTTAAATGTCTATTAAAACAATTTTTAATTCTATTTAGTAATGGTTATATTTAAATGTATAAAACAATATTATTTTTAGATATTATTGTCTTTTCAGTTGAGGATAAGGCAATGTTGAGGTATATACGAGACAGAACTGCAGCTCCATATTTCTCTAATCTTGTCTGGTTTATTGGAAATCACATCCTAAATGTTGACCTTTGTGTCAGACATGACGCTGAGTAAGTAATTGTATTTGAATTTTAAGTAGATTTTTTTTGTGAAATATACTTGTAACAAAAAATATTCATCCAAGATTTTCCATTTGTAAACTCACTTTTTCAATAATTTATTATGATTTTCCATTTATTTACTCACAGGGCTCTAAGAAATCAGTATATTTTACTTTATTCTTTAAACTTTTTTTTTTTTTAAAGAAAACTGACAAAAATCTGAGGACTATTGTCCAAAAATTAACAAAAACAGTAAAAAATCATGTAAACAAAACATGTGCAGAACTTACACTACCAAACATTAATATTGTACATACAGTAACTAAGTTTAAGGTTTAATGTGTTAGATTTAAGGGAGTGAGTCATTTTTTTTTATACAAATACACACATTTTGTCAATCCACAATTATTTTATACCAAGTTCTGTATTATTCTTAAAAAAACTCTGATAAATATGATCAATAATTTATTTCATGACACTGAAATAAACTTTTTTGGGACAGCTCATGTCTGACATTCAATCAAGTTTGATACTCTGTTAAGAAAAGCCAATGCAAAAGAATGAAGATGCAGATCTTTACTTATTAGTTAAAAAATATTTTAACATGAAAAATAGATCTTAAAAATAGGGTCTGTTCCAAAAATAAATGTATGGGGGTCGGAAGGCACTTTTTATTTAACTCTGCCATAAATTAAATTTTAATTGATTATCTAGTATTATTGTCCAGGGTATCTTTCTCAAATTCTCACCACTGATTAAAAAATTAAAAGAAAAGCCAATAGACCTAACATACAATTAATTCTGGAACAGCCCTCCACAAAAATCCTTATAATTCTCTGATCCATATCGTTTAGCTACAAAAGAAGATATGATAGGTATGTAAACACATTGTTTTAGACACAATGTTGGGCTCAAGTCAGACACATTTAGAAAACATGGCCAGTTTATTTTTGTTTTGTATTAGTATTTATTTTAGAATTTAAGTTAACCTCATGTTAAATGAATGAATAATATAGGAAATGAACTGTGCAATATTGAAAGACATCTCCATAAAAATTCTAGGATGTTGCTAAGCATTTAACTATTTATCTGAAGTATAGTTTTGAGAAAAATGTCTATGTACTTGAAATGAAACATACATCTAAGTTTTATATGGTTTATTTTAAACAGACATAATTTCCTTTTAGAAGAAAGTTATGAAAAAAAAATTAGAAAAATTAAATTAGAAAAAAAAATTGAACTTACTTTAAAGTTGAAATCTTTCAAAGTAACATGATATAATCATGTTACAATACTGCCTTAGTCAATTTCCTAGTATTTGTGTCTGGTATAGTTTGGTATGAAATGTTAATCAGATTATATACTTTTTATTTCAAACGTTTTTATTTATACATAGCTATGTTACGATGTTTGTAGTTGGCAAATCTATTTGGGGGTTTATATCAAAACCCAAACCTTACATATGTTAACTAATTTACTTGCAAGTGACCAATGTGGTTAATTCTAGTTTAACTTTAATAAGAGATGTTTAAGAAATTGATAAGAACTATGATATACATAAACCACGCAATTGAAAATCATAGGTTCAACCAAATACAAGTTTCCTATAGTCTTCTATGCAGAATTTTTAAAAAACTTCAAAATCAACTATCTACTTGTATACAAAGTTTTATGAATCACTGAAAATTATTACCCATGGAAATAAATGATTCCACAGTATTGAATATTCAATCGAAATTAATTAGATGGAAATCAGGATATATATTTAATAGCATAAAGCAAGCTGTTCACTTGAGCAATATTATCTTTAGTTTCTAAACAAAAGTTTTTATAGCTGTAGTCAAATGCTAGATAAAATTCAATTTCAACTGATCAGTTGCAAGAAAAATGGTTAACACATTTACGGCTTCTGTTGTGAACAAGATAATATGCATAAAATTTGTATATTGCATTTATCAAATGTATATTTGTAAATAATTAAGTTTTGAAACACATGAACCCAATTGGATTTACAACTTATTTGGAAATAGCAAACATGTTTTTTAACAGAAAATATTCACAATAGTGCTTCTCTTGCAAACCTTTTTCTGAGTTCATTTTATAAGACCACATACGTGTACATGGGCTTTTTAAGAAAATGTTAGAATCACATTGAATCCATATATTTTACATACACAAAACAGCTGCTTACTTTATTTAATTAATTTTATTCACTGGTCAATGTCTGAATTCAGTCATAGGTTTCTGTCAAAACAAAGTTGATTGTCACAAAGTCATCTTATTTGAATTAAATACTTTTATGAGTGATTATATATCACTAGTAGTCTACAGTTTGACTCTATTGTGCATTCATTATTATTCATTGGATACCAATTTTCATGGATACAGGTGAACAACAAATTTGAATTTTCAACAAATTACAAATTTTATAAAGGCTTTGTTTGCATGTTTGGCAAAACCAAGAAATCAAATATCAACAAGAATGCAAGATTTCATCGATCCATGAAATTTATACCCTCGAAAATAAATGAATCCACAGTATCAGTAGTAATACTTGGGCGTATCGGAATATTAGAATATATTAAATGACTTTGTAATCTTTCCTAGTTAAGATAATCAAATTGAACAAAAGGTTCATCTGACTATTTTGTACTCTTTCCTTTATTCATGACATAATATAGAATAAAAATCATAAATTTTATTTTATTTTTGTAGTCACCAAAGTAGAGACAGACTTGCAGATTTAGTAGCAGAACATTTAGACCATCTACACTACTTAAATGACATACTATGTATCAACATCGATACTCTCAACGAAGTACTAACAGACCAATTCTTAAACAGACTACTTATACCACTCTATGTCTATTGTCTGACCATGAGGAAGAAACATAATGGACGACAGGTAATTACAGATATTGTGTAATGGTTGGGAAATAGTAAGAAACAAGTCTAAACAAATTAAAGATTTAAATTGGCTGTTGTCCATTCTCTCCATTTGTCACGATACCAATGTAGTTTGATAGGTTTGGTTGGGTTGCGTGTTGTGAATTGTGATCCTTAGCTTGATTAAGGCATTATAGATATAAATATGTCTGCCATTTAAACTTTCTATTCAATACAGTGCATTCCGGTTATTTGCATAGCCTATTTGTCAGACGAAATTATGCAATAAAGCGGAGTATGCTTATATCCGAAATGCCAAAATACGGAGTCAAATCGCCGATAGTGCAGATCAGTAAAAGAAATACCGAAGAAAGACATCTAAAGAAAGATGAACGTCCTTAATCCACTTGCATTGACTTGCAACATATTGAATGCTTACATGTACTTATTCTAATAAAAGTTATTTGTCTAGTGTCATGCATTTTATTTCATTGTGTATTCTTTCAATAAAGTTGATCAACACATTTAGTTTTAGTTTATATTTATGTACCGACTTTTTCTTTACCTGAGATACGAAAATAAAATTGTTCTAGAAATAGATTTGTTTCTATGACCCGGATGTACAAATTATATTGTTACGCTTTGATTAAAACAAACTGTTGAACAATGCTACACAGTTTATAATCATTTTATACAATAAATGTGTAATTAACTGCCTTTTATATGCAGTATTTACCGATTGCACAGTGATGTAACACTGTTACTTTGCCCTTGTTAGTTTCGTATATATGCAAAGTAACAGGTAATGGGGCCCTGGACGGGTTATTTGCTGGACACGAGTGTTGAAAGTGAGAAAATATAATAATTAGAAGTTAATATTCTTTTTAAAAAATATTAAAAATGAAAGATTGATGTATGAAATTCTTCAACCATATATAAATGCCCTGTAATATTTAACATAAATGTAGATCACCCCTAGCCGAATTACGAGATTGCACATTTGATAATGATCTATAATTAGCCGGCTTTATATTTTTAAAAATACACCCAAAATGTTATCTACGAGTTATCTATGAATAATGTTTGAAATCCAATCAATAATTAACACCTTTCTAGATAGAAGATCATAGAATCGTTGTGTTTTTACAACAATCAGCTGATTGACATTTTTATGACCTCGAGGCTTAAAATAGAATAAGGGAAACTTTACCTGTGTACACATCGAGGCCTTTTTTATAATCATATAAACTGTTTTAAAACTTTATTTAAATAACACAGAAGTAAATGTGAAATAATATCAAAAATTATGATGCATTCAAGAATAATATACTTACCAAATTGCCGTTTCCGGTCAAAAATCTCGTCAGTTTTAACTAAGCATATCTAGCTGGCGATTTTTTTCTATGCAATTAACCGAAATGGCACTTGTGGGGCTATGCATATAACCGTACAATTTAACATTAGATGAATGGGAAATGGTTTTGTGCAGGAGAAAAGTATGCAATTAACCGAATTATGCTATTAAGCGGTATGCAATTAAGTGGAATCGACTGTAATAACATAATTGTACATCACAAAAACGTGATGTCAAAAAAAAGCGGCCTCAGCTCAAAACGGTACGTTTAATGTTGGCGCAATTCTTAACATTATTAAAAGAGTCATTGTGTATTACACAGCAATTTTCACAATTATAAAAACATCATCAAAATTTCCGAATTTACAGTGGAGAGAACAGAGTCTTAACATAAGAACATTATATCTCAATAAAAGAAAACTTTTAGTATACATCTATGAGACAACAATCAGACAACAGAAAAAAAGTCTTAGAGGTCATTAAACAGGTTTTTATAACCACAATTTATTTATCTTAAAAATTGAAAATGGAAATTGGGAATGTGTTTAAGGGACAAAAACCCAAAAGCAGAAAACAGCCAAAGGGCTCCAATGGGTTTTCAATACAGTGAGAAAATCCAGCACCCGAAGGCATGCTTCAGCTGGCCCCTTAAAAAAAGCTTGAAATTTGGTAAATCATGTATCATATTGATTTAGTATTGATTTGTGTTGATGATATTAGATATGACCTCTCAATTCAAAGAAAACCATACACATACAAAAAGGTTTCAATTAGATTTAGTGTCAGTTTATTTCCCTTGGAGGAACTCAGTTGTTTCTATTCCTCAATCCAAGAATAGTAACAGATTCATCAAAAATATTCATGATTGAGTCCAGATAACAATAACGAACTAAAAGAGAAAATTGATTCTCATGATCAAAACCTTCAAATTTTTAATTTGGTCAATTAGTTTATAGTCACATAATGATCATAAAATGATCAATGCTTTAGAAGAAAATTGACTTTAAAATAACAAAAAAATACAATGAAGAGCATGGAGTAATCTCCCATTTACAAAATCTTCACACATTTTGACATCACATTTGAAAAATAAAATGATAATATGAAGGTAAAATAATCTAAATGTGCGGATGTAATGAACTCCTGAGAAACCTTAACTGCAAGTAATACAACTGAAAAATTTGAAGAGAGATGTCAATTATTATCATAATTTTAATAATTTTATGTTTTTGTTGTATTTTTCAGGGAGATAAGAAACATATAAGTTCTGTAGTGGCACTGTACTTATTATCTCAGGTTTGTAATACTTAGAGATTATCAATGGTCATCTCAAAGAGATTGATTTTCAAGCTTGAGCCGGTAGGAGTTGAGATGACTAATGATAATCTGTTTATCGCTATTTTACCAAATACAACTTTGACAATAGTCACATGCATCCTTAGTTTCTAGCGACAATATTTCATATCACGCTACTGTGCTGAGAAAGGCAAATATCAGTCAGTAAAATCAAAGGAAAATTTCATAAAATAGCGATAATAGTCAATCTCAAACAATAACTATTAAAGATTATTATATATTTCCTCATAAAATTGAGAAGTGAAATGGGGAATGTGTCAAAGAGACAACAACCCGACCAAATAAAAAACAACAGCAGAGGGTCACCAACAGGTCTTCAATGTAGCGAGAAATTCCCGCACCCGGAGGCGTCCTTCAGCTGGCCCCTAAACAAATATATACTATTCCAGTGATAATGAACGCCATACTAATTTCCAAATTGTACACAAGAAACTAAAATTAAAATAATACAAGACTAACAAAGGCCAGAGGCTCCTGACTTGGGACAGGCGCAAAAATGCGGCGGGGTTAAACATGTTTGTGAGATCTCAACCCTCCCCCTATACCTCTAACCAATGTAGAAAAGTAAACGCATAACAATACGCACATTAAAATTCAGTTCAAGAGAAGTCAGAGTCTGATGTCAGAAGATGTAACCAAATCATGTCTATACACATACCAGGCAAGTTTAGTGGAATTTATTTCAAAGTTATATATCAACAATGACTTGAATTGATTAGGGGGGAGTTCATTGCCACCCCAATGTTGTAAATATTTTATTCATATTTCCTAGGCCTGGATTGATGAAAAAAGTATTTTCATGGAGATATGAGTTTGTGGTTTGTAAAAGTGGTCATCAAAGCATATAGAAATTTGTACTGTGATGAAAATTTAAATTTGTGATTTACTATCATGGCCATTACACACAAAATGTACGAAAATTGGTATTCTACATACAAAAAAAGAATCAATAGTTATTACAAAATTCAAAATTGGAAAAAGTTTGTTTTATTTCAATCAGTATTTCAATTGAGGTTTACATTGAATAAACTTTAAGAAATATGGTATAGCAAACAAGATATGAATGGGTCTTTGTTATTTTTTCCAGGTTTTTTTAATAATCAGTTATGCACCACTTGTACGCCAGCTGGCAGAAATTATATTCCAAGGGGACATTAGTATTCAACAACAAGAGACCTCAAGTGATTCACCACAAACTGTAAGTTATAATAATTCTTTAAGGCTGTTCCAGATAATAATGTGTCCCCCCCAAGAACACCCCATTTTTCACCTCCACCACCCTGAGAAATAGGGGGGGGGGGGGGGGGGGGGGGGGGTTACATAGTATTTTCTGGAACAGTCCTTTCATAATGCACTAGTATTAAAAAAGTACCAAATTTTAAATAACATTAAGAGTGCTTTCTGTGGTAAAAATTTAGTTGCAGCTTATCAATACTGCACCTTTCATTAAAAAAAATCTATTTTGACAGTTTTCAAATTATACAGGTGGCATTTTAGACAAATATTAACTTTTGATAGCAAAATCAACTTGGAAAATGAAGAAGTGTTAATACACTCAAGCAATCACATGGCCACACATAACTAAAACTGCCCCACTGTACTAGATAAGTACCTTATTTGAATTAAACTTTTAATGTCCCTGCCATTGCAGAGGGGGCATTAAGTTTTACCCTAGTACGTAAGTCAGTTCGTCTGTACGTCCTATAATTGGTTTCTGTTCTCTAACTTCAGTTTGTCTCCATCAAATGTTATGAAACTGATACATTATGCTTATTCATACAAAACACAGATTAAGTTTGAATTTGGGTAGATCACTTATACCATTCTAGAGTTATGCCCCTTTACAAATGGAAAAATTGCTGAATATTTCCTCTTCTTTTTCAGAGAGTGAGAGAATTTGTAGCACCAGATGAATCTTTAGAGGCCACATTAGACAGCAACAGAGGTCAACATCCATTCCGTCAAGGTGAATTAGAGGAACCTGTCACGACAGGCAACTCAACATTTTATATGAGAACTCATTCAATGACAGAGCATACTGAAGTGCATGGTACTTAATATTACATGCTTGTGCTATCGTTGATGCATTTTCATAACAGTTTAAAACCAACAAATATCATCTTTAAATACGAAATTATTTTTGCGAAAAAAAAGTGGGAATACATATTGTCACCAACATGTGAAAATTATATCTACCTTTTCTAAATAATTAAGAAAATTATAATATTGCCAAAAACATCTCTTTGAAGTCTGCTAGAAAGGCTAAATGCATAATAAAGTATTAATGATGAAGTTTATTTTTATTGGATAAAGCAAGCACACTATATATATATTTATTTATAGATGTTTTTGAGGATGCACCAATCTGAATGCTTTTATTTTACTTTGTGTATATTATTATAATGTACTGTAAATTCAGAAATCGTTGCATGGTTTTTATTATTGGAAAAATGTGACAGAGTTGTAATCGCAATAATTTAACCTCGCATTTTGAAATATTTTATATGAATTAAACAGGATTTTTCTCAAAATCGTAAAAATTAAAATCGCATTTAAGTCTAAAATGACATAATTGCAATAATAAATGCATGTAATAATTTCTGAATTTACATTAATCATATGTACACTTATTTTATTATTTTGACCCTATGTTTGTTGTTATCTTCTGTTGTAGTGTAATTTTATTGGTATTATTCTATTATTTTCATGCAAGATATGTATACCATATATAAAAGATTTACCATGCAATTACCAACAGCCATAATGAATAACTTATATATGTGATTTCTAAAGAGCTGTTTTATACACATTTATGGAAATGGAGTAACATCTTTCTTGTTAACACAGAATAACTCATGAAGTGGTGCATTAAAGTTAATTGCAGCTTGAACTAAGGGACGACATCAAAAGTTCAATGAAAGATAAAAAACTTAATTCACATAGTTTTTTCACTGACCCCCACATACTCCTTTTAACTTAATTTGGGAAAAATTGATTGACCAATAGGGATATATGTAAAATCGATTTTAGATTAACAAAACTTGCAGAAATGTTTACCCCCCACCCCCAAACTATTTGATTTAAGTTTTTTTTTATCCTACATTGATCTTTTGATGTCGTCCCTAATGTATAACTCAATAACAAGTGGTTATTGCTTCCTATGAAAAAAGGTCATTGACAATGTTAAGTTTATGCGATACTGTTAGTAAAACTTGGAACTTATAAAGCTTAAGACCTCATCACTAAATTGAATGATGATCAGTTGAGATATTCAGCATTTGCACTCTTGTTAATTTTAGTAACTATGTGTGTATTGTGTTAAAATTCTGTTTTTTTTTAACCAATAAGTTTGCATCAACTTGTATGTTGTACAATCAATGTAGTATATTCAAGGTAAATATATACAAATGAAATGGTATATTATCCTGCCATTGTGTTTAATTTTAAGGAGTCCAAGCAGTAACTGTAACCCCCTCCCCCCCCCCCCCCCCCCCAAAAAAAAAAACCCACCAAAACAATAGACGTATAACCTATTTGTCATATTTTTGGCTAAGTATGAAGATGTGTGGAGGGCTAATGCCAAACTGTGTCCTATGTTAGATCTTTTCAATTTATAAATGTTATTTTTGGTGACTAAATGAAGGTCAAGTTCAATTTTCATGATTTAAATTTTATAGTATTTGAGTACAATGTATTTGACCTTTAAGTAGCAAAAGTGATACTTAGATTGATTTTGGACTTCCTATTTAAATACTGAAACCTATAAAAATTTATTTATTTATTTTTTACTTGATCCTGTTTTGGGCTCCGGATTTGCAAATATCATTTCATACAGAGAAATCTGGTTTGCTGTCATTCTGACAGTCTCCTTTTAAGTATAAGTTTGAGTCAATCTATATCCCAGTTTAACTAGACATTGGATTTTGTTATTGTTTATTTTTATGCCCCATCTACGATAGTAGAGGGGCATTATGTTTTCTGGTCTGTGCGTCCTTCCGTCCGTTCGTTCAAGTTAAAGTTTTTGGTCAAGGTAGTTTTTGATGAAGTTGAAGTCCAATCAACTTCAAACTTAGTACACATGTTCCCTATGATATGATCTTTCTAATTTAATTGCCAAATTAGACTTTTGACCCCAATTTCACGGTCCACTGAACATAGAAAATGATAATGTGAGTGGGGCATCCGTGTACTATGGACACAATATTGTTTTTAATGAGTATGTAAGAGTCAAAAGACAGGTTTGTTGGCTGAGAGTTGGTAATAATTCCTATGTCTTTTCCCCCCCAATTAAACAAGGGTTAAGGATACAAGGTTTATTTCATTTCATTTTAACATGTTTTTATTCTTAAAAGAATTGCATTACAACATTACTTTTATTTGATGGAGGTAACTCCCAAGCTATAATTGTGATACCAATGCAACAATAATATTTTAAAATGGTGAAAAAGCTACATAGACATAAAATCAAAGAAAAATATTGATGTATGTCTTTAAATGGTTATAATATAATTGTACATTAACATTTTACAGAGAGAGTTCCTACACCTCCAACAACAGAACAAGACCAACCTACTCAAAATTCTACAGATGAGGAAAAATTACAGGGCTCACAGAGAACCCCTACTGGAACAAATATAGAACAGAAAGATACAACATTTAGTCTTGAAAATAGGTAAACATAATTAGTCTTTATACAATGCATATCAAAGCTAGAGATTTTTATGCCCCCGCCCTAGAGGAGGGGACATTTAGTATTACCCTTGACCCTCTGACTGTTTGTCCGTCTTTTCTGTCGGTAAGTACGTCCAAAATTGGGATTCCCTTCTCTTACTTTAGTTTGCCTAAACCAAATGTTATGAAACTTTAACACAATTGAATTTAGGTAGCATCAGTTATTTTACCTTTCTAGAGTTATCCCCCTTTACAAATGGAAAAATTGCTGAAATTTTCGTTTTTGTTTTCTAACTTAAGTTTGCCTAATGCAAATGTTATGAAACTTATACATAATGCTTATTGCAACATCACAGTTGAACATATATCCACAAAAATAAGTTGTTTAACAGTAGCTTTAAATTAAAAATTAATAAAATTATTCACAACCACTATCTCCTCAATATTTTACAGAGCCTATTTAGAAGCTGTATTCAATGCATTAGAATGTAGTGAGAATGATTATGAAGCTTTGTTTGCACTGTGTTTGTTGTATGCCATGGGACACAATGATGGTAAGTAGACTAAAGGTCCCAAGGTCATGTATTTGACCTTCAAAGTTTAGATTTTTGTTTTGAAAAAGTAGAGCTTTGAAAATGCTATGCCAGGGCTGCAATAGAACTAATATATGGCTGATTATGTAGGCTTTCTTGTATTACATAAGTGAAAACAGTTTGTCAAAAATTATGAAACAATTAATTAGAATAAATCACTTTATCTTATTTTAGGTATAAAAACTTTTAATGAGTAGTTTCTATGCTGCATTTTACAGTAGTTTTGTAATGAATATTAAAATATGTTAATTTATTTGTGATACTGAAAAATTTTCATATTTTAAAATTCACCCTTTAATGTAATGGTTTTATGCTTAGTTTCTTTCCAAATACTGAAATTTAAGGTGGTACCTAACACTACAGGGAGATAACTCTGTAAAATCAGCAGAACGTTTTAATTACGTTGTGTTCATAAGGGAATATTAAGCTTCTCAATGATCAAAAATATGCGTTTGTCAAACTGCTATTTAACCAGTGTATTTTTTCTGATAAAACGGTTGGTTCAAATTTTTTGAAATTTTTATATTTTTGTCAAAGGGTCAAAGTAAATACTTTTTCAAAATTTCAAGAAAATTAAACGAGCCAAATTAATTTTAGTTAAAGTGTTAGGTACCACCTTAACTGTGAATGGATGCATTTGATAACTATAATCTATATATCATGACATTTTTAAAAGCTTCAGAAGAATAGATATTTGCATGAAAAATATATAATGTGAAGTGTGAAGAGTTTTATACATAGATATTCAAGAAGCAATTTAGAAATATCAACTAATTTCAGAAAAGAGAAACATTGTTTACTAACATTATGATTGAATCATTGCATTTAACATGTTGAAACAGATTTATAAAATGACTATAAGACCTTACAATGAAATGACTTATTCTTCCTTTTCAATGTGTGAATTAAACAGAGGGTATGATGTGTTGTGTTGTTGTTGTTGTTGTTTTTGTTGTTGTTTAGTGGTAGCTACAGTGAAACCTACCAAAATCAAACTTGAATAAAAATCATCTTGTCAAAATTGAATTTTTAACTCTGGACATATTGCAATAACTTCTAAAATTGAAACAATTAATTTAACTAATCCTTTCTTACTAGTACAGATGTTTCAGTTCAGAATTGGTTTAATAGTTTTCACTGTACTTGATTTCTATACTGTGGATTCATGTATTATCATTGATAACAATTTTCTTATAGGGAAATAAATTGGCTATTTCATGGGATTATAAATTTAATATTTGTGTGTCTCTTCCTTTTGCATATTTAAACAAAAAATATATGTTTGAACAAAGAATTTTGCCTATTCTGAAGATTCCTAATTTTGGCTAATCTGAGGGTACCTACTTTTGACAAATCTGAGGGTACCTACTTTTGGCTAATCTGAGGGTACCTACTTTAGCTAATCCAAGAAATTTTATATTTCATTATTTGATTCTATTAAAGTAACTACATGTATTAATTTGTATTTCGTAAAGTATTTACACTTTTTACCCCCATCCACAATGCCTCAAAAAATAGTGAATGTACAGTATTCTATGTTTAGTCACATCATTACTTTATAGGAACTTTTTCCAAATAAAACCATTTTCTTTTATGCATGTTATTGATTAGTTTGAAATAAATGCTAATATTGTAATACTGTTGAAGACATATGGGTTTTTACATAGGAGGTAATGGTAACGTTTTTTCCTGTAGTTCAGTCCATATCATAAACTTGGATATGTATAATAACTCGTTTCGAAGCTGTAACATTTTCACATATGTGGTTAAATTTTCGGGGTATGAAGTGAGATTACTTTTTCCGTAAATGAGCACACCCCGAACATCCTTTTGTGATGCGGCTCCTTGTGGTAAAATATCCCCTTTTTAACACAATAAGTTATTTGAAAATTTAATACTTTGAACACATTCAATAGCTCCATAGTTTTTACACATTTATTCTATGTTCCTCTACTTTCCTAATCACCACCAATAATTAAGTTCAGTCATTTGTTAAAAATAGAAACATGTCCAATATCACTACACAGAGATTTTTTCTTTACACGTGACTTTTGAGTTCCTCATTTCGAGGCGCATTAGGGTTGTTGTCCCATATATTTGTTGCAATATCATGTAATTTTAAATGAATAAGAATTTTATATTTGATACTATAATTGGCTAAATGTATGCCAAGCCATTTTCTGTTTTACAAATTATAGAATACGGAAATTGGTTTATGATGAATGCAAATCAGTATTTCAAAGTTCAGAGCTAAAGAATTAGTTTCTTGTTAATAATTAGTATTATTATTTTAAATTGTCTTTATGAATTTTTATACTCTTCACAGAGAGTTTCTGTAGTAAAGAAGTTATTTTAAATGTTACAATATAATTAATCAATTGGTAAATAATGTCAAAATCCAAAATTTTGATGACCATATATGTCTCAGATTGTTCATAAAATTCATTGCTATCCCAAAATGTTTTAATCATTTAGTTAAGATTTATTCCTTATGCATGTTTATTTTGTCATAAAATTTTCGTCACAATTGAAGATCTGTCAGGTGAAATGAATCCAGGTTTAATCCACCGGCTTCTACATATGGAAATGCCTGTTTCAAGTCAGGAATATGACAGTTATTTTCCATTCCTGTGATGTGCTTAAGCTTTTGCCATTTGTTATTTTAGGACTTTCAAGGAGTTCAGTATTCTTGTTGTTTTACTTTATAATAAGTAAGGTCTCTTACAATGAAATGATTTTCTACAAATGTAGGATGCCATTCTTTTTCCAATTTTATCTTTTCTATACACATTTGAAATAACAATTTGTGTAAAAATGGTTATTTTTGTATTGAGAGAACAATTAAATATATCTGATGTTTTATTCTTTTTTATAGGCATACATCAGGGTTTAATGGACACAGTAATGATGCCAACAGAAAAATCTGAGGTAAATGATATCAAAAATTGTACAAAATATTTATAAAGAAAACATAATTCAAACAAGGTATAGGGTATATTTGTAGGTTAACAACTGTAAATGTTCAATTAAATGCAATTTGATTATAGGCTTTTCGTGCTAAATTTGGTAAAGCCATGAAAACATGCATCCACAAAATTTCATTTTCTTTTATTTCACCAAAATGACCACAAAGGAAAATAACTTAGATTATAATTTATTTGGGGCCACTGGTGCAGCATGGGTAAAGATGAATCTACTAAAATCACTTTTGTGATACTTTCTTTATAATGTGTGTATGAAAACAATAGTTGTTTCTTTTTCAGACCAAAGATCATTACAATGTAGCGTTAGTAGAGAGACTTATAAGAATTATCACATTGGCCAGTCAGAGTGGTAAGCTTAACTTTATAGATTTAGAAAAATAGATTTTTATTTTTTTTGTCAAGCCTTTCTTAGTTGAGAAAGAACAATACAAAAAACACTTTAAAGCATGTTTTATTTTTACCTTGGATGGATAGCTACAATACATTTCAATACAAAATTCATTTCAGTTATTTAAAATCAAACTTAATGATTTAATGTTAGCTATTAATGTTATAATCTGGTACAAATGGTTTGAGATAAGATATTTTAAAAACTATATATTATATTAGAAACCATAAAAAAAAAAAACCAAACAGAAGACTAGACTAACAACCACGAATAAACAACCCACACAATACAATACAATACAATAATAATTTATTAATGTCTCACCATCAATAATACAGTATACACATTTCACATTATAAAAGTAAACCTTTTTTAAAATTATTAATGCCATTCTAAAAGAATTATGAGAGACAGATTAAAAGGAACTAGTATTTACAAATTTTCAAAAAGCAAACACAAACCAAAACAAGCAGATAAAAAAGAGTGAAAAGTACCTACAAAAATCAATATAGAATTGAAAAGTTCATATATTTCATAGAACAGTCAATTTGATGTTCGGAAATTTCTGCATAATAAATTTTATTAGAAATCCTTATTAACCCTTTCAACGCTATACACGGCATATGCCGCGATGACATACGCCGTCCGCCACTGCTATTCGCGGCATATGCTGCGATGACAACGGATTTTTCACACTCTTAAACCATTCGGTTTTCATTCGGGTCCTCTCTAATTTTTCCTTGTATGAATCGAGGATATGCAAGGTCTCATTTGCGCTTGAAATCCCGGCAATTTTTATTGTAAAATCATGCAGTAGAAGGAAAATTGAAGGAAAATAAAAACAAATATTTTGACAAATGCAAATGGCGGAAATCGGAAATGAAGCTGTAAATATGGAAATATTTCAGCATTTCTATGGCGAAACTGATGACGAGGATTAGTTAAAAGGTTTCTTGTTATCTCAATGTGTTTATTACATTCAATTCGTGTGGGAAATATGATTTGATCGATCATTACGAGACGTATAAAAAGGGGGGAAAACGGAGGTTGACTGAAAATTTTGAGGACGGAGCCACTGATTTGTGCCATGATTACATAATACGTTGTGTATGGTGCAATACGCTACGGAATCGAGCAATTGGTGTCTTCTTTATTATATGGCAGATAAAAAAACAAAATAGATGAAGACGAAAAGTAGTTTTTATTCAAAATTCAACACAAATGTAACAAATTACACCTTTTACCTGTTAATTACCTGAAAATGCAGGTAACCTGATAAAAATTTTACTGAAATAACTGCCTAACATTACAGTTCATACTCTCCTGAGCATTTTTCATGCAATAACTTTTTCTGTATCTCTTACAATAAAAAAGATACAGCAGTCTGAAAAGGAATATACTGTTCTAATGAATGAACACAAAAAAAATGCAGCAGCAGCAGCCATTTTTCTATTTTTTTGTGTAGCGTTGAAAGGGTTAATAGAAACAAAGCCAAAGATAGTAAAATTTAATTCATGTATATTTTCTTGTTGCAGGAAATAAAGTGAGATTATCCACATTAGAACTAACTATCAAACTTTTGAAACAGCTGGTCTGTATGAGTGGGAAATCATACCTACAAGACAGACATCTTGCCAGCATTGAGAATGCTAGGGAGTGTTGTACACAACTACTCAGGAATTTTTATAAGGTTATTTATTTATTATTTTAAACTTTAATCAAGTAAACAGGTATAATCATCTTTTGACATATTCATCTTGCTAGATCTTAATCATTTATAAGTCTGTCTGTCTGAAAACAGAATGAGGTCTTGTATAGTAAACAGGGGGACATAAACAAATAATTGATATAAAATTTTGCAAAGAATTTATAGTAAATATTTTATGCTAGAACATAGTTTTAGGACTGTAAAATGCTACAAGTAAGGATAAAATTTGTCACTTTTTTTTTGTACATCCTGAAATTGGTTTCTGTTGTATTGCCCAAATGTTAACAATGTTTATTACCACATAACATAGATCAAAACAGAATATGGGTGATTTCACTTTCAATCTTCCTGAGTTACGTCCCTTTTTAAAAAGAAAAAAATCTGAATTTGCCCTTTCTGTACTCTAACTTTGCTACAACCAAAATGTGTCAGAAACATATGCACAATGCTTATTACCACCAAACAGAGATAGAATTTTGAATTCTGGTGTTATTACTTTCACATTTCTTAAGTTATGTCCTTTTATGAATAAAAAAAAATAAGATTTTTTCAGTTCCTCACTCTTACTTTACTTGCCTCTACCAACTGGTATGAAACTTTAACACTATGCTATTGGCCACCAAAGATGACCAAACACAGATAAATATCAAATTTTGGTAATGTCAAATTCAATTCTTGAGTTATGTTCCTATGCAAATAGAAAAACTGAGATTCTGCTGTTTCTGCACTCTAGTAACAGCCCTCTTCAAACAAAGAAAAACAAAAATGCACACACATGGGCCATGGACACATTCTTCTTTTATTTATCAATAATTATTTTCCATAATGGGACACACAAACATGTTGACCTGAAAACAAAAGTAGCGTGCAGTTTGAAACCAGAATTCAATGTAGAGAAATTGGAGTTTTATGGGAAAAAAATAGTTCATTATGTTGATGTGTGTACGCTACTAGCCTTTGTGGTCAAACCAATCAAATTCTGGTTTTAAGTCTCTAAATTACAATGGCTTCCTTAGAGTAGAAAAAAATTTCATCTTAACTTGATTAATATGTTTCAGTGTGCTTTGGTAAGAAACTTTTATGCATTTGTCATAATATACACTCTATTTTATACTCTTTAAGTAAGTAACAATTGTGAGGAATGTACCCAAAGCAAACAATAACCAATCAACTGAAATATGAATAATTAGTACTGGTTATTTTAAAAGTCTGAAATAAAGAAAAGCAGTGCCAACAATGAGTTAGTTTGTGAATAGATGATTTATAATTTAAGGGAAACCAAACTATTAGTAGTGGGTCGATTATATTTGGTATGCAATTGTGATAGCATTGGGAATAGTCAAAACTATACAACAACCAGTAACAAAAATAAAGCAAGTAATCTGTTCTGCATGCCACTGCTAAAAAAACAGTCAACCATTCCTGTCATCTTGAATTTACTTTCTAAATGGTTTTTCTGAAAATTCAACCATATTGTCATCTCGAATTTACTTTCTAAATGGTTTTCCTGAAAATTCAACCATTCCTGTCATCTTGAATTTACTTTCTAAATGGTTTTCCTGAAAGTTCTAAAACTACTGTATATTATATAAACAGAAACCCCTTGCATTTTTTCATATTTAATCTATATGCATGCCAGTTAAATATGTAATTTCTGAATTCAAAGTAATATTTGAAGTAAAATATTGATACATGCAGTACAATTTCAGTGGTCTGGTTTTGCATTTTATTTAAATGGACTCAATACTTCATATTGATTAATTTGTAAATGTAAAGTGTAAATGAAAGTACAAATACTTAAAAATAGATATTTGTTTGACAGGCACCTAAAAATGCATAGAGACAAAAAATGAACATGTAGAGGATCTATGCAGATGTTGATACAACAAATTACTGAAAATTCAGAAATTATTGTGTGCATTTATTATTGCTATTTTGTCATTTTAGACTTAAATATTATTTTAATCTTTGTGATATTGAGAAAAATCCTGTTTGATTCATAAAAAAAAATCCCAAATGTGAGTTTGAATTATTTCAATTATAAACCTGTTGCATTTTTTGCAATAATAAAAGCATCGCAATTATTTCTGAAAGTACAGTAATGATTAATAGAAGGTCTTTAGAGTTGAACTGCAGCATCTCTACCTTGTTGTAAGGTTGCTGTTTATAAAACAAATGATAAAAGTTTTTAAAGCATATGTTTGTGTATCTATTCAGTGAAGGAATTCCCAGAAATTTTATACGTAGACAATAAATTATTTGAGTTTTCAGTGAAATTAGGAATGGTTTCTTTGGAATTAGAAGTATTGGAGAGAAATGATTTAGGTGAAAGTCTGATGCTTTTTTTATTTGCAAGTTTTACCTTTTCACTCATGCTATACACATTTGCCTGCTCCTAAGTCAGGAACCATGCAGTGATTGTCTAATGTCATATCTTTTGGGATTTTTTTCAGAGAGAGAGAACTTGCTGTAGATGGCAGCTTCTTGATAATCTCTGTTTAAGTTATTCCTCTCATTGTACAAGACTATATATTTACCTCTAAGATGTTGTTTGTTTATTTGTGTCATTTTGACACTTTGGTAGTCATTTGATTTAATTTTTTATGTCCCACCAACCAGTGGGGCATTATGTTTTCTGGTCTGTGGGTCTGTTCTGCTGTTTGTATGTCTGTCTGTCCCTCCATCTGTCCCACTTCAGGTTAAAGTTTTTGATCAAGGTAGTTTTCGAAGAAGTTGAAGTCCAATCAACTTGTGACTTAGTACACATGTTCACTATGATATGATCTTTCTAATTTAAATGCCAAATTAGATTTTTTACCCCAATTTCACAGTCCACTGAACATGGAAAATTATAGTGCAAGTTTCAGGTTAAAGTTTTTGGTCAAGGTAGTTTTTGTTGAAGTTGAAGTCCAATCAACTTGAAACTTAGTACACATGTTCCCTATGATTTTATCTTTCTGATTTAAATGCTAATTACACTTTCCATTGAACATAGAAAATGATAGTGCGAGTGGGGCATATGTGTACTATGGACACATTCTTGTTACAGTATAAGTTAATGGTATCCCAATTAAATTATTACCCTCATATGCTCTCACATCTGTGATATTATAACATGTCAACATTGTATAAACAATGTTCTTATTGACATATTCACATGCAATAAATGGTATTATTCCATATTGGTATTATTTTAGTAGGTTTCTCTATATGAATTGGATTTTGAATAAAAAAGCATATTCACCTGAGAAAGTGTTATTCACCGCGCTAAACGTCACGCGCTTTTACATGCAACGTTATGGTAAAATGTTTCATGTAAAAAAAAAATTGGTATATGTTTGTCATTAGATAAATTTTCTTCTCTCGGACTATGGAATAAAACAATTACTGTCTTTTGTTTCGGTAAATATGGGGTTTTATTGACTTTTGAAAAACTGATATTCACTTCGGCCGTCGGCCTCAGTGAATATCATTTTTTTTAAAGTCAATAAAACCGCATATTTACCTCATCAAAAGACAGTAATTGTATATTATTGTATAGCAATATAATATTTCCCACAGAACGTAACCAAAAGTTAGCGTGCAATAAATTCTAATATTGCACTAATGCAATAAATTTTCAAAATTCATGACGTCATCAACGTTTAAATCTTAGTTTAAACCAATTTTTACTGTCAAATATTATATTGCTATACAATAAAAGGGTTATTGCATGAATATTGGGGAATATTGTCCCTCGTAGAACATATATTGCACTCGCAAGCTCGTGCAATATAGAATTCTACTCGGGACAATATTCCCCAATATTATACAATAACCCTATAATATTAAACCTCACACTAAAATATTATGAATGTAATGGGGAAAAAAGCAAAATCGCAAACAATGAGCCCTATTGTCGTTATACTAAGTCAGACAAAAGGATTTATAGATGAATTATTCCTCTATTGTTCTTTTGCTTCAGACAGTTGAAATTATTTTAATGTAATAATGACATTTATCAAATCATGAGAATTTAAAAAGTTGAATAGTACAATGTTTTTGGCTTCTTGAAATAAAATTATATTAATATTTCATTCACTAACCTATAAGTCTCCCGCTGAGCCTTGGGATAGAGTATATTGTCTCCCTTGTATAAACCAATCACAGTGTGGCATTTTGACATAAAGTATAAAAACATTTTTGTCTCCATACCACATTTAAATGAAGTAAAATTATTATGAAATTGTATATTAGCCATATTGACATATAGTCAGCATATTCTGTTGCCTATGTCAAATGTGTTACTTTTAAGTCTAGTCAGTACCTAATATAAAGTGTTTTGTTTGTGTCCATTTTGTGTTTGCCCTCAAATAACATGAAAAGACATATTGATTTTTACCTGCCAATGATCTATGAGGGGGGTAGGAGGGGTCCTGATAAAGAAATTCCATGCTAAAAAACATGAAATCCTGAGGTTCCGAATTTAAAAAAATTTAAATCCCGACATCCCGAAATTAGAAAAAAGAATTCCCGGATCCTGAAAGGGTAAATCCCGAAATCCGCAGATCCCAAGCTTAAAAACAACTGATCCCGACGTCCTGAAAAAGATCCTGCCCCCCCCCCTCATCTGTCAATCACAAAAAAAAAAAGAAAGAATTGTCTCCAAATATCTAATTTGTAGTCTGCAACTCCTTTTAAAAAAATCTAAACAGATAAATTTTTGGGGTTTCTAATTTTAAAACATGGAATTTTCCTTTCCCTTTTGTCATTTCAAAGTCTCCAAGTCCTAAAGCTTTACCAAATATTTTGAAAGTTTTAATCATATTTTGGTAACAAATTTAATTTTTTGTTTCAGAGTGAAGAAATGTTTTTAGACATGTTTGAAGATGAATATAGAGAAATGAAGGTAAACCTTATTTTTTATGCTGATGGTTGAATTTTTTTTTTAAAACATCTTATTCTCTTGACTGAATTTTTTGCAGATTTTTTTGTTACAAAACTTTTTAACAGCTGGTACCAAGTTATGTTGAATTCTTCTACACTTATAAATACTTCTGCTTACCACTTATGAAAAATAGTTCTACATCAGTTTTTAAAGGAAAAAAATCATTTGCCTATTATGTTTTACAGAACCGTCCTTTGAATGTTGAATATCTGACCATGGATGCATCTATACTGTTACCCCCAACTGGTACCCCTTTGACAGGGATAGCATTTTCGAAAAGATTACCATGTGGAGAGGTTGAACGAGCCAGAAGGGTGAGTAAGAATAAGGGATATTTTGCTCTGGATTTTTATACAAAATTGACAATTAGTTCAAGGGACACTGGGTGAAGGTCTAGGACCAATTCAAAAATACATGTATTGGTATAAGTAAAATTTTCAAATCGTACTTTTAAATTAAAAAAATTGCTTTCATTTTGAATCATCACAATGAGATAATAGAAGATTCTGCTGACTAATGGTAAGAGTCAAACTGATATTTAAGTATTTTGACTTCATAACCAGTGCTTGCATTCATAAACATTTTGAGCACAATTATCTTACTTAGACTCAGAAATCAACCAATCAAAATACTAGAAGAACTGTAAAATGTTTGTTGTTGTCTTTACATGTCTTCCTCAATGGTCTATAATACATGTACAAGGTGAATAATTGTATAAGAAATGAAAGATTTCTGGATTACTCTATTGTTATTGTGATATTGTTCAAGTACTAAATAACCCTATAATTATATTATGACTCAAACTTAAATTTGAAAAGTTTATGCAGCTTGAGTTACATAGAAGAACAAAACATGATGTAATGTTTGTATAGGTTCATTAATTAGGATTCAAATATTAAATTTAGAGTTATTGCCCTTTGACTGTAGAAATCCTTTGACAAATTGTACAGAAAAGTTATTATCATGTTGTAATTGAATCTTGCAGAGGGCAATTTAAATACTGAAATGTTTGCAGATAAAACTTAGATGAACTATATAAGGCTTGAATCGATCGACTTGAATAGGCTTTGAATGTGACTTTTTTCAGATATAAGGCCTTTTGACACTATATCCTGTTGTTTATTGTAAACAATATCATCATTATAATAATGGCTGTTTATTTCTTTTACTGTACCAATAAAAATGTCAGATTGCTTTGCTATGCAGTCTTTTGTATTTTATACAATAGTGGAAGCATGTTATAATTGAATCATTATTGAATAAGCTTATCTTAATCATTATAGGGAAAAAAATTAATAAACCACCCAACTACCTTTTATATTACATAACATCACTATGTTATACTACTTGAATAGTCTTTGAACGTTACTTTTTTCAGATATAAAGCCTTTTGACACTATATCCTTTTGTTTATTTTGAATGTGACTTTTTTCAGATATAAGGCCTTTTGACACTATATCCTGTTGTTTATTTTAAACAATATCAACATTATAATCATGGCTGTTTATTTCTTTTACTGTAAAAATGTCAGATTGCTTTGCTATGCAGTCTTTTGTATTTTATACAATAGTGGAAGCATGTTATAATTGAATCATTATTGAATAAGCTTATCTTAATCATTATAGGAAAAAAAAATAATAAACCCCCAACTACCTTTTATATTACATAACTGCACTATGTAATACCAGTTGAAGATACTGATTTAACAATAGTTTTGTGTTACATAGTAGTGTTGTACCTAAATTTATGTACAATGGACTTATTCTGTGAATTCCTAATGTTGTTTACTTTTTTGTAACCTGTACTACAGATAAATACTATGAATTAAGAAATGTTTACAATGTTTTAATGCTCCACTAAGGGCATTATGTTTTTTCAGTCAGTGAATTTGTTGGCTTGTCCGTCTCTGTCTCCCAGACACAATAGTATCTAAAAGAAAGTCCTATACTATTGACTTTGTTATAATACAGTTAGTTAAGAGTGAAATACAGGTGCATCAATTTGTCTAGTTTTAGAATTGAAAGCTTCTTTTTATAATGTTATTGGGGTGTAAAAGTGTTGACTGAAGCACATTTGGATGAAGCAGCATGCACAACATCAATGCTTTTATACCCCTATATTTACATAAAGAAACTTTCAATTCTCATAACTACATTTTATGCTAGTCATGAAACTACTAGTAACACTGAATTTTCAGTTTGTTTTCATATACATTTTTCACAAATCTGATTTTGAAATGCCTTTTGACTGTTATCAGCCAATCAAAAGTATGGATCCATATGAAACATACATGTTATGTAATTATCATCAAAAGAAGGAACCTTAGAGACAAACTTATTCTGTGACAAATAATCATTAGGATGTTTTAATCATGGTAATTGGCAGTTACCTTGTCTCTGTGGAGCTAGAATGTAAATAGAGAAGAAGGGAAAATCAACTAATAGAAAACGAACATACAACATTGTAGAAAAAAGGAAAAACGGATGTTTGAAGTATTTTAATTATATATGATATTGACTACCGTAATTTCACTTTGTATGTGTACTTATAATGTTTACCTCACCACATTTTTTATGTGTTCTACTCGTGTAGGAATCCTTTAAGCCAGTGTTTATCATTGGTTTCTGTCTGCCATTTTTGCTAGTATCTTTAATATGCCCCACTTATGGGCATTATGTTTTTCTGTCTGTACATCAGTTTATTTGTTCGCCCATCAGTTTGTACATCTGTCTGTCCAGCTTCAGGTTAAAGTTTTTGGTTTAAGTTTTTGGTCTAGGTAGATTTTGTTGAAGTTTAAGTCCAATTAACTTGAAACTTAGTATGCATGTGGCCTTTGATATGATCTTTCTAATTTTAATGACAAATTAGATTTTTGACCCAAAATTCAGTCCACCAAACATAGAAAATGATAGTGTGAGTGGGGAAAATCCTTGTACAATTTACACATACATTCTTGTTTTTGAAAGTTTTGCATTTGGAATGGCCCTCATCATTTCATCTCTTGTTGATAGCTGTCCTAAAGGCTTTTTTATTTTAATTTTCATTATATATATATAATTTTATTTCAACTTTTTGAACTTTAAATAACATTTTCTTTGTACACCAGTTTGTGCGCATCAATATATCTTTACAGGGTCACCTTTTAAAGTATTTACATATTGTTTTGTTATCTTCAAAGACTTAGTCATAAAAAAATAACATAACATATTGGTCAGGATAATAGATCATTTATCTAAAGAACTTTAAAGTTCGAGGATGATGAAAAAATATGTAAATCTTTTTTAAAGGAGACCCTTTGAAGATATATTAAAGCTTAAAGCTATAATAAGTATTTTCTATTTTGACAAGCTGATAATTAAAAAAACATTAAAAATCACAAGCCTTTCTGTTTACCAAGTGAAACTTGTTTTTGATTCTATTTTGTAGATTAATGATGTGAAAATATAAATAAAGGGATTGTTTGTTTTTTTAATTTTTTAATGATTTTTAAAGGGCTGATAGTAAACATATTATTAGGTACATGTATTAGTAAACAACGTATTCTTAGAACCTTGTAATGGTTTATTATTAAAGACCATAAGGTTACGTGCAGTAATATTTTGAAATGCATGTACCAACATTTGATATGTCATTATTTAATATCTAAAGTTAATAGTAAGGACATGGTCTTCTGATCGTTATCAAAACCATGATGATTAAGTTCAAAATGTAATATCCTATTCCTAAATAGATGTTTTTTCAAGTACAGGCCATATTTATTGATAATTGATTTAAAATAATAAGATCAGGGTTCTTTTATTAATGTCACTATATAAGGAGTGGCCTTCTAAAAAACATATTGAAATGATATTCTTACGTAGGCTGATTTGATTAAGTGTATACTAATAATCAAAGTGGGGTGTGTGTTGCTTATTCTTTAGTTTTCTATGATGTATCATGTGTTCTATTGTTTCTCTGTTTGTCTTCTTTTATTTTTAGCCAGGGGTTGTCAGTTTATTTTCCATTTATGAGTTTGACTGTCCTTCTGGTATCTTTTGTCCCTCTTTTTTAATTAAAAAATTCAAAAGACACATTCATCATTAGGTATAAATTAGACACACCCTGGCTAATTCCACCCTTGTTGTTGTGGGTCTGATCCCACACACTTGTCCAATTTCACTATCATTTCTGGTTACGTCATTTGTCAATAAGCACATCCCAATTGTTACAAAAACTCGCAAAAATCCAACTGAGAAAAAAAACATAGTAAAATGTAGTACAATTACATTTTTTGTGAGAAACAGTTTCCTTACAAAAATTAACCACAGCAATTCTATACCAATCGTACTGTCTTCTTTTTGATAATGTCAACATGATGACTGAATTTTATTGTTTCTTATTTTCTCTCTTTTTTTTTTAAATAAATATTTTAGAAAATATGCTATAGCACTAGTTGATATTGAACAAAGACTGCATGAAACGTAGTATTGTGCAATTCCAGAATACACAAAAATTGGTACCCACGAAAATAAATAAATCGGCAATAGTTGATACTGACTGATTTTTTTGGTGGGTTTGTTGTTGCTAAGTGTTAACATCTTTTTATGATATGCTTGTGGACTTTTTTTGTTGTTTTGCCATTGTTTTCTCAGTTTTTCTTCAACTTATGAGTTTTGCATGTCTACTCATAATCTTCTGCCTCTTTATATCATATACAATGCTAGCTGAAGCTTACATCTGGTGCTAGATTTTCTCACTGTGTTAAATCCCATTGTCGGCCTTGGGCTGTTCATGTTCTTTGGTTGGGTTGTTTTCTCTTTGACACATTCCCTGTTTCTATTCTCAATTTTGTATACAGTTATTTTCTTCAGTACAACTTCCTTGCCAAAATTCTCAACTAAATTCATTTCATGTATTTGCATGTACATAATAATACAAGGACAGCAAATATAAAATTTCTTCTTTTTTTTTGACGAAAACATATCGTTTGCTGGTCATTAAATACAAAATATCAAAATTCTTTTTAATGATGTAAGAGGAGTTTAGAAACAGTCAGATTTGCACATATTAATTCCGTATACATGTCATACCAACAAGTGGTAAAACTTTTAATAGAATCTGCCTTTTAATATGAGCTCTCTCTTAAGTTTCACCTTTCAAATGTCAATTTTTTTATCATGATTTAAAATTCACTGTATACATGATACTATGAAACTCATTTTCTTCCTTTATTCTGCTTAAAGTAAAATATCATAATTCTCTTATCTTTGACACTGAAAACTCTTGAAATGCTTTTTTCAAATATCCTGTTACCATCTTATTGTATGTGAGGAAATTTGAAAGAATAGAAAATTAATTTGATGTTTTTACTTCTTGGCAGGATCATGACAAGAGGGGTCATACAGTAGAACTGACGCTATTGTTTGTTATATTTCTAGGTAAACAGCCAAGCCTGTGTGATTTAGAAAATTTCACCCTTTACATTGATATTGCAAAATATGTATTTGCCAATTACTGTGTCCTGTTTCAAAACATGTTTAAGGCATAAATTTAAACTTTTACCCTGGAAATTTCCTTATGCCACAAGTTTTAGCATACATCATTAGTTTCTCTACTGCACGATTTCAGCTTTTTCTTTCCTTCTTGAATTTTTTTTTCTAAAGTTGTTGGAAATGGCAAAAAGTAAAATCACAAAAATACTGAACTCTGAGGAAAATTCAAAACGGAAAAAAATTCCCTAATAAAATGGCATAGATCCAATAGAAATAGACTATCTTGTTTTTAGAGGTATGAGGTTATTTATATGTTGTAAAAATGTATATTTGAATTATTTTCAGATTACTTCATTTCAGTGCTAAATAATCCATGGTATTATAATCATTCAAATTTTCATTTTTTTTGTCAGTTTTGTAGCTGAGGTTGGTATTTTGTTTGCAGTTTTTTGCATTATTGAATTGTAAATTGTCTCATTTTGGAAATCCTTCATATCCTTTATTTGTAATAAACACGCCCATTATGGTATGATGATAAAAGTAAAATTATTTGTATCTCGTTTACATCTAAATTAGAAGGGTATCTTTTAGCAATGCAAAGCTTTTTCATGGTGAAGTATGACAATATAAAAACAGGATTTCAAATATAATACATGGTGTAAGAAGTAGTTTTGATGTCAATAATTGTGTTTCAATCATTGCACGGTAGAAGAACTTTATTATTGTGTACTGAGTAAAACAGTATATTAAATAAAAACAGCACATGTGAATGCTGTCAATTACATCATTTTTATACGACCGCAAAAATTTTAATTTTTTGGTCGTATATTGCTATCACGTTGGCGTCGTCGTCGTCGTCGTCGTCCGAATACTTTTAGTTTTCGCACTCTAACTTTAGTAAAAGTGAATAGAAATCAATGAAATTTTAACACAAGGTTTATGACCACAAAAGGAAGGTTGGGATTGATTTTGGGAGTTTTTGTCCCAATATTTTAGGAATTAGGGGCCAAAAAGGGCCCAAATAAGCATTTTCTTGGTTTTCGCACTATAACTTTAGTTTAAGTGTATAGAAATCTATAAAATTTTGACACAAGGTTTATGACCACAAAAGGAAGGTTGGGATTGATTTTTGGAGTTGAGGTCACAACAGTTTATGAATTAGGGGCCAAAAAGGGGCCCAAATAAGCATTATTTTTGGTTTTTGCACCATAACTTTAGTATAAGTAAATAGAAATCTATGAAATTTAAACACAAGGTTTATGACCATAAAAGGAAGGTTGGGTTCGATTTTGGGAGTTTTGGTCCCAACAGTTTAGGAATAAGGGGCCCAAAGGGTCCAAAATTGAACTTTGTGTGATTTCATCAAAAATTGAATAATTGGGGTTCTTGATATGCCGAATCTAACTGTGTATGTATATTCTTAATTTTTGGTCCCGTTTTCAAATTGGTCTACATTAAGGTCCAAAGGGTCCAAAATTAAACTTAGTTTGATTTTAACAAAAATTGAATCTTTGGGGTTCTTTGATATGTTGAATTTAAAAATGTACTTAGATTTTTAATTATTGGCCTAGTTTTCAAGTTGGTCCAAATGGGGGTCCAAAATCAAACTTTGTTTGATTTCATCAAAAATTGAATAAATGGGTTCTTTGATATGCCAAATCTAACTGTGTATGTAGATTCTTAATTTTTGGTCCAGTTTTCAAATGGGTCTACATTAAGGTCCAAAGGGTCCAAAATTAAACTAAGTTTGATTTTAACAAAAATTGAATTCTTGGGCTTATTTGATATGCTTTATCTAAACATGTACTTTGATTTTTGATTATGGCACCAGTTTTCAAGTTGGTCCAAATCAGGATTCCATATCAAGTATTGTGCAATAGCAAGAAATTTTCAATTGCACAGTATTGCACAATAGCAAGAAATATCTAATTGCACAATATTGTGCAATAGCAATTAATTTTCAATTGGAGTTATCTTTCTTTGTATAGAATAGTAGTTGATGATATATGTTGGAAATTTGCCAGACATGACTATGATGTCATTTTCTATTTTTATTTGCCAATAACTTTATGTAAATAACTTCATTGGAAATTTGCCAATATAAAATGTTGCTGATGAAGCTTTTTTTCCTTATCTTATCTAAAATGTTTTTAGATAATGTATGTTGGACATTTGCCAGACATGACTATGATGTCATTTTCTATTTTTATTTGCCAATAACTTTATGTAAATAACTTCATTGGAAATTTGCCAATATTAAATGTTGCTGATGAAGTTTTTTTTATTGTTTTATACAATAAACAATGTATATTCACTTTTACTACCAACCAATCTTTACCATTCAGTGATAACAAGCACTTTATTTTACATTTTAATATTTTATGATGTATTTAAAAGAGTATAGTTATTGTTGCAAACTCCATTAGAAATTTGAATTGATATCAGTTTTGGAAAAAGGGAAACGGGGATGTGAAAAAAAAATGGGGGGGGGGGGGGGGGGGGGGGGGTTAAATTTTTCTCATTTCAGATTTCATAAATAAAAAGAAAATTTCTTCAAACATTTTTTTTAGAGGATTAATATTCAACAGCATAGTGAATTGCTCAAAGGCAAAAAAAATTTTTTAAGTTCATTAGACCACATTCATTCTGTGTCAGAAACCTATGCTGTGTCAACTATTTAATTTTAGATTTAAATAAGTTTGAAGAAGAAATCTTTAATTGATTTGTAAAATCTTGACATTTGTTTTGTGTAAAAAAAACCATGTAATGTCAAAAATTTGATCACAATCCAAATTCAGAGCTGTATCACGCTTGAATGTTTTGTCCATACTTGCCCCAACTGTTCAGGGTTCGACCTCTGCGGTCGTATAAAGCTGCGCCCTGCGGAGCACCTGGTTATTATATACATGTACTAACTATTTAATGTACAACTGCATATCAAATGTCATTGAAATACAACTACATTGTATTCTAATGCAACAACGTTTGTAACATTCATTTTGATTGGATAACGTCACTATTTACATGGCATCAATTGACAATTGATGCTATGGGATGTACGCGCAAGCGCAGACGGCATATGACAGATTTTAAATACATGTTTTAATGTTGTTTTCTGTCAGTTTCATTAGAATGGAGATAACAATATTGTATTTTAAGCTCCGACTGCATCAATTGGGGATTTGATGGTCGCAAATACCCGTTTACTGTCTCCGCTAACGCGTCGCCAGTAAACTTAATTTGCAACCATCAAATCCCCAATTGATGCCGTCGGAGCTTAAAATACAATACAGTTATCTCCTAAGTAGTTCTCGAAAAACTGACACCACCAATGGAAACAGTGTGTCTAAGCCTTAGTTTTCTACTTTTTCTTACAGCTAGACAAAAACAAAGGATATTTCTACATTATGATCCATATTTCTTAATTTTCATTTGGTTTGAAATACTAATATATTTTACAATTTTTATACGACCGCAAAAATTGAAAATTTTTTGGTCGTATATTGGTATCACTTTGGCGTCGTCGTCTGCGTCGTCTGAATACTTTTAGTTTTCGCACTCTAACTTTAGTAAAAGTGAATAGAAATCTATGAAATTTTAACACAAGGTTTATGACCACAGAAGGAAGGTTGGGATTGATTTTGGGAGTTTTGGTCCCAACATTTTAGGAATTAGGGGCCAAAAAGGGCCCAAATAAGCAATTTCTTGGTTTTCGCACTATAACTTTAGTTTTAGTAAATAGAAATCTATGAAATTTTGACACAAGGTTTATGACTACAAAAGGAAGGTTGGGATTGATTTTGGGAGTTTTAGTTCAAACACTTTAGGAATTAGGGGCCAAAAAAGGGCCCAAATAAGCATTATTCTTGGTCTTTGCACAATAACTTTAGTATAAGTAAATAGAAATCAATGAAATTTAAACACAAGGTTTATGACCACAAAAGGAAGGTTGGAATTGATTTTGGGAGTTGAAGGGCCCAAGTAAGCATTATTCTTGGTTTTCGCACCATAACTTTAGAATAAGTAAACAGAAATCTATGAAATTTAAACACAAGGTTTATGACCATAAAAGGAAGGTTGGGTTTGATTTTTGGAGTTTTGGTCCCAACAGTTAAGGAATAAGGGGCCCAAAGGGTCCAAAATTGAACTTTGTTTGATTTCATCAAAAATTGAATAATTGGGGTTCTTTGATATGCCGAATCTAACTGTGTATGTAGATTCTTAATTTTTGGTCCCGTTTTCCAATTGGTCTACATTAAGGTCCTAAGGGTCCAAAATTAAACTTAGTTTGATTTTAACAAAAATTGAATCCTTGGGGTTATTTCATATGCTGAATCTTAAAATGTACTTAGATTTTTGATTATTGGCCCAGTTTTCAAGTTGGTCCAAATCGGGGTCCAAAATAAAACTTTGTTTGATTTCATCAAAAATTGAATAATTGGGGTTCTTTGATATGCCAAATCTAACTGTGTATGTAGATTCTTAATTTTTAGTCCCGTTTTGAAATTGGTCTACATTAAAGTCCAAAGGATCCAAAATTAAACTAAGTTTGATTTTAACAAAAATTGAATTCTTGGGCTTTTTTGATATGCTGAATCTAAACATGTACTTAGATTTTTGATTATGGGCCCAGTTTTCAAGTTGGTTCAAATCAGGATCCAAAATTATTATATTAAGTATTGTGCAATAGCAAGAAATTTTCAATTACACAGTATTCAGCAATAGGAAGAAATCTTCAATTGCACAGTATTGTGCAATAGCAAGAAATTTTCAATTGCACAGTATTGCACAATAGCAAGAAATCTTCAATTGCACAGTTTTGTGCAATAGCAAATATTTTCAATTGCACAGTATTGCTCAATAGCAAGAAATATCTAATTGCACAATATTGTGCAATAGCAAGAAATTTTCAATTGATTGGAGTTATCTTTCTTTGTCCAGAATAGTAGTTAATTTAAACTTTATACAATATACAATGTATATTCACTTTTACTACCAACTGATAAATTAAAACAATCTTTACCATTCAGTGATAACAAGCACCTTTTGTTACATTTTAATATTTATGTATTTAAATGAATAGTTTTTGTTGCAAACTCCATTAGAAATTTAAATTGAGATCAGTTTTGGAAAAAAGGAAAGGGGGATGTGAAAAAAATGGGAGGGGGGGGGGGGGGGGGTGTTAAATTTTTCTCATTTCAAATTTCATAAATAAAAAGAAAATTTCTTCAAACATTTTTTTGAGAGGATTAATATTCAACAGCATAGTGAATTGCTCAAAGGCAAAACAAATATTTTAAGTTTATTAGACCACATTCATTCTGTGTCCGAAACCTATGCTGTGTCAACTATTTAATCACAATCCAAATTTAGAGCTGAATCCAGCTTGAATGTTGTGTCCATACTTGCCCCAACTGTTCAGGGTTCAACCTCTGCGGTCGTATAAAGCTGCGCCCTGGGGAGCATCTGGTTGAATGTTGCACCAATAGCTATAGTCTTTTAAAACTATGTATTTTGTTTTGTAATGCATATGTTCTTTCTAACCATGCCAGTACAAATGGTTCCACACAAGTTTGAAAGAAGGGATCAACTAGTTATTGTTTTTAAAATAGCAAACATGAAAAATTGTGAGATATTTTTATGAATGAGAAACACAGTGCATGCATGAAGCACATTATTGATTAGAATATTTCATTGCTTTCTGCATTGCAAAGCCTAATAACAGTTCAGTTAACTTCCCAATATTCTAGAATCCATTTACTAAAGTTTTCAAAATTAATATAGTACTTTCTCTTTTAGAAAATGTAAAAATATATGTGAACCAATACCTGAAGTTGTGATTGCGCAGTAGAGTAAAATTTTTACATTTTTTTGTGGTCAACTGTAATTACCGGGTACAACCTTCTTTTTGATTTAACAGCAGAAAGACTTTTTAAAATTACATCCATTAGTTTTGATTTGTGATATTTACCATGTCAGTAATAGATCAATGGCCCTTTTTTAACGGGAATCGACTGCATTACTATATATAGTACTAGAACACACCTGTGATATCGCGGGTCCGTGACTGAATTAAAGTATATAACTATGCACAAGCCTTATTTTGATATTAGTATTGTCATCTGATAAAGTCATGCCGATTATAAGATACACAGTTTTCTCTGCTTTCAAATCTTTCTGTTTGAATCCGTCGAACTGGAACTTATCAATTATTGGTAGTATTAATTAGTTGGAAAACAAATGGTCCTGGAATGGGATATTTTTTAATCAACAGCATTGTCCTATATTAGTTATAAAGTTGAATTCTTTGATTCGCTGTTTTACGTCATGCCCGCTAACAAATTGAAAACTGTACCTATACGCCTTATTTTAGTCCAGATTTTTAGTATTCGTATTGTTATCTTAGCAAGTTTTACTGATTAAAATGAGACAATAGGTAACAATTTGACAATCTAGTAGTGTCAACCCTGTGAATATGACCCGTGTATATAGCATATTAATCCTGAATACACCGTTTGGTGGTGCGCCTGTCAGATGCGGAACGTACAAATAAGGTAATAGGTAACAGGTGAATATACTATGGGTATTGGTATCGGACTCAACCCGGATCTTCTTAATTATTGGCAATATTAATTACGTGGAAAACAAAAGGGCCTGGAGTGGTGTAATTTTTAATCTACACCTTTGTACTATATTAGTTATATATAAAGTTCAATTCTTTGATTCGTCGTTTTTACGTGATGACGGCTGACAAATTGGACCTCGTAATTTTAGTATTATAGATATAAAAATATTGGATGGAAAATGGACATTGTCAAGGTCTCATTTCCTTGTTGAGCAACTACCTTAAGCATCTGTCATTGCTGTATATAGAACATCAGATAATAATGATTAAAAAAGGATAAATTATCTTATCATAACATAATTGACCTTTTTATTTATACCTTTTATTAGATATATATCCAAGAAATATGGGAAAACTGAGGGAAGTATTTAACATTTTTTTTTCTGAGAACTCCAGTACTGTTAGAAGTCAATGCCAGCAAAATATTACAAATAGTATTTAGTATGTTTCATAAGCAAAATTTACAGTCAAAGTTGAACAACCAAGAACAACCACTCACTGGATAACAGACTTGTGGCTTAATGGGACAGGCACATAAAGAATGTGATGGGATTAAATATGTTATCAAGCACTCAGCCCACTCCTTTCGATAGTGGTGTAGTCTTTTTCCCAATGATTACTGTCAAATTTGAATTTGGTCAGGAAACCTTTGAAGATAAAATCATACAAAACGTTTTGAATTATGCAAATTCAGAAAAATAATTAACAAACAATAATAAATATGAATAAGGTAGTTCTTATGTTAACTTTTGTTTTTGACATTGATACTCCCATAGATGCCTTTCCATTTTGAGGTATTAACATGATTTGTCCTTGTGGTTTATATTATAGAACAAAGTTTATTTATGTTAAAATTTCAGTAGGAGGGTTTCCTTCCCACACACTTTTGAAAGCCTGATGGTGCCTTTTTTTGCCCTTTAATAATGATGCTGTAGTGGAGTTAGGAATTGTTTTTTGACTAAAATACTGAGATTTTAAACTACTTTAAACTAAACAATTAAATCATTTGAACATTGAGAAATGGAAAGAATTTATGTTTTGAAAAATATTTCAGTTAATTAATTAATAAGATTAATGTGAACAATGTTGAAATTTCAGGAAATGCACTTGCAAATGCTACTATCAGATTTAGAATGCAAATTTAATTTTTCAAAACCTTCTCAGCACAGTTTCCACAATAATTAAAGTATCACAAAAGTTTCTTATTTTACATTAGAATAAGTATAACAAAATACTGAACTCCAAGATAAATTAATAAAGGGGAGATCCATGAAAGCCAACTTTAGATTCTATCTAATAACTGCCACATTTTTGTGAGGTTTAAGAACACTCAATACATTCAGTAATTATAAATAGATGCTTAATGGTTCATTTGTCTTTTCATTTTCTAAGAACAGAAGAACTCGAAATTCCTGGTAATGTCAGAAAATGTTACTTTTATTTTCTGCCAGAATTAATTACCATTGGTTAACCAGGAACCTAGTACTGTCAGCAAACTCTAGACTACAAATACATCAAGGGAAAAAAATTGCATTCATGAAAATTTGTTGGCAGTTCTGGAATTGATTTTGCTTGAATTAATCAGGAAATTCCAATTCTCACAGATTTTCTGCAAATATATTTTTTTGTGCAGGTTTTGATTGATTTTTACCCAATGAAATATAAGTATGCTTGCATAACCTTTAAAACGATTTTTTTTTTGGTTTTAATATATCTGCACTTATTTACACCTTCTATTTCGTAATACATATTTTGTTTACTGTTTGGTAACAACTGCACAATGAGCTTATGAAATCATGTCAATAAAAGGATTTAAATACACATATCAGTTGTCTATTTCGAAAACAGATCAATAACATATCAGATTATTCATCATACCTAATTTAAACTTATGACTTTTTTTTTAAATAACCAAGTTTCCAAATACCTGTAAACAGTTTGCTACATACCTGGACATTTAAATGTCTATAAATAGAAATAATTCATTTCAGTTGGAGATTCCATTTACTTCCTTGTCCAAAGATTAAAGAGATTTTCTGTTCCAAGAATCTCGGTCATATATAGATATATATATTTGTATATCTGATATGAGGAAATGGATCAGTTAATATGTAATTAATAATTATCATAGATTAAAAGTTCAAGGTTTAAATTATTGTTTTTTAATTATCTCATTATCAAATTATTTGTAATTGAATTTTCGATGAACAAAAAAGTTTAGAATTTATCCGGGAAGTTTAAATTTGAATTGTATATCCTTATTGTTGCTTGGAATTGACCGTTGCTGTAATTTTAAAATATATCCTTGTAAGAAATATATAGGTAAATTTATACAGGAAAAAATTAAAATTCCTGCACTTGTAAGATTAAACTGTAAATGTGATATTGTTTTTCGTGGAAAAAAGATGATAGGTTTAATTTTTGATGATTGTAACATTAACTGTTGCAAAAAAAAAATCCCTGTAGAAATGTCGAGGCCAAATGTATACAAGACAATTATTCATAAAATATAGAGGAAATGATAATTTGGAGCTTATACTTAAGTGTATGATCATTTAACCATGATTATAAACTTGCTTCATATCGAGTTCATATAAGTCCCCTTGCACTGTTGAGTAGGAAAATTTCAGACAAAAAATAGTGCATTTGAACTTATAAGTTGCATATTAAAACCAGTTAATGAAATACATGGAAATACATCAATCATTGAAAGTTAGATTTCAGCCCTTAGATTAATACAAGAGTTTTTCAACAAAGTTAAAGATAAACTACTTCTGAAATGTCTGAAATGTCTGACATCCCGGTTCTCTTTAATGAAAATGCAAATACAATAAATGCTGAAATATCATTTCTTGTTTTGGCATAACAATAAAAAAGATGATTCAAATAAGATGGATCTACTTAAAACCACCCTGAAGTCCAATTGATTATCGATCTTATTAAGGTTGATCTCAGGAAAGATCGATCTTATTTACAAGTGTAAACAGGGTCCTAGTTTTGAACAAGAGAATATTTTGATTGATTCAAAGCTTTGGTAAATGGATACATCAAAGTATTGAAATTGTTGTCTCAATATAATCTGTATTTTTCAAGTTCAGGTACTTGCATATACCAATTGAAGTTAAAAAGATTTAACCAAATATTTGCAATGTGAATACTGGTAGTCATGCAGTATGCCAATTTTCCAAAAATAGATGTTACATAGTTATATTATATCATATCTAAGTATGTCTCTAGGTCAGATTAAAATGTTGGTTATGTTACCTGTAATTCAAACCCTTATCATTCTGGAAAGTTGATGTGTTTAAATGCATCAAAATTTAATGCCTGATTAATCCTGTTCAATGCAATAAAGTGCATGAATTAGGTGAGAAAACTGATGAACTAGAAAATTGCTTTAATCTTTTTATTGAAAGTTAAGGGTTGGTCTAACAAAGGTTTTTCACTCCTGATAATAAAAAATAACTTTATTTAAAAGAACAATTTAATGTCTGTCAGACCTCAAGTTTACAGCATTTAAGTTTTACTAATAAGACAGTTTCTTTGTGCATGTCACTTCTTTTAATTATTTTATCAGAAATATTTGTAGATAAGTAGTTCTGAGTCGGGGCCTTTATATAGTAGCTTACTATTTGTACAAATTCATGTATTTGGTTTTGATGTTATATATATATGTTATATTTGTTATTCTCGTGGGATTTTGTCTATATGTGTTACATTTTAGTGTTATGTCGTTGTTCTCCTCTTATATTTAATGCGTTTCCCTCGGTTTTGGTTTGTTATCCCGATTTTGTTTTTTGTCCATGGATTTATGAGTTTTGAACAGCGGTATACTACTGTTGCCTTTATTTACTATCTGGTATTTGTTTTGCTCATTATTGAAGGCCAAAGTGGGGACATACAGTTGCTTACATTTACATCATTTGTCTCCAGTGAATAGTTGTTTCATTTTAAATCATACCACATATTTTATATAAATCAGGTACAGTAATAAGGGTGCATGTGACCTCATGACAAAGAGTGACATGAATTAAGTAAAAATTATGGGTAGTTCTTTGAAGAAAACACTTCATAAGAGTGTTATTTGACAAACAGTTAAACTTTCCAAACAAAGCTCTTTTTCCGACTTAATATTTATTCTTATTAGAGATAGTTCAGACAGAAGACATTATTAACACTATGATGCCATCAAATTTTGATGTAAATTAATATGAGAATGGAAATGGGGAATGTTTCAAAGAGACAAATTTATTTGAGAATGGAAATGGGGAATGTTTCAAAGAGACAAATTAAATTGAGAATGGATATGGGGAATGTTTCAAAGAGACGAATTAAATTGAGAATGGAAATGGGGAATGTTTCAAAGAGACAAATTAAATTGAGAATGGAAATGGGGAATGTTTCAAAGAGACAACAACATGACTAAAGACCACAAAACATCCAAAGGCCACAATGGGTCTTTCACACAGTGAGAAATTCCAGCACCCTGCATTCATAATGCTTTACCATAAAATAAGGTCCAATCATAATACAACTCCTTATGGTTATATTTAGATGGAAGAGTTGTTGTAGTGAGGATTATACAGATACCTGAACAAATTTCAGGCAAGTGGTGATTGATTTCATCCTAGGGAACCAAAATATCTAACATCAAAAATCTAATTCATAATAAATAAAAATGGGTGGACCTAATTAGGTGTGCTGTATGTTATCAAAGTCTATTCACTTTGTTAACATTTTACTTATCGAACCATGCATTCATGCCTGATGTCCATCTTCTGATGTTATTAGTTTCTGCATGCTCATACTTTGCCAGTAATTTGATTATTTCCCTGTAGTATTAAAAGCTTTTTATCTTCTTCACTTTTTTTTATAGTTTAGATTGCAGTGGGTGGTGCCTTAATTTTTGTTTAGGATATAATTATTCTTTTAACACTTATGTGTAAATGAAAGTTAAAAGCAGGGCATGATCTATTACTGACATGTTAAATATCACAAATCAAAACTAATAGATGTAATTTTGAAAATACTTTCTGATGTTAAATTGAAAAGAAGGTTGTAAAAAGAGTTACACCACAAAAAAAATAAACATTTTCTGAAAGTGAAAGTAGTAAATGATTTTGAAAACTGTGGTTGATTTCTAAAAAATGACTTCTAGAATATCTGAAAAACATCTGAACTATTAAGGTTTTCCAATCCAGAAAGCAATGAAATATTTTAGTTATTAATGTGCTTCTTGCATGCACTTTGTTGTCTCATTCATTAATATCTAACAATTCTGTATATTTGCCATTTTAAAACAATAACTAGTTTATCCCTTATTTCAGACTTGTGTAGAACCATTTGTTTGGCAGGGTTAAAAAGAACATATATATTATCCCAAAAAAATCATCCATATTTTTAAAAGACTATTGGTGAAACTTTCAAAGTATGTAGAATATATTGGTTATCTCAAATCAAATGAAAATTAAGGAATATGGATCACAATGTAGGATGATCCTTTATGGCTTTTTTTGACAGATTATTTTGAACAAGATTTAAATTTGAAGTCCTTTTGTCTAGCCTAGAAAAAAAAGGCTAAGTGACATGCTGTTTCCGCAGTGTGGTGTTGGCTTTATTATATGTATTAGTTTGTGATCTAAGGTCAGTTTATGGAGAACTACAAGTTGGATGCCAATAATATTTGGTATGAATTCATATTAGCATTGACACATCCAATTGGCCCTACCTGCTCAATAATGGTCTATTGACTTTGAAACTTTTGCTTAGTTTATTTGTTTTTAGTTTTTGATCAGGTCATTTGTAAAGGGAACTATTATTGGTAGTCAATACTGATGTATAAGCATTGGTTCATCTAATTTTCATGAAGATTATATGACCCTACCCTACCTAATGGTTCCTTGACTATGAATAGTTTACAAGTAGAGTTTGTGTGAAGACTCATGAAGAGAAAACCACTTATAAGCCAATGGTATATGACATTTAGTTAATGTCAGCATTAGCATTTCTGACTTTCCATTGACATTTTGTCATGGGTCATTGACTTTGAATGCTTTGCATAATTTACATGTTTATATAATGCCTTTTTAATTTCATCATTTACTATCAAAATTGGAATAGAAAACCACAGTCAAGTAGTGACAGTGCAAGGTGATAAAATAAAACATACTTACAATCCTATAAGACTTTAACTCCACTTTAATGATATTGTGACAAAATCAGTTTATCAGTTTGTATAGGTATATTACAGTCATTTCCATGGTGAAGGAACTGTCATTATTTTGAATTGCTATACAAAATGTCCAAACTAAGATTACCTGTAGTTTTTCTTTCTAAAAGTATTCTATATTCATAAGAATCAGATATCCTTTTAAATAAGACATCATATATTCAGTAAAATATGTGTGAAATAACAATATATGCTCTTGATAAGTTTCCATGGGGAGATAACCTAAAATATTATTCTTTTGAATAAAGACTTTTTGAAAGAAAAAAAATTATTATCTCACCATGGAAACTTCCTACAAACATATTGCAATTTTACACATATTTTACTGAATATGAAATGTTTTAATTCACATAATGTCTGATTCTTATGAATATAGAATACTTTTAGAAAGAAAAACTATATGAAAGCTTAGTTTGGACATTTTTATAGCAATTCAAAATAATAACAGTTCCTTCAGCATGGAAATGACTGTAATATACCTATACAAACTGATAAACTGATTTTGTCCTAATATCATTAAAGTGGAGTTAAAGTCTTATAGGATTGTAAGTATGTTTTATTTTATCACCTTGCACTGTCACTACTTGACTGTGGTTTTCTACAGCAGTTAGTTCAAATTTCTGACCAGTTGAACAATTTGATTTTATAAAAACAAATTGCAATTGGTGGATAGCAACACTCACAGTCAAGTCACTGTAAGATGGCATAGATTTATACAACAAAAATGAATATATTAAAAAGTAAATATGACCTTTCTTTTCTAAACAATAGGGATGTGTCAAAAAAAGAAAGGATAAATAATTCAGTTATATGCCGTGACATTTTTTATTTCATTTACATATATGTTGATTTGGTCGCTATCTTGAATTAAAAGGATTAGAATTTGGAAATGAAACTAACATAATTCTCAGAAAAAGACCACACACAAGACTCTATCAATTGTTCTTTTTCCTTATTATATATCCCCCTGTACTAATTGATATATTCGGTTAGGGTACAGATAGGAACCTGTTGTTACAAAGATTGTATTATTTACAAATATCTATGGAGGTTTTTGGTTGGAAAAAAGATCATGTGATGTTCTTTTGCATTAGATATGGTCCGGTTCATGGAACTATAATTATTTTTTAACAAAAACCCATTGTATATTTTTGGATAATTGCTGAATAAACATGTTTAATTATTTTAAATCTATATTTAAACATACCGGTAATTTAAATAATTAATTGGTTGGTTTAAAAACTAAACAAAGATTTATCCTGATTTGTTTTAATATATGGGTTAAGTAGAATTTTTGTTAAGTGTTTCCTTGATTTTTGTTCCTGTAATATTTCTGTGTTTTTTAAAATTTTTATATAAAAGTAAAGGGGGGAATGAATGCGAAATGTACACTAATGAGAACAACACAATAAATAAAGAAAGACATTAAATAGAAGTCTACAGCCAGACTGTTAGTTTTCTTGTGTGAATTTTTTTACTTTTTTTTTGTCAATCTGATTACAATTAACACTGACAGCAGCAATCAGAGGCAAGACTCACTGTTCCACAGAATCCTTTACAAATTGTTGTATTTATTTTCTCAGCATAAAACTGTTCAATGTTGTTGTCAGATTGATGTCTTCTCTGATATGGGACCCTTTAGTCTTTTACTTTTGGAGTAAAGGTTAGTCTTGCTTTAGAAACTTGCAAAATACGTTGGTGTACTCTTTCTATAGGTATGCAAAAAGTGAGTGATTTGTCCTTACCATCATTAAAATGTAACCTTATATAAGCATGTAACCAAATATGTTTTTAAAAAAAAAAGAATAAAAAAAGAAATCAGATAAACTTTTAAATCATTTTTTTTCTTCAATTATACAAAAACAAATTGTTCTTCTCCATGATACAAAAGGAACAGTTTAGACTGTTGTTTGTACTTTATGACACAGATAAGAAGATAGAACTTGTCTGTGACAAGATTTTATTGCCAATATTTGAAAAAAAACAAATGCATAAATCATTAGTTACCGTTATGTCAAAACAACAATGTATATTACAACTCGTCTAAACATCAACCCAACAATTTTAGATCTGTTCTTCACTCGCAGGGATTCGAACCCATGTTAACTGAGATATCGTGACACCTAATCGCCTGCACTTTAGCCGTCCTGCTAGACCACACGACCACCTGGGCTTCACAATAATAAAGCTTTCGTTGGTCGTGTGTTACCTTTCCTCGTCAGTTTTAATCTAGCGTCGTACTACAGTACATGATATATAAGGCATGTAGATGTTATTGTTACAGATCAGCTCAATTATCTATAGTAAAGGATCCTACAAATTAATGCAAGATACAGTCACAGAAAATTATTATATTTATAAGTACGTCTGAGTCAGTGACTGTATATTAGATATATTGGTTCATGGAACTGCAAATCACAAACATTTCATACTTACGCAACTATAAAAAAGATGTATGGTTATTTTATCCTTTCAGTTGTTAAACCACTAATTCTGGCAAGGTTAGAAAGAACATACCATTTACAAATAAACAAAAAAGTAGTACATATTTTTAATGATAAAATATTTTCAATGAATAGATGTAACTTCAAAATATTTTTTTCAGTACCAGATGAAAGTGAAGGACTTTGATTTATTGAAAGATCCTTTTTTAGCTCACCTGGCCCGAAGGGCCAAGTGAGCTTTTCTCATCACTTGGCGTCCGGCGTCCGTCGTCCGTCGTCGTCCGTCGTCGTCGTCCGTCGTCGTTAACTTTTACAAAAATCTTCTCCTCTGAAACTACTGGCCCAAATCAAACCAAACTTGGCCACAATCATCATTGGGGTATCTAGTTTAAAAAATGTGTGGCGTGACCCGGTCAACCAACCAAGATGGCCGCCACGGCTAAAAATAGAACATAGGGGTAAAATGCAGTTTTTGGCTTATAACTAAAAAACCAAAGCATTTAGAGCAAATCTGACATGGGGTAAATATGTTAATCAGGTCAAGATCTATCTGCCCTGAAATTTTCAGATGAATCGGTCAATCGGTTGTTGGGTTGCTGCCCCTGAATTGGTAATTTTGAGGAAATTTTGCTGTTTTTGGTTATTATCTTGAATATTATTATAGATAGAGATAAACTGTAAACAGCAATAATGTTCAGCAAAGTAAGATCTACAAATAAGTCAACATGACCAAAATGGTCAGTTGACCCGTTTAGGAGTTATTGCCCTTTATAGTCAATTTTTAACCATTTTTCGTTAATTAAAGTAATCTTTTACAAAAATCTTCTCCTCTGAAACTACTGGGCCAAATTAATCCAAACTTGGCCACAATCATCTTTGGGGTAGCTAGTTTAAAAAATGTGTGGCGTGACCTGGTCAACCAACCAAGATGGCCGCCACGGCTAAAAATAGAACAAAGGGGTAAAATGCAGTTTTTGGCTTATAACTCAAAAACCAAAGCATTTTGAGGAAATCTGACATGGGATAAAAATGTTTATCAGGTCAAGATCTATCTGCCCTGAAATTTTCAGATGAATCGGTCAATCGGTTGTTGGGTTGCTCCCCCTGAATTGGTAATTTTGAGGAAATTTTGGTGTTTTTGGTTATTATCTTGAATATTATTATAGATAGAGATAAACTGTACACAGCAATAATGTTCAGCAAAGTAAGATCTACAAATAAGTCAACATGACCAAAATGGTCAGTTGACCCGTTTAGGAGTTATTGCCCTTTATAGTCAATTTTTAACCATTTTTTGTAAATTAAAGTAATCTTTTACAAAAATCTTCTCCTCTGAAACTACTGGGCCAAATCAATCCAAACTTGGCCACAATCATCTTTGGGGTATCTAGTTTAAAAAATGTGTGGCGTGACCTGGTCAACCAACCAAGATGGCCGCCACCGCTAAAAATAGAACATAGGGGTAAAATGCAGTTTTTGGCTTATAACTCAAAAACCAAAGCATTTTGAGGAAATCTGACATGGGATAAAAATGTTTATCAGGTCAAGATCTATCTGCCCTGAAATTTTCAGATGAATCGGTCAATCGGTTGTTGGGTTGCTGCCCCTGAATTGGTAATTTTGAGGAAATTTTGCTGTTTTTGGTTATTATCTTGAATATTATTATAGATAGAGATAAATTGTAAACAGCAATAATGTTCAGCAAAGTAAGATCTACAAATAAGTCAACATGACCAAAATGGTCAGTTGACCCGTTTAGGAGTTATTGCCCTTTATAGTCAATCTTTAACCATTTTTCATAAATCTAAGTAATCTTTTACAAAATCTCCACTGAAACTACTAGGCCACAATCATCTTTGGGGTATCTAGTTTGAAAAATGTGTCCGATGACCTGGCCATTCAACCAAGATGGCCGCCACGGCTAAAAATAGAACATAGGGGTAAAATGCAGTTTTTGGCTTATAACTATGAAACCAAAGCATCAAGAGCAAATCTGACAAGAAGTTAAATTGTTAATCAAGTCAATATCTATCTGTCCTGAATTTTTCAGATGAATTGGACAACTGGTTGTTGGGTTGCTGCCCTCCAATTGGTAATTTTTAAAGAAATTTTGCCGTTTTTGGTTATCTTGAATACTATTATAGATAGCGATAAACTGTAAACAGCAATAATGTTCAGCAAAGTAAGATCTACAAATAAGTCAACATGACCTAAATGGTCAATTGACCCCTTAAGGAGTTATTGTCCTTTATAGTCAATTTTTAACAATTTTCATTAATTTGGTAAATTTATGTAAATTTTTACCAAATATAGTTCTCTGTTACTAATGGGCAAAGTTCATGATAGATATAATTGTAAGAAGCAAAATCGTTCAGTAAAGTAAGAACTTCAAACACATCACCATCACCAAAATAGAATTTTGTCATGAATCCATTTGTGTCCTTTGTTTAAATTATGCACATAGACCAAGGTGAGCGACACAGGCTCTTTAGAGCCTCTAGTTTTTTTACCCCAAAATTATTTTTGTTGCAATTATTGTCCTAACTCGGCCTATTTACAAATAAGAAGCAAAAAATAGGTGGATCTCTCTGAAATTGTACTACAAGGTTCCATACCGAAAAAAAAGATGTTTGAGGTTATGACCCATAACCATATAAGAAAATAAGGTCAAAATTAAAAACTAATTGTTCAGAGAACAATTGAAGGTCTTTCCACCAATAACAATATATATAGGAAAACATCAAACTTCAGTTTAAAATGTCAGTTCCTATTGATTTATAATGTATAAATATGAATTTATAGCAAAGGTCAAAATCTAGAACGTCCAATCAACCAATGACCTTGACTTTAATTTCAGTCATAAACCAAGGACCTCAAATCAAAAGACCATTGGTCTTTAATATGTATGGTTAATGAGTTCTATCACTTTACACATAATTCTAAATATAAGATGGGCCAAAACTCAAATTTATTGTTTACACACCCTCTCAACCAAAATTAGCATGTTATGACATGTCGCAACTAACAATGTAGTAAAAATTATTTGTCAATATCTTAAAAGGTTTTAGAAAAAAAGTGAAAAAAAGTCAAAATCAAAATTAAGAATGACCTTGACCTTTGACCTTGACCTAATTTTCATTTTTTATTTTACCAAGGACCTTAAATCAGAAGATCCTAGGTCTCTATCACTTATGGTTTACAAGATAGAAATGCATATCACTTATATCAAATGCATAAGGGGCAATAACTCTCATATGGAGTGTTCAAAATAAGACAAATCATGCGAAAGAATAACCAGCAATTTTATAAAATGAATTTGTCGCTTTCTTTTACGGTTATGGAGGAGATGTAGTCACAAGGAAAATAGTGTTCGGGGAGATAACTCCTTCAAAGAAAAGTATTTGTTTTAGAATGGGTGAAAACAAAAAGCGCAGAAACTGTATGATACTATATAAGAAATATCTTAGCGACATATTGCGAAACAAACATTTTAAGCAATAATAAAATTTGGCAGAAGAAAATAATAATAATCAGAAGAAAAAAAATAGGTCTTTAATATTTTGAAAATAAAAAACTATATGAAATTTAAATTTAAATAGGATGCAGTTTCTCAGAAATGAAACTTCCTAAGGATCAGAGAACCAGGAGTTAGCCTTCTAAACACCCAAACCATGCTTCAACAAATATAATGAACTTTTAAGTTTTCTCCTCATATGAAGCCCATCAAAACACTTGCAGTGTTGTAAGTCAATGTCCCTGGAGCACCTTATCTGTCACATGAATTCCAAGAAAATGTATAATGACTTACAATTAGGCTGCAGGCAGGTGCATTTGTGTAGCATCTAGTTGGCTTTGAATTTCACCAAAGCAGGTCAAACTTGTTATATGTATATATTTAGATTGCATAGTTTTACAAAAAAGAATGGGAATAGATTGAAAAAAATGAAATATTACATATTTCTTCTCTAGGAGGTGACGAAAAAAAGAATTGATAGATAATTTGAGGTTGACATTTTTCGTTTACTAATTTTTCATTTATGTTAATTTGGTCCCTATGGAATTAATGAGATTAGAATTCGATTAGGAATGAAACTGAAATAATTCTCAGAAAAAGACCACACACAAGACTCTATCAATTGTTCTTTTCCTTATTATATGTTGCCCTGAACTTATTGATATACACGGTTTAGGTACAGATAGGAACCTGTTGTTACAAAGATTGTATTATTTACAAATATATTTTGACTTTTTTTTGTTTGAAAAAGGATTAAGTGTTATTCTATTGCATTAGATATGGTCAGGTTCATGGAACTATAAATTATTTTTTTTAACAAAAACCCATTGTATTTTTATTAGGATAATTGCTGAACAGACAATGTTTAATTTTTAAAAATCTATATTTAGATATAATTTAAATGATTTATTGTTTGGTTTACAAAAAAACTCAAGATTAATCCTGATTTGTTTTAATTAATTGGTTAAGTAGAATTTTTCTCTAGTGTTTCCTTGTTGTTTTCTTTCCTGTCAATAGATGTGCAGTCTACATTAAAGAGGCAACATAAATAAAACAACATGATAAAACATTGAAATTTAAAAATGAGGAGAAATGCTTATGATTGCAATAACATTGATTGCAAATGAGACAACTATCCACAAGAGTTCAAATGAAGTGAATGTAAATAACTAGATTTTTCATCATGTAATTCTCCCCATTCTCTGAATAGATTTGATATAGCATTTTGATATAGCATAAATGTATTATCCAATCTTATGCAATGGCAGATTTAAATTTGTTTGCAGAATTTCATTGAAGAAAAGAAAATATATAAAACTTTAAGTTGCAAATCACTATATCACAGTTGAAAGAATGTAAATAATGATGAAATGATTTAGGAAGAACAGTTCTAATTTTAACATTCATCAATAAGTCTTTTAAGAAAAAAGGGCCCTTTTTAAATTTTAATTTTCATTGAATTTCTTTAATTTTGTTTAACTTTGGAAAATGTTTTGACCAATTTACCATAAATGATTCCTTCCTGTAAAGTTTTTAGTTTTAATATCTAGTAGGTATGGCGTGTATCTTTCTCTCCCCCTTCCCCTAATTCTAAACATGTTGCTGTACTCTTTCTAGAGGTATGCAAAACCTAAGTGATTTTTCCTAACCATCGATCAAACTTAACTATATATAAACATGTAACCAAATATGTTTTTAAAAAAAAGAATGAAAAAGAAATCAGTTCAACTTTTCAATCATTGTTTTTGTTCAATGGTACAAAAAACAAATTGTTCTTCCCCATGATTCATAAGGAACAAATAAGACTGCTATTGTACCTAGTGATAAATATAAGAAGATAAAACCTGTCCGTGTCAAGATGATATTACCAATATTTAAAAAAAACAAATGCATAAATCATTAGTTACTGTTATGTTAAAACAACAATGCATATTTCTGTTGAATTATATATACTAATTGCTGGAACTGCAAATCACTGCAATAAACATTTCACACTTAAGGCAACTATGGTAATTTTATCCTTTCAGTTGTAGAACCACTAATTCTGGCAAGGTTAAAAAGAACATATCGATTACAAATGAACAAAATAGAAATACATATTTTTAAAGATAAAATACTTTCAACAAAGTTGAGAAAGGAAATGGGGAATATGTCAAAGCGACAACAACCCTACCATAGAACAAACAACAGCTCAAGGAATAGATATAACTTTTTTTTGGAACCAAATGAAAGTGATTCATTGTAGGATCCTTTTAATATGACCACAAAAAAAAATTGTTGCAATTAATTTGTCCTAACTCATCCAGTTTACAAATAAGAGGCAAAAAAAAGATGAATGATACTCCCTGAAATTGTACCACAAGGTTCCATACCAAAAAAAGGATAGTTGAGATTAATTTTTGCGGTTTCGTAGCATAACCATTTATATTATGAAAATAAGGCCAAATAATACTTTTCTAATTTTTTGTATCAAATTCCAATTTCTTGACCAATTTTGAGTTTTAATTCATTCAGTCTTCAATTCTTGGGGTTCTTTAATATGCTCAATCTAACCGTGTGATTAGATTTAGGATTTTGAGCTTAGTTATTAAATTGGACTTCATTGAAATCCAACGGATCCAAAATTATATATACGGTATATTTTTTTTTTATGAAAACAAAAAACTTAATTCATACTTGATATACTTGGATATGCTGAATTTAAATAGTGTATTTAGCTTTTGGATAATGGACCATTATATATGTAAGCCCAAATTAAAATTGTTCAGTTCTTTGACCACATTCATTCAGTTTCAAAACCCTATTTGGTGTCAAATATTTAATCCAAATTCAAAGCTATATCAATCTTGAATGAAGTGCCAATACTTGCCATAACTTTTCATGGTTTGACCTCACTTGCCATAACTTTTCATGGTTTGACCTCTGAGGTCATATTAAGCTGCACCTGGCAAAGCATTTTATTGACAGAATATTTTGAAAATAAAAACTATATGAAATTTGAATAGGATGCAGTGTCTCAGAAATGAAACTTTCTAAGGGCCAGAGAATCAGGAGTTAGCCTTCTATTAACTCAAACCATACTTCAACCAAAAATAATGAACTTTTTAGTTTTCTCCTATATATAGTATAAACCCATCAAAACACTTAAAGTGTTGTAAGTCAATGTCCCTGGAGCACCAAATATGTCACATGAATTCCAAGAAAATGTATAATGACTTTATTGTGCAATTCGGCTGCAGGCAGGTGAATTTGTGTTGTATCTAGTTGACCTTGAATTTTACCAAAGCAGGTCAAATTTGTTATATGTATATATTTAGATGGCACAGTTTACAAAAAAGAATGGGAATAGATTACAAAAAAATGAAATATTACCTTTTATTATCTTTTCTAGTAGGTGACAAAAAAAAGAATTGATGATAACTTGAGGTTGACATTTTTCGTTTACTAATTTTACATATATGTTGATTTGGTCGCTATGGAATTAATAGGATTAGAATTTGGAATGAAACTGAAATAATTCTCAGTAAAAGACCACACACAAGACTCTAACAATTGTTCTTTTCCTTATTATATGTTGCCCTGAACTTATTGATATACACGGTTTAGGTACAGATAGGAACCTGCTGTTACAAAGATTGTATTATTTACAAATATATCTTGACTTTTTTTGTTTGAAAAAGGATCAAGTGTTATTCTAATGCATTAGATATGGTCAGGTTCATGGAACTATAAATTATTTTTTTAACAAAAACCCATTGTATTTTTGTAGGATAATTGCTGAACAGACATGTTTAGTTATTTAAAATCTATATTTAGATATAATTTAAATGATTTATTGTTTGGTTTACAAACACTTAAGATTAATCCTGATTTGTTTTAATTAATTGGTTAAGGAGAATTTTTCTCAAGTGTTTCCTTGTTTTTTCTTTCCTGCGGTATTTTTATTCTTTATTTATTTTTTTATAAAAAAAAATGACGATAAATAGATTTGTAGTATGTTTTCATTGATGAGGAGGAAACACAACAACACATTAAAACAAAGAAATTTTAAAATGAAGCAATGAGACAACTATCCACCAAAGTTCATAATATTCTGTTTTAAGTTTGGTAAAAGTTTGGACCAATTTACAAAAAATGTTTCCTTTTTAGTTGTTATAGCTGTATAATGCCATTGATAGATGTGACAACCTCAGTCTTTTACTTCTGGGGTAAGGGTTAAAGTCTTTCTCTGGACTTCAAGATAAAATGTTGGTATTTTTTTTTTACATAGGTATGCAAAAAGTAAGGGATTCTCTGAACCAACTTTGAAATTTAAGCCTATATAAACATGTAACCAAATATCATGTTTAAAAAAAAAAAGAATAAAAAAAGAAATCTGATAAACTTTTTAAATCTTTTTTTTTTTCAATTATACAAAAACAAATTGTTCCTCTCCAGGAAACAAAAGGAACATTTATATTGTTGTTGTACCTAATGACACTGATAAGAAGATAGAACCTGCCTGTGACAAGATAATATTACCAATATTTAAAAAAAACAAATGCATAAATCATTAGATACTGTTATGTCAAAACAACAATTCATATTTCTGTTGAATAAGTTATAATTACTAGTTCCTGGAACTGCAAATCCCTAACATTTCAGTCTTGAGAAATTACAGTAATTTTATAAATTTTGGTCCATAATACCTGTATAGTTATTCAGAATGGTAAATACATCTTGTCAATAAAGTATTGATGTTAATGTTTATTGATGATATGCAACAAACAAACAATTAGTCTATCATTTATTTTAATGGTATATAGGTCTATTAATTACTGTAAATCAACTAATTTTCGGGGATAATTTATTCTGCGTTTTACTACTAACACATCAAGTAAATGTGAAAATTAGGAAAATAATTCACTGAGAAGTTGGCTTACCATAATCAGTTGCTTTTCCTAGCAGCAATTAGTTTGCATAAAATGGTAAAAACAAATGGTTAAACATGTTAACACTAAATGGTCATTATGCTTCAAGCTTATAAAATGGCACAATCAATATTTTGGGGGGAGGGGAGGAAGGAACTATATTGTTTTTTTAATTCTGGTTTCAAGGAAGTTGATATTTTCAATAAGATATAAAGCTTGATTCTGATTGATTGATAAATAAGCTTATTTAACCATGTTGAGGTACAAGAGCCATTTTGAAAAATTACAGTTATGTAGTCAATAGTTAAAAGAGAAGGAAGTCATAAATCTTTAACTTCTACCTGAAACTAATGTGATTAGTTTGTTGTTTAAAAAAAAAAGGCTAACAAAGGTGCTTTGTGAACACTTTAATAAAAAAAATCCTTTATTAAATAATGGTTTAAGATTGTCTATGTCATATGATACATGTTACTGCATACTTTAAATGTCTTTGACATTTGCTAATTGGCTGATTTTGATCTTGAAACTACTACTATTTAAGGAAAAAAACTGTATATCAGTTGACCTTTTGCATGGTTGAATATGCAAGGTCACTTAGAGAGTCATTTTGCAGTTTTCACATTGTACATTGTAAATCAATGTTCAGTTTTTGAGGCTAAACACTCTCTCACCCTTGGTTAATCCTGCATTAAATGTAAAATCTTTTATAAAAAGGATAAATGTAGCAGTGCATGCATGTAACTGTTTCATGAATATAAAAAAATGTAGAAAATTAAGGTTTCAAATGAATAGCTTTTCTGAATGCAAATTTTTCCAATGCATGCCTTTAACTGAAACACAATTTATAGTTATCAAGCATCATGTATAGATTTGCATAGCGTATCTTTATAAATTAAAAAAAATATGACTTGGGTAAAACAGAATTTTTTACACAAAATTTTAAATTTTGAATAGTTATATAGAGAGTATGAATTCTTCAACAGTCTTTATTGAAAATAACATGTTTCACTGTTGAGTCTTCATTGAAAATAACATATTTCACTGTTGTTAATCTTTTTTATTATATATACATATGCCCTTAATATGTCTTTTTCATGAAATGCTTTTGAATAATAAAAAAAATCTTCTCTTATGTTTGGCACTGATGCTGACATGATTATTTCAGTTTTATAGTTTATTTAACATTATTTTGGTTTATTATATGAAATAAGGTATTTTAAAGTTGAAGTTATTATAGCCATTGCAGTTATGGTTGATGTATTTACTAAAGTTGTTAGCCATTGCAGTTATGATTGATGTATTTACTATTTGAACTGCATAACTGAACAGAATTATCTTACAAACATGAGAAATGAAAAAAATAATGTTTGCAACTTCATAATGAATAACCACATTATAAATGTTAGGCCTCTCAAGCACTTTCCTTGATTTGGCTTCATCAGGAACATTCAATGCTGAACATTTTAAAGACATGTATGTGTATATAGGATGAAACATAAGGAGATATATATGACCAAATAAGACCTTAACAGAATAGCCCAATCATCTGAGGTCAATAATTATTAAGGAAGACCAACAAACATATGATTTTCCAGTGTTGATTTAAGAACAATGCATTATCCTCACCAATTTCTGATATAGGGCAAGAAATGATTAATTTGCTATAATTTTAGTTCAGTCTCAACATTTATGTAAAAAATCTATTATATTTTAAGGATTTAAAAGTGTTGACATTAATAGCGGAACACAATTGATTTATGCTCAAACCATGCTTCAAAAATAATGAACTTCTAAGTTTTCTCCTATATATAGTACAAACCCATCAAAACACTTAAAGTGTTGTAAGTCAATGTCCCTGGAGCACCAAATATGTCACATGAATTCCAAGAAAATGTATAATGACTTTATTGTGCAATTCTGGTGCAGGCAGGTGAATTTGTGTTGTATCTAGTTGACCTTGGATTTTACCGAAGCAGGTCAAATTTGTTATATGTATATATTTAGATGGCACAGTTTACAAAAAAAGAATGGGAATAGATTAAAAAAATTAAATATTACCTCTTTCTTTTCTAGTTGGTGAAAAAAAAAGAATTGATAATTTGAGGTTGCCATTTTTCGTTTTCTAATTTTACATATATGTTAATTTGATCACTATGGAATAAATAAGATTAGAATTTGTTTAGAAATGAAACTGAAATAATTCTCAGTAAAAGACCACACACAAGACTCTATCAATTGTTCTTTTCCTTATTATATGTTGCCCTGAACTTATTGATATACACGGTTTAGGTACAGATAGCAACCTGTTGTTACAAAGATTGTATTATTTACAAATATATCTTGACTTTTTTTGTTTGAAAAAGGATCAAGTGTTATTCTAATGCATTAGAAATGGTCAGGTTCATGGAACTATAAATTATTTTTTTTAACAAAAACCCATTGTATTTTTATTAGGATAATTGCTGAACAGACAATGTTTAATTATTATACGACCGCAAAATTTGAAAATTTTTTCGTCGTATATTGTCGAGCCTGCAACTTTTGTTGCAGAAAGCTCGACATAGGGATAGTGATCCGGCGGCGGCGGCGGCTACGGCGGCGGCGTTAGCTAACTTCTTAAAAGCTTTATATTTTAGAAGGTAGAAGACCTGGATGCTTCATACTTTGTATATAGATGCCTCATGTTACGAACTTTCCGTCAGTCACATGTCCAATGTCCTTGACCTCATTTTCATGGTTCAGTGACCACTTGAAAAAAAAGTTAATATTTTTTGTAATGTTAAATTCTCTCTTATTATAACTAATTGGATAACTATATTTGGTATGTGCGTACCTTGCAAGGTCCTCATGCCCGTCAGACAGTTTTCACTTGACCTCGACCTCATTTCATGGATCAGTGAACAAGGTTAAGTTTTGGTGGTCAAGTCCATATCTCAGATACTATAAGCAATAGGGCTAGTATATTCGGTGTATGGAAGGACTGTAAGGTGTACATGTCCAACTGGCAGATGTCATCTGACCTTGACCTCATTTTCATGGTTCAGTGGTTATAGTTAGATTTTTGTGTTTTGGTCTGTTTTTCTCATACTTTATGCAATAGATCTTCTATATTTGTTGTATGGAATGATTGTAAGGTGTACACGTCTAGCGGGCAGATGTCATCTGACCTTGACCTCATTTCATGGTTCAGTGGTCAAAGTTAAGTTTTTGAGTTTTGGTCTTTTTATCTAATACTATATGCCATAGGTCAACTATATTTGGTGTATGGAAATATTTTATGATCTATATGTCAGTCGCGCAGGTTTTATTTGACCTTGACCTCATTTTCATGGTTCATTGCTCAGTGTTAAGTTTTTGTGTTTTGGTCTATTTTTCTTAAACTATAACTAATAGGTCAACTATATTTGTTGTATGGAAGCATTGTTAGCTGTACATGTCTGCCTGGCATGGTTCATCTGACCTTGACCTCATTTTCATGGTTCATTGGTCTTTGTTTTGTTATCTTGGTTAATGTTAAGTTTATGTGACAGTCTTTAATAAAGCTTTATACTTAGGACTATCAACATAATATCAATGATAAGTAAAGAAGGCGAGACATTTCAGCGTGTGCACTCTTGTTGCTATCACGTCGTCGTCGTCCGAATACTTTTAGTTTTAGCACTCTAACTTTAGTAAAAGTGAATGGAAATCTATGAAATTTTAACACAAGGTTTATGACCACAAAAGGAAGGTTGGTATTGATTTTGGGAGTTTTGGTCCCAACATTTTAGGAATTAGGGGCCAAAAAGGGCCCAAATAAGCATTTTCTTGGTTTTCGCACTATAACTTTAGTTTAAGTTAATAGAAATCTATGAAATTTTGACACAAGGTTTATGACCACAAAAGGAAGGTTGGTATTGATTATGGGAGTTTTGGTCCCAACATTTTAGGAATTAGGGGCCAAAAAGGGCCCAAATAAGCATTTTCTTGGTTTTCGCACTATAACTTTAGTTTAAGTTAATAGAAATCTATGAAATTTTGACACAAGGTTTATGACCACAAAAGAACGGTTGGGATTGATTTTGGGAGTTTTGGTTTCAACAGTTTAGGAATTAGGGGCCAAAAAAGGGCCCAAGTAAGCATTATTCTTGGTTTTCGCACAATAACTTTAGTTTAAGTGAATAGAAATCAATGAAATTTAAACACAATGTTAATGACTACAAAAGGAAGGTTGGTATTGATTTTGGGAGTTTAGGTCCCAACAGTTTAGGAATTAGGGGCCAAAAAGGGACCCAAATAAGCATTTTTCTTGGTTTTCGCACCATAACGTTAGTATAAGTAAATAGAAATCTATGAAATTTAAACACAAGGTTTATGGCCATAAAAGGAAGGTTGGTATTGATTTTGGGAGTTTTGGTCCCAACAGAATAAGGGGCCCAAAGGGTCCAAAATTAAACTTTGTTTGATTTCATCAAAATTGAATAATTGGGGTTCTTTGATATGCCGAATCTAACTGTCATGACTGTGTATGTAGATTCTTAACTTTTGGTCCCGTTTTCAAATTGGTCTACATTAAGGTCCAAAGGGTCCAAAATTAAACTTAGTTTGATTTTGACAAAAAATGAATCAGTTAGGTTCTTTGATATGCTGAATCTAAAAATGTACTTAGATTCTTGATTATTGGCCCAGTTTTCAAGTTGGTCCAAATCGGGGTCCAAAATTGAACTTTGTTTGATTTCATCAAAAATTGAATAAATGGGGTTCTTTGATATATACCAAATCTAACTGTGTATGTAGATTCTTCATTTTTATACGACCGCAAAAATTTTATTTTTTTGGTCGTATATTGCTATCACGTTGGCGTCGTCGTCGTCGTCCGAATACTTTTAGTTTTCGCACTCTAACTTTAGTAAAAGTGAATAGAAATCAATGAAATTTTAACACAAGGTTTATGACCACAAAAGGAAGGTTGGGATTGATTTTGGGAGTTTTGGTCCCAACATTTTAGGAATTAGGGGCCAAAAAGGGCCCAAATAAGCATTTTCTTGGTTTTCGCACTATAACTTTAGTTTAAGTGAATAGAAATCTATGAAATTTTGACACAAGTTTCATGACCACAAAAGGAAGGTTGGGATTGATTTTGGGAGTTTTGGTTCCAACAGTTTAGGAATTAAGGGCCAAAAAAGGGCCCAAATAAGCATTATTCTTGGTTTTCGCACAATAACTTTAGTATAAGTTAATAGAAATCAATGAAATTTTAACACAAGGTTTATGACCACAAAAGGAAGGTTGGGATTGATTTTTGGAGTTGAGGTCACAACAGTTTATGAACTAGGGACCAAAAAGGGGCCCAAATAAGCATTATTTTTGGTTTTTGCACCATAACTTTAGTATAAGTAAATAGAAATCCATGAAATTTAAACACAATGTTAATGACTACAAAGGGAAGGTTGGTATTGATTTTGGGAGTTTAGGTCCCAACAGTTTAGGAATTAGGGGCCAAAAAGGGACCCAAATAAGCATTTTTCTTGGTTTTCGCACAATAACTTTAGTTTAAGTAAATAGAAATCAATGAAATTTAAACACAATGTTAATGACTACAAAGGGAAGGTTGGTATTGATTTTGGGAGTTTAGGTCCCAACAGTTTAGGAATTAGGGGCCAAAAAGGGACCCAAATAAGCATTTTTCTTGGTTTTCACACCATAACGTTAGTATAAGTAAATAGAAATCTATGAAATTTAAACACAAGGTTTATGACCATAAAAGGAAGGTTGGTATTGATTTTGGGAGTTTTGGTCCCAACAGAATAAGGGGCCCAAAGGGTCCAAAATTAAACTTTGTTTGATTTCATCAAAATTGAATAATTGGGGTTCTTTGATATGCCGAATCTAACTGTCATGACTGTGTATGTAGATTCTTAACTTTTGGTCCCGTTTTCAAATTGGTCTACATTAAGGTCCAAAGGGTCCAAAATTAAACTTAGTTTGATTTTGACAAAAAATGAATCAGTTAGGTTCTTTGATATGCTGAATCTAAAAATGTACTTAGATTCTTGATTATTGGCCCAGTTTTCAAGTTGGTCCAAATCGGGGTCCAAAATTAAACTTTGTTTGACTTCATCAAAAATTGAATAAATGGGGTTCTTTGATATACCAAATCTAACTGTGTATGTAGATTCTTCATTTTTGGTCCTGTTTTCAAATTGGTCTACACTAAAGTCCAAAGGGTTCAAAATTAAACTTAGTCTGATTTTAACAAAAATTGAAATCTTGGGGTTCTTTGATATGCTGAATCCAAAAATGTACTTAGATTTTTATGGGCCCAGTTTTCAAGTTGGTCCAAATCTGGATCTAAAATTATTATATTAAGTATTGTGCAATAGCAAGTCTTTTCAATTGCACAGTATTGCACAATGGCAAGAAATATCTAATTGCACAATATTGTGAAATAGCAAATTTTTTTTTAATTAGAGTTATCTTTCTTTGTCCAGAATAGTAAGCAAGAAATATCTAATTGCAAAATATTGTGCAAAAGCAAGATTTTTTTTAATTGGAGTTATCTTTCTTTGTCCAGAATCAACTTAAATCTTTGTTATATACAATATACAATGTATATTCACTTTTTACTACCAACTGATAAATTAAAATAATCTTTACCATTCAGTGATAACAAGCAGTTTTTTTACATCTTAATATTTTATGATGTATTTAAATGAGTAGTTATTGTTGCAAACTCCATTAGAAATTTTAATTGAGATTAGTTTTGGAATAAGGGAAAGGGGGATGTGATTAAAAAAATTGGGTTCAATTTTTCTCATTTGAAATTTCATGAATAAAAAAGAAAATTTCTTCAAACATTTTTTTGAGAGGATTAATATTCAACAGCATAGTGAATTGCTCTAAGAGAAAACAAAAATTTTAAGTTCATTAGAACACATTCATTCTGTGTCAGAAACCTATGCTGTGTCAACTATTTAATCACAATCCAAATTTAGAGCTGAATCCAGCTTGAATGTTGTGTCCATACTTGCCCCAACCGTTCAGGGTTCAACCTCTGCGGTCGTATAAAGCTACGCCCTGCGGAGCATCTGGTTGGTCCTGTTTTCAAATTGGTCTACACTAAAGTCCAAAGGGTCCAAAATTAAACTTAGTCTTATTTTAACAAAAATTGAAATCTTGGGGTTCTTTGATATGCTGAATCCAAAAATGTACTTAGATTTTTTATTATGGGCCCAGTTTTCAAGTTGGTCCAAATCAGGATCTAAAATTATTATATTAAGTATTGTGCAATAGCAAGTCTTTTCAATTGCACAGTATTGCGCAATGGCAAGAAATATCTAATTGCACAATATTGTGAAATAGCAAATTTTTTTTTAATTAGAGTTATCTTTCTTTGTCCAGAATAGTAAGCAAGAAATATCTAATTGCAAAATATTGTGCAATAGCAAGATTTTTTTTTAATTGGAGTTATCTTTCATTGTCCAGAATCAACTTAAATCTTTGTTATATACAATATACAATGTATATTCACTTTTTACTACCAACTGATAAATTAAAATAATCTTTACCATTCAGTGATAACAAGCAGTTTTTTTACATCTTAATATTTTATGATGTATTTAAATGAGTAGTTATTGTTGCAAACTCCATTAGAAATTTTAATTGAGATTAGTTTTGGAATAAGGGAAAGGGGGTTGTGATTAAAAAAATTGGGTTCAATTTTTCTCATTTGAAATTTCATAAATAAAAAAGAAAATTTCTTCAAACATTTTTTTGAGAGGATTAATATTCAACAGCATAGTGAATTGCTCTAAGAGAAAACAAAAATTTTAAGTTCATTAGAACACATTCATTCTGTGTCAGAAACCTATGCTGTGTCAACTATTTAATCACAATCCAAATTTAGAGCTGAATCCAGCTTGAATGTTGTGTCCATACTTGTCCCAACCGTTCAGGGTTTAACCTCTGCGGTCGTATAAAGCTACGCCCTGCGGAGCATCTGGTTTTAAATCTATATTAAGATATAATTTAAATGATTAATTGTTTGGTTTACAAACACTTAAGATTAATCCTGATTTGTTTTAATTAATTGGTTAAGGAGAATTTTTCTCAAGTGTTTCCTTGTTTTTTCTTTCCTGTGGTATTTTTTTTTTTTTTTTTTTTTTATTTATTCAAAAAATGATGATAAATGGGTTTGGAGTATGTATACAGTGATGAGGAGGAAACACAACAACACAATAAAAGAAAGAAATTTAAAAATGAGGCAATGAGACAACTATCCACCAAAGTTCAAATGAAATGGATGTAGTCGTAGTATAGTCAACCATACCAATACTATATTTTTTCTTCAGTTAATTCTTCCCATTTTGAATTGCTCAACAATTGGAATAACTAAATACATAATTAACATGAAGTATGCACAAAAATGATTTAAATCTTGAGAATCTTGTGTCAAAATAATGTCACTACAATTGTATTACCCTGGTACAATCATCAAAATAATGAGTAAAAATATATATGTATTCTAATATGACGTTCTTCTTAAGCTTTGGGTACAAAGCCATGTTCTAATTCAAATAGAACATGGGCTGCACGTGATTGACGTCACAATTGAAATGGCAACGTCAGATGAATTTTGAACAACGCCAGAGATAAAAATGGACATTTTTGTTGGTGTTGCTCGCTAGGAAATTAATTCAAACATTCTAAAAGTAAGTTTAAATGTTTCTGTTCTTTTTTTATTGATAAACTGCTGATTTTCTATAACGTTTTTGGTTCATGAAATCAAAATGGTGACATTCCGAGCGTCTACTATAGGTCAGCTTTGAAGTGAAAAGTTCAAATATTCCTATTAGAATAGAAATAATTCTATCCTGCCATGCTCTATGCTCATTTTAACATGGGTAGGCATTATATTTGTAAACATTTAATACCTTGCTAACGCTTGGTATTAAGATATTAACAAATATAATGCCTACCCATGTTAAAATGAGCATAGAGCATGGCAGGATAGAATCATTTCTTAAACCTATACTGTATCAAAGACTGACAGTCATGATATTAGCTGATGCACTTTCAAATAGATTTGATGTAGACAGATATGTAAAATTTAATTTTCATTGAATTCCTTTAATCCTGTTTTAAGTTTGGTAAAAGTTTGGACCAATTTACAAAAAATGTTTCCTTTTTAGTTGTTATATATAAGGTATGGCCTGTATCGTTCATTTATCACCTTTCTTTTTTCCCTCCAGCATACATAGCTGTATAATGCCGTTGATAGATGTGACAACCTCAGTCTTTTACTTCTGGGGTAAGGGTTATTTAAAGTCTTTCTCTGGACTTCAAGATAAAATGTTGGTATTTTTTTTCTACATAGGTATGCAAAAAGTAAATGATTCTCTAAACCAACTTTGAAATTTTGGCCTATATAAAAATGTAACCAAATATCATGTTTATAAAAAAAAGAATAAAAAAAGAAATCTGATAAACTTTTAAAATCATTGTTTTTTAATTATACAAAAACAAATTGTTCCTCTCCAGGAAACAAAAGGAACATTTATATTGTTGTTGTACCTAATGCCACTGATAAGAAGATAGAACCTGCCTGTGACAAGCTAATATTACCAATATTTAAAAAAAACAAATGCATAAACCATTAGATAGTCATACCATTATGACAAAACAACAATGCATATTTCTGTTGAATAAGTTATAATTACTAGTTCCTGGAACTGCAAATCCCTAACATTTCAGTCTTGAGAAATTACAGTAATTTTATAAATTTTGGTCCATAATACCTGTATAGTTATTCAGAATGGTAAATACATCTTGTCAATAAAGTATTGATGTTGATGTTTATTGATGATATGCAACAAACAAACAATTAGTCTATCATTTATTTTAATGGTATACAGGTCTATTAATTACTGTAAACCAACTAATTTTCGGGGATAATTTATTCTGCGTTTTACTACCAACACATCAAGTTAATGTGAAAATGTGAAGTTGGCTTACCATAATCAGTTGCTTTTCCTAGCAGCAATTAGTTTGCATAAAATGGTAAAAACAAATGGTTAAACATGTTAACACTAAATGGTCATTATGCTTCAAGCTTATAAAATGGCACAATTAATATTTTGGGGGGAGGGGAGGAAGGAACTATATTGTTTTTTTAATTCTGGTTTCAAGGAAGTTGATATTTTCAATAAGATATAAAGCTTGATTCTGATTGATTGATAAATAAGCTTATTTAACCATGTTGAGGTACAAGAGCCATTTTGAAAAATTACAGTTATGTAGTCAATAGTTAAAGAGAAGGAAGTCATAAATCTTTAACTTCTACCTGAAACTAATGTGATTAGTTTGTTGTTTAAAAAAAAGGCTAACAAAGGTGCTTTGTGAACACTTTAATAAAAAAAAATCTTTATTAAATAATGGTTTAAGATTGTCTATGTCATTTGATACATGTTACTGCATACTTTAAATGTTTTTGACATTTGCTAATTGGCCCATTTTGATCTTGAAACTACTACAACTGTATATCAGTTGACCTTTTGCATGGTTGATTATACTTGTTTGAACTTCTTTTTTTTAAATTATCTTCATAAAATCATTCACCATGGCTCACTGCACCTAAATCTAACCTTGCTGTACTTGTTGGTATTGGATCTGTGTTCTTATTGATAGTGTTGAACTGCTTTTGAAAAAAATATGCACTTCAAGCAAGGTTCATAAATCCTTTGCCTAAAGTTATCATATTTTATCAAAATTATGGTTAATGATAACTTGGTGGCCATTATAAATTCCATGCAATTTGAATTATAATAAATATGTCAGTCACTTACAGGTTTCAAGAGGGTAATTTTGGTGAAGATTTTATAAGTAGACATTAATGTCGATGAGCTTCTAGGAACACTTATTTTTCTTGCAAAGTGTTTTGTCTCAAGACATAAATTTATATATTTTTTTAATTAGGTAATGAGGTCAAATGAATTAGGATATCTCAATAAACTAAAAGAATATGTTTATTCATTCTTAAACAATTTCTTTTGTATATGTTTGATATTTTCAAAATAAAAAAGATGATAAAGGACTTTGACTTTTGTCTTAAAAAGAATGACTATTAACTTGTGGACTCATTAAATAACTTTTAGGAATTTGTTAATGTCTTGACATTTATATATCTTTTTAAATAATTATATTTACAGACTTGTTAAACAATTAGCACAGACCACATGTATTAATCTTAGCTATGTATAGCAGACCATGAAACCACAATTATTTGATATCCTGAAAATAGACAGGATAATCCTTTAAAATTTGTTAAAAAAAAAAGCATACCTTACAATGATCAATGATTAGCCTATTATTATGTAAGAAATTTCTTGGAAATTGAAATATAATTTATTGATCTGATGCACATGCTGTCTGATAAGAAATGTGTCATCATTTATTTATATAGAGGAAAGTGCTCAATACTCCATGTCTATGTCTATGCTTGGAGGGTATTTTATTGTCTGAAGTAGTCTTGATCAACTTTAAAAGTAGAAAACAGAAAAATATGCAAGTAAACATTAGGAAAATCTGAAGTTGAATATGCAAGGCCACTTACAGTCATTTTGCAGTTTTCAAATTGAACATGGTATGTCAATGTTCAGTTTGTGAGGCTAAACACTCTACCATCCTTGGTTAATCCTGCATGGAATGTAAAATCTTTTATAAAAAGGATAAATGTAGCAGTGCATGCATGTAACTGTTTCATGAATATAAAAAAAATGTAGAAAATTAAGGTTTCAAAAGAATAGCTTTTCTGAATGCAAATTTTTCCAATGCATGCCTTTAACTGAAACTCAATTTATAGTTATTTTAAAAGCACTATGTATAGATTTGCATAGTGTATCTTTATAAATTAAAAAAAAAATATGACTTGGGTAAAACAGATTTTTTTACACAAAATTTTAAATTTTGAATTAATAAATAAGATAGAGAGTATGAATTCTTCAACAGTCTTTATTGAAAATAACATATTTCACTGTTGTTAATCTTTATTATTATATGTACATATGCCGTAAATATGTATTTTTCATGAAATCGTTTATGAATAATAAAACAATCTACTTAGAATTTTTATGTTTGGCACTAATGATGACATGATTATTTCAGTTTTATAGTTTATTTAACATTATTTTGGTTTATTATATGAAATAAGGTATTTTAAAGTTAAAGTTATTAGCCATTGCAGTTGTGGTTGATGTATTTACTAATTGAACTGCATAACTGAAATTATTATCTTACAAACATAATAAATGGAAAAATAATTTTTGCAACTTCATACTGAAGTTATTAATGAATAACCATGCACATTATAAATGTTGGGCCTCTCAAGCACTTTCCTTGATTTAGTTTCATCAGGAACATTCAAAGCTGAACATTTCAAAGACATGAATGTGTATATAGTGTGAAACATAAGGAGCTGTATGACCGAATAAGACCTTAACAGAATAGCCCAATCATCTGAGGTCAATAATGATTAAGGAAGACCAACAAACATAGGATTTTCCAGTGTTGATATAAGAACAATGCATTATCCTCACCAATTTATGATATAGTTCAAGAAATGATTAATTTGCGATATTTTAGTTCAGTATCAAAGTTTATGTAAAAAATCTATTATACTTTAAGGATTTAAAAGTGTTGACATTAATAGCCTAACACAATTGATTTATGCTGTTAATCAACAGTTGATCAAACAAAACAAGATCTATTCATTTATTGTTTACATGGTTCTCTCACAACTCGAAAGTACTCGATCAAGTCTTGATCAGTGCAATGCAAGCTACTGACATATATTCCCCCATGTCTAGCCATATGATTGAGGTCATAAATCCAGGCTAGATAAAATTCTCCAGATAGCTACAAGCTAGCAGAAAATGTTTAGTGTTTTCTTATTTATACCTCCACTCTAGGGGAAAGGGGAAGCTGTTTTCCCACATCCTTCTGTCTGTCCCAAGCTAACATCATATGTGTTTTCATTTTCAGTAGCTCACAGTTCTAGTTGTTGATTTAGTCCTCCAACTGTTCTGATTGACAAAAGTAGTTTCTTATATATAATAAGTTTAAACCATTCAAACAAGGAAACCAAGGGTATAATCTATATAAAAAACGACAATCCAGAAACATGACAAACAACAACCACTGAACATCAGATTCCTTACTCAGGACAGATTAATGTATTCTTAGAACTATAAAATGGTTAATTTGGTTAAGGTCAACTGACAAAATGAAATAATTTGTTTACCTTGTATATCTTTCATTTTTCAGGCAATAAGAGTGTTTTTCCTGGTGAGGGACTTATCATTAACTTTGTTACAAGAAACAGAAGGTCAGCTACCATTGACCAAAGAAGATTCCTGTATTAAAGTATCAGACATCTTAGATCTCAGTAAGTACTGTTAGTTTAATGCTTTATATGACTTTAGTCTGAGATTGCTGACTTCTGATAAATTTTCATAGGCTGTGTTTGAGCCATGGAACTTCAGAGCCCAGTGTATTTTGAAAACATGGAAATTGCTTGAAATTGCTGATGCAGACTTGATGACAAGTTTCTATTTTGAAATCATGAAAGATCCATTCTCAAATAGATAAATCATACACAATTTAATTTTTGATGGAAGCTTGCTGCCACAATATGAAAAAAAAAGTGATATGATTGCCAATGAGACAACTCTCCACAAGAGACAAAATGACACATAAATTAACAACTATATGTCAGCGTATGGTTCAGCACTTTCCCTGTTTACTATTTGGATTTTGCTCTGATGTTCCAGAGCTCAAAAGACCTATAGAAAAAAAGGCTGCCAGACATCAGAGCAATCAACCTGTCACCTGTCTTGTCCGGGAGGTTTATGTTGAAAAACAAATTGAAATGGGTTTACAATTGAAAGTAAAGTGTTTTTACTCACTTAAGTTCATTGGTACTTTTTTTTTTATAAATTATACACATATAGTAATCTATTCAACACCAAATAAAATGTTGAAAAAATATAGGTTGGTTTTTGTCATATTCCTTATAAAGCACATTATAAATGTCTGACTTGTCTAGTTAAATATTTTGATTAAAAGTAGTAAGTGAAGACAAAATACCCATTCATGTTGTTTTAGATAATTTGCCACCTGCATCGCCATGCATCTTGGGCAAGAAGAAGAGTACACTTATTGTTGAACAATTTATGGTTATAAAAAAAAATTGCTGACATGAAAATAATACATCATTGGGGATTTTGTTTATTTTAATTTTTTTTAAATGAAACATAGAATATGGTTTTATATTCTTGACATTTTCAACCGTTATTAAGTTATTAATGTATTAAAAAAATTCATATCTAAATTGTTTGTATGTTTAGAAGTTTTTTCCTTGAACTTAAAGTTTAAAAATAAGTGTGCTGTAAGATAAGATATGTTTATCTATCAAGTTGAATCAAGATAAGAGGATATATAAGATCTCTACAACAAAACAAACATGAAAAATAACATTTCTAAGAAATGCAGTTTTAAGGAAAAAATGTTGTGTTACTTGTTTAAATACATTATCAGGGTCACGAGGAAATAAAATATGAACATAAGTCATTGTATATTTTTGCCACTTCCTTTTTTTTTAAATTTCAAAAGATCCTTATGGAAATTCTCATAAAATGTTAAAAGAAAAGGTGATTTCCCCTGTTTTTCAGTACTTATTTGAAGAGAAATCTTTTTTTTATTCCTGATGAAATTTATAGCAGTTTCATTAGTATGATGTAGCAAAAAATCAAATGGCTGCATATCTGGTATCTTGTAGTGAAAAAATCAAACAAGAGATCATTTAGACTGGGTTTATAAGTAGAAGTGAGTCTTGTTTCATGAGTAAAGGTTGATACATTTTTTGAAAAAAAATTGAGGGGTACCAATTTTGTGGATTTGGTGGGTTTATACATCTATGGTATAGAAAATCATGAATTTGAATGTGCAACTTAGAGTAAAGGCTTGTAACTTTAATCCACAAAATCAGATATCTAAAAAATATAATTTTTATTAATTCATGAAAAATTAAACCAATTAAAATAAACATATCCAAGATTTGTTAGATTTTCTTAAACTTTCCTTAAGGAGAGTTACATATTTAAGAAATAGTACAAATACTTTTTATTTTGCAATATACTAAAGTTTTTAGGAAACAAATTAAAATAAGTTAACAACTTGTTTCCGGTTCCTATTAATTCTTCAACTTGAAATTAATTGATAAAATATGTTTACTATAAAACGAGATACCAAAAATGTTAGCAATTGTATTTACTAGAATAAAGTTGGTTATTCATCTGATCAGTAATATATTATGTTTACAACATGTAATGGTTAAATAAGAGTAGGCAATCTATTGTACATGTTGTATAAAGTGTAAAATTCCGGCTAGGGTTTCAATGATTTTAATTTTAATATGAAGATAAACTGGAGAAAGAGAAAATCCAAATTAGAAATAGGAAAAACAAATAGATAAAACCAAGCAAACAGGTCTGACCCCAGAAAACAAGAAAATTAATACTTGACAGTTTTCAGGATGGCAGCCACTTCAAACTTTGTTTGAATAGGCTCAATCTACCATAATCTTGTATACTAGTAACTCACAGCTAGTTTGTGAATTCAGTTTACATGTTGGGGTGTTTGTTTGCTTGGGTGTTTTTAAAAAAAAAATCTAAGAAACATTTCGCATGAGGGCAAATTCTATAAGACTAATAATCATTTTATAGAACTTGGTCTATTGAACTTTATGACACTTTTTAAAGTCCATATTTTGCAACAAAAACTGTTCCCAATAGATATTGATAACATTTACAGTTCGAAGTAAGTCTATTTGTTGACCTTTTAGAAACTTTTTAAGTGTAAGTTCAGATTTGGGAACATAAAGTTAGTTTATTTTATAATCTGATAGTTTATATACACATTTCTCCTTAACTAGGAGGGATATAGTTCATAAACTGTTTTTCCTGGAATTGAGTAATTAATGTTGACACAATTCCAGGTATTAGCATTATCCTTGTATGGTGTTTGCTTGACAACAGATTAAAAACTCGTTCGTGTCATTAAACTTAGTATATGAAATGTACATTTATTTGTCTTAGTTTGACAGAGGACTAATTTACCTCGTTAGAAAAAAGCATTCTTTAGTTGCTATGTTTATGAGTGACGTTTTAGCAATACTCCTTACTTTTAAAATAATAATTTCAGACTTTAATTTTTTTTTGTTTTCCTAACAGTAAATTGACAAATAAAATTTTAACTTTATACATGAAATTATAGAAAAAATATATAACATACACTTAACAATTATTATTGACTAGTTTATTTTCATTCATATATACATTTTTTGGTTGAAGGAAAGTTTACTATTTGATGGTACCTTATTTCCTGTTCTAATTATTTGCTCTTATCAAATATCTTTTCTATTTTATGCCCCATTATGCCCCACCTAGATTAGTAGAAGGGCAAAAGGTTTTCTGGTCTGTGCATTCGTTTGTTCGTTCATCCGACCGTTCATTTGTTCTACTGTTTGTCTGTCCGTTCGTCCTGCTTCAGGTTAAAGTTTTTGGTCAAGGTAGTTTTTTATGAATTTGAAGTCCAATCAACTTGAAACTTAGTACACATGTTCTTTATGATATGATCTTTCTAATTTTAATTCCAAATTAGAGTTTTTACCCCTATTTCACGGCCCACTGAACATAAAAAATGATAGTGCAAGTGGGGCATCCATGTACTTGGGACATATTCTTGTTTGTTTTTTTTTTTTTTTTAAATCTATGGGTATTATTACACAGTAACTATTTAAATTAATGCTTTCTCCCTCTACCAATGAAATCAACAAAATTTGTTATTCTAGGAATATTAATGAATACACAATAATTGACAAGTTTGTGACATTAGAGTTGATGTCTGTTTCAATAGAAACAGGAAACTATAGAAGATGTGCTAGAACATTAAATGATTTAATGTACAAATTTTACCTGCACCAGATGTGCATTCCAATAAATGATGTCTTTTCAGTGACTCTGGAGACGAATCAAATATATTTTGAAATCCAAACCTGATACAGGCTTTAAAGAGCTGAAATAAATCACAACTCAAATAATATGTATAGCCAAGCCTGGGGAAGAAAACAAAGCTTTGCATGAGGAAGAAACCATCCTAATTTCAAATGATTTCCTAAGTTTTGTCTTCTGTAAACAAGGAAATATTCACAGCAGTTTTATTTTCATGACTTCCGCAGTAAGAGTTATTATACAGAAATAAAATAATTTTTCATAGGAAATGAATTTGTAGGGCTTAAACTGTACATAAAATAATTACCAATCTGAAATCACAAATTTTAATTCATTCTGCATATTGTGAATAAAAGACGGTAGAAAATTTGCCAGTTTATGTTTCTATAGATGGTAGTAAATCTGTTGAAGGTTTGCTACATTTTAACTCTAAAACAGCTGAAAATGCTTCAGTTTTAGCAAAGCCAGTCCCTACTATCCACTTGTGTTTGAATCAACAAAAGAAATTGGATAGTGGGTGCTTGCTATATTTATACTAAAAGTGTTTCAATATCAAGAAAAGTTTGAAACTCATCCGCAAACTGAAGATAGCCCTTCTTGTGCGACTGTTTTTTTAAACATTTAAGAAATTACAAATAGTACTGTCTAATATTAAACTCTAGTACATGACGCTGCTAAGGAATCATTGTAAATAGTCTTAAATTATATCAATTTAAATTAAATATTTGATGGCGGTAATAGTTAAATATTTTAACTTTCAATTTAGGGTCATATTTGACACTTTTTATAATGTAAAGATCGAAACTTAGATCATGTAACTGTTGATTTTGAATCTAAACTAAAGTTTGAATGAAATTAAAGGACCAAACTTAAATCACCCTGATTAAGAGATAGCATGTACAAAATCCAATGTAATGACAAAAACAATTGATCTTGCATGGTGATGGAGTACATCTCAAACAAATACAAAAAAGTCGCCTAGTTTAAACTTTTTTCTAGAAACTTCTCAGAAGTATTTTCATTTCATTCAGGGATATTTAAGAAATGGACAACTTCCCAAATTAAATTTAGCAGGGTAACAGAGGTTTATTTGAGTTATTGTTATATTGTTTGCTAAAAAATGTTTTGGTTATGAAAATAAGAGAGACCAATATGAAATGAGTTTACTGTATCTTGACAAATTTTATTTCTCTAGTAATTACTTTCATAAGACTGAATGAAATACTTTTGCAAGTATACAATTTACTTTTTGAACTGAAATTTGTCGTAAAAGAATATATAAAAATAGTTTGCATACAACAAAAGGGAAATCTCCATGTAATTATTAATAAAATGTCCTTTTTTGGGGTCATTATTTTTATTATATATATACTGAATCAAATATCATTTGATTTTTGTACTAATTCACCTATGTATTGGTCATAGTCTGGATATAAATCTTTTCATAAGAATGGTTTTACGTCATTTTAGAACTAAAGGCCTATTATGTTACACATTGCAGAAAACTGATACCTCCATTGAAGGTTTTTTTCACGATTTGTATTATTTTAATTGAATACATTTGTATAGGTCACACTTTAAAAAGATAGACCACATCCAAATCATTTAAAAGGTTGTAGATAGATCATAAAAAACCTTATCATGATATCCAGGAAAAAAGAAAAGTGAATTTAAAAAAAAAAAAAAAATACAGTGTTATTCATCCGTCAAATAATATATTAGTATTTCAAGTATCACAAAAGATTTCACTCTAGGTAAAAAATGTGTATGTTTGATCTTCAATTTACTAATAAACAATAAGACATGCACTGAAAGTAGTTTCTTGATTTTCTGATATCTCTTTTAAGTTTACCTCAGATCACCCCTAGTTTTTGTTGGGGTTCGTGTGGTTCATTCTTTAGTTTTCTATGTTGTCTTGTGTGTACTATTGTTTGTCTGTTTGTCCTTTTCATTTTAGCCATGGCGTTGTCAGTTTATTTTCGATTTATGAGTTTGACTGTCCCTCTGGTATCTTTCGTCCCTCTTTTATACAATTTTGTACAATACCTTCAAATAAACTTTCTAATGAGGTGATATTAGATTAAGAAAAGCATCAAATTAACTTTCTAATGAGGTGATATTAGATTAAGTAAAGCATCAAATTAACTTTCTAATGAGGTGATATTAGATTAAGTAAAGCATCAAATTAACTTTCTAATGAGGTGATATTAGATTAAGTAAAGCATCAAATTAACTTTCTAATGAGGTGATATTAGATTAAGAAAAGCATCAAATTAACTTTCTAATGAGGTGATATTAGATTAAGTAAAGCATCAAATTAACTTTCTAATGAGGGGATATTAGATTAAGTAAAACATCAAATTAACTGTCTAATGAGGTGATATTAGATTAAGTAAAGCATCAAATTAACTTTCTAATGAGGTGATATTAGATTAAGTAAAGCATCAAATTAACTTTCTAATGAGGTGATATTAGATTAAGTTAAGCATCAAATTAACTTTCTAATGAGGTGATACTAGATTAAGTAAAGCATCAAATTAACTTTCTAATGAGGTGATATTAGATTAAGTAAAGCAGTCATCACAATGTTTCCCACACAAAATAGTGCAGGAGATATAGAAATTCCTGGCATACATCTTTCCTTTCATCCACTCTTTATGGACAGTTCATGCCAGATTCTTATGAATATTATGTTGCAAGTTTGTATCAGCAATGTCTCATGCAATTTCAAAAAACGATTAGAAATGAGTTAAGATTCTCTGTGGCTTGGTCTGTTATAATTCAGATAGATATTTTTTCTTTCAGATAACAGTGACTTAATAGCATGTACAGTGGTTACCAAAGAAAGGTAAGATATCCTGCAGTAGAAATATCCCAGTTTATAAAACACTGGTACCCTATATATTGTCATAGGTGTCAACTGTTGAAATTCTGTGTAAAGTCTCTATTATTTTTGTAATCATAAATATCCTTCTAAAGTAATTATTATTAGAACATTGTTTGCTCAATATAGAGTTTATAATATTATTTACAAACAAAAGTATTACTCAGCCTAAATAAGGGTATGAAATAGAAATAAAAATAGCAAAAACCACCAGTACATTACAGTTCAAAAAGATGTGCTATAGGTCTCAAGGTCCTTAACAACGAATAAAACTATTAAAGGCCCCAACTAAACAAAACCATTGGCCTGATTTATGCTGAAATTAAACAGAAAAGAAATATATAACATAAAAAACACTAAATCACATTCACTGAAATTTTGGACAGGCACATTCATGCTTATTAGATTTTGCAAATACATAAAATATCCTTATTAAATTTCATGGCTCAATTTGAGCTGCTTAAATATGGTAAAAAAAACTGTGGTAGCCTGATGATTACTGTGGATTCATTTATTTTTGTGGGTACCAATTTTCGTGGATAAGGGAAAACTTGGAAGTTCGTGGATATTTAATTTCGTGGTTTTGATGCAGTCATCCTATAAGCCTATAGCAAATTTGTCATTTGTGGAACATTTAATTTCGTGGTTTACCTGTAACCACGAATCCCACGAAAATTGGTATCCAACGAAAATTAATGAATCCACAGTATATCAGACACAGCCATAAAGCTTGATAATTACACCTCACACGAGTGTTAAAGCCTGGTGGTTGTATCAGACACAAGTGTAAGCCTGGTGATTGTATCAGACACGAGCCATAAGACATGATGATTGTATCATATGTATCATACACGAGCTTCCAGATGAATTAAATAGAAATAATTGTTAGAATATCCTAATTAATATATGTTCTCTTTTGTCTGTGTGACTGTAAACTATTTAATCAAACTGATAACACACTGTATATAGACTTTGATATATTGTCATAGTTTACTATTAAAGAGTAGTATTTCAAAGCACCTTTAATCTATATTTGTTTGTGTGCATATTTGTCTTATCTTCATTGCATGTTAAAGAATGTTAATTCAGTAGCAACAACAGTAAACATGTAAACTGTTTGTAGAAAAATCAGATAATCAACATCTTGTATACAGATATGATATCTAATAGTCTGTTTTTCTGCTGGATGTTTGCCTAAGACAACAATTAATTATCCTTAATTTTCATAGTCCAGGGAGGGGAGCAGGATAAAGATCCCTGTTATTATAATATATTTTATGCTCTTGCTGCTAAGCCAAAGGTGGACTTATGTCACCCATGACTGTCCTTTCCATTTTTTTTCCGCACTTTACTAGTATTTGTACATACTAAAAGCAAGCTTGAATGGGGAACAATTTAGTTATTATTGAGTTGTGTGAATAAATTCATCATAGATAACAGGATTGGAATTTTGTATTTGCGCCAGATGAGCGTTTCCTTTACAAAAACTCATCAGTGACGCTCCAATAAAAAAAGTTAAAAAGGCCAAATAAAGTACAAAGTTGAAGAACATAGGTAAAAAAAAATCCTTGAAGTGTTGCAAAATACAGCTTAGGTAATTGATTCCTGAGTTAGAAAAGCATTATTTCAAAAATTCAAAGTTTTGTAAACTGTTTATTGAAGGTTTGATAAAAGTAGGTGGAAAAAGATGTTATTATTATTTTTGGAACATCTCTCTCACTGCATAAAAAGCAATAAGGTTTTAAACCTCCAAAAATAATACTTTTTTATCAAAGGATTTTTTTTAGTTTTGACTTATACAAGGGCAAAACTTTTGATATAAAGAAAAGTTGCAAAATATAAATCTCTGTTGAGCAGTTCACCAGGCTTTGATCTTTATTTTATGTGTTTAATGGGTCAATGTTAAGTTTTTGTGATACCTGTAAAGGTAGTTAGACTTTGATCTCAAAGATTTTTAACATAAGTTCAGTCATTATCAGTATGGTAGGTGTGACATTTCAGTGTTTGTAAATTTTGTATTTTTCAGCCTATTCTTGATACAGTTAATCTATTTTATTTAAACATTAAATTGAAAGTGTTATGACCTCTTGCTGGCAGTTTTTATGCCCCACCTACGATAGTAGAGGGGCATTATGTTTTCTGGTCTGTGCGTTCGTGCGTCCGTCCATTCGTCCGTCTGTCTGTCCCGCTTCAGGTTAAAGTTTTTGGTCAAGGTAGTTTTTGATGAAGTTGAAGTCCAATCAACTTGAAACTTAGTATACATGTGCCCTATGATATGATCTTTCTAATTTTTATGCCAAATTAGAGTTTTGACCCCAATTTTACGGTTCACTGAACATAGAAAATGATAGTGCAAATTTCAGGTTAAAGTTTTTGGTCAAGGTAGTTTTTGATAAAGTAGAAGTCCAATCAACTTGAAACTTAGTATACATGTTCCTTTTGATAAGATCATTCTAATTTTAATGCCAAATTAGAGAATTTATTCCAATTTCACGGTCCACTAAACATAGAAAATGATAGTGCGAGTGGGGCATCTCTGTACTGTGGACACATTCTTGTTGTAACTATATAAAGTACAAGAGCTGATATCAAGATAAAATATTAATGTCAGACTATTTGCTTCCAAAAATCAAATGAAAATTCAAAGAATGATTAATTTATTTTGTTTATTTGCAATGAAGTTCTAGTATTCCTTTGTTATATGTGTTAAAAAAAAAAACCTCCTCTGTTATTGACGTAATTGGATGATGTTTCCAGGAAATGCCAATACTCTGGCTCTCAGGGTTTTCCATGTAAAGCAAGTTTATTTTCAGGTCAACCTTCCAGATAAATGTCAGCTTTAATTTTGTAAATCCATTTATTCATATTAAGCTAAATATTGATTCAAAGTAAATTATAATTTAAACTCAGCAACCAAAATAACACACAGCTGTTGTTTGTTCGTTGAGATAAACTACCTAGAATTCACTACATATGGGGTTACTTTAAATTTGGACTTGATTTGGATGAAATGTACCTACTAAGTTCACAAGTACAGTTAGAAAAGAGATTTTCAGATTTCAATTGCCTATGCATCCACACAATATCTGCTTAGATTATATTTCTCATAAAATAAAACAGCTGACTTCATTTCAATTTTAATTTAGAGAAGTTAATGTATCTTTAGGCATTATTCATTACCAAAAATGATTATTTGTGTATCCTATTGCAAAGCTTGGACTTTGGCATATCTCAAGATCTTTCTTCCAATGTTTTTTTACCTCTGTTTGTTAAAATATTATGTAGTTTGGTCAAATGGATCAATACCTGAAATGGAAATCTTGTTTAAGGGTTATTTTACACCAAATACCATGTGTGTTTTTGACAGTTGACTTTCAAAAGTAATTAACTTTTGAAATTCATGACAAGGCCCAATTTTCAATGCAGGATGATATTTTTAAAAAATGTCAACATGTTTTGCTGATTTTAAATGTTTTGGACATAAAAACCTTACCCTGGTATACAAAATATAGCAAAAATAGACAAATCTTTATAAATTGGTATGTTTAAAGTACCCATAATTTTAAAAGTGTTTATATAGTATAATGGGATTTAATCTTTAAGGTTAATGTTTACACTGTTTGCAATGTTTGTTTTCCTTATCGTTATTTTCTGGACAAAAGATGAAAGTCTGTCTGACACTAAAGAATTCTTTGAGAGATGACAATTTGGATAATAAAATTGCATTATATAATACACATGTTCCAATACTAGGAAATGAGATCTATAATGAACTAAGAGGTCAAATAAGTTTTGTTCATATGTTTTGGAAATACAAACTTTCCCTGGAATTCAAAGTATGGCATGAAAAAGACAATCATTTTAAATTGATCTGTTCCAAGTAATTAAGTGTTTACATAGTATAATGGGATTTAATCATTAAGGTTGATGTTTACACTGTTAGAAATGTTTGTTTTTCCTTATCTTTGTTTTCCTGCCAAAAGATCAAAGACAGTCTGATGCTAAAGAATTCTTGGAAAGATAAAAATCAGGACAATAAAAATGGATAATGCAAGACATTTGCTCCAATACTTGGAAAATGAGAACTATAATGAACTAAGAGGTCAAATGAGTTTTTTGCTAAGATGCTATTGATTATAAACAAGCTATTTGAGGGATTCTAATTTTAGATACAAAGAAATCACTATATTTCAAAACATGAATGCATGGTTTCTTTGGGTGGCAGACTACTTTAATCACAAAATGATGAGAAAAAAAATGAGGCTGGTTTCTTGGGATTATGGCAGACTTCTGTAAACACAGAATACGCAGAAATAAAATGGAATTGGTTTCTTGGGATTATGGCAGACTCCTTTAAACACAAAATGATTGGAAAGAAAATGAAAATGGTTTCTTGGGATTATTGCAGACTGCTTTAAACACAAAATAATGAGAAAGACGCATAGGACTGGTTTCTTGTTTTATATCATCTTGCTTCTATTCAGTAAAATTCATGACTGGAATTTCCCTCCTGATGTTATCACTTGATCAGCTGAAGTCAAGAAAGCAAAAGTAAATGCTTCATTAAATGACCAGAAATGACCAGGCAAGCAAAAAAAGTTTCAATATAAATACTGAATTGAGAGTTACTACATTACAGATTGTTGTATTTAGAAGCTGAAAATTGTATGAAATATGAGATATGAGATTGTGTACAGAAAAGTTATAACTTATAAACAGATTGCTCTTGAAATAGTCCCTGTGTTTGATGCTATTTTAAGTTAATATTATTTCAAGAGAAAAGTTTCATTACTTTTCTAGTAAAATGTAGTTTTTGAAGATAGTATCTGTATGTGTAGGGTTACAATTGTAATATAAGATACTTCTTAATGAGTCTTTCGGGTATCTAAATTTAAAATCCTAGGAATATCGGTTTATTACTCATGACACAGTAGATTGATATGCAAGAAAAATGACTTTGACCCTTATCCTATACATTGAAAAGGGAGGATCGAAGGCTAAGATAATACTGTAACCTACTCATCAGGTTTAATGTCTACTGTAACATACAGTATCAGTTGAAGGCTAAAATAAAGCTTTCATTGAAAAGACTAAATATATTTCTGCAAATCATACATGAAATACTGAGACTGCATGACTACCATATACTATAATTTAAATGGAGTTGTAATAGAAGCCTAAATGTTAACCTGCATCAGCACAGATACCAAAAGATAATTCAAACTCATTAGTCGAGAAAATTAAAGACAATGCCATGGCAAAACACATAAAATGATATAAAAACAAACATCACCTGTCCTAAGTCAGGAATCTGATGTACAGTAGTTGTCGTTTGTTTATGTAATTTATATGTGTTTCTCGTTTCTTGTTTTTTTATATAGATTAGACCGTTGGTTTTCCCGTTTGAATGGTTTTACACTAGTAATTTTGGGGCCCTTTATAGCTTGTTGTTCGGTGTGAGCCAAGGCTCCGTGTTGAAGGCCGTACATTGACCTATAATGGTTTACTTTTTTTTAAATTGTTATTTGGATGGAAAGTTGTCTCGACATTGGCACTCAAACCACATCTTCCTATATCTATCAGTATACAAAACACATCATAGAAAACCAAAGCCAGAACAACACAAACCCCCACCCAAATTTTGAGGTGAATAAATGAGGCTCTTTAACCCCATAGTTACATGTATATAGATGATAATAGATAAAACAAATATTTTATTAGAACTCAATCAAATACCTTTTTTTAGTTTATAGATGTTATCAATTTCTAACTTTTCTTCTTGTTTCAACAGAAAAATGGAACGTCGCTTTCTTGTGATAGACAGCATACAGTTAATTCTAGTAGAACCAGATACAAAGAGACTTGGCTGGGGAGTTGTTAGATTTGCTGGATTCTTACAAGTAGGTTCTAAATGTTTTAACATGTATACAAATGTTCAGTTATTGTTTTATATATAATTAAGTTATTTATCATACTTATAAATTTAGTTTACAAAACTTTGAATTTTTTTAAATATAAAGACTTTTCTACTTCAGGAATATATTACCTTAGCTGTATTTGGCAAAACTTTTAGAAAATGTTGGTCCTCAATGCTCTCAACTTCGTACTTTATTTGGACTTTTAAACATTTTTAAAATCAAGGGTAACTGATGAGTCTTTTGAAGGCGAACGTGCGTCTGCCGCAATACAAAATTTCAATCCTAGTTTCTATGATGAGTTTATTTATAACTGAAAATCTGAAATGTTTATAAAAATGGTTTGATTTTAAAAGTTTTGAGTTTAAAATATCATTAGTATTAGGTCTTAATGGTTTGTATTTTGCTAGATGCTGTAAGTAAGGGATTGTCTAATGTGCATATTGGTAGAATTAGAAAATAGGGAAAACCATCGAAAAAGGATGTCTATTTTTATTAGCTCACCTGGCCCGAAGGGCCAAGTGAGCTTTTCTCATCACTTGGCGTCCGTCGTCCGTCGTCCGTCGTCCGTCGTCCGTCGTCGTCGTCGTCCGTCGTCGTTAACTTTTACAAAAATCTTCTCCTCTGAAACTACTGGGCCAAATCAAACCAAACTTGGCCACAATCATCATTGGGGTATCTAGTTTAAAAAATGTGTGGCGTGACCCGGTCAACCAACCAAGATGGCCACCACGGCTAAAAATAGAACACAGGGGTAAAATGCAGTTTTTGGCTTATAACTCAAAAACCAAAGCATTTAGAGCAAATCTGACATGGGGTAAAAATGTTTATCAGGTCAAGATCTATCTGCCCTGAAATTTTCAGATGAATCGGTCAATCGGTTGTTGGGTTGCTGCCCCTGAATTGGTAATTTTGAGGAAATTTTGCTGTTTTTGGTTATTATCTTGAATATTATTATAGATAGTGATAAACTGTAAACAGCAATAATGTTCAGCAAAGTAAGATCTACAAATAAGTCAACATGACCAAAATGGTCATGTGACCCGTTTAGGAGTTATTGCCCTTTATAGTCAATTTTTAACCATTTTTCGTTAATTAAAGTAATCTTTTACAAAAATCTTCTCCTCTGAAACTACTGGGCCAAATTAATCCAAACTTGGCCACAATCATCTTTGGGGTATCTAGTTTAAAAAATGTGTGGCGTGACCTGGTCAACTAACCAAGATGGCCGCCACGGCTAAAAATAGAACAAAGGGGTAAAATGCAGTTTTTGGCTTATAACTCAAAAACCAAAGCATTTTGAGGAAATCTGACGGGATAAAAATGTTTATCAGGTCAAGATCTATCTGCCCTGAAATTTTCAGATGAATCAGTCAATCGGTTGTTGGGTTGCTGCCCCTGAATTGGTAATTTTGAGGAAATTTTGCTGTTTTTGGTTATTATCTTGAATATTATTATAGATAGTGATAAACTGTAAACAGCAATAATGTTCAGCAAAGTAAGATCTACAAATAAGTCAACATGACCAAAATGGTCAGTTGACCCGTTTAGGAGTTATTGCCCTTTATAGTCAATTTTAACCATTTTTCATAAATTAAATTAATCTTTTACAAAAATCTTCTCCTCTGAAACTACTGGGCCAAATTAATCCAAACTTGGCCACAATCATCTTTGGGGTATCTAGTTTAAAAAATGTGTGGCGTGACCTGGTCAACCAACCAAGATGGCCGCCACCGCTAAAAATAGAACATAGGGGTAAAATGCAGTTTTTGGCTTATAACTCAAAAACCAAAGCATTTTGAGGAAATCTGACATGGGATAAAAATGTTTATCAGGTCAAGATCTATCTGCCCTGAAATTTTCAGATGAATCGGTCAATCGGTTGTTGGGTTGCTGCCCCTGAATTGGTAATTTTGAGGAAATTTTGCTGTTTTTGGTTATTATCTTGAATATTATTATAGTTAGAGATAAATTGTAAACAGCATTAATGTTCAGCAAAGTAAGATCTACAAATAAGTCAACATGACCAAAATGGTCAGTTGACCCCTTTAGAAGTTATTGCCCTTTATAGTCAATCTTTAACCATTTTTCATAAATCTAAGTAATCTTTTACAAAATCTCCACTGAAACTACTAGGCCACAATCATGTTTTGGGTATCTAGTTTGAAAAATGTGTCCGATGACCTGGCCATTCAACCAAGATGGCCGCCACGGCTAAAAATAGAACATAGGGGTAAAATGCAGTTTTTGGCTTATAACTATGAATTCAAAGCATCTAGAGCAAATCTGACAAGAAGTTAAATTGTTAATCAAGTCAATATCTATCTGCCCTGAATTTTTCAGATGAATTGGACAACTGGTTGTTGGGTTGCTGCCCTCCAATTGGTAATTTTTAAAGAAATTTTGCCGTTTTTGGTTATCTTGAATACTATTATAGATAGCGATAAACTGTAAACAGCAATAATGTTCAGCAAAGTAAGATCTACAAATAAGTCAACATGACCTAAATGGTCAATTGACCCCTTAAGGAGTTATTGCCCTTTATAGTCAATTTTTAACAATTTTCATTAATTTGGTAAATATATGTAAATTTTTACCAAATATAGTTCTCTGTTACTAATGGGCAAAGTTCATTATAGATATAATTGTAAGAAGCAAAATCGTTCAGTAAAGTAAGAACTTCAAACACATCACCATCACCAAAATACAATTTTGTCATGAATCCATTTGTGTCCTTTGTTTAATATGCACATAGACCAAGGTGAGCGACACAGGCTCTTTAGAGCCTCTAGTTATTTGATTGTTAGCACTATTGTACATATGGTGCTACAAAGATGTTTTTTTTTTATACTAAATTATGAAAATTTCCATTATTTTTGACATATCATCCTAACTTTTTATATTATTAGCATTCAAGTGACACATTTGATATAATCCAACCTTTGAGACTAATAAAAGATGTATCACAAAAAAGATGGTTATATAATTTGCATCTTTTTTCTTTGATATCAATGTAATAATGTATATTGTAACCATATATGTCAATCCTGAAATTTGTATAAAAAAAAATTCTTCAGTATGCATCTCAATAATTTTTTTAAACAAGAATTTTTGTGAAAAGTAATAAATAAAGAGAACAACTGTATATAAGTGAGTAGTAATTGTTTTATACCAAAACAAAAGTTAAGCAACAACTTATTTTTCCATATTTTTTTTTTCAAAAACAGGATGTTGTTAGTTGTTACCACTGGACTTTTATTACAAAAACACTAAATATGAATATCAAAGTAAATTTCTCATGCCTTATTAAACATAAAAACCATAGCATTAATAACCTTTTTTTTTTTTTTTTTTCAGTAGTCAGGCTTTTACAATCCCTTTACATCACCACCTGACTATGGTGTTAAGGGGTTTAATATATACAAAAAATAATTGACTACATTTTTTTTTTCTTCTACTGTGAATATATATTATTTGAATATTAACATTATAATAAAAAAGGGGAAAAGAAAACACACACACATACACACACACATTCTCGCAATTGCATTAACAAAACATATTATCAACTTGTGTATTGCAAAGAAAAATGTTATCCTTGTAAAGATCTGCTCTTTATAAATTAAGTTTCATTTTTTTTTAGCTCACCTGGCCCGAAGGGCCAAGTGAGCTATTCCCATCACTTTGCGTCCGGCGTCCGTCGTCGTCGTCGTCGTCTGTCGTCCGTCGTCGTCCGTCGTCGTTAACTTTTACAAAAATCTTCTCCTCTGAAACTACTGGGCCAAATCAAACCAAACTTGGCCACAATCATCATTGGGGTATCTAGTTTAAAAAATGTGTGGCGTGACCCGGTCAACCAACCAAGATGGCCGCCACGGCTAAAAATAGAACATAGGGGTAAAATGCAGTTTTTGGCTTATAACTCAAAAACCAAAGCATTTAGAGCAAATCTGACATGGGGTAAAATTGTTTATCAGGTCAAGATCTATCTGCCCTGAAATTTTCAGATGAATCGGTCAATCGGTTGTTGGGTTGCTGCCCCTGAATTGGTAATTTTGAGGAAATTTTGCTGTTTTTGGTTATTATCTTGAATATTATTATAGATAGAGATAAATTGTAAACAGCAATAATGTTCAGCAAAGTAAGATCTACAAATAAGTCAACATGACCAAAATGGTCAGTTGACCCGTTTAAGAGTTATTGCCCTTTATAGTCAATTTTTAACCATTTTTCGTAAATTAAAGTAATCTTTTACAAAAATCTTCTCCTCTGAAACTACTGGGCCAAATTAATCCAAACTTGGCCACAATCATCTTTGGGGTATCTAGTTTAAAAAATGTGTGGATTGACCCGGTCAACCAACCAAGATGGCCGCCACGGCTAAAAATAGAACATAGGGGTAAAATGCAGTTTTTGGCTTATAACTCAAAAACCAAAGCATTTTGAGGAAATCTGACATCGGATAAAAATGTTTATTAGGTCAAGATCTATCTGCCCTGAAATTTTCAGATGAATCGGTCAATCGGTTGTTGGGTTGCTGCCCCTGAATTGGTAATTTTGAGGAAATTTTGCTGTTTTTGGTTATTATCTTGAATATTATTATAGATAGAGATAAATTGTAAACAGCAATAATGTTCAGCAAAGTAAGATCTACAAATAAGTCAACATGACCAAAATGGGCAGTTGACCCGTTTAAGAGTTATTGCCCTTTATAGTCAATTTTTAACCATTTTTCGTAAATTAAAGTAATCTTTTACAAAAATCTTCTCCTCTGAAACTACTGGGCCAAATTAATCCAAACTTGGCCACAATCATCTTTGGGGTATCTAGTTTAAAAAATGTGTGGATTGACCCGGTCAACCAACCAAGATGGCCGCCACGGCTAAAAATAGAACATAGGGGTAAAATGCAGTTTTTGGCTTATAACTCAAAAACCAAAGCATTTAGAGCAAATCTGACAAAGTTAAATTGTTAATCAAGTCAATACCTATCTGCCCTGAATTTTTCAGATGAATTGGACAACTGGTTGTTGGGTTGCTGCCCTCCAATTGGTAAATTTTAAAGAAATTTTGCCGTTTTTGGTTATCTTGAATACTATTATAGATTGTGATAAACTGTAAACAGCAATAATGTTCAGCAAAGTAAGATCTACAAATAAGTCAACATGACCTAAATGGTCAATTGACCCCTTAAGGAGTTATTGCCCTTTATAGTCAATTTTTAACAATTTTCATTAATTTGGTAAATTTATGTAAATTTTTACCAAATATAGTTCTCTGTTACTAATGGGCAAAATTCATTATAGATATAATTGTAAGAAGCAAAATCGTTCAGTAAAGTAAGAACTTCAAACACATCACCATCACCAAAATACAATTTTGTCATGAATCCATTTGAGTCCTTTGTTTAATATGCACATAGACCAAGGTGAGCGACACAGGCTCTTTAGAGCCTCTAGTTTTATTTTATATGATTTGAATCAAAAGTAATTATTACTAATCAGTAAAAATGTAATCTACTGGGGCCCAGAATTTTTGAAAATAAGGTGTGGTACCATTTTTCTTTGCTATATAATGTTCATTTTCCTGATATTTTCTTATTTTTGCTAAAAGTCCTATAATACTTGGTTTCTTTTCATACAACTTACATTTGTATATATAGTTCTTTGCAATAATAATGATCAAATTCAACAGTAAACTCTCATTTTGAAGACCAAGAAAAATATGCTTCTTAGATAATGTAAAGTTCACAAAATATCTTTTCAATTTTTGTGAAAAAGATTGCCATATAAAATGTGTTATTGGACATTCATAGAATAAATGCTCCATGGTTTCATCAGAAATCTTACAAAAAGTACAAAGCTTTGAATCTTTAAGTTTAACTTTATACAAGAAAGTATTTGTTGCACATTATTCTGTGTAAAAATTTGTATTGAAAAGTCCCTAAATAAGTGTCTTTACATGATTTTCTTAAAATAATATAATATTTTGACCAATCTGCAATTTCAATACCTAGTAATTGCTCCCATTGTAAGAACTTTTCTGTTGGCAGTTGCACATTTCTGTCAACAAGATCTTTGTATACAAACTTTGCCTTTTTATTACACAATAATCTTTCCAAAAAATTATCAATACAGTTAAAAGTTTCAAAATTTACATGAGCAATGTTTTCTTTAATATGTTCTCTCATATACTTCGGAATCTTTGCAATGAGACCATAATATTTTAAAAAATTATTTGTTTGAAGTCTTGGTCCTATCTGATCAAAATTACAAAAGTCCTTAGTCTCTAAGTTAATAAGGTCAAACAAAGACTGCACTCCCCTTCTCTGCCACTGAATAAAGTACGGAAAATCTACTAGAGGTGCAAAATTTAAAATATCTAATGACAAAATATCTTGAACAGAGATATTGGTAGCAGGCCTTGCTACATGAAAGCTAAAAAATACATCCTTCCAAAAAGGATTACTAAGACTATCAGAGATTTCTCTGAGTTTCTCCTTTTCAAAATGCAATACTCTTTCTCCACCATACTGTTCAAGGCTTTTTAATAACAATGATTGCCAACTACCATATAAATTGGATGAAAACCTCTTTATCCAGCCAATCTTAAGGTATATATTAAAATAATGGATATTAATCATATTTAAACCTCCTTGTGGAATATCTCCAATTAAAGTACTTCGTCTAATTCGATCAGGTTTTCCATTCCATATGAATTGAAAGAATAAAGTATTCAATTCATTTAATTTTGACTCTGGCAAGTTGGGTAGTGCAGTCAACAGGTGAATTAATTTTGGAAGTGCCAAAGTCTTAATAACAGTAATCTTTCCCATTAGGGTTAATTTTCTATGTTGCCAACTCTTAAGAATGCCTGACACTTCCTTTATCTTTTTGGAGAAATTAATTTCAGGCATACTGTCAAGATCTAAAGAGAATTCAATTCCCAAAAGCTTAAAATTTGAAGAGCACCACTGAAGTTTTAAATCAGGACAAAGAATCAGATCTGAATACTTTTTATTCCCAACCCACACAGCTTTAGTTTTAGAAGAATTAATTTTTGACCCAGATACTTTTTGGAAAGAGTCAAAACAATTTAAAGTCTCTCTCAAAGAGGTTTCAGTTCCATCTAAAACAAGGAAAGTGTCATCAGCATATTGACTCAAAAGGGATTCATTTTCATGAACAAAAGTTCCCTTTATTATGGGGTTTGACCTTATTTTCATAGAAAGTAGCTCAACGCCTATAATAAAAAGGTAAGGGGAGAGAGGGTCACCTTGTCTACAGCTTCTCTCCAAATTAAAGAAGCTTGAAAGATGGCCATTATTTATAACACAACTTGATGCTTTCAAATAAAATACTTCAAACAAATAGCATTAATAACCTAGCAACAAACAGGTTATTACAACAACAATGTACCAACTACCAACACCTGACTCTTCATTCACTCTACCTAGATAAGATTCAAGTAATTGTGGATTCTTTTATTTTTGTGAGTACAAATTTTTGTGGATTGAGGCATTTTGTATTTTTCTTTAATTTGCCAAAGTCTGTATACATTGTATATATGCATATAGAGAACTTGTACCTTGTTGAACAATTAAATTTACAGTTCAATTTTACTTGCTAGAACCCCAAAAATTGGTATTCCATCATTGCATGAATTATACTTTGAACTCCTGAATCAACTTTTACCACGACAATTATATTCCATGAATGATTTATGAATCCACATTAAATTTACTTAGCCCTGAATGTATTTGTAGGATGTAGAAGTGACAGGAGATAAGGATGACAGTCGATCGCTCCATATCACCATCCACAAACCTCCTAGTTCCCAGCATGCAAGACCACTTCCTCTTTTGTCAGGACGTTTTGTTTTCGATGATCACATAAGATGTATGGCTGCTAAGCAACGCTTGACAAAAGGAAGACTTAAAGCTCGTCAGCAAAAGATGATGATGATAGAAAGGCTTTTGGACATTCCAAATGATGGAGGTCAAAGATCAAGTACCCCCTCTGGTAGAAATAGACCCTACCCAGGTATGTTCATGGTATCCACTTTTTGAAATTTAAAAAAATGGTTCTTAAAAGGTATGACAACTCAATGATGCACATGTATATGGCAAATTGAATACATTTATATAGGCCCCACATGAACACCACCACAGATGCCACATGATAAGCAGGATTTGCTTTCCCTTTCCTGATCACCTGAGATCAGCCCCAGTTTTGGTGGGGTTTGTGTTGCAAAGTCTTTATTTTTTTATGTTGTGTTTTGTGTTCTATTGTTGTTTTTTTTTCCTTTTTGTCTTTTTTAGCCATGGCATTGTCAGTTTTTTTTTTACTTTGAGTTTGAATGTCCCTCTGGTATCTTTTTCCTCTCTTTTTCATTAAATCTTTTTAAAGTTTAAAATCTTGAAAAAAAATTACAGTCAAACCTGGTTTAAAGGTAATATCTATTGAGCCAAGACCTGTTTTGTCAGATCACACTTGTTTGGATGTAGCAATACAAAGGCCACCACTCTTATAGTAGGATTTTTCTATGATCCCAAGTGAGACGTATGCACAGGTTTGACTGTATATGCATATTTTATTAATGTTATACCAGGAGAAAATTATATCTGAAAAAGAAATTGATCATTTAACTTGACAAGTATTATAAATTCAGAAAAACTGCAATATTTTTATAAATGCGTTACTTGCAATGTTTTTAGTAGTGACTTTTGACTTTCTATCCTAAATTTTATGCAATGGCAGTAATTATATTTTGCTTTTTTACCAGTGGTCAAGGATAAATGCACACAATGTTGATCGATTATTTGTGTTTACATACATGTTTTTTAAAGTACAGGTGTATTAAAAAAAAAGAATAATGGAATAATAAATAGGTATTTATATTTTCCTGGAAATTCCAATGGATTTTAAATTATTATGGTTGACCTATTTTTATAGACTTACAGAAAACCTCAACAATTATAGTTTTGTCACATTCAAAAGACTTGTTTTTTTAAAAAAAAGTTATAGTGAGACATTTGAAAATGATCCTAATAATTAAAACGGCCCTTTATATTTGTAGTAATTGAATAATGCATGCCTTCTGTTGACCAAATAACCAAGTTTAAATGTTAAATATATTATACTGACAGCTTTTATGAGAATTGTCAGATTAACATGCCTTAAATATTCATATTATGTAAGGAAGCCACACATTTGACATATTGTCTCTAGAAAATTCTATAGAGGTATTTTTGACAATAACTTTTGGGTTATTTAAATAAGACCTATTAACATCAGATTATTGTACAGTTTTTTCTAAAGATCAAAAAGATTTTTTTGTATAATTATTCTATAGAATTATGTAATAGAATAATTTTCAGGGAGGTGATAACTTTTTATAAAGTTTAATTGAGTACAAAATAAAAAAAAAATAAAGTGCATAGAAGGGCAGTAATGATTTGAAAAAATACACAAACTTTTTGTTTCCTCGTCAGTGGATATCAAAGATATAAACTCTACCACTGCAATGATTGACCTGCGATATACATGTACTTTGAACACTTGGAATGATATCAATTTCTTTAATAATATGTAAACAATCCAATGGCATACTTTTCCAATCTTTTCAAAGGATCTGTAAATAATAGGTTAATGCCTATGAATTTTGAAGACATAGTAAATGTTAGCATAGATGAGATGAGAATAAGTAAATCAAAGATCTATTATTAAAGTCAAACAATCTGTTTGGAAGATTATATATGTCAGTTAAGATTTTTGAAATATATATTCTAATCCATTGATTATGATATTTCTCTACTTGAAATAGTTCAAGTTTTTGAGATGTTTAAATTTGAAAATTAACTTTTAATAATGTGTAAAATCTCTATTAAAATGTAAAATCACAAAAATACTGAACTCTGAGGAAAATTCGAAACAGAAAGTCCCTTATCAAATGACAAAATCATCATAATTGTAAAAAATATGGGCACAGCATGAAGTGATAAAATTTGTTTGTCTCATGGTTCAAATCTAAATTACAATTATGATATTTTGAATAGATTTGGTCAGAAATCGCTTGCAATTAACTTAGTAAACATATGTATTAACAAACGTGTATCTAGTGGGTGACAGATCAGGTTTAAATCAACAAAAAGTAAGAGAAAACTAATGTGTAGGTGTCTATCCCTACTCCTCCTTCAATTATTTCACGCTAAAAATGTATTTGTAACTAATTATGTAGGTTGTCAATGGTACAATAGGAAGACTTTTGATATTGGCACAGAAAGTTAGGTGTCATATAAGGTAATGAAGAAAAGGAGATGAGGGGAATGCATCAATCAGAGTGACACAAATATAAAAAAAGACATATAGATTATATATAGATTAGACCGTTGGTTTTCCCGTTTGAATGGTTTTACACTAGTAATTTTGGGGCCCTTTATAGCTTGTTGTTCGGTGTGAGCCAAGGCTCTGTGTTGAAGGCCGTACTTTAACCTATAATGGTTTACTTTTTAAATTGTTATTTGTATGGAGAGTTGTCTCATTGGCACTCACACCACATCTTCCTATATCTATATAGTCAAGTTACAGTTTTCACTAATAGACATATACAAATTGTCTATACAAATTATGCCTATAAATAGAAGAAAACATAAGAAATTTGGTAATATAAAGTTTGTCTGTTTTCTTTGAGTACTATTCGTTGTGTAAGAGACAATACTTTTATGATGAGTTCCCATTTTCATGATTTTGTTTGTTTTAACTTACATTCCCTGTGAGTCTATTTTTCACAATTTGTGTATTTTGTTAAATTTGAGGAATTCAGTGATATCCTACTATCTTACTGGCAGTCTATAGTATGTCCCCTTAAGAATATGAAAATTTATTTAAAACATGACATGATATTCCACATGTTATACTCATTTGCAAAAACAGAAGATGTTGTTTGCTTTGAAACTGTTATTCCATTTAAATAAGATACTGTATTTTATTTTATCATGTCATTAAAATAGTTTGCTGACTTTTACAAAATATATATATTACAGTATGTATACAAGTACATATCACTTCAATGGCTTAATATATGGTTCTTGATTTATGATTTTTAAAATCTATTAATTCTGCATCAGTGAAATTCCATTCTTTTTTTACCAATACCTAACCTGAATTTTATGACACAGTTTTGTTGTATGCATATGTATATATTATATGTTAACAGCTGCTATTGTTTTGAAACACGATCAGTATTGTTTAATTCCTTTATTTGATTTGCATGTAATTTTTAAATTACCATACTAATATCAATTTCAAAAAGTTGAATAACCTTATTACTTGCATGTTCTTTAAAGAAGAATTTATTGAAAGGTTGTTATTGTTATGAAAGAAATGTGTAATTATAATAAGACATAAATAGAAAGAAGTAACATATCATAATCCCATAAATAGGACACATACACGAAAAGTATATGACATACATCTCTAAATTTCTTCAGTCCTTTTTGAATGTGAATGTTTAACAGATTTTAATAAATTTATATTTGAAAGCATGTTTCTTTTGAATAAAACTAGATCAACTGAAAAGCCTTAAAAATTGTTTAAGTAGTAATTTTAGAACTTTGCTATTTTTATTACTAGCATTTTGATATGACTCTCAGTTTGTCAAGGAAAGTCAATGAACTTATGCATTAGGTTTCATCTAGTAAAGATGAGTATGAAACTGAAAAAAAAGTATATACAATTACATTGCCAGGTATTATTAATATCAGATAGTTCAGAGACATTGATACTCAAATTAATTTATACATTTACCATAGAAATATATAGTTCCTATTAAATTAAGGAGATGTGGTATAATTGTCAATGAGACAACTATCCACCAAGTTCAAATGAAGTGAATGTAAGAAAATATAGACTTGTATTGGAATATTGTATTAGCTTGTATTTGGGGATTTTTTTTTCGCTTGTATTGGGTATTTTAGTTTGGTCTGATATTGTAATGAACAAAATGTGTTGGTAATAGATACCAATTAGCTTTTATTGAACTGGGTTTTAATCTATAAATCTGCAAGTAGTTATTTTCTATTGGTTTATTTTTCAGAAATATTGAAGCCATTTTTCTCATCTGACCTTCTCTATCGATGATTTTGATAGTAGCAATCCTCTTCTTGTGAAATTATATAAATGTTTGTGTATGGTAGAATGAATATTAACTTCAATATCAATAATTATTAATTGCTGCTTTAAGAGATACTGTACACACCAAAAAGATATCCAAACTCACTAGTTGAAAACAAACTGACCATCCCATGGCAAAAATTTAAAAAAAAAGATGAAAAGACAAACAACAGTATAGAAAACTTAAGACTGCATGAGGAACATAACCACAAAAAAACATTCATGCTTTTCATGTATGCCATTCTTATTTTTTTATTAGGATATATTACTGCTTCATATTTTTGCTTTATTACAATGACAATTTCTTCCAAAGCCGAAGGATTTTTTAATCAAAAGCTTTTCTAGCTACTTTAAGTTTGTTAAATTTGCCATGATGTATTGTTGTCAGAGTTGAAAAGTTAAAGAGTTGGCCACATAAAAGAGTTTTTAAAGTTCAACCAGTAAATATACGGTAGGCAGCATTAGTTTACTGATGTTCTTATCTCATAAAATCAGGAAGAAGATGAAACTAACCAAGGAAAAAAACAATAACTGGAGAAATTATATGAACTCTAAAAGTGATATGTTAAAAGGGTTAGATTCTATTGCTATGTTATGCTTGCATCACCAGCCCAGGAATTTACACTCAGCTATTTAGTCGATATCAGAAAAAGTACATAATCTGTAAAATTATATCCTATTAGTTAGAAGTAAGACATTGAACTAATGTTGCTAGTGAATTGAGAAAGAGACACATTGTTGTGCGCATTTGCATATACAGAGGACGTATAACTAAGCTGTAAAATTAAACCTCTTCTAGAGTTTAACCTGCTTTCAAGTTTATTTTAATATTTGGATCCTATGTTTTAATTTAAACTAGCATAACAAACTTATCATAGATACCAGGATTAAAGTTAAGAAGTATGAGGTTAATGCAAAGAGATGTTTGAAGTTAAGAACTGGTAATGCTATAAAATCCTATTGAAGAAGGGTGAGAAAAACAGAACATACATGGAACGCCTCTTCATTCTAAATATGCCCCTCACATTTGTCCTGTATTCCAATGTGCATTGTAATAGCCCAGAGGGAAATCATCACTTTTACTAAGTTCATTTTTTTTTTATATCAGAAGTTGAATCTAGGGCACTAGGTGACAATATTTTGATTAGAGTTTGATCTTTCAACTATTTGTTTATGTTTATATTGAAATAAGACAGAGACACACTTTAAATTTTACTGTCACTAGAGATTAACGTTAGAAATGTATGCTATCTAAAACTTGGGGTATTATATTTTTTATCAACTGACAAAGTGACTGATTGGAGTTATTTTCGTAAGGTGTCCTGTTTATAGGTCTTAATATTTTCTTTATCGCTTTTGAAGCAACTAGACTTGTTGGAGCCAGCATTAATCCTAGTTATTTTATTGATACTTAATTCTAAAATTCGTAAACAAAATTATCATATGTTTAAATTATAGAATATATTTTGATACATACATACAACAAACAAGAGTTGGAATTGCCACTACTAATTTATCAGCAGTTTCAAAGCTTTGGAGTAAAAACTGGTTAAAAGAATTGACTGAAGATTGTCCATTCGTGTGTTTTGTCATTTGAGTTTGCCATTTGATTAGGGACTTTACGATTGAATTTTCCTCGGAGTTCAGTATTTTTGTGATTTTACTTTTGTCTACCCAACCATTAGATATTTTTATATTTATAATTCAAGCAACCACCATTCTTGTTTATAAAAAAGCATAATATGAGGAGTTTCGGTTTATTTTAATTTTCCTTCAAACATGTTCATGGAGCAAGTCTGGTGAACATAACTTGAACACTTTATCCATAGGGCATTAGCTCTACTGCATCATTTATAAAAGGAGAATTTAGTTAATAACAAATCTATTCTTTTCACCTTTGGTATTAACACTAAAAAGTAGATGAACATCTCTTATCTTAATACTGGATAGATAAACCTTACAAAATTTTAAATAAAAAAGAATGATATTTAGCCTTGTCGTCTATTTATTTTCTCAAAGGTGTTTTCTACCATTCTTCCTTCAATAAATGAGGGCCTTCGTAAATGTTGTGATGAGGAATATCTTCGTGGAGAAGTATGCTGATTCCAACAACAAATATATAGATGGTGATATCAACAAATTGCGGGACATTTTGGTCGATAATAGATCTGTTGAGTTTGTTGGATTAAAATTTCAACAGATAGCCGTTATTTCAATGGTTACAAAGTATGCATTCCTCCTGGCTGACTGGTCAGGTGTTGTCATACCCTTTGGAACGAAACGTTAACCAATTTTTTCATCAAACTAGTAGTTGTACAGCAGCCGTCCTGGTAAACTTTAATATTCATTATGAACAGTCATTCCAGTATACATACACTTTCCTTTTTAGCCGATTCCTTAGTATATATAGAAAACTTATTTGATGCATGCAGCTACTCTAATGCCCCAGTGCCCGTTTTCAGAACCAATGTTCATTACAAACTCTCTAAAATATGTATCATCTTTGTTAGTGGCCTGTGTATGGAAGCAATATTTATTACAATAGAAACATACATAGTACTTTCAAAAACCGTATTTGATGTTTTACAATTATCAATCTATATAAATTCTCCTCATTTGCTTTCGAAAAAAATCTATAACAACGAAAGTATTCATCTTTTGAACTTGACATATCTTACTCCAACACATTCAAGGAATAAGGGTTTTACAGGTCTAATATTTAAAAAAAAAAATAGTCGGAAGCAGTTATATTAATTGAGAAATTTGTTTTTTTAAATATTTTAACCGATGTTCTTATCCGTCTCTAAGTGAGTTATTGATATAAACGCTAATTTTAAGACAAGAATGACAATCTTGTTTATTACTTCTAATGATTCTTCAGTGAAAATTACATTTTAAATCATGATGCTGAAATGTTTAAAGGCATTCCATAGACATATTGATTCAATAAGACCAACTTCGTAAAAATCGACTTTTCCGATTTCTTGGAAGAATTTAAACGTTATCCAGACAAATGTTACTTGGCACAATTTGCTTTTCGTGGAACACTGCTAGATCCAAAACTGTGAAGGTTAGAAGTCTTAAAAAAATCCATTGACGTCAAACCCAACTATTCCTTTGTTGAATTTGTCGATTGCCTTTATACCATTAGCAGATAGCTAGAGCATTTTAGAATTTGCAAATTTTATATTTATGAAAGTAGTTTTCCGATGTCAGGTAGAAATATTTTGAGAATAAGTAAACATGTGAGTTTGAATGATGTCTCTTTGTTATCTGTCGCTTCTCTTATAAAGATAGTTTCCCATTGATCTAATTTAAATCTTAGTTATTTCCCTTTCCTGCCAATTAGAATAACAAACTGGTTGATTATCTTATTTTACTACCCTTAAATACGCAGATAGTCTAAAAGAATATCCTTAGTTGTGAATTATGCATGACCTAAACAAATGAACATTGATCCCCGAAATATGAAAAAAAAACAGGTTTCTTAAGCCGAACGATTCAGAGATTGTCCGATTGCCCTTTATCGTCGACTCCTGACAAAGTAAATCCCGCTCAAATTTTTGAAAGAGGAATAAATCAACAAGAGGCTACCAGAGCGACAGCAAACCGGATTTATTAACATTTATTTGTGTCCAGTAGGCTCAGTATGTATTTTGTAATCGTAGAAACATCCTTTCATTGTAACCTAAAATAGACGTAGCAGGACACATTCAGTAACACTTTGGTTTCTCCTTGTTAAGAATGTCTGTAATCTAGCACATGTAAAAGCATTGCTATGTAGATTTTAATGATCTGTTTCAGCACGCACGAAAAACTAAATCTCACACAGTCTGCAATTAACTTGGTTGAAATAGTCCGATTTTTTTATTTAAATTCATTAATACATGAATGAGTGGCTTAATTTAATCGATAAAGAAAGGGGCTAATGTTAGAAAAATCCATAGCATTCAGATTCAATTTTGTGTTTCCTTTCAAATATTTGTTATATTCCTAGGCCATCTTGTTATATAATTTAGCCTCAACGTTTTCCTTCGAATGTGAATGAGAAAACTTGTGTTGCATTTCAAAGTTTGTCGAAAAATGGGATTTTATCATTTTTGTAGGATCAAGAGGGTTAAAAGTAAGATATTTGCGGATATATTTGTCAGTTAAATAATTTTTTGGGGTTTATATAATGCTATGATGTCGTCCAAATCGTCGTCCTCGTAGTTGTCCGAAGACACATTTGGTTTCCGGACAATAACTTTAGTTTAAGTTAATGGATATCTAGAAAATTTTACAAGAAGGTTCCTTACCACAAAAGGAAGGTTGTAATGAATTTTGGGGGTTATGATACCATCAGTTAAGCAAAAAGGGGCCAGTTGAATTCGGACAGTTACTTGTGTGCACGTGTATGGATCTTTTTGACATTGTACAACAAGGTTCGGTATCACAATGGGAATGCTCGGATTTAGTTTGGGGGTAATTGCCCCAAACATTCAGAAATTAAGGGCAAAAAAGCGGAAAAACAAACATTTTACTAGATTCCAGACTATAAAGTGTATGAATCATCAGGTTTATTATTTGTTTGATACAACTATTCGTGGGTTTCGTTGATGGGTATAGATTTACGACGGTTTTAAATGTAAAACATGATAAATATTTTCCATACTTTCGTATTCAGACTTTTCAAAACCAGGATATAGAATATTATTTCACGAAAATTGGTATCCTATGAAAAAATGAATTCTTACAATATCAAATAAGAATTATTGTCTGGTCGCAGGGTTCGAAATTAATGTAGTACTACCCAACTTTAAAACAAAACGAATGAGACATCACTGACCCTTTACAATATTTTAATTATCCGGTAGTTTGAGACCGTTTTAAAATTCCTAACGGTATGTCATATGATAATGCTTCTATCATTCAATTCTAAGCCTCAATGAACAGATTCCTATATAATGTATGCGACTGTATACAAAGTTGGATATTAGGATTGGTCGTAACGAATATATGTCGGTCTGACTTGCTTAAAAAGTCACTGTCCTCAATTTCATGATTAAGTTGGACAAATTTTAAGGATTCATTTCGGATAACCAATAGATGCTTAGAACTTGACACATGTGCCATTACGTCATTCATTGCTCCAGAGTGCTTGTGAAGTGTTAGAGCTTAACATGTTGACTATACATACATATGACAGGTTGATAATTATTGCTCTTTGAACTTAATTTTAGGAATAGGATCATTTCACCTTACTCTGAGGTCATATAACCTCCGTGCTCTTAGTTTCGGATTATATCTAATATAATTAAATGATTGATTGGTGAAACAGGCTAGCTTATTTCAAGTGACAGGGTGTTAATTAAAGAAAGTAAAGCAGTGTTATTCTTACTATCTGGTTCAAGGATATTTTCTGTTTCACGAAAGTTTTGGGAAATTAAAACAACTTATTATCAGACACACAAGTATAATATAGTTAACTTCAATGTGAACAGATAGCCATACGAAAATTGTTTGAGCTTTTCCACCTGAAGCTTTCTTAAGTGATTTTTAATTCCTCCAAATTTCCCTTTAAAAAAAATAGAATTGAACGTTAACGGTTCTTCAAATCTTTAACAATTGGATAAAAGATACCATTGAGTTGGCATTTTCATGAGTATTTGTATGCCTTTCTTAAGAAGATGGTATCCTGATTTAAGTCGTTTGTCCTTCTAATCATTATTTTTTTATTCGACATATTCCTTGCAACGTTTTTGTGAATACCTTGAAGTTTGGAAGTAAGGATTATGTGTATGAGTTGAAAGGTGCAATAGATTTTCAAATATTATGATTACCAACACGCAAATGTCATCTTAATTTGTACAAGAAATTATCATACGGACATAAAACTGGGGTAAAACAATATTCTATATAGGGCAGCAAAGAAAACTAAAGACGAAAGAACTTATCAATGTTCAGCCAAATTGACGAAAGACAGTTTTGTGTCATCATTTCCACCAACAGTGTTCAACTGAGGTCTTTCAAAATGCACAGAACGATTAGATTGTCTATGTCCTTCGTTTTTTATAGAGTTACTTAAGGATCTTTCCACACTTTTCAAGATTTGGGAATTTTATCTTAATCGTTCCTCATGAAAATTGAAAAATATAAAACACCAAAAAAAAACATTTTCTGCTGAAGCTACTGCTCCTTATTATTTTTTATATGTGAAAGAAGATAACTACATTCAGAGACATATTTATTATTTATAATTTCATATTGTATTATATGTCTCTGCTGCAGTTCAGTAATAATTTTGATAGTTTGCTTTATATGGTTGATGTAAAATACGATTTTTAGAAGATTTGAAGTCTGAATAAATTAATATATATTCTTTTAATCAAAACAACAACTTTGAATATTAAAGTAAAATAATAATGCTGTTGCAGATGTTTGACTCGCATATTCAATCAGAATAATTTAACTAGAGTGTAACAATTATGATGTTTTGGATGTAGGCCAACGGCCCTGTTAAACTGAATCACTAGCTAGTTGTGTCATAACACGGAGATGATTACACTTCTTGGAACAGTATGCAAATTAGTTCTGGGAAAACTTTAAATGTTGTATAATATTTGTTTTGATATCTAAATCAGCTGATTTGTAAATTTAGAATGTTAGGTTTAGAAAATGTTTTTAAATTTGTTTAATTTAAAGTAAATTGTTTATTCTTACATTAAGAGAGAAAAACAATGTTTCAGATGAAAAATTGCCTTTCTAGAAAAATTTGATCTTATGTCTGGTTTCTTAATAAATTTGTAATTATAAACTAAGTAGCTGGCCATTAACAATTTTTCAGTATAAAATGCTAGAAAATTTTATTAACATACACAACAACAAAAAAGCAATTTAAGAAATATATTTGAATACAATTTATCACGATGGTTTCGGCAGTAAAAAATGGAGTCACATATGATCAGAACGACTTCGTTCTTTATAACTTCACAATATTATTTAGTTTTAAAGAAAAAATTCTCAATTATAATTTTGTTTAATCTATACTTAAAATAAATTGTACGATGAAATATATTTTTATATTAGTATATAAGCAATTTTTAATTCGGAGTTTTGATAGTTTAGGAGTGGGGTACTTTTCTTTTTGCATTTGGTACGTTAAAATATAAATATCTTGCTTATTGAATAAACTTCATTTCTTTGGGAGAAATAAAATCTTTTTATAAATTTGCATATTAATTGAATTGATAATTTTTAAATGATTTATTTTTTACTCAGGTCAAAGAGTTTAATTATTATGAAATGCTATAAATATCACACGTAAAGCAATAAACATTGAACAGAGAAAGACATGAAATACGAAAAAATACGAATCGACACTATATTATATGGATTTTTTAGGGGGAAAGTGAACTCGACTATTAAATTTTGCTAATAGCTTAGATTATTTTATTTTATTTTGGGAGGATTAAACGTGAATTTTTAATGAGGTACGTTTTCATCATTTCTCTATTTCGACAATGGCATTGTGTGATTAACTTTAGCCTGGGATCCTGCCGTTTTGCACAACAGTTGTGTTAGTATGCCCGGCTAGATTAACTTTTGCAAATGACTATTGGATGTGGCCTTGTATTTTCTCCCTTTGTTTATATAAGTTGTTGACCGTCGTATGTCGTTTCTTTTTTGACCAATTATTGGAAAAAATTGCAAGTTCATATGTATTTCCTAGCTTAAAGGAAATTATTTGAAACAACATCTTGTTACGTTGAACAGAACATAAAAAATGGCTTGAAAGTAATATATTTTAACACAATTATATCATGAAAGAAAAAAGATGTTCGTAGAAAGAAAAAAAAACTCGATTAATTTTTATAGAAACTTTAATAAAACCCGTATAGTTATAAATTTTAGCTTTACTCTCGTACCATTTTTTGTTGAAAATGTTTATTAAATAGGAAGTCGAAAGAAATCATAGGGATGTTCAAATTCAAGCTATTTTTAGAAACTGACAACGGTATGGCAAAAACAAAAAAGAAAAAAATACAAACGGTCTATAAAACACATTATAGAAAACAAAACTGTGAACGGGACAACACGAAATGACATACCAATTAAAGACAAACTAAGTGGTTCTCCTGTAACGTGCATATGAGGGACGAGGATTGGGTGATTCAAATAGTGAGTTATGCGTTGTTGTATTGATTTTATTCTTTCAGATGTCTGATAGTTACAAAAATATCTTTTTATATAAATTTAGGTTTTAAAGGATCGTGACATAAAAAGTCCATCGTCAAGTTGGTTCTACGGTTTTGATTTGATACGGTCAACCTCTAATTATTAAAGGTCTAAATCCTTCATGATAAACAAAGAATAACAATAAAACTGAACTCCAAGTTAAATTTTAAAAAGTGGAAGTTTATAAAGACTGATCATCTGTGGACTGACTAAATCAAACGTTTTAACTAATCAAACGTGTGAAAAACAACCGTCATATTCCTGACCATCAACTGGTATTTTTAAACGAACAGGGTTAAACCTGGTTGTAGTTCTAGCTAAACCTCCCTTGAAATAAAAGAGATTTAAAGGAATTACAAGTGTTTACATCTTTTTGTTATTGATAACTAAAAATGTAATATACTGTCCACGATGTATACCTATATTTGTGAAGATTTAGTAGAGTTTGAATATAAATATATGAAATCTAGGATGTATATATCTTAATTTTGTATGCGTTATATAATGTTTTATACATGTTTTGCTTTATATGGAATCAAACGAGCATCGATTCAAAGCAAATAAATCTTACACTGTTTGTAGGTTCTGTGGAGCTTTAGTTGGTCTTTTTTCCCCAGAAATATCTTAAACCGTATAACCATCATGACTGTATCTGTTTTAACCTATAAATATACATGTGCATATGTTTGAATATATATGAATATAGCTTTTTTTACGCTAGTAAACAACAAAAGCGACATTTGGCTTTTAATTATTATAAAAGAAAATGGATTTTCAAATATTTGTCTCGAGCATCACTGACGATGCATTTTTTGTCGACATGCGCATCAGGTGCAGACAAATTGGTATGGTCAGTGTTATAAGAGGTTTACTTCTAGTCTTTAACAATTGACAATTGTTGTGTATTCTCTTCTATTTCGTTCACACACAGGCGGAAACCCGATTGAAATAGAACAAAAGAATCGAAGCTCTTTGTTAGAGAAGGCGATAAATGCTTACTGTAATGTTTACTATAGTAACAAAAAATTTTAAAAGTTAATAGAAACAAATAAAATGACTTTTTTCTTCTCACTTACGAAGTGTTCTATTATAAAAACACCATTTGCATAAGGTTTCAATTTATCTATTACATAATTAAGCAGAACAATTAGATATCAAGTCGACGACATGGGTATCTATCAAGTTGGATGTAGAAAATGCATAACCTTTTTAATAAAAATACAACGGACGGAGAACATATCAATCTATTAGTGCAGTAATTTTCGTGTCTGCCCTTCCATTATGTGACTCAATAAAAAATTCAAATAAATGGGTAACAATTGTATCGAAAAGAAAAAATCGAGTGGACCTTTTTATGTTAGGGCGTGTTTGAGTTGACTATTTTGTCTTGAAAACGTACAAAGCAAGAATATTTGATACATCATCTCGCTTCAGATTCTCTCATTTTTATATATATCAAACCTACAGGTTGAATTATAACATAACAAAATCACAGTACTGAAAGATGAAATATATGGGTATAGTGAAATACCTATCTAATGAATCATAAAAACAGAGTATGTGTGTTCGAATGGCTATTTTTTTACTTAAAGTACTTGACGACAGTCTTTCAAGTTGGATGATGAAAATGCATATCTTCGAAAAAAAATATTTGTTTGTGTGTGATAACTAAAGGTTTATAGCCTTCAACCACTAAACAAATCTAGTCTGCCCTTCCACGAAATATTTAATTGGATTTTTTTTTAAATATTTATGAATTTTTCAAAAATTCCACCCGGCAACCGATCAGAAAATAGTTTTCATTTGAATCAATTCATTACGTTTTATTTCCACATTAAATTTATAGTATTTTATTAAAGTTTGTTGTGTCATGTACATCCACTGTATATCCTTTTCTAAAAATCTATCATAATTCAATGAAATTAGAAATAGTTTTCGTACGTAAATAATTATGTACTGCTGAGTGATTTTCCATTATTTAGAATCTTCATAATATTTAATACTAATAGTATATACTGTATAGATTTTCCTTTCTTTAGAATCTTTATTATTTAATATCAATAATATATACTGCGTAAATGATTGTTTGCCAATACCAGCAACCAATATTTATTTTCTTCATTTCATTAAATATAAGCGACAATTCTCAACAAACAAGTATTAGATTATTTTAACAAGAAAATATACCACATGCTGCAATATTTACTTATATACCAGTAATCCATGTGAGAAATAAATTGTTTTTTTTTATTTCTAGGTTTTATAATTAAACTTTTGTATAATTTCCTTCAAAAAACATTTTGGGGTCGTATAATGGTATGGTGTCGTCGTCGTCTGCGTCGTCGTCTTCCGAAGACACATTGGTTTCCGGACAACAACTTTAGTTTAAGTGAATAGATCTTTATGAATTTTTTTCGGAAGGTCAATACCACAAAAAGGAAGGTTGGGATCGATTTTGTGGATGATGGTCCCAATCGTTTAGGAATTAGGGACCCAAAACAAGCATGTTTCTAGTTTCAGGATAAGAACTTGTGTATAAATATTTCGATTGCTCTGAAACTGTACCACACTGTTTAATACCACAAGTAGAAGGATGTGATTCATTTTAATGGTTACGGTGCCAACAGTTGAGGAATTTAGGGTCAAAAACCCCCATTTTTCTAGTTTCCAGACAATAACTTGTGTTTAAGTGTATGGATCTCTCTAAAATTGTACTACAAGGTTCCATACTACAAAGGAATGGCTGCCCAGCCGAGTTTTGGGGTTATTGCTCCAAGGGGTGGGGGTTGGGGTGGTTCAATAAGTTTGGGGAATCTTTTGTTTACAACTTTTTTAAGGGATTCATATTTTTTTTCAAATTTTTGTGAAATCTTCAATTGCACACTACAGTATTGCGCAATAGATTTGCAAGATCTTTGACCACATTTATGTTGTGTCAGAAATCTATATTATGTAAAAACATTTGATCACAATCCAAATTCAAACAGTATCAAGCTTTTAATAAATATTGTGTCCAAATTTGCCCCAACTTTTCATGTTTCGACCTCTGCGGTCGTATCAGGCTGTGTTCGGTGAAACGTTTTATTTACTCTGTCACAAGATTCTTATTTATGACCACTTACTAATAACTTTCCATTTTGTTTTAGGGAGAAGTCATCCAATTCGTAGTGTGTCAACACCTTCTCAGCAGACTCAAGAAATAACTCCAGTAAGCACACCCACACCGCAATCGCCGCAAGTAGACCCAATTCAGTCTGTGCCTACAAAATCTCATGGCCAAGAAACAAACAACGAATCAACTGATAGTGTTGAAATAGCTGAAGAAGCTTTTGCTTACCAAACTTTTAATCAGCATACAGGGACTAACGCTTCTAGTCGTCATTCACCTTCACCTCTTGAAAATTCCCCTTTTCAAGAAATTCAAATGGAAGATTTGTCAAAAAGGAAGAAAAAACATTCGAAAAAGATGCCAAATGTACGTCTGCATCAAATGAAATCGTCATCTAGAAGCCATTCTCATAGCCCAAAACGTGATGAGGGCATCAGTTCAGATAGAGGACGTTCTTATTCGATGGTTGAGGAAAGCAAACGTGATAGAAGTTTAACTCCAAAAGGCAGGGGTCATAGTAACAGTGAACCTTTTTCAGAAGGAAAACGTTCACGTCCATCTTCGGGGTCGTCTGCAGACGAAAGTCAAAAAATCAGAACTAGAAGTAAGGAGAGTCAGTCTCCAAAAACACTTAGACCAGCAGAGGCTCCAGCCTTGACTTTATTTTCGCAAGACAGTGAATCAATGGCAACTAGTATAGACTCATTAAAACTAGTGCCACCAGCCGAGAGTCTAAGGACTCCTAGTGATACATCGAGTACAGGAACTAGCAACGATGGAATGAATACAGATGTAGAGAATCAGGATATTAAAGACTCTGGGCCAAGTTTCAAAGACACGAAACCAAATTTTGCATTTAAATCACCGTCTGCAGCGGATGTTGAAATAAGTAAAGCAAGAGTTGGATCTGTTGCCCGGGCTAAATCTTCTACAGCTACAGATCAGCTGACAAAGCTAGCTCAGATTGTACAGGAACATTTCTCTGACGATAAAGAGAGTGAAACAGACTTTGTAGATCAGAATACCGGCATGTGAGAGATTATTAAAAGATTTACTCTAGTCTGGAAATTTAAGTGCAATGTAAGGTTATAAACCTGTAAATAAGAATTGTTTTATAGACATATTAATATATATTATACATTAGTTTGGGAAACTTTTAATATAATTGTGTACAAATATCCTGTGGTGAGTTAAGGATTAAAGTTTATGGGATTGGAGGGGAGGGGGTCTTATAGGATTTTGTTTATCCATCTGACCAGAAACATTTCTTTAAAGTTGGAGTGCCATTTATGAAGAAGAGTAAAATTATATCTATTTGATTATGAAGTGCTTTTATTTCTGTTTATATTATTGTCTGTGATTATCTTCGTTTTGGTGTGTTATGCATGTATAATAAGCCTAAAAGGATTTGATTTGAGGTTGTTTTTTTGTCTTTTTACGCCACTTTAAAGCACCGCTTTTGGGCTATTTCGTGGCGGCTAGTTTTTATTTTTGGAGGAAGCCGGAGTGCCCGGAGAAAACCACTGACTTTCGATAGGAAAACTACAACCCTAGTCAATTAAGATTGGAGTCTAGTGTTCGAACTCACGACCTAAATGATCACTGGCTATTGATTACAGTAGTAATGTAACTACTTAGACCACTCAGCCACCAAGGCTCCTAGCCTAAAAGGAAGAGGACTTTGGTAGTATGGGAAAGTTATCTGCTAACTTTTTTCTTCTATATGTTGCTTTTATGTCGACCAGGTTTGTCTATTTCTTCTCAAGGACAGAGGCCAAAACTCAACGTATACTACTTTCTACTACACCAAGTCTGATGTTACATGAATATGAAGCCGAATAGAATCATTCACAGGAGATTTAGCATTTTGAACACATGTATACATTTTGCTTTTTAGTATACATGTTCTGTGTAATGATACAATTACATCAGATATGTGCCATTTGATTGTTATTCTTAAATGATTAGAAAATGCTAAACCAAGTATATAGCATATCGTTTGCTTATATAATGCACTAGTTATAAACCTGGTATCTTTGGTGAGTTATCACTAGATTTAAATATACATAACCAAACGAAAATAGATTTATCTGCTCCTATTCTTCAGTTTTCAACTTGTAGAATGAGAATACTTGCCAATTATAAAACTTCCTAACGGTATTTTGAAGTGTTTTGCACAATTTAAGTACAATTTAGGAGTTAACAACTGTTTGTGTACATCATATTAATGTTTGTATGTGGGCGTCAGAACTAAAATTCTGCCAGTAAAAACTGGCCTTCAAATAGCATTTAACTCTTTCAATTATTGTCTATTTATATATGCGTATTACAATGACCTTGATTTTTCTTTCCATTAATTATCGTTTTATAATATTCGTATGATGACCTTGAAGTTTCTCCCCATTTTAATACAAGTTTATCAACATTATAATCTAATGCTGTATATTTCTATCATTGAATGTACATGTATCTATGTGAATGAGTTACATGAAACATACTATTCCTAATGTGTAAGGGCAAAAAAGCTTTATGTAAATAGTATCAAGCACTCACTACGTTTCCTTTTATGAAGTGTTTGACCTAAAAATAGAAGGAAAAACAAAAAGATTACATGTCGGTAGAATGCAGTTTTTACTTATCACGCTTTTAGCTAAATGTTTCAACGGTCGACTGCATAAAAAAAACTATCTAAAACGGGAGATAACTCTTGCAGCCTCCAACTCTTAAAAAGTTACTGATCTCATTATGAACTTTTTTCAGAAACATGCATATTTATATGTTTGGGTTGTATGCTGTAAAGGTCACAAGTCATTGAGGAATGACAATCATAGTTATATGAAAGATGGGTCGTCACTTGAAGGTCACATTCTAAGCCGCCATTTTTATTTTATTGTTTGCTGCAGGAGTTATGGAACTTTTACCATTTGTTTGACATATTTTAACATAGTTAGAGCTTCTCAAATAGCATTTGCCAGAAAACTTTCGTACTTGTTAGGATGCGTAATTGGCCGTATTTTACTTCCATTTTAATGGGACAAATGTTTGCTAGAATTAAGGACTTCTACAATGCGTATTCTATAGTAATGACACTCTGCGAAATATTGTCAAAAACTTTCATAAATTCTAAGATTGTTTCTCTCTTCTAGTATGAGTTATTGGCCCACTTTACCGCAATTTTGTTGTGGGTTTTTTCGCAGCAGTTTTTGGACTTTTGTTTTTAATTTTGATTATTGTAACATGAAATAAGCTTATGTGTATAATTTGAATAAATTGAAATTGAATAAAAGTGCATGTAGTAAATACAACGAAATGTCATATCAAAATCATTTTAAATTGAGATAAAGTGTAACAATACATTGACATACTGTATGCATGTCTGTGCTCTTGGAACTATTACATTAAAGAGTTACAGAATCGGGACAGTTTTCTACAACGTAGCAATATTATTAGGATCAAGATCCTGGTATCAGCTATGCCACAGAGAAGACTTAGTGATTGGTGTTAGGAGTCAGGGTTGAACCGTCAAAATTGTACATAAATTGGTCCATTAAAATCTTAAGGTTATCAGATGAAGAGATGAGCTTATGTTTTCGTTGAGCCATTTCTTTCTTTTACGTATTCTAAATTAAACTTTGGAAAGTGTTTTTAGCTCACCTGGCGTCCGTCGTCGTCGTCGTCCGTCGTCGTTAACTTTTACAAAAATCTTCTCTTAAACTACTGGGCCAAATTTTACCAAATTTAGCCACAATCATCATTGGGGTCTCTAGTTTAAAAAATGTGTCCGGTGACCCACCCAACCAACCAAGATGGCCCCATGGCTAAAAATTGAACATAGGGGTAAAATGTAGATTTTGGCTTTTAACTCTGAAACCGAAGCATTTAGAGCCAATCTGACACGGGTGTTAAATTGTTCATCAAGTCAATATCTATCTGCCCTGAAATTTTCAGACGAATCGGACAACCGGTTGTTGGGTTGCTGTCCCTGAATTGGCAATTTCAAGGAAATTTTGTCGTTCTTGAATATTATTATAGATAGAGATAAAGTGTAAACAGCAATAATGTTCAGCAAAGTAAGATCTACAAATAAGTCAACATGACCAAAATTGTCAGTTGACCCCTTATGGAGTTATTGCCCTTTATAGTCTTTTTTTACCAATTTTTCGTAAATTTTTGTAATCTTTTACAAAAATCTTCTCCTCTGAAACTGTTGGGAAAAATTCAACCATACATGGCAACAAACATCATTGGGGTATCTCGTTAAAAAAATGTGTGCGGTGACCCAGCCAACCAACCAAGATGGCCGCCATGGTTAAAAATAGAACATAGGGGTAAAATGTAGATTTTGGCTTATAACTCTGAAACCGAAGCATTTAGAGCAAATCTGACGTGGGGTTAAATTGTTCATGAAGAAAGATTTATCTGCCTTGGCATTTTCAGATGAATTGGACAACCGGTTGTTGGGTTGCTGTCCCTGAATTGGTAATTTTTAAGGAAATTTTGCCGTTTTTGGTTATTATCTTGAATATTATTATAGATAGAGATAAACTGTAAACAGCAATAATGTTCAGCAAAATAAGATCTACAAATAAGTCGATATGACCAAAATTGTCAATTGACCCCTTAAGGAGTTATTGTCCTTTATAGTCAATTTTTAATAATTTACATAATTTTTTGTAAATTTTTACAAAATATTTTCCACTGTAATTACTGGGCCAAGTTCATTATAGATAGAGAAAATTGTAGCAACAAGAATGTTCAGTAAAGTAAGATCTACAAACACATCACCATCATCAAAATACAATTTTGTCTTAATTTTATCTGTGTCCATTGTTTAATATGCACATAGACCAAGGTGAGCGACACAGGCTCTTGAGAGCCTCTAGTTTTTTTTAATAAGACCGCAAAAATTGTTTTGCGTCGTATAATGCTATCATGTGTGCATCTAGTTTCCGGACAATAACTTTAGTTTTAGTGAGTGGATTTGTATAAATGTTTACCAGAAGGTTCAATACCACTAAAGGAAGATTGGAATTGATTTTGGGATTTATGGTCCCAATAGTTTAGGAATAAGGGGGCAAAAATAAGCATTTTTGTAGTTTTCAAACAATTATTATAACTTGTGTATAAGTGTATGATCTCTGAAACTATACCACAAGTTTCCAAACCATGAAGGGATTATTAGTATTGACTTAGGAGGAGGAGTATGACTCAAAAATTTTTGGAATTAGGGGCAAAAGAGGGGGAAACTCGGTTTTTCTGGTCAATGGAAAATTAAGACAATTTAAAAGCAGTGTAAGGGAGGTAACTCAAAAACGTTTAACATACACTGTTGAGTAGGTTTTGGATTAACCTCCCTTCTTGTAAATTATGTATAAAGAAATGTCAGGTTTTGCACTAATTGGCAAAAAAAGGGGGTGGTAGTAGTTTTCAATTTTTTTCCCACATTTCTCAAATTCCAAATTTTTGAAAAGTTTGAAGAACAAATCTTTAATTGCACAATATTGCTCAATAGATTTGTAAGATCTTGACATTTGTTTTGTGTCAGAAACTCTAGTACGTCAAAAATTTGATCACAATCCAAATTCAGAGCTATATCAAGCTTGAATGTTGTTTCCATGCTTGCCCCAACTGTTCAGGGTTCGACCTCTGCGGTCGTATAAAGCTGCGCCCTATTGTTTGTATAATAGAATTGTTTTGCAGTCGGGATTAACGTGGTGCACCTCATTTCTGTATACATATAGTATTTTAAGATCATAAATCATGTTTTATTAATTTTAATATGCACGCCATGCCTAGCTACCCAGAAAATGTATTAAAAATTATTAAAACTGAATTTAATTTATTCATTTACAGCTATTTAAATACTAATTTTTCCTCCCTCGAGCTATTATATAACAAGCGAAACTACGCCCACACACAAAGAAACCCAGTAACAGTTCATAAAGTTATATGGACCAATGCAAATGAAAATACTGAAGGTTACGGTAAAATACTATAATGAATTGCATATTTAAGTAGGATTGATCATTCTGTAGAAGAAAGGTTGTGAGTTTAAGTGAAGATATACCTCTCGAACTCTTTGAACTGATTTTTTTTTCAAGTTATGATTTATAGTTTCAGAGTCTAATATAATCTATGTCTCTGCTTAAAGTAGTGCTTTTCACCTCAGTTTCTCTAACAGAGTGTGATCGTAGGGAGTTTCCTCAAGTCAGATCATCATTCGGTCAAGATCCTAATTTTCTTTCAAAATATATGTAACATCATAATTATTTACTCCACTTTAATAGTCATCGTACTAATGACCTCACTAAGCTACTTCGTGAATGGAACAAAAAAATATAGGACACCCATGCTTTTGTGGTTGATAAAAATAATGATTTCAAGTGGTGCTAAAATTGGCATTTTGATGTAATGTAAATATGTAGAAAATGAAATCTTCTAAGCATTTAGGAAAAATCTGCCTGTCTTAAATGAAGTTTATGCCCCTAAATAGCTGATTGTTATCTTTTAAATTGATATTTACCAATATTTTAAAATTTATAGTAGGTAGACTAAAATGAAAGTATTGAGCAAGGATAATAAAAGTAAAAAGTTACTGCGCAGTACATACCTTTCTGTATTTTTTTTTTTATCAATGCAGCTATGATGAGTGTGGTTTTTGACGACCTTGACTTATCATGAGGGTCTTGTGCGGTCGGGAAAGCAGATAGGAGTAACGCATAAAACTTTAAAACCATCTTTTTTCTTAAAGCTTCAATCCGACTTGTTTGGTCGTTTCTGGAATAAAACCTAAATGGAGCCATGGCAGTTGAGATGTTGATTACTATAAATAAACGGCTAGAGATACCTGTGCTTTGTACAATGTGGTCAATTGGCCGTTTCAGAATCTAAAGGACTATGGGTAATTTCATAGTTCGTACCCCAAAATGAAAATAACGTCACGTCATTGGTTGAATTTCCATTGTTTTGGACGTTTTCAACCAATCACGACGTTTTGGTGTACACTTTTGAAAATATTACCCAGTGTGCATTAGGTTCTGAAACGGCGAATTGTAGGCTGATTGATTATTATGAGTGTCTGTCTTATAATGTTAAGTAAAAAAATGTTAAGTTTAATGCATTATAGTAATATTTTAAATGAATATTTATTAAACAGTTATAATATGTACAGTATATGAGGAATTTGTAAATTGTATGAACTTTGTAAAATGTCCATGAAATAAAAGATTACAATATGTGAATACTTGTTTCTTATCGACTGTAATAATTCGATGCAAACTTTTCTAACTGTATTTTTTGACATAACGGACACAAACATACATGAAACACTTATGTTCAATTTCTAATATGCTTTTTACAAGCTTACTTACCCCTATGGTCTATTTAATCTTTTACCATCACTTTATTTCCGTCGTCCGTAAACATTTCTGTAAAAAAAAATCTCCTTTGAAACTGTTCAATTGATAGGAACCAAAGTTGCTTGCTTTATCTGTTTGGTGTTATCTGCAAAGTTTTTAATTTTCAACCCGGTTGACCAACCAACATGGCAGTAATGTCTGAAAATATAAAATAAGTTACAACTACAGTGATGGCTTTTAATTATCGCTAAAACCATAGCAATTAAAGAAAACCTCACAGGGTTAAAATGGTCAACGCAACAAGTTATACACACAGGCACTTGTCTTAGAATATTTTTTTTGTATGAAGGTATGAAGGAAATATTTTTCTGAGACAAGTGCCCGTGGTTCTACATGTATCTACCAGCATCATTTTTGAATAAGTCTCCATTTACATGAGTTTGAGTTTTTGCCGCTGAAATGTTTAGGTTTTTGTCGCAGAAAGCTCGACATAGGGGTAGTGATCCGGCGGCGGCGGCGTTAGCTAACTTCTTCAAAGCTTTATATTTTAGAAGGTGGAAGACCTGGTTGCTTCAATCTTTGTATATGGATGCCTCATGTTACGAAGTTTCTGTTAGTGACATGTCCAATGTCCTTGACCATATTTTCATGATTCAGTGACTACTTGAAAAAAAAGTTAAGATTTTTTGTAATGTTAAATTCTCTCTTATTATAAGTAATAGGATAACTATATTTGGTATGTGCGTACCTTGCAAGGTCCTCATGCCCGTCAGACAGTTTTCACTTGACCTCGACCTCATTTCATGGATCAGTGAACAATGTTAAGTTTTGGTGGTCAAGTCCATATCGCAGATACTTTAAGCAATAGGTCTAGTATATTCGGTGTATGGAAGGGCTGTAAGGTGTATATGTCCAACTGGCAGGTGTCATCTGACCTTGACCTCATTTTTCAGTGGTTATAGTTAAGATTTTGTGTTTTGGTCTGTTTTTCTTATACTTAATGCAATAGGTCTACTATATTTGGTGTATGGAATGATTGTAAGGTGTACATGTCTAGCTGGCAGGTGTCATCTGACCTTGACCTCATTTTCATGGTTCAGTGGTCAAAGGTAAGTTTTTGAGTTTTGGTCTTTTTTTCTAATACTATATGCAATAGGTCAACTGTATTTGGAATAGAACATATGGAAATATTTTATGATCTATATGTCAGTCACGCAGGTTTTATTTCACCTTGACCTCATTTTCACGGTTCATTGCTTAGTGTTTAGTTTTTGTGTTTTGATCTTTTTCTTGAACTATAAGCAATATATCAACTATATTTGTTGTATGGAAGAATTGTTAGCTGTATATGCCTGCCTGGCATGGTTCATCTGACCTTGACCTCATTTTCATGGTTCATTAGTTAATGTTACATTTTTGTAAGTTTGTGTGACAGTTGTAATAAAGCTTTATATTTAGGACTATCAACATAATATCAATGATTAGTAAAGAAGGCGAGACATTTCAGCGTGTGCATCCTTTTTTTTAAACTTTTTTAAAATTTCTTTACCATTTTTTCAAAATATAATATTAAGTAGGTTTAAAGTTAATCAATTGCAAAATGACCAGCATGACAAAATTAATCCATCCTGAAAATTGTAAATAAAATCCATCCTGAAAATTGTAAATAAATCTAACTTCTCATGTTGGAGTTATTGCCCCTGAAATATAGATTTCTTTTCTACCCAATTTTTAGCAGTTAATGTCTGTTATTGTGATAACTATAGCAGCTAGTTTTAAAACCTATATTGCAAAAATGATCAGCACAAGCTACATGTGTCTTCCTTCGAAATTTAAGACAAAAATACTTTTTTTTGTGGTATGTCAAAGTGTGAACTTGCAGTAGTTCAGTTTATATCATTACGATTACAAAGTTTGTCAGGGCGTAAAAATAGAACATAAAACGGGAAATAAGCTGTAGAAATTGAAACTGTTTATCTCTCAACTCGTTGTTGGAATGCAGCCAATCAGGTGCTATTTTTTTCCAGGCCTAGAAAGGAGAATAGCCGATATTTATTCGACAATTGAATAGCGGCAAGACCTGACATATTATCCCGCTCTCAGTTCCCAAAACTGTGTAATAAAAAACTCCAATATGGCAAAAAAACAACGAAATGATATATAAATAAGAAAAAGAGGTAGGATTGTCAACGTGACAAATCTCCACAAGAGACCAAATGATAGTTGGTTATCTTTTAGATGAGCACATCAAAATCTGGGCGTACAGACATTGATATCACAATAAATAAAATGATATTCATCATTTATATACAATATATAGGAGTAGGACTATACTTTTATTTTATAATCATTGTACTGTTTTCCGTGTACTTAAAATATATAACATGGCATCTTAATTATTAGAAAAAATCTCAGAATTTTATGTTCATTAAATTCACAATCAAATATACGATGTTTTAAAGATCAATGGTGTAAAGCAATATGTATAGGTGTTTAGGAATTTCCTTTATGAGTTGACGTGTTTCATCTCTAATTGTACACTGAATCTAACGCCACATTGCCAATTATTTTCGTCCGGAATATTATGCATGTGATAATTGCCATCGGAAGTTAAATGGAACAAACAACCAACTGCATTTGATTTTTTAATTGACCAACTATAAAATAAACGGCATGAAATCAATGGAGGCATCATGAATAAACCTCGACTACATTATGATATCCTCTCCCCTATATCATCATTGTTGTAAGACGTCCATTGTGAGAAACGATTGCGTCAAAGTTAAGTAACCAAACAACGAAAACAAATTTAGGATTACAGATCTACTGGATCTGCATTGGCTCTCTTCACTCAGGGTCAGACCCCTTTCCCTAAATTCGGTACAAGATATGTAAATTGTATAAGAACTACCTTCCGATTCCGTGACCAAAAGAGTCAAATCCTGATACAGCACCTGTTTTTTCAATTGAAATTTTATATCTCTAGTTCTTCACCAAATAATTTTACGTGATTCGATCGTACATCAGTGTAGGCATTACTTTATAATTACATGTTACTAAACGGATGATAAATTAGAAAAAGGACGAGTAATACAGCAGATGCGATATGTATGAAACAAACGTACTTCTTGGGACATTTCAAAGGAATGGATGTGACGTAGATATTTATGAAAAGGGAAATAGCATGCATGAAATCAAATGCTCCAACGTTTTGTTCCGGTACCTACAAGTATATTATTTTTAGATGACTGCATTAATTTTTAAGACTAAATTTATTTTTAAGATGTGTCAAACTTTCTCTTACTTTTGCGATCGAGCGATATAGGTCAGATTGCGTCACTACTCTTTTTAATATCAATGCACAAAACATGTGTTTGGTTTATACATGTTTTTTATTATTATCAATTACTTATGAATTAATAATTTATAAAGGAATGTCAAGCCTACTAATTCATTAACTGCAGTTGTTTTTCTTTAAATAGTGTATATTTTGTGGGTTTTTTGGGGTTTTTTTCGAGTTTGTGTTGTATTTTTAGTGCACTTTTTCGCTTCGCTTTTTTTTTTCTTTTTTTTTGGAATTTTTTTTTTTCCTCTTCTTTTTCGATTAGATTATTTTAAGTGAGGTGTCTTTTGAGATCCAAGTTTTCTGAAAACTGCGCGTTCTCAATTCTTACTAAATGACTTGCTTGTTTTTACCTCAGTCAACTTCGATCCTTTTTTGTGTGTGTCATATTACTACTCCACTGTACTACTCCTTCACTCCTACACCTCTTGTGGTGACAATTAACACTTTTAAAGATTTAATCGGTTTTCAGGTTGATAAGGACAGCATTAGTACATCTGAACTAGAGAGCGCAGACTTATTTCTACCACATAGGTCATTCACCTTTAACGGGAATCAAATGACATTGACCTTGACCTTTGAACACTTATTTGTTTTGATTCGCCGGATTGTTTTCCGAAATTATAAAGGATATCATAAACTATCGATAGTGATTAAAGTTAATATCAGCTTCCGTTTCACATTAATAAAATCACTTATTCAAGTATGTTAATTGTTCAGCTTCTTGCTGACTATTTTAGTTTACTATCAACATTGTTTACGCTATGAGATGTCTGTCTCTGAATACCCAAACAATCTGTGACGACAGGGCACAACATTAGAACTCCATAAGACAATACACGAGTGAAACGACTCAGCGGAATGTCTACACAAGAACACTCATAAAAAAACGAGGAACACTTTAAGACCGGAATTTGATTATATGATTTTCTGGTGAAAGATTCATGAGGCCATGCTAAAAAATATTTGCGTTGAAGTTTTCTTTGTTTAGAAAAAAATATTGTAAAATAAAAATAATCAAATTGAGATGTGGTGCATGACTGCCAATGAGACAAAAATTAACCCGAGTCCGAAAGACGAGGATGTACTAGTAATCAACTATAAGTCATCGTTAGGCGTTAATGCAATTAGCCAAATCCATATCAAGCCTGTTGTAAGGTATGAAGGCCTCGACATTACTATGTATACTCTTTTTCTCATTGTTGAAGGCCATACAGTGGCCTGTAATTGCTTATTACAACTTCATTATAACTCTGGCGGATAGTTGTTTCATCGGCAATCAAATTTTTGCCTGAGGCATACGATATAAGATAGTTTAAAAAAAAACCTATACACATGCATTTTTTTATTATTTGTTTTGCCTTAGTTTTACCGATCATCCATCTTTAATGAGAAATTACAATAAGACCATGATGTATATTTTTATTTATTCCTACTCGAGTAAACTGAATATTGAATTTATATTTGAAAAATGTGACTGAAAGCACAGGTCAAAATTACAACTTGATAGTTCCCTTTCAATTGATTGAAGTCGTGGGCCTCAAACCAGTTTTACATGATAAACTGCTACTATTTCTGTTTTCTACAAACCGAATATTAAAATCATATCAAAATAATTTCACAACAGTTGCCTTGGTACTTTTTTAGAACGTTATTTGTCGAATCGATGATTAGGTTCCTTCCTTAAACAAATTTTTCTAGCATCATGGTTTTTCCAAAAACAAAAAATTTCCCTATTTAATTGTATTTCTCTATGCTTTAATAGTATATATATATTTCTGTCAATATTACACCAAATTGTTATCGAAATATCATTATTACAATTAAAATTAAAATCCCACGGTGATTTAAAAAATAACATGAATCGAGACCCGGATATCTACATTGATTAATTATATATATCATAAAATATTTAACAGAAAAAACATAGATAACTTTTTAAAATCGGTTAACAAAAAATATTGATCAAAGGTCGATCCACACCCGACTTCGATGACTGTCTTATTTTACAAAATAACTTAAAAGCCAATAAACAAAAACAAATTATGAAATCTCTGGACTATCCCACAAATTATACCCTGTTATTCAATAGATAGAACAGTCAATTAGATTTTTTTTTAAATTGGACCTTCCTTTTTTTGTAGACATTCGTCATCGAGTACGATATTATATATTTATTACTGATTGACTCAATGCACATGTGAATTTGTCACTTGTTGAAGTTCAATCCTTAAGGGCGATAAGGTTAAATATTATTATCACAAAATGTGTACAAATCGGTGCATGTTTTTCTTTATATCACCTATACAAACACCAATGAAGGAAGTCAGAAGCGATTGGCTATTGGGTTTCTGTTACGGTATACAAAACACATACACAATTTAACTCAATATTTTATCTTGTAACAATTAACAATAAATTAAAAATACATACATACAATACTATTACTATTTTGTCACGTTCTGTCACCTTCGATCAATTTTTTTCTCGAAATACTGTTAAAATGTTATTAATAAATATTACCTCCATGTTTCGTTGGGAAAACATATGTGAATGCGAAAGAAAAATATTAAGCAATTTCACAAAATAAAATGATAAGTTTCACAAATTCACATGCATTCATAAATATTAACTATTGCTTTCGAAACTGGCAGTGTTCGATATGTTTTCAATATTTATAAAACATTTGTTTGCTAAAACTCTGTTCGTAAATATTTCTCATAATCGTTCGACACATGCTCATATGCTTTTTATTTTTCCCAAGACAAATTATTGCAAATTCTGTCTCGACTAGTGGGCTCGTCATGTATTCACACACCACATGTATAAGTAATACCTGTGAAGTTTTGCACCATTAGTCTTTTGAGGTAGAATTCTGCTGCTTAAAAGAGCGTTAATTCTCTTTGGATTTCATAAAAAATAATTATCCTAGTGTGAATTGTCATCAATGTAGATGTGGATAGTATTTCAAGTACTCCGACAAAGGCCGTGGTAAGTTTATTTTATCTATGTTCGCTGCTATTTCCTCTTTTTTCTGGGACACGGGTAAAGTACGATTGATTGTTAATCTACACATATGTTTTAAATCAGTCACCCCATTTACCTTTGGATTTTTAAGTACTATTGGCAAGTCCTTGCGTCCTGAACTTTCTAACCATCTACATTTGTTATGTTCATTTAATCCTAATCTTACGTAATAGTCTACTAAACTAACAATTGAATCAAATTTTGGCACACTTGATTTAATATTCACATCACAATCTAGTTGAAAAAATCCTTTTGAATATGATACCCGTACACTTGTTGGTCCCCTAGGAGTTTTCACACTCACCGAAAATAAGAAGTTGGGATCTGAACTATCCCTCACTAAAAATGTTCCTACGTCGGATTTTCCTAATGTTAACTTTGCTTGTTGACTTGACATTCCATTAAAATACCAGTTTGATTGCATAAGTAATTCCATATTCCTACTTTGAACATTAAAGTCTTTGGCACATAAATAATCTGAAGTTCTCTCTTCTATATTTTTTGTACAAGTCCGACACGTGTACGTCCCACCAGATTGTAACTTAAATTGTCTATCAATCCTTGCGTCTTTGTATGCTATTAAATCCTTTTTGTAATGTGGACTTAAATTTTTAAAATCTGACTCTGCCATACATCCAAACACCGTGATGATTTGATCTTTTGGACACATTTATATGTACCTCCTTGCCCTAATTCATCGACTGATAACGTAACTAAACTTTGTTTATAATTTGATGTCTTCTCTTTTGGGTTCGTAGAGACATTTGAAACACAAACTAAAAACTCCGCCTTTTAAATACACCATCGAGACTACTAAGAATAATCGAACTGAGAGTTCACCAAATAAAGGAGACCTATCATTCTCAGAAAATCAGGTGGTTTCCTCGGAAATCCCCTTTCGAGAAACAGCGCATGTCATTCAATTTTATATATGGAAACCACCTTTCTAAAAATAAACTTATCAGTTACTTATTTGTTTTCCTTGTAAGAAGAATGATCACAGGGAAGTATATTTCAGGTAATTAATTTATGAAATTACTAAATTAGTTGTTATGCCCGTTGTTTCAATATTCAGTACTTTGGAAGGATTTGTTTACACACTATAAAATTGCTAAAGTGAAAGTAAAACACACGTGACCTTTATTTGTAAACAATTCGCTGAATTATGTATAATTAATATACAGGTGAAGTTCACAAATAGATGCAGCATTAAGTGTGGTTTCACACACACATCCTTGTAATTCCTCGTAATTCCTCGTAAAATAATATTCATTTTTGGATACAATGAATGAAATTGTATTAAATTCAATGATGAGCAATTCATTTACTTTTCCAATAATTTAACGGCGGTTTGTGTTAGTAATCGCATATATATCTTATCCAATAATTAAGTCTACCGTAAAATTCTGATACTTCCTCTCAACATTAATTTAACTTTTGTGGTTTTACTTAGAAGTATTTTAATGTGATTATGAAAGAGATCTACTAAACGTCGTATTTGATAGAAACTGAGGGCAAGCTAAAAAAAAATATCTATAAAAATTAAATCAATACAATAAAATTGTTACTATGTATTTAAAATGTTTATGTAGCACAAATAAAAATAAGAGCATTTACTAAATATGGGACTAGTACATGAATTTGTTTATTGGTCCCAGATTAGATACACCCGGATAAATACTTCAAAATATTTTGTCTTAGCCATCATAAAGGAAGGCTTAAATTAAACATAAAGAGCAAAATTTAATGTTGAGACATATAAACCATTTAATGAAATAAAAGAAAACAAAAAAATATTCAAAACGTCTCAAAAATCGAGTGCAAGTCTTATATTTTGCAAAACCTGTGTTACCAATTAAAAGGGAATAACAGTACACTGTAGATCTGCAAAATCTGAATCTAAAATTTGAATAAGATATGTATGGCCAATGTTCGTCAAAATTTGAACCAACATAAAACAAACAAAAAATTGCAGTTTTCACATCAACACAGAGGTTATAAACAATTCTCTGTGACTTATCCTTTACTTTTTATGGTGAGAATGAAGTATTGTTATTGCTTCAACTCGAAGTGCTTATATTAAATAATCTCTAGGCTTTTTAACTAGAGTAGAGGCCGGTGGTCGCTTTTTTTTTTTTTTTAAATTTCAATTACTATTTTAAATAATTTATTTTAGTTAAATATCTATAATAATTCAAGGACATTCAAATCGACATTTTTTTTTCAAAATTTTAAACATAATTGTCGACTGGGATATATTTTGTCCGTCTCCTGTCCGTAAGTAAAACCTATATATGTTTACTGCTTGGGTGTCGTTCATTTTTCTGAGTCAGCGTCCACGTGGACCTTACTATATATAGCTATATCGTTGCATAGAATAGGGAGCTCTCTGCAAATAAAAACTGTCCTTTTACAACTCTCATTTTTGTTCCAAGATGGCTTCTTGCTGCACACTTTTTGGGTTCCTATCTTTTTTCAGTGCCAGTCCAAAATCCCGCCCTTTCGGCTGCTCATTTTGCAGAATCTTTCAATTTGATTTACTGTTAATCAGCTCTTGTAATGAATATGCAATGGACATTGGGATGAAAAAATATCAATCATTTTATGATTTATTTATGTTGGCCGTTTTTATTTTTTTTTTGTAATTAATTTAATTTCTATATAAATATCTATCATGTAAAAAAATCTATTTACATATTTTCACTTCAATTTTTAGAAATATAAAAACCAAGATTGCTCTTAAATTTATTTATAAATAAGACAATTCTTCGTGAATTTAAACATTTAAACAAATGACATATTATATGTTGCACAGCTTTGGTTTGCATTGTTAGGCTGACCCATATTTTCAGCTAAAACGATTGGGTAGAATTTATCGAATTGTAACGCCAGGGACCTGCTAAATAGGACTATTGACACGTTTCCTGGAAAAGTGAATATAATGTGTATATTTTGATAACGGAAACTTCTCACATATAACTTTCTTTCATTAGATGTGCACAACAAAATGCATGTCGATTTCTCATATGACGCGATTTAACATGAATCTTTTTTTTTAACATCGAAAATTGGAAATATCAAGTAAGCTTTTGTTTTATGTAGCATATGATAGTTTCTTCAAAATTGTACCACTAATTAATGAAGAAATGTTTGCTTGACATATATATGACCAGTGCATGTATAGCTATACTTTTAATGGTTAAACAATTGTAATTGTAAACAACATGGATTACTTATAATTATATACTTACCATATCCGGTGACCTCGTTTTTCTTGGAATCCAATGTAAATATGACCGCAATCATAAGGTTGTTCCATTTAACGAAAAAAGATATACATTTGTACTGTAATAGGCGAGGGGCCTGAGTTGGGGGTCTCATCACAATTCACGAGTTGATTTTTTGGTCAATCACGATTCACAGAAAATAAATTTCCATGATCACGGATCACGTAAATAAAAAAGTAAAAAATATATAGAAAAACGCATCACAATAGCGAAAATGCGCCGATCACTGACGAAGAATGAAAATAACCCATCAGGCCCATCATAGGTTAAAGGTGACGTAATATATAAGGATACCTAAATATAATCTCCTTATGTAGATGATATTGGACAATCACTATAATGTATAAGTAAATTCAGAAAAAAAAAAATCCCAATAAATAAAGAAAATATTTTCTAGCGATAGGATGGACAAATTTTATATCTCAACATTTTATCAATGAACTTATTTTTTATGATTTTTAGAAGGAAACAAATCGTGCATGCACACTACTCGACCGAATTGAAAATATTTTTGCATATTGAAACTTCATTTAAACGCAAATAAATTACAGAAAAACGTATCAGTATGTATTATATACCACATTAAAAGTTTTCATAAGTGGGGCGCAGTGATATTAAATTCACGAAAAATAATTACGTCGCAGTACCTAAATTAAACCGAGTATCTAATTTAAACCATTTCTTCAACCGCCCTCCAAAAATGACAGATATCTTTTACCTTTATTTGTCATTTTCCCAATGTCACTAAATGCCTAAATGATGTACAACAAACGGTTATAATATTATACCACTGCAGAGTTAGTCTCCAGTGAAAAGAGGGAGCATTTACGGAAACGCCCATAACTAGACTCAAGCTAGCGAACAATAATCCAGCGAACATGCGACGTCTAGATCAATTCAACTTTTATAATGGGCAATTGAAATAAATCACAAGCATCAATTTCTTGCAAAAAGGAGTCATATATATATATATAATCATACTAAACGTTTGTCAAATTATTTTTATAAATGTTGAGAAATAAAGCAAAACATCGATTTTGAGTTCTCACTACGGTATCACAGATGTTAAGCTTGTGTGCATGCGATTTAGATACTTCTCAATATAGAATCACGGATCTGAAGTTATTAGCTTATGTGCGATTTGGGTACTCCTCATTAAAGTTCCGTTTGGACGTCGACTCTAATCCATTTCATCTATTTTATCAGCATACGGATTCAATTTGAATTTGGTGAATTTACGAAAGAAGCATGCATCTAAAAGATAAAACACCTTCACATTATATTTTTAACGCAAAACTGTGAAGAATTCTTAAGTTGATGAATTGGAAAGCACTGCTTTGTTTTGCTCCCTGTTTTTGATGCTCACAAAAGATTTGCAGTTGTCTTCTATACTTTAAAGCTCCATCTGATCTTTCTAAAGTTATCCTAAAACAATAACAAGTGTCGTTATAATGAAAAAAAAACAAAATCTATATAGATAAAATAGCTTGAACAGATTAAGATATTTTGCTTTTAGTTCATATGAATAATAGTGAGATGTGTAAACGATCAGGTTTGTGAACGTAACTGTAACATTTCTGCAATGAAGATCATGAGGGTCTAGAGAGAAAAGGGGGGGGGTTAATTTCTGTATCAATTATTTTTTAGATCAGTTTTTTTCTATTCTTTATTTTTTGCGCATTATTCTCTATTTATGATATCTAAGGACCCCAATTTTCACTACTCTTTATTTTGTGGCCTATTTTACTCCATTTTCTTTTTTTTCATCATTACATGTAAATCTCTGTTTGCTCACCATTGCCTATTTTGTAATCCTAATTTCTCATTTTTAATGACTAAACGGGAGAAAAAAGTTTGCAGAAAGGAAAGAAAATATTTTGTGATACGTAAAAACCCTACCTGTCTTTCGCATGTATGACCCCCCATGTATGTTAGAAAAGGAAAATTCACAAAAAAAAATTTAAAAAAAAATTTGACAATTCAGATTTTAATCTTCTCCGATGTTCAATGATCACAAATAGATTAACGCATCGGTTTCAAAGGCTCCGTAGTGTCTTTATTGATGAACACAACCACAGAAAGACAAATTATATGAACTAAAGAAGATGAGGAATATTCGCATATAAGACAGACACCATACGACAAAAACAGAGGAAGACACTTAGAGGTCAACAAACGACCTTCAACAATAAATAGATAACTGTATACGATGTTACATAAACCCGAATGTAGAACAATGGTAAGGTAATTTTTTCCCGTTTTTACTACTTCGAAGGTTTTAGTTCTTTAAAGGACTGAAACAAACCTATAAATTCATTACCACCGAATTGACCTATGTAAAAATGTTTTAGGGCCTAATTAGCCAGCAGAATTGTTTTTCCTGGTGGTTCATTTGTTTCTTTTTTCAGTTATGACATTCTTTTCTTTCCAGGAACTGATTTTGCTAAGCATATTCGGATTCCGTTTAGAGTATTTTTTTACAAAATTAAACCAAAGTGGCTTCTCATAGATGTAATATTTCCCGTTGTTCCGCTTTTTATAAAATAAATTTTAAAGGAGAACAAAAATGAAAAGAAATACTCCGTAAGAATGGTCAATTGGAAATCCAACATCAAAAAGAGGAGAATTTATGATCAGAATGGAAACATTATTCTGGTGGTCGTAGATTTTGGTTTTACAAATTGAAATAAATATTAGGGCGTGTAAGCAGGGAGGCGATCACTTGTAACATTGCATTCAGTTAGACTTCATGGGTAAAAGTTCATTTCCTTACAGAGAATACGTCGTTAAATATCTGTAGGAATTGCTGAAAATATCAATGAGTTCTGCGTAATGCCTCTATCCAAAACGATACTATAGTAAAGGAAAATAAATATACGTTTAAAAGGGTATATAAGTTATCAAAATATGAACGTTAAAGATCTTAAGTTTAAAATTATGACCTGTCATCCATGAAAGAATATATACATTATATATATAGGAAGTTATGAACTCTTCACCCTGCTCGTGTAAACAAGCCATTTAAAGGCTTATAATATATAATAGTCATTTATTTATTTCCTTTCTGGTTTCCGAAAATCGGACGATGAGTTACAAGAAATACGTCATACGGCTCGTTTGATTGGAGTTTTGTTTACGTAAATGTTCAAACATTATAGGATGTTTACATGGAAATGGGTATTGAGTTTGGCTGAGTGTATAAAAGTTATAAGACCATCTGCTCACATCATTTCTAAGTACTGGTAACAAGATGGATTTTCAAGATGGTTCCATCGGTAGTTACCGTAGCAATGAATTTTTTAAACACGTGAAGAACAAAAATAAATGATAAAACATTCTTATATTTAAAGATGTGTGTGTGTGGTTTTTTTTTTTTTTTTTTTTTTTGGTTTGCTCATGCAAAGAATTTGCGCCATGAATAATTTGCTGGTCATTTCTCATAAATGTTTTCTTTTGTTCTTTTCATTGAATTCTCTTCTTTCTTTCATTTTCCGAGTACTAAGTTTTTCGCCTTAAACAAAACTTATAGTTTCAATTTCACAAAATCCATATTATGTCGTTTTCATTAAACAGAAATTGTAGCTTGATTTTTTGAAAATTTGATATCAGATCTTTTGTTTCAAGAAAATTGCATTAAAAATATGTCTTGTAAAATTGAATGCGACTAGTGTTTCATTTTTGTTGTTGCTTACCTCAGCACTCCATAATAGTAGTATCACTTTTGTAATAACTCTGAAAGGAAACAATTTTAAAACATAATGTGGCAAATATTGATATTAAACTTTTGATTTTTTTTAATTAGGTGAGGGGGGGGGGGGGGGGGGGGCTTATTAAGCCCTATATCAAAATTCCTTTTTTTTTCTTGTCTTGTCTTGCTTGTTTGCCAAACTGTTAAAAAACTAATCAAAGATGAAACAATGAGATAGTATCAACAATTATTCAAACGAATAGCTATGTCATTGCGTTTTCTTTTTTAAAAGAGAACCGTTATGTGTATATCTAAATTATTTTTGAAAATATCAATAAGATGTGCCATGTTTTGGCAACCCCTTTTTATTTTTATACGAATTAAACACTTTCGACCGATTTACTGATTTTTGTTATGGGTTCCCGACAATTTACAAACATCATACTATACTTTTTTTTAATGTAATATACATTTTGTAAGCAAGCTTTTTAAAAAGGCTATTAGAAATAACAATTCCCTTAATTGAGATTTCAAACACTTTTTATTTTTAACAAAAAATCACGTTTTGTTTAAATATTTTACTATTCATATATACTTGGTGTTTTTCTTAACACCACAAGATTTGAATATTCGTTTTCTCTAATTATGTTGTAGAAGATGCGATAATTATTCAGGTGTACAATTCGTATACTATAAATGTTTGAAGGTCAGTGAAAAAGAAGACCTTGGATTAGGTATACTCAAAACAAAAGTACAAAGAGTAGAAAAGAGATAAGAGCTGCAAGGTCGTCGATATTTGAATATATATTTTTGAGGATTTAAGGAAGTTAAATTGAAAGAAACAGAGTAATCCTTACGACAATTTTTATCTAATCTTTTAACGATAAATCTACGTTGGTGTTGATCAGAAACCTGAAGTCTTGCCCTTGAAATAGACTTAGTATATTGACCCAAGATATTTAAAAACTGAACAGACGTTTTCGGGAATTAAATTTTGTATCAGATATTCATTGATGAGTTGATCTATTTATATTGATATTGAAACTACATTGTTTATAGAAGAAGAAGAAAATGCTTTATTTCCATAAAATGGACTCACAAGGAGCATAATATAATATCATTGTAATATTATTCTTTAACAAATATAATAAACAATACAGTATACATAGTTACAAACACAAATAAGAAACAACAGTTTTCACACACCTCTAGAAAGTAACAAAAAAGAATACTGTGAGTAGGCTAAATATATCTAGCTGAACTACAAGAGGCAACAAGGGACGGTGCTATATGGCAATTGGGGGGGGGGAGGGGGGAGTGCATATTAAATGTGTATCGGGACATTAATGATATGGTAAGATATGGTAAGAAGTTGCACCTAACTGGTATGTCATCCTCGTGCCTGGTGTTGAGGAGTCAGTACTATTTAAAGTGACACAACTGCAAGAGGCACCAAGGGACAATGCTAATTGACATGCCAAACAAAGTGCACAAATTACGAAAAAGATAAAATATTACCAGTTTAATAAAAAATATCACAAACAAAAAAGGTAATCAAAGTTATTAGTCTGATCTAATTTTCATTTCTTCTCAATCCAAAAGTATCGAATTGCATTGTTTAACACGCATGTTTTGTCTTCCAAGTGTTTTTATTTTTCTTATTTTTCGGTTTCATTTTATTGATGTTTCATGGACGTATGTTTCACATCTCCTTTCATCTACATTTCTATTTTTCATGTGATAAATTTAAGTTCGTTTACCTTAACAAGTTTTACAAATTTATTTTGTTTATCAGAATCTTTTAGTCTTGACCTTGAAATAAACTTTATTGACCTAAGATATTTTAAAAATCATATACGTTTTCGGGAATTATCATTTGTATCTGCTATGATAAATTGATACTTAATGTTGAAATGACATTATAAAAGTAGAGGTCGAAGTTACCATTCTGATCTAATTTTCATTTCTTTTAAATTAAAAATTATCGAATTGTTCATTTTTTGAAAGAAAAGAATGATTCTTCTGACCAATTTCTGGTTTAAGAAATTAAAATAAATTCTACTTTGTTAGCACATGTTAGGAAAAAATAAAATAAAACAGAAAAATACCGAGCTCCAAGGAATATTCATTTCAGAAAAAACTCTTATCAAATGGCCAACACATTAAACAAATGGAAAACAAATGTCAAAGGACTTTCTGCATTATTAGCAAAGTTTCCATGTAAGTCTGAGGTTCTATGGATTGTAATTTCAACTTTAAATGTCTTCCAGAAGATCGTGTTGCGACTCGTGAAAAAAAATATATTACAGCGACCCTGAATCATTGTGAAACCCTAACCTTTTTATTTTAGGTGAAATACTTCAAAACCATATTTTTTTTATTTTCTTTTCGTGTGTTAAAAAGTAAAGTTACCCTTCCCATAAGCTTTTTACTTTTTCACTTTTATAGTATCATTCATTAAACCGTAGTGTGTGTAGTTAAATTTCAACAAAAAAGGCAAACAATTGTACATCTGTAAATGTTTGCAATGCTCCTTATGCGAAAAATGATAGGTGTCGCTAAAAAGAAAAACGCAGATAAATTTTTTATAGATTTTTTTATATGCTGCATTTCTTGAAATTGCAATAGTTTTAATCACGCATTTGTAAACATTGGTAAATAATCGCAATGATAAATACACGCAATAATTTCTGTATTTATAGTGGTACAATGGATAGGTTCAGATAAATTCATATTTTACTGGTTGCATTTTTATTTTTCAATTTTCGCCACAATTTGGATTCATTGTTTAACATTTTGATTTACACATTTATAAAAAATTTAAACAATTTTTAAGTTGTTAGTTAGAAATAAGCAGATTTCTAGCAATCCTAATTTTATCCGGCACCATATAAGCACATTTTTCAAAAACAAGTACACGTGTTCAAATTTCCTATAAAAACACAACTAAAAATATTAAATCCTTTTCCGTAAACTGATATGTTACATTTTATTCGATATACCATTAGTACACGTGTCCGTCTATTTTAAATTTAACCCCTATTTCCAAGTAAAGCTCCGACATGAGAACGACCTAAATAAAGAAATAAAAGAATCTAGTGTTTGAAAGTATTACAGCAGATAAAATGACAATGAAAACTATTTTTACTTGTAAAACTTTGCGCCAAAAATATATCCTTTTACACTTGTCGGCTAATTGAGTTAGACAACTGGCAAAACTGAGACAATAGATCAAAAGAAAAAAAACATGTAAACATTGGTATTGATATTGATATTTATTTCATTTGTATGTTGCTCATTTTAAGTTCTCAGAGGAATTTTTATTCGGTGAATTTCTCATTCAAATGACACGACATCGGAAACCATAAAACAACAAACTAATTTTTAGAGCGATGTATGTAAGCAACTTTCGAATGCAAATTGTTGCGAAAAATAGTCTCTCATATCAGAAGAATAGTAGAAAATGACAAAGTCCGTCATAATGGTTAAAGTATAGAAATATATCCACAAAAAGTCTAACTTGATTATTACTTATGAACAGTTATAGAAACACGGGTGTCACCTGGGCTAAGGCTTTATTTCTATCTCTTTCCAATTACCCTTATTTTCAAGTGTTAGTCCAAATTTCAGACCTTCATCTCAGACCTACCTATTGGATTTATTCTTACTTTGTTTTCGGCCTGAAGTATTTGCCACTGGACGTTAAGCAAAAATCAATCAATTAATCAAGCACTGGTATGAAAACTAGATATCTGTCTGTCACTGTACTTAAAAATGACTTCTCAGCGTTGCATTCAAATTGTGAATAGTACATGCAATTGACATAGTGCAATCAAACTATAAAATGCAAGAAATTATAATAGTACAATAATAGTAAATGTGTTAATAAAATAATTTGATTCTCTAAATACAATTGCAGCTGTGAAGATTAAAAACTATAAATAAATATTAACAATATCAAAGACCAAATAATAATGACCAAATACAAAGAACTGCTGTTTTACTTTTTACTTTTTTTTAAATGGTACCAGGCACAGTTATGTCGTATTCTTCAAATTTCCTCATGAAGATCAAAACCTTTATAATGAAATTGAGAAGATTATTTTTTATACTGCACTCCTTTCTAATTTCAACAGGTAATGTAAATTTCATCGTGTTGCTTATTTCTGCGCCTGCATGATATGAGGTCTTTTTATAAAAGGGGGAAGTTTCCCAATAATTGAATCAAATGATAAAATTAACACATTAAACAACAATTGAAAATGTTTTTTTAGATTGCAGGATTCGGCCCGAAACGGGGGGAAAAAGCTCGACAGAGCCTCGCATTTCCCCATTTCTAAGCCTCATCCTTATATCGTTGATATGTCAAGTCAATGCACTATTATAAATTTGTACATGACGACATCGAAATCTTTTATTCATTTCTATGTCAGATAAGTATATCGATTACATAATGAAACAAATGGAAAATATAGAAGTGCTTTCCCGGTTCAAATAAAATGTACTGCGGTTTGACGCCTAAATATAACTACTAGTACATAACGAAGCACTTTTATTCTTAAACACATAGTGAAACCGTAATTGAAAGCAAATATTTATACAATTAATCTATTCAATTCAGATGGTTTTAATTTCACATTCTTGATATTTAAAAAAGAAAAAAAGGAATTATTTACTGTTTGACATTTGAATTAGTCGACTGCCCCCGCACTTAGACCTTATAGTGAATTAATTATTTTTTTTTAATTTGTTGTTTTACAATGTTATGTTTTGTATCGACCTTTAATATTATGGTAGTCATTTTTGTTTTATATTTTATGTTAGTACTTGAATCTAACAGAGTGTATGTTTTATGTTTTTGTCTTTGATTTGTTTTAATTACCATGCTGAATGTACAGCGCCTTGATTAATTTTTTTTTTATATAGGGCGCTCTATAAATTTTCATTATTATTATTATTATTATTAACTAAGTGCATAATAAGAGGTTATTTCTTAAATTTGCTACACAGCATAGAGTGATTTTTTTTTTTGTATTTTTTTTTTTTCATTTTCTTTTTTCATTATCATTTTAGGGGGGAATAATATGAATTTATACATTCACATATATAAGCAAAGTTTCAGTAAACGGTAAACTATTTAGAAAGAAAAAAATAAGCAACAGTAGTTTGTTTACCTTTGTTCAACTCTTATACTAGTATCTGGATTAGGAAGACTGATTAAGGTTACAAACAAAAACTGAGAGAAACGCACGAACTCCAAAAGGACTGATAACAGGTGCGTCAGTAACGTGTTACAGCAAGGATTTGTATAGTAAGACACAAATCCTTGGTAACAGTTATTTCCCCATTTCCATTCTCAATTTTATTTCTGCAATGCACACATCTCCCGCCATGCGAATCCACACTCTGTCAAAAAAGAACACAATCGATAAAATGATAGTTTATAATCAACTATCCAGGGGCCGTGTCAACGAAGCTGTCCTAGGACTAGGACATGTCTTAGGATAGTCTTAGGACACGTCTTAGTCCTAAGTCAGGTTAACGAAAGTCTCCTAAAATAAGATATGTCCTAAATTTGGTCCTAAAGTTAAGACATACAAATAGGTGTCTTAGGATAGTCCTAAAGGTTACAATGTCCTAAAACGTAATAAAAACAGCAAATATGGCATAAACTCAATACTAAAAATACTTATACAATATTAAACTATCAAACTGTTATAAGAATTAAATTAATAAACACACAATTTTTTTTTTCAATTTTTGTTAAAGATTCAATTGTATTACATTAAATTATTTCGTGCTGCCTTTTTTAAAGCCTAAAAAATACTATCAGTAAAGCAATATTTTTGCGACTTACCAAACAGTGCAATAAAAATTTAAATATGGGAAAAAAATTACTTTTTTTTTTAACTAATCCTCATTCGATACATTTAATGAAATCGAGTGGACCCAAGGACAAAACTAGTTTACCTTCTAAAATTGCAGCACGAATATCGCATTTAACAAAGTTTTGTGACTATTTCATTTTGTTTTCGTATTAAAATCATTTATATCTTCAATCATACTTTTAAATAACGTATTTATTAGTATTACGTTAAATCTTTAACTTTTATTTTGCGTTAATTGTTTTCCATATAAAATCTATGTCATAGAAATCTCTATATATTTTTTTCAATTAAATATATATGTGTTAGAATGGTCCTAGGACCATCGTAGTTAGGACTGTCCTAAGACAGCTTTGTTTTACATCCTAAGACATGTCTCAGACACGTCCTAAGACCATCCTAAATAATGTCCTAAGACCTATCTTAGGACATATCCTAGGATACTTTCATTGACACGGCCCCTGGTATCTTAATTCTAAGACTGAAAACATATCGCTTGTCAGTTGAGAAACAGCCATTTTATATCGGTCAAACAATTTTGGATGATATCGTTAAATTAGTTTCAGTCGTTCCCCTCAGAACTTTTTCGGATTAATTGTTTTGTAAGGAGGACACCCCTGCTTATGAAATTCGTATAGTGTGCTTATGCACGAGTGTAACGTATCAACTGAGATATGTAAACTTCATACGATTGGACAGTGAGTATTTATTCTTCTGATGAATCAGATACAAGCACTCACTGATATGTGGGTTATAGTTTTCTGCTATTTGGTCTGATTGTTGCCTCTTTGACATGTTCCAAGTTCCACGTTTCCATTTTCAATTTAAGTAAGATGTCCAAAGGGGAACAGTGTGGTGTACAGCCACCGACCTTATAATCATGTTTCGTTTTTATGTTGTTGTTTTTTTAGATTGTTAATGTTCAACTCGTGTTCGGGTTGGATAGTTGATAGATATAAGCAGATGAGGTATGAGTGCCAATGAGACAACTATCCATCCAATGCACAATTTATAAAAGTAAATCATTATTGGTCAAATTACGGTCTTCAACACGGAGCATTGGCTCACACGCACAGCAAGCTATAAAGGGCCTCAAAAATTACTAGTGTAAAACCATTCAAACGGGAAAACCAACGGTCTAATATATATAAAAAACTAGAAACGATAAACAAACGACAATAATGTTTGAAAGTTTCAAATTCCAAATTCCAAATTAAAGAATTTATCTGTAATATTATTTCCAATGGAACAACTATAACAGTATTGTTTTCATGACGGAATAAAGATTATAGAATGTTTGTTCCAACAGGAACAGTAAATGGCATTTATCATATCAGAGGCACAGCAAAGACTCAGCAAATATATGCCGTTTACACGAGCACTGCTTAAACGACATATATTTGCTGAGTCTTTGCTGTGTATCAATATGAAAAACCCTTCAAACTTAATTGGGTTCTTCTTATTTGGATAACAGCAGCATACGTTTTAGTCATCAGTTGGATAATTATAGATTATCGGTGATCATCTCAACGAGATTGATTTTCTCGCTTGAGCCGGGACGGCGAAAGCGAGAAAGGCAATCGAGTTGAGATGAACAATGATAATCTTTTTATCGCTATTTTACCTATGACAACGTTGTCAATTTCATGCCAATTTCGTTAGCAACGCCACGTGCATGCTTAGTTTCCAGCGATAATTTTCCATCTCAAGCGAGAAGCATGATATGAAAATTATCACAAAAAAAGATCAGAGGAAAAATGCACAAAATAGCGATAACAGTGGTTATTTGGCGTAGGTACAATTCTTATATTTTGATGAGATGAATCCTCTGTTTTCCGAATCCAAATCATTATGGGTTATTTTATTCATGTAATAAAAATGAAAATAACGTTACGCCTTTGGTAAAAGAAATAAAGGCAACAGTAGTATACTGCTGTTGAAAAGCAATATTATTTTAGAAAGTTGTTAACCAAACACAAAATATTGGTATACGTTTTTTAAAATGTTACCAAGGAATGCAAATTATATTCTGAAATGGTGAAATTAACATCTATATGAGACGCCATCTTGCATTATATATTTTATTTACTGTTTTTTTTTTAGAAGAAAAAAATAACGCATGTTTAAAAATTGGCCAAAAAAGTTTCTAACTTGATCATAAAAGTTGGGGTTACCCCTCTAATTATGAAATAACTGTATTTATGCTGGTATCGTGCTTTATATAACTCCTTTTATTTTCTTCAAATAGTAGTTATGTTAGATATAATCTTAATTTTTAATTTATAACTTTTGTCGATAGGTTCCTGTCTCATTGATGTATAATCATCATCTTATTCTATTCGTATTGTCGTCTCATACACAGCTGTAAGCGATATTTTTCGATCTATAGCCTTGACCGTACTAAAAATTTATATCTTTAATATCTTCAATTGTATACTACTTCTTTACTAAGAAAAAAACAGTTGTGGTTCAAAAAAAGGTTATGATTTGAATAGATTTGTTGTGACTCATTTCACATTGTAAATATATTAAAGGTAAACAAATAAGGGTTATACACAGACTTAAGTTTTAAGGGGTAAAAACTTGAGATATATTTTTACATACAAATAGAAGACAAACAAACAAGTCCTGTCATATTTGTAATAGCGTAAACAATATGTTTTTCAGAATTTTCATCGTAAAACACGTAAATGTCTTGATTAAAAATATTGTAATTTAAAAATGTTTACTAGTACAACAGAATCCAAATAACGTAGATTTTAGCAATTATAAGTCACCGTGTGTTTTTCAAAAATGAGCAAAACTCATACCATATATTCACTGATGTCCTAATATCTTAATTTGTGATTATTTGTGCACGGGGATCATTTGATTTCAAGACCATGTTAAAACAAAACAAAACAAACAAATTATAGATTCTAGAATGACATGTCGTTTTTGGTATGTAAACATAACTGTTCTCTAAGTAGGACATACATGTGTGCCCTACTTATAATGCATATATTTATATACATCGTTGACTTTGAAATTGATGGGTTTTAGCGTTTCTGATGAAGGTACATCCGGAATGCACTTCGAAAGCATCAACTTTGTAAAGAATTTTTTTTATTTTTATGTTTTGTTCGCGTTCTTGTTTGTGATATACTTTTATTTTAACTTCATTATATATGTTAAATATTCTTAAATAGGAACGATGAAATTTATGTTTTGGACGGTTTCTCAGTTTATGCAAAATGCGATCACTACCGCTGTTTTTATGGTGAAGAGTGAATCTGAAAAACAACACGGCGGATCTGGGATATTTGGTTTAGAGACGGGACCCAAGTATAGTGTAGCTGCCGGTCGGAGCAAAAGAAATATATAATTCAAAGGTTTTTATTCTAAAAAACGACATTTTTCCAATTTTCAGGATCACGCTACCCATCTTAGTACATAATTATACTTGTACACATTGACCTGCATGATAATAATAGTGTTTTATTAGAATCGTAGGTATTAGTTCATTTACATTCAGTGAAAAAACACCAATGACATATATTTATAATAGCTAGCAATGTTATAATAAGCACGTAACGTGCTTCGGTGTTTTATCATCAGAAACGCTCAAAGTTTATGGAAAACAACATACTCGCAATAACTGTTTGGGTTATTAAAGTATAAAAAAAATTCCACTATTCAATACACGTTCCTTTTATTGAGACAAGTACCTTAAGTATATTTGGTTTCCATTTCTAAGTACATGTAGCTGTTCTGATTTTATTCTACACTTATTTTGTAATATTAAACTTTAAAAAAATCCATATCATGTGCTACCATGTTCATATTTGCAACCATGAAATTTTTTTTATAAGAATTTGTTCATATTGGTAACCGCTACCGTGATAATTTTCATGCATAAGGATTAAATTTTGTTCAAATGTGATACTGTTCGAATCTTTAAAAGGATTTGTTTCTCTTTGCCACAGTGAGAATTTTTACAAGGTTGTGTTAATTTTTGATACCGTGAGAATATATATATGAATATGTTTATAGTTGCTACCGTGATAAGTATACTATAAGGATTTGCTCATTTCTAATTTGAAACTGCTACCATGCGCACAACCGCTATCGTGAGATCATATGTACTACCGTGACAATTTTTATAAAGATCCTTTCATATTTGCTACCGTTACCGATATCATTTTTATAATGATGTGATCATATTCGTGACCGTGAAAATTTTTATAAGGATTTTTTTCATATTTACTACCGTGGGATTTTTTCAAGGATGTTTTCATATTTGCCACCGTGATAATGTTTACAAGGATTTGTTCATATGTGCGACCGCTACCATGAGATTATATTTAAGGATGTGTTCATAATTGCTATCGTGGGAATTTTCTTAAGTTATGATTTGTTCATATTAGCTACATTCCGAATTGTCATAAGTAGGATTTTTCCAAATTAAATATGGATAGAATTTTTATAAGAACTAAAATTGAGAAAAGAAATGGGGAATGTGTCAAAGCGACAACAACCCGACCATTGAGTATACAACAGCCGAATTCCACCAATGAGTCTTCAATGTAGCAAGAAACTCCCGCACTAGTTCATATTTGCAACAATAGAGTTTTTATAAGGATATGATCATGTTTGCTACCGTGATACTTCATAAGGATGACCCTGTGTTCATATTTGTAACATGACCATTTTTAGGACTTGTTCATATTTGCTACCGTGTGATGTTTTTATAAGGATGCGTTCATATTTAAATTTGAGCAATTACACGAAACATACAACTTTTTCTCGTTGGAGGAAATTGTACCGGTTCTCTCTTCCGACTTCCGTCTATTTTCATCTGGGTTAAAGTATTCTGACATTGACCTACAAAACAAATGATATATCAATAGTAAAAGAAATGTTGTACCAAGGACATTTCTGAACATATACGTGTACTTTGAACTTAATTCGTAAAAACAAAAAAATACTATGTTTACCAATCTTAATAAAACTGTCATACTTATAACGTTTAAGATTATAATTTCATAATGAAATATTTTTTACACTAAACGAAAGATTGGCTGTATATATAATGCGTTTTCGGCACTTACACCAGCTCCCTTATTACTATCCTAGATCTCCCTCTGTATAGATACTTTTCTATTTTATATAAAGCTGTATGGTGATCTTTTGAGGTTTTGTTTTTCAGTTATTTGTTGCTGTTGTATACATTTTAAATATACAATTTTATGTATTCCTGTTAGCCATATCATTGCACTCTGACTTTTCTGAACATCAAGAACATATAACCTTCATCATCCTTCCAAAAATGGCTCCTCTCAAGAAAATGATTTTTTTTTGTGTGTCTAAAAATAAAAAAAATATCAATGGAAATTAATTTGGCAGCGAACGATAGAAGACGATAAAAATCCTATATATATTTGATTTTTTAAAAATTTAACAGAAGTATTTTAATAACATTAAATGGTACCAATGGAGCTACACCAGCTGCGCATTTCGACAATTGCTACCTCTTTAATGACGCTCTAGTCCAACATGTTTAAATACAAAGGTTGATGAACAGATATAACCGAAAAGTACCAAAAGTATATCTAAACCTGTACGATAGTACTTATAGTTCATCCACAAAAACATTTATATAATAAATAATTAAGAAAAGTGTGCATCTTGCAAGTTACAGTGTTCCGTTTATTGTGATATTGAAATAGTACCAAAAGTAAATAGCAATAACTAGATAAGAGTACATACAAGTTCCTCAATAAAAGTCTACACAAGAAACACATGCAAGTTACAGTGTTCCTTTTATCGTGATATTGAAATATTACCAAATGTATATAGCAATAACTAGATAAGAGTACACACAAGTTCCTCAATAAAAGTCTACACAAGAAACACATGCAAGTTACATTGTTCCTTTTATCGTGATATTGAAATAGTACAAAAAGTATATAGCAATAACTAGATAAGAGTACATACAAGTTCCTCAATAAAAGTCTACACAAGAAACACATGCAAGTTACAGTGTTCCCTTTATCGTGATATTGAAATAGTACTAAAAGTATATAGCAATAACTAGACAAGAGTACATACAAGTTCTTAGTAAAAGTCTACATGTGCGAAGAAATACGTGCAGAAATACGTGCAGGTTACCATTTACTGTTATATTAAAATACTTTAGAACCAAAAGTATAGCAATACCTGGAAAAGAGTACAGGTACAAAACTAAAAAGGATATATCAATTACATGTAGTTTATTTCTGTAAAAGGTTTATAAGAACAAAAAAAAAGTACTTTTAAAAGGGAATGTAAATAAACTCATCATACCAGATGCGTTTTGTTTTTTGATATTGCCATGTGATTATGGTCTTTCTGAATTGATTTTCCTCTAAGTTCAGTATTTTTGTGATTTTACTTTGTACCAGGATTGAAATTTTGTATTTGCACAAAACGCGTGTTGCGTCTACAATATTCTTATCAGTGACGATCGAATCAAACAAAGTAAAAAAAGCCAAATAAAATACGAAGTTGAAGAGCATTGAGGACCAAAAATTCCTAACTGTTTTGCTAAATACAAGCTAAGGTAATCTACTCCTGAGGTAGAAAAGCCTTAGTTATTAACAAAATCAAAGTTTCGTTAACAGTCAATATATAACTATGCTCATATCAATGATTAATCATGTCAACATAGTAGTGCTAACTTCTTGGCTTGTGATATCTCCGGGGACTAAAAATTCCACCAGCGGTGGCATCGACCAAGTGGTTGTAAATAAACTCATCATAGATACCAGGATCGACAAAATTTGTAAACTTTATTTTGTAAACAAAAGAAACCCTTGTTCCGATTCATAATCCCTTTCATTGTTAAAACGTGCACCTGTCCATATCTTAATAACTGTAATTGATAAAAACATGTCTATCAAACACATTTTAAAGGTGAAGATCATAAATCATTATCTTATTATTTTCACACGAATTCTGAGAAAAGAATGCAACAAGGTTTCAAACAAAGGTAATTGTACTATGAAATCTAAGTCCTATTAATCGTCGTGTTAATGAAAAATATACAACCTTATTCCTGTAACTTACTTTATATCATATGAAAATGACATTAACCGTAAATGATAAATTACCGTTGTATGTAATTTTATATTTTGAGTGACAAACTTAAATATTAATGAAAATCAATTCATATTTGATAATACAAATAGATTGATTGGTTGTTGGTGTTTACCACCACTTGAAACAAACTTAGTTGGATTTAAAGTGAAAGATAGAGCCGCAGTAGAATGAGCGAGCCACCGACTTTGGGTAAGAAAACTGGAATGTTGCACCTTGACACGAGCTCACATTCTCAGCGTTCATGGGCTAGTGGTCACTGCAGATGAACATATTTGCTCATTGTTAAAGGCTGTATGGTGACCTATAGCTGTAATTTCTGTGCCATTTGGTCTCTTGCGGAGAGTTGTCTCATTGGCAATCATGCCATATCTTCTTTTTATATAGATCACACGGCCACCAGGCCCCATGTTATTTAATAAAAAGAAATAACTTGTTTGTAGCATAGTTAAGTTGTGAATGAATTCATCAGTGACGACTAAAATAAAACCGACAAGAAGAATCACTGACAAGTACTCAAATCCTCACGTATTCATCATCGGAAGAACAAATGTTAAACAATTAAAACGAACAGAGATTAAAGAAGAATTTTTGTATCAGAATATAAACATCGGTACTTCGTAAAAGGTTTCATATAACAACACCTCAAATAATGGTAGAAACAGATCATACATTGTAAGGCTTGTAAAACTCCTAAAATATCCCCAATACTTTATATTTAAATTCGAACAGTAAGTGGTATTCCAAAAAGATTCATTACTGTTTTTTACAACATCAGTTTAACATAAAGTTGGCTGAATATTATGGATAGAACTAAACCAAGTTTATCACTTCTTTTGATTATGTCTCTATCAATTTTATTACCTTACTCGTGTGTTTTTCTTAATTTTGTTTGAAACAGTTGTTGTTTTCTTGTCCAGTGTGTTGGTAATTTGCGCATATCTTTTTGTTAAACACTTTCCTTTTTTGGTAATTCAAAATTGTATTATGACAAGTGGTTTTGTGCTTACTCAGAAACTCTTGATGATGCCACGTGGATTCCCAGAAAATAAATTCGAACAATGTAACAGGCTGTATGATGTAGGTGGGCTGTCTCGTTCATGTCTGGATGATTGCCCGCTGTCTCCATCTATTTGTCTGAATTATTGATTGAAATTATTTAATAAAGAGGAAAACCAATAATCGAGCAGTTCACACGTTTCAATAAAGGTATAAGACAGGTACATTCCTTGAAAAATTATGCAAATAGTTTCATGGTATCTTTACCAGGAAAAATATATACCGTCAATAACATATTGTATCTTATCGCACATATACAATATTATAATGTTGAATATGAAACAATATGTCACATGTAATCATTTCTGTTATTTACCAAGAAGCATTTAATGGTTATAAATATAGGATTTGCGTAGACACATTTTAAATCGATGCATAACTAGGATTTTCTGATATGCAATGACAAATAACTCTCTCTCTCTCTCTCTCTCTCTCTCTCTCTCTCTCTCTCTCTCTCTCTCTCAGTATTTTGTTTTTTTTACTTTTTCTCTCCATCACAATGCTTCTCGTACATCAACATAGGGAGAAAGGAGTAGGTCCAGTAAGACCCCTTTTTGGCCCCAAAATATAGCCGTTTTACAAAATTGTTAAAATTTAATGTTTTAGTTATTTATTGGACAGAAGAATGCTTCTGCTACATACATATGGGCTGTTTTTGACAATACAATGCACATATATCGAGTACTAGCACCATAAAGTCATGCTAAATTACTGAAATCTTCACAATTCTAGCATTTTAGTTAAATTTAAGACGGTTTTCGTGTAAAACGAAAGTGGCCGCATTCGTGTTCATCCTTAATATTGAAATGTAAGTTGTATTTTATTATAATACATAACATATATAAAGGTTGAGGATGAACACGAATGCGGCCACTTTCATTTTTGACAAAAACCATCTGAAAAGTGACATTTTCCGGCATATTTGACAGATTTTTCATATTTTAGCTTCAATCAGATCGTTGTTAATAACTAAATCAGGTAAAATCTTTCACATAACCTGATTGATTCAAATTAAATAGACACTTCAGTGTTTAAAAAGTGGTCAAAATCTTTCGTCAGATGAACCTAATATTTGAGGCCAAAATCGGTCCTTGCCGGACCTACTCCTTTCATTTTGAATTTCGAAAGCATGATGTTTGCCATTAACAAACATAATTTGTTATTTGTGACAACCCAAAACCATCTCAACTACAGATGCAGTTTTATAATGTCGTTTGATGACTTTAAAATGTCGTAAACAATTTTGGTGATCAAGCCCCACTGGTACACAGAATAGGAAATCCTGATATGTCACAAAATGTGATTTGAAATACTTTAATTGCACATGCAATATTCAACAGGATGGTAATATATAACTGTTTTTACTAAAATACACGTGTCATGACCGATATCGTACTTTTTCCAGGAACTACAACTTGACCTTTCAATGTTGTACAGAAAAAATAAATCGAAGAAGTCATTGTATTACTCGATACTAATACCTAATACATGTTCAATACTAATACCTAATACATGTTCAATACTAATTATAGTAGTTACACGAAGATGTTTTTAAATTGTAATTTGGTACGAGTTCTCCAATTTTGTATAAACATAAGGAGATATAGTACGTATTTGATAACCAATCTTTCTAACAACTACATTGGATAGTCCAAAAAGTAATATAACAAAAATAACATACTCCAAGGACAATTCAAATCGGAAAGTCACTCACAACAAATGAATGGAAAAAAAAACTGTCGTATTCCTAACTTTGTGCAATTTGCATGTGTATAGATATTAAAATTATAGCTCTAAAGCTACCATTGATTTATATTCACCTTCTGATCAAGTACAAAAATGGACGTGTCTCGTATACCCCCAATTTTTTATTTTTTATTATTTTTATTTATGATATTCGTCCCAACAACATATATTAAAATTTTTATATTGAGTAGATGCAAGCGCGTATAAAAAATGACAGGATTTCCAGACCTTTTTTCATGTAAAATCAACCTAAACTTTTTAATAATTAAATATAGATAAACTTATTTAGATTAAGATTTCATACTTCTGATACAGAGAACTTAGCAAAACTAATAATTTGGGATAGCACATGGACACTACGACGTAGTTCCAGATAACAGTAAACTTGAAATTCAAAGAACTTTATTTCGAAAAAGTGTTCTTACAAGTGAATGTTAAATAACTTGAAGTAAAACCGCATGATTTGAACAAGGATTTGCTATGACAAATACTTTACTTTAAGTATAGTAAAAAGTTATTAATTATTCAGTAGTACAATTGACAACTTTCTGTATTTAGCTGCAAAGACAAAAGTTCAAAACAGTCTTGTTCCATAAAGAGGGTCAGTTTTTTTTTATTACCAATACACTATTTTACCTGGTACCTTTGATAATTATTTACTTGTGAATTGTGTAGACTTAAACATTGAACATTTAACAAAATTAAAGCTGATTATGAATTCTTCATTTCATTTTTTTCCAGACCATTCGCTAATTCGATTTTACAATGCACAAGTGAAAATCAAATAGTAAATGTAGTCTTTTGGGTTGAGATAACGAAAACACAAAATGTTAATAAACACTATGTTTTTATGTTGTTACTTTGTTTTAAACTTCCAATTGTACATTTGAGGCCTCGGGTGTCCAGCGGTCTAAGTAGTCGCACTAGCCTGTAAACCCTGTGGTTGTGTTCGAATCCGGCACGTGATAGAAGCGTTCGATTCAAATCTTAATTGACTAGGAGTGTACATAAACTCATCATAGATACCAGGATTGAAATTTCATATTTGCGTCAGATGCAAAAAATGTTAAAAAAGCAAAAAAAAGTTGAAAAGCACAGAGGACCAAAAATTCCTAAAAGTTTTGCCAAATACAGCTAAAGTAATCTATTCTGGAGGTAGAAGAGCCTTAGAATTTTAAAATTTCTAAGTTTTGTAAACAGTTAATTTATGATTATGATCATATCAATGATTATTCATGTCAACACAGAAGTGCGAAATACTGGGCTGGTACCCTTGGGAAATAAAAAAAATCACGTTTTCCTACCAGAGGTCGGTGGTTCTTTCGGGACAATCCGTACTTCTCCACTATCAAAAGTGGCGCTAAACATCAATTGATCAATTAATCGACCAACTTGACATCTTTTTTTCCCTTCAATTTCAGAAAACGGTTAATCCAAACTTCAATGAACGATTGTAATTATGAAATTTGACAAGGTTGTGAGCCCAAATATTACTCAAATAAAAGAATATCCCCTCCACACACATATACAAAAATAACTAATAACATCGTTAGTGTTTATGGTGTACTTATTTATTCACACGTTTAATTTTGAAGTAAATATTCAAAAATATAGTGAAGGTTAAATTTTAACATTGAAAGCAACAGAAATTCACTATTCTCGTGTTAAATCATAAACGTATAACACTTAAAGAGAATACCAAGAAAACTGATTTGCACATTCAACGTAAAGAAATGTATGATTACTAAGAAAATTATAGGACTAATAGATCAATCTTATGAAACTAGATGTTTCTGAAGTAGAATTTCAAATGCAGGCACTGTTCTTTGAACAACGTAACATAACCTCTTATAAGGCGATCATGATTTCCAAGGACACGAAGTCGGTTTACAATGTTTTTGAATCGCAATAAAACTACAGGCAATGGGTTCTTCGTTAGCACATACAACTCTTTCATTTGAATGACTCCGGCTAGTATTAGACTGTATAGATGTATAATGAAAATAAACTCATAGATCGAAAACAAACTGACAACGCCATGGCTAAAATAAAAAGACAAACAGACAAATAATAGTATAGAAGACACAACATAGAAAGCTAAGAAAAAAGATTAAGTAACACAAACCGTACCCAAAATTTGGGGTGAAATAACTTTTCGTTTGATCTATAATAGTTCTTTGGTGTGAAAAATACAAAATATATATGGATAAACATTGGCAAAAAAATTCAAATGTGCCCATAGTTTTCAATTTGTTTTGGTTATATTTCATATTGCGATATATGCGTTCAACATAGTCACCTAATTAGGAACTATTTAGTGATAGAGCAGCATCTTTATTGCGGAAAGTAAAGTTTATATGTTTACTTCTTTTGTTAAAATATCTTTTTGATCGAACTATTTAGTGATAGAGCAGCATCTTTATTGCGGAAAGTAAAGTTTATATGTTTACTTCTTTTGTTAATTTTTTTTTGTGATCGATTTGAGCCATTTCAATTGATATTTTAAAGTGTGTCTTCTAACGTAATAATGTTGTGCTGCTGTTTCGGGTAAGGGTGAGGTTTGGTGCATGTTTAAAACCGCTGCATTTGTTTGCATCTGTCCTAAGTCAGGAACCTGTCGTTCAGTGATTGCCGTTAGGATGTTGATCATACGTGTTTCTTGTTTCTCGTTTTCATATACATTAGACCGTTGATTTACCTACTTGAATAGTTAAACACTAGTATTTTTTTGGGCCCTTTATAGATTGCTGTTGCGAAGTTTCAAAATATTTGCACAATCAACAAACCGAATTTAATATCTGGTTAATTTAATCAATTAAACCATCAATTTAAATGATTAAAAATGTTGTGTAATCTCACGTCATAACGTGCGACATATCTCGTATCAAAATTTGTTTTATATCACGTCACAGCATGCGATATACCTTGTATCAAAGATTTAAATCTAAGTGGATTTTCAATAGATACAAAATCATCTTACGTCATCTAATACAAAATAAACTCCGAAGTTTGATTTCCTTATATACTGTTAATTCAAATATGACAACAACAATGCGTGTTTTGAAGTGGTTATGTGAAATTTTTCTAGGAAAAGGATCGTAAAAAAAAACATTGAATCAGAGACACGCCTCAATTATCATAAATTGCTTTGAAGTCATTGATAATATGATTCTGATCAGTAAATAATATACACCTCATGTTTCATCATAAATCACATAAAACCGTATTTATGTTGTATCATATTGCATAAACTTATTTGAAATTTTAAATGCCTTTCTTTTTTTTTATGATTAGGTTTAAACATATTTATTTATAGTGGATTGGGAAACAAGTTTTGCAACTTATATTAATCCCTTTCCACTTTGCGGGTGCGAGTGCTGCCTTGTAGCGGCATTAGCCTGCTCTTTTTCGAAATCTTCAAGGGTGTCTTTAACGTGCAAGAGATATGTCTCTCTCTTAACACGGGTCAGCCATTTATCGTCCCCTTCCGACGGACTATCATCGTTTCCTCAAGACCATACTCGCAAATGGTGTCAAGGGAGAGCCGAAAATTCAGTCCCTGAAATGTTCATCCCATACGGGAATCGAACCAGGAACCTTTGTGTTAGTAGTCCGATGCACTAACAACTATACAAGTTTTTTATGATTAGATATTGATATAAATATGTGATTGTTGCTGCAGGTACATGATTTTTCCACGTACACGTTAAATCCTGGTTTGTACGAAAATTAACAAGTTCTGGGTCGAAGATAGTGGAATTTTTCCTGCCCGAGGGTATCGCTTGCCCAGTAGTCAGTTCTTCTGTGTTGACATTAATGATCTTTGATATTGTCATATTACAATCATAAATTAAATTATAAATAAAACTGTGATTTTTTTCGAACAACTCAGTGTTTTCAATCCCAGGGGTAAATTACTGTAGCGGTATTTCACAAAACCATTCAGAATTTTAGAAACTTTTTTATTCGAGCGTCACTAATTAATAATAAACGAAATGTCGGATGTACAAAATATAGGCCAACTGATGATCAGATAATCCTAAAATTCCAAAAACTTTTATGAAAAGTGAAACTTCAAGTCAAAGCTAAATAATTTGAAATATATCCGTTAAACTTATATTAGAAGGTCATTACTAGGAAAAGTATGTATCTTTTAGTATAGTAAGTAAACTTATAATAACCCGGTGGTCCAATTGACAACTTTCTATACTGAGAAACGAAGTCAAAAGTTAAAAAAGTGTATTATTCTATAAAGACCTATATGGAGGGTAGTATTTTATAAACTACACAATGTTTATTGTAAATGGTAGGCTTTAAGATACTGAACATTTTACATAGATATGAATTTAATTATATCTTGTAAATATCTTAAGATATTTTTAGTGTATTTTTCTTACTAAAGATTATTATTTTCAGGGTCCTCTTTTGAAGTAAAACCATAAAAAACTAGTTTATTTGTCAGGCAATTAAAAAATTCAGCATTTCGGCTTATGTTGCTTAAGTTAATAACTAATACTAGCATTGAGTGCATTTGGAGTATCAAATAATTACTGATTTTATCCAACTAAATCTATAATGAATTGTAAAGTTATTAATTTTAAAAAGTCTAGTTTTATCAGCTTTACTTTGGCTTTATATTGGAAGTTTAAAAATGCATTTATCTTTATTGTTTCTTTGTTTTAAACTGACAATTTCCAATATGACATCGTATGCAGTACTGTATTTATTCTTTAATTTCTGAATATGACATAGGCAAACTTAATTAAACTGTCGTAATTATTAGTGCACATGTATCAATGATAACCCAAACAACTTGAAATAAAATACACACACACAAACACGTACACAAACAAGGAAAACAGCTGTAATTAACGAGTTTTATTCATACATTTTATTTTGAAATAGGTATACGAAATATTGAAGGCTTCCTTTTAATATTGAAATGAATCTCATGTTAAACCATTAAAACGTGTACTATAAAAAAAAAATACCAAGAAAACTTATTCGCGCATCAAACATGAATAAGTAAATGACTACAAAGAAAATATAATGACTAGTTAGAAAAATCTTATGAAACTTGATGTTACTGAAGTAGTATTTCAAATACAGTCACAGTCCTCTAGACAACATACCATGACCCTTTGTATATTAACTTTGCATATATAAGATGGTGAGGAATTTCAATTCGTTTACAATGTTCTTGCAATAAACGTTACAAGTTCTTTCATAGCACAAACTCATTCATTTAAATGCTTTATAAAACTAAAATGTACTTATGCAATTAAATTTTCTTATACTATAATGATTAAAGTTGGTATTATAAATGATGATATTTCTTATAAACAAAATGGATCTATAACTCTTCATACTTTCGTAATATTTCACGTTGTAAGACAAGATAAAAAACAAAATAACAAGCAATCTAATAAACCGATTGCACAATCGTCCGCACTAGTTATATGAAATATTACACACGTTTACCCAATTATTCAAAATGATTGAAAGAACATTGGTGATGATATTCAACATTGAGTCATATTTGATTTTATTTATTTAAATGAAAAATCATAAACTTAGACATCGTTGAATTCATTATCTTATTATAGATATTGGATTGAACAACAATGTCAATAACATTAAAAAAAAAAGAGGAATGAAAGATACCAAATGGATATTCAAACTCATAGATCAAATATAATCTGACAAAAGTAAACTACAAAGGAAAAAGACAAACAGACAATCAATAGTACACAAAACACAACATAGAAATATAAAAATTAAGCAAGACGAATCCCACCCAAAACTAACCAACGCCGTAACAAACATGCAATACAACGTATTGTACTTATAATGACGTCTCGAAAAAAAATCATACCATTTTTTCTCTTGAATCGGGCATCGTATTGTAAATCGCATGCCATTTTCATTCTCAATTTTATAATCGTATCATTTGAACAGAACGCTGTACAATTGACATTGACGACGGTATTAGACGCAGTTTTTTTTTAGACTGTAGGGTGACTTTGTCTGAACGCGCAAACAATTTTATTATAAATATGCGTGGAATTGATCAGCTTCATTTAATAGGGAATAAAAAGAGCTTACAGGTATTCAGTATACAAACGCTTAATGATTAATCCGAATCTCAGAAACTATAATACAAGAGAACAACCCATGGTCGTCTAATATTATTTTATTATATCAAAATTTCGAAATATCTACACCATCTTTGAACAAAATCTTATATCCGGTGTAACTTGTCAATAACATCATCAATTTAAGTGTTATCGGTTGTCATATGATTCTTGCGACAGATCTCGTATCAATATTTAGATGTAAGTGGGTTTTCTATAGAAACTTATAAATCTTACGTCATCTGATATAATCGAAATTAAGCCAACATTAATTTCCTTATATTTTGTTAATTCAAATATGTATATAGGGATAAATCAACACCGCGTGTTTTGAATTGGTTATGTGAACCCTTTTCTAGGATTTTTTTCTATATTTTAATCAGAGACATGCCTGGTTCATCATAATTGCATTGAAAAGTCATTGCTTATAATTGACTTTAGATTACATGCTTCTGATCCGTAACATAAATTTACACAAATGTTTTAATCATATAAGCACATTTATGAATGTAGAAAAAAAACACCTTATTGAATGATAGATGATTAGATGTAACTATTGGTATACATATGTGTTTTTTTACCTACAGATAAAATTATCTAACATCATCACGATGATTTAGAAGCACCGGGTTGATGTCACTGATGGTGGAGGTTTCCTCTCCGACGAATTACAATCCCAGTAGTCATCACTTCTGTTTTGACATTAATTATTATGGATATGGTAATAATTATGATTTAAATATTTCTTAAATCGAGATTTTTTCAAAAGTCTAATGTTTTTTTTTCTAGACGAGACTAGATTGACCTAGCAGTATTTGACAAAAACCTTTCGGAACTTGGGTATCCTAAATTGTTTTTCAACTTCGTAAATTATTTAGACTTTTTGAACTTTTCACGATGAAAAATATGAAAAAGATATGCCACTAATATTATCGTTTTAGCTGATGGGATTATATATTAAATATAGATTTATCATTATTTCATTCAACGTGTATTTGTGGAACATCACACAATGATATACACTTTCTATATTTTTGAATATTATTTTCCAAACCAATTTCTTTTTTTAGGTGTTATGTCAATATTACAACGACTGACATTGTCAACCACCGCTACATCATTCTACATAAATTTCTGACATAAATAAGGTAAGAGATTAGATTATTTCTTAAATTCTTATTTGTTTTTATGGCAGTGTTTCTATTTATAAATATGTCTAACTTTTGATTTTGATTTTGTTCGTTATATGAACATAACTATTATACCGAAGCCTATTGAAAGAATGCAACCTAACCAAACCAAGACAGATTTATAAACTTATCTGTTGAAAGTGCTCATGTGTTGTTGTATACACGGACTATATGATTTTTATGAACGACGCAATATTTATTTCATTGCAGTATTATAAAGCTGAAAGATAGTCCAAATTCTTCTGATGATTGTGTCACATTTTTCTAGTCGGGACCGTTTATAGCGTTCTTTACGGTATGGATTATTATTTATTGTGAAGGTCCATACGATGACCTGAAAATGCTTATATCTACGTCATTTGGACAGTTGTCTCATTGGCAATTATTACACTTCGCCTGATGTTTATAATGAATAAGAATGAGTACCCTATATTTTAAACATATTTCTATATGTTTCAGGTTAACTTTGGGTCAGCAATATAATACGAGATAATCAAACAATTTAAATATTGGATAATATAATAATATCTCTATACAAAACATGATTGTTGTGAAATTCTTTTCTATTCTAATCAAAAAGATTAGACATAGTTCGGAGTCAAGATTATTCATTTTCGACTTATAATAATTATCAAATTTCCAAACCACAGAGTGTTTTTATAGTTTTAAATTTCCTTTTGTCTGTTTGAAACTGATTCGTTATTTACCGTTATTGTTATCAGTAACATTATGTTAATTGATTACCCCAAAATAGCTATTTAGTAAATCGACCAAGTGACAACCAACATCCTTGACCAAGTTTTACACAAGTGCTTTAATAGTGCAAAATATTTGTTCAAACATTAAAAACTCAAGTATTTTAGTACATAATTATTTACAAATTGATGTGATCATCTACGTTAACATATTCCGTCACCGAAGAAATAAAATACAGAAAATAATGAATAATAGACAATACAAATAGCGAATTGAGAATTTTTTTGTAAAATTTGATGAAAAAACTAAAGACGACAAAAATTTAAGACCTTCAACTATGAGCAAACACATACCGTCGAGTAAACCCCGGTTTGACACAAGATGAGGAACTGAATACACTAAATAGAACTATCCAAGGATTGAAAATTAAGGTGATTTTATGTCATTATTATTCACCTTTGTCCTTAAAAGGACAAGATATCCAATATCGACATCAACAGCAGAGAATTCAACTTTGGCAAACGCACAGAACTTACAGTGAGGTGTGTTTTTTGTTGTTGTTGTCATTTTGACCATGCGATGAAGAATAGCATTAAAAAAAAAAAAATTCACAGAAATGAAAATTTATTACAGAAAGATCCAGCATTTTCGTCGTCTTTTGCTAATTTCTACATAAGAAAATGTCTGTACCAACATTTTTTTCTCATCTTTATAAAAGTTTACATTATATTTACTTTGTTGTAAACATTTTTTCCAACTAAGGTAAATGAGGGATAAAAACAGAATAATAAAACAATGAAATTACCCATAGTACTTAGATTCTGAAAGTGGTATTTTCATATTGCCGTTTAATAAAAGAAAACTTTACTCAATTGTTTTGATTTTTAAAATTGATATAACTTAAGAATAGATTATCTGACATTGTTTATCATCTTGATTACGTGGTAGATGGATCTTTTATTTGTCTCTGTAAATCATTTACCTTTCCTGCTTAGTCCATTTTTTATGATATATTTTTGACGTGGCTCGGTACTTATGCATCCCGCCAATGTGTTTAACTATGGTCATGTGTTTTATTCTTGTCTTCCATTTTTTCTTATGTGTTTTGCCTATATACCATATTTTTTTTCTTTGTTGACATTTTTGTTTGTTTTTATATTAGTTAAGATCATAACAGAAAATCATAGACGGCTGTTCTCCTATTTTTTACACTTTTACTTCTTATTTCTGTCTGTTTTGTTAAACCAATGTTGTCAATATGTAATGTTATTAGACTTTCAGACAAATGAAACGATTATCTATCTATAAAACCAGGTTTAATTAGCTATAGAACAAGGTTCAATCCTCAATTTCTACATAAGAAAATGTCTGTACCAAGTCAAAATATATCAGTTGTTTTTCATTTGTAGATGTGTTTGAGCTTTTGATATTGCCATTTGATAACAGACTTTCTGATTTAAAATTTTCTTGGAGTTCGTTTTTTATTTATTTTTTTTAACGACGGCTTATAAAAGATACACTATTTGTTATTTGATGATTGAATAAGGGGATCATTACTTGTTTAGGCTTACTGTTATTATTCTTTATGGATTTTCTAAATTTAAATATCGACTCTGAGATAACTTCATGTTTGCAGCTTTTGATTTTGCATTTGATAAGGGACTTTCCGATTTGAATTTTCATTGGATTTCTTTTTCTTTTTGACAGGGTATGATGCAAAAGAAAGTGACATCCCAGACAGTCGTCTATATATGTTTAAGAACAACATACTACATGGGAAAGACATGAAGAATAACTTAATATGCTCTTAATTTGGCGTTATTTAGTTTTCGTTCTAATAGAGTGAACAGTAAATGAATTCAAACAAATTGAATAAGTCTGCATGTCCTCGTTTCCTTAGCCTAAACCAACCCCAATCGATGGTTGCTTAGATATTATACTTGCATTTCTATTATGCTGCATGCATTCTCATATCAACATAACATAATCAATTGATTTCTTTGACACAGCTACTATTTATTAGTTACGAAATATCGGGTGTCATTGCATATTACATAATTCATGAATGAACGTTTAAATCTGAACTAGGTGACGTTACAGGACAAAGACCTTTGAATCGACTACATTTGTACTGAATTGAACTTAATGTTTCCATGTACGGTTATTCACACATGGATAAAGTGCATTACTATATTTCCTTTTTTAAAAGTAAACTATATATAAAAGTGATCACATGTAAGCAACAAAAAACGTGACATGAAGTAAAAAGCAAACAAATTATAATATCAATAGTTCAATATGTATAACATGATCTGTTTCTCGTTCCTACTCTCTTATACCGACCACAGTACATAATTCCCTGCACTTCTTAAGAATAAATTGATATGCAGTCAATAATAAGAAGTTCGTGCATATGTTATATCATTTCGTTTTTGACAATACACCAATTGACTTTCATAACCACATGACCACAATGTAGGCATCTTCACTTCAAACACATGGTACGGGAATGAGTGAAAAAGGTTTGATGCTATATTGTACGAAATATTCGGGTAAGTTTGTCACCCTCCTTTCCGTCGTTGACACCTACGGAAAATAAATAATTTATAAACTTTCTTACAAAATGCTGATGCTAAAGATGAATGAAACTTAAATAGGTACTTCGATATAGCCACGATTTATATCTGGTAAATGACGTCATAAGGGAGTATATAATGGACGATCTTTTCCGGTAAAAGACATGATTCGAGAAAAGCATTAATAATTTTACTTTTCCGAGACGAAAATTTAAATAACACACATGCTATGACATATTTAAGCTATGTGCAATGTATACATTGCTTACATTTTAATCAAACTTGTGTATCCAGTTATTTCTGATGATTAATAAATGATTTAATGTTGATTTTTGTTAGTCTCAAACATGTAGATATACAATATATGAACACTGTCGGGAAATATAATATTATTTGCACGAGCTCTAGAAACATGACGAAAAATGAGGCTCACTGAGTATTTTTCTGTTACGTACCGAGTACAAATAAATTTTATATTTCCGACAATGTACAAATGATATTGATTTTATCCTGCTATTTACATTCCGGTAATTCAAGGTTTATTCTTTTTTAAATCCAAGAAGTTGACTCTTATTTTACACAGACACCAACATAGTTGAAACGCGGACCCGCAAAAAGGACCCAAAATTAACACAAACAGAAATATACACATTACCATTTACACAATATAAAAGCGGCGCAACAAAAAACATTATTTGCACGAGTAAAAAAGAGCAAAAAAGTAATTGGTTATTTCTATTATAGTTGGCTGATGGAAGGACAAAAGCTAATTATTTTAAGAGGCTTAAAAATTGTGCCCTCAAAACGTGAAGTTGTCTATGTCGATAATACAAAGTTGTGCGCTAAATTATTAGGATTGCTATTAATGTCGCGGAAAGCGTCTGAGGTGTAGGTGGTGTTTGTCATTTGCTTTTTTAATACATCTTCAAAAGGGTGTAACATTAAAACTTAAGTACATGAATTCGAAACTTTTTCATATAAATTTCGAATTATGAAATGATATCAGATTGATTTCGTAAAGGTTTAAATATAATTAATTAGCAGGAAACACGTAGACAAGTTATATCAATTTGTGTAAGTCATGTAGACTCATTAAGAACTCCGCTCATATCTGAAACATTTATATAAATGTAGGTGTTATTATTTACATTTCTACTTTTCTGAAAATATTTCAAATAATCACGTATGACAATTGATAAATGACGAATTTCATCTGTAAATGAGCCGCTTAACATTCGGAATATCATGAGATTGATAGTAGACGACATAAATGAAATTCATATAATTTCGGAGGATTCTCGAATCCCAGAAATATACAAAATAAACTCATCATAGATACCAAGATAGACATATTTTTTGTATTTTTTCAAGACGCACGTGTCGTCTACAAAAATCTCACCAGTGACGCTCGAATCATAGCAAGTTTAAAAGACCTAATATAGTACGAAGTTGAAGAGCATTGAGGACCAAATATTCTTAAAGTTCTGCAAAATACAGCTTAAGTAATCTATTCCTAAGGTAGAAAATCCTTATTAATTCAAAAATAAATTCAAAATTTAGTAAGCTTATGGTTGCGGACAATTTACAAATTATAAAAATTCCAGACGCGGAAAAGATTCACAAAATAAGCTAATACATTTTAAAGACCATTATATTTCAGTAAATAATCTGACATGGAAAAACTACAAATAAATCAAATGATAATAATTTTCATTCCATAATAAAATCAATTTTAATATAAATTGACGATCAGCACTGTAGCGAAAAGGGTAAGATAAAGGTTTCGAAGCAATATTAAGCTGGATAAAACTAAATGTATGAAGTTAAGACAGATAACACCATCATGGTAAAACGAAATAGACAAAAATATAAAGCAATAATCCGCAAAACAATACATGTACTTATATCTACCGGCTGACACTGATAGAAGCATGTAGAGTTTATATCTCCAAGCTGATACTGATAAAACAATGTAGAGTTTACATTTTCCGGTTTGTACTGATATTCGAGATAAGAAACTAAAGTATACCAAGGTCATGATTCAAATGACCGTTACTTTTCATTAATTTTATTTTTTCAAAAATAACATTTGTCATCTTTTCATTGTAAATTACTTATTACTTATTTCAAACCCTATTTACATCAACGGTAGTCCGAGATATTGATGAAGAAAGGTTTTGTTATGTGCATACAGGTATTAGTAGTAGAATAGGAGTTATAAACCATGTAGTAAAGTAGATACAATTAAAAACCAATTGTTCAGAGAACCATTGATGGTCTTTCCACCAGTTTAGACCTTTTTTTATATGAAAATATTAGAATTTGGTTTTAAATGTCAATTTTAGCGTCAAATGACAGCTTATTGAACGCTTATTCCAAAAATATATGGTTTCTATAAAAAAAATATATAGAAAAGGGAGATAATCTTTTACTTCCGGTTTAAAAAGTTTACTTCCGGTATTGTTTGATAGTTTACTTGACACTGATTCCAAAAATATATGGTTCTATATACTTGTACATTGATTTAGTATAAAAAATAGCTACTTCCGGTTTACAAAAGGTCACTTCCGGTTGTGTTTTTTAAGGTCACATTGCTTACAACATAATGCAAAAAGTCCCATGGCTTTATCATGTGTACATATGAGGTAAAAGCAAAGGTCAAAATCTAGAACGTTTAATTAGCATATGACCTTGAGCTCAATTTCAAGGTCATAAACCAAGGACCTCAAATCAAAAGACTCTAGTCCTCTACTGTATATTGTTAATGAGTTATATTACCATACGTATGATATTAGATATAAAAAGGGGGAAAACTCGCGTCAAATGCCTTTCGAATAAAATTTATGTGTTACGACATGTTGCAACTAACAATTGTCTGAAAATATTTTGTCGATATCTTGTATGATTTCTGAAAATAAGAGATAACAAGCCAAAATCAAAAATTTGAACATGACCTTGACCTTTGACCTTGACCTCATTTTATTACTTTTTGAGCAAGGGCCTCAAATCAGAAGACCCTAGGCCTCTATCACTTATGGTTTTCCAGTTACAAATTTATTTCAATTATTTCAATATAAAAGGGGAAATAACTCTCATATGGAGTCTTCGTAAAGCTTCGGTCAAAATAAAATGTAACATCCTGAGGATATAACGAGCAATTTGGAAAAATAAATTTGTCGCTTTCTTTTACGGTTGCAGAGGAGATCTGATAACAAGAAAAACAGTGTTTGGGGAGATAACTCTTACAAAGAAATGTGTTCGGTTAAACAGGGTGAGTTTCAAAAGCGTATAAACTGTATGATATCATATACAAAAAAACTAAGCGACATCTTTTGAAACATTTTTACACCGCAAGAAAAAAATTAGGCGGAAGAAAAAAAAATAATCAGAACAAAATCAATAGGTCTTTCCACACGGAAAGGTGGAAAGACCTAATAAATAATGTAAGATATATCTACATAAAAATGGAACAATTACGATTAAGTTCAGTAAGTTCCGTGTTTTTAATATGGACTGCGTTCTGACATCCCACCGCTGTAGCGATTCTTACAAAAGACGACAGAGCTATAGAAAAAGATGCAAGCCGTCGGAAACCACTTGACGGGCTAAGACCCAGTCTGCTTAAGTGGCAGTTCTGAGTAGAACTGAATATTAGAAAATAATATTATTGTAATGCAAAACTTAATTTTAATGCAGCAATCATTTGATTTTGATTTCAGTTACCATTGCATGATAAAACTACAACTGCATGTATGGAGAAAGTATGGAAAAGACAAGAAACATATAAATAGATGCTTTAGCGTGTATGACAAAAAGTCTGACAAAATGCCAACTTGAATTTTATTTAAGTTTTACTGACCTAAAAATATTTTGATTTTCAGAAAATTGAATTTGTTTTGATGTATTACAAACGGACTAAAGATTGTAGTGATATATGGTCATGGCTATACAATTAAGTATTAACATTAAACCATTGTAAAATGAACTATTTTCTAGTATAGAGGCTGACATTGAATCAAAGTGACATTATCAAGTGAATAATAATGATAAAAAAATGAGGGCCCTCATGGGGTTTTTGATTATGTGATTACTTGGCCGTTTTTTTAATGATTATTTGATTATTAAGCCAAATATTTCATGATTATTTGATTACCTAGGACTATATTTTTAGTTTATGATTATTTGATTACTAAAGATAAGCAAATATTTAATGATTATGTGATTATATTGGCAAAAAAATGGTGATTATGTGATTACTAGGACCCCCCCATGAGGGGCCTCAAAAATGTCTAAAAATAAAAAACAAGCAGGATAAGAACAAAGAATTTATAATTTCTGGCGAATTAATAATTGGAATGCCAAAATATAAATTATATCCGTTAAAAGGGCGACTAAGATTTGTCTTTCAGTAAGGGTAAACGCTAATTTACGAATGTACGCAGCCAACATGAAGTTTTCCCATAGGCAATATTGTAAAAGAAAATCCATTCAGAATGGAAATAGTTTGCCTAAAAGGAATAATGATTCCGTTATTCCCGTTATTCAATCATCAAACAGCAAATAATTATACCCCACCCCACCCTGTTATATTTGTAATGGAATGATACTGGTAGGTATTTCTTTTCTTTACCACGATAACGTCCCATTTTTCGCTTGTATGCATGCCAAATACATTTCTAGAAGTGAGTATATATATATACGACTGATGCCACCACTCGACCAGTCCCATTTGAGATCACCTTACTTTTGTATGAACACAATCTTTGGTTTCTCGCCATTAAATGATGGGTTCCTGCGACAGGCACATATAGAATTTAACGAGAGTTGAAAAATGTTTGTTAGAAATCAACCGGAACAGAGGTTTAACAGCACAACACAAGAACAAACAGTTAAAATCGTTGGAAAATGCTTTACTCAACAGAGTACAAGGCAAAATACACAACTTATAAACAAAAGCAGATAAAAGGTATTGATTTAAGAGAACACGCGGCTACTGAAAGCTAATTCAAATACAAAAAATTATTGATGCTACATATGGTTGCGGATACATTGCATTATTTTCAAAACAACAACCTTGTACCACAAACCTTGTATATTACTTATGAACAATTTCAAAATCAATTTACGTACAGCGGTAGTCTGTTTTGATTCTAACAGGGGAAAGTAGGAGAATGAAAGTGGCATATGCGTTGAATAAAATGAATAAGATAAATAATTTATGATTCATCTATATAAGAATAGATAAATTACGATTTCTATGTCAGCAATTTCCATGGTTTTAATAAGGAATGCGGTCTGAATATATATATATACAACAAAATAAATAAATCGTGCGTGATGAAACAGTCTGAAACATTGCCAACTTTGTATTTTATATGAGTTGTGCTGACCTAAAATTATTTGATTTTCAGAAAATGGAATATGTTTAGATGTATTATAAACGCGATTAAAGATTTGGGTGGTGTATGGTCAAGGCTACGAATAAATATTAAAATCAAACCATTGAAAACTGAACTATTTTCTAGTATTGAGGCTTGAACTGAACCAATGAAAAAGCATTAAAAACCAACAGCAGCACAAGAAAAAATATTTATAATTGCATGCTTGGTTTAAAAATGAAAGACTTGAACCACTGTTTCTGCAAACAAGGAACACTACTATAAACAAATAAAAGTTCGCTAAATAATTCCTTACATTATTCTAAGATAAAGATTTTATATCGGCACATAGTGTTTGCAAAACTAAATACTGATCATGCAGGACCCTTGTGGGTAGTCAAGGTCGTTAAAACCCTCCTTGTTAAAACTGAATTTCTACGGGATTAATTTCATACAAAATTCTAGAAAATTTAAAGCATCATTATTGTCTAGCTATTGGACATATTAGTTCACCAATGCTACTTAAAAAAAAATCAATATATATGTAGGCTAACACTGGTCTTTTTCCACTGTAGCCCATTTTATATTGATAAAAACTGACATAACTGTTGTATGACCTTGATACAATAGATCCAACATAAGTAAAGAAAATGAAAACTACATAACTACATGTAGCCTATCCATTTGTTAATTTTTTAATGTATTTTCTTAAATCTGTACTTATACGTAATCCATACGGAGCTCAATTTGAAAAATAGAATATTTGAAGCCATGTTCTGTTGGGTATGCTTATTTCTGATTTGATCATTTTATTTCCAACCCAACTGTATTTTTGACATATTTTTCTCTCTGTTTTTAAATTCCATGGTTGATAGGCGTCTTGATTTATTTATAGTGACATCTTGACAGGGGTTACTAGAGCAGATTTTGAAAAAAATTAACATACAGACCAAAAAACCTTTATCAGTTTAAGAAAGAATATTTAAACACTTGACATGATCAATATTTCATTGAGATAATCAAACAAAAAGCATAGACATTGAAAACGATTGGTTGTTCTGTAAAACAGGAAGACCTTGTTTAACGGAAAATAAAGCTTACATAGGCTTACGCAAAGAACTTAATTAAAAGGGCATTAGTATAGCAGTGTTTGTATTCATACTAGCTTTAATGCATTAAATCTTTTGGATAAGCTAATTATATATGAACGAATGAACCAGTTTCAGACAGCAAACGATTCATTTGTGCAATAGAACTGAAACCAACAGATTTTTCTGCATTGTTGCAAGCCCATATATGTTCACGTCTTTTTGTCTTGTTTAAAATCATACTACATCGCCTTGTTATTATTATATAAACATAGCTACGAAAGCAGTTTAAGATCGACTTTAACTGAGCATTGATATATAGTTTCCCTTAGAAATTTAGCCCTTTGGAAGCGGTGGAATTGGTTCATAACTCCTAGACAGAAAATGTTATCAATATTTACATACGATGATGGCACATTCATTACAAAATACATTCTTTAATTTGGACACCGTCTATTCATTATATTAATGGCTTATTAACAAAAATGTTATGCATCATTCGAAAACTATTGCCTTTGAAGCAAACGATTAAGTGTATAGTTTAGTCATATTTTGAGAAAACATGTTAGAAAAGTTTTGTGCTATAATGGACTGGTTAAGAACTCTTAACTCGTTTAATACTACCGTAAAAAAGAACCAAACAGCCATCATGAAAGAACAATAATTTGCAGCACAAACCCTACGGAAACCAAGAAAAAATTCTTGAAATCGATCCCTACTTGCTTCAAATATAGCACCCGTTATTTTACTTGCAGTAAATTTAAAAAAGAGTCACAATCGAAATATGTTAAAATATCAAGATCCGTGTAAACAGTGACCACAAGATCTGTATTTGAATCAGATTGGCAATTCTCCCTGGTGACCTGTTAAATATTCGTTCAACTAATATTCTTCTTAATGTTATGCTTTAAAAAGTCGTGCTGTCGACTGTCAAAACGTATTGTCAATGTGGTCATAGAAATTTTTAAATAAAAAGGAATACGGGAAGACTTTTGGAATATGCTACTAATGCAAAATGCTTAAACATTTGGTGCTACATGTACAGATAACAAAAACATGCTTTGAAATTAAATTAAGAAAAAACCAACTGGTATATTTTGTATTTAATATTTAATAGAGTGTATTTATGAAATTATTTTCTAGAAAACAAACCAGTATTATATGTCAAAATAACTATTTTCTCTTTTGTTTATATCGATACCAAGGTGTAGATATGTTTATAAAAAGTCTTTATAACTATGTCCTAGTTGAGAATACCTTCATTTAACATTAATCTACATCAAAAGTTATCTAGTACAGTTTAAATTTTCAGAAATAAGTTATGTTCCAAATATATCATTTATTTATATATGGAAGTGCTTTAGATATCTCATGTCTTAAATTGGGAACAATTTCTTTTGGAAGGCCTACTGACCTATTTTGTTTTAAGTTTGAAGAATGTTCATTTGTCAACAAATGTTGATGTGTTTTGACATCAAATGTTAATGTATTTTGGCAACAAACCTAATAAAGCTGACATTAATTTTGATGACAATAAAATTAAAACAGTGAAAACTTTTCTTTTAAATAGTTCATTACAATTAGAGAATGTCTTCTATTACTACTGTTCTATTAATTTACTGAATATCAACTTAGTAACTTTTTTTTCTACTTCTGAATACAAAGCCAGTGCGACTTAATTCATACATAGAATACAAGTTGTTGCTGTTTAGATTTTATGTGGTAATAATCTCAGGCTGTGTAAGAATCATGCCTTCACTAAGTTTACTACGTTTTTAACATTTTTAATTGTTATGAACAACGCTACTCTCTTTAATTAAACCAAGCATGCTACAGATTGAAAGTTTGGAAAGCCATCAATACACAATGGTTAAGAGCATAGACACCAAGTTACCATGTATACAAAGCAACCACAAGAAACTTTGTCTAGAACTTTTCTGCATTTGTATACTAGTATTCATTTTCTGCTAGCAGTATAGATTTCAACTGATGAATAAAGTTCTTCTTCTTTTGAAAAGAATGGCAAATGCTGAAACTATATGCAGTGTTTTGTTTGGTCGAGAGTTTTGAACAGATTTTAAAGAACATAAAAAAATATATATAGGTGAATAAATTGCGCTATTATAAAAGAAAGCACATTATGCTACAAAGAGAATATTTTCGGCAGACAGTTTAAAAATATGTTATGTGCGATTTCTTACTCCTAAAGTTAATCTTTTTAACAAAGAAGTAACAGGGTTTATGAAAATAAGTGATTTTATTTATTTGCAATGGTTTTCTAAAAATGGTATATAAGGGTCACTAGATCACAAAGGTCAATTCTAAATTTGTTATTTGATATTTCAATTTTATATATCTTCAATGGTTCTGTTTTCAGAAAATGTTTTACACGAAAAGAATTTAGGATCTATAGTTTTTTTTATAATTTTGCATGAATTGTTGTATTGTTTCCATATTTCATTTTATCTATTCTTTCGTTTCTAATTTTGTCTATTGATATACATATCAAAGCTGCTGATGAAATTGTATTCTTATAGTTAAATAGTCCAGACAAAACGACTTCATTTGATCGCCTATATACAAATATGTTATGGGATATTCTTTGTCTTTGTACGTGCGCTTGTTGAAAACATCTTTTGGACGTTGTACAATTGTAAATTCAACTTATTCTGATAAGATTTTCACAAAATGATCCTTTAACGTTGGCTATTCTACATCTTTGGAACTGTGCGTGCACCTGTTTATTTTGTTTTATAAAAAAAAATTAACAAAGTTGTCTCGAGTCATACACGGACTTCTCTACATAATCTGTGAGTGTTTTTTTCTAATTTTCCTTTAAATCTTTAATCATTGTATTTTCCATATTGGCTGTTGAACTCAATTTTTAAAAAGTATAAACTATGGTTAGCATTGCTTTTAGTTTAAGGGTGTCAGACCACCAAAAAGCAACTTATGAAGCCATGTCGTTTGCTAACCGAACTTATACGAAGTCTTGTGTTTAAGAACGTTATTATGGATGGTTATCGAGTTATTGATTTAGGGGTGCTTCTGGAGCTTGGAAGCTGCATGAAGATTTTGAATTTTCACACAATTATACAAGATTCCCTGTCTTGATATCAACTGATATTTAATATTGCTTTAATGATGTTCCGTTCAGAAAGTGTCAACGTGGTATGAAATAACCTTTTTACTTCTGAATTAAATTCTTTTTTTAATAATCAAGTTTATGAGTCAATTAAAAAAAATACTAACGTTTTTTTTGGGGTTTGATAAAGAAACACCACTCTCCGCATATGTTCTGGTTTTATTGCGCTTCCTTTCTGCAGACCATTTTTCAATAGTTCAATAAAAGAATGTTTTGTGGTCACTCTTATTCGTTCTTATGCAATGTAGTATAGAACACATAGGCTTAGAATAATCCAAATACAAATTATTTTCCAATCATAATCAATTTCAAACGATTTTAATTTTGTATTTCAATTTCTAGACTGCAGCATATCATATATAGAAAAAAGGGGCAAAAGAAGAAAAAGAAAATATCACACAAAACAAAACATACAGTGCAGAAAGGTAATATTTTAATAAGACTAAGGTTTGGATTTCTTAGAAAACAATGATTTTTTCGTCGAGAAAGTTCATCTTATTAATCATGACTGTCACATTTATACCGAAACAACCTATATATATATATATAAAGAAAAACAAATAAAGAAGTTAAAGAAACAATACTCATATCTTTCAGTGTTACAACCGCAGGTCAATAATTACGAGGAATTTACTACAATAATATTTTTAAGAACTTGTTCAGAGAACGTTTGAAGTTAGTTACTAGTTTTCAAGTACATCTCGGATATAACATACGTTTAAAAGTATCAGTAAAGTAGTTTTATACCAGCATTACACATGTATATCGGCCATAAAGTGATACAAAGTGTTACCCTTACTGCTTACATTGTATATTACATCTTACACATTGTTCATAGTTACTTTGCATACCTTACAAAAATGTACATTTGTACATTCTATATAAACTTATCATACATACCATGATTGAAATTGTATTTGCGCCAGACGCGCGTTTCGTCTACAAAAGACTCATCAGTCACGCTCGAATAAAAAAAGTTACAAAGGCCAAATAAAATACGAAGTTGAAGAGCATTGCGGACAAAACATTCCTAAAAGTTTTGCTAAAGAAAGCTTAGGTAATATATTCTTTAGGTAGATAAGCCTTAGGTTTATCAAAAATTCAAAGTTTTGTAAACAGTTAATTCATAATTATGACCATATCAATGAAAATTCATGTCAACACAATTGCTGACTACTGATCTGGTGAAACCCTCGGGGATAAAAACTCCACCAGCAGTGACATCGACACAATGGTTGTAAATAAACTCTTCATAGATACCAGAATTGAAATTTTGTATTTGCGCCGGACGAGCGTTTCGGAATCATAAAAAGTTAAAGAGGCCAAATAAAGTACATGCATGTACAAAGTTGAAGAGCATTGAGGACCACTGTTTCAAATTAGCAAATAAAATCTGGAGTTTGGAATTCAATCGTCAACAATAAATGTCTGTCGATATAAAATGCCGAGCTCTAAAAAAGGGACTATCAAAGATTTGCCGTCATCAACAAATTCATCTTATTACAAATACCATTGACACAAAATACCTTTTAACGATATTCCTGACTTGAGACAGACAGACACAAGAATATATGGTCATGATATTTATAGGGTATCGTTGAACATCTCAACGGGGTTGATTTTCTCGCTTTAGCCGGTACGGCGAAACCGAGAAAAGCAATCGAGTTGAGATGACCAATGATAATCTGTTTATCGCTTTTTTACCTATGACCACGTTGTCAATTTCAAGTCAATTTCATTAGCAACGCCACGTGCCTCCTTAGTTTCTAGCGATAATTTTCCATCTCAAGCGAATAGCAGATCAACAGTAAAATGCACAAAATAACGATAAAATGCTTTACACAATATTCTAAGCTCTAAATCGATTCGAGTCTCACTCACTGATATTTTATATTTTAATGTTATTTGTATTATTTAATTGAACACATATGGGTTATAAAACTGGACAGTAAAGAAGGATGAATCAAGTTTGATAGGAACTCGAAGCAATTCCCTTTTTCGCTCTCAAGCTTTAAAGTTTAATATTGCCCAACTTTTTAAACTACATTCTTCCGACTACTAATTAATTTTGAAGGTCACTTTTTAGATTTTTTATCATATTATCTTAAAGGACTATAATAATATTCATGATACTAAAAATGTCAAGAAAGCTAAGTAACTTCGAGAACTCTCAGATCTGAACTAAGTGTCTTTTTGTTGTTGAGATATACAAGTACTCGGCCACGTCCACTCTGTGTCGTATTTCTATTTGTATCCATCTGATGAGTTAAGACTTTTACAACTGATTTTCATAGTTCCTTCTTATTTTGTGCTATTACACCACTGTTCCAGGTTAGGGGATTGGTAATGTGTTTAACCCCACCACATTCTGTATGTATGTGTCTGTCCCAAGTCAGGAGCCTGTAATTCAGTGGTTGTCGTTTGTTAATGCGTTACATATTTGTTTTTCGTTCATTTGTTGTACATAAATTAGGCCGTTAGTTTTCTCTTTTTAATTGTGTTATATTTGTACATTCGGGGCCTTTTATATCTGACTACGCAGTATGAGCTTTGCTCATTGCCGAAAGTCGTACGGTGACCTATAATTATTAATTTCTGTGTCATTTGGTCTCTTGGGATAAAAAAATATCTTGACATAAAACTTAATGTTATATACGCCCTTAAATTCTTGTGACGAAAAAATGTCGCAGTACAGACTGTCAACATTAATTTAACACCTGCATTCAGATATGGCAGATCGTAAATCTAATATAATCTGTTTGTTCTTGGAAAATAAATGATCGAATGTGCACCAAGTCTAGGAAAATAAATGATCAAAGTTCTATGTAGTATATCAATGTCAAATAAAATTACGAAATAGTTGTGACAGCTTTACCTGCTATCTAATACAAAGATAATGCATGTTCCTTTTGTGGGTAGGTTGCTAACCAAAATATGGGTGCATTAAAATAAAAGAATTATGTAATTTTGTCGATTGGGTAGATTGAATGTTTAAACTTTGATTATAAGTATGTTGTGACAAGTTCACACACCAGGAAGTGAAGATATTAACAGATAGCCCACCTGTTTTAAGAGGATGTCACTATCACAATTATACATCCTTTTTATTAACAAATCAATTTCGCTATATCGAACCGAATTATAGGAAATGTAAACAGTATTACAATTCCGGAAAAGTGATCAATTTCCAACCTTGAGTTTCTTTGAATAACAAGTTATTTTATAAGTCATAAAGAACAATATTATGTAACCGTTTGTAAATGATACATTTTACGATTGTCAATGTTTGTTATTGAATTTTAATAGATTCATATTTTCAGGTGTTTTTTTTAATTTACCCCATATTCATCTAAACCGTCTGATTTAAAGTATTAATGTTTAATTTACATGAAACAGAATGCAAAAATCTGAGTGTTCGAAAATGGTAAATATAATTTCTGTTCAATATAAGGATAGGCAAATTTGGTATGATTGCCTTTTAAACAAATTCTCAGCAGAGACCAACTGACGTACGTTCATTTATGCATCTATATTCCACAGTACTGGCTTCAACCATGAACAAAACCCATACCGTAGAGTATACTATTAAGGCTCCAAAATGACAAAAATGTGAAACAGTTCAAAGAAGAAAACCAACGGCCTACAATAAACGAAAAAAAAAAAGAAAATGTAACACAGCGAATAACGGCAATCATTGAGTAACAGGAACCTGGTATGGGAGAGGAACTAAGAGAATGTGTTGGTTTCAAATATAATTATAAAATGCTACATGTACAGACGTAAACGAGTTAAAGAAAAATGTACATTGAAATGGCCGAAGCTTGCGAATGCATCATAACCTATTACTAGAGCATATCATGGCACGTTATGGAGATTATTGTCCTGAAGTTCACACATTTGGAAAAGATTCTCAAAAAAAGGATGTACTGTTTAAGGCAAACTTTTATTGGCGATAATGGTTTGATGACAAGGTCAGCAGGGAGTTTTTTGACGTAGAAGGCTATGATTTGCATATTTAAAATCGTATTGTTTTATAAAAGAAACTATATTTGATAACTTTTTATTTAAAGTTGTATAAATAAAGGCAACAGTAGTATACCGCTGTTCAAAACTCATAAATCCATGGACAAAAAACAAAATCGGGATAACAAACCAAATCCGAGGGAAACGCATTAAATATAAGAGGAGAACAACGACATAACACTAAAATGTAACACATATAGACAAAATCCCACATTAGATAGAAAATCGAACTTACGAAGACAGATATCATTTAGTTTTTGTTATGGCGGTTTGGGCACATACTTTCGGGACATACAACAGGCAGTGTTTTCAATAACGTACAGGATAAAAAAAAATGTCCGTTTTTACTTTTTTTAACTTCATTATTATCTCCAAACCCAAATTTCACATACATACATCAATTTATGTGATCGGTGCCTAATTTAAGCTTGCTATATTGAGATCTTATTGGTGGTCCTGTCGATTTTGATTTTTTGTTTAAGTTGCATGGGAATAAAAATGTCCTTTCAAAACCAATATTTGCTATTACTGCATTAATTTTGCCCTATATTTGGAGAAAAATGCATTCAAAATTCCATGCAAGATAGTTTGTTTTTGCATTTTATTATTTTGTTTTGTCAATTAAAAAAAACCAAGTTTCTTTCAACTAAAATATGGAGGCCTTGCATGATATAGATAAACTCATCATAGATACCAGAATTAAAATTTTATATTTACGCCAGGCGGGCATTTCGTCTACAAAAGACTCATCAGTGAAGCTCGAATCAGAAATATATTTAAAATGCCAAATTAAGTTCGAAGTTGAAGAGCATTGAGGACCAACAATTCCTAAAAGTTTTCCAACTACAGCTAAGGCAATCTATTCCTGAGGTAGAAAAACCTTAGTATTTCAAAAATTCAAAGTTTTGATAACAGTTAATTTGTTATTATTAACATATCAATGATAACTTAGGTCAACACATAAGTGCTGACTATTGAGCGGGGAAATAAATCTCCACCATTGACCCAGTGGTTGTAAATAAACTCATCATAGATACTAGGATTAAAAGTTTATATTTACGTCAAACGCGCGTTTCGTCTACAAAGGACGTAATACATGTATCTTCGGAATTAACGAAGTGCATTGCTATATACATGTAGGCTTCCCTCATTTATTTATTTATTATCTAACGTTAATTTTTTTCTAATGAAGTATTTTTGACGCTTAAACACGCTTATTTTCCATATACAATAACAAGTTAAAATACATATTAAGTATTCGAATTTATAGTACACATATGTTGATTTTAGAATCTTTTATCTTCAATATTTCATTAATTGAGTTTTATTTTCATGTGCATACCTGCTTTAATATTTCGATGTTACAGGTTTTAATTTGTTTTGAATCGAATCATTTAGCAATAGAAGTTTCAATTAAATATTAATATTTTGAATTTTTTATTTATTATGTCTACAAGAATTAAAAAATTTGTACGTAATTTAAAATGAAAGTAATCTCGTGACTTTATAAAGTAATCTATGTTTAATCTTGAATCATTTTTACATGTATGGATTCGCCATACGCTGCGGTTGCTCACGATTTTTAAAATCAAACTTACCGATTTTCTGAAAAATTATCAAAAAAAGTTCAAAGTTTGTTTGGTGTATTTTCAAACATAATTATATGAAATAATTAAGGATAAATCGATTGGTCACTGCTAAAAGGAACTCCTTGACCAAAAACAGCGTTGACATGATAAATCAAATCAAATTCATTAAATGCATACGCTTATTCCATTTTTAGTCCCCAACACAACATTTGATAACAATAAGGTTATTAGAGCACAACCTTCTAACCGAATGACCATACCATACCATCCACTTATATATATGAAATAGTATTTTCCGAAAATCATAATACGTAGTATTTAAGGTCAAACAAACAGTGGTGATATATTAGGAAATTTATCTGATTTATGTCCATTAAATATTTAAAACATAACATGAACTTTTTTCCAGAAATAGGTGGGTAGAAAATCAACACTTCAAATTTTTAATAAGTTTCATTTATAGGCAGATTAAAAGCTTTCCATCAAATAATCATTTTGTGTTTGTTTTCGGATTAAGGTGGTACCTAACACTACAGGGAGATAACTCTGTAAAGTCAGCTTAACGGTTTACTTACGTTGTGTTGTAAAGGGAATATTAAGCTTCTCAATGATCAAAATAAGTGTTTGTCAAACTGCTATATAACCAGTGTAATTTTTCTGACCAAACGGTTGGTTCAAATTTTTTGAAATTTTTATATTTTTGTTAAAGGGTCTAGGTAAATACTTTGACAAAATTTTATGAAAATTAAACGAGCAAAATTAATTATAGTGAAAGTGTGTGGTACCACCTTAACATAGCTTTTAGTCAACTATCTAAAGTTTACTACATGATCTATAAACAAACTGTTTTTTTTTTAATTTCGATTGAATGCACCTTTAATTTTTTTTCAAGTAGCATTTCAATTGATGTTTTGCAAAGACCTCGAAAAAGGCCCAAAACTACAATTTTTCACATTGATGATATTATTACAGATCAATTATTTGACTAGTAAGTTTTAAAAATCACTGTCACATTGTTATCTGAGTCGCTCGAATGTCAACGGGTCAGAGACTAAGACGTAAAAAATCCCATTAGAATCCATATTTTATGTCATTATTTTGTGTTTCGTTTCGTGTTATTAACCGATTACGTTTTTTTATCTATCGTCGTGCTCGCGACACGTAGGATATGTTTACATATAGTATCCGGCCGTCTTAAAGACTTTGTTATAGCAACGCCTCTAAGACCATTAGTCAAAAAAAACTTCACATATTCTTTATATGATTGCTTTTAATCATGTGTAGTAGATCATATTGTACAGACATTAAGATTAGACAATTTTACAGGATTTCTTTTTTTATTTTGACCTCACACGTCTTATATACACCAATTATTGCCGCTTTTTGTCACCTTAGGTATACAACAAAGTTTCAGCCTTAAGGTAGTAAATTAACAGAGATTTTGTTATTCTTGTGGGAAAAATGCAAATCTTAAAAAGAATTTGGCAGATTTTTTAACCCAACTTTTTTGTTACAGGAATGGAGTTTCCGACTTGAGTTTATGCAAAAATTTCTGGAAAAAACGAGTCGAATTTACTTCGATGTTTTTCCGATTGCTTGAGAAACGGCAAAGATACTAGCCGACAAACACGACTATAAATTAAAATACACCTAATCCTAAGACAGCTTCGAGAACACAACCCCTTGACTATAATATTAATGACACCTTGTTATATATACCACCCTATTCCACATTTACGCAATGGTGGGGACATTCTGCTACGGGGTAGCATACTTCTTAGTGTGTCTACATCCTCATCAGTACCCATATTTATTGATATTACCAACTTCTTTTTATTTAATATCTTATATGTCCGAATTGTAACAATTTGGGGCATTTATATGTTCCCACACAGACATAGTACTAAAATGAGATAACATAAGTGTTAAACTATACTAAATACAACAAGACTGATTTACCGACAAGTGAAAAAAGGTTAACAGAGTGCACAGTGCTTTCAATTCAGTAACTATTTATTGATCAATTCTAAAAATTGCAAATTCTTGTGGTTATACAGTAGGAAAGTTTGTAGACACTCTTTTATTATTTCTTATCTTAATTTGTGTCCAACTTGTGTATTTTGTGTTGCTTATCTATCACAATACATTTTACAAGTATCAAAGACTTTGGGGAATTTATATGCACTCACAAAACAAAGTGAAAGAAAAAAAATAGAAAACAGAAGTGTTCAACCAAGATAAAAACAGCATGCCTGATTTACCTAGATACAATTTATAAAACACCCGTTACAGTAGTCTTTTCAGTATAGTTAACGTTTATTGATTATTTCTAAAAACACGAATTTTTGTGGTTAAAATCAACATTCAACTTTGTCTAGACTACAGTTTAATATTTTTATTTGTCAGATTATGATATAACTCTCAATGCTAAACTAGCACGCTCAATTAAAGGACCCGTGCGGACAATTTCGAAATATCCGACGCACGATCTATTATTTATTGTGTGATATAATTATTTAAACAGCTTTCCCAAAATTATATTTTCAGAAAATCTATATTGTTATTGAATATGCCATAAATATATAGTTAAAAAGGTCGTCGTAATTTTTTCAAAAAGATAACCTATTTAAAACTGACTATGCATCTACATTCTTTCTGGTATACTTTGAATAACCTTGCTGGTAGTCTATAAATTGAAGTGGTAAAATCGAAAGTGGGACTGATTTTTTTTTATGGGTCGGAAAGAAAGCTGTAGCAAGCAAGTAGTAGCATGGTTTATGATAACGTTATCTTCCGTTATCTTCCGCGGATCTCCGACTAAACTCCGATTGATTCATATGCTATATGCCTCTACAGCTGCAGAATTATTTATGAAGATAAACTCCAATATTCAAGAGCTATTTTTTTAGTTTGAATAATAGTGCGCTAAAGTAAAGAGATAAATGCAAATTTTTTTTTTTACTTTAAGTTACCGAAAATGTAAAACAATCTTATTAAAAATCTGTCACGACATGCATTTGAAATATGATTGAGGCATGTGATAATTAATGGGACATTGACCGTTTGATTTTTTTCAAATAATTAGGAAATGAATAGTTTTGTGTTAGAAAATAACAATTATAACCGGATTAAAGCACTTTCATTGCAGACATTTATGTCACATTACATGATAATTGCAGGTTATTAACATGTACAAATTTCCTGTTAAAGGTTAATTATCTATGCCAATAAAATTGAATGCAATATGGTAAGAGTGTACTATTTTCATATTTTCCAGGAAAACGAAATAACTACTCAGAAGAAACGTGTTTTCTTCTTACATATATACGGTGTACTCATTTTAACATGTACATCTGGAAGAGTAAGCCTGAGGCTTGATTCACCCCAAAAAATAATATTGAACCCAGCAATATTTGTATGTGCCATTTACAAGTCGGAGCATTGTTAGTTGTTTGTATTAAATATTTTTGTCCTTTAGGGAAGTTTGTTGTTGAAAGCTGATATTTGGTAGTTCTCATTCTCCAGTCTCGGACGTTAATTGGTAAGGAGATTTAGAGCTGAATATAGGGTAATGACACCTGTATATTGTCGTATATTTACCCCTTGTTTTTTGTTGGTTTTTTTTTATATGTATCATACTGACATATTCCTTACATTTGCCTCATGCATAATATGTTGATTAAATCCTTTCTTCGCATTAAAAATGTATGAAATATTTGCTACTGGACATAAGACAAAGAACATTTGATTGAGAGAAAACCTACCGTTTTTAATAAGTAGAAGGATGTAATTGCTGCTTTTACGGTATAATTTATCCATATCAGTGTTGTTTTATTCTCTATAAGAAGAAGTCAACAATAATTGTCTTAATTCAGTACAATACACCGATGTGGCTTCATACGTAAAACCTTGAATAGGTGCATATAGTATTTCTATTAAGAAATAAGAAGGATCTTGCATTCAACTCATTAAAAACATCAATGATATTGTGTTCATAATATATATATATATATATCTGTCAAAGTCATTTATTACAATATGAAATACATATCGAGAAACTGTGGTGACAATAAAAGGACAGATTGTTTTTATAATTCAACCCATAGTTAAACTTTATCGAGGCTAACGAAAACGAGCCGAGAACCAGATATGGTTGAACCCATATATGTGATTTTTAAATGATAAAAATGTTTCCATGTATTTCAAAAGAATAAAACAAAATCTTTTCCTTCCTTCCTTCCTCGTTCAGTCAGAAAATCCTAGAATTAAGAAATCCCCTATCAATGTATGAGTTCTTGAAAATGACAGAAAAATTAATATAGAAACACCTCTCAATTTTAGCTTCCCTATTCGTAAACTGATGACAGATTTCATCCTTTGCTATACTAGAAACACAAAAAAGGTCTCAGTTCAAGATAATTATATACTTTTCTAATTATAGTTTTATTTTCCATATCCTTATTCTTGCTTACTTCCATATTGAACTCAATTTCGTATTTGAAATATGCTATATAAGCTTTATTGAAATGAAGGCACTTTCGGACACAAATTACTGTCACACTTTGTTAGATATTGCATGGTTCAAGTTGTACTGCCGGAGCAGCATTCATCGTACAGGTTGTGTTGCAATGCATAATTTCTGTCCCCATCCAATATACCCTCATTTACAAGTGACAGTGTAAAATTCCCAAACATCCCGAACGGCCTCTTTTAAAGGACCTAACTATTGTATGTATTGTTAATGTGTTATCTTTTTGAACATGCATTAAATATTTGCCACTGGCCGTTGAGCAAAATATGCACAATCAATCATTCACCAAATAATAATAATATAAAAGTTGACTATGCCATTATTTACAATGTTTTCTCATGTTTCATTGAAAACCAGTTACGAATTACGAGAGGCCTAGCAAACAAGCAGAAACGACGAATAGACAGACGGACACAACAACCTTACAAAACCAGGTTTGATTTTTATCAATTTAATATAGTTTAATATATTTTAAAAATAACGATTCGTTATGTAGTAGTTTTAAATTAAAATTTCTGTCCTTGTTTCATCCTATTTAAAACATTCTTTTTGTTTTATGTCAAAAAGATGTCGGTCACTGAACTTGCATAATTGTCAATTTATGACAGCATGCATTCAATTCAATTATATAATTACCGGATAAAAATACTTGAACGTCTGGACAAAAATATCAATTTAACTGAATAAACTAATCATGAAATTATTAAGGAAACGGGAAAATAGCTAAATTTATACTGATAATCACTACATGAATTAAAAGATCTTATACTGAATCCGTTTAGAGTTTTATTTCACTTCGATAATACAATAAAATAGAGTCTTGTGCGAATTACAACAGCTTCCACGACTAACCTAAAAGTAAAAATATCGTTTCTTTACTTTGTTATACAGAAATCTTTAAAACCCGAAATGCCAAATTAAGGGTTGTGTAGTCGTTCCAGTCGACACTCTAACACACCGACAAATATTTTTTTGCACATACGTATGATAACTTATATGAAAACATGAAAAACAAAATATGATTGAATACAGTCCCTTTATATGAATCTGTCTCCCTGTCAAAACAAAACAAAATAGGAAAACCCGCTATTGAAACAGTTATACCAAAAATATCCTCAGATCTTTGTCATACAGACGGCGGATGTGTGTGTGCAGGATTCGATCAGAAGTGTGTCAAATCAAGTTTCAAATATAGAAGAACTCATTTTAGATCATTATATGCCAAATCGCTTGGAATTAACTAAGAAATTTTGAATATGTTTATACAGGAGTTAATTTTCATACACATGCACACTTCTGAAATATCAGTTTAAACTGGTGTCATGTAATAAACAGCTATGACGACATTTGTTTTACTTCATTATTTCGCTTATTTACAAGTGAAAGGTTCAGTTAGCTATGCAACAAGGTTTAATCCACCATTTTCTACATAAAAAAATGACTGTACCAAAGTCATAATATGACAGTTGTTACCCATTCTTTGATTTGTTTGAGCTTTTAATTTTGCCATATGATTTTCCGTTTTGAATTTCCTCGGAGTTCAGCATTCTTGTGATTTTAGTTTTTAGGAAACTTATCCATGATTTTTGCGTTAAACCGAGGACGAGATGGCAAGTTAGTATTTTGTACGCATATCTGTAAAATACAAATAGATAAAGATCAGTCTGAAATCTTTACAAAAGCTAAAAATGCGTTAACAAGACGTTCATATATATGACTGTAATATTTTATGTCGTCTTGTAGAAGTTATTTTTGTCATTTCTGTTGTTGTTTAAATGCTGTCTGGTTGACGAGTACGTTTCATCTCCTTTTGTATTTTTTATGATAAGTGTAAAATAAATTATAAAACAATTTGCTTTTCATTTAGAAATTATTGTCATAAAACAGGTTTTCAATATAGTTCAAACAATAAAGGGATTCCGCAGGTTTTTTTTTACATACATTCTATGTCTATTTTTATAAATGGAACCCATTTTTTCTAAGAATAAAAAAGAGAAGTTAGCTATTTTTATCTCGGTTATGATTTTTACTATTTCAGTAAAGTTACTGTCTAGATTAAAACTGTATTAACTACGTTTTTAATGCTATATCTAAATGCTTTAAACAAATTTTCCAAGCTTCCATAATTATGTTGTGTATTTTGTACATTCAAAGGCAATACGGGATACTAATTTATAAAAAGTTTTTTTGTTGTTTTATGTCTACTTATGAGTTTTATGCAGACGAAACGTACGTCTAGAGCGTACCAAATTATGAAATAATCGTTACAAAATAAAGATTAACAATAAAATGATATTGTCCATATGTAAATGCTCACATTGACACTATTTACTCCTTAATGGCAAAATGACTAGGGTCTCATAAAATGTAGAAAAACCTAATAATTATTTTTTGTTAAGGTTTGGCATGTGAAAGTGCAGTAACTTTAAAGGGAAGTGGTTATTATAATATATTTATCCACTCGATTCGTCAGTATAAAAATAAAAATACTGTTTTTGGAAATAATTTAGGTTCATCATATTCATGGAATACTTTAGTTATACAAATTACTTTTTATAAATTAAATCATATTGTTACTTGTCAACGTTTTCTTGACACTAGTCTTAAAAGCTTAAATACCAAGAAAAATGCAAACCAGGGGCCGTGTCAACGAAGCTGTCCTAGGACTAGGACATGTCTTAGGATGGTCTTAGGACACGTCTTAGTTCTAAGTCAGGTTAACGAAAGTCTCCTAAAATAAGATATGTCCTAAATTTGGTCCTAAAGTTAGGACATACAAATAGGTGTCTTAGGATAGTCCTAAAGGTTACAATGTCCTAAAACGTAATAAAAACAGCAAATATGGCATAAACTCAATACTAAAAATACTAATACAATATTAAACTATCAAACTATTATAAAAATTCAATTTATAAAACAATTTTTTTTTTCAATTTTTGTTAAAGATTCAACTGTATTACATTAAATTATTTCGTGTTGCCTTTTTTGAAGCCTAAAAAATACTATCAGTAAAGCAACATTTTTGCGACTTACCAAAACGGTGCAATAAAAATTTAGATATGGGAAAAAAATTACTTCTTTTTTTAACTAATCCTCATTCGATACATGTAATGAAATCGAGTGGACCTAAGGACAAAACTAGTTTAGGTACTAAAATTGCAGCACGAATATCGCATTTAACAAAGTTTTGTGACTATTTACTTTTGTTTTCGTATTAAAATCTTTTATATCTTCCATCATATTTTTAATTAACGTATTTATTAGTATTACGTTAAATCTTTTAACTTTTATTTTGCGTTAATTGTTTTCCGTATACAAGTCACCCTCCCTCTCTTTACATATATAAATATTAAAATACAATAAAATCTTTGTCATAGAAATCTCTGTATATTTTTTTCAATTAAATGTATATGTGTTAGGATGGTCCTAGGACCATCATAGTTAGGACTGTCCTAAGACAGCTTTGTTTTACATCCTAAGACATGTCTCAGACACGTCCTAAGACCATCCTAAATAATGTCCTAAGACCTATCTTAGGACATATCCTAGGATACTTTCATTGACACGGCCCCTGCTTTCTTTTAATACTTTAGAATTGTTTAGAAAAAGAAATTGCCACATGTCTTTTGTGTGTTAAAAAAATAAACGGAAAGATTTTGTCAAAATATATGAAGAATCTCGCATTATATTTTAGGAAATAAAATGTTAAATCTATCCTTCTAAAGGAACTACATTTTCTTACGAATATTTTTCGGATTTGTGTCTTTATAAACGTTGTGACCGCGGTTTCTCAAACGATCCTAAAGAATTATTATGCAAAATAGGAAAAGAACTTCTATTATCAAATGCATGATATAGATTTGATATACCTCAACCAATAAAAAAGTCAATGCATTAGTAAAAAAGGACAATATACAACAGACAAAAGAAGAAGATAACATACATCAGATGAAAAAAAAAGAGTCGGACAAATGTAAAGATACAAAAACTTAAGGAGCAAATAATATAACCAGTTTCAAAAGTTAAGATAAATTCCACTAAATATCGTCGAAATCTTGCGTGTAGGTTCTCCTTTTAGTGGAAAAAAGTATTCACAGGATATTTTTCGATAATCAAGCGGGGAAAATTTGCAATTGTTTATTTATGTTAAAATTGATGCATAACGAGAAACAGTAAGTTGCTTGTTTTCCGACCAATCTTTAAGATAATTCCTTGCAAAAATTTTTTTTATGCGATCCCTTTTCGTGTGTATCTGATTTTTTTTTTGGCGTCTGTTATCCTTCCTATTTTGAAATTTTGTTTTACATTATTGATTACATAATTGGTGTATTGCACCCAATTGTTTTTTGTTTTAAATACTCTGAATGATCACAAAAAGTACACCCCAAATGACCTATCTCCCGTGTGTTTTCATTACATTTTAAGTATCATCCCGATTATTTTAAAAACTACAAGCAATTGATGTGGTTTGTTTTTTCCAATCATAATATAATGATAAATAGAATTCTAAATTGTTAATAAAGGAAGTAAAATTTTATTCGCATAAATCGGAAACGGCTATCTTGAAGAAATCATTGTAGTGTTAAATTCATTTTAAACTTCAATTACGTACTTTTATAGATAGATAAATAAATAAATAAATAAACAGGATAATCCCACTAGTTATAACTATTTTTCCTTAGGGACATCAAAATATTAATGACATATAAAGTTAATACATATCATAATTATATATACACAATATACAATTTTATACAGATATTTATGAAAAAGCATATTAATTTGCACAATTTATGAAAAAATATATAACATTTTGTTGTAAAAAATTAAAGTGTAGTACTCATCATTTCATTTGGTAAACTGTCCATGTTTGATATTTGAGAACCCGAATATATTAATGTTTTCTTAAAAAAAATGTTTTTGGATTTGAAATATTTAATAGTTTTTCGACAGCTGAACGTTAATTATAATTTTGATTATGAGTAAAATGAAAGTTTTCTTGTAAATAGTTAGGAACCATATCATTTAATGATACAAATACAAGTACATGTATAGCCGTTTGATATTGAATTTTTTTCCACATTTAACCAGTTTCAACTGGTATACAATAAACTTGAGAATGTCATTATGTCAGCTTCTACAATAACCTAGCAGATTGCATAATAACTTATTAAGTTTATTTATTCCACTTTCATAACAATAAACCCATATATTGCAACAACAATCAAACAATGGTAGAATATTAGCTATAAATATGCATAGGTAAATACTTTTTTTTTTTTATCTTTTGTAATAAGTTGATTCTATATGGTATTGTACTTGACATTTTATAAATTTGCTTATTCCAATTTAGGTTTTTCCGATGCATAAACCAAGAAGTTTTTCACAATGTTTATTCTCTATTCGTTCACCAGAAGAATTGATATTTAAAGAGTTTCTAGTTGAATAAAGCCTCGGATTTGAACCAATAATCATTGATTTACATATTTTGGCATTTAGTTTCATACATTTTCCAAACACCAGTTTTCAATTATATAAATATCAATTTGCAGGTAAACATTAAAAACATGTTTTCTTTTCACCTTTTTAAAATATTTAAAGTAGAATCATTAAATTATGATTGATGGTCTTTTCTTTTCAACCGAAGGTTTAAATAATCTATATTATATTAAACACGTAGTATCTTTATTGAAAAAAAGATTATATGACTGTAAGACTTTAAGTTGCCCTCTGTATGCCTTTTTTTTCCATTTTGATTTAATGAGTTTTTCAGTGTTAAATATCTTACATCTCCTTTTATTCTTTTAAAACAAATGAAAAAAAGGTATAATTGAATATCTATTTTTTGAAATTATTTTTATAAAAACGGCTCACTACGTATTTCAAACAATGGAGGGAAATTTTATAGATATAGGAAGATGTGGTGTGAGTGCCAATGAGACAACTCTCCATACAAATAACAATTTAAAAAGTAAACCATTATAGGTTAAAGTACGGCCTTCAACACGGAGCCTTGGCTCACACCGAACAACAAGCTATAAAGGGCCCCAAAATTACTAGTGTAAAACCATTCAAACGGGAAAACCAACGGTCTAATCTATATAAACAAAACGAGAAACGAGAAACACGTATATATTACATAAACAAACGACAACTACTGTACATCAGATTACTGACTTAGGACAGGTGCAAACATTTGCAGCGGGATTAAACGTTTTAATGGATCCAAACCTTCTCCCTTTTTCTGAAACAATAGCATAACATCACAACAAAGAAAAACATACGATAAAATATCAATTGGCGGACTTAACTCAATCAAAAAACCTATGATTAAACAATGAACGAATAAATTTGATCTGCGATATCTGAATACAAATGCACAGTTAATTAAATATTAGAGACAAACATTCATGACCAAAAAGCTAACAAACAAATTCAAACACAGGACATGACTGAGAAATATTTAACCAATCAATGTTCACTTTAGAAAAAAACCGGTTTTTTTATAATCTTGAAGTTTATACAAATGTTGTAAGAATAAGTGAAAAATTGAAGATATTGCAAATAATCAAAGCTGGTGTACAGACAAGATCCATATAAATAAAAAATAACAAAAAAGCATTATAAACAGTATCAACAGGTCGAATTAATAAGAAAATACGATTTGAGAGTACTCGCAGTTACTGACAGCTAGTTAAAAGCCAAAACCAATTAATAATAAAAAATCATGCATCAGAGACTAAAATCGACTAAAACACAGCACAGGAATTTAGTATTTTAACGTCATTAATAGTTAAAGAAGACATGACTTGTGCAATGCCAAAAATAAATGTATCGACAGGTAGTAGTATATACATACTTTCTGTAAAAAGTAAAATCGAAAAAATATTTGTACTCCGAGAAAAATCAATAATGGCGACATAAAAAGCTCAAACACATCAAACAAATGTTACAAATATACCTATTTTCGAAGGAATTATATGCAAAAAGATATGTGCTTAAATCTATTTTGATGAACATATATTATTTGTAGAAGCCTATTTTTCCACGAATAAAAAAGTAGCAGGTACATTAATGTTTTCATCCTGTTTCATTGTATCAGTACCCTCACGCTATAAATTGAAATGGTTTTGCTAATTATGTTTACAAGGCTATACTGTTTTGGTTAACTAGCTTTTTTTAGCTTTCTAAAATCATTTATGTATATAGTACTCGAAAGCAATCAAGGACATACATTGATAAAAAGTAACCATTTTTGGTTTCGAGCGCTTGTAATCAGTCTTATGAACACTTAACATGTTTGGTGTACCTGATTATGATTGATTTATTCATTGATGTTTTCTTTACGCATGATCTGTGAATAAAGGCCATGTTTAACCCCGCCACATTATGTATATATGTGCCTGTCACAAGTCAGGAGCCTGTAATTCAGTGGTTTGTTTATGTGTTACATATTTGTTATAAATAAATAAACGCATCATAGATACCAGGACTAAATTTAGTATATACGCCAGACGCGCATTGCGTCTACCAAAGACTCATCAGTGACGCTCGAATCCAAAAAAGTTAAAAAGGCCAAATAAAGTACGAAGTTGAAGAGCATTGAGCATTCTCGTTTAAATTGTTTTACATTGTCATTTTGGGGCCTTTTATAGCTGAATATGCGGTATGGGCTTTGCTCATTGTTGAAGGACGTACGATGACATATAGTTGTTTTAAATTTCTGTGTCATTTTGGTCTCTTGTGGAGAGTTGTCTCATTTGCAATAACACCACATCTTCTTTTTTATATAGCATATCAGTTACATATTATGAGCCTGAAATCGTTGATGAAGTTTTATCTTAAGATATGAATAATTCTCAATTTTAGTTAGAGTAGTATAAAATATATTCTACAGGCAAGGATATGCACTTAAAGGCTTCATAGTGTTGCATCAATTTTTTAGTAAGACATAAACGTTACACAGAACTAAAAAATTACAGTGTTTATATGGTTTAACAGTACATGTATATTGAAAATGATCACAGAAAATGTTCACTTCTTAGATTTAACCATTTAATTCCTTCAAGATACAACCACTGGACGCCTTATTGAAAATAAAAACAGCACATAAAACAAAATAAAAAAATATTGTTAGGATCGGCATGTGGAAGTACATGACGTTTATAGTAACGTTGATATAATTCATATTTTACATATGATTCATCAATTGAAAAATTAAAAATACCGTTTTTCGAAATAATTTAGGTATGTTGCATTCATGGAATACTTAATTATACAGAGTACTTATGTTAAATCATATCATATTGTTAATCATCAACATTTTCTACAAACTGAAACCGTATATACCAAGAACGATGTAGAATTGCTTTCTTTAAATGTTTAAAAATAGTTTTAAAAAGCTCCTAGCCACGTGTATTTCATATGTTTAGAAATATAGTGTTAGGTCACCTATTATTATATCTAGATTTAGTAGAAGGTCTCAAAAGTATATCAAGAATCGTGCATAATATTTTTGGAAATGTAAATTAAAAATCTATCCATCTCAGCAAATGACATTTTCTGAGGTACAATTTTGTGACTGTAACTATTTCTTTATGAACTTTTTTGCTTTCCTATAAATTTGTTGCAGTTTCTAAAACGATCTTACAGAATTAAAATGCAAATTAGAAAATCAAGAAGAATCATAGTTGTTATCAAAGTTAACAGGATTATAATTTAGTACACCAGACACGCGTTTCGTCTACATAAGACTCACCAGTGACGCTCATATCAAAATATTCATAAAGCCAAACAAGTGCAAAGTTGAAGAGCATTGAGGATCCAAAATTCCAAAAAGTTGTTCCAAATACGTAGTACATAGGTACGACAAAACAAAATTTGAATAAATATTACCATAGGGCATCCGTACTTGGGACATATTCTTGTTTATAATGTTTAAAATATCTTTAACAAGCACCTAGCGACCTGTGTTTCGTGTTAGGTCACCTGCTATTCAATCTAGATTTAGTAGAAAGTCTTTATCAAAATATATCAAGAATCGTGCATTTTATTTTTAGAAATGTTGATTTAAAATTTATCCATTTCAGTGAACGACGTTTTCTTCTGTACACATATGTGAATGTTATGTGTCTATTTATCAACATTTCTGCTTTCCGTTACCTTTAAACATTGATTTTATTTTCTAAAAATATCTTTAAGAATTATAATTAGAAAAGGAAGTATGCTATTCATAGGTGTGACAAAATTAAATTTGGTAGATATTAAAGCAATAAAGAAAAATAATGATACCAGCACAAAAATCAACCCTAATATATCAGTCAAATAAAAAAGATTATATGATACAAATAAAGGAAAAAGATAATATGCAACACATAAAATAATTTAAAAAAATACATAAAAAAGAAAATGAAGACCCAAACAAAGACACAAACATTAGTTTTTCACAAATATATACATATGTGCTCCCTTTTCTTGAACATCTTATTTTCTTATCGTGTCATCCTTCTGATTTCAATTTATTGTTTCTTATTGTTATATAGTTGGTTTATTCTACGTGTACTCGTTCAATTCTAAAACTTCAATTCATTTGGGCTCTTGAAAATCCCCCGATGATTGCGCCTTAAAAGCTGTTATTGCAAAAATGCAAACATTGAGGTTTGGTTTTTCCAATTGCAACCATTTACAAAAATTTAAATCGATTTCTTTATTGTTGGTATAGGAAGTGAAATTTGATTCGCTATTCATATCGGAAACGCAAATCTATAAGAAATAATTGTGGTATTAAATTCAATTGGTACTTCACTTGCGTAATTCTTATGTAATCTAAATATGTAACCGAGAGTTCAATAATAAATACATATCTTCAGATTATATGACTGTAAGACTTTTAAAAGTTGTAATTATACGACTTGTTTGCTAAGTTAGAAGAGTCTCATTGGGGAATACCTCACAACTCTTCATTTTTCATTTATTACAAATTAGGGCGGGGGGGGGGGGGGGGGGGGTACAATTGAGTTACAGTTTTCTGAAAGTATTGGTATAATCAAAGCAGATACAATATGTAGTTCAAAAAATGAAAGGAAATTTCATACTAACATTATATTCTTATTTTCAAAGGAATTTCAATCATAAGTATGTGTGCCTTTAGAAAGGAGAATGGAAACTGGAAATATTTCAAAAAGCCAACAACTCTACCAAATATGAGAAAACAGCAAACAGGGCCATCAATGGATCTTCAACACAGCAAGGAAATACCGCAACCTGAGACACAATTAACATAACAATACTGTATACTAGTTTAGTACAAATGGACGTCACACTAAACTCCGGATCATATTAATGAACCAAAATTTAAAAAAAAAACATCAAACAAGACTAACACTGGCCAAAGGTTCCTGACTTTGGATTGCACAAAAAAACGTCGCAATTAAACACTTCAAGATATATGAATATTTATCAATTAAGTTACAGTTGTATTAATAATAGAACGTAAAACATGTCTTAACGGCAATGTACTAAATGATTTCATAGTACTGAACTATACAATATATAAATCACTGTGTTAATTGAGTTTCAGCAGAACATGTATATTGGAAATGTAAAAAACAATGTTTACTTCTTAGATTCAACCATTTCACTCCTTGGTGTCACATAAAAACATAAAAAAAACTAACATTTTTTATGGCTTTTTTGGGCTTGGTACGTGGAAGTACTTGGAAGTTGAAGGGAAAGTGGTTATATTGTTATTTAGTACCCACTTGATTCGTCAATTGAAAATTATAGATACTGTTTTTCAAAATAACTTAGATGTATCACATTCATGGAACACTTAATACAGAGTACTTATAGTTGGTTATATTATATTGTTAATCATCAGGATTCTCTACATACTAAAGGCTTCAGTACCGGGAATATATTTTTGGTGGGGTTCGTGTTACTTCGTCTTTAGTTTTCTATGTTGTGTCTTCTGTAATATTATTTGTCTGTTTGTCTTTTTATTTTTAGCCATGGCGTTGTCAGTTTATTTTCTATCTATGAGTTGGACTCTCCCTCTGGTATCCTTCGTCCCTCTTTTAGACTGGTTTTCTTTTCATACGTTAACATTGTTAAATAAACACCTCGCCTAGTGTATTATGTATGTCCAAAAATATAGTGTTGAGTGACCTGTAACTTTTATAAGAATTGTATGCTTCTTTTTATAATTTTATTGGAGTATAAAAACATTAACAGAGGCACACGCTGTATATATTTAAAATGTGCACTAAATCAACCTTTTTACAACCCTATAAAATTAAAAAATGAAGAAAACATTTAACTTATATATAAATATATTTTTATGATCAAGCCATGAAATCAAAACTAACATCAATGCATTATTTGTACACCGCATGGATGGCATGTACAGTCATATCAATACATTATTTGTACACCGCATGGATGGCATGTACAGTCATATCAATGCATTATTTGTACACCGCATGGATGGCATGTACAGTCATATCAATACATTATTTGTACACCGCATGGAAGGCATGTACAGTCATATCAATGCATTAATTGTACACCACATGGATGGCTTGTACAGTCATATCAATGCATTATTTGTACACCGCATGGATGGCATGTACAGTCATATCAATGCATTATTTGTACACCGCGTGGATGGCATGTACAGTCATATCAATGCATTATTTGTACACCGCATGGATGGCGTGTACAGTTATATCAATGCATTATTTGTACACCGCATGGATAGCTTGTACAGTCATATCAATGCATTATTTGTACACCGCATGGATGGCATGTACAGTCATATCAATGCATTATTTGTACACCGCATGGATGGCATGTACAGTCATATCAATGCATTATTTGTACACCGCATGGAAGGCATGTACAGTCATATCAATGCATTATTTGTACACCGAATGGAAGGCATGTACAGTCATATCAATGCATTAATTGTACACCGCATGGATTGCATGTACAGTCATATCAATGCATTATTTGTACACCGCATGGATGGCATGCACAGTCATATCAATGCATTATTTGTACACCGCATGGATGACATGTACAGTCATATCAATGCATTATTTGTACACCGCATGGATGGCATGTACAGTCATATCAATGCATTATTTGTACACTGCATGGATAGCTTGTACAGTCATATCAATGCATTATTTGTTCACCGCATGGATGGCATGTACAGTCATATCAATGCATTATTTGTACACCGCATGGATGGCATGTACAGTCATATCAATGCATTATTTGTACACCGAATTGATGGCATGTACAGTCATATCAATGCAATAATTGTACACCGAATGGATGGCATGTACAGTCATATCAATGCATTATTTGTACACCGCATGGATGGCATGTACAGTCATAGCTGTTGTATTTTATATGGAAATACATATGATATGGGAGTGCTCTCCTATTGTGTTAGACTGTCAAAATTATGGAGTCTAATGCACATACATGTTATGTAGTTACTCAAGATAAAGTAGAATGTCTTTATCAAGGCATTAAACTTGTGCACGTTTGTGAAAAACCTAGATTTAAAATCTATCCATCTAAAGGAACGATATTTTCTGACGTATTAGAAATGGAAGTATAAACATCAAATGTATAATGAAATTGCAATGAGATATACATCAATAATATTACCACAAACAAAAGAACCTATTTATCAACCATTAGAAAAGATAATATACCACAGCTAAAAGATCATTGAAAATATGTAACAGATAAAAAATATATTTGAAGCAAAAAAAAATTGAGGCAAAAGATTAAAGATATAAAAAAGGAGAAATCTAGCATTGTTTTTCTTTTTCTTTTATGACAAATTTTAACTGAATAATTCAAATTTTAACTGAATAATTCGATGTTTTATCCAAAAAGAAAGGAAAAAAACTATGCAATCATTTATGTGTGTAAAAGTTTAATTGTTTTTCGACTAGTAATACATCTCATTTGCTCTTGAGAGATACTGATGAGTGCTCCCCAAAAACACTATCTACGGTGCGTTTTAATTCGTCTTCAAACGATTTAATTTGGTTTTTCCATTCACTTATCTATAATACTAAAATTACGAGGTCCAATTTGTCAGCCGTCATCACATAAAAACGACGAATTAAAGAATTCCACTTTATATATAACTAACATAGTACAAAGGTGTAGATTAAAAATTACACCACTCCAGGCCCTTTTGTTTTCCACGTAATTAATATTGCCAATAATTAAGAAGTTCCGGGTCGAGTCCGATACCGATACCAATAGTATATTCACCTGTTACCGATTACCTTATCTGTACGTTCCGCATCTGACAGGCGCACCACCAAACGGTGTATTCAGGATTGATATGCTATAATATATTATTACACGGGTCATAATCACAGGGTTGACACTACTTAATTGTCAAATTGTTACCTATTGTAGTATTTTAATCAGTTAGACTTTCTACGATAACAATACGAATACTAAAAATCTGGACTAAAATAAGGCGTATAGGTACAGTTTTCAATTTGTTAGCGGGCATGACGTAAAACAGCGAATCAAAGAATTCAATATTTATAACTAATATAGGACAATACTGTTGATTAAAAAATAATCTATTCCAGGATCTTTTGTTTTCCAAATTATTAATATTATCAATAATTGATAAGTTCCAGTTCGACGGGTTCAAACAGAAAGATTTGAAAGCAGAGAAAACTGTGTATCTTATAATCAGCATGACTTTATCAGATGACAATACTAATACTAAAATAAGGCTTGCGCATAGTTATATACTTTAATTCAGTCACGGACCCGCGATATACGGGTGTGTTCTAGTTAAAATTAAAATCGATGACTTCGTTGTTAATGTAGGAAGTAAATTTTATTGGATAGCTATAATCGATAAAACATAATTGAGGTGTTAAATTTAATTCAAACTTCACTTACCTAATCTAAATATACAATCGAGAGTTTATTAATACATTAAAAGTACATATCTTTATGGAGTATGTTTAAAGATCAATCGTAATATTTGTTTAGGTTTAAACGAGTGAAAATTCCCAATTTTTTTTCTCTTTAGGTCTTTACAATTAAATGGTAATGAATCTTCAAACGTAAAAAACAAAATATTTCATTCATTCATTCATTTAAACAAATAGAAAAAAACAACTAAGAGCACCCTGTCTTCAGCTCCAAAGAATGGTAGAAAAAAATCGCTTTTATTAATTAACAAAGTATAATTCTACGAGGAATAAATTCATACAAAATTTTCCATTTCAAAGAAAACATGCAAGTGATAATGCTGAAATTTACGAGTCTTGATGTAGGTGTACATTGTATGATTTTCCACCGAAAGAAATAAGCTACACATTTATGAAAAATTTGAAGTCTGCTATTGTTTTTTAAAATTCTATGAGGAACCGAGAAAAAAACCCGACACCAAGTTAATAATCGATATTAATAAGTCAAATAGAATAACAGGCAACATGTGCACCATGTTCAATAATAAAAATGACGAAAGTACAAGGAAACTTTCATAAATGTCTTTAAAAAAACTACCAGGAAAACAAAGTTTAAAAAAGAACCTTACCACTGTATAAAATTACATCTTAGGCCCAATGTAGATGCAACAATTATCAAATGAAATTATGAAGGCTGTCAATAGTACCAAGGGTACCATAATTATATTTTAATACGCCAGATGCGCGTTTCGTCTACATAAGACTCATCAGTGACGCTCCGATCAAAATAGTTATAAAGCCAAACAAGTACAAAGTTAAAGAGTATTGAAGACTCAAAACGTTGTGCCAAATACTGCTAAGGTAATATTTGCCTGGGATAAGAATATCCTTGGTGTTTCGAAAAATTCAAAGTTTTGTAAAACAGGAAATTTATAAAAATGACCATATAAATGATATTCATGTCAACACCGAAGATTGCCAATGAGACAACAATCACAAAAGACCAAAATGACACAGACATTAACAACTATAGGTCATCGTACGGCCTTCAACAATGAGCAAAGCCCATACCGCATAGTCAGCTATAATAGGCCAAGATAAGACAATGTAAAACAATTCAAACGAGAAAACTAACTGCCTTATTTATGTAAAAAAATGAAAATGACTTTTGCATTGACTGTCATACAGCTTGCTGCGTACAAGCCGTTGCTGCAGCTTCCATATCACTAAAAGAGGGACGAAAGATACCAAAGGGACAGTCAAACTCATAAATCTAAAACAAACTGACAACGCCATGGCTAAAAATGAAAAAGACAAACAGAAAAACAATAGTACACATGACACAACATAGAAAACTAAAGAATAAACAACACGAACCCCACCAAAAACTAGGGATGATCTCAGGTGCTCCGGAAGGGTAAGCAGATCCTGCTCCACATGTGGCACCCGTCGTGTTGCGTATGTGATTACAAATCCGATAAATAGTCTAATTCGGTAGGTCACATTCATGAAAGGGAATTGCAGCAAACCCATTCTCGTATAACTGACTTGGTACTGGCCTTTTGCAGCAATCCAATTGTCGTATAGCTGACTTGGTATTGTCCTTTTGCAGCAATCCAATTGTCGTATAGCTGACTTGGTATTGTCCTTTTGCAGCAATCCCATTGTCGTATCATTGACTTCGTACTGTTTGTTTGCAGCATTCCAATTATTGTAAAGCTGACTTGGTAGTGGCCTTTTACAACAATTAAAGTGTCGTATAACTTACTTGCTATTATCAGTGATGGTTGATAAATTGTTTTGATGTACATACATTTTGCATCGACTGCAGTCGTAGAGCTCACAGTGTGTACAGGTTGACAAACTGCTTGCAAAGAAAATTGCTTGCTCGAACAAGTTTTAAGGCGGCTTTATTATCAAACATCTCAGTTTTTAAATTGAATCAAAATACAGATATATAAAGGCAACAGTAGTATACCGCTGTTCAAAACTCATAAATCCATGGACAAAAAACAAAATCGGGGTAACAAATTAAACCGAGGGAAACGCATTAAATATATACTAGTTTTCATGCTGTTAGGCTACCGGACTGGTAGAATCTCAGATTTTAATATAATTATGAATGTTTTCTTTTAATAAGGAAAGACTGCACATTAATAAATGAATTAACAACATATCAAGGCTTGATTTTATAGGATACGGACTGAAATGAACAGGAGCAGAAGTCTACGCTAAGTCAATGTCTAAACATATAAAATGTATTTTTCTTGATTATTTATGCATATGAACAATCATATAAATGCATTCTTGCAACATATAATAACGGTGCTTATACTCACGATTGTTTTACGTTGTGAAATGTGAACAAGAGCTTAGTGTGTGTGTTTTTGAATCAACATGCCTGTTTTCACGCTGTTTTAGTTATAAACCACATATCTAATATGAATTAATAAAATGCGCAAAGAGTGGTGTGGAAACCATAAAAGAATAGCTATCATCATATTTAAATTTAAACATAGATGAATGATATCCACTATGAACCGACAATATGAATAATATAAATGCTAAGGGTCAGATGTAAACTTGGTTTTCGGAAAACGCATGTTCTTCTTTCGGAAAATTTTGATTGACCTTGACATTTCTGTTTATATTGAAAAGACACATTTATATGTTTTTTTCTGTCAACATCACCACTAGCTTTTCGTCATACCCTTTATAAAATAATAAAAAAAAGAATGCATATGAATTTAGAAATAGAAGCATGTCCTCTACTTATTATATTTCGTTGTCAGATTGAGTCCAAATCTGAAGATATGCATAAAATAAAAAAAAGATGCTTGGTGAAATAATTCTAAAAAAAGAATTCCACAGTACAGGTAATGGAAACTGTATGAAGCTGACATGCAATAATGGCTTTGTTTTTAAAGTACGAAAATGACAAATGACGAAATCTACAAACAACGTTGAATTTTAAAATAATTACATCTCAAACAAATATAATAGTCCGTGATTTTCAGACAGCTTGTTAAAATCCTTTGATTTTCGAAAATCCGTGTACTTTTGTTTTCGACAATAGAAGTCATTAAACAGGACCTTTATATGACAGGCAATTTAGTCCATATTATACAAATATAGCAATATATTCTGGGTCTATTATTATATGTTCATTGTCATTTTAATCTATTTTCTTTACTAAAAGAACAAATTATATTTAAAGAAATAAACAAAAAATATATAAACAGCAGGTTCATCAGAGGCAACACGAGCATTATGCAATATATAAACAGTGGAGACATCTATGTGAAATTGTTACACTGTAAATTTTAAACATATGAGGTGTTTTTTATACTGAAATTTTGATCGAATTGACAGTATTCCACAATTAGATTATAACTAATTTTTGTCTGTTCAAATTGGTATGTAAAATTTAGGAAATATCCTTGGTTTTAGTTTTTATCAATCCGAGAATTGGCCACAACTCTTCTTTTAAGTTGGAATTTCAAAAAATGTATTTCATATTTTACGAGGAAATGTTCCTCAATCTCAATACATTATGCAAAAGAAATTTCTCCACGTCAATTCTATCAGCCACAATTATCACACAAAAGCTTTTGTCCAAATACTTACGCAACATATTATTTTTATTTACATGAACAAAAGGACATATTTGTTGCACGCCCAATAACCCTGAATTCCAAAAACAGCAGACGTTAAGAGGTGAAATACGATCTTTAAGCGGCAATACCAAAAAACGTTTATATTTATCTCAAAGCACTTCGTGTCTAAAGAAGCTTTATATAAAAGTTATTGAGTAAAGTATGTCAAAATCTGAATATAGGCCTACAAAACACGAAGGCCAGAAATGATATGCAAAGCATTGGAAACTGGAAAGAATGTTTTTAAATGTAAAGGAAAATCCTAGATAAAAAACAGTGACGTGACGTAATATGGAAATTTTCAATGTTGCATAAGATATGAGGGTCTGAATTTTTATAGAATAAAGTATTATCGGTAAAGAGTTCTGAATAAAACGCACAAAAAATTAAGAAAAGAGAAAAATAGGCACGAATTTAAAACAAAAGAGAAGATAATGGGATGTTAAGATATAAGGAATAGAGAATAATGGTTAAAATAAATAAGAATAAAAGAAATAAAGTACCCCAATCTTGACCCTCATAATATAACATGACTTGGACTCATGAATAAAAATAAGATCAGATCGAAACAGAGAATTTTTTTTAAATGTCCATGCATTTTATAAGTGCATCAAGTTCAATTTCGTTTGCCTGTTACAATATATCATTTAAAGATATTTAAACTTTTATATTTCAAAAGAAAAAAAAATCCAGGAAGTATTTTAAAGAATATTTGTTTTGATGTGTTTGATTGTTTTCGAATACGCAATCAAATTCTTTAAATTGTACCACTTTATACCAGTTAAAAATGGAACCGTGCGAAAAGGAAGAAGGATTGAGATATACAAAACAGTACAGCTTTGCTAAATTTTCCTGTGGTTGTTTTTAGTAAGGAACCTTGACAGTAGAATATGTCATTTTTTTTAATTTTTTTTTTTTATCTTTTTCATCTTTTTGATAGAATTTGTGTTTAAAGCAAATCTTAGGTTGTTTCTTTTGAGTTTATTACCACAGGCAATTGTCTCTGAATTTTTTTCCGTATATACCTTAATATGATCCGGGGGGGGGGGGGGTCATAGGAAAGAGCCCGGTCTCGCTCAAATTTTAAGTTCATGCGGTTCTGTCAATTTTTTGTTTGTTTCCTTTCTTTTGTCTGTTTTTTAGCTGGTAACTATTTTTCTCAATTTTTCAATTTATGCAACGCATTTTTAGACTCGAAACGATTAAGATTATGATATATCTTATATACAACTGCGTTATGAGTTACAGTGAATTCAGAAATTATTGGGAATAATGCGAATGGATGTGTATCACAATACTCTTAATTCGATACATTTACGTCTTTATGCAGATTTTCTAGAAAGTGCAATAATTAAGCTCATGTTTGTCCATTCTTAAAAAAATGCAATAATATCTGAATTTAATGTACTGACTGTGAGTTGCCCTCTTGAACTATTCTGAATTTTTATGTCGTTGGATTGAAGCTTCATAATTTGACATTGACCCCTACCTTTTTTATTTTTTACATTCGTACGATTATATAAAGGATTTCTTATTATTTTAATGCGTAGTTTCTTGAAATCAATCGCGATTTAAATCGCTCTTAAGTTACACTGTTAGAGTTTGATCTTTATAATACGATATGAGATATTCAAATAGTGAAAAGATTTCAAGATATTTCTTTGTTTTTTATACACCCGTGGTAACTTCTTTTTTTCTTTTTATAAATTGCACCTAATATTTATGTAACTGGACAGCCATTTTGACTTAGTCTTTTTGTGATTGTTCTATTTGATAAAATGTGCTGTTAAAAATGAATGGGTATCGTTTTACTCTTATTCTGTGTTTCCCGTTATTTTTTTATTGAGACAAGAAGACATCAAAAACTTGACCACTGTTTTATTTTAAATATTAGGTTACAAAAATAAGCTTTATCATCAAAAACACGAAAATGAAAGTAGCTAGCACATTTAGAACAGCCTTATTTTCTGAAAATGAAACACGTTTTCAGGGAATATAAAATATTTTTAGACAGAAGACCTAGTTAAATTTAGACATGAGGAAAAGAGGATAGTTATTTTTAAAAGTAGAAGTAGAAACATAAAAATTGCTTTCACAAAATCATGTTCAGGTATATACTTTGTTGCTTTTATGCTCACTTGTAAATTTTTCTGCGTTTCTTATTCTTAGATTTTTCATACCCTTTTTTATTCTTTTTTTAATTTGCCCTTTTTACTTTTTTCTATACATTTCAGCGCTCTGTTATTCTTTATTCTTTATTTTTATTTTTCTCTGTTCTATATTGGGTTTTTTTGGCAAATTTTGCGCAACTCTTTTTTCTTTTATTCTCTATTCTGTAAACCTCATCCAAATCTCTGCTATTGTTTTAATGGTCACCCTAAACATTGCTCAATCGACTATGGTACAACAAGAACAGAAGTCAATGGTGGTATAACACAAATTCGTAGCCTGTCCAAACATACAAATAATGAACTCTAGATGATGTTGAAAGATCAACCAGAAGTAAAGTCTACAGATTAGAAAAAAAATATGAGAGAGTTAACAATTTCAAGATATATATATACTGAAAAAAATAACATGGCTTAAATAGAATAGTTTTAAGCGGAATTTTGGCGGTCGACATTCACAAACTTAAACAATATAGTGTACATGATTAAGTGGAAACAAGGGCGAATCAGACCCCGAGCTACACAATGTATATGAAATAAAAACGAAGGAACCCGAAATCATCAAGTAACAAACAACTATTTCGAACGGGCTCAATACAAATGACGGACCAGAGCGACGAGTCATTCTACTGCGTAATCTTTTTATTCTAAATGCAAGTATTTTGTGAAGCATGCTTTATACAATACTTGAAAAGTCTTATGGTTTGAAGAACAAAAATTAATTTCCATAATAAAATGTCACTGTAGACCAGAAAGAATACTGAAGTTAAATTAGAAATACTACGCACATAAAACTATTACAGCAGTTTCTGTTGAGAGGTCGAGTTAATTTTCAAGTAGTGGATAGAAGGAATTTTGCGAATAGGTTATACTTGTTTATCTGTAGCTGCGCATACTTATTTTTTTCCGCGAAATTATTTTCTTCGTTTTGTTTTGCAGAATATTCATTTTCATCCTGTCTTAGGCACGATTATTTATTTTCAGTTCTTACACGTCCATGAGATTAATTTTCAAAATCCTCCTTCCGCAGAAAATCAAATGGTCGTTCCCCTATGAATTGGTGCGCACAGGACGTTTGCGCTTATTTACCTGTAAAACGATAGGACATTTGCGCTTCAAATACTATGGACATTTGCGCTTTAAAGTTTGATTCACCTGTAATAAACTAACCGTACATTTGCGCTTTTTACCTATAGATCTAACCTTCAAAAGTGAAGACCTTTCATAGAGATGAACCGTACAAATTGTTATGCTAGAATTAAAACGGACCTTTGTTATGCTAGAAATAAAAAAAAAAAAAAAACGTGTTGAAGGCCGTACTTTGATCTATAATGGTTTACTTTTATAAATTGTTACTTGAATGGAGAGTTGTGTCATTTGCACTCATACCGAATTCCCATTTCCATTCTCGATTATTTTTTTTTATAAAAAATCTCAACCAAATTTGGCTTATTCAAGAGAAGATGTTCACACTCTCTTTGCAGGTTAATATCCCGTACGGACATCCAAATTCAAACATTTTCTTCAAGTCAACGATAGAGAAACGGATTTTTTTTTTATGTACAACCAATTAAACTCTGCAAGGTCAAACCTTCCGGTCCAAAGCCTGGATAAAAGAGGAGGGAAGTCATAAAAACCAAATATTACAAAAGTGCAAATGTCCTATGTAAAAAGCGTAAATGTCCTTTTTTGAAAAGCGCAAACGTCCTATGATTTGAAGCGCAAGTGTCCAAAAAAATAAAGCGCAAATGTCCTATGAAAAAGCGCAAACGTCCCGCTCCGGAATTGGTACAGACTTCAAAAGTTTTGTGAGAGCAAATTAATTCACAAAATGTACCAGCTTAAAATTTTGAACATTAAGTGCGCATTTCATCTAAAACACTGATCGGTGACTGCTCGATTTAAATAAGTTAAAAGGCCAAGTCAAGTGCAAAGTTAAAGAGCACGGACGACCAAAAAATTCAGAAATGTATGACAAAAAATAACAAGATATTAAGCTGCAGCAGCTTATATAATTGAGAGACAGTCAAAGAGCAATCAAGCTTTAAAGGACATGGAAATACAGATCTAACACTTATACCAAGATATTGCAACTGGATTTTCCAAAAAGCTAATAATCTGTATCTGTATATTTTAAATTGAATGTATATAATTCACATACAAAAGTTTTTTTGTTGTGTCAATTGATTACAGATAAATTAGATTTATAGAGACCACTTTAAAGTATCCAGTAGCGGTTTCGTATTTAAATTTCTGTGAAAATAAATAATTGGTATTTTGTATTTTCAAAAAGGCCAGAGGTGCCATTTAATAATTCAGCCTTAAAGATCTTATCATTTATGTTCATAATTGATCTTTTTATATGATTACTATGTTATGTGATCCTCTATCAAAACTAATGAGGTTTGAACAGGAACTAAAGTTTGTTTGACAATATAGATTATCCCGAAGCCATTTAATTCGTATGCACACATTAACCCTGACACAACTTTGATAAACTGTCTTTTTCAGCAATGTTGGAGGTCAAATATAAACAGAAAAAAGATGTCTTATAGAAACGAACATGAACTGAAACAACGGAAAAGGGGAACCTTTAAATGCTTCTTTTATGAAAGATAAGGATATATTTATGTTCTTCCCCAAAAAATATCAATTGAAAAGGATGCGAAAGTTTGCTGTTGCCAAAAAGAATAATAAACCGTAAATGTCATATTTGGAATCATAACAATGAATTGGTAAACGAACAAAGACTAATTTCTTATAAAATATCCGTTTCTTAATGATGTAAACTACAAAAAGGCGGCAATTATTCTTCTTGGAAGGATTGATATAAGTACACGTACGAAGAAATCTGTCTATATTATCACATAACAATATAAACTAAATGTTTAAATACAGCCTGATTTTTCAATATCGGTATACATTATACAGGCAATTTCTCTGAATTCACATCATATCCAGTTGCTAATAAGGGAGGGTTATATGACTTTTGTATGCATTTGCACTTGTATTTCCTGAAATCCATTTCCTACTTAAGTGTTAATTGTGATATTTCAACGACAATAAAACAAACAAAAAAGCCGAGATCTGTATCATGACATGAAAGTTTAAAAATCGAAGTCTTCAAAAAAAAAATTCCATATATATAATTAACGTGGCAGAGATCCATGATATTTGATTATCATTACCAATATTGGAACAAAAGCTTTTTCATTAGTATACGCAGTTTTTAAGGATTTCATTTTGTTCAGTCTTTGGGTCTCTGTGTGGTGTTTTGTCTACTTAATTATAATCTTTTTGCCGTTTTAGTTGGGTTTTTTTCCCCATTGCATTGTCATTTCTTTTCGACTTAGAGTTAAAAAGTCCCCTTCGATCGCGATCTCCCAAGTTTATTTTAATGCAAAAACATGTTTTGTGTTAGCAATTAGTTTTATTTAAAAATCTTTATGCTCAGTAATATTTATATCGTAAAAAAAGTAATGCTCAAAGGTAAAATCATTTCATTGAGATGTTTATACATGTGATGATGTAAATACAAAAAAATCCTTTGATTGCTTATAATAAAAGAATAATTTGACGAGTTGATAAGGTGACGTTTTTCACCTGTACAAATAAAAATAAATTAGAAAGACTTTAAAACCACAAGAAACTTTGAAAATTATTAAAAAGCAATAGATGTTGACTAAGCTTGATTCCGAAAGTGAAAACGTGTCCTCAAGGAAGAAAAGTCAGTTCATGAACGCGAAGAATTACATGTAATCAAATAAAAGAGGAATAACTCAAAAAATAATTTTTAAACTGTCAATGGTGTAAGCAATTAGTTGCATTTTAAAATTTTTAACATATCATTTTCATTGAAATTGATTCTTCTCGATGAATCAACTTTGATACCACTAACAATATATACATCATATGAACACTTTAGGACAATAAAAAAATCGCTGACATCGTTTGATCATTGTAGAGATTTAAATTTGGCACTGTCAACTGGAAAAATAAAAAAGCGACATTTTTCGTATGTCTTTGTCTCGAGGTTTAAAAGTCTATTGAAGGTTGTTCGAAGTTATGATAGATTATGAAACAATTATCAGTCTTGTGCATCACTCACCATAAGACAGAATAAAAAAGAAGGGGCGTATCCCTTATTTTTAAAAGGTAGACTAAGTGTGATTCCTAAAAAAGTGTGATTCCTGAAACGGAATATAGACTGCCGTGCGGATCGAGGCGAATATTGACGTCTTTATTTTTATATTTTTTTCAATCAAGGTGAGGAGACGAAAGCAACTACCGCCCCCTCCCCCCCTAAATTCCGCAATTCAATAGTTATAAGTAATGAAAGATAATAATGCTTATTTTTGTTAAATCAAATAATTGTCCACATAGGTTCTTATGACATTTGTAGAACTATTGCAGGGAAATATAGAAGTGCTTTTGCAAAATTTCGCTGTGGTGTTGCGCCCCTAAAAAATGAAACGGGCCGGTATCAGAACTTACCTATTAATGAAAGAATATGTTTTAGTTGTATTGATACCATTTAAGATGAGAAGCATGTAATTTTGAAATGTCCACTATATTCAGATTTTCGTGCTGTGTTGTTAAGTCATGCTAATTCTTTTTGTCATGATTTTAATAGTATGTCAGATGACGATACAATTGTATTTTTATTTAGTTATGAAAATGTTTACTTTTATTCTGCCAAAATCTGCTATGATATTTTACTGAAAAGAAAATGTTTATTATATTCTGAAAATTTGTATACTTTTATGCTTTTAATTTGTTTTATGTTTTATATTTTATGTGTGTATATATATATATGTAAATGTATATACCATTTTTTATAGTCTCTCATAACTCTTTTTAGAGTGGCTCTTGTTTTATATTTGAAATTGTAATATTATGTAAATGTTTTATAAGAGGTGAGACTCAAATTAAATATTGTCTTGTCTTGTCTTTTCTATGATTTATGATTACTAATTCTATGGTATTTCTCATTTAGATTTGATAATGCAAAAAATATAGTTTCAGTCGAACATTCGCTTTGTGGTGGCACGGTAGTATTTCCTTGCCCATAAGGGATAATGATAGCCTTTTTAGAATTTTCACCACTTTCTAACACTGCAAAAAATTCTACATTCACAGTTAACTGAAGTATTTTCATTTTACTATTCAGAAATGAATTTGAATATGCATCATGACCGTTTACTTTTTTGGCTATTTTTAAAAACCTAAGGCCACTAGTATTTTTAGGTCTTTTATGGTGCAGTGAATACAAAATTTTCAAAAATTCTCAAAAATTCATTTTCATCTGTATGTAAAATTATTTCATATTTTTCTACACCTGATTCATCCCTCAGTTTGGGAAAGTATGTTCAGTTGATACTGTATTTTTTGTCCAATCACACTGTTTAGATACATTAACCTAAGTAGGGTACACAAAAGAGCAACCTAAATTTTGGAATGCAAATACTACCGTGCCACCTTGTCGCAGTGAGGATTGATATTAAACACTTTCAACGAAACCATGTTCTTGTTTGTGGAATCCGCATCTAACTGACTTGGCAGGAACAATGTCATTTATTTATGTTAATTACAGTCAGTAGTAAAATGATATAAACAGAAAAAAAACCACCAAACTTGTTTAGTTGAATTGTAGAAGATTCCGCTCTCAAAGTTATTTAAACAAAGGATTTTACACAATATAAAAAAAGGAAGATGCATTTCTTCGAAATTTACAACAAAAGAGGAAAGAAAAGTTTGATATTCTCTATTTTCCTTTTTCCTAAGAAATGTAGATGATTATGTAAGATTACCGGATGTATTATTCATATCGTCTGCTGCAATGAAACTTTCAATGATTATTTTACATATAAAATTATGTAACAAGAGTCCTGATCAACAGTTCAGATCATTAAAAACCGCCGAAATAAAAACTTTCTTTTGTGTTCATGCAACCGTGTTATATTCTGATACTTCTGAATCTTTAAGTAAATGAGTCATTTTGATACTTTGAGACGATAGGTCTCATTTCACTTACTCTTTTCTTCTGTCACATATTTTGTAGTGTTTCTGTTCTTATTTATGGGTGGAGATTTAGACTATAGCTCTTTAAATCAAGAATTTGTATTTTTTAATAATTCTTTACTTTTAAATGATTTTTCCTTTGATTACATGTATAACTCTTTGTTTTACATCCCAGCTCCTTTGTTCTAACAGGGGTGATCTGAGCCGGATCACCCCTACCAGATCGCCCCAGTTTGAGTTTCTTTGTTACGCATGCTTTCCTTTGTTCTGTAACATTTTGGCGGGAATGTCAAATCCACTATAAAACTTATAATTAAATATACAATTATAAGGAAAACACTATCTATCATAATTCACGTAGAAAAAATCCAGTGTATATGCTGGGATTCGAACTCAAGCCACGACACAACCACTACACAAGGACGACTTGATACGAACTATTAGTAATTTAACATACTTAAAGGAAGCAAGATATTTTTATAAGTGGGGCGAGTTGGCAGACGTTTATTCAGTGGGGTTTAAACCCTTTTCGTTAAAAAGTGAGGTGTCAGTGATTGTTCAGTTTGATTTTACACTTTTTCAAAAGTGGGGCGAGTCGGTAAACAAGAGCGGGGCGATTTTTTCATAAAGTGGCGATATAGGTTGGGCCGATTGGCCAGTGGGGCGAGTTGACATTGTTTGATATCTACTCATCGTGTTCGGGGGGTCAGAAAGGGTACATATCATATAGTAATGTATGAAGTATATTATAATGGTTGTGTGGCGTTCTAAACAAGATTTTATGAATTGTAAATGGTTTTTCGTCTAATCTAAAAGAGCTGGGATGTAAAATAGTTATCCCACTCGGACTTGGTGTGTCCAGTGTTAGATTACCCTCTGGCCTCCGGCCATCGGGGTGATCTTACACTGACACACCGCGTCATCGTGGGATAACTATTAAAGAGAGGAGTTTATTTTAAAAACATCATTATTGCGCCCTCTTATTATATATAATTTAAAGGCGTACAACTTTAATTTTCAAAGAAATTCTTAGGATTTTTCACCCAATGAGTAGATTAGCTCATCTTCGCTAGCCAGGGGTTGATCGTAACCCTTGGCTAGCGAAGATGAGATTAGCTTTGCAGTATTTGAGATCTTTATTCAGAACATTGAATAAAAACTTTTAAAAATCGGTTATTACGATTCTAAAGAAGATACTGGAACAGTAGCAAATGTTGCAACCAATGAGTTTTGTCATTGAAAAACTTTAAATTTCTCAATAAACATCTATGAAATGTTTCCTTTTCTTTAGAGATAAAACAAGGACTACACTTTTCTGTCCTAATCAACAATTAGATGTACTACGGCAATGCTGATATATAAAGAAATAAGTGGTGCATAAGGTCTTTTTTCTAATTTTAGACACCGATTTAGGACAGGATGTGGATACATATGAACACTGTAATTACTGCTATGACAATGTCAAAGTTACGGAAGCTGGTTAGTGTCAAGGTGGAGTTTTATATTTAAGTCGTTATAACGACTTAGCTAAGTTGTTATAACGACTAAGCATATTTATCTTGTTATAACAACATAGCTAACTTGTTTAACGACTAAGCTTACTTGTTTAAACGACTTACCTTACTTGTAAAAACACCTTAGCTAACTCGTTTTAACAACTAAGCTAACTTGTTATAACGATTTATCTAATTTAACTCGTTATAACATCTGAGTTAACTCGTTATAGCGACTTTACCTTAGTCGGTTAAACAACTTGGCTATCTCGATTAAGCAACTTATCTAACTAGCTAACTCGTTTAAACAACTTAGCTAACTTGTTTAAACGACTTAGATAACTTGCTATAACGACTTAGCTAATCTAACTCGTTATAACAAGTTAACTAAGTTGTTTAAACGAGTTAGCTAAGTTGTTTAAACAAGTTAGCTAAGTCGTTTAAACGAATTAGCTAAGTCGTTTATACAACTTAGCTAAGTTGTTTAAACGAGATAGTTAAGTTTTTTAAACGACTTAGCTAAGTCGTTATAACGAGTAAGCTAAGTTGTTATAACGAGTTAAATTAGCTAAGTCGTTATAACAAGTTACTTAGTTGTTTAAACAAGTTAGCTAAGTCGTTTTAACGAGTTAGCTAAGTTGTTTAAACGAGTAAGCTAACTTGTTTTAACAAGTAAGCTAAGTCGTTAAAACATTGTCTTATTGGGGCTTATTATAGCTGACTATAGGGTATGTGATTTGCTCATTGTTGAAGGCCGTACGGTGACCTATAGTTGTTAATGTCTGTGTCATTTTGGTCTTTTGTGGATAGTTGACTCATTGGCAATCATACCACATCTTCTGATTTATAAGACGTTTAAATAAGTTAACTAAGTTGTTATAACAAGATAAATATGCTAAGTCGTTATAACAACTTAACTAAAATACTTAAAATAAAACTCTATCCTGACACTAACCGGCTTCCGTACAAAGTCATTCAAAAGTAAACACAAAAATCATTCTGAAGAAAAAATTTAAGAAGTACAAAAGTGAAAGTTTCAATAAATCCGTTCAGACAGTTTAGGACCAGTTGTGAATACAAAACCAAAACGGAAAGACGACTCTAACAGAGGGGACGAAAAGATCATGTATCCAATTCTTTAGTGATCTAGCATACCAATGAATATATTAATAATGAATTTTAGGTCCCTTTCAAATTCATTTCCGATAGTGGCCGATTTCCTTCCAATCTCCTATATCTCGATCCTCTTCCATATCGGTATCCAAATGCAGTGAATAATTTGTACATTGATGCATTTATGCATGCCATTGTCAATATTGTTACTGTAAAATTATCGGATCTGTTGAGCTTGAAGAAAACTTCAGCAATTGGGTATATAGTTTGCATGCATGCAACCATTTATATTCTTCTTTTTTTTCTTTTTTTTTTTATCATTAACCTACCTTTAACTTGCTGTAAGATTTCTTCTGTTGTTTTTTTTACGTTGTACGACGTTAAGATCACTCATACATCTGCAATAAGAAAAAATGATTGCTCGTTTTATATCCAGGTAGTGTTATATATAGTGTTTCTGATTATTATTTTTTTTTACTTAATGTTTTTAACTTAATGTTTTTAATTTTTTTTTAATTTTTTGTTTCTCATTATTTGAAACATTCTCATCGTTTTAATGCAGCATGCTTTTACAAGCGGGTTTGATCATGGCATTTTTCAAAACATTTCCCCCTTAAACTCCTTCACAATATTTCGAAAACTTCTGTTTATCTGCATGTTTAGATATATTTTTCTTCCGTTCAATTTTTGACATATAAACTATAATAGAAGAAGCTGTTTATACGTGGTTTACAAGAACACGTAGCTCTTGGAATAAGAATTTTACACCAAAGGACACAATTTATGGCCCACTTGTAACAATCGGAGATATTGAACTCTTCTCGTACTCGGGTTCTACGTAAATTCAGGGATTGAATTAAATTGTTTCTTGAAATCCTGTCCTTGAAAAATTTTAAAGGTGCAATTGCAATTTCTGTTTATTTATTGCATAAGTATGACAATACATGATCTATTCACCGCATAAATATGACAATACATGATCTATTATCACCGCCTCTGTGGTGTCGTCGTAGCGAAATAACCCAAAGTACGATTGTATTGGGGTTGACCCTGGATCAGTTGAAACGTAATCTATTGTTTGCGTTGAATGTTTTATAATCCGTCAAAAAAATAAGGTGCACACATATGACTTTGATATAGCAGAAATAGATTAGTTATCTTTAGATTTTTCTAGATAATTTGCATCAATTGAATGATTCAATCACACTGTATATTTCCTGATAGTATACTTATGAAAATTAAATTCTTAGAAGACGATCTAGTAAAAAAAAACATGAAAGAAAACTTGAAGAAAAATCTCAAAAATACTGAACTCCGAGGAAAATTCAATCGGAAAGTCCCTAATCACGTGGCAATACCAAATGACAAAACACATCAAACGAATGGACAACAACAATAAGTAAGAGGTATAAGACGACATTAAAAGAGCCAATAGTGACAGACGAATTGCTTGGAATTATGTTTGAATAAATTTTGTCATACGTTCTCTTGTAAAAATAATGCTTTCCTAGAATGTCCTTCATTCCTTCGTGCACCTTCGAAACAAGACGTGATGATCAAATACATGAACCTCTTTGAGAGTATTGATAGACAAAGGACTAATGGATGAGCGCTCAAAAACATGTTAAGTCCCGTCACAATTTAAGGTTATCATAGCATATCTCCCAATTATTTTGTTTGTATATAAATCAGAACAACAAAAAATAGTCCTAGGAAATATGCATTATTTACATATAATAACTATTCATTATATACCCATTGATAATTTACAGTGATAGTAAGTAATGCATATAACAAATCAGATGATATCAGGAAAATGATACCTACAGAAACAGACATTTCTTGATCCTCTCTATATTTGACAACCTAAAAGGAGAAATATATTTGGACAGTTTACGTGACTTTTAAATGGTATTTATTAACAAATGAAGTTCTCATTGGCACTATATTGTCAAAGAGATAGAAATACGACAAACACACGTTGCATCCCGAAGAATATTAAAACAATCAAAACTTGAACATTGGTAAACCAATTAGAAAATGTACGTCCTTGATAAAGGACAATCCAGACGACAGCTCCAAAGTTTTAATTTTCAGTTTCACCTCATCAAGACCCGGAAAGTTTTAAATATCCGTTCACCGAAGTATTGGTTCGTGGGCAAGTGCTATTCTCCGGACTAACCGTCCACCAACGTCAGTATCTACCAGTGGTATTTAGCGTTCCTGATGAAGGTAAATCTAGAAAAGCGCTTCGGACGCATTGGAATGATTAAACGTGTTGTTTTCAATTTTTTTACATCACTGGGTCGATTCCTCTGCTGGTGGACTATCAGTCCCCGATGGTATCATCAGCTCAGTGGTCAGTACTTCGGAAAGAAAAGAGGGACGAAAGATACCAAAGGGACAGTCAAACTCATAAATCTAAAACAAACTGACAACGCCATGAGCTAAAAATGAAAAAGACAAACAGAAAAACAATAGTACACATGACACAACATAGAAAACTAAAGAATAAACAACACGAACCCCACCAAAACCTAGGGGTGATCTCAGGTGCTCTGGAAGAGTAAGCAGATCCTTCTCCACATGTGGCACCCGCCGTGTTGCTTATGTGATTACAAATCCGGTAAATAGTCTAATTCGGTAGGTCACATTCATGAAAGGGAAAGGGATTGTATTTACGACGTAAGGAACATATCCGATATCATTTGTGAAACGGTTATTCCATAACGGTCAACCAACTCGTGATGGCGTCCGTAAAATTTACGAAGGGATGATTTCAACTTCACCATTTGGAACTCTTGGTTTAATAGCTTCCTTGTGAGCAGTAACCCTCTATCAAGAAAATCATGATAGGAAATGCAAGCACGGGAATATCGTATCAATTGGGAGATATATATCCCGTATGCAGGTGCTGCTGGAATGTTGCTACTTAGAAATGGAAAGTTCACAATTGGAAAGCTGAAATCATCTCTTTTGTCGTAAAGTTTTGTTTTCAACCGACCCTCATTGTCAATTTCTAGATGTAAGTCAAGATATGAAGCTGACTTAACTGTATCTGTAGTATCCTTTATCTCCAATTCGATGGGATAGATGCGTTCCACATAGTCACCAAATTTTGAATTGTTTAGTGAAAGAACGTCATCTATATAGCGGAAAGTAGAGTTAAAGGATATTGCTAACTTCTTATCTTTCTTCCTAAGAAGTTCCTGCATGAAGTCAGCCTCATAATAATAAAGAAACAAGTCGGCAAGTAGAGGGGAACAGTTTGCTCCCATTGGGATGCCGACAGTCTGTTGAAAAACACGTCCTCCGAACGTTACAAATATGTTGTCAATCAAGAAATCAAGCATCTTGATAATATCGGTTTCAGAGAATTTTTTGTTTGAATCAGAGTGATTCTTTACAAATTATGATTTATCCCTCTCTAAGACAAGATACTTGTATCTACGTTGGCCATTCTTTTTCATGAAGCAAAGTAATACCAACTCTTTCAATTTGTCTTTTAGTTTGGAATGTGGAATACTTGTGTACAGAGTAGAAAAGTCAAATGTTTTAATACTGTTACAAGATGAAAGAGAGTTAGATTGTATGTACTCTAAAAGATCTTTGGAATTTTTAAGTATCCACATCTGATTCACACCACCTCTAGAATAGGCAGTTTCACAATAAGTTTGAAGCCCGTCTTTGATTGCTGATAAAATAGATGTTAATAATTTAGAAAGAGGTTTCGTGGAGCACTTGGAAGACCCAGCAATATACCGTTGTTTGTAAGGACACTTATGTAGTTTAGGTATCCAATACAGTGATGGAAGATCCAGTTCTTCATCTTTGGTTGAAATACCAAAGGAACAAAGAACAGACCTATGATTATCCAGGATTTCCTCTTTGGTAAGTGTCGTGAGGGTATATGTTGAGTTTCCAAGTGAATTGTCTATACCTAATTCGTTTATCAAGCAATTAATGTAGTGACTTTTACAGACAAAAACGATGTTATTTGGGACTTTGTCTGCGGGGACAACAACATATTTATCATGGAGGTCGGATAAGTGTTTAGCAACATTTGGGTCTTTAAAGATTGACGTAGCGTGGGCATTGATGGACCCATTCAGTTTCTTGATTCTGATTTGTATTAACGACCTCACTGCCTTAATCCATTCGGATAGAGTGTCTACGTCTTCCTTTTCACGTTTAGCCCATTGCCTGGCATAATCTTCGACTGAGTCCATCAAAATTTTAAAGTTGTATTTCCAATTGATGGATTTAGGCTCACGATATTTCGGACCTTTCGATAACACATTTCGTAGAGAAGTGTTATTAACAATGTTAAGGTCACCGGTAATAACGTGGCCAGCAGGATTATATATGAATTGGGAACTAGCACAAGTGCAATCAGGAGGTTTAGACTTGAAGTCGTCAATATCGAGATTCTGCAAAACGCGTTTGTAATTGAAAATTTTAGTTGCAATAGGTTTGGTATAGGTATAAGAAATTATACCTATTTTCGAAACTGGCATGATTTTCGGAACTGACATGATTTAACAAACTTTTCTTAAATTGTCCGTTTATAAATTTTGAAATTATCAAGAAACTAAGGTTTCAACTTCCTCAGGCAGAGTTGACTTTAGATGAATTTGGCTATCAATTTTAGGTACATTTTTATTTTTGTCATATAGCTCTATAACGGTTTCGGTACTTATACATCCTCGGATTTAAATTGTTTGGCTTTGAGCGTTCCTGATGAAGGTAAATCCAGATAAGCGCTTCGGACGCATTGAAATGATTAAACGTGTTGTTTTCAATTTGTTAGACCAGCAGCACATTTATATAACTAAGTAATAAGATTATGGTTTACTCGACCGCTATAAATTATTAATAATTATACTATCAGATCATTTATTTAACGTTTTCACGGGTTGTTAATGTAGTAGGTTATGGATAAACTGCTACTCTACTTAACATTATGGCATTTTTCAAAACATTTTCCTCTTAAACCCCTTCACAATATTTCGAAAACTTCTGTTTTTCTGCATGTTTAGATATATTCTTCTTCCGTTCATATTTTGACATATAAACTATAATAGATGAAGCTGTTTATACATGGTTAACAAGAACACTTAGCTCTTGGAATAAGTATTTTACACCAAAGGACACAATAAATATGGTCCACATCGGCAATATTGAACTATTCTCGTACTTTAGTTCTACGTAAATTCAGGGATTGAATTGAATTGTTTCTTGAAATCCTGTCCTTGAAAAATTAAAGGTGCAATTGTAATTTCTGTTTATATATTGCATAAGTATGACAATACATGATCTATTCACTGCACAAATATGACAATACATGATCTATTATCACCGCCTCTGTGGTGTCGTCGTAGCGAGATAACCCAAAGTACGATTGTATTGGGGTTGACCCTGGATCAGTTGAAACGTAATCTATTGTTTGCATTGAATGTTTTATAATCAGTCAAAAAAATAAGGTGCGCACATATGATTTTGATATAGCAGAAATAGATTAGTTATCTTTAGATTTTTCTAGATAATTTGCATCAATTAAATGATTCAATCACACTGTATATTTCCTGATAGTATACTTATGAAAATTAAATTTTTAGAAGACGATCTAGTAAAAAAAAAACATGAAAGAAAACTTGAAGAAAAATCTCAAAAATACTGAACTCCGAGGAAAATTCAATCGGAAAGTCCCTAATCACGTGGCAATATCAAATGACAAAACACATCAAACGAATGGACAACAACAATAAGTAAGAGGTATAAGACGACATTGAAAGAGTCAAAAGTGACAGACGAATTGCTTGGAATTATGTTTGAATAAACTTTGTCATACGTTCTCTTGTAAAAATAATGCTTTCCTAGAATGTCCTTCGTGCACCTTCGAAACAAGACGTGATGATCAAATACATGATGATAGACAAAGGGCTAATTGATGAGCGCTCAAAAACATGTTAAGTCCCGTCAGAATTTAAGGATATCATAGCATATCTCCCAATTATTTTGTTTGTATATAAATCAGAACAACAAAAAATAGTCTTAGGAAATATGCATTAGTTACATATAATAACTATTCATTATATACCCATTGATAATTTACAGTGATAGTAAGTAATGCAAATAACAAATCAGATGGTATCAGGAAAATGATACCTACAGAAACCTCTATATTTGACAACCTAAAAGGAGAAATGTATTTGGACAGTTTACGTGACTTTTAAATGGTATTTATTAACCAATGATGTTCTCAATGGCATTATATTGTTATAGAGATAGAAATGCGACAAACACATGTTGCATCCCGAAGAATATAAAAACAATCAAAACTTGAACATTGGTAAACCAATTAGAAAATGTACGTCCCTGATAAAGGACAATCCAGACGACAGCTCCAAAATTTTAATTTTCAGTTTCACCTCATCAAGACCCGGAAAGTTTTAAATATCAGTTCACCGAAGTATTGGGACATGGGCAAGTGATATTCTCCGGACTAACCGTCCACCAACGTCAGTATCTACCAGTGGTATTTAGCGTTCCTGATGAAGGTAAATCCAGAAAAGCGCTTCGGACGCATTGAAATGATTAAACATGTTGTTTTCAATTTTTTACATCACTGGGTCGATACCTCTGCTGGTGGACTATCAGTCCCCGAGGGTATCACCAGTTCAGTAGCCAGTACTTCGGTACTGACATGATTTAACAATCTTTTCTTAAATTGTCCGTTTATAAATTTTGAAATTATCAAGAAACTTAGGTTTCAACTTCCTCAGGCAAAGTTGACTTTAGATGAATTTGGCTGTCAATTTTAGGTATTTTTGTCATATAGCTCTATAACGGTTTCGGTACTTATACATCCTCGGATTTCAAATGTTTGGCTTTGAGCGTTCCTGATGAAGGTAAATCCAGAAAAGCGCTTCGGACGCATTGAAATGATTAAATGTGTTGTTTTCAATTTGTTAGACCAGCAGCACATTTATATAACTAAGTAATAAGATTATGGTTTACCCGACCGTGGATCTTACTTATGACAAACTGGACACTCTTGTTTTATTTCTTTTGCTTTATTGTTGAAGGTTCGATAGTTCCCTCAAACGGAGTTTATATTTCTCAGTTTGGTCGGAAGATTTCTTTAAGATCAGATAATGTTGTGTAGGTTTTTTCTAAAAAGGTACGGAGATTTACAGGTCAAAAAAATATGCAAGTTAACCCATATTTATACTTATATTTACAGCCTCCTAGATTGTTTACAACTTGATCATGGTATTTCAACGTTTTCGAAATTTATGGCCAAAATAGTGGTCTTATTGTATGTTCTCCTTTTATCAGTTACTTTTTGAAATGTTTTCCCACTTAAAATAAAAAATGGGTTTTGGGTGAAAAGGTCCTTATTATTAAAGATACTGGGCGTATAGTTTTGTACACCAGACAGGCGTTTCGTCTTAAAAAGATACATCCTTGACGCTTGATTATAATAATGTAATAAGTGTACCTGATGCCGTTAGCATTTATTCAAAAATGATTCACCAATTTCAAAGAAACGATCATTGACCCAATTTCACAGAATATGTATGGATGGATTTTTTGCAATGTATTATTATATAATTATGACTTATAAACACACTTTATGACAGACGACTGACTTACAAAGTTATTATTCATTTTACATCACCCATTGTATTTAATTTGAGTATTACTTTGAAGAAACTTTAGATATTTTATATATGTTCTCCTTTTATCAGTTACTTTTTTGAAATTTTTTTCCACTCAAAATAAAAAATGGGTTTTGGGTGAAAAGGTGCTTAATATTAAAGATGCTGGGCGTATAGTTTTGTACACCAGACAGGCGTTTCGTCTTAAAAAGATACATCCTTGACGATTGATTATGATAATGTTATAAGTGTACGTGATGCCGTTAGCATTTATTCAAAGTGTACGTGATGCCGTTAGCATTTATTCAAAAATGATTCACCAATTTCAAAGACTGCTGAAACGATCATTGACCCAATTTCACAGAATATGTATGGATGGATTTTTTGCAATGTATTTTATTATATAATTATGACTTATAAACACACTTTATGACAGACGACTGACTTAGAAAGTTATTATTCATTTTACATCACCCATTGTATTTAATTTGAGTATTACTTTGAAGAAACTTTAGATATCTATATTTATAATAAACAATGTCAAATGCATTTCAGACATAAATATTTAAACCCCAATGGGTATGCAAATCTAAGTTTACTTTTCCTAAACTTTTGTTTAAATGTTGAATTATCATTTCCGTTAAAAGAAAAGCATGATATAATTAGGAGCTCAAGACGTAGTTTGGTTTCTTGATGAAAAAAATATAAAAAAGATCAGACTTGATTTTTTTTTACCAATTAATGAGAAGATACTCCAGCGAAAATCAAAATTGTTAGTTGATTATGTTTATTGCTATGTTTTTAGATCACCTGACCCAATGAGCTAAGTGAGCTTTTCTCGTCACTTGTCTACCGTCGTCCATCGTCGTCCGTCGTCCGTTAACTTTTACAAAATCGTCTCCTCTGAAACTACTGGGCTAAATTTAATCAAACTTGGCCATAATCATCATTGGGGTATCTAGTATAAAAATGTGTCAGATGACCCAGCCAACCAACCAAGATGGCAGCCATGGCTAAAAATAGAACATAGGGGATAAAATGTAGATTTTGGCTTATATCTCTGAAACCAAAGCATTTACGGCAAATCTGACAATGATTAAACATTTTTATCTATATGCCCTGAAATTTTAAGACAAACCGGATAACCCGTTTTTGGGTTGCTGCCCCTGAATTTGTAGTTTTAAGGAAATTTTTCAGTTTTTGGTTATTATCTTGAGTATTATTATAGATAGAGATAAACTATAAACAGCAATAATTTTCAGCAAAGTGAAATCTACAATTAAGTAAGGGCGACATGGCTAAAAATAGTGCATAGGGAAAAATGCAGATTTTGGCTTATATCTCTGAAACCAAAGCATTTAGAGCAATCTAACAAGAAGTAAAATATTTCATTAGGTCAGGTTCTATCTGCTCTGAAATTGTCAGAGGAATCGATCAAACAAGTGTTGGGTTTCTGCCCCTGAATTGGTAATTTTAAGAAAATTTTGCAGTTTTTTGTTATTATCTTTAATATTATTACATTTAAAGATAAACTGTTAACAACAATATTGTACAGCAGAGTAAGATCTACAAATAAGTCTACATGACCAAAATGGTCAATTGACCCCTTAATGAGTCATTGTCTTTTATAGTCAATTTTAAACAATTTTCGTAAATTTCGTAAATTTTTGTAAATTTTTACAAAATATAACCTCTGAAACTGCTGGCAGGTTCATTATAGATAGAGATAATTGTAAACAGCAAGAATGTTCAGTTAAGTAAGATCTACAATCACATCACCATCACTAAAACACAATTTTGTCATGAATTCTATTCTCACGGTGGGTATGGTTGTCCTGCGAGAGAACGTTCTGTGCTGGTGATTCGGTCCTGACGGGTGCTGGTGATCGATGAAAAAAGGTAAACAAAGACGAAAATGATGATTTTTGACGTTTTCAGTCATAAAAACTGGAAGAAAACAGTTGAGATTTTTCAATTTTGTTTCTTATGGGTTCATATGTAAACCATTAAAAAGTTGACCCTCTAAACTGTTTCAGTAAGCGTAACACAAAAATGCTCATTTTCAGAAAATCTAGAACTGAAAAAATAAAACAAAAATGCTCATAGAGTCCGCTTTCTATACCGCAATCCACACGACAAAACTATTGTGTGAAAAAAACATTGCAATTTATTAAAATTAGCATTTTCTCAATTTATTCATGTCCTGATACTGTGTTGGTGGGTCCTGTCATTGTGCTGGTGGGTCCTGATACGGTGCTGTTGATTTTGGATAAGAAGTTGGTCATATTTGAAACAAATGTTACAAAATCAATAAAATTGGGCAGATAATTGTTGTCAATAGGATCTATGACTCCTATTTTAGGTCTTGTGCATCCATTTGGCTGTTTGATATGTGTTTTCAAATGATCGTAACTTGTATAACATAATTACATAAAAGGGCAACATCTTTCGTCCAATATCAGATAACAATATATAGTATCTAAAATAAGAATAGTTTTATTAAGATATTAAATGCCCCTTACATTGATGCTTCAACAATGATCAAAGCCCATGCCGCATAGACATGTTTGTTAGCGCTCCGCATACCCCTCCCCACTTCCACCCAACCAATCCTCCTCATTTCCTCCTTCATTGTTACAGTGGTGTACCAGCACAACAATTTATCACATAAAATAATAACACAAAGACACACATTATTGAACAACGAATGCTCGCAGGTACTGAAAGCTAGTAGTTCAAAGGGTCATTTTCAACTAATAGATAAACCATGTTCTCATATACAAAAATCCCAATCGTGTCGATTAAAAAAGTATCAAAACTTAAGTTCACATTTTAATGTTTGATGAAGCAGAACTTAAAAAGTGTGCAGTGAATCTTGTGCTCACAACAGTTATTGTCATAATTATGTTTACATAAGACTTATAAAGGAATTAAGAAGGTACCAAGAAATATTTTACAGTTCAATTTAATGATCATGAATGGAAGGAAATGGTACGGAAGTTTACATATGACAAAAAGAAATTCATAGTATTTCTTTGCGAAAGACTTAAACAATTCTTTGCATTATATAGTACAGCTCTTCTATAAAAGCATGCAAAAAAAAACTTTGATTGACTTGCTTGCTATGTTTGCTTGGAAGTTTTCAAACAATAGGTAGGCGGAGTTTCAATACATACTGGGATTTGATTGGACAAATACAAACTGACAGGAATTGAAGTTAATGTTTATTGTCCAAACAAATTCTAGTATATAGTAAACAGACTACTTACCTGTCGTTTACAAACATCAAAACAATCATAGCAAGCAATTTGATCAATGGTTTGCTTTGCATATATTTATAGAAGTACTGTAAATTATAAAAAAAAATTCTTGTTGTCGTAGATGGTTAAATCCTCAACAAAATCTCAATCACTTTGTTGGAACGAATAAAGGTTTTAAATCAAATTTTCGGGGACATTTTAGCTTCCACCCTGACGAGGCATGTTAGCTGTTCGTATGCTGTTGCACCTGACGCACGGAAGTTTTCACATTTCCATCTTCTTTTCTGGAAATATTTTACCCAGCTTATACTTGACAGGATTGTTATCCTAGTAAAAGGTGTAACCAATGAATTGAACACAAGTTAAAAATTCCACAATACTATATGATTCATTTTATGTGTCAATTTGTTCGAAAAAAGTCGAAAAGAAGAAAGTTTTTTAATGTCATGATTATCTGTCGCTTTCTAGATCTATGCTTAGCATTTATTTCAGATGACATGGACTCCTCACCCTGGTGACCCTGCTGCCTTTCATAACTTTATCCGTATACATATATTAATAGATAAACAAAAGGCTGCAACTGGTATTTTTGTATTTAAAATGATTCGTTGTAACGGGAATATTTGTGGTGAATGGAAACTGTGAGGGTCAAAATCTTAAATTGCTTATAAATGTTGCTGGACCCAGTTTCGTTATCTGATCTGAATTTTCTGAAATGTGCAAGGTAGATAGACATTGGCCTTTTGATTTTTTTTACTCGGTAAGTTTTGCCCTAATTGCTTGAACTTTTGCAATATTAAAGCCGCTTTCAATGAGTGTGTAGACAAAGGGAATATCTTTGGTTATCTTGCTCGCTGAACAGAAAAGTCATTGTTAGGTTATGTAAACTACCCTACTTTAAAAGTAGACTAGTCCGACAAATGACACATCTTTCTGTCTGTAGGACCAGGCTACTTCGAAAAAAGGAGGGTAGTATACCTTACCTAACAATGACTTCACGGATTAGCTAACAAGCAAGCTAACCAAAAATATTACCTTTGCCTACATACTCAATGGAATCGGCTGTAACTAAAAACTCGAATACATTTTAACAGACAGTGGTCATGTTTGTTGATGAATATTGTTTTTCCTAGATTCACTCTTGAAATATCATTTGGTAACATTTGGTCAAGTAATTTCAGAAAAGATCTTTTTGTAATTACGGACGCCAAGACAATACATGAACCTCACACGACCCCTCGACACAGGTGAGCTTATAAATGATCTTATAGCGATTCGGGTTGATAACCAGTTGAAATTAAGCCAGTTTTTTGTGTATGTAGATTTGTATTGTTTTAAACTGTTATGACCTTTTAAAGTTAAATGTAGGTGTTTAATCTAAGAATTTCTTTTTTAAACTTATATACTTGTTTTACACTCAATTGGTAGTATGAAGCTACAAGATATTTTATTTTTTGAAATTGACATATTCTAGTCTGCCCTTTCATAAAATAGAGAATTTTTTTTAGTGTTCTATCGAACTTTCGAAAAAAAAAAAATACCTGATAACCGTTCAGACAAAAAAATTGTGTTGAAAAAATCTTACAGATACAGCAAGTGAGTCCTAATAGCTATAAGATACATTTTTCTTTTAAAATACAACTTTTAAATCTTACGGGAAACTATTCCAATCTTAAAACTTTCACTGTAACCTCGCTCTAACTTATCCCCCCCCCCCCCAAAAAAAAAAAACCAAACACACCCGCAATACTATTGTCATTCTTATAGTCAGCACTAAATTGTTCACAAACAAATGTGTTTTAAGCTGCTAAAGACATATGATTCAAACGCTCAGAAAGTCCTTTGTTCTATATTTTGGCTCTCCATTTTTATGCAAAACTTTTTACATTTTTATTTTATGGGTTATTGTTGAAGGTCGTACGATGACGTATGGTTGTTAACACATACTTCCTTTGGTTTCTTATGGAAATTTGTCCATTGACAACAAACATACCACACCATCTACTTTATATAAGTATTGTATAAATTACAACGTATTTTGGTGATCTTGCAAAATACTCGTAATCCCGAAAATCGTAAACATATTTTCTTATCTTAAAAGGGGGCAAGAAGGGTTCCATTATCAGGCCAATAAATAAGATTACAGTTAATTAAAAAAAAAATAAAAAAATAGGGGTATTTTTACTCTCATAATAACAGTAAACAGATTCACAACAATGTCAATTTCAAGAAAGCAGACAACAGTTAATTATTCAATAACAGTACAGCATCAATGATCTTGAATATATGCCACTTTTAACTAAAATATAAAGGCACAGAACCAGGACATAGGAGCACAGAACCAGGACCGTTTTTCTTATCACCAGCACAGCGTCAGGTCAATTCCGTTTAACGAACTTGCACGACTTTTGCAATATAATATTGTTGTAATATACTTTGCATGATACTTATGACGCATCAGAGAAAAATTGAGCAACAAAACAGTCGTTTTATTGCCGTTCTGATACAATGTAAACAAACCCACCAGCACAGAATCAGGACCCACCAGCACCTGACAGGACCAAATCACCAGCACAGGACGTTCTCTCGCAGGACAACCATACCCACCGTGATTCTTGTCTATAATTTATGTCCTTTGTTCGATATGCACATAGACCAAGGTGAGCGACACAGGTTCTTTATAGCCTCTAGTTTGTTGGGCATTTTCAGGGCGAGAACAAATTAATTATTAACCCGCCGGGCTGAAAAGAGTGAAATTTGAAGAAAAACGAATGAAATGATATTAAGGGCATATATTTCATTTTTTTGCCAAAACACATCAAAGATATCACTACTCGGTAACCTACTTATCATCACGAAGAAGTACGAGGTTTTTTTTTCTTTAACGTGCTATTATATCTAATTCTGTTCAGACACAACTACGTTTATACCACACATCGAATTGACATATTCCAAACAGCATCACATCGGTAGGAAAATTCCAAATCATAGCATTTCTACACAACAGTAACTCATTTGGGTTTAGAAGGACAGTAAAGACAATGACAAACAGAAGCATATAACAAAAGTAGAGGTTAAGCATGATATGAACATGTATTCTATCTCTTCGTGTTTAACAAAAAAAAAGAGTACGGTTTTAATTTCTAAACATTTTCATGAATAGAAGGATCATGACAGCAACAAGATAAAAGGAAATATGTTTGGTAACCGAGAGAGACGAAAGACAAAAAATGAACATTGAAATGCATCAGTTGAAAACAATCTGACAAATGCATGACAACAGACAAAAAACAACGAAAAGACAAGAAACTGCATACAGAGCTTTAGGACAAGAAACTGTATACAGAGCTTGAGGACTAGAAACTGTATACAGAGCACCCCACCAAAAAAACTAGTGGTGATCTCAGGTGCTCCGGAAGGGTAAGCAGATCCTGCTCCACATGTGGCACCCGTCGTGTTGCTTATGTGATAACGCATCCGGTAAATAGTCTAATTCGGTAGGTCACATTCATGTAAGGGAAGGGGATTGTAGTTACGACGGAAGGAACATATCCGATATCATTTGTGAAACGGTGATTCCATTACGGCCAACCAACTCGTGATGGCGTCCGTAAAATTGACGAAGGGTTGATTTCAACTTCACCATTTGGAACTCTTGGTTTAATATAAGTCTATACAAGACTCATCAGTGAGACTCGAATGCAAAAAGTCAATTAAATAACAAAATAAAAGATCATTGAGGGCCCAAAGAAATTTGAGTTATATTTCCACATCATCTCATTACGTCAAATATTTTAGGATTAGAAACTGTATACAGAGCTTTAGGACAAGAAACTGTATACAGAGCTTTAGGACTAGAAACTGTATACAGAGCTTTAGGACTAGAAACTGTTTACAGAGCTTTAGAACAAGAAACTGTATACAGAGCTTTAGGACTAGAAATACACCTTATCGCTATTTGTCCGCCATTACGGGAAATCACACAGGTTCCCGTAAAATTTGACGTCATAAAACAAAATATCTGACGCCACAATGGAAAAGTGATTGTTGTTTGCGTCAAATATTTGTTTTATTAATAAACAAACCATAAATGAAATCATGTCAGCATTACAAGCTCTACAAGTTAAATTATTCGGTCTAATTCTTTGTCTACAGTAAAGACAGTAAAGACATATTGCTTAACATTGCGAAAGAACTATAAAAAGGAAATGTTCAAACAAAGGATTTCTAAGAATATTAAAAGCAATAAACCATTAGAAAACAATAGATAATGAATTAAAGTTTCCATGAATTTGCGTTCAATTCCTTGCCGACGGTCATTGCAAAAGAAATTGTCCAAATAGCAGTCTAATAAACTATATTGATTCAAATGATGATTATATTCTAAGAAATGATAAAGAAATACGGGGATTTTTAAGGTTTTAATAGAAACATTTTCGTTAGCAAAGTTCATGTATGAAATAAAATTTCGAAATTACAATTGATTAAAGGAATCACATCTGATAAAAGTCAATAAATTTCGTTTCAAAGATTGGCATGACATTATCTCCGTTCTGAATGTATATCATTATTATAAATGGTCCGTCATAGCAATATGTTTTTAATGGGGAAACTGAACTTGTTTTAACTTGCCTTTATTTCCTTTTATGAAAATGTTTCATAACGCATCACAATAATATAAGCAATGAACATACTTTTATAATGACGTTAGAGAAAAGCATTTCGTTTTATTTTGATTTTAAAATTCGTTATGATATTTTGTAGATGCATTATGAAATTAGAATAATCATTTCGTTTGTTGCTTATGCTTGTCTTAAGTTTCTAGTCCTAAAGCTCTGTATACAGTTTCTAGTCCTAAAGCTCTGTATACAGTTTCTAGTCCTAAAGCTCTGTATACAATACACCTTATCGCTAATCCCGGCTGACCCGGCCGCTTGAACTTTTGACGCATTTTTAGCCATGGCGTTGTCAGTTTGTTTTAGATTTATGAGTTTGACTGTCCCTTTGGTATCTTTCGTCCCTCTTTTATATTGTACTTTCGGGGACTAACAGTTCAACAAGATAGGTATCGATCAGTGGTAGTAATTACTTTAAGGGTAAATATTTGACTACACCAGAACACATTTCTTCAAGTAAATTATAGACTGTGGTTTGACCAATCCATTAATCTTATCTATGACAAACTCTTTTCTTATTATTTCTATTCCTTATTTTGGTTGCTGATGTTCCGTAAATTTCTTCAAACGTAGTGTACATTTTTCATTTAAATCGGTAAAATTAAGACCAGACACTTCAACATTTGTCGAAATTAATTGACAAAATATGTGACCTTTTTAAACTTTCTTCATTTATCAGTTACTTTATGAGATTTATTGCACTTAACCGAAATTAAACGGGTTCTGTCTCAAAATGCCCTTTTATAAAACAAATGTATTATTTTGTTGTGCGATGCCTGTGAATGAAAATAAGCGATAAAGCAAAGATAACAGTCTTATTGTTTTATACATCAGACACCCAATTCGTCTTCAAAAGACCCATCAATATAGCTTGACTATGATTGTGTTATTTGTGTATTAGATGCTGTTATCCCTATTAAAAAAGGATTCACCAATTACAAGGAAAAGCTCTTCGCCTAAATTTCAAAGAATATATGTATCAATTGATGTTTTAAAATGTATTATTATATAATTATAACTTTTAAACTCTTTTTATGACAGACATCTGACTTAAAAAGTCGTTTTTCATTTTAAATCACCTATTGTATTCTTTTTGAGTATTACTTAGAAGCAACGTTAGATATCAATACTTATGATAAACAATGTCAAATGCATTTTAAAAATACATATTGAAACACCAATGTGTATGCAAATCTAAGAATACTTCCAGTTACAAGTAACGATTTGTTCGTTTGAATTTCAAACGGTAAAGAACGAGTATAACATAACTTCTTTCATATGAATCATCGAATATACCATGAATTCTTAAAGTTTCCCTGAATGTTTAATTCCTCATTTCCTTACTAAGAAAACATGAAATCATTAGGAGCGACAAGATATGTTTGGTTTGTAGATGAAAAATTAATAAGATACATTTGCCTTTGTTTATAAATTAATGAAAAGACACAAGAGCAACCAAAATTATTAGTTGAATGTTTTTTTGTTGTCATTTTCAGAGCGAGAACACATCTATCAGGAACCAACCGTGATATAAAAGGGAATATTTTGAATTTGCCAATGGCAACTTTTTCATTTTTTGCAAAAACCCAATAAAGATGTCACCAAATAGTAACGTACTTATTGTTCAGGAGATAATACAAGTTATTTTTGTCTTTTACGTGCTATTATATGAAATTCCGTTCAAACACAACTACGTTAATATCATAATTTGCATATTCCAAACAGCGTCGGTAGGAAAAGTCCAATTATAGCATTTTTACACTACAGTGACTTATTTGGGGTTTCGAAGGACATTAAAGAGAATGTCAAAAAGAAGCATGTGACTAACTAGCGTTAAAACCTGATATAGACAAGCATTTTATTTCTTCATTTTAATTTTAATTTTAATTCAATAATCTATCTTCGAAATGTCCTTACGAGTTTCATAATGTACTAACGAGTTTCAAAATGTACTAACGAGTTTCAACATTGGAATAAAATGAAAACTATTTCTTCTACGTAATTATAATGGTATGTTTATTGCTTATACTATTGTTATGCGTTACTAAACATTTTCTAAGAATTAAGATGAAGCCAAGTTAAAAAAAAAAGGTGCAATTTTCCCATTAAAAACATATTGCTATAACAGACTGTTTGTAATGATGGAATTCATTCAGTTCAGAACGGAGGAAATGGCATGACATTCTAAGAAATGAACCTATTTAACCTTTAGAAATTGAACACAAGAACTTTCGTTATCTTATCTTCGGAGCACCTGAGATCACCCCTAGTTTTTGGTGGGGTTCATGTTCTTTATTCTTTAGTTTTCTATGTTTTGTCATGTGTACTATTGTTTGTCTGTTTGTCCTTTTCATTTTAGCTATGGCGTTGTCAGTTTATTTTAGATTTATGAGTTTGACTCTCCCTTTGGTATCCAATGGGAACAAACTGTGCCCCTCTACTTGACGACTTGTTTCTTTATTATTATGAGGCTGACTTCATGCAGGAACTTCTTAGGAAGAAAGATAAGAAGTTAGCAATATCCTTTAACTCTACTTTCCGCTATATAGATGACGTTCTTTCACTAAACAATTCAAAATTTGGTGACTATGTGGAACGCATCTATCCCATTGAATTGGAGATAAAGGATACTACAGATACAGTTAAGTCGGCTTCATATCTTGACTTACATCTAGAAATTGACAATGAGGGTCGGTTGAAAACAACTTTACGACAAAAGAGATGATTTCAGCTTCCCAATAGTGAACTTTCCATTTCTAAGTAGCAACATTCCAGCAGCACCTGCATACGGGGTATATATCTCCCAATTGATACGATATTCCCGTGCTTGCATTTCCTATCATGATTTTCTTGATAGAGGGATATTGCTCACAAGGAAGCTATTAAACCAAGAGTTCCAAGTGGTGAAGTTGAAATCATCCCTTCGTAAATTTTACGGACGCCATCACGAGTTGGTTGACTGTTATGGAATAACCGTTTCACAAATGATATCGGATATGTTCCTAACGTCGTAACTACAATCCCCTTCCCTTTCATGAATGTGACCTACCGAATTAGACTATTTACCGGATTTGTAATCACCTAAGCAACAAGACGGGTGCCACATGTGGAGCAGGATCTGCTTACCCTTCCGGAGCACCTGAGATCACCACTAGTTTTTGGTGGGGTTCGTGTTGTTTATTCTTTAGTTTTCTATGTTGTGTCATGTGTACTATTGTTTTTCTGTTTGTCTTTTTCTTTTTTAGCCATGGCGTTGTCAGTTTGTTTTAGATTTATGAGTTTGACTGTCCCTTTGGTATCTTTCGTCCCTCTTTTATCCATACAAGAACTTCGTATCCTTAAAGAAAAATGTTTCTAATAAAATCTTAAAATTCTTGAATTTCTGTTTTATTTCTTAGAATATAATCATCATTTGAATCAATATTATTTATTAGACTTCTATTTGGACATATTTATTTGCAATGACCGTCGGAAATGAATTGAACCCAAATTCATGGAAACTTAAATTCGGTATTTATTGTTTTCTAATTGTTTAAAGATTTGCATGTAATATTCTTAGAAAATTCTTTGTTTGAACATTTCCTTTTTATAGTTCTCTCGCAATGTTATGCAAAATGTTTGTACTTTAGACAAAGAAAATATTGTTTTAAAACTAGACCGGATCATTTAACTAGAACAGCTAGTGATACTGGCATGATTTCATTCATGGTTTGTTAATCAATAAATCAAATATTTGACGTAATGAGAGGATGAGGGAAGATAACTCGATTGTTTTGGGCCCTCTATGATAAGTTTAAGTCAAGACAACATTGTTTCTCTAAAAGGGTCAGAAATTTACAGGTCTTGATTTGGTACAAATATGTAAGAGAGGGGCAACAGATACAAAAAGGACAGTCAAACTCATAGATAGAAAATAAACTGACATTGCCATGGCTAAAAAGAACAACAGACGAATAATAGTACACAAGACACAACAAAGAACACTCAGCAACACGAACCCCGCCAAAAACTGGGCGTGATCTCAGGTGCTCTGGAGGATCCTGCTACACATCTGGCACCCGACGTGTTGCTTATGTTGTTACAAATCCGGAATATAGTCTAATTCGGTAAGTCACATTCGTGAAAAGGGAAGGGGATTATAGGAACACAAGGAACTTATCCAATACCATCTCTGAAACGGTTATTCCATAACGGTCAACCAACTCCTGATAGCGTCCGTAAACTTTACGAAGGGTGTACACATATGTATACTGATATTGAACAGCATACTAGATTGATAACAACTGAGGCATGTTATTTGATAGATTTATTATGCTTCAACATTTGTCGAAATCAATGGACAAAATATTTGACCTTATTATTTCCTTTTTCTTTTATCAGTTACTTTATGAAATATTATTGCGCTTAAACGAAATTAAGACGGGTACTGTTTTAAAATGCACTTTTATAAAACAAAAATACTAATAAAATTGTTGTGATAAGTGATATTATTTTAAAAATAAGTGATAAAACCAATGATACCAGTCTTTTTGTTTCATACACCAGACACCCAATTCGTCTTCAAAAGACCCATCTATATAGCTTGATTATGATAATATCATTAGTGTATTAGATGCTGTTAGCACTTATCAAAAATAATTCACCAATTACAAAGAAATGCTCTTTGCCTTAATTTCAAAAAATATATGTATCAAATCGTGTTTTAAAATGTATTATTATATAATTATGACTTTCAAACACACTTTATGACAGACGTCTGACTTAAAAAGTCGTTATTCATTTAAAATCACCTAACCTATTGTATTCCATATGAGTATTACTTAGAAGCAAATAAAGATATCTATATTTATAATCAACAATGTCAACTGCATTTTAAAAATAAATCTTGAAATCCCAATGGGTATGCAAATCTAATAATACTTCCAGGTACCAGTTAAGATTTGTTTGTTTGAATTTCAAACGTAAACAAAATGAGTGTAATATAATATCTTTCATATGACTCATTGAATATCAGTCTTGGTGTGCATTTCCCAGAATAGAAGAATTAAATATTCACCAAGAATTTTGCTGAAATGTTTTATACCTCATTTCCTTAAAGAGAAAAGCATGATATCATTGGAAGTGGCGAGACATGTTTGGTTACTTGAGGAAAACATAATAAGATACATCTGTCTTTGTTTATGAAGTAACGAAAAGATACGAAAGCGACAATCGAAATCATTAGTTGATTTTTTCTTACATCTTTTTCAGAGCGAGAACATATTTAACCGAAACCATTCGTGATATAAAGAGGCAAAATTGATGAAAAAAATTACAAGGGCAATGGTTTTTTTTTGCAAAATCACATCAAAGATACCTCAACAATATTCCATGGTTATCTTTTTGGAGATAATACAAGTAATGTTGTCTTTTACGTGCTATTATATCCAATTTTGTTCAGACACAACTACGTTAATACGTTAACGTCCAAATTGTAACATGTTGTACACTACAGTAACTCGTTGGGTTTCGAAGAACACTAAAAACAATAACAAAAAGGAAAATATGACAAAAATAAAGATAAAAATTTGACATAGATAAGTATTTTATCTCAGTTTGTTTTACCAGGTCTTGAAGGCATAAAACTTTGCTCAGTGCTCAGAGCACAAAAATCATGCTCGAAACATGAAATCCAGCAATTTGATTGGTTGATTTTCGAGTCTGAGTACAAAAATCATGCTCGAAAGGTTTATGACGGTGAGGCCTGAAACGGTTGCAGAAGTGATATGAAAATAAAAATAGAATTGTAATGGTATAATGAAACGTTTATATAATTTGTCTGTTTTGTTAAAGTTTAAAACTAAATGAATAATATGGAACAATTTGATGGCCTACCTTATATACCACTCATTTTTATTTTGTGTAGTAACAATAGACTTGTTGCTCTTAACATGCGCATAAGTATTTTAATCAGTCAAAGTATTTGAAGTTTTAGTTTGGATCAAAACTGTATATAAAGGGAAAATAGAACATCAATAAAATGTCGTTATTATTACACCACTATACATCTTTACCATATTAATTTCTGTCTCATTGCGTAGAAAATGCAACAGGACAGTAAAGATCATATATAAGTCATATAAAAATTACGCATTGTCTTTCAAAGGCAAACATAATTTTACGATTATATACTATACATGTAAATTGTATGCGCATTTAAGGTAGCACATACAAAGATTTTTTTACTCCCAATCAGACAACTTTTAACTGATGTAATTCAAAAAGATGTAATTCTTAATGTCCTAATGAAATTATCACAATTTGAAAGATTATTCTTTCTTCTTTCTTTTGGTACCTCATTTATAAAATTTAAAAAAGGATCAATGGAATTACACCAGTTTAAAGATGTCTGATTGGAGGATGAAAAATCTTTGTACTGTGCTACCTTAACTTAACACAAGGAAACATTTTCAAACTACAAAATTATTCTTAATGTCAGGACCTTTTATAGACGACTATATGGTATGGAGTTTTCTCATTATTGAAGGCCGTACGTTTTCCGATTATTCCATCATCCACTTTATTTGATCTTTGGTTGATAGTTGTCTCATTTGACAATCATTAAACATCTCCTTATTTTTATACTTTTTTAAAAACAATTCTGCGAATTGAGGAACCAAAGCAAAGATGCTAAGTGTTAATTACGTTTCTATTTCGTTTCGTGCTGTGGAAAACTTATTCATTGTTCTCTTTGATTAACTACATGCTTTGCGCTAACACTTCCTTATAATTGTCAGGAAACGATTATAATAATCATAGTAGAAGGAGTGTGTCGTGTCTGGTAACATTAACAACAAATAAAGTGAATTCTTATTTCATAATTCAACTACAACGTTACCTAAATAATTCAAATTACATAAGAATTAGAATGGAAATTATAGTACGTCATTATAATAGTGTTGCTTGTACTATTGTTATGGGTTACGAAACATTTTCGAAGAAGTATGATCAAGCCAAATTTAAGCAGGTGCAATGTTTCCATTGAAAACCATCCGTATTGTTTTGCCGGACTATTTGTCATGATGAAATACAATGAAAAGCAGACAATGGCCTGCATTTCTACGAAGTTAGCCTAATTAACCTTTAATATTGAAAAAAAAACCTTTCAAAATCTTATTCTATACAAGAACTTCGTATTACTAAATATATTTCTTTCTATTTCGATCTTAGAATCCCTGTATTTCTTTATCATTTCTTAGAATATAATCATCACCCGAATCAACATAGTTTATTAGACTGGTATTTAGACATGTTTAGATGCAAAGGCCGCGTCGGCAATGGAATCGAACGCAATTTCAGGAAAAATGTGAATTAATATTTTTTTTTTTCAAATGCCTTATAGATTTGCTTGTTGTTTTTCTTAGTAAAAATTAAGAATACGAAATCCCCTGAAATCTATTGTTTGTGCATTTCCGTCACTTCGTTTTGTAATATTATGTAATATGTCTATACTGAAGACAAAGAAAAGACTGGTGTATTATTAGGTTTGATAATTTTATTAGTAAAGTTAGTGACACTTGCATGAATCCATTAATGGTTATTTAATTTAAAACTCAAATAAAAAAAAATGATGAACTTAGCATTATATTATAAAATATTTCCAGTATCTTACAGCACTGAGTTTTGCAGATTTTATCCAAAAAAAATTCAAAGTATCAAAGTCGGGACCTAATTACTTTTTGTTTTCATATATCGTATTTGGCAATTCCATGATGTGAGGAACGCGATCTATCCTACTAATAGTGAATCTTATGTTTAGATATGGAAGTTAATTTTCGAACGTTCGTTAGGATAAATACATGTTGTTAAATCGATGGATGGGATAATTCCAATTCAAATTGATTCCGCCGTGTTTGGGGTTTATGTTCTGAATCGATAAATTTTATTTCTTTGCTACAAATTCCTCATCCTTATTAAGCTGTGTGTGATTTTAAGAGCAAGATGCACACGTTATCATACTTTCCTATGTTTATGATTTTTTTATATACGCTAGGTAATAAGGTGGGACTGGTTTTTTTTACGTCGCAGCACAAACGGGCTATATCAACCTAGCTTGTGCTAATGTAAACCCGAACTGGTCTTTGTAAGGTCGATTCTAAAAATGACCGGCTCATTTTTGTACAATTGCAAACGGGATCCTAGAGTGCCCAATCCTCAGCCTTACAAACTGTGTTATGAAGAAACTTTGTTTTTGTTCCCTACGAGATTGAAATATCCGGCGTCCCTCCGTTCGTCTGTGTGTTCGTCCCTCCATGTGTCCGTTCGTCCGGTCTTGTAAGAGCTCTGACAGTTACAACTCTTGCCGTATTTTTTTTAATGGTTGATATAACCAATATTTCGGACTAGTTTTACAATGGTGGACGATTGACCTTTTTTTTTTAAGAAGACCCTTGGAAATATTAAATCTAAGGAATATGGCCTCGTTACCACTCTCACGGGTACATTTTGTTTTGTATAAAACTTGTATACTATACGAATGTCCTTGAAGGTCTGTTTGAAATTATTTGATATACAATAAAAAAAAAATCGTCCCCAGCGCATGCTTTTTACTTTTAAAGATCAACAACATAAAAAGTGTTGTTTTATTAGTTTGCCTTTTGGAAAAAAATATATGTGCAACACGGGGGTCATTGGTATTTTAAAAGATCAATATATTTCTTCACAATCAAAAATAGTTTGAAGTGCAGCGTAATCTATAGCAATCGCATAAAAAAAGATTTGTTTTTGTAATTTTGGCATTCCAAGTAAAATTATTTCTATAATCAATACTGGGTATGCACATGTAAACAACATAAGTATTCGGAAACTCGCCAAGTATTCTTAGCAATTAACATATCAAGGTCATTGAAGACCCCTTTTAGTCATAAACATGGCGGCAATGAACATTCCGTCGGATGCAGCAAAAAAATGAAGTACTAAGAATCAAATCATAAAAGGGTATCTATTTGAAAAGGAAAATTTTGTCAAGTTATTTGAACTGACTAAAACAGAATCATTCCGAATTTTGCTTATGTCTACTAATAGGATATTTCAAATTAAGACTATTTCTGCGAAATGTGAAACAAAGAACAAATGCTCGCTGTTTCTATTTCGTTTTTTTGCTGCGAAAAATTTTCTACATGGTAAATAACAAGCATTGATCTATAGCAACCTTTCAATTTTTCGTGTCTGCAAACAATCATGAAAGTCTTAATAGAAAAGGGAGGGTGTTTGGTAACATTACCAGCAGACAAACGAGACACATATTGCGGTGGCGGACTATTTGTTAAGATGAAATGCAGTCTAGAAAATAGATAATAATGACTTGCAATTCGTAGAAGTGAACGTAATTGACGTTTAGCTATTGTTAAATAACTTTCGAAGAAAACTTATTCCTTGGAAAAGATTAATATAACTGGAGATAAACATTTGTTTTAAAATCTTATAGTTCCTCTATTTCTTGATCATTTCTTAAAATATCATCATCAACTAAATCATTATAATTTATTAGACTGTTATCTGAGCATGTTTATTTACAGTAACCGCCGGCAAATGAATTGAACGCTTATCTATTGAAACGCAAAATTTGTACTTGACCTTTTCAAATGACTCCAAAGTTTGCTTGTTGTTTTTCTTAGAAAATGAATAAAACGGTTCGACAAATCCCTTGTTTATACATTTCGTTTTCTAATTTTGTCATGAGATGCAATATGTATATACCGTAGACAAAGGAAATACTCTTTTCCTATTAGATTTATTAATTGAAAACTACACATTGTTTGCTCTATGGTCGGATGGTTGTCGCTTTGACATATTCACCATTTCCTTTCTCAATTTTACATACAGGTTTCCATTTATTATCAATTAAATAGAAATCACGACATTTGACGTTATGAGAGGGCGAGGAGAGACAACTCCGATATTATTATTCAGTAGCCTACGACACTGCTTTTTTTCTAAATGTTATTAAACAGGTTTTATTCACAGTATCAAGGTCGAATACTGAATATTGTAAAGGATTTAAGGCATTGTAAATAATATGCAACGCATTATTTTTTTGATAATATTTGATTCTAGTGTTTTCATCACAGCTGTTTAGTTTATAATTCCATTATTTGCCTAATTCAGCAGGTTATGTTCTTTGAATCTGATTTCAGTTACATACATATAAAAAAGAAGATGTGGTATGATTGCCAATGAGACAACCGTCCACAGGAGACCAAAATGACACAGAAATTAGCAACTATAGGTCACCGTAGGGGCTTTAACAATGAGCAAAACCCATACATTTTTTATGGTTTTAATTAAGTGTCGATTTTTTTAGCGTTGACTTGCAGTTCATGACTTCGTGATGAATGTAAACCCAGAAATGATAACAGTTCTAAATAAAACCTTGAAAACTCAATGAAGGGTACATGTGAAGATGTATTCACACAACGAATACCTTCAAAATAAAGCAAAAAATACCATCCCTAACAAACTAAGGGAGAGACACACAACAAAATAAGATGAAAAACATATCGGAAGAACTGAATGAAAAGATGTTCAGAACGTTCCTGATTATGGGTTTTAGAGAAGAAGTGAATAATATAGTCAATATCACGCCAATGAAACTCAAAAAATCATTCGAATGAAGACTTTAAAAAGGAGGTGCAAACGTAAAATAACCCAAAAATTAATACATTCTGTCAAACGTTTCAAGGGCAGCAAAACTGACGAATGCATGGACACATCGAGCACTTTTTACAATCTGCTTCAAAAAGGGGAAAGTAACACCAGTACAATAATCAATCTGAAAATCATTCAGATACTGCAGCGCTATGAGAACTATTTGTAATTTTCTAGATACAATGATTACACAAGACAGATTGTTGACTGAAATTCTTGGAAAAGAACTTGACTGACATTTTATAGAATTGTATTACAACCTTCAAAATTCTTATTTCTTACAAAATTTAACGTTTCCTAACAGAAACTAGGTCAATGTTTTAACTACCTCTAGTTTAGTCCGTCCGATCGGTGAAAAAAATGCTCAAATCATGAGGAAAGCACCAAATTGTGCTTGATGGTACATTTTTGTGTACTAAGCAATATTAGCTATGGACCCACCCTCAACATTCAATATGGCGGCTTATTTCAAGATGGCTGCCATACATTCTAAAATATTTTCCAGTATTGCAAAAACCACAGTGGATTTGATGCTGGAAGCACAAAAATCAACAAATTTGAATGTTTTGGTGTATTTAGCACGATTTTGTTTTGATCTATCTTTGAAATTCAAAATGGCGGCTATTTTCAAAATGTCCGCCTTGAAAAATAAGCAAATATTCATTATTGACCTGAATTAAGGCATTTTATTGATGTATAATATCATTAAGTCTTTGTCTCAGTTCTGCCCTTTTTTATAATTTCCTGGCTTGTCATTTCATATACAAAGTAGTAGCTTTCATAAAAAGCTGCTGTAGTAGCTTTCATTAAAAGCTGCACTATTTGTTGTCTTGATTCACACATACAAGCTGTGATTTGGGATTAATCTGCCCCAAAAAATATTCAGTGCCTATTTTATTTCTTAGGTCGCAATAATTTGCAATTTGAGATATTAAACTGTGAATTGAGAATCATTTAAAGTTTAACACATATCAGTGAAATGGCAGGAGTTGAGGACAACAACGACAAGAACATTGAAATGTCAGAAACTGATTCACTTTAGGATATTTACAAACCCACTACTGAAGACGCTTTAACAGAGGACAACTAAGAAGTGACTATTAGGAAATATAATGTTTAAAGAACAGCTGAGACTAACTGCAATATAAAACAGATCGAAGCGCCAATTAATAAAATATGTGTTTATCTCCTTACGATGCAAGCTAAACAGAAAGAGGCAATGAATAATAATAACGAACAGCAATATCTCAGCAACGTCAGCAGTCTGTAGACAGGATAAACCACAAGGCTAGTGGTAATTGCTTGGCGGAATTGATGATCAGACCAATAAGATAGTCAATGTTGTGGTGAGACGGATGGACAAGCTGACAACAACTGAGGAAGGAGACACGGTTCAATTCCAAAGTGCATTTAAACAGCAGGGTAACTTCCAACAACTAGTATCTCCAATGCTGACTGCAGTGCCTACTTACGGTATCATCCCCGTCGAGTCAATGGCAAATCCTCCTCCCAAATTTATCACTCCATTTATAACAACCTCGTCAGCTTCTGGAGCTCTAACAGACTTTCCATAACAGCAAGCTGACTCCACTGACCGATCCAGGAAAGGGCAGATGAAACCAAAAGAGTGTGGCAACAGCTCTACTTCAGACTTCTCATTCGAGAGAGAATATACTCGATGGCAAGAAATCTCGGTGCAAGAGACCGGAACCGAAGCCTACAGCTCCCAAAAATGGAAATACTCAATTGAAGAGGATCCAAAGTGAATTGGAAGCCGTTTATTTACCAATTTGAACGAACTGCCGGTAGATGACAATGGGAAAACAGGAACAATGTGTGTAGGCTCCCAGATTGTCAGGCCGATGTTGGCTATGAGTATGCTCACAAGGTAAACACAGATGATGATTCCAAGGCCTAAAGAAAAATATTGGAGCAGAGCAGCGCTTCAACAAGGAAGACGATCAAACCAGATTGGAACCGAAGCATTCCTTCGAAGATGTAATTTAAAAGACAAAGAGTCTGCAAGCCATGTAATAGAGAGGAACCTCGAAATTTTGAACAAGGCGTTAAAACAATTGAAAACATCAAAAGCCAACCAGATGGCGATATATGGATCAAAAAGTGCCAATTATGGTGATCGGCAAGTCTACTTTACTGATGGCGCAGTATCACCAACCGATAAAGGAAATATGAGAAATCCTTTGGAAAATGAGGTTCATTAACTAAAACAAGTTGTCACAAAACTAGCTGATGTTATGCTTTCAACTAATCAGCATAACCTGGATTGGCTGATCAATATAACCTTGTTCCTTCTGATCAAATAATCTTGGAAGATCACCTGATCAATATACACGTGGTAAATCTCCTGAGCAATACAATCGCGGTAGATCGCCAGATAGAAATACACCAAAGTTTAATGCACATCGACCAACAACACCCCCACTAAGACAGAGATAATAAAGTCCTCAAGGACAACGGTTAGCATCTCCACGGACAAACTCCAAAAATCCCGGTTATTTTAGACAACGGTCAATTAACTTCACCAGGATACAGATTAGATAAAAGCGCAACCCCTCCTATATTGTCATCAGACGAACCATTTGAAAGAGCTTAGCAGTACGAGGTACTATACATGACCAGAAATTGAGCATGATTGTGGACACTGCTGCAATGATAACATTAGTAAATGAGAAATTAATTCCGGCAGATAATGGAGATTTGGAGACCGTTACGCTACATGGCTTTGGTGAACAGCTTGTTATTGGGAAGATTATAAAGAACGACACTCGACAATGATAGAGTAAACATACAATTGGATGTGTGTTAAGAGCTATTAACAGACGATCTTATGCTAGATATTTTGAACAAACTGAGCGCAGTGATAAATCTGAGTACTCCCACACTCAACATCAACAATAAAGTGATAAATGCGACATTTGTTAACAGTGGAAACGAGATTTAAACTCAGCAAATTTGCATAAAACGAACCATCACTCAGAAATGACTGTTACCGTTTAAACTAATAAAAGTTCTAACCAGGAGTGCGTTTTAGGACCATACTCGCTGACTAGTTGCGAATTGGTTTCGCACGTAGTCGGAAAAGGAAATAGTTGCCCCTTAACTATTTTAAATGATGGCAATCGTCTAATGCGCCTGAAGAAAGGTACGCCTATCGACTAAATAGAATAGTTTGACGATGTAGTGGGGACGGCAGATGAAAACGCGATAAGTGACGTAAGACGTGGCATTGAAGAGACACGAGACAAGGTGCCCTCGGCACTGCCTCAAAGCTCAGATAAGTTACCTAATATTCCAACACATTTAACCTACCTATATTAACGTTTAATCGACTCGCTTCAATATATTTCATTCCAACCATTAAAACTGAAAGCGTTTAAAGAACAATTACAATAACATGTAACATATTGAATAACATTTTGAATTTCACTTTTTGTTTTTGTATATGCACCCATATTTGCAAATGTATGCGTTATAGAAATAACCAAATTATTTTTTTTATATTTCAAAATTAATTGATAACAAATTCAAAAACATGAAGATCATTTTAAAAGAATCATTACTTTCATTTCCGAAATTATATAGAATTCCTTACGGATATTCTTGCTATTTTTAACGTTTTTCCGCCATCTTGAATATGGCAGTCATATTGGATTTTCAGAGTGGGTCCATAGCTGAAATCAAAGGGTATATGACCAAGAACTACTGTGCAAAGTGTCATGCTTTCCTCATCAAGTGAGCAATTCTGCCCTATATCTGCACCAATCGGCCGGACTAGTTCAAGTGTTTCTTAGAATATGAACAGTACCTAAATCTTTACAAACAAATGAGGATAATGGTTTGAAGTTGTGGTTAAATGCGCGATTGGCAGAAAATGCCAATTAAGGTTTTATTTTCGTATGACTAGTCGGTGGTCTAATTATAGTTTCTAAGAAATCAAAAACAAACTATTATTATCTCGGAAATTATTAAAGTTATTCTTTCTGTAATAATTTTATGCGTCATGCAAATATAAAGAAAATGGCTCTCAAGTTTCATTACTACATAATGTCATTTGATCATGTACAAATGTATCTAAACTTCACAATATTCTAATTGGCAAAGCGGGATTACTGAACTATATTGTCGTACGTGTTAATAATGAGGGAGAGACACACAACACACATTATACATACTTCCGAAACTATCCCACATAAATTTTAACGTCTTAGTTCGAAATCGAACTTATTTTTACAGATTCATCGGATAGCAAGCATACAACATATTTGCGATTTCTTCTTGCTATGATACTATTTTGAATCATTATTTTGAAAAAGTGTGCGTTATATGATAATGGCAATGTATATGGTGGCCCTATTTTCACATCAAAAGGAGACGAACTTATACAGTGCTTTCAGTAGAAGCAGTCATCCTTTAATTTTCTTGTTTTCTGATAAACTGTGTATTTTACGGCCTTGTGCATGTTTGTCTTAAGAATGTTTATACATAAGTATAGGTTGACATACCTTTGTCGTTTTACCGAAAAATAATCTGTATAACAATGGTTGGAACTCTTTTAAAATACGCATCTGAAACTATATAGTTAATCTAATTTTCAAGGTGTGCAACATGAATTATTAAGGTAACCATCTCTCGTGTTATACTTTAACCGAAAGCCCACATCTTCTGTTATTCATTTTGATGACTTTGCGCAATTCAAATAACCAAAAGAGGGGTTGAAGCATACAACATATTAAACAATTAAGGTAATTTTTCACCAAAAGAAACGAGTGGCTTAAATGAATACAGTTTTAACAAGTTGTCTATATACCAGTGGCTTAAATGAATACAGTTTTAACATCTTGTCTATATACCAGCTTTGATTATTTGGAATATCTACTAATTTTCACTTCTTCGTACTACGTACATTTGTATGAGCATCAAGATTATTCTCCTTAAATCTGTACAGGGAAGTTTTACCTAGCTCTAATTGTATAGTTTTATTGTTGATATTCAACCCAATTTGTATCTAGTGTTAAATTATTTATTTATATGACAGAACTTTCTTGGTATTCCTAATTATTGGAAGAATTTTATACACATATGTAGTATACCTAAAACGACAAAGTTATTTTTCATTTACCTGTAGATTTTATTAAAACCGGTTTTTTTCAAAAGTGATTATTTTCGAAGGGTTAAATATTTCGCGGTGGTGTCTTGCCATGGCTATGTTTGGACTTGTTTGTTTGCTTTTTGACCTTGAATGTTTGTCCTTGTGTGTTAATTTACGTTTTTTTAAAGTTGAGCCCTCTAAATTGATATTTTAACGTTTGGTTTTGTATGCTGTGATGTTATGATATTGTTTCAGAAAAGGGAGAAGGTTTGGTACCATTAAAACGTTTAATCCCGCTGCAAATGTTTGCACCTGTCCTAAGTCGGGAATTTGATGTACAGAAGTTGTCATTTGTTCATGTAATTTTTACGTGTTTCTCGTTTCTCGTTTTTAAATAGATTAGACCGTTGGTTTTCTCGTTTGAATGGTTTTACACTAGTAATTTTAGGGCCCTTTATAGCTTTTTGTTCGGTGTGAGCCAAGGCTCCGTGTTGAAGGCCGTACATTGAACTATAATTGTTTACTTTTATAAATTGTTATTTGGATGGAGAGTTGTCTAACTGGCATTCACACCACATCTTCCTATATCTATTAACAAGTATCACAAGACATTTACAAAGGCATAAATCAGAGAAGATTTTATTAAACTGCGAGTAAACCCACCAGCAAATTCTAACAGAAATTGGTGTGATAACATGTTTCGTAAATCAAAAATTCTATTTGTATGATTAATCATGAAGACTGAAAAAACAACATCATAGAACATCCTTCTGACAAGGTTCTCTTCGGATGAAATGAAATGTTTCCTGTTGATTAATTTAGTACAGTCCTGTTTTTTTATTTCTTTTATTTTTATGAAACAGCTAGGGACAATCTGTGTTTTGATCTGTGTGTCTGTTCGTTTGTTTGTTTGTTCGTTCATTCTTTCTTTCGTCCGTCCGTCCATTCCTCCGTCCGTCTGTCCCCCTTCAAGTTTCAGGTTTTGGTCAAGGTAGTGAATAATGAAATTGAAGTCGAATCAACTTGAAGCTTAGTGCACATGTTACCGATGATTTGATCTTACAAATTTTAATGCCACATTTGTGTTTAAACCTCTTATTCTTCGGGTCCAATTTACATGGAAAATGATAGTGCGAGCGAAACACCCGTGTACAATTGACTCATTTTTAATATTTTTATATGCTTCCTGTGTTTATTCACTTGAAAACATAGTCAAAAGAGATTGATTTTTATTTACGGGTACAACATTTATCGTGTATTTTTCGCTTTTCCGTTTAGCAATGTTAAAAAGTAACGTTGATATTACAGAGGTATTGTTAATATTGACAGTAATGTGCAAGTTTCTTTTATTATACTTTTAGACTAAAATAGTGTCATCTTTCTCAGAAACAGGAGGAACGCCGTTTTCCTGGAAATCTATAGCCTTGAAAATATATGTCTTCATTATTTTGTCATATGAGTGATATATTACCCCAAACTAATGACTGGATCAATTGCTAGTCTCAAAATAATTATTTGAAGGCCAAACCTTTGTATAGAAAACACGCATTGACAGAAATAAAAAAAACTATCATTTCCTAAAAGGTTGTTTCAAAATTTATTAATAGATTTGTATTCAACTGATGTTGTCCTGTTCGAAAAAAAACCTTACCATATATATGTTCCATGCTTATGATACAGTTAGCCGATCGACCGTTAGGTCTTCATTAGGCACATCAAGGCACTCGCACTAAAAAATATTAACACAACACAATATAAATTTTATGAAAAAATCAGTAGTTATCTAATAATTCGTTTCTGTGAAAGTTGCATTGGGGATTTTTTTTTGGGCACTTCAGTGTTTCTGTTGTTTCGATGTTTTCATCTTATAGTTAACGTGTTTACTTTGGTTTTAGGTTGTAACCCGAATTTGTTTTCTCTCAATCGATTAATGACTCTTTAACAGTGTTATATTATTAGTATATATTAGTTGCTTTTATTCATGTGTTACCTTCATCAGAAACATGTAAACAAATTGAAGGCCAACTCAATTAGTTCCTTATTCAATTGTTGTTAGCAATTGTCACTGATTGTTATATAGACATGTATCAAACATTTTTGTTTCGTTTAATAAATTATCATCTTTGTAATAATTTTTAGATTCTTCCACCAGGTAGTAAGAAATTAAGGTGACTGTATTTACTGGTGTTCAAACCGTAAATTAAGTGTAAGCAGACAAATCAAGTTTTAAATAAATAAAAAACTAAGGGAAATGGAGAGAGAATGTGGAGATACCGGAATATAATCTGGAAATTAAATCATTTAAGCACCTTATAAAATCAGATCTCGAAAATTAAGGAAAAAATGTAATCAAAGATACATGGCTTGAACACGTTTGTACACCAAATGGCGTTTTGTCTGCAAAAGACTTAACCATTGACTCTCTATTCAAATAAAGTACAAATTTAAAGGGCAATTAATAATAATGTATTATCGATGAAGTCTTTCAAATGTTTATGATAGTGTGTTTGGAGTTATGACAAATTAGTCTACAACCTACAACAGTACAATGCAATATTGTTTATTACATTTGCTCAAAATGGTCTGTTTCTAATTGAATCATATGTATAAGTACATTTGTACCAAAAGTGTTTAGTAATAAAAAGTAATAAATTTGAGACATCCGCAGCATACTGATCTTGACATCTGGTTAATCAACTTAACATATATAAATCAAGATCAAAAGAAATCATGAGGAAATAACATGACAGTGTATTACACGGAGATGAATTCTTGGAAATTTCTTTTCTAAGAGATAACGCGCAACTTTTTATGACCCATTTAGAGTTATGAAATATTCTCACAACAGTGTATCGTCTACACTACTTGGAATAAGACAGGGCTGATCATACACATTCAAATTGAACAATTTTGATTACTTAATACCATTAGAAACATCTTTAACATTTGTGAGCCTAATAGCTAGCTATCTTTAAAGAACCAGTATTTCTTAGAATTAAAACCTCAATTATTCGCGTTAAGTTGATATTTATATTACAGGAAAGCTAGGTTCAATTGGCAACCCAGACTAAGGAATATAAATCCAGTTATGACAAGTACTTTATGTTAACCCAAATCATTGTCAATTCATGAGCTATTATGTAATCTTACGGATTTATTATGTAGGACCATTGTTTGAAATAAATATATATAGCGCGTTATTTGGAAAAGTTTAAGGACAAAGGACGATAACTCAAATTTCAAGTCACATGAGATTATGCTTTTCGATGTCTTTGAAATTTAATCGTACTTAACAGTTTGAAATAATTCTCTGATTACTTTACATAATTAGTTATCAAATGTACCAGGATTATAATTTAATACGCTAGACGCGCGTTTCGTCTACATAAGACTCATCAGTGACCCTCAGACCAAAATAGTTATAAACCCAAACAAATACAAAGTTAAGAGCATTGAGGACCCAAAATTCCAAAAGGTTGTTCCAAATACGGCTAAGGTAATCTATTCCTGGGATAAGACAATCCTTAGGTTTTCGAAATATTCAACGTTTTGTAACAGGAAATTTATAAAAATGACCATATAAATGATATTCATGTCAACACCGACTACTGACTACTGAGCTGGTGATATCCTCGTGGACGAAACGTCCACCAGCTGTGGACGTAAGCTGACACATAAGCTGACACAATCATAAGAATGAATTCAACTTCAAATCAAGAAAAAAACACATTTCATAAACTTTAAAATGAGTTACGATTAAAGTCATATGAAATGAGTGACCGGTGAACAATAATGTGTATCCAATTTTTTAACCAATGCATACATATATCATAAACTTGTCTTCTGTGGACGATCTTTTTTTATATTATTTCTCATAAATTTCGTATAATAGTCGAATATTTCAATCGGTCAGTGTTGTTGTGAAAATATGACAGCTTTTTGATAGTCGTGTATTGAAGCCGAAGTTTAACAATTGTCACCCGTTTGTGAATATTCAACAAAGAAGCATGGATATTCCGGTTAGTACGTGTATAACAGGTACAATAAGATATAGTTTATCTTGATGACGGAGCGATGTTTACTTTGGTTATCCATTCGCACTTGCGTATTGGGCTCACCGTATTTTTACGAGAAAAGTCACGCTGCATACGGAAAACATGTCAGCGAATTGTTTGCTGGAAGCAAGTAATAAAAAAAAGTAAACCTTTTCTAAATTTGGACAAATTATAGAATTGTCTTTAGAAAAATGTATATGTATATAAGTTTTATAATGAAAACTAGCTATTTAGCTATAAATAACATATGCATATATTTTTTTCAATTTGAAGCTTCATATGACTTTAATATGTTTGTGAACTAAGGTTTTAGCTCATACAAGCATAACAGACCTAAGATCGTTGTTGCTATGCTTTAAGTGTTCCACATATACCACCTAAAGCATTAAAAGGTCTGAGAATTCATTCATTTGGTTTTTGAATTAACGCGAGAGAATTTTACTAAGGGTTCAAATCTCGTTAATAGATTAGATAGTTTGCTTCAGTTTTGGTATTAATTTTTTTTTTTTGGTGTTAGACAACGTTTTTGATGTGTTTCTTACCTCAATTGTAGTGATTCATTTCTTCTTCTTTTTTTTTTTTTTTAGCTTTTGTAACTCTTCAAAATCTGAAAAAAATATAAACTTAGATTAAGGTAACAGAAGTTTACCGATGTTCATGGAAATTGTGTTTGCAAAAGCGGTTATTATAAATAGCATTTATTTATTTGGTTTTGAATTAACGCAAGAGAATTTTACTAAGGGTTCAAATCTCGTTAATCGATAAGTTAGTTTGCTTCAGTTTTGGTATTAATTTTTTTTTTGGTGTTAGACAACGTTTTTGATGTGTTTCTTACCTCAATTGTAGTGATTCATTTCTTTTTCTTTTTTTTTTTTTTTTAGCTTTTGTAACTCTTCAAAATCTGAAAAAATATAAACTTAGATTAAGGTAACAGAAGTTTACCGATGTTCATGGTAATTGTGTTTGTTAAATCGGTTATTATAAATATCATATGCAATGCAAAACAAATCAAACCGTACTGCAAAAATTTTGTTTTGCTGATTTTTGAATTTCATCAACTTATTGTGATTTTTGTATATCAGACATTTATGAATGTCGTTAGCGTTGGCTTGGAGAAACATCCCTTAATTTATCTTCTCGATTACAATAATTGTAAGTAAAAACTATCTTTAGTAAATCAATAGATTCACTCAGTTGTTTTCTTAAATAACCTTTAGAGATGTAAAACGTATTATGATGTATACTGATCTATTTCTTTTTAATATCTAAGCGTGTTCCATCCAATCTTCCTAGTCATCGATGGTATTCCCATTCCAGTAGCTAGTATTTCTGTATTGGCATACAAATATAGATATTGTTTAATTGAAATTAACTGTCCATTTGGAATCTTTCGGTTCTGTTTTATAAAATTATGGAAATCGTTTGAAATTCAGGAAGGTGTATCATGCGTGTAAAGCTACGCTTCCTTTTCTGACTTTGGCTTCACTTTTGACTTTTCTTCATATAGTTTTAGATGTTCAAGTATTTTGGCTTCGTTTGAGAGCAAAGACATTTTTTCCGTTAAACGATATATACTTGATTTCTTAAATAAATATAATAGTATTTCATTTTTTTTTAGAGGAAAGTGAAAAAAGAAATATATTGAAAAGAACAGTTATTGTGAATGCAATTTTTTACGCGACTTATGCAAAATCTAAACGTTTTTTTTCGTGACATAACCGAATATAACCTTTTCGTAGCACAATAGTCACCCCTGGTTTTTCGTAGGGTTCGTGTCGCCTATTGAACATTTTTATGATTGTTGCTCGTCTTTTGTTATATTTAAACATTTGTTAGTCTTCCCTTATATTCATAATAGAATAAAAAAATGCTTTACCCATTATCTATACATCATATTATGGACACTACTGAAATAAAATCACCTGCTTTATTCCTAGACACAAACCTATAAATAGATAGTAAATGTTATTTTATAAACAAAATTATCTAACAATTGTAAATATTTTAAAAACCAATAAGCTCATCATGATTATTATGTGAAGTAATTCAGGCATAACGGATTTTGTACTGAAGGTGCAATTTTCTGTATTAATCAATAACAATTGTATATAATGTAGAAAATTATTCATTTTTTATGTGTACAGCCTTCATAATAGGTACCATAGCTGCTTTCTTTCGAGAGATCTTTGCACTACATAAAACTAATTGTCAAAATTGTTATACCGCCGAGATCAAAAAGTTATACTGTTTTGACGCAACTCGCAAAACGAAGCTGTGATTATCTTTGTGTGAGTAAAATATTACTTACAACTGCAAATTTTAAGTTGTATTGTATAACTTTCTTTGAGATTATTAATTGTAAGTAGGTTCGATGTTTTGGTTTCTTTAATTGACGACGTGCATTTTATGATCAAAGTGTCCGTTTTATTATGCATGATTGAAAAAAAACCAACTCCAGTGTACCAAGGAATTAATTTTAACATTTATCCATTGTATATGACTATTCTTAAAATATAGAACAATAATATTAACGCTGGTTTTTTTATTGCTCTACATTTTCCTTGTATTAAATGTACTTTTTGTATCCTTTCTATCCGACTACTTAGTTTTCTCTTCTAAGGTAATTATATACTGATATATACGTAGATTAATGTTATTTATCAGAAATGTAATTTGGACCTGCATCTTATTGATTTACAAAAGGAAAACGCCTCTATGCGTGTATTACTTCCATTTTTATACTGAGCGTTTAACATGATTTCCAAAAATTATATATCCGCTTTCATTCTGTGAGATTATTTTACATCCTGGTTGTTGTGAATCAGTGCTATCATTGAATATATCACCACGTGACAAACCGTTAGAATTTTCAGAAAAGCGTGTCGATCCTTAAGAAAACAATTTTGCGTAAACAATACCGGACTTTCTGCGAATAAGGTTAAAAATACAATTGTAATCTTTTATTTTAGTCATATGCAGGATGCATTTTGATGATGTAAGAACATTTTTTTTTATATAACAAACGAATCTATGTTTTTGCTGGAATAATCATGAGGTTATATGACCCGGGTAGGTGTTTTCTATTTATTATATGTATATTTTTACATGGATGTAAATTATGGATAATTGTTTCAATTTCAATTTATGTACAATATTATTTAACTATAGGATACCAATTTTGTTTTGTTTAAAAGTAACAATATCAAACAAGTCAAGGACCTGATAATAGCAAGATTGTTCTTATTTCTAATATTCAACCAACAATTCAGTTTCGTTATTGTTATCCTATTGTATGAACAGGATGCAATTTAAGAATGTTATTTCAATGTAGTAATATATAGTTATTACTAATATAAATGCAACCCTTTGTGCAGCCTCCTTTTGAATTATTTTTTTGATTACTTTAAACTCACGTCTTTGCATGTTGCTTAATTGTGTTTTGGAAAGAAAGATCTATCAAAACCGTAAATTTTATATCATATCTATGCATGAAAAGCACTGAAACACATCATTTTTCTTGTTATAGTGTGTTAATTCGATCTAGATGATATTGAAAAAGTTTGAATGAAAAAAATATTTTGAATTCAGTTTTAAAATCACCAAATATCTAGCTGTCATACTAAATTTGTTATAAAATTGACTATTTGCATTCCATGACTAAACACACATGTTATTTCGTTTCCGTTGTTTGTTATATATATATATATATATGCAACTCGTCTAAACATCAACCCAACAATGTTAGATCTGTAAATTTGCTTTCGCAAATTTTTGGTTCTTCCCTCGCCGGGATTCGAACCCATGCTACTGTGATATCGTGACACCAAATCGCCTGCACTGCAGCCGTCCCGCTAGACCACACGACCACCTGGGCTCTCAAAAAAAGAGCGTTCGCTGGCCGTGTGTTACTTTTCCTCGTCAGTTTTAATCTAGCGGCGTACTACAGTACATGATATAGAAGGCATGAAGATGTTATTGTTACAGATCAGCTAAATTATCTATAGTAAAGGATCCTACAAATTAATGTAATATACAGTCACAGAAAATAATTATATTTATAAGTACGTCTGAGTCAGTGACAACTCTACAACAGATGTATCCATCGGATCGCCATCAATGATGGTGATACATGGCTGTGTACATAATGTATATACAACTCGTCTAAACATCAACCCAACAATGTTAGATCTGTAAATTTGCTTTCGCAAATTTTTGGTTATATATATATATGTACAGTGCATGGCTTTAATAACATACCATTCTGCTTAGGACGATATTCTTTATCCTTTTAAATGCAAGCCATTCTCTAGCCAGTCAAAGTGAACCTCTGAAACATATATATAAATATTTATAAATGTGTATGGTAGGAGAAATACTGGTAATTTTTATGAAAGACACTAACGACAACCTTTAGATATTTGTTACTGGACTAATGTTAATTCACAACTGATCACATTATAGACACAAAGGAATATTTTAATCGTTTAAGGAAGAAATTACATGTGGGTGAAATTATAGAAAATTAAAGGAACAAAATAAGCTAAAAATATTGATATTGATTCTTTGTACGATATTTAATATCTTTAAATGGCGTGAAAAGGCTGACTCCTAATTTTACCTTATATTCAACAAAGGCATTGTTTGAGGCTCAAATCGTAAGAAAAAAATCTAGAATCTACTTTAAAAGTTTTTGAAATGACATATTTATTAGCTATTAAAGTTTTCCATAAAAAGAAAAATGAGTGATATGGAATAAAATATTTTACCCTATACCAAAGGGAAAAATCCTAGAAGTCCGAACATATGACAAAAAATCATAAATAAAGGCAACAGTAGTATACCGGTGTTTAAAATTCATACATCGATTGAGATAAAAAAAAAATTAATAAAACGGATAACAGAATACAACCGAGGGAAACAAAGAAAACACAGAATCACTGAAGTGAAACAAAACACAAACGCCAACTACATACGTAAACCTGACCTGATACATTATTTAGTACATTTAATAAAAAAAAAAATGTTACAAAAGTTATAACATTAAGATGGTATGGGTGTCTTTCACCATCTTGGATTATAAAAAAACAGAGAATCTAAGGTCCAGATTTTCAATTAAGTTAGCAAAATTAGATGCAGGAAGGCAGATAACTAATATGAATTTGCATTTAAAAGAACAAATTTAGCAAATGATCACTTATAAATAATAATATTTATACAAGTGTAGATTATATATTGATTTTGAATGTTTTTTTTTTTAAATGGCCTTTTAAGGGGAGGTATCTCTGGAGTAGTGCATTTTTGAAGGATTGTATATGAAATTTTGCATTTGTATTTTAGCCAGAAAAACGGTGACCCTATCTTTTCTTTTGATATTATCAAAACATTTTATAAAAACTATCTTCTCTTACAATTCTATCATTTAGTTTAGCCTCTGATCACATAATGATAGTTTTTCCTGTATAATCCATGGAGCTTGAGAAAATGCGCGGTGACTTATCTATTTTATTATACTTTTTAACATAAATAACAAAAAAGCTACGTTTAAATTTGGAAAAGTATGAACATAAAAAATATGAAAAAAAATCGTTTTTAATTTAGACTTCCATACCACCATAATAACATTAATGATACTATTATATATTGAACCAGTAGTACATTCGACAATTCATGACTCTTTGGTGTTGATTGTGGCAAAGACATGCCAAAGTCGAAACATTAATACCAACGTTGAAGAATCATTAACCTTAAAGGACCACAAAAAGGCTAACCCGAACAGGAAATCTGAGCTTTGCATGCGTGCGATACGTCTCTCAATTTAAAATGGACTTGAAATTTTATCACAGCAATTTTGAATAGAATAAAATCAATATATGCATTCCAGAACAGATAGCTTGATAGTTTGGTAAAGATCATATTTTTTTAACATGCTCATGAGATAATACAGTTTATCGTCCTTTGATTTATTAATTCTACAACTAAACGAATGTTTCTTTCACAAAATTTTACCTAAATAAAACAGCAGAGAAAATTGTATTCAGGCAAAGAAAAGTTAAAACATCACATAACCCTGCCAAGGTAGGGATACATTTGAAGAAATATATACGGTTTACCGGAACGAAAAAAAAATATATGGGTTTCATATTTTAGACTCTAAAATGGAAAATTATGAGCTTTAAATTGCTTTTGGTTGTTTCAATACCGAGAAAATACTTTATTAAATAGTGTGTCTTTTTTCATGGCAGTCAGATTTTTAAAAGGAAACAAATGTTAGAGAGAATAAAACCCATATCATTGGAGGTAATATGAATTCTAAGAAATCTTTTTCTTACAAACTTTTTTATAAAATATTTTATAGTAGTTCTATATAACAGGACATGTTGTTTTGCAAATTTAAAGTCTATTTTTCAAATTGACCGATTAAACAGTGTTTGCAAACAGAAGATACTATTCGACCGGTTTGTTTCCCCTAACACCCTGCAAATTAAAGGTTTTTTTCTTGCATAAAACATCATCAAAATTGTTAAAAAAATAGAACAGAAAATCACAGATTAATTTCAAGTTAAAAACTAACAGCATTTTTTCTGCTTTTTGTTTGATATGATGTCTCATTGACACATTCCCACTTTTAATTTTGTTTGTTTTTTCTTTTCATTTGATAGATTTTTTTTTAATTTCATTTGAATATACTCGTCGAATTGCCATCTTTATGCTATAGAGTCGCTAATTAATGGCATATAAGTTCATGTAAAAATGATTAAGACATCATCCGTATAAACAGAAACAACTTATGATCTTTAATTTCTCACACAAAAATATAAAGATGAACGAGGAACATAGAACATTTCATTATTAAGAATAAGACGGAAAATGAAAACAACAAAGTTCAATAATTCTGCCTAAATATAGATTTCCCTTTATCCTTTTTGTTACAATGGGGCTGCAATTACCTTAAGTTTTGCTTTGTTTGCATGCCATTAACAGTGCCAATTTTACTGTACCAGATCTCTATTTTGCCCAAATTATACTGAACCACAGTTTTATCTATACGAAGATATACATGTGTAAACATGCATGAACATGCCAGCTATAAAATCTATGTAAAACAAAAGATGAGATATAAATGTAGTGACAAAAGGATTAGTAGAACATTAAGGACCTTACCAGTGTTGTTGGATTCGTGTTGAACAGTCTGTTGTAGACTTGTTTGTTTTTTTGTTGTTAAATGTTTGTCATCTCTTAGACTCGTGATTTTTAATGTCCATTTGTATTTTTTATCAGAGTCAGAGCCCTGTTTTAAATGATAATGATACCAAACAAATCATTTTTTTTTTTGGTCCCTGTATTAATCCTAATAAAAGAGCAACTGATTGACATTTTCTTTTTATTATTTGAATATTTGAAAGGTATTCAGCCTAGATGAATGTTTAATTCAAAAAAAAATCAGAACCACCATTATTTTATTAATTTATATTCAGTATGTATGCATTAATACTTTTTATGTTTGGTTTTTATACATCTCTAATAACTAAAATAATTTAAAAAAAAAAAACAAACCCAAAAACATCTAATTTTTCACATTCAAAATGCACCTCTGTAAAGCAGATAAGCATTACAAATAAAAATGCAACTATCGTTACAACAAACTGTCTATTTAAATATGACGTGTACTATTTACAATAACAGTTTTGCATTATAAATCAAATACTTAAGTGTTCAAATGAGTTGCATAAACAAATATATATCACCTCTAGTAATAATGAGCAAAATTTAAAAGTTCTCTTATGTACTATCCGTGTCTTCATACACATACCATTGTCGTCCATTTTTTACAAGTTTGCATATCACGTGACCTATCATTCATATATACACCCTTTATTCTGATTCAGACATGTCAAAGTTATACGATTGATGTTTCGATTTTAAAATGTAATGATTTTTTAATTGAAATTAACCAAATGCCATTTTAGCTTTTGATAATCTGTTGTACCATTAAAAATCAAACTTATTAAATAAAATTATACTGTAACACCTCAATCCCCCTTTAACATGATGTGACATGTTGTCAAAACTGACTGTGGATTAATTTCAGAAACATCGGTTTACATTTGAACACTAAACAAATATCTATTTTTCTTTAATTACTCAGTGCAATATGCATACCATCAGAACACAACTTATTGAGATTTGTTACAGTAGGAGTTCCTATTTCCGGCCTTTAGTTTATGATTAAATATAAACGGATGTTGATTTTTTTCCAGGTAGATCTACAGTTTTTTTTTTCTGCGGTTGAAATAAAAGTACACAAACTTATAAGGGGGTTGTTAACAGTTTTCACTTCACTAGACCATATGAGTGTCATAGTCAGGTACCACGTCAGTTTATACTTTAAAAAAAAACCGTGCATATATTTATTTTGATTAGGTTTTGCATAGTCAGAAACCAAGTCAGTTGCTTCTTTTTTCATATCCTTGTTTATATTTGATTAATATTTTTTGCTTGTTGGTTTATAAATTATCAAAGAGATTTTGTCTAGTCAGAAACCAAGTCAGCTGTTTCTTTTTTATAAACTTGAATATATTCCTGACTATAATTATTTCCTTTTTTTTTTTTTTTTTTTTAAATTTATTGATAAATTATGAAGATTTTTTTTCTCCGAAACTATGTCAGTTGGTTCTTATATTTTTTCAATCATTTTTAGCCAGTTGGTTCATGATTAATCAGAGAGAATTGCAAAGAAAAGAATTAAGTGAAGTGTTTCTTTTTCTAATATCCTTACATGTGATTAAGGTGATAGAAAAATAAAAGATATAGGGTATCGGTCAGTACATTGGCAGCAAAACGTAAAGGAACAGCATTGTTATTGTTGTTCTTTATCTCTTATTTCTTTCTTATTGGCTTATGAATAACCAGACAGATATTGCCTAGTCAGGAACCAAGTCAGTTGATTCTTTTTTTTTTATCCCTGCTTATATCTAATTAATTGATTTTTGCTTGTTGGTTTCTGAATAAACAAAGGATTTTCGCTTAGTCGTTTAGTTAGGAACCAAGTGATTTGTTTTGTTATACATATTTTATTTTATTACTTTTTGTTTGTTTGTTTCATTGAAAACAAAGAGATGGTGCCAAGTCAGGTTTCAAGTCATTTGTTTATTTTTTATATCCTTGCTCGTTTATTTAATAATTTTTTGTTTCTTTATTCATGAAACGTTAGAGAGATTATGCGTAGTAAGGAACCAAGCAAATTGGTTCTTTTTATCAAAACGTTGCATATGATTTAGTTGAATGAAAACTTAAGGTATGGGATATCAGTCATACATGTCACTAAATCAGTACATTGGCAGCAAAAATCACAAACAAATGCAAAGGAACGGCACTTTTTATATCTGTTCTTCGTCTCAAATCATGTTTTGTTCGTTGGTTTATGAATAATCAGACATAATTTTTCTAGTCAGGAACCTTATATAATTAGTTTTTTTCGTGTAAGTTAATGAATTAGCAGACATATATTGTGCAGTCTGGAACCAAGTCAGTTGGTTCTTTTTTTATATCATTGTTTATAATGTTTTCAATTATGTCTTCGTTGTTTGTTTATGAATATTCAAAGATAGTGTTCCTAGTCGGGAATCAAGTCGGCTAGTTCCTTTTTTAAATTCCTGCCTATATTTAATTTAATCATATTGTGCTTGTTGGTTTATGAATAATCAGAGCAATTTTGCCTAGTAAAAAACCTGGTCAAGTGTTTCTTTAAATTATATCCTTACGTAGGATTTAGTTGATTGAAAAAAACAATGGATAAAGGATATCCATTCTGACACAAAATCAGAATATGGGCAGCATATAACACATAAAGATGCGCTTTTCTTCATCTCAACTTTGTCATTGCTTCTTGGCGATTGAATAATCGGACAGATATATAGTCAGGAACCAAGTCATGTTGTTTTTTACATATCTTTTTCTTAAAATTTTTTTCCAATTCCAAGTCTAGTGTTTGTTTTGCCTTCAAGGATTATGTGTTGTCTTAATAAATATACAATTCGAGGACCATCAGTTATCAGTGAAAGCTTTTCACTTGTTCATAGTATGTCAACTTAATGTAGAACTAAAAGAATGACAACATTGACAACAGCACTTGCAATGTTGTGCCGTAACTGGAAATTTAGTCTTATGTCGTCTTTATTGAGTGGTTGTTATTTTGTTGACCATTTTAATAAAAAAAAAAAGGAAAAATAAAGTTAATTTGCAGCAACTTTGTAATGAGATCTTCATTAATGTTTAAAATTTAAATATTACATGAAGGTATTGAACTGTTAATTATGCTTGCAAGCATTTGTTTACTACTTTCATTTTCAAAATAAAATTATAATTGAGCAGGTCAATTTGTCAGATGAAAACTAAACTCAAGGGGATTTTGATATAATTCTATTGTGAATATATAGTGAGAGATTTGTTAAATTTGTAAAGTATGAATTAATTTTTTGGACTATAAAAACCTTTGTTAAATTTGTAGAAGTTGAACTATTAAAAAAATGCATTTAGTGTTTTTTTTATCAAACCAAGGCGAACAATAATTTAATTAATAACCATTTGCTCTAAAATGCACGGCAAAATATACGCATAATTCTTTAATATGGAAAGTACAAATACCAGTGACCTAACCTTAAATACACATAACTTTCAGAAAGTCTGACGGTTGTATTCAAATCTCAATATAAAGTATCTAAAGATATCAAATAATAATAAGAATGACAATTCTGTTTTTTTTCTTAAAATATATATGTTAAACTGAAGCGTTTGTGGAATCTTTTATTCATTATTTTATCATTGATATATGACTTTGAAAATTGGGATACATTCATAGACATATTGTGTATTTTCCGAAATTAGAATTGACAATGTTACGATATATATAAATAAATATTTGTAATATTTTCTTTTACATTTTCCGAAACCTGGCTGGGTTTTTTTTTTCATTTGCAAACACAATCTAATAGCACTATAATTATGCAAGTAAGGATATAACTGTAATTCACTTTATGCATGCACTAAAATGACTAATGTTTAAGAAAAATATTCTATAAATTTCAGAATATATTTATATAAATAGCTGCATTAAGAATTTTCAATACTTCTAGATCTACATAAATTCTAAGTTTAGGAAGTCGTTTTTGTAAATATTGTAATGTTGTAGAATACCAGGATATATTTCCAGGGAAGAAAAAATAGTATGCAACAAAGAATTATTGCATGTTGCATGTTTCCCCTTTAATAAAGTTTATTGGTAATTTCCGAAAAGATTGAACAATTTAAAACTATTTTTAAATATGACAGTTTTTCTCGTTAGTGCTTTAAGAGTCCTTTAGGTACCTACCTAGCACTGTTGTACTGACATGTTATTAGGCTGATATTACAATGAGACATTTTATGAATATTGTTCACACGGAATCGACATATTGATATTATTTTATTATTAAAAAGATGAAAATAGGTATTGCATTCAATTTCATAGTTAAATTGTTTTGTCAAAATAGAAAAAAATAATGAATTGTTTATATTAAGATAACAAATGCAATTCAAACTAGGCTTACAATATATATTAAGAAATATTTTCTTTTGAAGTTTCGATATTTTTCTTTGGTATTTACTTACATATTTGTTTCAGTATATCTGGATATTTTATTATTTCCTTACTTTTAGTCAAGTCTGTCCTTTTTATTAAGAAAAAAATATATCTATTAAAAGTTATCAACATTTTATTGATTAGGGGTTAGGCATCAATAATTAGATGTATATTGGTACATTAATTCATCCTTACTCTGTATTCTAAATGAATATTGACCAAACAAAACACTTTCAGATTAAAATAAATTGGAAAAGGGACCTGAATATAATTCCCTTATGTCGTACTATCAATTTCTTAACGAAATATTTTCCTTGATACTTACCATTTTCTGTTCAAACATAAGATAATCTACAATTAAATCGCAATACTTATTTGTCAGTGAATGCATATAACATGAAAGATTTATTTTGAAATAAATTAAAAGGGTAAAGCTTTAATGCAAAAATACTACATATTAAAATAAAAAACAGGAGACTGATTGACAATTTAGAAGAAGATGAGGAAAGATAAATGAACTTTTAACGCGATATAACGTATGTTGTTGTCTTTTTTGTGTTTTGCTCACGAGGTCGTTTACATACTTTTGTTTATATCAGAATCTGACTGATATTCCGAACGGCGATAATAAAAATGTTGCATTAAATAACATTAAAAATGCCTTCTTACTGTAGTTACTTTGGTGCTTTGGTTCTCAATTCACATCAGATTCTTTCATTTTCCGTTTTTTGTTATCATGGACACTTATTGATCATTGTTCCAGATGCCGTAAATAGGTTGCACTTAAACTTGAGTTTGATTTGTTAAAAGTGAACACGTGATTACAGTTTTACTTACTCTGTAGATATCAAGGATTCACATCTTTGATACGCATACAAATAAATACAAAATTAATCAAAACTGTTAAATATCAATATTATGGGGAAATTTTTATTTCTATCGAAAAAATAAAGCTTTGAAAAATAGATAATATTTGCTTATTAGTTCACAAGCTGCACTTAAAATACAAAAGAATGATGTAACTTGTAGGTTATTAAGAAATATGTCATAGTGAGTTTTTCTCACAGTAACGTATAACCTTTTATGCGGTTTTTACCAATATGAATATAAGTATATACGGTATTTTTGCCAATAAATCAACAACACGCCAGATACCAAATTATGTTTGTTGAAGTAAGCAGTTGTAGGTCATAATACGATCTTCAGCAATCAACAAAATTCATATAGTAGAAATAAGCGATGAATACGATATTAGTGTCACATTTGAAATCGTTGTATGTTTAGAGAACTATCGGATTGCAATATTGCCTACCAGTAAATAATTTTTACACATTGTTTTCTGTGAATACCTATGTGAATGCCCCTTCTTCGTTTTTATGTATTATTGCAAAATGTAAGAAGGAAAATCGACAGTACATGCCTTTTGTTATGACAAAACTTTTAGGGATTGCAATGTTTGCAAATTATTTGTTTTTTCCTATTAAATTAGTTTCTCACATTTTTCAACCCTTGAAAATCTAAAGTGCGATTATATGTGTTGTGTTGTTTTCTCCTTACATAATGTCTTTTTTATTTCTATTTTTAATCTGATTCAATTAAATTATTTATAATGACTTTGAAAAAAATAGGCAGTACACCAACATAACTCATAACCATAACGTCTTTTCTGAAGCCCATACAAAACATATAAAAATAATTTTCCGAGGAGACCAACTTAATACAAGTCTGTTGTGTCATGATTATTTGCACATGTTTTGAAAAAGGATTGATAACAACTGACTACAATTTTGCAACTTCAAAGCAAGGACCGAAGATCATAAACGGAGAACTTCGGAAAAGTATGAAAAGCCGACGAACTTGCTTTTGGAAGATTAAAATTCAGTTCCTATTGTAAAAAGTACATGTATCTTTCTAACCATCATGAATAACTATTTTCTTTTAATTTGAAGTTCGATTGATGGTGTAGATCACTGTTACTATAAATGGTGTTCTAAAATAATATTGGGTTAAGTTTAATCAAACATTTGCAGTGGTGTAAGGTGAGTTGTGACTAAAATATCAATGACAGACTGACGGATAAAAATATACAAAGATACACCTTCAATCATGTCACTTGTGTTTGCAGTTTGCAGTTAGGAGTTGGCGGGTGGTTTCAATAATTTAAAAGGAAAATCCACAACTGATGATCATACTCAAAGTATAAAGGATTAATCATACGGCTTCTTTGGTAAGGTTACACCACCTAGATGCAAGTCCAAGCAACACCCTTTCTGATACGTTGCTAGGGAACATAATTTGTTGCTATGCATCTTTTAATTTAGAAACTATTACACAAAACTGAAAATATTTCTTTGTTTTAATGACTGTTAATGCAATTATTGGTATTTTTCTTTTACTGCGGGTAAAAAGGAGACATAAACTGACAATTCACATGAATCTCAAAATATGCAAAATTTCCATTTTTTCCATTGTTTTTCAGCATTTGTTTAAAAAAATGAAATCAGGTAACATTTTTCTTTTTTTATTCTGCTATATGGTTACCTATAGTTTGAGGTATATCAAGGACATTTTCATTTCCTTGTGGGTGGTTGCAGTTTTTTCTGCAATGCAGTTTTTAAAAAGACCAATTTCTACAAAAAATGACAATTTATCGAGCATATACGGTATTAAGGTATTGCCATGATAACCAAACATTTTTTTGTTGATTTTTTTTATGTTACTTGTACAAGAACTTATATGGTACAAAGAACTAATGTTCATGTCTACACACCACTGACTTCATTAAGTAAAAATATACATTGAAATAACCATATATTTGATTTTTGTAGGTTCAATCCAAGCCATTTCAATGGCATCAAAGATAATGGTTTTTTTTTCATAAAATATTTTTTTCATTAAATTTTTAAACACAAAGCATTGTTTCTTTACTCAAACTGATGATTAACACAGGTTTTTAGGAAAATCTAAAAAAAAAAAGATACTTACCATCAATTTCTCAATCCTTATTGTCTGCCTCTCTTAAATATTGAGGACGTGTTCCATGTTTCTAATATTTTTTTCTTTATATTTCAGAGAATAAAAGAGGCTATGTGCCTGTCCCAAGTCAGGAGGCTGTTATTCAGTGGTTGTCGTTTGTTTATGTGTTACATATTGGTTTTTCGTTTATTTTTTTATATAAATAAGGCCGTTAGTTTTCTCGTTTGACTTGTTTTAGATTGTCTTATGGGGCCTTTTATAGCTGACTATGCGGTATGGCTTTTGCTCATTGTTGAAGGCCGTACGGTGACCTATAGTTGTTAATGTCTGTGTCATTTTGGTCTCTTGTGGACAGTTGTCTCATTGGCAACTTACCACATCTTCTTGTTTATACTATCAACACTTGATCAAGCACTTGTTTTACTGACTACACTTATGCATTGTGATACAAAATGAATGCATACCAAAAATCATTTTGTGGATTATATGCGCAATTGGAAAAATATATCTCCACCAAGGTGAAAAAAGGCAAATACAGGAAATCTGAAGGATCATAGTTATTAATACAAAATAGCACATACACGATACTATCACAGTCTGAGAATCGGAAGAATAATTTCAGAATTTCAGCGTTTTGGAAACAACTGTTTGATTGTGCAATAGCCAATAAAATATTTTTCGAAAGGCTTGAATTTCGAAAAAATTACTTGTTTTAAGCTACACACACAATTATAAGAAAAATCTTTGATGATGAATAAAAACCGCTAAAATGGATATACAAATGGGAATCAGGTGAAGAAGACACAGAGAGAGCGACAACAATTTCATTTTAAGGATGTACTACTCTGAGAAGCCAAAAATTTCTAGAATTAAACTTTTTTTCTTAACCTAATTTTCGGGTTTATATGACTGTTAAAAAAATAATTGACGAAGAAAAAGAACAATATGCATATTATTTCGATTTTTTTCTAATAACTGATTAAAAAAATATATATCTAAGAAATTTGGAAAGACAAGAACGATGTGGGATGTAAATGATTCTTGTAAAATCATTTTTTGTATCCCTTACCCATTTTCTCAAAATTTTGGCTAAAAAGACTGACTTGATTGGTCATAAAATTTGAAAACTGGATTACTCAAAAACTATTCATTGTAAATATACAATTTTTTCACAGAGTTATGTTTTTTTTTAAATTCATCGATATTTTCCACTTGTATCACATGTTTTTGAAATAATTCCAGAACGAGATTACAACGAGACTGAAACGTCAGAAGAACACATCCTTAACGGCAGAGTGTATAAAAAAATGATTTTTAGTGTGTCATAAAAAAGGCAATGCTCAAATAAAGTGGGCGTAGAATATCTCTTGCATAATTTATATAAATAAACTCATCATAGATACCAGGACTATTTTGTATATACGCCAGACGCGCGTTTCGTCTACAAAAGACTCATCAGTGACGCTCGAATCCAAAAAAAGTTAAAAGGGTCAAATAATATCTTATTCTTTATCATACCTTTAGTTTTGCATAATTTGTTCTTGTGTCGAAGCACCACTGTCCCATATTAGGGGAGTGTTGGTGCCAACAAACTTGTTTAATCGAACAACATTCTGTATGTGCCTGTCCAAAGTCAAGAGTCTGTAATTTAGTGGTTGTCGTTTGTTGCTGTGTAACATATCTGTACATACATTAGGCCGTTAGTTTTCTCATTTGTATTGTTTTACATTTGTCATTTCGGGACCTTTTATAGCTAAATATGTAGTATAGGCTTTGTTCATTGTTGAATGTCGTACTGTACCTATAGTGGTTAATTTCTGTGTGTTTTTTTTTTGTCTCTTTGGAAGAGTTGTCTTATTGGCAATCATTTTACATCTTCTCATTTGTAATTGAAAAAAGCATAAACATTTTAATTTTCCTCTTATTAGATATAGCATGGATAAATATAGATTCCACCTCTGAATCGAGTGTGATATAATATTTATCCACTCGAGACAGTTAAATTTTCAAATTTAAAGCGCGAGGCTCGCTGAGAAATTTATTCCTTCTTTCTTTCATTATGTCACAATAGGAAATTCAGAGGAAACAAGAAAATTTGACGTCGGATCAAACGAACCACACGTTGATTAATTTCTTTTTATACAATGGATGCAGAAAGAAATAAATTGACGAAAAATTAGAGAAAAAGTTAAATCTGTTTAAATGAATTATTTCATCCTACGAAATAATCAGTCGTATGTTTCGAAGGGCATCCGATACTGTTTAATGATGCAGTATTCATTTTAAAAATTAAAAACTATCATCAACAATCTAAACAACAAAACAAAGAGAAAAATATGACTGAGCAACGCGAACCCCATCTTAACTGGGGGTGATCTCAAGTATATCGGACGGGTCACTAGATTTTTCGCCACATCAGGCTATTTGGAATGGCGTCAGTACAATTTTCGAAAGGATAATAAACTTGAGAATGCAAATGGGGAATGTGTCAAAGAGACAAGTTCAATTTCAACAATGACAACCATTGCTTAATAACTTCCTTGTAAGAAGCAACACTCTATCACAGATAAGCTATGCATTCTCTAGAATTTATTATATTTATTATCAACTTGGAGGTTATTATCTATATACAGTTGCATCTGGAATGTTGGTACACGCAACAGTTCTTTGACCTTAATCTGATGTTACCAAATTAGAAAGGAGTATTTCTATTTATCTGCACAAATCTCATTTCAATCGTTTAATGAATATTTTTATTCCTAACCAGATTGTCAACTTCTATAGGCTTCTTTGCAAATCTTGATATGAATTGTCAATGATATGGTTAAACATATCAATTATTCAAAACTTATACTAAAAGATTTTCAACACTAGAAAGAGATAACTGATCAGTAATTGGCAAAACCTTTCGGATTTGTTTGTTCTACATGATCTTCAACTTCGTATATTAAATGGCTTTTTAGCTTTTACGAATCAAGAGTCCCTGATGGGTCATTTGAAGACGAACCGCGCGTCTAAAAAAACTTTTAGCCTGATATCTATGCTGCGTTTATTTCTGTCCATATGTCTTTCATTTTAACAGGTTTCACTCCAATCAAGCAAGAAAAATTCATTGTACCTTTCAAAAACTAGTTTTTAGAATGTTTCATATTACAAGTAAGAGTGACCTTGACCTTTACCATATTGACCCAAAAGAACATATCTCTCCCCTTCTCTATATCTTCTATCTGTGTTAGAAGCACATCAACCAAGCCAGGGGTTTCTCAGTTATTGTTTAAAAAACACGTAGACGTAAAAGACAACTCCATGTATTCATTAGTTTATAAAAGAGAGACGAAAGATACCAGAGGGACAGTCAAACTCATAAATCGAAAATGATCTGACAACGCCATGGCTAAAAAGGAAAAAGGCAAACAGACAAACAATAATACACATGACACAACATAGAAAACTAAAGAATAAATAACACAAACCCCACCAAAAACATGGGGTGATCTCAGGTGCTCCGGAAGGGTAAGCAGATCCTGCTCCACATATGTCACCCGTCGTGTTGCTTATGTGATAACAAATCCGGTAAACAGTCTAATTCGGTAGGTCACATTCGTGAAAGGGGAGGGGATTGTAGTTACAACGTAAGGAACATATCCGATATCATTTGTGAAACGGTTATTCCATAACGGTCAACCAACTCGTGATGGCGTCCGTAAAATTTACGACGTGATGATTTCGATTTCACCATTTAGAACTCTTGGTTTAATAGCTTCCTTGTGAGCAACAACCCTCTATCAAGAAAATCATGATAGGAAATGCAAGCACGGAAATATCGTATCAATTGGGAGATATATACACCGTATGCAGGTGCTTCTGGAATGTTGCTACTTAGAAATGGAAAGTTCACAATTGGAAAGCTGAAATCATCTCTTTTGTTGTAAAGTTTGTTTATAATAGATGTACAATAGAATGTATTAATGTGACTTGAGAGTTTATCAAATGCCTTATTCATATCGTGTGTCTCATGCTCCATTATGTTCATTCAGAATTCCTTACAAATTCTACTGTATTTCTATCTTTTGAAACATATGTAAACAATTGAAGGCCTTTTATATATATAAAAAAAACATATAGGGAAACAGGTTTAAAATAGGAAATTAGTCCAAAGTCTAGATTTGTTATACATTGAACTAGAATGCTCATTCATATTATAATTTCGTTCTGCATAATTTTCAACAAGGGTTGGAAGTTTGGCTTAGAATGTCTAAACCGTTGAGTTATTCTAATGTAAAAATATGATAATTAAGAATATTTACACAATTCTTGTGACAATGAACCAATGCATTGACATGGTTATTCAGTAATAGATACATGCATAATATGTATATATGTATCCCATTTTGACACTAAGATATATATAGTTCATAAATTTGAATAGAGAATAAAAACTGGCGTACAAACTTTTAAGCCTGGTATTTATGATGAGGTTTATATTCAGGAAGCACAAAAAAGAATTCATGAATATATGAGATTATCGGTTATTGTCAATGAAACAAAATACTAACAAACATTTAGATGTTTCATATAGTGTTTTAATTCCTAAGTGAACACTTGAACTTCAGCAAAATTAAATATTGTGTCTAATGTATTCTCGCCTTTCATCATTACCATGACGTAACGAGCTTCTTTTGGTTCTCTACAGGATATAGGTATCATTTCTCCGTTTGAAGCTGGGCCTTTATAATACCCACACACCTGCATACTAGATAATGACATGCCGATGCTAACTTCTATATTGCGGAGTCTGTGTCCTGCAAAAAATATCTAAACTTCATATAACAGTTATCAGAATGAATAAGTGTGATTTTAAATTGTAACATTTTGCGTATTGATGTAGTAATGAAAAACAGTGTTGATCAATGAACGGGGTGTTCAGTGAAGTATAAAATAATATGTGACACTGGAAGCGTACATGTGACGTCATCTTGATGAGATAAAAAGAGGTCTTTATTATTGCGATCGCTAAGTTTTCGTTCCATTACAACAGTTTAACACCACAATGATGACGAAAAAGAACTAAGTTGTGTATTAAGCATTATAATACATATAACCGTTTTGTTTTAACAGATCGCTTATGTAAAACATAGTTTTGCTGCGTAAATAACCCGTTTATCTGTGTCCCCAGGTAGAAACACTCAAATTGAGTTATATATTGGTGTGACAAGAGTCGATAATGATGCCAGATTGACATTCATGTGCAAGATAATAATGAAAAATAAAGTAGAGATATTTAAATAACTGGCAAAAATAAACTAATCCATAATTGTCTTAAAATAAATACTTATGTTTTTTCTGTCGTTATTCTAACCTTTCTGAAATAGTTTTTGAAGTAAAATTTAGAAAAGGGAGTTATCTATAGTAAAATTAAATGCAATCATTGCGTTTTTCATAAACTAGTAGTGTGAACTTCGGATCATTCATATCAAGGTTTGTCTTTCAAGGTGAAAAACCTAAATAAACATTCGATAATTGTTAGAAAACCTACCACAACAATCTTTTCTGTTGTATATTTTAATAAGTTTTACCATACAGCTGCTTCCTATATCAACCCACCAATACGGATTAATTTCGCCGTGCCAAACATTGTTCTTCATGAAATATGTTGTGACCATATAGCTATTGAAATTCCCATCAACAGCCGCACCACATCCAGCATGAGAACTTTGTCCACATTTCTTATTCAATGCTAGATTCTTCTTACCACACGATCCTTGTAAATAAGATAAAACGTTTAAATATATACTGAGCCAAAAAAGTTTAGCAACCCTTTTTTTAGATTTATTTTTTTGTTTTTCCTGCCACAATTAAACATCATTGATATAATCCTAAGGTCTACCTGTTTTTATGATTGAGTAATAAAATAAAATTTTATATTTTTGTTACAAAACTTTTTTGGCGCAGAATATATAATAGCTTGTCGTGAATTCAAAACTCAAATGAGAAGATATGATTACTTAATGCTTAAGGCTCTAGAATCTAGAAACTCGAGGTTCGTAACTGTGTATTTCAAAAGTAAATCTAATTATATTTGTTCATATAAAACTTGAAAATAATTCTAACAACACCAACCAATACTACATATGAACAGTCATTATAAAAAAGCAGATACCTGTAATATGCTGACGGGTTTCTTTGATATTTTAGACAATCTAATGCTAATCTATGATAAGTTTATTTACTTAGTTTAAGCATGCTTTGATCAATGCAGCTTTGTTCAAATTAGTGTTGATAGCAATAAAAACTGCAGTTAATCATGTGTAGCTTAATACGTCTTTGTGTTTGCAATTATAATTTGTATATTGGAATAAAATTTCTCTTGGACTATTCCAGATTACTAAGCTTATTATTATTTGAAAACAGTATAAGAAAACTCATCATGTAAAAGAATAAGAATTCAGTGCGTTTTTTTATTTATATGTCCATACTCAACGTACCTGTTTTCTCATTTTCGATATTTGCAATACGTTCTTCCAGCGTTACAATTTTCGCCTTCAATGAATTGATTTCGACTCTTTTATCAATCTCTTTAAACTTCTTCTCAAATTCAGTGCAGCAACTAATGTTAGCATTGAATGATATCTGACTAGGTTGTCCAACGTGAATCAAGGAAAGTAAAAGGAAGAACAGCATTTCAATTATTGTCTAGTACCTGGTAATAGTTCTTAACTAATGTGCATCTGCTTCATGTAATATAATAGGTTATTGATTTTTTAATATTTTGTTTTAATTTGTCCTTGTAGTAAACAAAAAAACTGACTTCCTTGTTCATTCATTGCTTCACGTTTGCCTTCTTGCCAGATACAAAGAACTGAAAACAATATTGATAGTTTTTGCTGTGAGTTGGAGATCTTTCTGTATCAACAAAATAGAATAAAGAACAACATATCGTAAACTATTACAAGATCACAGGCAACACTGAAAATGTTGTTCTTTATTTTTCATTGCTTTACATTGTGTTATCTTGTCAGATAACAATCACAGGAATCAATAACGGTTATTGATTAATTTGTATCTACTCAATCGACCTATAAAATTTAAACAACAATAAACTACAGTAGCCTAAAACTAGATCATTTACATTATCGCACCACTGGTAAAATATTACGTTGTGATTGGTTTAACGCAGTCACGTCGTGACCCCCTATAGATCCGTAGTGGGTTAGTAAATTTCCTATGGGGTCATGACGTCATGTTTACTGAAAATGGTGGCGTCATCTATTTATGTTGTTGTGTTTCATAGTTTATTTTTCTACAAAACGCAGCAGAAAAAGTCCAGCGTACGATAAATTCGTTATACGATTAACTACTGACACCATTGAGGGTGAATAAAATCCATACTAACCCTCTATATGTACGTAGGAGGTCAGTAGCGAACCATATAACTTAAAATTGTACCCAATCATGTCAACCATTTTATTGAAACCAACTCACTCAAATGTATACCTGCAAGTTAACAACAATTACCCATTCTACATTTGATCCAACAAATCTTCACATGTTGTTTCCTCTGAACAAGTGAAAGAAGAGAACAACTTAAAAGAAAAATAGATGCGAAACCGTAACTCTAACAGTCCTTGTTATATTTTCTGCGGTCCGACAATTGACAAAAAATATCACACGGATCTAATAGCTACGGTTCAATAGCTAAAAATAAACTTGCAATGCTGGAAATTTTCGATTCACTCAATCAATAAGTTGCAAACTGTAGAAAAAAATCACATTGACAAATATAACAGTGTATAAAAGTTCACATTCCAGTATAAATGATTGGATAAAGAAATCCCCGAAATATCAATTATTGAAACGAAATATGAAGTCCACATCTTGTGAGGTGTGTGTTAATTGTGTCCAGATAATTTTTATTTGCACATGCAATTAAGATAATTTATATTGACATACATACTCATAAGTAGAAAATAACGTATTTGCAATAAGAAACTCTTTAACCAACGATTAAAAGTATATACCTACTTATGGTATATAGTTAAGAGATATTAGACATAAACGGAAACTCTCATACACCTACGATTATGATTACAATTACACTTACAGGTAATATTTAAATTTTGGACTTTCTCAAAGTGTAAAAATAAACCGTCAATCCAAAATAATGTCATGATAATGATATTTTGGCAGCAGTCCTTTTGCGCCAATTACTGTTTTTCAGGGGTATCATTCGCCCCAAATTTTGTTTTCCAAATGTATTAATTGCGCCAATATTCGGAACTCATTTGCGCCAATTTACCTGTACACATATCCATCATAAAAGGTAATGATTAATATATATTTAGTCTTATTTTTGCTTAAAAAGTATCATATGTTCGGAGATATTTCACCATGAGGATGAGCATCTGGAGAAAAATGACTTAAAATGCATTAGACAGTCCATTTTACAGAGACAGAAGAACACTTTTTGCTTTGCTGAACATTGAGTACAAGATATGCCAAAAGAGAGGAAAACAGAAGCTTTTGCTGATTATGGTTGATGACACAGTGCTTTGTTTCCACCCACCATGCGTATGGGATGAAACTATCTTCCGCAAGACGTACCAGAAATGGAGCAGAAGCATTCCACATGGAATTATAATGAAATGTTTTATGCATCGCTTCCTTCAATGTTTGTGTTTATGGACAATCAAGTGCAGTAACAAGCTACTACATACATTAAATTGGTAAGTCCCATGCAGCAGCAGCAAGAAGAAGATATTATTCAGAAAAGAAAACATTTGCCATGTAAACTGCCGGTTCTAAGTCGGAATAAAGGAGGAGGGAAGTCATTTTTCATTTAATTGGCGCAATCGTGTGTTTAATTTTTGGCGCAAATGATACTATGTAATTTTAAAACAGGTGGTGCAAACGTAGCCTCGGAGCTCCACATTATCAAGTTTTTTGTTAAATGTTTAAGATTTCGGAAGATAACAGTCGTTTAACAACAATGTGTTACAATAGAATATGTATAGAGATATGTTAAAGTGAATTACACGCAGTCAATGTAAAAGCTAAAAGAACGATGTTTACTAATTGTGTGAAATTACACTTACTTAAGTCAATTAAATAACGACCTCTATTCAAGTGAAACATGTCACAAAAACTTAATACCAATGAGTTAAGAATTTACTTCCTTAACGTTATGGTAGCCATATCATACGATATGGAATTCGGAAGAGTTTTTTTTTATTTGACAGGCATTTGACATAATTTGTATCAATGTAATATCAAAGTGAGTAAAAGATCTCCTAAATCAAGAAAAGGGATTTGACTACAGGAAAAAGTTTTTTTGTAATGCTTTGAATATATTTCCTATGTTTGTTTTTCTGGTAAGTTTTAACTATCAAATTTAAACTTATTCTATTTATCAAAACATTCCGTTTCAAATGTTGAAAATGTTTATGTTTATTTTCATTTAAGACTCTTCAATTGAACACCCCTACATTATCACTATTTCACATACAAAAAAACTTTATTATTCTAATCAATGTAACTTGAAACAACTAATCATGACAATTAAGTAGAAATTGGTCTTTAATATTGTATTACATTTTAAACTTTAAACGTCAGATATGTATATATACAACCAAGTCCAGCACTATTCCTAATTGTTGTTAATAAGACTCTATCTAGATTTTACCTAAGTATGATAACAAAAAATACCAATCTCCGTCGGAAATTTAAAATGGAAATTCCTTTATCACATGGCGAAATCAAAAGCGTTCACACATCAACCGATTTGAAAACAACTGTCATGTTCATGACATTCCAGACATTTCCAAATTTAGAAGAAAAATAAAAATTAATTAAAAACCAATTGTTCAGAGAACAATTGAAGGTCTTTCCACTAGTAAAGATCTATTTTGATATTGAAATATGAAAAATCAGTTTAAAATGTTAGTTACTATGGCTTTATGATGTATTAATATGAATTTAAAACAAAGGTCAAAATCTAGAACGTCCTATTAACCTATGACCTTGACCTGATTTTCAAGGTCACAAATCAATGACCTTAAATCAAAAGACCCTAGGTCTATAATATGTTTGGTTAAAGAGTAATATCACTTTACGCGTAATTCTAAATGTAAGGTGGGCAAAAACTCCCATTTATTGTCTGCGCATCCTTTCAACCAAAATATACAAGTAATGACATTCGCAACTAACAAATTATGAAAAATTATTTGTCGATATGTCATACAGTATTTGAAAATCAGTGAAAATAAGCAAAAATCAAAATTTAGAACATGACCTTGACCTTTGACCTTGACCTCATTTTCATTTTTTTTTTACCAAGGACCTTAAATCTGAAGACCCTAGGTTTCTATCACTTATGGTTTACCAGTTAGAAATGCATATCACTTGAATCAAATGAAAAAGGGGGAATAACTCTCATATGTAGTCTCCAAATAGCTTCGGTTCAAATGAATTGTCTTATCCTGAATATGTAACGAGCAATTTGGTAAAATAAATTTGTCGTAATCTTTTACGGTTGCGAAGGAGTAGTGGCCACAAGGAAAACAGTGTTTGGGGAGATAACTCTGACAACGTAAAGTATTTTGTCACGCGGTTGTAAATTTTTAAAGCGAATAAACTATGTGATATTATGTTACAAATATGTAAGCGACATCTTATGAAACAACAATCCACGCAAGAAAAAAAATTAGGGGGAAGAAAAAAAAAATTAAAAACCAATTGTTCTCTTCTTTCCACCAGTTTATATCTATTTTGATATTAAAATATAAAAAATCAGTCTAAAATGTCGGTTCATATGGCTTTATGACGTGTAGATATGAATTTAAAGCAAAGGTCAAAATCTAGAACGTCAAATTAACCTATGACCTTGACCTCAATTTCAAGGTCACAAACTGAGGATTTCAAATCAAAAGACCCTAGTCTCTAATATGTATGGTTAATAAGTGATATCACTTTAAACATAATTTAAGATATGATAGGGGCTAAAACTCCCATTCATTGTTTACGCACCCTTTCAACTAAAATTATTTAGTTACCACATGTCGAAACTAACTATTTATACAAAATAATTTGTCGATATCTTATAAGGTTAATGAAAATGAGTGAAAATAAGACAAATTCAAAAATTAGAATATGACCTTGACCTTTGACCTTGACCTAATTTTCATTGTTTTGGACCAAGGACCTCATATCAAAAGATCCTAGGTCTCTATCACTTATGGTGTTCCAGTTTAAAATACATTTCAAATACAAAAAGGGAAATAACTCTCATATGGAGCGTTCATATTGCTTCGGTCGAAATTGGACAAATCATGCGAAGGATATAACGAGCAATTTTATAAAATAAATTTGTCGTAATCTTTTACTGTTGCGAAGGAGTTGTGATCACAAGGAAACAGTGTTTGGGGAGAAAACTCCTACAAAGAAAAGTATTCGGTTACGCAGGGTAAATTTCAAAAGCGCATAAACTGTTCGATATCATATACCAAATATCTAAGCGACATATTGCGAAACAAATGTTTATCGCGAGAGCAAAATTTGGCGGAAGAAAAAAAAAATAATCAGAAGAAAAACAATAGGTCTTTCCACAGAAAAGTGGAAAGACCTAATTAAACCTGGTTATATAACTAGCTAAAACTCTCACCTGTTTGATAGTTGCATAGAATTCAATTATATTACAATGTGTGATCAAAGCAAACAAACAAAATTAAAAAAATGTCATAAATTGGAGCACAGCAGTCAACAGCAGTCAACATTGTAATATAATCTTAATTATTATAAAATTTAAGAAAATAGTGCATTTTGTATTTTTTCCGGTGTTATTTACTTACTCAAAACCTAAAACTTGAACGTTATCTTATTCAAAACAGATCATTCATTCATGACGTCATTGTAAAAACATCGATTCTAGACGCTGCGAGAATAAGATAAAGGTAAAATCTGTTAGAGTACATACAATCAAAGATTCATCCATCTTGTTATAGTATTATAGCATTTGACTATGTGAAGCTGAAATCGTCCCTTCGTAAATTTTAAGGACGCTATCACGAGCTAGTTGACCGTTAAGGAATATCTCTTTTACAGTTGACTACGGACATGTTCTAGTCCCGTCCCCTATTCCTCGAATGTGACCTACCTGGTTTTATGTGAGGTTAGTTTTGCTCAGGGTTTAGCTTTCTATTCTGTTGTTTTTCTTCTGGTCTTTTTATTGTTGGCAATGACATTGTTTATTTTCAACTGATGAGTTTAAATGTCCCTTTTGTATTTTTCGCCTCTCTTCTACACTTCATACAAGAATTCCTTTTTTCACACTAAAAGACAATTTAAAAAGATGGTCCTGCTTTGCTTCATTAAAAGGGTGATCAAAGACACTTTTATTAACAAACACTCTGAACCATAGTAAAAATTCTCTGAAACTGACATTATCAATATGTCTGATTACTTGATTGACATCATATTTGTTACTATAGAAGATGTATTTAAACAAATTAATCGGCATTCCCATGGGAACCAACTTTGGTCAACTTATTGTCGACTTGTTCCTTAATTCAGATGAGGATGACTTTATACAGGAGCTTCATAGGAAAATGATAAGAAGCTAGCACTTTCCTTAAATTTCACTTCCCCCTATATTGAGGATGTCCTCTCATTAAATATTTCAAAGTTCTTAGAACACACTCGGAGGTTTGGTGGTGTTCGTGTTTCTCAGTCTTTAATTGTTTATGTTGTGTTTTCGATACTGTTGCTTGTCTATATGTCTATTAATTTTCTTGTAATTACGTTGCCAGTTTATTTTCGATGTCGGTTTGAATGTCCCTTTGATTTCCTTCCCCTTTCTTTGACAAAACAAAGCTGATTTCAAATTATAAATGTGTATACATTTCTAGTTTTAAAAGTTCTTTTGAGATTGCAACTGACCATTATGATGTTTTGCCTCAACCTGATAATGCTCATCTTTTTGGAATTATTTTTTTCTACGTATTGGCCATGGATTTTGCTTCCCAACTGTTTTTATTCGAGCACCACTGATGATTCTTATGTAGATGCCACAAACGTCTGGCGTACAAAATTATAAGCCTAGTATCTTTGGACATTTAACAGATGTAACTCTTCCTTTAAAAATGTTGGATCATATTATTTATTTCTCCCCACGTTATTTCCTATTTTTGGTAATCCTCTACAATTGTATAATCATTATTTTGGTTTTTAATTATCTATAATAAATGCAATTTGTAAATGTAAAGCTTTCAAAAAGATACATTTATAGTTTTTAACAATATTCATGATATAATGAAGTCATATCGCACTGAATATTTTACAAGCGATAATGGCTAAGTCTTTGAATGATTATGCACAGGGAGTGTTACCATACTATATTATGTTAATGTATTTGTTTTGATTTATATTATCTATTCAGGCGGAAACCCAGTTGAAATAGAACAAAAGAAGCTCTTTGTTAAAGAAGGCGATAAATGCTAAACTGTAATGTTTACTATAGTAACAAAAATTTTAAAAGTTAATAGAAACAAATAAAACGACAATTTTCTTCTCAATTACGAAGTGTTTTATTCTAAAAACACCATTTGCATAAGTTTTCAATTTATCTATTATATAGTAATACAGAACAATTAGATATCAAGTCGACGACATAGGCATCTATCAAGTTGGGTGTAGAAAATGCATAACCTCCGATTTAACAAAAATAAATTACCACGGACGGAGAACATATTAATCTATTAGTTCCGTAATTTTCGTGTCTGCCCTTCCATTATGTGACTCGAGAAAAAACTCCAAAAAATGGGTAACAATTGTATCGAAAAGAGAAAATGGAAGTGCACCTTTTTATGTTAGGGCGTGTCTGAGGTGTATATTTTGTCTTTTTAAACGCACAAAGCAAGAGTATTTGATATATCTTCTCGCTTAAGATTCTATCATTTTTATATATCAAAGCTACAGGTTGACTTTATAACATAAAAAAATCACAGTACGAAAAGATGTAATGCATGGGTCAACTTAAGTACCTATCTAATGAATCACAAAAAAAAAGAGTGGGTTCGAATAGCTATTTTTTTACTAAAAGTACTTGGCGATAGTCTTTTAAGTTGGATGATGAAAATGCATATCTTCGAAAAAAAATATTTTTTGTGTGTGATAACTAGGGTTTATAATCTTCAACGACTGAAAATGTTTAGTCTGACAACCGATCAGACAATAATTCTAAGTTGAATCAATGTAGACAAGAACACTAACTGATGCTCATTAGCTAGTAGATACATTTGTCTTTTAAAATACAACTGACATATACGGATCGTAATGGTGCTATATGGATAAATTTATCGGTTTTTAAGAGCAAAATCGGCAGCGCGTCATCCCTACAATGGCTTCCATTTCTACGACTGTGAAAATGAACTGGCGTAATGGGGAGATGATTTTGACGTAGTAGAATCCTGACTGTATTTGATTGATTTAATGACGTATTTTTTCAATTATGAAAGTAACCTGTGCGTTTCATATTACTATGGATGGATTCATGGCGCGGAAAGGGGGTATCGTGTGTTCCACAACTTAATAGTTTATTCTTTATATAACACAGTAAAGGATCTCGGATACCAGCACCATAACCCCCTGCAGATTTCGTAACCTCAAATCCTCTGCCCTCAAGATCAATTAAAATGTTTTCCTGATGACTTGTCACACCACATCTTCCTATATCTATTGTGATAATTTCGTTATTTCATATATACTAGTAGTCAATCTCATTAAACGGAAACTCTTTATTGCGCAAAAAGATGGATGGCTCTTTTCTAAAATTAACCTTGGTGTTATGTATTTTCGTTTAAAAAAAGAAAATTTGGTCGAGACCAAAATATTTGAAAACCAAAACCGAATATAAACGTTGAAGAGCTGATATAATTATAAAGGACACTAGTGTTGCTAACAGCCGTGCGCATGCACACACTGAATTAAAGCAAGAAACTGCGGTTTCTGGTAGCAATTTTGGTTAACATTTAACCCTGACACAAACAAGTCTAAATATTTATAACTTTTTAGGAATAAAGATAAGGGAAATCTACAAAAACGTGGAAATGGTGATTAAAAGGTTTTATGCGGGTCGGTTGTAAATAAAATACTTTAAAAGTACTTTATTTAGCCATGTCGAAAGTCTTGAAAATCTTATGAATTTAACCTGGTTTAGTAAACTGAATAAACTTGTCACTACTATCAGAATGTTTTTTTCTATTATTATCATCAAAATACAACAAAAACAATACTGATTTTTCTCTACATTCAGTAAATAGACGGTCCGAATTTCTGCAGATTAAAAAAAGAAAGTTTGAATAGGTTTATTAAGTAAGTGTGTGCATTTGTTGATATTAGACAAAAAAATGACTAGCCGAGAGTTTTCTTGTAAATTATCCTAATTACCTGATACATCATTTTAGATATCAAGAAGATAACAACCTTCACATATTCAAACGACAGCAATGAAAACGTTGCGTTTTCTTTTTCTAATACTTTTGTTTGAATACACAGATTCTCAGACTGCCCGTAAGTATCAAAATTCTCAAAAATTCTTATTGCCCCCAATAGGTAATGGTATTTCTTGTTGTCAATTTTAAAGATTGAGATATCAGTGAAATTATTTATATGATATATTTACATTAACATGTATATTTTTCATGCCCCACCTAAGATAGTAGAGGGGCATTATGTTTCTGGTCTGTGCGTCCGTCCGTTCGTCCGTTTGTCCGTCCGTTCGTCCGTCCGTTCGTTCGTCCGTCTGTTCGTCCGTTCGTCCGTCCGTCTGTCCCGCTTCAGGTTAAAGATTTTGGTCAAGGTAGTTTTTGATGAAGTTGAAGTCCAATCGAATTCAAACTTAGTACACAAAGTCATGTTCCCTATGATATGATCTTTCTAATTGTAATGCCAAATTAGAGTTTTTACGCCAATGTCACGGTCCACTGAACATAGAAAATGATAGTGCGAATGGGGTATTCCTGTACTGGTGACACATTCTTGTTTATGTTTGTAAATGCTTATAAAAAGAAAGATTACATACTTAATAACATTACCGCTACCTAATGTACTACCCAAGATGCACGTCTCGACAATCGTCATCTCGTCAGTGAATGCTTGAGGTAAAAATATTTTCAAATTAAAACCGTATATAAACGTTACTGAGCCGATAAACCATCAATAAGATAAAGCAAAAAGTTACACATGAAGAACCGTGTAGCCCGAAACGGATACTTTGGTCTAATTTAGTACTTTACAGAATGCATCATAGATACCAGGAATAGCATAATTTATCATTCTCATTTTAGCATGCGAATCAACAGCTGTATTTGGTAACTCTGGAGGAACACCCACCATTGTTGTTTCACTGACCGAAGCAAGTGCAGCAGGTATTTAGTATTATAAGTACATTTGGTCACCGTCCTTCAGACGCTTGTCAAAACAGGGGACCACAGAAACCAGATCATTTAATTCCACATTCAGATATATTGATGATGTTCTTTCAATTAACTCTTTCTGATTGGATTCCAATTAGTATATTCTTCAGAACTAGAAATTAAGAAAACAACAATCACGGCCTAATTTTTCGACTTGTCCCTCGAATTTGATAAAAGTTGTCATTTAAGTACCAATATATCTGACAAACCAGACGATTTCAATTTTGGAATTATCAATTTTACCTACCTAGTAGCAATATACCAACTTCATCTGCATATTTAATATACATTGACAACAACTCATTCGGCAAAAACGTGCAACTGCTCATCAAACGTCACCAGTGTCTGAGCAAAAAGTTGATGAACAAGGGTGTGTCAAAGAACGTCTCTTCCTTTTTCTAAAAATATCATCGGGAGATACTAAGACCTTGTTGATAAATATTCAGTATTAACTTCGCAAATAATACATGACAATATAGACTCTAAGTACTGACTTTGTTTATCATCTTCACTACTAGTATTTGTTATAGCGTTCTTTTTCTTAGTTTGTGTAAGTTATTTACCGTTTCTGTTTAGTGCATTTTTGGTGTGGCTCGTTACTTCTACATCCCGCCATTGTATTAATGTACGTTGGTATTTTTTTGTATTCTTGCCTTTCATTTTTGCATTATATATATTTCCTGTAGTTCTTTACTTGATATCCCTAAAAGCTAAATTTTACACTGTTGTTTCCAGTTTTATTACGACTTACACATGTTACTTTCAGAAGTTGTAATGCGGTAAATAATAGTCAGATTTAAATGCAAATGTAAATAATTTAAGTTATTTGACATGTGTTTCGTACACGTATAACTGCAAAATGATGACTGGAAATCATTCTCAGCTGTGACATTAATATATTTTAATTGAGATGCTAGACGATGAATCGTAACAACAGAAGCCTTATCGACGCACCCTGTCTCAATGCTACATTTTCTCTAATTACTATACTATATATAAAAATATTAATTTTCGCGAACCATTTAGGTCACGGAAATTCCAAAATATGGCATCAGTAAGGAGAGTTGTACAAACAATGTAAATACACAGAACCCCATCCAAACTTGCTTTAGCTAATAGTATTCATCTTATCATATCAATAAAAATGGTAACATTTCTGTCATTAAAAACAAATACATAAATACAGATAGTTCTTAAAGCTTGTATTTCAACAAAGATACCATGAACGTTAATATTGTATGCTTCTTTAACTTTTTATAAATTCTTCAGATCTAGCAACAAATCCAGACAGTTATATTGCTGACACAAAAATCAATGGTATACTTGGTGGAAGCAGTAGCAGTACTGGTATAACACTACAAATAGCAGCATCTTCTGGTACACCCAGAAATATAAACGTGACAACTCAGTTCTCATTAGAGTCACGTACAATTTCACCACCAGAGAATACCTTTTCAGAGAGAGCTTTTGTCCGTCTTATTAAGCCATTGAATAGGGATGTAAGTTCAAATCATGTTACCTTAAAAACAACGCTATGAGACAAATAAACTCATCATATATACCAGGCTTAGATTTGTGTACGCCCGACGCGTGTTTTCTCTACAAAAGACTCATTAAAGACGCGAGAAACAAATACGTGAAAATGACCAAATATGTACGAGGTTGAAAAGCACTGATGACCCAAAATTCCGAAACGATTAATCTTTGAGCAGATCATTGTTTTAGAATTTTTATTCAACAGTTTATTAGTGGACATGCAGTAAATGTATTTGTATAAAGATGTCATATTAGTAGTTTAGTGACCAACAGTTATTGAAACAACAAAACCAGTTATGGTTTATTGATTTATTACTGTAGATTAAAGTTGACAAAAGTATTCTGCTCAACAAAATTAATACTCAATTCATCGATAAAAGCATTATTTTAGGCAATTATTTTAACCTATAAGATAAGCATAGAAATCTATCAAAACTTGACTTGGATTATCTTCAGAACTTATAAATGATTTTTCATAGGGTCAGACAGCAACTACATTTGATGATACAGATGTAATTGAAATGCAAGTCCAATGTACACGAGTGGTGAGTTACTGTTGTTAAAATTATGTATCGCAAATTTAAAATAAAAATAGAGATAAAGCATTAAAGAAACAATAATTGCTTTAATACTGTTGATATTCTCCGTTTCAGAATCTAAGGCATTCTCGGTAATATTTTCAAAATTGTACACTAAATCGTTGTAATTGTTTTAAAAAAGCCCCTAACAATGGAAGTTAAAACAATGACGTGACGATTATTTGTTTTGGAGTACGAACAATAAATATCTTGGTTAAATCTCTATCTGCAAATTTTAAACACGAATGAATATTTCAAATCTTCATGAACTTCAACAAAAACATTTTTTACGGTCAACTTTAAGTTTTCACTTTCAGAGCAGTCTTTACAGGCTACAAACAGAACGTTTTACAATTTATGGGACTTTTTTGTATAACTATAATTGACAAAATCTGACAACAAAAACTATGTTTTGCAGTTATAAAATTATTCAACAAATCCTGATACAGAAAACACAAATTAACAAAAGTAAACATTTATTATTTCAGGGTTCGACATCTTCTACATTTTTCTTGATAACAGTAGATGTACAAGACATCAATGACAACAGTCCGATTTTCTCTGGTACCCCATATTACGTCAGTGTGAATGAGGTCAGTTCTGTTTCCTGTTTAATCTCAACTCTATCAAAGTTGTATGACATTTGAATGATTTTCGTGTCTATTAATTAGCTAGCCGATGTCCCTGTGACATTATATCAACCAAATCGTTTCTATTTTACTCGTACTTACAAGTTCTTATCAGATATCCTTTAATTAAATTATCAGCGATAATACGACAAGGCCTGTTTTCGGGAGTATCCTATAAGAAACTTGAAAAGTTTGGGGTATTATTATGTTTGATTGCTTTCTCTGATCGATCATTCGTGGATAATATTGAATAGGAACTATAAACTGATATATTCTTATTAAATTATGAGTTGCTAAATGATTGCAACTCACACAGTTGTCTAACAAAGTCTAAATAAAGAGGATGTAAACATCTACCGGCTTCAGAACGGCCTGACCAGCCTTATCAGATGTTTGTGCCAGATATCACAGACAAATGTTAAACAATTCAAATTAAAAAAAAACACGCCCTGATTTGTAACTGAGAAAAATATAAAAAGAAATAATATGAAGAACAGCAATCAACAACAAACATTTAATTACATGCTCCTAATTTGGAACAGGAACATTAGTAATGTGTCGGATCTTAACATGTTTCAGGCCGCTATACCTTACCCCGAATACGAGACAGTGGTGTGACAGCACACCATAAGAACAAACTTTTAGATTAAGAATGGAATAGTTTAACTCATTATATCAACACAAAACAACTAACATAAAGACAAAAGACACAAATTAGATAATAAGATAATTAGAAAATCGGAACAATCCTAGACTTATGTTCACAATAAAGGTATTCAGAAAAATAATATGCAAGTGAAATATTGAAGATTTCTTTCCAAATAAGTTTAAATTATCATATTAATTATCAGCCCAATGTTTTCCTACCATTTTGAGGACTTAAGAATAAGGCATACAAAATTGCTATCCAAAGGCTGTTCAAACCCGTAAAAACTACTTCCAATGATGAGGATATGTAGTTTTTTTTTTCCTGTAGAATTCGCTTACAGGATTTCGGTTCCATCAATATTAACATTATTTTCAACCAAAAAAAGTTCAGAAAACAATTTATGATTAACTCAATGATAAAACTACACCTGTAATTTCAATACCTGCTCAACAGCAATTGCATCCAAGATTGTCACTTACAAGAAGGTATGGGAGACTTTTACTCTTAATGATGTAAAACAACGGCTTTTGTTTGTTCAATATTCTCTTACAAATGTCCGCTGTCGTGTTATAACTGGAGACTTTAGCAACATTAACAACAAATAAGACAGTTGAGAATTCTGCCAGAACATGGGATAAACAAGATGGGCTAAAACGGAATCTGAATGGATCAAAGCTGTTCAATCATACATTCACATGATGCAGGAGGGCATACAAAGTCTATGACGTACAATGTTAAAACCGATGTCGTGGATGCTTATCGTCTCTTAGCGATATCGTTATCAATTTCTTAATGTTAAGTACATATATAAGTATTTGATGAGATATGATAACAAGTTGATATATCATTTTTTAGTTGACACCCATAGGAACAACAATATTCAGAGGAATAGCTGCGTATGACTTGGATGCTAATACGAACAAAGATATACATTTTGGAATAATGCCTGGAGATGGAGTAGTAAGTGCACTAATGTATAATATACGCTAGGCTGATTATGAAAAAAGTCTCCTTTCCTAGGGAAATGCAAATCCAAAAGAACAGGGTTATCTTCACATCTAACATATATTCACATATTGGTCAAAAAGGTAAGCTTTACTTATCTCAAATCTTGGTTAAAGTCCATATTTATAATTTGATAAAACTTAAATATAAAACAGTATAATTAGTTATCAAAGATATCAGGAAATATAAAACAGTATAACATCTGCATGAGATTACTTTTTTTAAACAAGAGGCAATCATTAACCATAGAAGAAAAATAGCAAACATCAGTTCAGTATGTGGATTACTTTTACAGTTTTTCTTGTTATTTAGATATTAACATTCCATATTTTTAAAACTAATAACAATAGTTGTTTTTTTATTGCAGACACAATCTACTATAGGTCTTCATGATGCAACTGACAAATTTCAAATAGCAACACCACGGCTCGGAGATATTTCAATTAAGTCTACGTTGGATTTTGAAAAAGTAAAAAAATATGTTTTTCGAATTTCTGCGACAGTAAGTATATGTTAAATGTGACTGTCCGTTCTTGTTTTTTTTAAATGCATTTAAATTCCATGTGGCCAGCTTAATGACAGATTGACGAATGGTTCTTTATATTTATTCTGAACATTGAATCATGAGAAAAACTAGATTTTACCTCTATACTGAGTATATTACAATATCTATCATCCTCAAAGTGAAAGGAGTAAGTTCGGTAAGGCCCATATTTGGCCCCGATCATAAAAGTAAATATTATGAGATAAAACATGTTTTAAGTTGATTTGAAGTCATATAAGAAAGTTAAATAGAACTATATGTGTCAAAGTTCTATTCTAAAGCGTTGAGTATCACAGTTCAAAAAAGACAAGATAGGAGATTTTGCGAAATTTGACAAAATCAGCCTGATTTCGACCACATTTAGGATCATCAAACATAAAACACAAGCGTCGACAAAACTAAATACTCAAGTTAGACAAGTAAAATGTAAAACATTATTTTAAAAGATATTTGTCGACGCTCTATGTTTCCTGTTCAAAATGCAATGGAAATTTACTCATTTTCACTAATTTTTTCGAGGAAAATCTAATTAAATACTACTTGTGGCGTCATGAATAAAACGCAGGTTCTTTAATTTTCAACAAAAGGATTATTTCATATCTAGTAACTGTCTTAGTTATGATTTATTGTGATATTTGTCAATAAATCCTCATTTGTAATTTAAGTTAAAAAACAAAAAAAAGGTGCGGTGCCATTCTAGGGTCTTATCTAACTTTCTCCTTTAGTTTAAAAAATATCGCACACTAAGACAAATTCAAAAAGGGGAAATCCAGAAAACCGACAAAGTCAAAAGCTTTCAGTCAGAGAACAATTGAAAAATAACTGCGATATTTATGAATTGACATTTTCTGAGAGAGAAAAATAGCGGTTAAACCTGATGTTATAGCTGAATAAAAGGCAAATTACAAAGTAATCATTTTGAAATGTTATGTCAACCTTGAATATATTGTAATAAACGGAATTGTGTAAAAGTCTATGTTTAGCAACTTCCCATTTAATAAACATAATTGATATCGGACTTGTTTTAAAGATTTGTCCTGCTTAATTCAACATCGAATTCAATGTCAAATGTCGATTGATTTACGTTTTAAACTTAGGACCAAGCAACAAATAGTTCTCTCAGACACACAAGCACTGTTACTATGACTATTGACGTGTCAGATGGAGATGACCTTGGTCCAGTTTTTTACTACAATGGCTGCTTCCAAGTGGATGATGTGTGTTTCAATCCAACCTATGTGTCGGAAATATCACGTCATTCAACTGCAAGTATTGATACAATAATAACAAAAACTGAGAAAAGAATACAGAAAAATTGACTACTAAAAACATATGAAAAAATGAAACTCAGGCACTACATTTAATCAACGATTTGTATAGTGACCATACAGATCCTTGATTTAATCTAACTTTAAATTTCACTTTTAAAAACATTTTCTTACAATACACTGTCAATCACTATTGGGAGAGTAAGTGATGCTGAAAATAAACTGTCAACACCATGGAAACCACGTAAAAACAAACACCTGTCTACAAAACACGCCAAAGGATTCATGTAGTTAAGGTTTTGTGATTATAAGCATTGTGTATAAGATCATAACATTTGGATGAGACAAACTACAGTAATAGAACGGAAACGAAAGATCTAGCAATTTTCCTTCTATAAAGGGGCATAGCTCATGAATAGCAGAAGTTTTGCAAACCAATTTCTAACTTGATCTGCTTTAATGTTTTTCTTTATAAGTATGGTGTTTTAAGTTTTAATATATTTTGCTGAGGCAATCTAAAGTTAGAAAACGGAAACCAATGTTTGATACTAACGTGCCGGACGGACTGGACAGACGGGACAGGACAGACTTTTAAATGTAAATGTTAACCCATCCAATGACAACAGTACAGCCGGTATGGGACACTATTTTGCATATGCAATACCTCAAAAACGCTTTTTTTAAATATGATATCAAAGCAGAAAATTACAAAGGGTAACATTCTATGTGTACAGTGCATATGAATCTTATAAAAGTCATTTTCCCTAGACAGCACAACTAATTCTAACAGGAGCTGAAAACCAGAGTATAATAAATTCCATAATAGCAAGAGACCAGGACACTTTAAATGCTCGTATACAATTGAGTATTGTAGAAAGTAAGTATTGAAAGACAACAACCTTTAAGGTACATCTTACATCATGAAAGATTCCTGCTGTGTAGAAATTACTTACATCATAACCGTATCAGAATGTTTTATCGGGTTTCCATTATTCTTTTTGGTAGACAATATACCGAGAAATCAACTCTACCGGACCGTTCAGGTCTCATTTATTAGTATTAATGTACAAAACTATTAAACGCTAATTACGAATACAAATAAAATTCAACTGCCTTTATAGAGGCCTAAGTTGCAAACAAAACCCGACGCGAAAACACACTATCTACAGTTTTTTTGTGTGTATAAGGTATAAAGATAATATAATTAACGGTACTAATTTTTCTGCAATACAATTCGACAATAAATATCTCCTCAGTGATGATCGAGGCCAAAATACGCTCAAACATATTTGAAAATCCAAAAATCATCTAAAATAATTAACAGCTTATAAACCATAAACGACAAAAAGTATAGCAAGAGCCGGGTACGGAATTATAGCTTTGCATGAGGGAGATTTCTAAATTTTAATAATTTTCAAAATTTTGTAACAGCTAATTAGATACTAGTTCTGGCTAGTTATTTGTTGATACCAACGGGTTAAACAGTTTACTAGCTGAGGTAACGACAGTTGCAGTAACAACATAAATTATAACAATGTTCATACACCCGATAAGCACTTCGACAATACATGTCTCTTGAGCGAAGCTCGATAACAAAATATTTGAAAATTCAAATAAAATAACAGCTTACACAAAGGAAAAGAAAATATATTCCAAGCCGGGTAAGGAATGAGAGGTTAGCACGAGGGAGATATATTCCTTGGAATGAAATGATTTCCAAAAATGTGTAGCAGACACTTTTAACAAAACAATATCCGTATTTTCATGTCTAAAGTATTCGCTACTAGGCTGGTGATTAAAAAAAAATATTTGTTTAAGGTGCGACATTCAACATTGACACTGGTGTCACATTAAACATTGGATAGTTGTATCTTATTTTAATACTGGTCAGCAGATCGAAATATTATGTAAATTCTATTTTGATTACATTTTCTTATGTATTTACATTTAGCATTGCCCCCGGGATATAAAGACAAGTTTACCCTGATAAATACGACCAACACCGGAACATTTTCCAGTGTATCGGTAACGCAGATTGAACCTCTAGGTAGCAGTGACGTTAATATTTTGAAAATCATCATTAAGGTAAGAGAAGTCAGAAGACAGTGGCGGATTTAGGGGGGCAGGGGGCCCGCCCCCCCCCCCTTTTTGGGAAAAATTTGGTTGCTTATATAGGGAATCACTGAAGCGTAACTGGAGCGGGCCCCTCTTAGGTCAGTCAGTGGGCCCCCACTTATGAAAATTTCTGGATCCCCCCACTGGAAGAATCGCTGAATTGATGGAAATATTCGTATATAATGAAGGTGAAAGTCGAGAAAGAGGTCAAAATTCTTCATCTTTTATAGAATTTTTTCTGCCGAAGTTAATTTTTTTTGTGATGACATCTACCTCAATACTATCAGTTATAAACTCACCGAGAGCAGATTTGTATGGTCTTGATTAATATTGCATAGCGACGATTATACAATCAATGATCAATTATTTACTTCACCAAATGCCCATTACTACAATTTTTGAATATTCAAAACATGGAAGCGATGGTTTTATAGGAGGAGATATATTCCGTAATTTAGAATAATGTCCTAACTATAAAAAAACAGATTTCAATAACAACCATTCCAGTACAGAATTACCACCTTTTTGTCTAGTAATTACATAAAAGAGGGACAAAAGATATAAGAGGGACAGTCAAACTCATAACTCGAAAATAAACTGACAACATAATGGCTAAAAATGAAAAGGACAAACAGACAAACAACAGTACACATGACACAACATAAGAGACGAACAACCCACCACTACACGTAATTTCTATTTCCAATGTTTGTGTAATTTCCAAGATTTTGTCGTTAACTTAATATATGTTCTTTTTAATACCCATCGATACTCGCTGCTTTTGTTTACAGGCTACCGAGTTGACAGACAACAGACTTTTCAGTCGAGCTGTAGTTGACGTACACATTTACCCATCAAATAGTTCTTGCCTTGAAAAAGGTAATGTTCTGTCGTTTAACCTAAATATCAGATCTAGTCTCCTTTTCTTTTTTGTTGTTATGCAGCATTGTGAATTATCTACCATTATGATAATAAACTAGAACATAATTATAATCAAAGATCTTTGTTTTCAAATTTTGTCTATGCAAAACGACTGATGTGAAATAGTATTAATTAGATATAAAGATTTTATTATACTAGTATAGAAACTTTTCTTCATGAACTTTCAACGCTAGAAACTTAAAGGTTTGAGAGCGAAAAATTAAAGGGCCGTGAAAATAATTTACTGTCAATATAGAAATATTGATAGAAGGAGATTTTCCGTATAGAAAAATAAACAAAGCTATAAAACCAAACATGCAGCCGGTGACCCCAATAATTCAAGATCTTTAAACCGTCCCAGGTCGAAATATGACATTGCTACTGTTACGGCCAGAAATCGCCTTTAAATTGTAGCCAACAAAAGACACAAATCAATAATAAAATTTAACAATATTTATTATACAAAAGTTTACAAGAAGTATTACACAAATATTACTGTCAACTTAACTGTCAAAATATGAGTCCAATCTTTTATCTTTATCTGTATCCGGATATCTTTGGGAATCCAATCTGAATATTACGGTCACAATCCAGTATGATGTTGTTTGCAGAATAAAAATGTCAATCCAAATGCTATGAATATTAATGTCTATCGATGTCTAAGTCCAAATCCAAGAGTGAGCGTTTAACTTTAGTGTCTGTATATATATAATTGTCAAGGAAAATTCTAGAACAATCTATACTGGAACATCCTAGAAAGTTGCAATGGAAGTTACTAGTAAAATGTAGAAGTTTATATAACGCATCTTTTATTAGGATCATTCTGGAAAGTTCCAATCATTCTGTAATTGTTCCAGTGATTTCTAAACTGCACAGTTCTAAGATTATTCTGTAAACATCTATCAGGCCATACAACACAAATTAGGCCAACATAAATAAATACAAATATTACAATATCATAACACCTCCCCCCTTAAAAGAAGTTTTAGTGTAACAAAAACTTATCATGAATAATATGAACAAAAATACATAGTATATACAAAGTGTTTTAATAAGCTCTAGATAAAGCATCTGCTATTACATTATCTTTACCCTTAATGTGTTTTACAATTACATCATATTCCTGTAACAATAAACTCCACCTAGTCAACCTCTGATTCTTGTTTCTCATTTTATGTATGAAGGTGAGAGGATTATGATCAGTACAAACAAGAATAGGATATACAGTGGGATTCAAATATACATCAAAATGTTGAAGTGCTGACAACATTGCAAAACCCTCTTTTTCAATAGTTGAATAATTTTTCTGATGTTTATCTAATTTCTTAGAAAAATATGATATAGGTTTCTCAACATTATCATCTGTCTCTTGATATAAAACAGCTCCAATTCCTACATCACTTGCATCAACGGCAAGTTTAAATTGTTTTTCAAAGTCTGGAGTAATCAGAACTGGACTATTAATTAAAAGTGATTTGCTATTTTCAAAAGCGTTTTGACAATTTTCACTCCAGATAAATTTAGAATCTTTTCGTAAAAGATGAGTCAATGGTTGAACCACAGTAGCAAAATTTGAACAAAATTTTCTGTAAAATCCAATCATGCCTAAATATCTCATAAGTTGTTTTCTATTTGTAGGAGGAGGAAATTTGGAAATAGCTTCCACTTTAGCCATAATAGGTTTCACTTGACCTTGGCCAACTGTATGCCCTAAATAATCAACAATTGCCTGACAAAATTCACTTTTACCCAGGTTAATTGTCAAATTTGATTGTGACAATCTATCAAAAGTATTATACAAATGTGTTAAATGCTGTTCCCAGCTATCACTACATACAATTAGATCATCAATGTAAGCATAAAAACAGTTTAAATCTTTTATAACATTATTGATCATTCTTTGAAATGTAGCTGGTGCACTTTTCATGCCAAGCGGCATTACAGTATATTGAAATAAGCCATCTGGTGTAACAAAAGCTGATATTTCACGAGCTCTCTGTGTCAATGGAACTTGCCAATAACCTTTCAACAAATCAAATTTGCTCACAAATTTTGCTTGACCAATGTTGTCAATACAATCGTCTATCCTTGGAATCGGATAGGAATCAGATTTTGAGACTGAATTTACTTTTCTGAAATCAGTCACGAAACGAAAGGTTTTATCTGGTTTTTGGCACAAGGAGACAAGGAGAGCTCCATTCACTGTTACTCGGCTCAATAATTTCATTGTCCAGCATATATTTAATTTCTTTTCTCATAGCTTCAAGTTTGAGTGGATTGAGCCGATAAGGATGTTGCTTAATTGGAGAAGCATCTCCTACATCAACATCATGACAAACAGCAGTGGTTTTGTTTGGCACATCTGGAAAAAGATTTTTAAAAGAAAATACCAAAGTTTTTATTTCTTCTCTACGATCAAAAGACAGATGTGCAAGTTTTGAGTCTAAATTTGACAAAATTTCTGAATTTTTCAATCTAACTGTCTCTTTCAAAGTTTTAGAAATAAAAGGTGGTTCAATTACATCTGGTTTGTCATGATTGTTCTCAAATTTAACCATGCCTAAAGTGGCAACTGGTTTACTCTCACATTCATTAGTACGCTCAAAATATGGTTTTAAAATATTAATATGACACACTCTGTTTTGTTTACGCCTGGAGTTTTTACAATATAATTCAAATCATTGATTTTACTCTCTATTGTATAAGGACCACAATATTTAGCCTGTAAAGGATATCCAGGGACTGGCAAAAATACAAGTACCCTATCACCAGGCTCAAAAACTCTGTTCCTGGCATCTTTATCATACCATATTTTCATCTTGTTTTGTACATTTTTTAAGTTTTTCTGAGCAATTTGACAAGCAGTATACAATTTTTCTTTAAATCTAGATACATAGTCTAAAAGATTCAAGTCAGTATGTTCAGTAAGCCACTTTTCCTTAATCAATTTTAACGGTCCCCTTACAGTATGGCCAAATACCAACTCAAAGGGACTAAATCCAAGGGATTCTTGAACAGCCTCTCGGACTACAAAAAGTAGAAAGTGAACTCCATCATCCCAGTCTCTGTCAAATTGAAGACAAAAAGTTCTAATCATGTTCTTCAATGTTTGGTGAAAACGTTCTAAGGCACCTTGAGATTCTGGATGGTACGCACTTGGTCTATACTGAGCAATCCCTAACTGGTACACGACTTGCTGAAATAAACCTGACATGAAATTTGATCCCTGGTCGGACTGTATAGACTTAGGAAGTCCTACTAATGTGAAAAATTTGATAAGTGCTTTGACAATAGTAGGTGTCTTGATATTTCTTAGCGGAATAGCCTCAGGAAAGCGAGTGGATGTACACATGATCGTCAATAAATACGCATTTCCAGTTTTGGTCTTCGGTAAAGGTCCAACGCAGTCAATTAGAACTCTGCTGAAAGGTTCGTCAAAGGCTGGAATAGGCAGAAGTGGTGCTGGTGGTATTTTCTGGTTAGGCTTACCAACAACCTGGCATATATGACATGATTTGCAATATTCTGCAACATCATTTCTAAGTCTTGGCCAGTAAAAATGCTGCAAGATCTTAAGGCAAGTCTTCCTTATACCTAAGTGTCCAGCCAAGGAGGTGTCATGGTCAAGACCAATAATTTCTTGCCTATAAACTTTAGGCACCACCACTTGGTATACCACTCTCCATTCCTCCTCTGGGGTAGCATCAGGAGGCCTCCACTTCCTCTTCAAAATGCCGTCCTGATGGTAATAGCATTCGGCCACTTTGTCAGCTTCCTCCTGTGGTTGCGCCTGCTGGTTGAGCTGGAGAACCTCAGGGTCTTTATGTTGTTCTTCGAATAAATTCTTTCGGTCTAATGAATGGCTGTTTACGTCTGGCCATGGCATAATAACATTCTTGTTAACACTAGGTGATCTTATTATGGCCTTTTCTGAGCTACCAGGACCTTCAATGTCAGCTAGGAAAGTGTCAGAAAGGTCCATGTAATCAAACTGGTCTTCTTGCAAATTCTCATCTTGTTGTTTTCTAGCCATTGCCCTAGTAACAACACAAGCTGGATACAATTCAGCATCATCTTCAGGTGATTTAACATCCACCACTGGTTCACTGGTAGCAATTGGTTCAGCAACCACTTTGTTCCTAGCTAGATCATTTCCTAGCAATAATGTAACACCCTCACCAGGGAGATTAGGACGAACACCCACAATAACTGGTCCAGTTATCAAATCTGACTTCAGATAAATACGATGGAGAGGAACATCTATAAAACCTAACTCGACACCTTGTAACAAAACGGAGGCACCAACAGAAGTCTTCTCGGACAAAGGCAACACACCTTCTAACAATAAAGACTGAGAAGCTCCAGTGTCCCGTAAAATCTTAATAGGCTGAAGAGTGGTATCATCAACAATAGAAATAAACCCATCAGACATAAAGGGTTTATATTCCTCCATGTAATCACAAAAACTGGACTTAAAAGCCTGACTCGCAAGACATTCCAACGTACTGGTAATATAAGGTGTCGTACAAGCACTGGACTTCGGCTTATTATCTCGTTCATTCTTCTTCTGGAGTCTAAAACAATCAGCCATCAGGTGACCATTTTTCTAACAATAAGCACAAATCAGTGACTTCTTCTCAAAAGTATCAAATTTTGGACTAGACATATTATAATTGGACTGACTCTTATTCTGTGCAACAGGCTTACTATCAGTACGCTCAGTGCTTTGATTTTTGTAATTTCCACTTGAAGTATTAACATTTTGACCCTTGAAACTTCTTTTATGTGAAAGGGTATAATTATCTGAAATTACAGCAGCATCGTGAATTGTCCCAACAGTTTTGTCGTCTAAATGTGTTTTTAAGTCTAAATGGACACATTGTTTGAACTCTTCTAATAACATCAATTGTCTTAGGTTATCAAAATTGTTATCTGTTTTCCTTGACGTAAGCCATTTATCAAATAGATCTTCTTTTTCCCGAGCAAATTCCACATAGGTTTGTGAATCAAACTTTTTATAAGATCTAAATTTCTGTCTATATGCTTCTGGTACTAGCTCATAAGCTTTCAAAACTTCCTGTTTTACCGTGTCATAATCGGAACTTTTTTCTGATGGAAGTGCAGAGTATATTTCAGCGGCTTTACCCTCAAAAACACTTTGTAGCATTGTAGTCCAATACGGCTTTGGCCAATTCAAATTACGAGCAATTTTCTCAAACTGTGGAAAATATGTTTTTTCACAAAATCTGGGAACCAAACGTATATTTTTTGCTGCATCAAAATAATCTGATTTCGACTGGACTTTAGAGTTGCTTTCTTCTTTGATCATTTCAATTTTCAGTTTTTCCATCTCTAGCCTTTCTCTCATTTCAAGTTCTTTTATTTTCTCCCTTTCCTTCATTTCCAGTTCTTTTAATTTAAATTCATCTTCTTTTTCTTCATTTCCAGTTCTGCTTGTTTTAATTTAAATTCATGTTGTTTTAATTTTAGTTCATCTTCTTTTCTTATCTCCAGTTCTTTTAATTTGAGTTCATGTTCTAATTCAAGCTGTTTTAATTTTAAGGCGTCAATATTTTCGACCTTAAGTTCAAGAGCCTCTTCATCTAATATTTCTGCGTCAACTAATTTGTCTATAACCAAATTTTTTTTTAATTTGTTTTCTCATAGATACTTTAAAATCTAATTTCAGATGTTTAGCAAGCAACACTAATTTCTCTTTCTTTAAATAATCAAACCCCTCCAGGTCTGGCGTTTTCAAAAATTTACCTGCATCAAATGCCATTTTGTAGAATTTTGTTGGCTAGTTACAATAAAAATTACTAAACAAATTTTGAATATGATATTTTCAGGATCCCGGACGAGCCCCAAATTTCTGTTACGGCCAGAAATCGCCTTTAAATTGTAGCCAACAAAAGACACAAATCAATAATAAAATTTAACAATATTTATTATACAAAAGTTTACAAGAAGTATTACACAAATATTACTGTCAACTTAACTGTCAAAATATGAGTCCAATCTTTTATATTTATCTGTATCCGGATATCTTTGGGAATCCAATCTGAATATTACGGTCACAATCCAGTATGATGTTGTTTGCAGAATAAAAATGTCAATCCAAATGCTATGAATATTAATGTCTATCGATGTCTAAGTCCAAATCCAAGAGTGAGCGTTTAACTTTAGTGTCTGTATATATATATAATTGTCAAGGAAAATTCTAGAACAATCTATACTGGAACATCCTAGAAAGTTGCAATGGAAGTTTCTAGTAAAATGTAGGAGTTTATATAACGCATCTTTTATTAGGATCATTCTGGAAAGTTCCAATCATTCTGTAATTATTCAAGTGATTTCTAAACTGCACAGTTCTAAGATTATTCTGTAAACAACTATCAGGCCATACAACACAAATTATGCCAACATAAATAAATACAAATATTACAATATCATAACACTACATTAGACAGCTACTGGAGTGGTTATGGAAGAGGAAGACTGGGAGAGAAACATGAAAATTACTAACTTTATTTTAAGGATCTAACCTGTGGTTGTGATATACATCTCTTTACCTTTATTTTATTTACGTTTAGATAATGTGAATACATGTACAATGAAGTCATGCAGTAATGTTGCCTCAATCGTAGGAGCTGTTTTAGGCATTCTGTTGGCTATTGTTATCACAATTCTTGTGATTCTGATCATGAAACTGAGAAACCAAGGTAAAATATATTTAAGGACACAAGAAAAACGCGTTTTACCAATTTGAACATTATCATAATCATAACAACAATACAACGTGAACTGACGTTACATGAAAGAAATGAAACACAATAAGAATGTCATTAAATGAAAAAAAATGAAAATCAAATAATTGTATGTTCCCCAATCTTGAGAAATAAATTGGTTAACAGTTATATATACATGTATGTACACATTCAAACAAATACACAAACATTTAGTAGGTTATGTTTTTTTTGTCTTGCTTTATAAGTATGATTTGAAATGTGCGATTAAGAAGTGTCCAACTTATTTCAAAGTTCCGTTTCCGGGTTACCTTAATACCAGGATATTTGGTTGGATCAAGTACGTGTTATTTAATAAAAGAATAGTTGTTTTGTCATAGTTATATTCCTCCTTCTTAGTTTTGATGTTTTTATTGTGCCTAGTGGTATATTCATCTGTTTTATATACTTTTTGTTATAGGTTGCTCTAAAAAACAACAGACTCCCATGCAGCAAAATAATGGTTAGTTCTAAAGCTGGCGATAGAGTAGTGTTAGGTTTTTTAAAACTGAATTGTTCCAATCTGATAAATCTGTTATGAATTTACAAAATAAAGATAGGGAAATTGATGGAACAGTATGCACTCAAAATAGAGTAAATCCAGGAGAATCGGCGAATAAACTTCTCCTGTCCTGCATTTACTACCATCCTTGCGAAGGCACATTATTTTCTGAAATAAATATTGTGTTTTCAGGAATAAAATATGAAAAATTGCAACAAAATTCTAACATCTTTTGAATATATTTCTGTCTTTTAGGACTTTCTCTTGGACATACAGTTGAAAGCAGACAATCATCCAGGTAATCTATAATATACAATCACTCACATAATCTATAATATACAATCACTCAGGTTATGTACAATATACAATCACTCAGATAATGTATAGTATACAATCCCTCATATAATATATAATATACAATCACTCAGTTAATCTATAATATGCAATCACTCAGATAATCTATAATATACAATCACTCAGTTAATGTATAGTATACAATCACTCAGGTAATATATGAAATTCAATCACTAAGGTAATGTAAAATATACAATCACTCAGATAATATAGGGTTATTGCATGCATATTGGGGAATATTGTCCCAAGTAGAATTTAAGAAATATTTTAGAATATTTTATTATCTATATTATTGCATAGCAATATAATATTTCCCCCAGAAAGTAACCAAAAGTTAGCGTGCAATAAATTCTAATATTGCACTAGTGCAAAAAATCTTCAAAATTCATGACGTCATCAATGACAAAATCTTAGTTTAAATCAATTTTTACTTTCAAATATTATATAACTATACAATAAAAGGGTTATTGCATGAGTATTGGGGAATATTGTCTCTCGTAGAACATATATTGCACTCGCAAGCTCGTGCAATATAAAATTATATTCGGGACAATATTTCCTAATATTCATGCAATAACCCTATAATATACAATCACTCAGGTTGTGTTTAATATACAATCACTCAGATAATCTATAATATGCAATCACTTAGATAATATATAATATGCAATCACTCATATAATGAATAATATACAATCACTCATATAATGAATAATATACAATCACTCAGATAATCTATAATATGCAATCACTCTTATAATCTATAATATACAATCACTCATATAATCTATAATATACAATCACTAAAATAATCTATAATATACAATCACTCAGATAATATATAATATACAATCACTCAGATATCAGATAATATATAATATACAATCACTCAGATAATATATAATATACAATCACTCAAATAATCTATAATATGCAATCACTCAGATAATATATAATATACAATCACTCAGATAATATATAATATACAATCACTCATATAATCTATATTATCATATACTTAGACAAAATAACATATAAATTTTACCGTATGATAAAAGCATTAAATTGACGTAAATTCCATATTTTTCGAATTGGTGCTTAGCGGGCTGATATGAAAAGTTTATCACATGCTTCGATTTTTATCACATGCCTTTCCGTAACGTTATCACATGGCATTCCGGTAATACTCGGCTAATTCCGGAAAATACACCTCAATGCTACGTTTTCAGTGAAAAACATTACAAAGTAGTATACAAAACAATTATTTGAATACTGGAAAGTATATAATTGTTTAAAATAATAAAGAAATAAAAATAAAAAACAAAACAAAACAAAACAAAACGAACAATTATTTAATAAATGCATTTTTTAAGTTTTTCTGAAATATAATTTAGAAAGTTTCTTTAAAAAGTTGACTTTTCCAAACAATGATCATGATGTATATTGTTGAATTATTTTTTTGTCCATTCGTCCATATTTAAATGGTTTTTTTTCTCTCTCTGTTGAGGCATATGACAGACAGATTTCATATTGAATGTATCAAATTTTTGGCCCGACGGCCGTGAACTTTTTTACTCTTTAAACTTCGGTCAAAGGATCAATATATGAATCTGTTATTTTTACTCTACTGTTGAAGCATATGATAAAAAGATCATAACATGTCATTTTTCATATCGCATGTATTATCAGCCCTCGGTCAATATCAGCCCTCGAGCCATGCGGCTCTTGGGCTGATATTGAACCTAGGGCTGATAATACATGCGATATGAAAAATGCCATGTAATAATCTGATAATATACAATCCCTCATATAATCTATAATATACAATCACTCATATAATCTATAATATACAATCACTCATATAATCTATAATATACAATCACTCATATAATTAAGAAATAATTCATGGGGGCTTGAATATAACGTGATTTTACCACGGGTTGGCCCTTTATGACAAATATTTTACCCCTGAGCGATAGCGAGGGGTAAAATATCGGCATAAAGGGACAACCCGTGGTAAAATCTAGATATATTCAAGCCCCCATGAATTATTTCGATTCTGATAGGACACATACGGCAATTCTTTTGGATCGAAGCGCTCTAGGTGTAGGCAAATATTTGCCGTTCCCATAAATAAACGCACTAATAAACTAGCGTAAAAGAACGGAGCAAACTGCATTAGTGACATGCTTAAACTATTTAAAATAATGTATTTAGACAGTTTTGGATGAATTTGAATGATAATTTATTTATATGTCTTATATGATGTACAATAAAGGGCTTTTGCCACATTTTAGCATCATTTGTGTATGTTTCCTTGTGATGATTTTCGGATTCACAAGCGTGTATTTTCCCGTAAAATGCTGACATTCTAACGTCATTGTTCTATGACGTCGGGTATCTCATTCATAAAAAAGCATATGACGTGGGAGTACAATCGGAACAGCACTGGCAATATATTCATATTTTACCACGGGTGTGTACTCAAAGCATTTGAAGGACGTCATGTTAGAATCTATAATATACAATCACTCAGATAATGTATAATATACAGTCACTCAAATAATCTATAATATACAATCACTCATATAATCTATAATATACAATCACTCATATAATCTATAATATACAATCACTCAGATAATGTATAATATACAGTCACTCAAATAATCTATAATATACAACCACTCAGATAATCTATAATATACAATCACTCAGATAATGTATAATAAACAATCCGTCATATAATCTATAATATACAATCACTCAGATAATGTATAATATACAATCACTCATATAATCTATAATATACAATCCCTCATATAATCTTTAATATACAACCACTCAGATAATCTATAATATGCAATCACTTAGATAATGTATAATATACAATCACTCATATAATCTATAATATACAATCCCTCATATAATCTATAATATACAATCACTCATATAATCTATAATATACAATCAGTCACTCAAATAATCTATAATATACAACCACTCAGATAATGTATAATATACAATCACTCATATAATCTATAATATACAATCCCTCATATAATCTATAATATACAATCCCTCAGATAATCTATAATATACAATCACTCAGATAATCTATAATAAACAATCACTCAGATAATGAATAATATACAACCACTCAGATAATGTATAATATACAGTCACTCAAATAATGTACAATATACGATCACTCAGGTTATGTACAATATACAATCACTTACGCAACATATAATATACAATCACAAAGGTAATGTATGCCAAACAATCTCTGGGGTTATGCAAGATATGCATATTCACAAAATGCGATAATCAAAGTCCTTGTTATTTTTTCACAGTGAGTATGATGAAATCGGGATGAGATCACCAGCCAATCACTATGACGAGCTACACAATCACCACCAGTACATGGAGCCAAGTTAAAAGAACATGGGCAAACACTACATTTAAAAAAAAAGTTAATTTCATTCACTTTTTATAAAAAAATAAAATTATCAAATGGCATTTTGAGTGTAAATTATTTTTAAAATATACATAAGGAGCCGTATATTCAAAGGTTGGTGTTGTTTGTTGTCTTTTTTAATGTTTCTATTTTTATTTTAGCATTCACACTTCGTGATGTTAGTTTTCTCGTTTGAATTCATATACATTAATTTCATGATAGTGCCTTTTATAACTAGCTACGTGAAAATTGTTTTTGCTCATTATTGAAAGCCTTAAGATATCCTATAAATTTTTACATCTACTTCAATTGGTCTCTGATGGATAAAGATAATTCTTTCACTTTCAAACATATTACACCTCCTTAATATTTCTATAGAAAGGTGACTTAGTCTATGATTCAAATTTAAATTCATTGTCTTAATACAAGAATGGTAAATTCAAAATTATCAATGTCGTGTGAAAAGTGGGTCATTGTTATTTAAACTCTTATAGACACATTTACACATCACCAAATAATTAATCAATGAACCATTACAATGGGATCAAGAAACTTATAATTTTATACGTCAAATAAGCATTTCGATGACCAATATCAAAGGCACTCGACTCAAAACAGTTGGAAAACCATTCCAAATACGGATTGAAGAGAAGTTAAAACTCATGTATTCTTAAAAGTTGATCAAATATGGCTAATGATAAATTGGTTAATTGTAAAGTGAATGGCGTTAAAAAAAAATAACATAATTATTCGAATAATTCAACATTTTAAAGTAGAATAAAATATTTCGAAACGTAATTATACCATACAAATGTAGTTTATTGCTATTAATTAGTATTGCAATGTGCATTGTGTTTAAATGTAATATCAGTATTTAGTTCTATTATAATCTTAAATCAATCCTATTTCTATCTTATTTTTTAGATAAAATTTTTCAAATATGACGTCCTTTTTGTGCTGTTTCAGAAATTCAAATGTCTGCGTGACGTAATATTGTGCCTTTTCATCACTTCGTATGTGACGTCATTGTTATGAATTTTTGCGTTCAGGCCTGGACTGAGTCGGGTGTGTCTATTTTCTGTGTTGGTCTTCAATGTATTATGTATTCGGTTTTTGTTTTCTGCAATTAGTTAAGACGTCAGTTTTATCATGTAAATCTTTTATATTCATTTGAAAAAGTTTACTGTTTGCAATAGCATAAATTGTTCTATATATATAATAAGGATGTTCTTATCACAAGCTGAAAACCCTAGCCGTATTTGGCACAACCTTTTTTAACTTTTGATCCTCACAGCTGTACAACTTTGTACCCCTTTTTTTTTTACTTTCGAACTTTTATATTGTGCGTCACTGGTGAGTCTTGTTTTGACGAGGCGCGTTTTTGACGTAATGAATCTTAAACCTGATGCCTTTTGTTATCTATTATTCATGTGTTTCTTTGCCTAATACATTTTCCTATTTATTTGTATTGTAGTCTTGTATTATTTTGTTGTCATTTTAATGTTAAATTTAACAATGCCATCAAAGTGCGAGGTTTGGCATGCCACAAAACCAGGTTCAACCCATCATTTTTTTCTTTAAAAATGTCCTGTGCCTAGTCAGAAAAATGGCCATTGTTATATCATAGTTCGTTTTGAACAGTGTGTGTAACAATTTTACGTTGTGTCGTTTGTTTTCTCCTATATTTGAGTGTGAATTCACATTACTATAAGACGTGTCACGGTACTTTTCTATCCCAAATTCATGTAATTGGTTTTGATGTTATATTGGTTATTCTCATCGGACTAATGCCCAGTCCGTTGCTGTGTGTGTTACATTTTAATGTTGTCTCGTTGTTTTAACCTCTGAAACCTCAGACAAAAAGACATCTGTATGATGCTGATGTCTCGTATCAATTTATTTAACCATCTGCAATGTTTTTACAAATAGTTTAGATAGCACTCCACAGTTAGATGTGTAGTTTCGCATTTTGGCCCCTGTGGATTTTTCAAATAATGTGGAATAAAATTCATTTTTGGATAGCTGAAGATTGAAATAGTCTTCATAGTAGGTTTATATGAACATCAAGCTTAGGTAATATAAAGCGCGTATATAAGACGATGTATGGTTATTTATTATTTATTCATGCTATTAGTCCAGGTAATACTTAGTAAGTCGAATACGGTACGTTACAATCAGGAAAGGGTACAAGATTACGAACATATCCATATATGTTCATCTATCAAACGGATATTCTACCAAGTCAACCAACTCGGATGGCACAAAACTAACGAAGGGATGACTTCAACTCTCACTCCCATTCACAAAGTTTAACCTCCTTTCACCATTTCTCGCTTCACACTCGCTCTATCCCTCACACACTATCACTCCATCCCTCTCACTCTCATACCTTCTCCGACTCAAAACCTCTAACTCTCAAATACTCCCACTCTCTTTCCCTCTCACATACTGTCACTGTCTCATTCACCCTCTCACTCACCCTTTCTGTCTCACTCCCACCCCCTCTCTTTCTCATCTCTCCCTCTTTAACTCTCCCTCTCTCACTCATTCATTATCTCTCCCTCTGACATGTACACTCTCCCGCTCACTCATTGTCTCTTACTTACACTTACTTACACTCCCTCACACACCTCTCCCTCTCCCTCTGTCACTCTCCCGCCCACTCAATGTATCTCACTCTCTCACACACCTCTCCCTCTGTCACTCTTCCGCTCACTCAATGTCTCGCACTCTCACTCCCTCTCCCCCACCCTCTGTCACTCTCCGCTCACTCAATGTCTCTTACTCTCACACCCTCTTCCTCTCAGTGTCACACGCTCACTCTCACCCCTCACATATTATATCACTCCCTCACACTCGGTAAAGAGAGAAAGAAAGGAGAGTAAAATGAAATGAAGCGAGAAGGCAAGAAAGAAGGAAGTGAATGAGTGGAAATGTAGTTAGGTTTTGAGAAGATAAGAGAAAAGAACCCAAAAGAAAAGAAAAGAACAACTGAAAAAAAGAAAGTGAAAGTATTGATTGAAATGAGAGCGAGAAGAGAAAAATTTCAAGATTAATAGCTTTAAGAGATAACTGTATTGTATTTGAAGCTTTGCGGACGTCCATCGGTAGTTTTACTGTCGCAAATTGAGTTTACCTGGCGACGCGGAGCGGAGACAGGTAAACGGGTATTTGCGACAGTAAAACTACCGATGGACGTCCGCAAAGCTTCAAATACAATACAGTTATCTCTATTCTAATGCAAAACAAGTTTATAATTAAATTTCAATCATTATTTCAGTGTAAAATGTTCATTAAAGAAAATTCCGCGAAAAGATGTTATGTTCTTTGTTCCCTACACTAGGTGACGTCATAGGTATGCTTCCGGCGTCAAACATAAACACCGGCCGTTTTCTGGCTTCTGTGCCGCTTCAGAATGTAATAAAATTTGATAAAAAGAAGATTTTTAGGCGCAACAAGTGAGTTTTTTGTTTATTATTGTAGAAATAACATGTCAATACATTCTGAAATTCAAAATGTCGGCTTCCTTAGTTACAGACAAGGAGATAGAGAATTTTACGCTTGCTGTTATCCAATCAGAACAATTGTTACAAAATAATTGCATTAGAATTCCTAATATATTCTTCTGAGCTATAATAAGCCCACAAAAATATACACCCCCAAACAATGTCTAAAGGTATGGCTAAGGCAGCATTAGTGTTTTCCACCATTGAGGAAATACAATTAGGCATTTCAATGGGGAGAACATCACTGCCTACCATTACATAGGAAAGCTTGGCACTCTTACCTTCAGCTAACTTCAAAGAGTGCAAATTCACACTTTGTTAAGAGAAAAGATCTTATTTCGATATAAATTTTATTCGTTGTGGTATTTATAATTTGTATTTATTGCAGTTTAACTTTTATGAAAAAATATGTTGTTATTTTGCATGATTTTTCATTCTAATTATTTGCTATTCTATCAAAATGTTCCCTTTTAATAATTTAAAAATGTTTTATTTTTTAATAATTCGAAATTTTAGAAATGAACAGACTAAAGGATGGTAACTCCAATGGTTTTATAATTGTGCAAATAAATAATAACAAGTGTTTACCACCCTATTCACGTGAAATTAATGAACTGTGTGGGTCAACACACCCACGCATGACATATGACATATAAATCTATATACATACAAAATATATATTTACTCACTCTTGCGTCTAACTGTATTTCGTGTTGTTATGATTGGGTTTTTTTCTAATTACCTTAAAACGGAGATTTGTCGTTTTATTTGTCGTGTTTTCTTCAATTGATTGATTGTTTAACGCAACTTTCAGCACGTTTGCGCTGTTTCTTCGTGGTCAGTTTGTATTGGTTGAGGAAGCTGGAGTGTGTTTTCTTTTAAATAGCATCATTAAATTATTGTTTTTAAAAAAATCAATGCTATATTTTTATGAGTAATTTTTACGAGGAATTTAGTGCATCAGACATGTTAAAGATGTTTCAAAAAATCGCCAGATATCAAACAAACGAAAATCAAATATTTTATTTGCCAATCATGCGCCAAAGGATGAGCACAATGATTCTTATTTTCTTAAATAAAAGGAAGACGATTGAAAACAACAGTGATTACTTTTTATAAAAGTGGAGGTATTGGTTCACAATTAACAACATTCTATATCTAGCAAAGTGATAACCAATTCCTATTCTGCTTCATTGTGAAAACCCGCATAAAATCTACAGATCTCTTAAAGAGTGCTTGCAAAGGTTCTTTAGTTTTCTAAGAGTGTGGTACACGAAGAACCTAATTTAACGTCCTCATTCCGATCAGAAAGAACTGTAATCGGTTAGCAATCTTAAACACGTATCGTTTGGCTTAAAACGCTTGATACGGTGCTTTTTGTCCGCAATTCGCTTTTTGTCCGCTTTTGCTTTTTGTCCGATAATTTTGCTTTTTGTCCGAAACTTTTGCTTTTTGTCCGTTTTGCCTTTTGTCCGATTATTTTGCTTTTTGTCCGAAACTTTTGCTTTTTGTCCGTTGCTTTTTGTCCGTTTTGCCTTTTGTCCGATTATTTTGCTTTTTGTCCGAAACTTTTGCTTTTTGTCCGTTGCTTTTTGTCCGTTTTGCCTTTTGTCCGATTATTTTGCTTTTTGTCCGAAACTTTTGCTTTTTGTCCGAAACTTTTGCTTTTTGTCCGTTGCTTTTTGTCCGTTTTGCTTTTTGTCCGATAATTTTGCTTTATGTCCGATATAAAATGTGTATATTTTTGGCAGGTTTCATTTTGAACTTCAAAATACCATGTCCTTTTAGGAGTTAAATACAGACCATACTCACATTATAAATGATTTGTACATGAAATTTCAGGTCTTTTACAATATATCGCATTACCTCTAAAATGGCTCGAAACACTAATATCCTAGACCCGTAGGTGTTGGTCAACAGAGGGCAAGGGGAATACTCTTGTATATCCCTAAGTCTAAAAAACAACTATTGAAAGCTGGCTAAACTAAGACATACTCCAGGTAGGCCATTATACCAGAAGAAGAGGTAGTCAAACCCTTATAAATGGCTTATAGCACTTATGTCCTGGATCTACACGAGTTTATCAGCAACGAATTAAAAGGGGCATGAGTTCGCCGGTATATCACGAAGTAAAAATAAACCTCATTATTGCCAGCTCTTCAAACTAAGAGATTCTCCACGTTGGCCATTATACCAGATGTATAGGTAGGCAGTGCCTCTTAAATGGTCCATGGGCCATGGCACTTATGTCCTCGACCCGTACGAGTTGGTCAGAAGAGGGTAAGGGGAATACTCTAGTATATCACACAGTCCACCAAAAATAGTGACGGCTGCCCAAACTAAGACATTTTTAGGTGCGCCCTTATACTAGATGTTGGAGTAGTCATTCTCTTAAAAATGGCTAGCCTCATAGCACTTATGCTATAGACCCGAACGAGTTTGTCAACAATGAGTTAAAAGGGGGATGAATTAGCCCGGTATATAACGAAGTTGAAATAAACTGTTGCCCGCTGGCTAAACTAAGAAATTATCCACGCGGGCCATAATATGAGAGGTAGAGGAAGGGATTGCCTCTATAAAATGACCATGAGCACGTATGACCTAGACCCGTACGAGTTAGTCAGCAAAGTATAAGGTTGGTACCCTAGTATATGATAAAGTCGAACTAAACTATTGCTGGATGGCTAAAAGATTCTCTGCGTGGGCCATGATACCAGAGGTAGAGGTTGTCATTGCCTCTAAAATGGCCTAAATCACTTATTCCCTAGAGAAGTACGCGGTATCATCAAAGGGTTTAAAAGGGAGTTGGAACCTCTGTTTACAAAGAAGTCGAAATAAATTATTGCCGGCTTGCTTAAGTACGAGATTCTCCAAGTTGGCCATTAATCCTAGGTTAAATGTGTGCATTGCCTTTTAAATGGCTGATAAAACTAACGCCCTAGACCTGTACGAGTTTGTCAGCAAAAGGTTAAAGGGGGGATGCGATGCCTCTTTTTACAACGAAAATATAAATTAAGCCGACTGGCCTAACTAAGAGATTCTATACGCGGGGGTATTATATCAGAGGATGAGGTAGGCATTACCTCTAACATAGCCATAACACGTATGTCCCAGACCCGTGTAAGTTAATCAGCAAAGGGTAAGGGGGGTACCTAAGTATATCACAAAGTCGAAATAAACTATTGCTGGCTGGCTAAACGAAGAGATTCTCCACATGGGCCATGATACCAGAGGTAGAAGTGGCCATAGCCTCAAAAATGGCCACTTATGCCGTAGACCCGTACCAGTGCTTCAGCAAAGTGTTAAAAGGGGGAGGTGGTATCTATGTTTACAACGAAGTCGAAATGAATTATTGCCGGCTGGCCAAACAAAAAAATTCTCCACATAGGCCATTATAACAAAGGTAGTGGTGGACATTGCATCTAAAATGGCCCATTCTTCTTATTCCATTGATCTGTACGAGTTTGTCAGTAAAGGGTAAGGAGGGTACCCTGGTATATAACAAAGTCGAAATAAACTATTGCCGGATGGCCAAAAATAAAAGATGATCCACGTTTATCATGATACCAGAGGTAGAGGTGGGCCTTGCCTTTAAAATGGTTTATAGCACTTATGCCAGCAAAAGGAAAGGAGGGTATTCTAGTATATCGCAAAGTCGTTATGAAATATTGCCGGCTGTTCAAACTACGAGATTCACCACATGGGCCATGCTACCAGAGGTATAGGTGGTCATTGCCTTTAAAATAGCCTATAGCACTTATATGGCATATACCCGTACGAGTTTGTCAGTAAAGAGCTAAAATGAGGAGGTGGTACCTCTGTTCACATTAAAGTCAAAATAACTGTAGCCGGTAGGCCAAACTCCGGGATTCTCTACGTGGATCATTATACCAGAGGTAGAGGTTTATTTCGACTTAGTTGTAAACAAAGGTAACACCTTTTATTTTTAACCCCTTGCAGGCAAAATCGTACAGGTCTTTGGAATTAGTGTTATATGCCATTTTAAAGGCAATTACCATATCTATCTCTGGTAAAATGGCCTATGTGGAGAACCTCGTAGTTTGGCCAGTCGGCAATACTTTATTTCGACTTTGTTGTAAACAGAGGTACCATCTCCCCCTTTTGATTCATTATTGTCAAACTCGTACGGGTCTAGGGCATAAGTGCTATAAGAAATTTGTATGGCAATGCCCTCCTCTATCTCTGGTAAGATGGCCTACGTGGAGAATCTTTTAGTTTGGCCAGCCGGCAATTATTAAAGTGTATTTCGACTTCGTTGCAAACAGAGGTACCACCTTACCCTTTTAATTCATTGTTGTCAAACTCGTACGGGTCTTGGGCCTAAGTGATCTGTGCCTTTTTTAAGGCAATGCCTACTTCTACCTCTGGCATCATACCCCACGTGGAGAATCTCTTGGCCAGCCGGCAATTGTTTATTTCGACTTTTTTATATACCAAGGTACTTCCCTAACCCTTTGCTGACTTACTCGCTGGCTTATCCCTTATTGTAAGTAAGTAAGTTCAATAAATATAAGACTATATGCCAGGTCTTTCTGACAACCAATTACAAACAAATTGGGGTTTATCTAATGAGGCTTTTCCCAGGATGCAATTGCTCGTAGACTGTATACAGTTGACCAAATAATCCACAAATTCCTCAAAAGGATCTTTTAATTATAGGCCATGTCCATTTAGACATTAAGCAACAAAAGCCCAGCATGACCGATGCATTTGTCTTTAACATCTCCGATATTGATTCCGCGTGGCCTTCCAATTGACATGAGTGTCCATTGGTGTTCATTGTTAAACCTTTGGAGCTATATCAGTTTGTGTGGAAATTAAGAGCACGATTACCTTCCCTTGGTGATAACAACATGACCAACAACCATATCGTGTGTTACCAAAAGCCGTCAGCGATAGTCACACCGACAATTTGCTACCTTCGTGGACAAAAGCCTGGCTTTTCGCTGGATCCTAATTAACATCTAGTGTTGTCACTACCATTTGCTGTAGAGATTTAGTTGCACAACATAACAGAAACATTCTTTGTAAATACTCTATGTTGATATTTTGACATTTGGATGGTTCATATACCAATTGTAGCCGAAAAATGATAATGAAACATTTCTGTTTAATATCGATCTATTGTTGGAATTGTAAATTTTCATATTCAATTTTTGTTTGTTTAAAGAGGACCATTTTAAATAAAGATTTTAATTTTTTTTAAAAGCAAGTGTTAGACTTGTGCTTTTATTGCCACTCAGTTCATATAACCTGTCATTTTAGTCGAGCCTGTAACTTTTGTTGCAGAAAGCTCGACATATGAATAGTGATCCGGCGGCGGCGGCGTAAGTTAACTTCTGAAAAGCTTAATATTTTAGAAGGTGGAAGAATTGGATGCTTCATACTCTGTATATAGATGCCTCATGTTACGAAGTTTCTGTCAGTCACATGTCCAATGTCCTTGATCTCATTTTCATGGTTCAGTGATCACTTGAAAAAAAAGTTCAGAATTTTTGTAATGTTGAATTCTCTCTTATTATAAGTAATAGGATAACTATATTTGGTATGTGCGTACCTTGCAAGGTACTCATGCCCGTCAGACAGTTTTCACTTGACCTCGACTTCATTTCGTGGATCAGTGAACAAAGGTTAGAATAAGTTTTGGTGGTCAAGTCCACATCTCAGATACTATAAGCAACAGGGCTAGTATATTCGGTGTATGGAAGGACTGTAAGGTGTACATGTCCAACTGGCAGGTGTCATCTGACCTTGACCTCATTTTCACGGTTCAGTGGTTATAGTTAAATTTTTCTGTCTTGGTCTGTTTTTCTCATACTTTATGCAATGAGTCTACAATATTTGTTGTATGGAATGATTGTAAGGTGTACATGTCTAGCGGGAAGATATCATCTGACCTTGACCTCATTTTCATGGTTCAGTGGTCAAAGTTCAGTTTTTGAGTTTTGGTCTTTTTATCTAATATTATATGCCAAAGGTCACTATATTTGGTGCATGAAAATATCTTATGATCTATATATAAGTCTCCCAGGTTTTATTTGACCATGACCTCAATTTCACAGTTCATTGCACAGTGTTAAGTTTTTGTGTTTTGGTCTGTTTTTCTTAAACTATAAGTAATAGGTCAATTATATTTGTTGTATCGAAGAATTGTTAGCTGTTCATGTCTGCCTGGTCTTTACCTCATTTTCATAATTCATTTGGTCTTTGTTTAGCTATCTTGGTTAATGTTAAGTTTATGTGGCAGTTTGTAATAAATCTTTATACTTAGGGCTATCAACATAATATTAATGATGAGTAAAGTAGGCGAGACATTTCAGTGTGTGCACTCTTGTTTAAATGTGCTTATTTATCCGAGTCCTGGACTGCATTCCAGTGGCTTTCATTCGTTTACTTTTGTGTAAATTTTATACAGATCAGTATTTTTTCAAATGTTTTACCAATATTTTAGCTGCATGTAACATCTTGAACACTCAGAACAGCAAAACAAAATTTAGATTTCAGAAATAAATAGCCTTAAGTCATCGACGAATAGCCGATGATTTCAAGAGTTGTTTCCGTTAAAGGATGATTCCTTTTTTTTTTTTGTGCAATACTTGCTCTTTCGGAGGCTTGAGGGTAATTTCAGCAAAAATTTTATCATTTTTGTTTTCATTACAAATTTTATTTATTACACTATCAGTTATAACTTTATGAATTGGCTCAAAAATCAACCCAAAAAATCGAATGATTTTGGCCTCAGATTTATTTTTCAAATGTTTATATCACTGTAAAAGCTCCAAATTGTCTCCCTTTAGTGCAATAATGACATTTTGTTTTGGCATTAGAATTAAAATGTCTTTTTCAACTCATCGGTGACCTATAGATATTTTTCAAATATGCTTTACGTAAACAAAACATTTGTAAAATTAAATCGATTTCTGTAATTTAGTTCTTTTTTTATTTCGATATATATATCTCTCTATTTCTCCTATTAGTTCAACTTAAAAAAAGTACCTTAACAAAAATGGTTGCTTCTTTCGAGGGCAGATCGTGAGCTTAAGTGAACGATAACCCCATGTTTTTATTTGATTTTTCTATTTAGTATATGATAAAAGTTCATCTATAGAAAAACAAGCAAAATCCTACATGTATATTTAAAAAATAATGGATTAATACCCTCCAGTCCCCTTAACGACAAAAAAAATAAATAGAACATTACGTTTAAGTATCACCTACAGTATTTTACAACCTCCATTGGTGATACATTATATGTATTTCTGCTGTTGTTTTATATAAGTTATTGTCCTGAATAAACATCTTTATGCGTTTTTGCGTTTTTGTGTTTCAGTTTTTATTGTGAAATTTCTTCAATCAGCCAAGACAAACTTTAAATTTCGCCTTAACGATGTTTTCGCGAGAAATCCATGTATTATTATCGAATTACTACATTTAATCATTGTCTAGTGCCCTAAAATGAGATTTTCCGAGACGCTGGGTTTGAAATGGGATACCCTATTTAATTTAAACAATATTTGCAATCTTTTCAAAAAGATGCAGATGGGAATTTTCGTTCCTTATGAAAGTGTTCGCAAGGAGTTAAATTATAAACTCCTTATAGGATTATCAAAAAGCAACTATTAAGGACCCCCTTGGAATAAAGATCTTCCAAGACAACGTGTTCGAGAGTTTGAGTTTAATACATGACTTTTTAAAACTTAATGGACGGAGCAGGATTATCTTACTCTCCCAGTTAACCATACATCATCACAGTTGCATTGGTTCTTGTTGCTCAGATTTTAAATTTCAATGATTTCGTCCGAGACCACAATTGTCGTCCCTTGATTTTCGTTATTAGTCCCTAGTGATAACAGTGGGTTACTTGCCAATAATTTTTATACCCCTTCCAAATTTATTTCTCCTTGTTTAATGCCTCACATTGTAAGTAGGGGGGGGGGGGGGTGAAATTACAATTTTACAGGAAAGTAGTGATTTGGTCCAGCTGAAAAAGGTTAAAAATTAGCACTTCGGAAGCTGTCAAAAGATTTCAAGACACCCTAAACACAAAATTGTCCATATTTTGAGTTAGACGCGATGAAGTTTTCTATAATTTTGATATAATTTGTCCCAAAATTAGTACAACACACTGTAAAAGTTTCATTGAGAAAGCGCAGGTGGGATTTTTTTAATTTTCATTTATGTTCTAAAAGAAATGCACTACGAATTAATTGTGTTCTCGGACCATTTGTTTTGTGGACTGTTGTGTATCTTGTTGTTTTTCATTCAGCTGCGGCTTTGTTGGTTTGTTTCAACCCTTTTCAGTGTGATTATCCTTTGGTACACTTTGCCTCTCTCTTATATATGATATCGCAATTATTATATATATGTAAGCGTTCATATACATTTATATGGATACAATATTGAATTAAAATAGACATAATAATTAGATGAGTGAAAAAAAGAAAATGAAGTAATAATTGTACGTGTGAGGAGTTGGCATTCTTATAAAAAAGAAGATGTGGTATTATTGCAAATGAGACAACTATCCACAAAAGACCAAAATGACACAGACATTAACAGCATTAGGTCACCGTACGGCTTTCAACAATGAGGAAAGCCCATACAGCATAGTCAGCTATAAAAGGCCCCGATAAGACAATGTAAAACAATTCAAACGAGAAAACTAACGGCCTTATTTATGTCAAAAAAATAAATGAAAAAACAAATATGTAACACATAAACAAACGACAACCACTGAATATACAGGCTCCTGACTTGGTACAGGCACATACATAAATAATGTGGCGAGGTTAAAGTCTTTTACACTAGAAATATTTTAGATCTTGTTATATAGACTAATTCTTATACATTCTGGTCGTAAGTTAGTCTGTCATCCTCAAACGTGTGAGCAATGGTGTACGTACACCAATTTGTAGAATACATGGGATATTCAAAGACTTAAACGAACGTTAAGTCTCAGAGGCATGAGTTTTTATTAGTTGTTAGTGGCTTTGAAATAGCTGTCAGATAACTGCGAGTACTCTCAGATCTGTTCATTGTGACTTTTTGTGTCGGGATGTATAAGTACCCGGCCACGTCCACTTGTATTTGTGTCTATCTGATGAGTTAAGCCTTTTTCAACTGATTTTTATAGTTCGTTCTTATGTTGTACTGTTATACCACTGTCCCAGGTTAGGGAGAGGGTTGGGATCCCGCTAATATGTTTAACTCCGGCACATTATTTAAATCTGTGCCTGTCCCAAGTTAGGAGCCTGTAATTCAGTGGTTGTCGTTTGTTTATGTGTTACATATTTGTTTTTCGTTCATTTTTTTACTTAAATAAGGCCGTTAGTTTTCTCGTTTGAATTGTTTTACATTGTCTTATCGGGGCCTTTATAGCTGACTATGCGGTATGGGCTTTGCTCATCAAGTTGTTGAAGGTCGTACGGTGACCTATAGTTGTCAATGTTTGTGTCATTTTGGTCTTTTGTGGATAGTTGTCTCATTGGCAATCATACCACATCTTCTTTTTTATATGCTCGAAACTTTAGAATAGTTTAGAAATTTATCAAATCAAATAATCCTTGAGTGATGGTTTCGTTATTGAAATTCTAAATTGATGTTTAACCGCGCTAAATATTATATATGATAATCATACGAATAAGTCAGGAACGGAGTTTCAATCTGTAATTCAATAGTTGTTGTTTGTTTCTGTATTTGTTTGTCGTATAGTGTTTTGTAAATCAATGGTTTTCTCGTTTGAATAGTTTAATCATTATGTTAAATGGTGTCGGCGTTTGCTACATGTGGAAGTGCACACATTTACGACATGTTATTGCTTAAACGCACAGTTTCTTCTTCCCGCTAATAATATATAGTCACCATTTGCACTTATATGCGAATGGCCGATTGACAGTCGCTCCAAAATATTTTGCAACATTTCAGTTAAAAAAAAACTTTTTTAAGTCTGGTAATATTTTCGTCATATTTCCAACAACTTTATTTTTCTTAAACATTACAAATATTACAAATATAACAAACAAACAAACTTCATTTTTGGAACACTATCACAAAGTTTACGTAATACATGTGTAGCTATTTATTTAGATAAACTGTATTAATCTATACATTTCGGAATTATTTAGCAACTATATCCAAATGACGAGGAAGTTCGAGGTTATTCAAGTAATAAGATTAAGGAAACTTTGGTTAACACAACAGCATTTTCAACAAAGTAGTTTATTTTTGTTTGACAAACTCGAAAAGAGGGGGAAAAGTAATGAAATGGATACTTAAGCATTTACTTAATTTCTATCACAAAATAAATGCGTTTAATATTTTAGATACAGATACAATATAGTGCATTCGTAAATGTAAAACACTTTTTAATAGAAAATTTAAAAGAGATACATCAACAATGTTTATTTTAGAATTGCTCAAGTCTGTAGGGCTTATTCCCGATTGTCCCACTTTTTTTTTAATTAAGAGCTCATATTGTCCCACATGAAAAGTTCTGACTGGTCCACATTATTTTATGAGGCGAAATGTTCTTATCCCTTGTTAGATTATCTCTATGGTTTTGTTTCAGATATATAAGCCAAAATCTACATTGTATGCGATGCTCTTCTTTTAGATATTGCGGCCATCTTAATTATTGGGCGGGGTCATCGGATACTTTTTTGAAACTAAATACCCTAAGGATGATTTTGGCCATGTTTGCTTTAATTTTGCCAGTAGTTTCAGAAGAGAAGATTTTTGTAAAAATTAATGACGACGACGAATAGTGAGAAAATGAGAAAAGCTCACTTAGTCCTATGGTCCAGGTGAGCTAAAAAGCAAAACGGACAAAAAGCAATGGACAAAAAGCAAAAGTGTCGGACAAAAAGCAAAATTATCGGACAAAAAGCAAAACGGACAAAAAGCAACGGACAAAAAGCAAAAGTATCGGACAAAAAGCAAAATAATCGGACAAAAAGCAAAAGCGGACAAAAAGCACCGTATCAAACGCTGAAACCTAAATTGTGTCCATGTTTAATCTTAACCAAAATACTTATATTTAAAGTCCTCATAACAAAAAACACATGTACTCAATATCTTTTTTATTTTTATATTTACTGAGAGTAAACTTCAATTTCATTAACATGGATGAACGTGTCTTTTGTATCCTTCTCTTTTATCATCACTTTGACGTAACGTGCTATCATTTGTATTCTGCAATATATGTTTACAATTTCTCCGTCTGCAGCTGGACCTTTATAGAACCCACATAACTTCATACTAGATAAAGCCTTTCCAACGGTAACTTCCACATTACGGAGTCTAAAGCCTATAAAAGAGAGGCGAAAGGTAACAAAGGTATATTCAAGCAAATAACATACAAGTAAATCATGTATATGTATTGATTTATTTCGTCTTAATGTGTAAATTGTACTTTGTGTGATTCTGTATTAAATGACAAAAATTACATTTTTTATACTTGATTCTAGTTGGCAATGATTTCATTAATTAGTCTTAGTATTATATGTTTACGAGAAAAGTGTGTTCATTGAAATATCATATTGCTCTAGTTCTTGATTGATATCCGTGCTATCATGAACTGTTCTTTTAATAGAAAAAAAACAAAGGATATATGCTTTCCATCTATGACACAAAATCAGAACATTTGTCGGTTCAGATAAAAAGCTAACATACCAATAAGAAAACAAAAGTTATCGCGTTTGTCATAAAACCCCAATTTCTAACAAATACTTTATCTAATTTCTTCTATAGAGTTTAACCACATACACCTGAATTTCTTGCAATAATAATATTTAATTGAAAATTGATGGTGTCTGTGTTTTGGGGGCTGGGAGAGGGAGATTGTAACGTGCATGTTTGTTATATTATACTATTACCAGTAGTATACTAGCTTTCAGTTCTCTGTAATACAAATTGTGTTATTTTTTTCACCTAAGATTTTCTATCTTTATCATGTTTATTGCTGGCAATTCATGTGACTGTGGTTTAACAATGAACATAAAAAAACGATTATTGAAATTAAAAACTTACCACAGCAGTCTTTCCTGTTGTAAATTCTGATTTTTTTTATCAGACAACTGTTTTCCAAATCAACCCACCAATACGGGTTACTTTCGCCGTGCCAATCACCATTCTTCCAGTAGACTATTGTGTGCATATAGGTATTGAGATTCCCATTATTACCAATACCACATGAAGGATGTCCTTCACCATATGAACTTTGTCCGCACTTCTTATGCAATGCTAGATTCTTCTTACCACACAATCCTGGTTAAAAAAATACGACTTTTACAGCTTTTCTATAAAAGCATGCAAAACAAAACTTTGATCGACTTGCTTATCATGTGTGCTTGAGTGTTTGCAAACAATAGGTAGTTGGAGTTTCAGTCTGTTTAATAAATACTGGGATTTAATTGTACAATAAAAATTGCCATACAATGTGGAATTTAACCTTGAAATGAAGTTAATATATATTGTCCAATCAAATTCCAGTATATATATGTAAACAGACTGAAACAGACTACCGACCTGTAAAGAAAAGCTGTAAAATAAGTATGAATTTAAAGCTCACTTTTGGGTTCAATATATTACTATGATAAAGTGTGATCAGACTATACTATGTCATATATTTGTTTACGAAAATAGAAAAAATGCAACAAAAAATATGGTTTATCCCTTATTTTTAAAATACTGATAAGACATACGCGACAGCGCGCCTAAAATAAGATATCTCATAAAAAAAAGGTAAAATCCGAATGTCTTTTCACGTCACAATATCATGCATAATAAATGAAATATGACATTTTGGTGATAAGAATTTCTAAGTTAATCCTTTATAAGATGGTTTTCAAACATATTTTTGTTCAGTGTTTACTCTGTTGTAACAGTCTAAAGTTTACAAGAAAAACTTATATATGTACATGTGAAATATATTTAACTTTTTGATGTATGGTACTAGTGTTTTCATAAAAAGACTAAGTCAAAAACACACATAGTAACATAAAACCACGCAGCGTTCAACTCGGTTTATGAAGTTATCAATCTACAGATATTATTTATATTGAGCAACGCATGTTTTTCTCGATGGTTTTTCTCCACCCTTAATTTTTAAATAAATTCTGTTTCTATATACTAAAGAAAAAAATCAATGAATGATTTAAATCGAGATAAATTCCACAACTTTTTGATGATATACATTTATAAAACCAATGATGTACAAGTAATTCAAAATCAAAGCATGCAAGTAAATTATCTAATAAGAAGACAAGAATGTCCAAGATTGTGAAACAATATTTTTAAAAAGTTCATAAAATTTTGCACGTACCACTTTTTCCATGTTCCAACATTCCAATACGCCCTTCCAGTGCTTCAACCTTTGTCTTCAATGCATTGATTTGGACTTTTGACTCGAGCTCTCTGACCTTCTTTTCCAAATCAGTGCAACAACTCACGTTATTGTTTCCAGTAATGGTTATCTGACAAGGTACCACAACGTGAAACAAGAAAAGAAAAATATAAAACAACATTTCCAACATTGCCAAGAGGACCTTGTGATAGTTACCAAATGCTGATCTTTCTTTCATTTTATACTTTCTGTAATTTGAGGCCTGAAAACATTTAAGCAACAGTTGTTTCATGCAATATAGCAATTAATGGATTTTTTTAAAGATATTTTTGGATTTTTTTAAATATGTAAATGAAAGCGAGGCAATGTGGTATAATTGCCAATAAGACAGCTATTAACAAAAGTTAAAATGAAACTGGCGTGAAGAAACAGAATTATACGACGTATGAAGCACACTACAAAAAGGCCAAGGGTAAAACAAAATGTGAAGTAATTCGAAACAGAAAACTAAATGGCTGATTACGGCAGAAGACAAAAAATACCACTCCCGACTTTGAAGCAATGCTATAATTTCGAAGTGCTGTTCTGTTCTAATCACTGAATGAAAATTACAGTATAGTAAAGGAGGAGGTATGATAAGGCCACTTTTGGGACATTAAATTCGAAAATCAATTGTATACTAAATATACCAAATAACATATTTCAGATGTTCATTATATTACGAAATGTATTTTGTATCATGTTTTTGTCTTTATTTTTGCCTCAGGTTCTCTAACTTCTTGTATTTAGATTTAGTCAATGTAAAAACTGCAAACATTACCAAAAAAGCCTTATGTCATTAACATTCGGATATATAAAGAAATACTTTACCCAAAAAGATAACTGGCTTAAAATATATTTTACAACGAACTTATTGTGAATAACATGCTTTTTGTATTAAGTTGAAGCTTATATCTATGTTGTCCAAAAGTTGTGTACAAAATACCAATGTTTTGTTATTTTTTCTTTCCTATAGTTTCCGGATAATATCAACACGATCTTTTTATCTATAAAATTTACACAATTTGTAAATATGTTCAAGAAACGAAATTCTAGTACGTTAAGCACAACTACATATAGTACGTTATAAGCTTTATCCTATTCAAATGTAAAATGAAAGAGACTTGTGATTGTTGGAAACTACAAGTTAACACAAATAAGTCCAAAGTTATTGTATTTAATTCAAATGGTAAAAAATTTTTGGACGAATTTACTTACAATGATTCTTGCATTGAAACTGTTAGTCATTATTCTTATTAAGGTATTGTAATAAAATGTAATGGTAATTTCAATTTAGCCATTAATACTCTTATGGAAAAGGCAAGAAAGGCCTATTTCAAAATTAAGAAAACTGTTGGACTGAATAATCCATGTAGACTACTTGAAAAATTGTACCTATACTGATGTACTGTTCTAAAATTTGGGGTGTTAACTCATCATTAAGGGACTCTGAACCCTTTGAAATATTACACATTAAATTTATTAAAGAAGCACTTGGTGTTCATTGCAAGGCTTCAAATGATGCTTGTCGTGCTGAGCTTGGTAGAATTCCACTCAAAAATAAAATTGTTTTTTCAAGCATAAATTTTCTAGAGCATATACTTTCATCAGAAAATACACTTGTAAATCAAATTTTCTATGCAACAAAATTTTCAAACCCCTGGATCCTAAAAACTCAGTGCATTTTACAAAAATTAGGATATTCATATCTTGTTGAAAAAAAGTTGTCTAACAAAGCAGCACTTGGGACAAGTAAAACAGAGAATTTATTATCAGTGCTTGCAAAATCAAAATGCAAACATACAGGAGTCTTCTAAGCTCAGTTTCTTTCGTCAAGTCTACAAAATGGGTCAAAGACCATCATATGTTGATTCACTAAACAATTTAAATGATAGAGCAGCAATATGCAAAATACGCATAAGTGCACATCCTTTAATGATTGAAAGAGGAAGACATCTTAATATTCCTAGAGAGGAAAGATACTATCCTGTCTGTAAAAATGGGGAAATTGAGGATGAACAACATTTCTTATTAAAATGTAATAGATATACCTCAAAGCGAGAAATATTAGAAATTGAAATAAATGTTATATTTCAAATACAGCGTAACATTACCGCTGATGAAAAAATATCTCTATTGGTCAATAATAGCTCAGCATTATTACTTAGACTGTCTTCCTCTTTCATATCAGAATGTCTAAATATAAGAAATAGTGAACTTATATAATACATCATTTTGTAACTTTTCATAATTTAGCATGATATGTTATCATGGAACCTTTCATTCTACCATGTCAATTATTATAGTTGTATGTAATGCCATAGGTTTTAACCATTTATTGTGAATGAGTTTGTGCCAATTAAAATATTTGTATTTGTATTTGTATTCACAAAATTATCAATTAGTAGGAAATGCCTTATGTTGCACCGATGAACTTGTCAATGAAAAACAATTAAGAAAAAAAGATGAACATCTACCGTAATACATGGCATAATTGATTGATACTTATTTGCTTTATGTCCAGTGACAAATATTTCATGCATGTTCATGAAGATGTATGGCCGTTTGAATTATTGTTATTCTGTATATATATGTGCAGGGACTTTCTATACTAATATCAGAGACATATGATACAATGTATTATATGTCTCTGCTAATATATATATAACTGTTATATACAAATGTTAATATATTTATAACAACAAACCAGAGTATACTGTTTTGTACTCATTACCGACAGTCCGTGAATGAAAGGTAAGTTGCTTTACGTTGTTGAGTGTTTACCTTGTTGGTCAATAGATCTATTATATTTTGCCACCAAACGGTAGATAACTCATGACGAATTTACAGACAAGCCACTTTCACTTTGGCGTGTGTACAACATTTGTGTAATTTGTGACATTACAAGGTAGATCGTACGCCTTTGCTTCATTGAACTAGCTCTGTCCTTTCCCTATTCCAATGAAATTGTGGATTGCCATAAATGTCAAAATCCAGGATAAACGTGCAATGTCCAAGACTGTTACCCCCATAAAAATACAAAAGATTATCCTTTTTCGGGACGTCAGGATCAGGTGTTTTTAAGCTCTGGATTTTGGGAAAGACCCTTTCGGAATCCGGGAATTCTTTTTTTCGAATTTCAGGATGTTGGGATTTAAATTTCCTTAAATTTGGAATCTCAGGATTTCATACATGAGGGGGAAAGGGGGGGGGGGGGGGGTGTAGGAGTGGTCCTGATCCCAAAATCCCGGCTTAAAAACAAATCCCGAGGTCCCGAATTTAAATAAAGTTAAATCCCGGATCCTGAAATTTGAAAAAAAGAATTCCCGGATCCCGAAGGGGTAAATCCTGAATTCAGAGCTTAAAAACACCCGATCCCGGAGTCCCGATAAAGGTCCTATCCCCCCTCATACATGTTTTTAATCCCAGGATTTCTGGATAAGGACCCCTCCAACCCCCCTCTACCATTGATTATACACTGAAAGTGAAACTATTTGTTTAACTCTGGGCTTGATTTTTTAAAAGTTAAACCCACTGTACCACAGTAAATAAAAAAAAATATTCTTGTATCACAACAATCATGACAATGAACAAGGATCATTTAATATTTCAAATTCAATGCTTTTTGTAATATTAGAATGACCAGGTTCAGGCTCTTTTGGAAAAGGAGTTGGATGTTCTCATGGTTTACAACAAATATTCAATTCAAATATATCATAAAAGCTTCTTAAGTTTGCAAAATTGTCATAGTTCTAAGTACTTGAACATCTTTTTACCTTGATTTATGAGTTTGACTGAGAATCAAGTTCATATGAAAGAACATGGAAATAAAAAAGTAAATTGTCATCACTTACCATTTAACTCATTCATGAATAAAACACCTTACCTTGCCATATACTCTTTGACCATTATTGTGATTATAGAATATCTGTTTCAAAGATGGCTACGTATATTACTGAATATGACTTATCACTAGAAGCACTACTGATTACTACCTGTTTTGAGCAACTGGGTTTTACCCCAAATTTTGTCAGGGTTTATGGATACATGTATCCAGTGCATGTAAATGTATTGATATTTTTGTGTTTTCTGTGTGATGTATTATATTATTGTTCATGTTTTTTGCATAGCATTGCTTTTTTTTATATATTTATTTTTTCATCTTTGAGTTTCCTGTATTTCTTTGAATTTTTATTACAATTTATCCCCTTTGTATCATATAATTATGAAGACGATTTATATTTAGTACTTGGTAAATAGTGTTACATTTTTATTGTAGTTTTAATATGACAATAAGTTTCAAATGGAGACAGAAGAAATTGAAAATGATATAGAATTAATAAATGAGTGGCCAATAACCCAAGATACTAAACCAGTCAACAAAGATTCTTTCAAAGCTGATAAAAATTTGCAAGACAAGCCAAATGGAACTGACTTCAAAAGGAGTATAGAAGTGCCTGTATTAGACTCTCATCCGAAAAGAAGGAAATACAGTGGAGAAAAAGAAAGTCTAGCAAATACTGCTTTAGCTAAATGGTGGAGGCGTAACCAATCTCATTGTGGAACAGAAGATACTGCAGCTGTTAAAGGATGTCATCCAAATACTTTATTAAAGGTGATTGCAAGGTATATATCTAATTATTTTAGGATTGTTAAACTGATGATGCTCTGTTATTGTCGGTGTTGAGTCACTGTTGACATGAATTTTAATTATATGGTCATTTTTATAAATTTCCTGTTACAAAACTTTTAATTTTTCGAAAAACTAAGGATTATCCTTATCTGAGGAAAAGATTACTTTAGCTGTATTTGGCACAACTTTTTGGAAATTTTTGTCCTCAATTCTCTTCAACTTTGTACTTGTTTATCTTTATAACTATTTTGATCTGAGTGTCACTAATGAGTCTTATGTAGAGGAAAGGCCCGTCTGGCGTATTAAATTATAATTCTGGTATTTTTGAACACATAATAATGTAATTGTTATACATATGCCATGGTAGGCTCAGAAAAACAAATATTTTGGGCCAAAATTAAAAATATTTTGGTTTGCCCAAACCTTACCCAAAGGTTGAGACAGTGGGTAGGTAGGTAGGCATTTTCTTTTTTTTTCAAAAAGAGAAATTGAAGTATCGGGTGTTTATTAGTCTTTATGCCTATCTGATTAAAAAAAAACTTCTTCAAATCAGGACAATAAAAGAATTTGAGTAGGCAACTTTTTTCTGGGTAGGTAGCGTTTGGGCAAACAAACCAATTCTTTTTTATGGCCTTGCTAGCCATGTTTGTTTTCAAGTTTATGAAATTTTTGCATATTTCAGGTCACCAGCTGGTAAACAATTCATTAGGGATGAAATACAAAGGTTAAGAAAGCAGTTAATTGAAGGGTCAGCTTCTGCAGATGTACATGCTGCTCTGGGGTCTTTTCTGGAAAAACAGGGTGATATTACAGAGGCAATATATCACCTAGAGATGGCAGTTAAAGGAGCACCAGAAGGTAAATTGTTATTTAGAAAACATAAACAATTTATGTAGATATTAGAACATAATTAAATATAATGTGGGGAAACTTTAACCAATAGATATTGTATAGAGAAATGATACTTATTTTCATTTTGTTTTGTTTGACATGTCCATGGAATAAATGCCAAATGGTGACCAAAGTCATGGAAACTATATAAATTTAGTCAACCATAAACAAATAGCCAATGTTATATCAGCTTAACTATTCTAGAAGCAGTGCTTGTAACCTAGGTTTTGCATAATTTTAGTATGGATAAATTCAAAAGTAACAATCAATTTGTATATTTTAAGTTTCTAGTGACAAAAACATTTGATTATTTTAGAGTTAACCGCATTGACTCTAAAATAACCTGATGAAAAATTACTGATTGATTGATAAACAAATACAATGTTTATATTATATATGGATATTTGGGTCAAGTAAATACATCCTTAATGAATTAGAACAAAATGAAGTATTTTTACTCAAAATTGTAAACATATCCTGTGTTACATTTCCTATAGATAGTATCAGTAGTACTTTTCCTGTATTTTTGATAAGAAAAAGATAACTTTTAATGTCAAGGTTGTGTATAATTAAATATATATTTCAGAGAAAGAATATAAATGGTTATTACAGAAATTGAAAAGAATTTTGAAAATAAAGACAATACAAGGAAAGGATCTGCAAAGAATCAAACCAGGAGGAGAATTTCCCTCCTTTAAACAGGTAGTCTTTCACACATTATTGGCATTTAAGCATTCCCAACATCAGTTCATGTTGACATCTATTTATAGAATTTTCTTAGGATCAGATTTGTAATGACCAATGTTTTGAATTTTCCTACCAATATTGTTGACTGTGAACAAGCATCCAGAAACTTTTACATGATTTCAGTTGTTGAAGAAGATTTTAAAGTGTGGTCAGATTTCAGGATTCACCAGAAAGGTTGACAAAGTTGTAGTTTTAGTTTTTCCAATTTAATTTTTGTAAGTTGTTAGACACTCAGCTGTTTAAGCTTATTATCTTTCTTTATGATATATTAGCTACCAAGTCAGGAATATGATAGTTGTTATCCATTTGTTTGATGTTTTATGTTTTGATTTTGCTATTTGATAAGGGTCTTTCCATTTTGAATTTTCGTTGGAGTATTTTTGTGATTTTTCTTATGATAATTTTTCTTATGATAATTTTTCTTATGATAATTTTTCTAAATTTATACCAGTTGTCAAGAAAAATAATGTAAAGAATATTGTATTGTTTAATCTTCAGTTTCTCGTTTCTCGTTTTTTTATAGATGAGGGGCCTGATGGGGGATCTCATCACGATTCACGAGTTGATTTTTTTGTCAATCACAATTCACAGAAAATAAATTTCCATGATCATGGATCACGAAAATTTAAAAGAAAAATGGATCACGATAGCGAAAATGCGCCGATCACGAAGAATGAAAATAACCCAACAGGCCCCTCATAGATGACACTGTTGGTTTTCCCATTTGAATGGTTTTACAGTAGTAATTTTTGGGGCCCTTTATAGTTTGCTGTTCGGTGTGAGCCAAGGCTCCATGTTGAAGGCTGTACCTTGACCTATTATGGTTAACTTTTATAAATTGTTACTTGGATGGAGAGTTGTCTCATTGGCACTCATACCACATCTTCCTATATCTATTGAATTTTAAGATAAGTGTTGTTTAGGTAACAGAAACTAGCCTTACATATATAACAATCTAGTACTTTTCCATTTGGAGAATGGAAATTCCAAGAAATGCTGACTGAATGTGAGGAATATGATAGTTGTTATCCATTCGTTTGATGTGTTTGAGGGTTTGATTTTGCTATTTGATTAGGGACTTTCTGTTTTGAATTCTCCTGGGAGTTCAGTATTTTTGCGATTTTTCTTGTGACCTTGAGAACAAAAATTATACCAGTTGTCAAGAAAAATAATGTAAAGAATATTGTATTGTTTAATCCTCAGATTTTGTGTTTTAGTTTATTTTTCATTTACTAAATGTACAGAAGTATATAAGTCCACTGTTTTTGGTGTATGGAATAATTGTCAAGTTTTGATGAAATATTTCAACAATAAGGAAAGCTATAAAAGTACAACACAGTCTATGATCTAAGCCCAAGAATTTGCATCAAAATGATTTTGAATAAAAAGTGAACTTATCTAGTTCACCACTTAGAAAACACCATATTTTCAAATTAAACTGTCACAACAATTATATTATGTTAGTTCACAGACACCACATGGTTTCTCTCTCAATTTATAGGTGACAATTGTTGCAAGAAGGGATAAAAATGAAATACACAATACGAATCAAGAAAAGTAAAAAAAAATCATTATCTATGTTATTTTGATTTTTTTACAAAATTATTTTTTTCAATAAATTGCAAGATTGAAATAATTTAAAAACCATATATAAAAATAATTAGTTTTCAAATAAATCTTGAAAGTCAGGATAAACAACATCAAAGAATATTTCACCAAATTTATTTTTTTTAAATTTAAAAAAAAGGGGGAAGGTCAACCCCAAACTTGCCTGCCGTTTTCCTAAAACTTTAAAAAGTTTTACAATTTTGTGTTTAAAACATCTGTTATGCAATGACAGATTTATAGCCCTACTTAACCATTTTATAATTGAGAGAAGTTATGAAATTTTCACTTTCTTGTGCATGGATTTAGGACTGAACATTGACATAAACTGCATATCTTTTCAATAGGTTGACAGAATATCAGGTCAGGATTTGACAGTAGAAGAATTCTTCCACAATTACGAATGTACTAGTACTCCAGTGATTATAACTAATGTTCAGATGACTAGAGTACCATGGACATTAAATCATGTTAAGGAGATAGCAGGTATGTACACCAAACATACAAATACAAAAAAGTAAGAAGATTTGGTATGATTGCCAATGATAATACTAGAAAACAAAAACAAAATGTAGAAGTAAGCAACCATGTCACTGTATGGTCTTCAACAATAAACAAATCCCATACAGAATATCGCGCTATAAAAGGACCTGAAATGACAATTGTAAAACAATTCAAATAGACACAAATGCTTGCTCATTTTGTAATTCTCATATATCCTGTTGACTTGACGAATACAAACAGCTGCATGATTAAAAGGCAGAAAAGAAGCAAAATCAGCCTAACTACTAGTTTGCTATACTGTTACTGTTTATTTATATTTTTATCATACTATTATCTCCACCAAAGAAGTCAAAAAATGTTTATATACTGTCATTATTTGCCAGACAATATCATTGTAAAATACAGAAACAATATTAACAATTAAACAAAGAAAAAAAGTAATAATTATTTTTACAAAAAAAAAACCAACAGAAATGACCTTCCCCTAATTCAGACCCTCTAAGATGTCCACATGTCTCTTCAATAACTTGGAAAGAATGTATCAATTGAAAAATAGTTTAAAAGAATAGTGTACCTGCAACAATTTTGATAAATATATACACTGAAAGAAAAAAGATGAAGAAGTATACATTAGACAAATTATGTCAAGAATAAATAAGTAAAAGTTGTAAAAGTATGAAAACACACAACACATGCAATAGGAAACTTTCTATTGCCTTTACACTATGCAAAAGACAGGGAATGGTAATGAAATGAATAGAAAGGCAATAATAAATTTTAAAAACTAAAATTGATAAACATGAACTTTAGTGTAAATCTTTATTGATGAATTATAACCCCCAATCTTGTTTGTATAGGAAACTGTACTGTTACCCTCAAGAAACCAGTAAAACAGTCAGTAGAATGGGCTAGATTAGAGAACAGTCGGACAGTACCAGTGTCGACCTACATTGATCAGATTATAGATAATACATTGGCGGAGCCTTTGTACCTGTTTGACTGGAGTCTACCTATCAACTGTCCATCACTAGCAAAAGAGTTGACCATACCCAAGTATTTTGCAGGTAAACTACCATACAAGAATATTTTATGTTTAGGGTGTGGGATTTTCTTGCTGTGTTGAAGATCCATTGGTGGCCTGCTTTTTTCTGCTCTTTTGTCAGGTTGTTATTTCTTTGACACATTTCCCCTTTCCATTCTCAATTTTATTTGTAATTTAAGATTATGCTATTCTAATAGGAAATTCTGATTGTTTTGTCATCAGTCTCTCTATCTTTCTAACTGCTATTTATAAGACTTTTATGGAAATTATTCTCCAACAATATGGAACTACACTTTACGGAAACGTTGATTTTTTTTTTGTCGTAATGAATAATAACTACATCTGTTGTGTATTTAGACAAATTGCAGATTATTAACAGCTACCGAAGTACATATATTGCACTTACAAAATTTTGCAATATAAAACTAATGAAAACAGTTGACAACACTTTATTGTAGATGCCTTACCATTTCTGGAAGTTGATTCAAACTATAGCAGACTTCATTTTAATGATTTAATCTACAAGCAGTAATGGCAAAGACAAGTATTTGGAGGGCAGATTTACAGGATGAATGTATTAACTGAACTCAACTGCACCATTTTCCAAATTAAATATATTATATACCCTCGCTTTGAAAAAAAGGGGGGTATACTGTTTTACCTCTGTCTGTCCTTCCGTCAGTCCGTCAGTCCATCAGTCTGTCAGTCAGTCCGTCCGTCCCATGAATATTTTTCGTCACATTTTTCTCAGGAACTACACTACCAGGATTTCTGAAATTTGGTTTCAGGCTTGATATAAGTCGGCTATACCGTGTGATGCGTTTTCAGATTCATCACTTGACAACTTCCTGTTTACCGAACACATTTGGACGGGGGTATCATCAGTGAGCAGAAGCTCACAGTTTCACTTGTTAATTGAAATTGTATCATTTCTCATTGATTCCATGTTCCTACTTTGTTTTTTATCATTTATAACGAGAAACACCCTTACTTTTACATATGGCTGAATTATTATAAATTTGTTTATAATTTTATTTTGTGAAATAAATATTTGATTTCTGGAAGTTTTCAGGTGATTTCCTCAAAAGGACTGAAGAAGGAAGTTTATATAAAGACAGTTGGCCAAGCTTGTTTGTAGCACCTGAGGGAATAACGAGTGAACTTCATGTTGATGCTTTTGGTTCCAATTTTTGGATGGCGCTATTTCAAGGAAAGAAAAGGTACAGTTAAAAATATAGAGATGAAAAAATAAAGAATGAATCATGTTGGCTACTTTACCATTGTTTAAATATATGATTTTCCTGTAGTAAATGTTAATCAGAGCACATTTAAAAATTATTTTTGCAAAGGTACCAGTACTTTTTTTCTACAAATATATGGATGTTCATGTATAGGCACATAATTTGTAATGATAAACTGATATAAGTATATAAGTATACCTTGTTATTGCAAGCATAAAATACTCAACAGGATGTTATTTTACATGACTGAAAGTCTTTTAAGTCATGAAAAATTACTTTCTATGACAGTATTATTTCACTTGAGTTACTCTCTGTATGATAATTTCTAACTAATTTTATATTTAAAATAAATATAGGTTTTACTGTGAAAAAGCCACCAGTTTTTTTTAAGAACTTTTTGATACTTGTTCAGAAACATGTCTATGGTAATATTTCCCAAAGTGAATGCGCATAAATTTTATTATTAAGGATGTTATTTTCATGTTTATCTTGCATTTAGGGACAAAATGAATAACGTAACTAAACAGTTAGCAATGAAAGTATTGGAAATTCAATTGAAATAAACAAATTATTATATTTAGCTATGTGTGCTGTCAAAAATATTTTTTGCTACATAAGTTTAATATACAGAAAACACCTGTATTGATTAAGACATAGGCCTCAATATAGCTTTTATATGAATTCTTAAATGTCCAGTTAAACATAGATAACTAGAAAGACAGCCAATTATAACCATTTTTTTTTTATAAATGGTAGGCATACCATAGCTCAATGTTTTCATAAAGGGAGATAATTTTGTATATATCAATTAAACAAATTTATATAATCTATGAAATATTAAGTTGTAGATCCCCTTTTGTAACAATTTTTATTATGTTTCTATTACAGATGGGTATTTTTTCCACAAAATGATGTACCTTATTTATACCCAGAGTATGAGCACAGTCTAGACCCTGTATTTGCTGTTGACTTATCCAGGCCTGACCTTACCCAATATCCATTGTTACAGCTCACTTCACCTATAGAATGTGTTCTAGAACCAGGTACATTTTTATTTCAATATATAAGAGAAGATCAATGAAATTGTGGAGAATAACCAGTTTATATCTGACCCACACTCTGTGTTAATAAATACTTGAACACTCTTATTTGTTTGAAATATTCATCTCATCTTTATAAGGAACTACGTAATGGGGATTTCTGAAATTTGAAATCAAGCTTCATTTGAGAATGCTATACTGTGGGATGTATTTTCACATTCATTACTTATGAAATTTCTAATATTTAAAGCAGTGGCAATATTTGTAAACAATAGCTTATGCACTGTTCAGCTTTTTTACACAAAAGCTGAAATTGACAAATTTTTACGATATTATTATTGTTTTTCTAAAAATGCTACAACTTTTCATCTAAACAGTATGCTGATCTCATTTGCTTATTTTTTTCTAATTTTTCAGCATTAAAAAAGACTAAAATCAAAGACTGATGGCCTCAGACTCAGAAAATGTGTCATCTGATTCAACAATTACTGTCAATTCAGAAATTATTTGGATGTTTATACTAATGCAAAAAATACTGCAATATAAGGTTTGCAATAATTAAAATTTGCATGTATATTTTAGTATGTCATCATATATTTGTTCCATCTAACAGAAGTTCCAATGGAAACTCTGTTATAAACATTGTCATAATATGTATTCCTGTTGGAACAAATATTCTATACCATTTATTCCGTTAGGAACATATTCTGTTAGTCTGTAATATTTATTCCTGTGGAAATAATATTCCAGAATATTTTTTCCATTTGGAACTTATATTATGAAGGAACTTCTATTCTGTGACAATCACTAATGGAAGAAATTGTGAGATAAATTATTCCCATAACAAAACAATCTGCATAAAGATCTATGTTTCAGTTATCAAAATGTGAGTTCTTAATATTTCAATACTCACCAAATTGCATTTTTCCCATTAAGAAAAACATCACAATAGTTTATGAATTTACAGTATATTCATACACTCAGTCCTTGTTAATTATTTTCATCTGTTACAGGTGATGTTTTGTTTGTACCTGCTGGATGTCCTCATCGTGTAGAGAACCTGGAAACATCAGTAGCTATCTCATCTAATTTTGTTGATCAATCAAACTTTGATCTTGTAAAACAGGAGTTAAACATCAATGCCCTTATGGACATCAGATCAGAAGAACTTCTTCGGCAGTTTAATAATGAAAAATTTAATGACCAAATGGATATGCATATACAGAACAAAGTCTTTTGTAAATATAAAGATGTTAAAAACTGATCATTAAATTTTTAGAAAAGAATCTGCTCTTTTTGCTTCACCTTACCCAAAGATTTATTTGAGCTATTTTCCATCGCTAGATGTCCATTGTTATAATTTTCCCTCTTGTTGGTTTAGAAATACAGGAAATTATTTGTTAACTTGATTTTTGCATAAAAAATAATGCAAATCTCTCGCTGAAGAAATAATCGTTGAATGGCCTTAAATGCTTTTTATTAGAAAATAAATATTCTAGTTCTAGAAAGGAAAATTGATTAAATGTTGAAAACAAATATCAAAATGGTGAAAATAAATATTAAAATTGCATATTTTTGCAAGGTGAGCATTTCAAAGTCTTAGCAGCCTCTAGTATTTTACTATTTAGAATAATAAAGCTTTTTGAATTACTGACTAGCAGTCAAATAAACAAAAACCTGAAATTTTTAGAAGACATTTATTAAGAAACATTCCATATTAAACATGTGATACACCTCTATAGGCTTGTCCAGCTTATATTTTCCTTGCACGTTCATCCAATACTATTAAAAAAGAACTATTTCATATTTGTCAAGCAGCTTGACAGTAAAAAGCTGTAATGTTGTCAAACACTAACTTCCAGTTTGCCAATACATTGAGATTTCATTATATCAAATGAGCTTAAAAAGGTTTTCATCACACATCTCATCAATGAAATATCACTACAAATAATTTCCCTTTGTTGATTTATGCATTACAAGAATTTACAACTGCTTTGAAAGTGGGTTTACAATCTTTTCTTGAGTTAGAAGTAATGATGGAAATAAACATTGACATCTCAGTTAAGAGGGGGGCAATAGGGCGTCCGTGAACATGTTAACAACACCTCGATTTTGGCAAAAACAGTTAACAAAAAATCCAAAAATGCTGATAACAGTTAACAAAGTGGGTTGAAAACAGTTAACAGCTTAAATTGATCTCAGATAACAGTTAACAGCTTAATTTGATCTCAGATAACAGTTAACAGCACCTTGAAAAGGGCCATAACAGGTTAACACAAAAAGGTATTGCCCCCCCCCCAGTTAAGAATTTCTCTGATGTGAAACAACAACTTTAAAAAAAAAATGGGAGAATTATTTTTTTTCTCCAGTTTTGATATTATTTTAGTAGAGCCATTTACTTTAAGAAAATGTTTCTAATAATCCAACAGAATTTTGTCATATATATTTTTCTCAATTTTGCACCCGAAATAACAATAAGGAGAAAGGCTAAAGAGAGTTGCTGACATATCAACAGTCTTACTTGCTGATTTTTGCAGGTGGATTAATCTGGTACAATAATGTGGCATGAGGTATAACCATTATGTTAGAATGGATAAGAATCATAGTAACATTGATGCTGTGAGCAGGCCAACCTGACATTATTTAAAAAAACGGCAGATCCAGTGGTTGATTCAAAGTGGTTGTTTGAAGCTCTCATTTTAAGTTGGATATACTTGGGACTTTGTAAAAAAATCTTATACTTTAATAAATCTTATTCTAGCAGTATCTTCCTCTAAATGAAGCATTATCAACATTTCCTTGTAAATGTTTACTACTTATTATTTTGTGTACCTTATATCAAGTTGTCTTCTTTTAAGATCTATCTTGCAAAATGTGTGAAAACATCTTTGATGTTAGTTTAAAGCATGTATTGAAAAATATTTAATGACTTCCCCAAGCATATGATACTGATAAGATATACAACCATTAATTCTTAACAAATGTTTATGGCTTTCATGTGATCTAATGCCATTTCTTGTGCCTTGACTGTCCATCTGTCATCTTAAACAATTGTTGGAATCTTCTCTGACCCTGCCGACTAGAATAAAACCGAACTTAACGTGCATGTTGACATAAGTAAAAAAAATTGAAGGTAAAGAATAATTCTTTATAAAATGTTTTTCTTTTTACACATTTTTTGATATTATAACACAATTGTTGACAATGCATATAAATTATTGATCAAAAAGTATTCTTTATTATTTCTAATTCTTAAAATTATTATATTTCCCTAAGTTTAAAACAATAAAAACCCGATGGCCCAAACAACTTTACAAAGTGTGATAAACTTGCAGTTTGTCCTTAACGACTGTGACCAATACAGCTCTACGGGAACCGGCTGAAAAAACTAAGTGCATCGAATCAGCTTAAAAGATTCCTTATATTAAAACACAAATGTTATCAATGCACATAGATTGATGATTAAAATGCACTTTATTGTTTGTTCTATTCTAACAGCTATATAACAATAAAAAATCAAAGCCAAAATCACAGTACAAAGTGTGGCAGTTTGGCCGAAACGACTATGACCGATACGGCACTGTGACCGAAACGACTATGACCGATACGGCACTGTGACCGAAACGACTATGACCGAGACGGCACTGTGACCGAAACGACTATGACCGATACGGCACTGTGACCGAAACGACTATGACCGATACGGCACTGTGACCGAAACGACTATGACCGAGACGGCACTGTGACCGAAACGACTATGACCGATACGGCACTGTGACCGAAACGACTATGACCGATACGGCACTGTGACCGAAACGACTACGACCGATACGGCACTGTTTTTCTCTCTTATAAATACCAATAAAAAATCATGGCCGAAACGACTTTACAAAGTATGGCCGAACTGGCAGCATGGCCAAAGCACTGTGGTCGAAACTTGACAAATAGAGGAAGAGAGAAATTTAGGAGTAAAATGGCCGTAGAACAATGAGATCTCCCGCAGAAACTATTTCGTTAGTCTACAGGGCGAAGCTGTCGTCAGGCACTTTAAACAAGTGCCTATACATATTTTTGTATTATGTTTTTCGATCTGCGAGTTCCATGTTTCCAATTTGGCGTCCGGTTAGACGAAATAATCACGATTGCCATACTTAGGGCATGAAGGTGGAGGGGTATCAAACTTGGTAAGAAAAGACCTATTATCTACAGCTGAAATCACACTAGACACCGATTGTGAAATATGCTGGAATAAGATTGAGGTAAAAGAAAGTAAACCACATTATACAGGCTGCTATTACAGACCACCAGACAATAATATAGCACCCATTGAAAGCTTAAATACATCGTTAACCAGGCTAACACATTCAAATAATCTACCAAATCTAGTACTAACTGGGGATTTCAACATGCCAGACATAAAATGGGAAATAGACGAAGATAACAACTTCCAAATAAAGAAACCAAACAACTATAGTATGGAAACCAATAACAAGTTTATAGAAGCACTTGAAGAAAACTGTCGAACACAAATAGTAAAAGAACCAACACGTCAAGATAACATATTAGACCTTGTACTAACAACAAATCCAACAAGCATTGAAAATCATATCAGTCCAAGATGGAATGAGTGACCATAGCATAGTCATCACTGACATAAACTTAAAAGCAAAAACAAAAAAGCAAGTACCAAGGAAAGTATATATTTACAAAAAGGGCAACACGAACGGAATAAATGAACAACTAGATAAAGAGCTGAATAATTTTATACAAAAAGCAAATACAAGTATCATACAAGAATGCTGGAATGGTTTAAAGATCTATTGTCACATGCTATAATATCAAATATCCTAACTAAAATACTGTCAACCAGATGGAATGTACCTTGGATCAATAGAGAGATCAAAACAATGATCAGGAAAAAAACAAAGGTTAACAACAAGGCAAAACGTACCGATAATGAAAAACACTGGGAAGAATTTAATCTCCATTGAAAACAGTAAAAACTAAATTAGAAGAAGCACATAGATGGAAGCACACCAAAACTACATATCACAACTTTTGGAAGTAGACGAAGAGGGTGAGAGAAAAACACCTGTTGTTGGAAAAAAGTTTTGGCAATATGTTAAATCAAAGAAAAGAGACTCATGTGGGGTAGCACCACTTATTTCAAACGGAAAACTTATGGAAGACAACAAAGGGAAAGCAGAAGCACTTAACCATCAATTTGTATCTGTTTTTACTGATGAAAATACATCAAGTAAACCAAAATTAAATGGCAGCCCATCGCCTGATATAGACCATCTAGAGATAACAGTAGAAGGAGTAAGAAAGCTACTTAGTAATGTCAATCCGAAAAAAGCAAATGGACCATATAACATACCGAACAGAGTCCTAAAGAAATGTGCTACAAGTATCTCACCATACATAACAACATTATTCAAGAAAAAATATGATAAAGGGGCTGTCCCAAACGATTGGATTACAGCTATCATCACATCACTTTTTAAAAAGGGAGACAAAAGCTTGCCAGTAAAGTATAGACCTGTTTCATTGACGTCAGTTACCTGCAAACTCATGGAACACATCATTTTCAAACACATTATGCAACATCTTGAAAAATATGAAATATTAATCGATTACCAACATGGCTTCAGACAGAAAAGATCATGCGAATCTCAATTAGTAACAGCAATTGAAGATATCGCAAAACATCTAGATAAAAAAGAGCAAGTGGATATGCTATATTAGATTTCAGCAAAGCATTTGATGTAGTGCCTCACATACGGCTTCTGCGGAGACTAGAGCACTATGGAATAAATGGTAAAATAATAGAGTGGGTAAAGGCCTGGCTCACACAACGACAGCAGTGTGTAGCAGTTGAAGGCGAAACATCTACAAATGCCTTTGTAAAACCAGGAGTACCCCAAGGTACAGTTTTAGGTCCATTGATGTTTCTTTTGTACATCAATGATATTGGGGATGACATCAAGTCAAAGTTGCGTCTCTTTGCAGATGACAGCCTATTATACCTAGCAATAGACTGCAAAGATGACTGTAACCAACTACAAATAGACCTGGATAAATTAGTTGACTGGGTATCTAAATGGCAGATGTAATTTAATGCTTCAAAATGTTATGTTCTAAGAATAAACTACAAGAAAAAAACTATATTACATAACTATCACATGCATGGCCAAGTTTTAGAAAATGTAAGCCAAAACCCATATTTAGGAGTTCAGTTTGCCAACAACCTGAAATGGGACATGCACATCAATAACATCACGGCAAAAGCAAATAAATCATCAGGCTTTATGAGGAGAAACATCGGCAAATTCCCAGAAGAAATTAAGAAAAGAGCATATCAAGCCATTGTCAGACCAAACGTTGAATATGCAAGCAGTGCATGGGATCCATATCAAGAAAACCACATCAAACAGATAGAAATGGTGCAAAGAAGATCAGCACGTTTTATCAAACATCAATACAGCAGAGAACCTGGGTCAGTTACTAGTCTAATGAAGGAGCTAAAACTACCATCATTAGAAATAAGACGGAAAATAAAAAGTCTTCGTTTGTTTCACAAAGCTTTACATAAAAAGAAAGTCATAAATATTCCAGATTATGTAGAATAACAAGGCAGGACAACACGGCAATATCACCGAAGTAAATTTAGAAACCTTCAAACTTCAACAAACACCTACAAATACAGCTTCTTTCCACGTACCATCAAAGACTGGAATAAAATTGAGAATGGAAATGGGGAATTTTCCAAAGAGACAACAACCCGACCATAGAGCAGACAACAGCAGAAGGTCACCAACAGGTCTTCAATGCAACGAGAAATTCCCGCACCCGGAGGCGTCCTTCATCTAGCCCCTAAACAAATATATACTAGTTCAGTGATAATGAACGCCATACTAAACTCCAAATTGTACACAAGAAACTAAAAGTTAACATAATACAAGACTAACAAAGGCCAGGGGCTCCTGACTTGGGACAGGCGCAAAAATGCGGTGGGGTTAAACATGTTTTTGAGATCTCAACCCTCCCCTATACCTCTAGCCAATGCAGAAAAGTAAACGCATAACAATACGCAAATTAAAATTCAGTTCTAGAGAAGTCCGAGTCTGATGTCAGAAGATGTAACCACAAGAAAATAAACAAAATGACAATAATACATAAATAACATCAGACTACTAGCAGTTAACTGACATGCCAGCTCCAGACTCCAATTAAACTGATTGAAAAATTATGTCTTCATCATATGAATATCAGGCACAATCCTCCGCGTGAGGGGTTTAGTATGATACCATCATAACATATATGAGAAGAACGTAACCCGTGTCATGCCAACAACTGGTTTATTAATAATAAATGTGTTTAGTTCCGATGCAAAGACCCTATAAGTGAATCAATATTAACGCCAAAATATGCAATCTTCAATGAAATACCCTACCAATAAGACTGTTAAAAATATAGAAGATGCAGAGGCATTCAAGAACAGCCTCACATCTTATTTAACAGAGTACTGAGTCACGCAACAAACATTTGATTTTAATTTCACCTGTAAATATGTTTTTAATGAGCACCATATTGAACGACCAAATAAGTACTTGCGTGATGGGTCTTAGACCTCTTGCATTTCTACGATGTAGATGTTAGGTAGGCCTGCTGCGGATGATTTCGACAACAAAAGAAGGCGTGTTATACACCATTGTGTACAAAAATCAATTTAAATTTACGGCATACTGAATAGTTTTAGTGGGGTTGACAACCGAGGAATCGGCTTATAACGGAATTTCGCGACTGACTGACATTTTTCAAAAAATATGAGTTAATTACCTTGTGTTATATTAAGGTATAGCATCTGTATATAGAGGTAAAAAATTGAGACAAGTGCCTGTGTCCGTGTACTAGGGACACATTCTTGTCACAAATATTTTAATTATAACAACGTTAACTTATCTGCAGATGGATGTGAAGTCATTTGTGCACTATAATATTGAGAAAGGAAATGGGGAATGTGTCAAAGCGACAACAACCCGACCATACAGCAGACAACAGCCGAAAGCCACCAATGGGTCTTCAATGTAGCGAGAAACTCCCACACCTGGAGGCGACCTTCAGCTGGCCCCTAACTAGTCTATATATCACCCCATCCTTTGTGAATGGACTCCAAGTATTGGATAGAATTGTATGTACATTTATTCTGAAACCTTCACCCTCCTCGACCACACACACACACAGTCGATGGCATCATGCCTAATGCAAAAGTTCGAATCTGATCATAATATGTATTTAGGGGCCACATCCCGCTGCATTGAAGACATTATTGGTGGCTTTCGGCTGTTATCTGCTCTTTGGTCAGGTTGTTGTCTCTATGATATATTCCCCATTTCCATTCTCAATTTTATTTAACAAAATTCAAGAAATTCATATTTCTTATACCATGTACTGTAAACCCCTGCCTGCTTAGGAATTTGAATTATTATGGTCATTTCATGCGTAGATCTGAGAGTACTCGAAGTTACTGAAACCTAGTTGATTGATTGAATGATCGCTAAACGTACAGTGGCGAATAGATCATGCATGTCAAGTTAGGGTAAATCAAAGCGCGAAAGCGCTGTAAAGGCAGTTAATTACAGGTTGTGTGTATTTCTAGTCCAGTTATATCATTATCTTCCATAGAACAGAGGTGGTTTGTAGAATTTAAGATTTAGAGTTCTTTTGTACCTAGTTCACCTATATCTATAGTCTACTGTTTACAGTATATTTTCTGTGCCTCCCATGAAATGCATTTTTAGCCATGGTCTTGTCAGTTTGCTTTAAATTTATGAGTTTTACTGTCCCTTTTGTGTCTTTCGTCCCTCTTCTTTAGACATATAAGAACTTTTTCTTTTCAATATAAATAGACTATTTTTAATTAATGATTGTATACGCATATTCTATGACTCCCATAAACAAGAGGCTCCAAAGAGCCTGTGTCGCTCACCTTGGTCTATGTGAATATTAAACAAAGGACGCATTTGAATTCATGACAAAATTGTGTTTTGGTGATGGTGATGTGTTTGTATATCTTACTTTACTGAACATTATTGCTGCTTACAATCATTCTATCTATATTGAACTTGGCCTAAGAGCTTCAGTGGAAAATGTTAGTTAAAATTTACAAATTTTATGAAAATTGTTAAAAATTGACTATAAAGGGCAATAACTCCTTATGGGGTCAATTGACCATTTAGGTCATGTTGACTTATTTTTAGGTCTTACTTTGCTGTACATTGTTTCCCTTTACAATTTATCTCTATCTATAATAATATTCAAGATAATAACAAAAAACGGCAAAATTTCCGTAAAATGACTAATTCAGGGGCAGCAACCTAACAGCATTTTGTCCAATCCATCTGAAAATTTCATGGCAAATAGATCTTGACCTGATTAACAATTTTACTCCCTGTTAGATTTGCTCTAAATGCTTTGGTTTTTGAGTTATAAGCAAAAAACTGCATTTTACCCCTATGTTCTATTTTTAGCCATGGTGGCCATCTTTGTTGGTTGTCCGGGTCACGCCACACAATTTTTAAACTAGATACCCCAATGATGATTGCGGCCAAGTTTGTTTAAATTTGGCCTGGTAGTTTCAGAGGAGAAGATTTTTGTAAAAGATTACCAAGATTTACGAAAAATGGTTAAAAATTGACTATAAAGGACAATAACTCCTAAAGTGGTCAACTGACCATTTTGGTTATGTTGACTTATTTGTAGATCTTACTTTGCTGAACATTATTGCTGTTTACAGTTTATCTCTATCTATAATAATATTCAAGATAATAACAAAAAACAGCAAAATTTCCCTAAAATTACCAATTCAGGGGCAGCAACCCAACAACAGGTTGTCCGATTCATCTGAAAATTTCAGGGCAGTTAGATCTTGACCTGATGAACAGTTTTACCCCATGTCAGATTTGCTCTAAATGCTTTGGTTTTTGAGTTATAAGCCAAAAACTGCATTTTACCCCTATGTTCTATTTTTAGCCGTGGCGGCCATCTTGGTTGGTTGGCGGGATCACGCCACACAATTTTTAAACTAGATACCCCAATGATGATTATGGCCAAGTTTGGATTAATTTGGCCCAGCAGTTTCAGAGGAGAAGATTTTTGTAAAAGTTAACGACGACGGACGACGACGGACGCCGGACGCCAAGTGATGAAAAAAGCTCACTTGGCCCTTCGGGCCAGGTGAGCTAAAAATAGTTCACAAAGATTGACTAGTCTCTGTACTGTGTGTATAGCAAGAACATCAAGTAACATAATGGTAAATGTACATAGAAACATGTCAACTTTTTTTATGACCATACCTGCCAACTGTCAGTATTTGCAGAGTATTTCCCCCATCGAGCTCGAGGCTCCCAAATGGCAATTTTGTAAGAGCAATTTTGTCGACTATTTTAAAGAAAACAATTAATTCAACAAAGGCTATGAGCTTGTTAATGCATGAAGAAGCCAAAAACCACATTAGAATATATTTGAAGGGAATCCATGACAAATCTTCCCACTTTTTCACTAACTCGCCCCACTTTAAAAACAAGAGTGTACACACTGAATGTCTCGCCTTCTTTACTGATCATTGATATTATGTTGATAGTCCTAATAATAAAGCTTTATTACAACTGTCACATAATCTTAACATAAACCAAGAAAACTAAACATTGACCTTTGGACCATGAAAATGAGGTCAAGGTCAGATAAACCATGCCAGGGTGGCATGTACAGCTAACAATTCTTCCATACAACAAATAAAATTGACTTATTGCTTATAGTTTAAGAAAAACAGACCAACACACAAAAGCTTAACACTGAGCAATGAACCGTAAAAAATGAGATCAAGGTCAAATAAAACCTGCGCGACTGACATGTAGATCATGAAATATTTCCATACACCAAATATAGTTGACCTACATGTATTGCATATAGTATTAGAAAAACAAAACTCATAAACTTAACTTTGACCACTGAACCATGAAAATGAGGTCAAGGTCATATGACACCTGCCAGGTAGACCTGTACACCTTACAACCATTCCATACACAAAATATAGAAAACCTATTGCAAACAGTACAAGAAAAACAGACCAAAACACAAAACTTAACTATAACCACTAATCCATGAAAATGAGGTCAAGGTCAGATGACACTTGCCAGTTGGACATGTACACCTTACAGTGCTTCCATACACCAAATATACTAGACCTATTGCTAATAGTATCTCAGATATGAACTTGACCACCAAAACTTAACCTTGTTCGCTGATCCATGAAATGAGGTCGAGGTCAAGTGAAAACTGTCTGACAGGCAAGAGGACCTTGCAAGGTATGCACAAACCAAATATAGTTATCCTATTACTTATAATAAGAGAGAATTTAACATTACAAAATATTTTAACTTTTTTTTCAAGTAGTCACTGAACCATGAAAATGAGGTCAAGGACATTGGACATGTGACTGACGGAAACTTCGTAACATGAGGCAACCATATACAAAGTATGAAGCATCCAGGTCTCCCACCTTCTAAAATATAAAGCTTTTAAGAACTGAGCTAACATCGCCGCCGCCGTAGGATCACTATCCCTATGTCGAGCTTTCTGCGAAAAAAGTCGCAGGCTTGACAAAAAAACTGCCCCAACCTGGATTACCAAATCGCCCCACTTGTGAACTGTGTTAAATCCCGTTAATATTACTCCTGCCAAGTGGTCCCACCTAATGGAAATCGGTGAAATCTAGATAAATATATTATTAACCAGGATGAATTTAGTAATGCCAACTCGCCCCACTTATGGAAAAAGATGTTATCCCATTGTATATAAGTTCAATTCCTAATATTGCATTATGATACATTTAACAGGTTTCTTTTCAATTGTTATGCAAATAACTAAGCTTCAAGACTTACAGTTATTCTTCAACAATCAGTTGGTTTTTTTAGAATTATATATCATTGTATATAATTTCAGTATATATCAATAATAGTAATTAAATTAATTTTCGGTTTGTTTGTATTCTGTGTAGATTAGTTTTCATTAAAGTGGTGCGAGTTTTTATTTTTAATTATATATATATATATATATATATATATTAATCTAAATATTACCGTTTTTTTATAAGTAGGGCGAGTTGGCAGGAGTAATATTAAACATGATTTAACCAATTTCACATGTAGGGCGATTTGATAAATCAGTTTGTGGCGTTTTTTTAAAAAGTGGGGCGATTAACCAGTGGGGCGACTTGTCCTGCTTCCATTTGAAGGCCCCCTTGAAGGTTTTGTATGACTATATGAACCATCTTTCACGTAAAACCCCCATGTGCATTTTGAAAAGTTGTAAGATATGTTTCTAACTCCAGCATTGTCCAGGCAAAATCTACTGGTATGAATGAAAAAGAAGTTTTCAATTAAGGCTCTGTGGCCATAACAGCTGTCTCATTAGCATTTTAACCACTTCCCATATTTGCAATTAAAACAAAAGAAGAAAATTATTCAACGCAAAAACAAAACTTACTTGTAAATATGAAATTCTCTTTACGGTATGAGTTTTTCTCATTGTTTGAGATTGTACAGTAGTACCTGTAACTGCTTATACCTATTTCTTATTCACTTTTGCTTGATAAACTCACTAAATATCATATACATTGTACCACATCTCCTTATTTTTATAAGCATTCCAATAACATGAACAATTGTAATTCAATTCTATATACCAAAGCAAAATGAACTGCACCACTTTCATTCACTAGTATGCATCTTTTGGCAAAATACAAGTTCTTAAATGACACAATATATATTTATTGACAAAAAAATAAAATTTAGTATACAACTCTTTATCAGGTATAAAAAAAAGCACAGCTGTGTCATAACTTGTGAAATCTGTGCTGAAAACATAGACATTGATGGTATTTGAGTAATTCCATATGTGAAGCTCAACATTAGCTCGTCAGTTGGTGGTGGACAGTTATAGTTCCTTCCTGCAGGCTAGGATGAATGACTTTTCAGGAAAACCAATTTCACAAATCAAAACTTTCCTCTAGATTTCTCCTACAATATTCATCCAGTTTAGTTCTTTTGTTTTAATTGGACACCGTCTTGATTTTTAATTTTGCAAACCATTCAGTCTCTTGCTTGCAAATAGTGCATGAAAATAGGATGGGTATGGCAGTAGACAAGTCTCTTTAATGTGGGTTTGTGCCCTGAAAAAAAGTTTTATAACTTAAGTTTTTTTGAAACTTGTGCAACACACATACCTAAATAACTATAACATAGAAGAGAGCATCATTCGTGTCAATGTTTCGTTCCTGTTTACATTGTCATTGATATTTTTTCAGAAAGCCTGAGGCATAGCTCATGAATTCCTGTCATTAGATCCTAAATTAATATAATTACTGCTAGAATAATTATCAGCATGATATATGTACACTATCATTGTACAGCCCAAGTCTTCAGTATATATAATTGTTGCATTCATTCACTCCTGTGTTCAGTCGTTCAAAAATATTTAAACATCAACAAATGAACTTTAATAAGGACAAGAAAACACTAGAAAAGATACGTACATACAACCTGTGTTTTATAAGTGTATTTGAAAGAGAAATATATCTGGTTAAACGATGTATAAAGGAGAAATATATGTGGTTAAACGATGTATAAAGGAGGAAAAATTGTAGATATTGCATTACTGCTTTCTACCTAATAGCACGTGGATATGTTTACATATTTAGACTTGACCCAGTATGACCCGTACCTTGTAGCTCAACGCCGTCGTTTAAACACTAGACTACAGTCGTGTATTTATAAGACAATAAAAAGCTTAAGCCTGTACTATTTGTGTGAAGTAAATGTGTTTGTTCTGTACATTTAAATTGTTTTACCTGATAGCAAGGACGTATATCTATCCGTTTCCTTCTCAATTCTTCGAACTTCTTCAAAACATACGTATTACTGCGCCCGGAAGTGAGAAAAATATGAGAAATCCTCGTAAAATAATGCTTTCTTCAATTTTGTGGAATCCATTTTGTTATATTTATTATACAAAGATAAAAAAAGTTACGATTAATTATGAATTTGCATATCATTATACGGAACGTTTATGGACTATTTTCCATAGCTGTATGTCGGTCATTTTGGCGGGAAATCATGTACACATACACACGTAGATTGGCTGGTACCCGATCGTAATGTTACACATCACATATATCAAATAGCTAATACCCGGAACGTAGTAACGGGAACCAGGATAATAAGTAGACAACATACATAACTAATACCGAACTTGAAAAGGCTTTACGGTTTCTCGTTCATAAACCGAATTCCGCTTTGAATTATAGAAGATGCAATATTAATCATGTTCAGTCGACTTTTCATTGTTTTATCAACGTCTGAAAGAATCTTTAGATGTCAGATAACACTCGAAATTGACCAGACCTCTTTCCACACGGAATACACATAATGATAGTTTGTAGTCAGGTTGACTGCTTATAATGCAAAATACACACTAATAACAAGTTCTATAAAACGAACAATACATACTGATCGTTTCTTTAGTCCCCAATGTAAATGAAAGAAACAAAAACCATATCATACCATAAAAAGAAGAGGAGAAATTCGAACATTTCCGGATCTATTTCTGGCAAAAAGACCCCCTGCATAGATTGCGTATGAAAAGATGAACCTCATGACTTAAAAGTCAGGCCTTAAAGCACTGCCTTTAAAAAATGATAACAAATACAACTCTTAGGTCCTTTCAATGATTAAAGTCAGAAAATTGGAAAGTCCATTGGTAAATACGGGTTTATTGGATATGGACAAATTTTGCCTTTCAGTAGAACACCTACGGACCCACAAAGAGTTGTTGCAAGTGTTCTTAACGTGCAGCATTCTCTCTACACTAGGCGTCGGATTTCACGGTCTCTTTTCTGAAAAGACGTAACTGCCTTTTTAGTTTTTATACATCCAGCACAGCTAAACTGATTCTCCACGTTGGCAAGGGTTTTATTGTAGGTTGGATGAAAACCAAGTGGAAAGCTAGTTGAAAGCCAACAATTATATGTAAAACAATTGAAAAATATCTAAGAATAAAATGTCAAAAGTTTTGAGCATGTGGAGGTTCACTAGAGTCTAGTGTTGATAGAAGCGAAAGTCCTACTGTTCAGTTTTTATACGCCCGTCAAAATTTTGACGAGACGTATTATGGTATACAAATTTCTGGTGTCCGTCCGTCTGTCCGTCTGTCCGGCGTAAACATGTCGCACCGTAACTTTAGAACGACTTATCCAAATTTCATGAAACTTAATATAGTTGTTTCTTATGATGGTCAAATGATCTGTATAATTTTTGGTGAAAATAAGATTTAAACTTTTTGAGTTACGACACTTTATAACTAAAACAGGGGTTTGACGGAATTGATGTGGCCCAAAGGATAGTACTATTATTATACAGGAGCCAACAAACCTATTTATTTGATGAAAATTCGTCAATATGTACTATCGAAAAGAGAGGCGAAAGTTACAAGAGTGACATTCAAACTCATATATAAGCCGAAAATAAACTGACAACATTGGTTTGAAAGGGACAAGACCAACAGACAAACACAAATTACACAAAAAAACATAGAAAACTAAAGACCGAGCAACACGAACCCAGTCCACGATAAGCTTGGGGTGATCTCTAGATCTCCGGAGTTGGGTAAGCATATTCTGCTCTACATGTTGCACCCGATTAGTTGCTCATGTTAGTACAAACACGGTAATAAGTCTAATACTGTTAAACGGCTCATGATGTCCGTTAAACTTAGGAAGTGATGATCGATAACTTCACCACTTGGAACACTTGGTTTAATTGCCTTCCTGTGAGCATGCAGTAGCTCTTTATCCAGAAAATCATGGGGTCATTTGATTATTTCTGCAAAGTTGATTTATGTGTTGTTCTTATTGTTCTGGTCATTTTTATTTTCAAACTTTCCCTTTAGATCTGTTATATTTTCAGAATTATATAGCATTACCCTAAAATAAGACATTAGGTAGACTTCACCATGTTGCACACAGACAATTGTAAAGGGGAAAGGATTGTAATTACATTTCATTAGCCAGATCGATGTTATTGTTAAATTACTTGCTAGTATTATTCTTCGAACTTTTCTTCATGTATATTCTCATGATGAATGAAATGACCGATAATTTTTTTTTTTTTTTTTTTTTTTGCACAACATTTTTTTGGTTGTAATCTCTGTCCTGCCTTCTGTCCTGCCTTCTGTCCTGCCTTTTTAGCTCACCTGGCCCAAAGGGCCAAGTGAGCTTGTGTCATCACTTCGCGTCCGGCGTCCGGCGTCGTCCGTCGTCGATAACTTTTACAAAAATCTTCTCCTCTGAAACTACTGGGCCAAATTAAACCAAACTTGGCCACAATCATCATTGGGGTATCTAGTTTAAAAAATGTGTCCGGTGACCCGGCCAACCAACCAAGATGGCCCCCATGGCTAAAAATAGAACATAGGGTCAAATGCAGTTTTTGGCTTATAACTCAAAAACCGAAGGATTTAGAGCAAATCTGACAGAGGTAAAATTGTTTATCAGGTTAAGATCTATCTGCCCTGAAATTTTCAGATGAATTGGACAACCCGTTGTTGGGTTGCTGCCCCTGAATTGGTAATTTTAAGGACATTTTGCTGTTTTTGGTTATTATCTTGAATATTATTATAGATAAAGATAAACTGTAAACAGCAATAATGTTCAGCAAAGTAAGATTTACAAATAAGTTAACATGACCAAAATGGTCAGTTGACCCCTTTAGGAGTTATTGCCCTTTATAGTCAATTTTTAACCATTTTTCGTGAATCTTAGTAATCTTTTAGAAAAATCTTCTCTTCTGAAACTACTGGGTCAAATTAAACCAAACTTGGCCACAATCATCATTAGGGTATCTAGTTAAGAAAATTTGTCCAGTGACTCGGCCAACCAACCAAGATGGCCGCCATGGCTAAAAATAGAACATAGGGGAAGATTGCAGTTTTTGGCTTCTAACTCAAAAATCAAAGCATGTAGAGCAAATTTATAGAGACAGGATATGAAATTGTTTATCAGTTGAAGATCTGTCTGCCCTAGAATTTTCAGATGAATCGGATAACCGGTTGTTAAGTTGCTGCCCCTGAATTGGTAATTTTAAGGAAATTTTGCCGTATTTTTGTTATTATTTTGAATATTATTATAGTTAGAGATAAACTGTAAACAGCAATAATGTACAGTAAAGCAAGACCTAAAAATAAGTCAACATGACCAAAATGGTCAATTGACCCCCTAAAGAGTTATTGCCCTTTATAGTCAATTTTTAACAATTTTCATAAAATTTGTAAATTTTCACTAACATTTTCCACTGAAACTACTGGGCCAAGTTCATTATAAATAGAGATTATTGTAAGCAGCAAGAATGTTTAGTAAAGTAAGATCTACAAACACATCATCATCACCTTAACACAATTTCGTCATGTGTCCTTTGTTTAATAATCGCATAGACCAAGGTGAGCGACACAGGGTCTTTAGAGCCTCTAGTTATTTTTCACTCTTGGTCCTGCCTTTTTTTTCTTAGTTTATCCTGCCTTTTTTTTTTAACATAAACTGACAGTCTGTCTTTTTTTGCCAAGTTGCTCATCCTGCCTTTTTTTTTTACTCAAAACTCCTGTCCTGCCTTTTTTTCAAATTTCATCCTAGGCCCCCTAAAAATCCAATGGTAGCTCCCTAAGAGAGAAACAGTAAATTTCAAAGATTTTCATCAAAATAAGATCTACTACGTATAAAAATAATATGGTTGATATTGAAAAGTGACCCCTTACCCGAGTAATTGTCCCCTGAATGATTATTTATCACCTGTTTTTACATATTGTTAAAATGTTTAGCAGATTAATAGTTTTATGTTTGCACATATTTTTCTATGTTGTTCAAGTTTTTGTGTACATACTGTAAAAGTGTTGTATATGTTTGTCTTTATTTTTAGCCACTGCGTCACAGGCACTTGTCTCAGAAAAAAATTCCTATATACCTTAAAATAACAACACGTGTTATATTAAGGAATATAGGAAAATTTTTTCTGAGACTAAAGTGCCTGTAATTTTCAGTTAGAAAAAGAGGGAAGAAAAAAATAATACTCTTATTTTTGAACCCCCCTTTTTTAATTGTTGTGTCTTTTTCCACCATCAAAATCATCTAAAATACTTCGAACACAAAAGTTATGTGATTTTTTAAAATAAATTAATGACATTCAATTTTAAATTAAATTAGCAACGGACACCTGCTGGTTAGAACGGTAATGAAATGCGGATTAGACAACCGGAAATAGGTGGCGTTGTTATTTTGGTCGCCATGCTTGTCTCCAATGACAACATCTAAATTTTGAAAGGCAGTGTTTAGCTTTGTGTGTACAAGTAGCCTTGACGTTCCTATTTTAAGAAGGCTACCACAAAAAAGAAGATGACAGACACACCAATAATTGATGTTCCTAGATTGGAACTTGATTCAATCATTGGATTTAATGGTAAGATGAGACTTTTGACAAGTTTTGTTTTGAAAAGCGCAGACAGAGTATAAATAATGCAGCAGCATTTTCCAACTTATGCGCCATTGTTTTATATGCTATACACTATATTTGTTGTTTACTAAATGAAATGTTGAAAAAAATAGTATCCCAAGCTGGCCCTGTATTGCTTTTCTTTATAACAAATCAATCACACGTTATAACAAATCAATCACACGTTATAACAAATAAAAAATGTATCACATACTCCAGCTTCTTCACACATGGTAAATTTGGGCTTCTTAAGTCTTATACACCTGAAAGGTTTGGGATATGTAAAGCTGAAATACAGTATACCCTATAACTATGATGCCAGATCGTGTAATTCTAATACACAATTTTGAAGTCATTATAGAAAATATCAATACACATTATTGTTATTTGTCGCCATTACTTGACATCATACAGGTTCCCATAAAATTTTGAAGTCATAATACAAAATACCTGACGCCACAATGGAAAGTGATTCTTGTATGACGGCAATAGTTCATTATTGTATCAAGTCAGTCAATATCATTCATAAGTGAAATAGGGAAAAGAACAAAACCAGTTTGCCCTACATGTATATTGATAATAATGGGTTCAATATTTTTTTAGAATTTAAAGTGCTGAACTGGTTGACCACTGAAGCAACTGTTGATTTTTGTGTATTTTTTAGGGGATGTTAATGCTGGTTTGAAAGTTCATCCTGGAAGAGAGCACCTGATTTACCCTCTAGGAAATACAGTCATAATTGAACATGTTACTACAAAGGAATTTTCACAATTATCAGGCCACACTAATAATGTGTCATGTATTGCTGTGTCACCATCTGGTAACTACCTAGCATCAGGACAAGTTACTCACATGGGATTTAAGGTATGGACACAGTGTTTTCAATAAGAACCAGCAAAATAACCGTTTTAAATAGTTTTTTGTTCGGTTCAATCATAATCAGCAAAATAAATATGGGTGCAACAAAAAAGTCATACATATATATATATATACTTTTTGTTGCTACCATGATATTTGTTTTCATATTCTGCATCTTGTGATTATGGCTGTCTATATGGGCCTGCTAATACATTGTTTGAATTTCAACTCTTGTATAAAAAAAAAACGGCTTTAGTTTTTCGACAGCAAGTGATAATACAGTACTTTTCAACCCAAGTTTTCCTTATTCTGTGGTGTGATGTGAAGTTTATACAGGGTTGGTAATTTTTGTACTCACAGTTTGTGTCATTTAATTAACTGAAGTAATCAATTAAAGTTAGGGCCTGAGATGTAAAATTTATTAACATCTCGGCATTATTTTAATAATAAAATTGTATTCATTAAATTTACTTGTTTTAATTCACTGATATTTTTATTTTAGGCCAATGTCATCATATGGGACTTTCACAGGAAACAACAGATAGCAACACTCAGCCTTCACAAAGTGAAAGTACAAGACTTAGCATTCTCACCTAATGAAAAATATCTTGTAACTCTTGGTGGGCAAGATGATGGAAGGTGGGTTCATATAAAAATTAAATTGCCAATAAAGTTTTGGTATTTTAAGAATTGTCTGTTTTATTGACCTATCAGGTTGTCTAGGTAATGCTTCATGGAAGCAGTAGGAATCAACTATTTCAATGTTTTCTCCATATATCATAAAATTAGGATTTCTTTTTACTAAAAATCATTGCTTTAGTTTTGCTTGTGTTAATCTTTAGTTTCCATTTTTACAATATTCTTCAAAACATACAAGGGTATTTTGTAATCCTTCTACACTTTCAGACAATAACACAGTATCATCTACTTACAGTATAAGAATCAATTAACATACATTTGTAATGATTCCAAGCACATATTTGAAATATTATCTAGACTTTCTATATTATTTTCAACAAAATAACTTTTTAGATCATTTAGGAACAAAGAAAATAAAAAAGGTGATAAGTTTTCACCTTGTTTTACTCCTATGTGAGATATAAAAAATTCGGAAAATTCATTTCCTTTCTTGATCATGTTTTTATATTTTGATGCATATTATATATCACATTAAATGTTTTACCTTCAATGTTTGATTTTTGCATTTTTTGCCACAATCCCGATCTCCATACAATGTCAAAGGCACTTTTAAAGGCTATAAAAGTGCAAAATAACTGTTTACCAAATGAAAAACATATAGAAATTAAAGAGTACAAGACACATATATTATGAACAGTAGAGAAACCTGCTTGTGACTTTAAAAACAAGTCTATGTTATCTGCATAATTATTCAACCTGTAAAAGGCTGTAATTCAACATAGCAGAAAAAGTAAATATTTGTTTCTATTATATTATTTCTTCCAAAATGTGCTTTGGAGTTGAAAAAGATAAATAATTGCTTAAACGTGTAAAAAAACTCACTATAAATGAAGGTAATTTGATTTTATAAAAATCAATAGATAAAGAAAGACATGAAATATTTATCATTTTATTTTATTTCAGTGTTGTTGTTTGGGATCTAGCCAGTAAAGAAGCCATTTGTGGAAACCAAGCCCAAGTAGAGAGTGCTGGAGTAACATACTGTGTAGCTTACTCCAATGTCAGCGATGATATCTTTGTTACAGGAGGAGAGTAAGTTTATTTAACAAAAAAATAAAACTTATTTATAAATTTCATGCATCCAAAGCATTTTTCTGTATTCACCTTCATCAGAAACGCTCAAAGCAGAATAATTTAAAATACAAATGACCAAAAAGGACACAAAAATTAACCAAATCAATATGAGGGTGTTAAAATCATAGAATTATCATTTCAAAATTTAAATATTTTTAATTTTTGTCAATTAATTTCGCATCAATTTGGTCAGTTTTGATCAATTGCAGAATGCTGTAACAATCTTCTTCAAATTAAGTAATAAAATTAAGTGAACTTTTGATACTGTTTTGATATAAAGGAACTTTATCAGAGATGTGTTATTTTGGTTATCTCCCCATTAAATCCTAAATGAGTTTTCTTTTTTTCAGTGGTACATTACGAGTATGGGAACTTGATGTTGGAAATAGAAAAATCAAAGCAACAAATGTGGTCATGGGTCAACTTAAAAGAGTTGTTAAATGTATACAGGTGAGAACAATGTATTTTCGTTTGTATCTAAAAAATATTTTAGAAAGTATTGCAATCAGAAAAGAAATTTAAATTTAAGTTATCTGCTCGTGCAAATGTTCCCTAAAACATTCATCAAATCTCAGGTCAGTCAATACAAAGTATTTTACCCATAGGGTATAAAGGTTAACAAAAAAAGTGTTTACCATTTATATTTCTTTTTATGATTGACTAAATGACAAAAAGTATTTGTTTGTTTGAGATCTCCTGTTTGCTAGGACACACTAAATGAAAACACTGTGACTAGTTCTAGCATTTTTGAAATATTTTTTATTCTATTTATAGATGGCTGATCACATGGCTGAACCATTCTTTTTCTGTGGTACAACAACTGGAGATATCATCGGTATCAATATGAGAACCAGACTCTTCCAAGTCCAAGGACCAAAGAAAGAACTATTTAGTAAAGGTGTCACATCTCTGGCACTTCTAAAGTCTGGTGACTTCTTAGTTGGAGCAGGAGATGGAGAAGTAGCCCTGGCTAAATTTTACAAGAAACAAGACAAAGGTGAAGTCTTGTTTGAAAAGAAAAGGTAGGATAAATACTTAAAGCAATTGACGAAATTGTGTAATGTTTATTTATGAATTATTCTGTGTATTTATTAATTGCAGTTTTTGAAGATTGGACAATTTGATGTGCTCAATTTTGTTGTCGAGACTGAAATTAGTATTATTTAAAAGAGACAACACTTCTTCTTCTCACTGTTAGTTTAAACATGCTCATTGCTGAAAAAATTACAAGTCTCATGACTCACCTTCAAAAATCCTAAATGAGAACCCTTGCCTTGAAGGCATAAAACTTTGCTCAGTGCTCGGAGCACAAAAATCATGCTCGAAACATAAAATCCAGTATTTCGATTGGTTGATTCTCGAGTCTGAGTACACAAATCGTGCTCCAAAGTTTTACGACCGCAAGGATTCCAGCATATTAAGATTAAGTTAGACAAAATTTTAAAACAACATGATCTTTTTTGCATATTTCAGGTCATGGAAGGACAAAAATTTATCCAATTTATCATCACCTGCAATCACATCTATAGCCCTGAGAGGAGATGGACATCAGGTAAATTTTATATTTAATTTTTGTTGATGAGCTTTCATTTGAAGGTGCATTTTCATTTTCATAACAAAGCATTATGTGAGTATGCATTCCACATGGTAGACCACAAGGCTTCACAAATACATGATAAACATTGGTTTACAATTTGGAAGAGACAGTGTCTCTTGCAAGTTTTAAAAAAAGATCTTACCAGTAAAATTTATTGTAAGTGTATTGAATAGTTTGGGTAGATTATGTTGTAAAAGTCCTGTGAAACGATGCTAAAAATAAAAATTGAATTTTGCCATATTCTTTTATGGAATGTAAAATTCAATTACAATAAGTGGACAAATATAATCCTGTAGTTGTATGTAAACTCTTATTTCATTTGTGGCCATGTGGCACCCAAAAAAATGTATTTATATGAACCAATTTCATGCATCAATAATATGAATTCTTACACATTAAAAAAACTATACTAAAAATATGGGTAAAATTTTTGATCTGGAAAATAATAATTTAAAGCACACTTTTATTGGAATATTTAATAATTTTTCAAATATTTTAATATTGTCCACTTTATATTTTCAGTTTTATGTTGGAGCTGCTAACTCTCAAATTTATAGGTTTAACTATTCTGAATTTGTCAGCGGTGGTGGAGATCAGAAACAAATCAACAAGAAAACTGGTCTAAAAATAGAGAAAAAAACACAGACAGATGATAAAGGTGTAGAATTAGTAAAAACATGTCACTCCAAAGCTGTTAAAGATGTTGTATTCCCATTGTAAGTTATTTTTGGTATTGATTGATTTTGGTTTTGATAAATTAATACTTAACTAGATATGTTTCGCTTTACAGATATTATAATTGATAATCCTATATCCTGTCGATGTTATGTGCTGATTATTTGGAACTACAATATGTGTCGTTTTTTGATTGTTATGACTTTTTTACACTAAATCTGATAGATTTGTACTGATTGATAGATAGTTTTTAAGAGAACCAAAAATTGTATATTAATGATTATCAGTTAATAATCAAATAAGGTTATATAATCTCACAAGAGAATCATTTGTTTTGAGATAAAACTGAAAGTGCTGTTGAACATGTATATTTTTCCCTTTGACTACTAGCTAGTTTAATTAGAGTTTTCTTGCTACAAAAGGTCTCTTTTTCCCACAATAAAGTACTTTATATGTCAATATACTGAAGTCAGATCTAACTTTGAAATAAATGAAATGTCTTTTGTTTGTAGTGGCTTTTCCAATTTAATAGTAACATGTCAAGAAGAAGAAATTAGAGTCTGGAATATGTCAACAAAAAAAGAAATTCTACGACATGTAGTCGCCAATAAGACATGTAATGCTGTGTGCATTACTAGGGATGGAAAAACAATATTTAGTGGTTAGTATTGCAAGATTAGACAAGTTTTAAAAGATAACCTTGCTTTTTCAGAAAACATTTTTAAGATTTCTTGCATTTTTCTTTTTTTACTTTGTAAACTTTATGGTATGAACTATGAAATGAAACATGTATATCATGTTAAACTAAATATGATGTGTGGTGATAAAAATGGGGTTGATGATATTGGATTATTTCCATGCAAACTTGATGACAACATATATATTTATATTTAACTAGATATTACTTTGGTTTCATAGTATTCTTTCTAAAAAGATAATGTTGAGAGTGATTTTAGGCGAATCAAAATCTGAACATTCTTTAATTTTCGCTTTTTGTAAATTAGATAGTTTTACTAATTTGTTTACCCATGTTTTTCAGCTTGGGATGATGGTATAATCAGAGGATATGGTTTTTCAAAGGACGGTAAAAGTTTGAAACAGAAATTTGAGAGAGGAGAAGCTCATAGTAAAGGAGTTACCGCCATTTCATGTACTTCTGACGGCAGGAGAATCGTAAGTGGTGGAGGTGAAGGCCAAGTACGCATCTGGGACATTACCAAAAGTATGAATATGAAAGGCGAGGATGTTTACATTATAAAATTGGCAGAAACAATGATGGAACACAAAGGAACTGTTTCTGATGTCAAGATAACCAATGGAGACCTGGAATGTGCCACTGCTAGCAATGATGGAACTTGTATTATTTGGGATTTAGAGTAAGTTTTGTGTATATTTAAAGAAGCCTGATTTAATTTACAACAAATATTGATCTCAAATCTTCATTGATTGAAATTAAATTTTGATTTCAAATTTCTAAGTTGTTGTCTAATTTTGTCATTCTTCATATCACACTTGACCTTCCTCTTGACATCATTGTAGAAATCCAGAAATAAAACTTTTGAGCACGATTTTTGTACTCAGACTCTAGAATCAACCAATCAAAATGCTGGATTTCATGTTTCGAGCATGATTTTTTGTGCTCCGAGCACTGAGCAAAGTTTTATGCCTTCAAAGCCTGATATTCAATTATTCTCTAATAAACAGAAATGCAAGAGCTGTTCTTTTGCTTTCTGCTATGTGCTCGTCATGATTTTATGTCATAAATGAATGCACTTTATTCCATCTTAATTATTCTTTAAGTGAAATGTTTCACATTGAATGTTTAATTTATCCTCAATTTTGTGTATAGAAATTCAACTACTATCTATTTTTTACATTCAAGTTTAAAGTGTTTTTGGTTAAGATGAGCTGTTGAACCCATAATTGTAAAGAAATTTATATTTTTTATTTCAGAAATAAAAGAAGGAAGGGAATAGTATTCGCCAACACATTATTCAAATGTTTAACCTATGATGCAAAAGAAGTACAATTAGTAACCAGTGGAACAGATAGAAAAATAGGATTCTGGGAGACACATGGCGGAGAAAGGATTAGAGACTTAGATGGTTCCTCAAGTGGATCTGTCAATGCCATAGATCTGTCACCTGATGGAAGATTCTTAGTCACAGGAGGAGATGACAGAATGATTAAGGTACAAATTTACTTCAGTTGTATGCTAAGAAAAACTAGATTGTGAAGAAAAGTAAAGGGAAACTACTAACTATTAAAGGGAGACAATTTATATGAATTGTGAATAAAAGAATTATAAAATGTTTCTTATCATGTGCAGCAAAAAAATAATTCAATATCAAATTTTTCACTTTTGTTGCAAATTTTATGGAATGATGGACTTTAGTATTACCTTTCAGAATTCATGGACAGTTAAATTCATTTTTTTATTACGGCTTATGGTAGACCACTAACCCTTTCACCGCTATACACAGCATATGCCGCGATTACAATGGATTTTTCATCAGGACTCTTAAAGTATTCGGTTTTCATTCGGTTCCTCTCTAATTTTTCCTTGTATGAATCAAGGATATACAAGGTCTCATTTGCGCTTGAAATCCAGGCAATTTTTATTGTAAAATCATGCAGTAGAAGGAAAATTGAAGGAAAATAAAAAAAAATATTTTGACAAAATGCAAATGGCAGAAATCGGAAACGAAGCTGTAAATATGGAAATATTTCAGCATTTCTATGGCGAAACTGACAACAAGGATTAGCTAAAAGGTTTACATTTAATTCGTGTGGGAAATATGATTTGATCGATCATTATGAGATGTAGACAAAGGGGGGAAAACAGAGGTTGACTGAAAATTTTGAGGACGGAGCCACTGATTTGTGCCATGATTACATTATACCTTGTGTATGGTGCAATACACTACGGAATCGAGTAATTGGTGTCTTCTTTGTTATATGGCAGATAAAACAACAAAATAGATGAAGACTAAAAATTACACCTTTTACCTGTTAATTACCTGAAAATGCAGGTAACCTGAATTTTACTGAAATAATTGCCTAACATTACAGTTCTTACTCTCCTGAGCATTTTTCATGCAATAACTTTCTCTGTATCTCTTATAATAAAAAAGATACAGCAGTCTGAAAAGGAATATACTGTTCTAATGAATGAACACAAAAAATATGCAGCAGCAGCAGCCATTTTTCTATTTTTTTTGTGTAGCGTTGAAAGGGTAAATATAAATTTGATTGTTTTTTACCTCTCAAATGCTATTTGACTTGGAGCAACGGGGTTCCTAAAAATTACAACAGTTAATGTAAAAATAGAGACTTTATGGTGTTATATAGACTATTCAAAATTTTGTTTTTCTTTTATAGGTATGGACCTACCAAGAGGGAGAAGTTGTAGGTGTAGGAATCGGACATAGTGACTCGGTCATCAAAGTTAAAATCTGTCCTAACCAGAACTTAATCGTCAGTGTCAGTGAAGATGGAGCTATTCTCATATGGAAATTCCCATTTACACCAAGATGCTAAAGACAATTCAAAATTAACAAAGCAAATATTGTATATGAATCTTAATGTTTATGAAAAATTTATTTGACGGATTCCTTAGTACTACTGATGAATTTGGAATGGATAAATTCTGTGATATATTTATTATTATTAAATGAATTATACTCAATTATTTTTATTATGAGAAGTGTCACAGTTGCAACCAAATTTATCCCGAAGTGCTCAATTGTCCGTCCATAAGAGTTATTAGTTTTTGTGAAGAATAATTCATCTGTCTGAATAGGGTTGTACTTTTTTGTTTAAGATAATTCATTAGATAACAAGAATGTCAAAAACTACTGAAGTATTATATTTTCTGTTCAATTGTTTGTCCAAGATGGAGAATACAGTTCCCAATTATTTTTTTTTCAAATATTTTGAAACTTTTTTTATTTTACTGCCTTCATATTTTTTAATTTTCAATTATTCTATTTTTTTTTATGAAAGGTTTAACAGAATATAATTGCTATTATCATTATTAATGTATGTGTCACTGTTTTCCCCATTTCACTTTACAAAATATATATGGTATACTATCAAACTGTTGCTTGCAACTGTTTTTCTTTGTGATCTAGATCTGCATTTACAATATTACTTCCTCATTTTCATAGATCTGAATCTTAATTGTAAATATTTATTTGTAAATGAAGTATATATTTATCATCAAGGACAATAAAATGATAAAACACTGTAGAACCATTCTTTTACTATTTTATTGAAATGTTATTGGGAACATGGAACCATTTTCAAACAGAGAGTCAACTATCAGTCCAAATAAAGTGGATTTTTAAAGTGCCAGTCTGCCTAAGAATCAGGCAGTGGTGAAAACATGACCAAAAAACCCCACCCAATTTGACATTGATTTCAGTTCATAATATGTAGTTATGCACAAAAATAACATTCATTTTCGTTTTCTGTTCTGGTATTAAATAGAAGATACAATTTGGTTGAAATGCACCAGAAATTATTGAATAAGGGGAGATAACTCTGTAATTTGCTATCATTCTAACCAATTTTCTAACCGAGTTATTTGATATTACCAGACACACACAAACGAAAGACTAATAATTTTTAACTCAGGATGATGGTTAGTATTAAATAACATGATTAGCTCAGTTGGTTTTTTCTGATCATGTTTTGATTTTTACCTAAATTGCCTGCTTCTTACAAAGACTAGCACTTAAGCAAGGAAAACATTATATCTAAATTTCAAGAAAGCCACAGATTAATTCCAGTGAATTTGCTTTCACATTAACTGTCCCTGTTGATTTTTTTATGAGTCCAGAGAGCTTAGTTTGTTATAATCTCTGGTATTTTATCTTTGAATATTGTTTTATTGGAGTAAATATTGATTTTGTTATCAATAAATTAAAACATACTAAATACTACACATACACCTTCACAGGACTCAAATCTGTCGATACTGTTACTGTGGTTTCAATTATTTTTGTGGTACCAATTTTTGTGGATTAAGTAAAATTTACATAAAGTTGATATTTGATTTCACGGTTTTGAAGAAGTTTGCATACAAGCCTTTGGAAAATTTGTTATTCATTGAACATTTAATTTCGTGGTTTACCTGTACCCACGAAATCCACAAAAATTGGTATCCAATCAATAATAATGAAGTCATAGTAGTTTTGGCAATGCACAAGGTCATGTTTTTCTCTTGACTATTAATGATGTCTTTGAACTAAATCGTCTGTTGGTTGGATGTATACTAATTGATAGTTTAGTCAAAGATACATGATTTTATTTAAAAAGAAGATGTGGTATGATTGCCTATGAGGCAACTCTCCAAAAGAGACCAAATGACACAGAAATAAACAACAATAGGTCACTATAAGGCAACCAACAATGTGCAAACGCCGCAAAGCCCATACATATAGTCAGCTCATTAGTTGTTATTGGCTTTGAACTAGCTGTCAGTAATTGCAAGTACTCTCTGGTCTGTACTGAGTGTCTTTGTTTTTGGGATGTTGTTCAATGTATTTCTGTTTATTTCCATCTGATGAGTTGAGCCATTTTTAACTGATTTTTGTAGTTTGTACTTATGGTGTACTGTTACAATACAGTCCCAGATTAATGGAACCAAATAAGGAGCCTGTAGTTCAGTAGTTATTGTTGATTCATATCAAAAAGAAGATGGGGTACGACTGCCAATGAGACAACTCTACACAGGAGACCAAATGACACAAAAATTAACAAATATAGTTCACCGTACAGCCTTTAACAATAAGCAAAGCCCATACCGTATAGTCTGCTATAAAAGACCCTGAAAGGACAAATGTAAAACAATTCAAAAGAGAAAAATGTTTGTCATATCTGTTTAAGTAAACTGTTTTGTTATAAATTAGGCTGTTAGTTTTCTTAATTGAATTTGTTCCTATTTTCATGGCGGGGCCTTTTATAGCCAACCATAATGTATGGGCTTTACTCATTGATCTCAAAATTTAAATGTCACTTTTTTCAGCAATTACTCGTTGGACAATTGATTTTGTAGGAGTCTTACTCAATGCACAACAGTAAATGATACATGCATCTCTTCTTTCAAGTATTCACCACAGCACAGCATTCTCAGATTTTCAATATTTTGATCAGTTGAATTAGAAAATTGCGATTTAGAAAAGTACATACTTTTTGAAGGGGTGAAAATTACTCCACTCAAGCACAACCGGAAAATCCTCTAATGGTTTTCATTGCAGAACCAATTATTCTGTGTGTGGAGATTACCAGCCATGACTGAAGGGTTCAGATTGCTTACAGTTATCAGTGGATGTCAAATTAAATAAGCATTGGTTGAAGTTGATTCCTTTACAATTCTGGACAAAGGAAGAAAAACTCATATTGTTATGGATGACTTAAACAATGACACCATTGATATTTTAAGAACAGATATTAGATACAAGTACAAGTTATGTAATTTTCTTGACAAATACATCATTTTGTAACTTAAATATTTGAGCAAATATTTCATTGATAAATTTCAATAAATATTCATAGATAAGATGTATATAGACTGATATGATCAATGCACTATAGTTTGTGTATGTCAAAAGTGGGGATAAACCTTTGAAGATTTAGATATTCATATTATAGGGTTTGAATAGCAGGCGCGGATCCAGAGGGGGGGGTTCCGGGGGTTGGAACCCCCCTTTTTTTTGGACGATCAATGCATTTGAATGGGGACATATAGTTGGAACCCCCCCTTTGTCCTGGGTTAGGAACCCCCCTTTTTAAAATGGCTGGATCCGCCCCTGAATAGCATTATATGCAGTCTTTACCCAATAAAAACCTACAAAACAGTTCTGAATTGACTGCAAGCAAATTTCAGACTAAATTCATTAAATGGGAAGTCTGACAGCGAAACCTTTGCTAAAGTTAGGCTTCTGGTCAAAATTTAAATATTAAATATGATGCCTTGTAAAATGATAAAGCCATGTTTTTTGTACAATGAAAAACCTCTTTGAGGGCTCTGTAGTTGACCTGATGCAAGGTAGAATGTATGTCCCTTATCCAAAATGCTCTCATTATCCAGTGGCTGTACAAATTACCAGACTATTTATTATATCTTTTATGTCTATTGTATAAATTGTTTATTTGTTTTGACACTTTTCCATGAATTTCATGAAGTTTTTAACTGATCATTAAACAATCAATAATCAATCACTCGAATCCTCAATTTGAGATTTTAAGAAGAACTGAACAGGTTGATATGGGTGCAAGGAAGACTGATATAGCAAATACCATGTTTTTCTGTTCGTTTAGGATTTTTGATATTTATTTTTTTATCTTTTTTGGTTGATATTGATATCATGGATATGAGTCTTATAATACCAAAATATGTTATCAAATCATATGGACAAATTTTTGACTTTTTCTTTTTAAAATGATACTACAATGTACAATGCAAGTCATTATGTGCTTGAAGAAATTTGAAGCAAAGAAATTATTTCATAAATAAGTTTTATTTCAACTAAGAAGACTGTGTGGATTTTCAGAACATAAAACTTAGGCCCTTTATTGCTTTTACTTATTGATGTGATTTTGCCTCAAGATTCTATTCCATATATATTTTCGAAACCTTATGCTATTAAAGTTGATGATAAAATTTATGGTTTATTCATCCAAATTATCTATTACACTTCATTTGCTTTGAGTGACCAGGATGTTTTCTAAAACAAAACGTTTAGTGATGTTCAACATACTCTATAAATAATTTGTAAATCAAACAACAACAAAAATCCATTTCACAAAAAATCATTAATTATATTCCTCATTTAATTTTAGGATTTACGCTATACATTTGAATGGGTGGCTGTTTCTATTAGGAAATATAAGGGTAGCTAACAATTGTCAATTTTATTTTGACATGTATTTAATACTATAACATCTTACAATTATCACAGTCATTCTTCTTCAAATAAACATAAACATAAATTCATAATCAATTCAATATGTAAAGCGAACCCTGCTGTAGTAACTCTTTAACAAATATATGTTACTAATTTTATGTAAATTATATACTTTTTATCTGTACATAATCAGTCAATATTGTTTAATTCTTTAAGTAATGTTTTTAAAAATAATTTGAATGAAATCTGTTGATCTATTTAGAAATACTAGAAAATCAGACAAGTTTTGTTTTGTGTGATAAAAATATTAGAAACTACTGGTCATACAAAAGGCGACAAGATTTTTTTTCTCACACATATACATTAACCTTACAGCAGTAAAATCATTCAAAACAAAAAATGCTGCTAAAAAATTATGTGTTTTTTTTTTATCTTAAATATTTGAATTTGATTGTTGCTAAAATGCTATTGTAATATTAATTTCTTTTTCAGCAGCAAATCAGTAACATAATAACTATATACACTGAAACATGGTGTTCTTTCAGTTTAAAAGTACGTCATTAAGCTCTTCATTTAATATAAGGTATATTGTCAATAAAATGTTAAGGAATGTTGTATTGCACTTTTCCTCCAATTTTTCCTTAACCAGTGGTCATCCCCAGGCTTGTGTCTTACAATAGTGGAGTACTAATTTACCATCACTTCCAAAACACTATAATATAAAGCAATTTTTAGTAAAATACAATGAAAACAATGAAATAAATTCATGACTTTGTCTTGAACTTGGTGCAAACAATAAGAAGTCTTCAATTTTCTGCACTCTCATTTGATTTGAATTATATTCTACCATGACTTCAGAAGAATTTAAATTTACAACATGATACAGAATTTTTAGAAAAGGCAGTTCTTTGATGATTCTCCTTGCAGTTATATTCAGCAGAAGGGTTGTTCTATCTTAAAGACAAATCCTTCTATTCAGATCTACCAATAATATCTTCTTTATATTTTATTTTTACTTTAGGCTAGGTAAAAGCTTTAAAATAAGCAAATAAAAAAATGGGGTCACCGACCTCGTTTTCGATTTAAAACGCCATCTTTTTCACGGAATTTGGAAATTGGGACTTCTAGTCAATAGCAGTGTAATATTTTTTTTAAAGTCCGTATCCAATAAAAACTTGTCTGTTTTGTTAACCTAGTTGTTAATACAAACTATTTTAATAATATCACCCTTTACTGAATGGAAAATAATAATGATAAATCGCTATAATAGTTTTCCCGCCTTTTTTTTATTGTGAAATACCTATAAAAAAAATAAGTTTAAAAAAAATTGACCAATAATTTCTCCATGAGTCTTCAATAGAATATGCGTTGTTCATCATTTTCATATCTAAACAAAATAAGGAAATAAAAAGATGGGGTCACCGTAATGGAAAAAGAGATATTTCAAAAAAGGGGTTAACAATTTGAATTGGCGGGAACACATTGCGCCAATTCTAAAAACATTGTCGAAAGACGTTCGGCCGTTTAAGGCGATATTCTCACAAATTAGAGACAACCCAGTTCTCGTTATTTGCTGTTTTGTTGTTTGCTTCTGAAAATATATTAATAAAAAAAGAAAATGTGGTATGATTGCAAATAACACAATGCTCCACAATGACCAATTGACACTGGAAATTATTAACTATGGGTCACCGTACTGCCTACAACAATGAGCAAATCCCATACCGCTTACACAACTATAAAAGGTCCCGAAAGGACAAATGTAACACAATTCAAACTAGAAAATAATAAAAAAAAAATAATTAATGAAAAACAAATTTGTGACTCTTTTGCAAACAACAACCACTTTAAATTACATACTCCTGAGTTGAGACAGGACCCGTTACAGCGCTCGACTGATACCGTTACTTATTCGTTCCTTATACGTTGAAACACATTGCACCTATTACGAAACAAATCTTTTCAATTGTTTTCTTGTCTCTGGTGTTAGCTATAGGTTCTTAAAAGTGAAATATACCTATTAGCGGGTATGTTCAAGTTTTAGCGTTAGACCGATGACCTGCTACTTATTCGCTTACAATATGCTTGTTATAGGTCGCACCTTTTTTGTTCTTGTCTCTGATGCTATATATTGGTTCTAAGAGATAAAATAACCCTATTCTAAGGCGTAAATACTCGTTTCAGTGCTCGACTGATGCCCTGTTACTTATTCGTTCCATATTCTCTTACTATACGTGTGTTATTCGGTGCACCTTTTTAAAACAATATCTTTTCAATTGTATTCATTCAGTATTTTTTTTTTCTGTAGATTACTCATCTTCAAACGAAATGAGCGTTATAAGTAATTTTTTTCTGACAATTCTTTTTTTTTAATTACTTATGACATGTTAATCAAATATAATATTAATAAATGCAGAAGCATATAATTATCTAATGAACCAAATATTTCCTTATTCAATTTTTTACGATTTTTTGTCAACGAAATGGTTCGGCTGATTATTTTAGATATGCAATGTATACTAAATGTAAACGCACAAGTTCTTTTAAAGAGATCGATTTTATTTCAATTCCGTGCAAGTGTTAACGGGGTCTCATTAACACCATTTCTGTTTTGATCACTCATCCTTAGGCATCTATTAATATCGAAATATTCCGTAATGTTGCTAGAAACTCAGCCTAAGTATACTCATACAGCTGTCATACCGTGAGTATGAATAAAACCTAGTCCGACCTCTTTTCTCAAATCTCCTTTTAATTATTTTTTTCCCATATGCGTTCCTCTGTAATTCTTCATTCCGACATCTTTTTAACACAGACACGATTATTTTTTTTTTTTAACAAAAAATGCGCACCTTATACATAAATATCAAACATCGGCACAAACTCGGAATGGTCATATAAAAAAACCTACAATGTTAGAAGATTATATGTTAACTTCTCTAGATGTACTTTGTTTTACATGTATGCGTCATTACGTTACTGTTTTGTTGGTGTTTATTTGAAATCTAATTATCATATTCATGTAAAAATGTAAGTGCAGTACACATTCAAAATACCTCAGTGCAATTTGCCATATCCATACCTATTGCTAAAGATACAGTGAATTTTGAGGACATGATCAGAAAGATTGATGATTTTCGTACTTTCTTCATGTTCTTAATGATTTGTAAAATATCGACGTAATTAAGAACCTACAAAAGTCTATACATGTAGAAAATTAAGGAAAAAAGTATTATATATATTATAATTTGATTGGCTCATCTTGTTGTCGAGTATCCAGATTCTATTTCGTTTCTTTACGGTCATTTTTGTGTATTTGTTGTTGTTAGATTGCTGTATAGTTGACTCTCTTTTCATTCTCATATTTTATCCAATTCTGGAACATGTCTATTATTTAAAAACAATTTTCATTTTTTTTCTTTGGCAAAGTAACCTATCAAAACGATTGTCACTCTCTCCATCGGCTCAAAGAGGAATAACTCTAATAAACGTTTCCAGTTCGCGGAAACCGCGACGTCATAAACCACTGACAGCATAGTACTGTTGCGCTTGTATATGCGCATAAACAATAGAGGGATTTGTCTTTAAAGACTAAAGTGATTAGAGAATGCAAATCCACACTACAGACTATAGAACTAAATTCAAAACATTTATGCGACTAAAATGCAACTGTCATACAAGTGAGAGGTTTAGCATTATAAAACTAGGTTCAATCCACCATTTTCTACATTTGAAAATACCTGTACCAAGTCAAGAATATGATAGTTGTCTATTCGTTTGAAGTGTTTTACTATTTGATTTTGCCACTTGATTAGGGACTTTCCGTTTTGATTTTTCCTCAGAGTGTAGTATTTTTGTAATTTTACTTTTTACATTAAAACTGTAATAAAACATCTACTTACATCAAAAACACTGCCTACTTCTGTGTCTGGTGCAGGAGCAAATGATTGATTTACATAAAGAAACTGAAATAGAGCAAATTTATTTAGATATGTTTTATGACATGTAATAGTGTGTTAGGATAGTAGGTTATTGTTCAACTGCTGCCCTATTTTGGAAGAAGTCTATATCAAATAAATGCAGATTGTGATGAGAACCTAACAATGAACAGAGATGTAAACAAACTTTAATATTATAGATCCCTTATAGTCATATGAAACGAGTGACCAGTGAAAAATAATGTTAATCCAATTCTTGAACCAATGCATGGATATATCATAAACTTAGTCTTCTGTGCAAGATTTTATCATTTTTTTCCCATAAATTTCGTTTAATCGTCAATTTTTTTTCAATTGGTCAGTGTTGTGAAAATATGGCAGGTAATTAAAGTTCGTGTTTTGAAACCGAAGTTTAACGATTGCCACCTGTTTGTCAACAATCAAAAAAGCATGGATATTGAGCATGTGTTTAACATGTACAATCAGTTAATAGTTTATTTCAGTGACAGATCCATGAGTATTGCAATCACCAGATTTTTACGAGGAGGGTCACGCTAAGGTCACTTTGCATACGGAAAATATGTCTGTGAATTGCTTCCTGGAAGCAAGCAATTAAAATAAGGTAACCTTCATCAGAATGTAGCCAAATTAAAGAACTTTCTTTAGAAAAAAGTATATGTACATAAGTTTAATCATGAACACTGTCCATTTTGTTATAAAAAAACATATGCTTCAGTTTTTTTAATTTGAGGTTTCATATGACTTTAACATAGAAGCAGGATACTAGGATATATATAAATATTTGTACATGTATACATTTTACAATGCAAAAAAAGTTTGTGCAAAAGTTAGCTGCTGCATGATAAATGCGAAAATAATGATATTACTGTAACAATAAGGTTAAATAATAATTAAATCAATTTATTTAGCAGCCTATTTTAATGATACACAAAAAGGGACAACAAAAAAGTCATAACTACATGCGATTCCTATTTTATAAACAGCAGCTAATAGTTTCTTTTACAAGAAACAATTAGACAGCAACACAATGACACAAATAAGACCAGATGCTCTGCAAGGCGCAGCTTGATATGACTTTAGAGGTCGCATCCTGAACAGTTGGGCAAGTATGGACACAACATTCAAGCTTGATACAGCTCTGAATTTGGATTGTGATCAAATAGTTGACACAAAATTGGTTTTTAACATAGAATGAATGTGGCTAAGAACTTCCTTAAAAAAGTAAAATTGGACATTTACCTATTATGGTCCAATATCCAAAATCTAAATACATGGCTAGATTCAGCATATCAAAGTACCCCAAGAATTCAATTTTTGATGAAATCAAATAAAATTCAATTTTGGACCCTTTAGAACTCAATGTGGACCAGTTTAATAAAAGGGCCCAAATATCAAAAATCCAAATATATGGTTGGATTCAGCATATCAAAGAACCCCATGTATTCAATTTTTGTCAAAATCAAACTAAGATTAATTTTGGACCCTTTGGACCTTAATTTAGACTAATTTAAATACAGGACCAAAAAATTAAGAATCTAAATACACGGATATATTCAGCATATCAAAGAACCCCAATAATTCAATTTTCGATGAAATCAAACCAAAAAAGTTTAATTTTGGACCCTTTTGGGTGAGTTTTGGCCCCTAATTCCTAAACTGTTTGGACCAAAACTCCCAAAATGGATTCCGACCTTCCTTCTGTGGTCATAAAGCTGGTGTTAAAATTTCATTGATTACTATTTACTTATACTAAAGTTATTATCCGGAAATCATCCATCGTCACATGACGCTAACAACATTGAAACAGACGACATGATACCAATATACAACCAAAGTTTTTTTTAGTTTTTGCGGTTGTATAAAAAACCATCTAATATTAACTCGTACTGTCTATGAAGACAACTCCTATTGGATGTTGTCTGACTAGACAACTCTTATTGGATGTTGTCTGACTTGTCTCATGGCCGGGTTGTCTTGCATTCATATTAATGTATTTTTAAACAATGATGTAAGCATACAAATTTCAGGTTTTCCGAATCATGTTAACACATTACACAATTCCAAGTAAACTGGTCTAATGAAAATATTTTTTTTCAATTTCTATTTATTATTCCTACTGAATGATAACCGAGATAAAACTGCATTATAAAATCATCAGAACAAAATGATAATAAAGAAATATATGCTTATATTCTACTATATTCTACTACATTTGATCAATAGTGGAGAGTTGTTTCATTGTCTTTTTATTTTTATATAAAAAAGAAAGCTTTCAGCTTAATTATACCATAGACTCTGTTGGTTCAAATTTTAGATATTTCTTTATAAATTCTGATATCCAGCTCACTCTCTTGTTTCTATCTACAGACCATTTCTTTTTCTTCATTATTGGAGCATCACCTGCGGCCTTGAGGAGAACATCAACTGGAATTATATTTTTGTATGTTTTTAATTATTTGTCATACAATGAATATATAGCACTCATTTTAGGAATTTACAGATTTAATGCACAAAAACTTAGCTTTGAGTTTATTAAATATGCTAGTGAGTAAGACATGGCTATCTGTACCTGATTTGATATGAATGGGCTATGACACATGTCTGACATAGGTTAAATGCTGACCAATGAAGCTTAACTGTATTTTTTTCATGAAATAAAAGTACTAAGAGATTAAAAAATTTGTAAGGGTTCAGCGGAAACCTGTGTCTCGCCTACTTTTGCTGTTAATCACACATTCTACAAAAACGATGAAAAAAATTAATAAATATTTTCTCTCGATACTATCTTTTGATTGTCAGAAGCTTCTGTCCAAGTTTGGTAAAAATCCAGGATAGTTTAAGTTAAGAATCTTAAAAATGTTGTAAAAACTTTAACTGCAGACTGTATGTAATGTTAACTGGAAGAAAAACTAAGTCCATTTATAGGTAAAATACGGGAAAAATGGATTTTTTTTTACAAAATTTACTTCTGGATACTTTCTTATGATCATAAACATGCTTCTGTCCAAGTTTGGTACAAATCCAGGATAGTTTAAGAAAGAAATCAAAATTTTAAAAACTTGAACTACAAAGAGAATGTAATGTTTCCTGGCAGAAAAACTAAGTCCATATATATAAGTAAAATACGGAAAAAATGGATTTGTTTTTTACAAAATTTACTTCTGGATACTTTCTTATGATCATAAACATGCTTCTGTCCAAATTTGGTACAAATCCAGGATAGTTTTTAAAAGAAAGTTATCAAAATTTTAAAAACTTTAACCTCAAAGAGAATGTAATGTTTCCTTGCAGAGAAACTAAGTCCATTTATAAGTAAAATACAGAAAAATAGGGATTTTATTTTACAAAATTTACCTCTGGATACTATCTTATGAACATAAACAAGCTTCTGTCCAAGTTTGGTAGAAATCCAGGAAAGTTCAAGAAAGTTATTAAAATTTCAAAACCTTTAACCACAGAGTGAATATTTGTAGACACTGCTGACGACACTGTTGACACCCACACCGATGGAATGTAGGATTGCTATGTCTCGCTTTTTCGACTAAAGTCGAAGGCTCGACAAAAAGCAGTGCTTTTTCTATGACAAAATGTCTCTAATTTTTCAGAAAATAAACACATGAATCAGATTTTCTGACGAGTTTGTTTTTCAGATACATAAATGTAATCTTGACGCCAGATTTTTATTAAAGTAAACAGACTGAACATGCTGAAATGCAATCATGTACATTTCAGTGCTTCTGTTAGAGCATTGCCTTTAGATTCCTAGATTGAGAGTTTTGAATCCCTATAGTACTGACCATGTACCTCACAATAATGGTGATACGAGCATCTACCTCTTGCACATACAAGTGTCTTTGAGTACCTGGCAGTCAAATAGAAATGGTCATGAGATGTGGTAGATAATTGAAGATGACCATGGCTTAAGCATGTTAAGGCTGTACAGTGACCTATAGTTGTTAATTTCTGTGTCATTTCGGTTTCTTGTGGAGAGTTGTCTCATTGGCAATCATACCACATCTTTCTTTTTTTATATGGAATGTTTTTATGGCATTAGAAAAAAGCCAGAGGGTTTACAAATGAAAGACTTGGGGTTGTTTAGTAGTAGAGCAGAGAGTTTTCCTGTTTGTCAACATTTTTTTGCCCTGATTCTTCTTACATTCAATCATTGCTTTGTTGTAAAATGGCATATTATTTAAATAGATATAAAATATATGGAGTTGCTGTATCATTGCCATTTTAAGGACTACTTATACAACATTTGGTCTCACTAAAGACCATATGACGTATATGTACAATGATGTACAGCTTTCAACATTTATGAACAAAACCAACACATACATGACATAGCAAGCTATAAACAAAATGATTAAAGAAATAATGATAAAAGAAATAAGAAAATGTTAAACAATCCAATTAAGGAATACAAGAATATGTGGATTCAAGAATCTACAGGAATAACTTCTAAAGCTCGTACAAATAAATTTTGTATTTTCCGAAAATGTACATATATTGTTTATGTACTAAGATGGATGATACACATTACAGAATAAGTACTAGTACGTGTACAGTGTTTAACTGTTTAAAAGTCTAATTTAATTTTGAAATTAAAAAAAATATATAATAATATATATCACAGCCACTTGTTTTTGTCAATGGGGGACCCGGGTTTACTATCCACAATTATACGAACCCCCCATTGACAGAAACAAGTGCCTGTGCAATGATAGTGATACTATCCTTGTATGGAATTTTTCATAAATACTAAAATAGTTTACACTTACACAGGTTGGGAACAAACCATCTATATGGTGATTATACCTATATAGAGGGATAATCCTTCTATAGAGGGGTAAAATTATCCCTCTTTAGAGGGGTATTTTTGTTTAGACTGGATTTAAATCAAAATAGGGCAGAATGGCATTCTCTACTTATTATGGCAGTAACCTGAAACAGTTGATGCACCAATTCATGTACTTAATTTAATATGCACATGCCCAGTTTGATGCTTATCTGAATAAATATAAAATCTTTTGTTCACCATGATTGAAAGCTGTGATGATCAGGTAAATTCTACTCACCTATGCCTCACTGGACAGAATTTCTATTGTTAGATTTAACATGAAATTTAAAGGTCAACTATTCCTTTTGTTGTTGATCAGGTGTTCAGATAGGTTTACAATAGATTGCAAGTTTTGTCACTTTAGCAGAAAACTGGTTATCCCAATTTTTAGTAAAGTGCATATGTTGATGCATATAAATGCTAGAGATTATAGCCAATATAACTAGATAATGCCATTCTGCCCTAATTTGCTTTAAATCCAGTGCAAACAAAAATACCCCTCTATAGAAGGATAATTTTATCCCTTTAATTAAAGAAGGATTATCCCTCTATAGAAGTATAATCACCATACAGGGGGTTTGTTCCCAACCTGTTACAGAGGGTATCAGGTCCGTTCGCGCCCAATATACTTTCGCACCCTACACGTTCGCACCTCGCACATTCGCACCCAAGGTCCGTTCGCACTCTACACGTTCGCGCCCAATTTAAATTCAAATTCCAGTTGAATATTTGGAAAATCATGATTGTTGTTTTTAATTGATTTGATGTAAATACTGAATGTATTTATAGCTTGGTATGAGTAAAAGATTGAATATTTTAACTGAAAAACCCAAAAGATAATTGTTTTTAACAGCTTGGTCCGATCTGAAACAATGAAATGATAAAATATAGCAATAGACTATTATATAAACTAAAACATGATAAAATTTATTCAACTCACAAGAAAAAAATCGTAGTCAGAATCTCACTTCATTTTAAAACAAATCAATGAAATAAAGTTATAGGCAATACACTAAACAAAAGTTAAACATGATTAAGTGTTATCCAACACAAAATAAAACGTTGACAGATTCCCACTTAAATTAGAAAGGAATATTATTATTTTAAACAATACACTCTCAAAAACATGATTAAGATTTATCCAACACATACAAAATTGCAAAGTTATTAAATACAAAACCAATTAGAATTGGGCGCGAACATGTAGGGTGCGAACAGACTTTGGGTGCGAACATGTGGGGTGCGAAAGTGAAATGGGGCGAACATGAGTGGGTGCGAACGTGAATGGGCGCGAACGGACCCGGATTCGTTACAGAGCTGATAAGAAATTGAATTTGAAAGTAAATTAATTAATGTTTTACTTTTTGATTTAGACGAATGTGTAGGGCTTTCAATGATAGGTGTCTGTGCAGTCCTGGCATTCGTATTTGGTGGTGATTCTGATGGTTTTTCATCAGTTTCTGTTTTATTTTCATCAGAGTTATTATTGTCAGCCATATTTCCGTCTCTCGCGTTTCAAGTATGAAGACTGAGAACAGTCCAAAGAAGTTCCGAAACATTGATAAAGCTAAGTCACCAAAATTAATTTGTAGAAAGAACGCACAATAATGCACTTAATATATTTATGAACTTACATAATTTCTTGTCTATGAGATAACAGGTAGTAAACTGACCCATACGATGACGCAATTAATTTATCTCTGCTATAAATATAGGTAAAATGTTACCAAACCCCTCTACCCTTTGTAAATTTATACTCTAAATATATTATGTCCCAGGTAAAACAGGTAAAACCATTGCCATTGGTTTTACTGATATATACTTTTTCATTTCATATAATTTTTCACTAATATTTCGCATTGGAGCTTCAGTACAGAACCTTTTGTTGAGCCCCCATAGTACCTTCCCCTTTTTGATTATAAATTCCCGATTTCTAATATATATCATTTACTTGTACCATATGTTTACCAATTTACCATACTAAACATACATGTTAATTCTATCAATGTGCTGACTCATGTATTTGCCCTTTAGTCGAGTAGCACATTGATAGTAAACATGTATATTTAGTTAAAATGTGGTAGATTGGTATATGCATATTGGTACAAATAAATGATATATATTAGAAATCAGAAATTTATAATCATAAAAGGGGAAAGGGGGAGGCACTCTGGGCACGCTTTTGGTATCAAATGTAAATTACAACAAATTTTATGATTTGTGTATACTTCCAACTGAATTAATTTTTCACCAAAATAATGATTTTAAGGCAAGAAATGTGATTATTTTCTTTTAACCTTTGAAGAAATTGCACACAAATAAAATCTAGATATTAAAATGGCAAATTCTCTGTGTTTCAGACAGGTAAACAGTGGAACTATCCTAAAAATATAAGATGTTGTCCAAAAAATTGATGAATAGCATTAGAATGCTAGTTTATCATTTTTTTTACTTTATAATTAGCAGTTAATTTTACAAGTTTTTAAACTCATGTTCATCAAAGAAAACTGTAAAACTCTTTTATAAAGTAACCTCTCATGAAAACTTGGCCTTAGGCTGTTTACAGTTACTGCTCTTTGTTTGGGTTGTTGCTTCTTTGATGTTCTTCTCCTCTGAACTGAATATGTTGGTTCCATGAAGTAGAATAATGAACAACCAAAGACGTCAACAGACAGAACAATGCTTTCAAACAAATTTTTTAGATTGTGGTGCAGCTGATAATGAAGCATTTTTTGTGCCTATTCACACTTAGTTCCAAATAATTGTTGATTTTTTTTTAATTTCTCATCCATGCATCTCTATTGGACTCATCCTCAGAGATTTTCAAAATTCAGATCTGCTTTATATTACAAAACTTAACTAAAGATAGCAGTCTTTAGTCCCAGAATGTGTATGAAGAAAGTTGACCTAACAGACTGTATTCTTAAGACAACAAAAATCAAGACATTTACTGTGTTCAACACCTGATTGTAATGCGAAAATGACCTAAGCAAACAGATTTTATGGGAGATAACTCATGCTATTTTTAGTGGATAAATGTGCCTGGAATCATCTAAACAAATACTGTAGAAAACTAAAAGACCAGTGTTATTTGAGAATAACCTAAACAAACAGATTTAAAGGAGATAACTCATGCTTTTTTGTGCCTGGAAATATTTTTAAAAGAAATGACAGAAGAGATAAACAATTCATACTCCTTTTTTATCTATAGATTTCATGTGTATCAAATGAAAATTTTGATTGAATATCGTAGTTCACAAAAATAGTGCTACCTATGAAATTTAAAAGTACACAAGCAAAAGTAGATGTGTTAGCTACTAAAGAACATGTGAAGGATTTATATAGTTTAAGTTTAAGATATCCCCTAGTTCAGCTTGTGATTTGATCAAGAATGAAAACAGTTTACATTGATTTTACACTGACATGATTTTATGTATCAAATGTAGAACTAGATAGATCAGATTTTCATTGCTATAAAGTATGATGGATAATTGTCAGTTCACCTTTCTTATTCTATAAGTATAAAGTATACAGTGATATCAACAAGTACAATTTAACATTAGATGATGCATTTGATTTGGAAACCGCATCAAAATATTTATTTGATCACTCAAAGAACATCAACACAACATAAAAGCCCAATATATCAGAGATTGCGGATAACAAACAAACCTATAATGGTTTACTTTTATAAATTGTGCCTTGGATGGAGAGTTGTCTCATTGGCACTCATACCACATCTTCCTATATCTATAATCACACAGGTTCTGGCAAATCAAACATAATTTTTGCTTGGAAGTAATGTCAAAATTTGCAAATCAAGCAAAATTTGAAAGCTAATGCGTTTTTGTTAATAAGGAATTACTTTTATCTGTAGTCATGAAGGTTTCAAAATAATAAAGTAAACAATAAAAAATACATTTTAATAAGATGTATATACATTTGTATATGTAAGATTACCACTAAAAATGCCAACATATATTAGAAAACATAAGAAACTTGCACATTATCATATCTGCATTTAAAATTGTACATGATGATCAATGTAAGAAAACTATTGTCTACATTGTATGTTAATAACATGGATGAAATTATAGTATTGTCAAGTAGAAACTTTTCTTTCAGATTACCTCCCTTTAAGGTAGCTTGATCAAATTATTGGCAACATTAGGAGTTGGGCTTGTAAAAGTGTATGCATATGAAGCTGACAAAGGGTTAGGGGGTGTAACTCCACCTCTGATACTGTTTCCTTGTCTTAGAACTTGTACTTAGATAATGTATTTTCCTTTAAAATACCGCAAATGGAAAATGATCAATTATGATTCCTTCAACCAAGGATGTATATGTTAGTTGTACGTTCTTGCTCCCACATAAAAGCCTTTTTATAAAATATTTATTTTAAACAAATGTTACCATTTATTGATTGTTTCATGTTATTCCTGCTTCATTATGGAATCTTATCATGACAAAAAATAACTTCAAAGGATTCAAAGGGAAATAATCTGTTATTTAAAAAAATAAATAAAGGGAGATAATCTACCTTACTTTACAATAGCAAATAATTCAATTAATTCAATTAATTTTTTTTTTAAATTCTTAAGTTAAATAAACTATTTAATGTTTATAAATAACATGCAACTCACATAATTTACAAACAAATAAATCAATTCATGTTTAGGTTTTTCTGATAAATCAAAAGGCAAAACTCCACCATTATTTTCTACAAGTAATAAATACCATAGAGTGAAAACAAGTTTTTAGATGAAACTTTATGTTTCAGGTTATAAAGACAAACCTTTACACCAAATTATAAAATGAAAATGGTTAAATAAGTCTTTGATTATGCATTTTCAGGAGCACTTAGAAAATATCCTTTAGTGCAGTAATTTTAACTTTCAGTGCGACCACCAGTGATCTTTCGTTCTACTCCATGGTTTTTGTTTATATAGGTAATAGTTTTAAAGACAATACACTATCTTTGTCCATGTGTCATGATGCAAGGGCTTCTGCTTGTCTTTTCTCTTTCCTGGCTCTCTCTACAAATAAAAGTATTAAGTTAATACAGACTTTCCTTATTGTATATTTTATCTTCCCTTGTTCTTTTGTCTCAGTTGGATAGTTCTCTCATTGACGTTTACACCACATCTCTTTTTTTATTATTTTTCGATTCATTTTTTTAATTGATACCATGGCCAAACCACATTGACAGGCAGGCAATGTAAATAGACACAAATTATCTCCCATTTGTACTTTTTTTTTAAATTCTTCCATGACTGAAACAGATAAGAATTCAAAAGTAGGGGTTTTTTTTTATTAACAAAAAACTGTTTTCACCATATCTTTTTTTTCTGACAGTGAATTTGGACTAGCATGATCAGCGAAAGGACTGATGATTTTTTATGTATTATATTAACATGAAAATACTGGCTATCACTTAGGAGATAAACATATTGTATTTTATGCTCAGACGGCATCAATTGGGGCTTTGATGGTCGCAAATTAAGTTTACTGGCGACGCGTTAGCGGATACAGTAAACGGATATTTGCGACCATCAAATCCCAAATTGATGCAGTCGGAGCTTAAAATACAATATTGTTATCTCCATTTTAATGAAACTGACAGAAAACAACGTTAAAACATGTATTTAAAATCTGTCATATGCCGTCTGCGTTGCGCTTACGTCCCATAGCATCAATTGTTGCCATGTTAGAAAGAGACGTTATCCAATCAAAATGAACATTACCAACGTTGTTGCATTAGAATTAACATTTCTATACCTTTCCTTTTCTCTTCAGGAAGTTCATCGTCTGGTACATCAGGTAGTTCATCTGTTACTTCAGCCTGAAAAAGGGTAGTCATATTTTTGGAATCTGTATGAAAAAGTTAATTGACTGCTTAAGAAATTTATTCACCAATGTTTAGAATGCATTTATCAATTATCAGCTGTTTTGTCAAAGGTTCTACATGTTTTGTCAAAGGTTCTACATGTTTTGTCAAAGGTTCTACATGTTTTGTCAAAGGTTCTACATGTTTTTTCAAATGTTCTACATGTTTTGTCAAAGGTTCTACATGTTTTGTCAAAGGTTCTACATGTTTTGTCAAAGATTTGTATGTTATTAGTTGTTTTTCTGATTTAATATGACAATTTAAAAAAAATAATATATATAATAAGAAAATCTCAAACCTTTGTAATTTGAACAGCTTTTTTAATATGAAATTTGTTTTAAAGGAGAAGACATTAAGGTTAAAAAAATTTACCTTTGACTCATGATATTTCATGATTTAAGTTTGATCAAATATTTGTAAATTTTTTTTTGGGTGTCTTTAATATGAATTTCAAATGTTACCTGTACAATAGCGTCAAGTTCTGCTAGCACATCATCTTCATCTTGAGCTGAAAGTCCTCCTGATAATAGATCGTCTATTTCCTAAATTGATTAGAAAATACTGCTATTAAAATATATATACTTTTCTTAAAATTTATTAATAATGAAAAAAACAAAAGTTCTGTTCATAATAACAAGAAGCTAAGCCAGTGTAATCTGTTTGTACCTCTCAATTGTCAATTTTGTACGGTACAATACAATAAGAATATATCTCAAAAAGTTTCTTTAAGAAAATCCTTGGAGAAACCTTAATATCATCGATTTTTCAAACCCTTTAAGCAGTACTAGTAAGATACTAAATATGTTGTATAATTAAATTAAAATTTAAATAACTAAACTTTAGGTAGCAATATTTCCAAATTTTACATCTAGGCTTTGAATAAAATCATGAGTTAAGTTAGATTAAGGTTAAACAAAAGCTTTAAACTGACTTATAATTGACATATGATATAATAGCCAATTTTCTTATGAAAATGTATAACTCTACAATTCATATAAATCTACCATAGAGCATGGCACATTATTGCACACCCATGATATCATTATCCCATCTATAATAAAAACAGAACTCACTTGTTGGTATTCTATTCCTTCTCTGGTTTCATCCATTATCTTTTCAACATCTTCTAGTGACAACAGCTAAATAAAATTCATAGTATGTTACATGGTAGACTTGTGATGACATAGTATTTTTAAGATAACACGGTATATTTGTGATGACATAGTTTTTTGTGATGACATGGTATATTATTGAAGACATAGTATTTTAGTGATGACATACATATGTATATGTAAAAGGTATAAAACTGTATTGAGTGTCAAATGTTAACATACAGCATATATTTGACATTTTTACCTATTATGTCTGTTTGTTTTGTTCACACATCATTGTCAATATTATGGAATTTTACCAGTCTGCACGGTTGGCCACTAGTCCGATGCCCCAGACTAGTAAAATTTCATTTGAGGCCAAATAAGAAAAATGTCAGAATATTGGTCTTCGGACTAGTAGTTTTTGGTGCAGACTGTTTTACGCAACTGTCATACAAGTGAGAGGTTTAGCTAGTTATGAACCAAGTTAGGAACATTTATTATTCATTCGTTTGATCTGTTTGAGCTTTTGATTTTAACATTTGATTCGGGACTTTCCGTTGAGAATTTTCCTCTGAGTTCACTATATTTGTGATTTTACTTTTTAATTGCAATCAAAATGACAAAACAACACATCTACATGCAGTATTAAAGTTGTACAACCAAATATTGGTTAGAAATTAACAAGAAAATATGATGATCTTAATAATATCAAAAACCTTTATTTTTCATAAAAGGAATTTTGTTCTTCTTTTTCTTTCTTCGACATTGAGTAAACAATTTTTTATAGTACTGCAAGAGCACTTATAATATCCAGTTTTTGAATAATTTTGCATAAACTTTGTGTAACCATGATTTTATCCTTTAATAAAAAATCTCTAATCTGTCTGTTTTAAACAATATATGTCATAAAGGATGTATTGTTAAGCATTCTTACTATATTAAAATTATACTAGACTAAAACTGCAAATTTAAGTTATCATTTTATATATTAACCAGTTTCCATAAAATATTTCATAATACAAACATGTACTAGTGTATATTTAATACATACCTGATGTAATTTCTTGAGGGATTCATTACCAACTTTAAGTCCTTGCACAACCTGGCTTTCTACTTGAGCAAATTCTAAATCAGTCACCTGTAAAATGCAATACATACATGAATTTGTCAATCCTTACTTGCAATTAAACTAATGTTGTCAAATCGTACACTTGACGTAACCAGTTACTCAGATAATTGTTCGACCGATTAACCGGTAAACCAGTAGTTTAAGTTTATGTTGGAAGACCTTATCTATAGTACCCTACACATATATATAGAAGATGTCAAAGCCTTGCACAATGGAGATTGCACATTCAGATGTAGGTCTACACAATATAAGAACAAAAATGAAATAATAAAGTAAATCGTAAAACTTAATCGTATTACTGATTTAAAGTTACTGTTAACAAAACATATATACTAATTATGTTTCCTTAAGATCTTGCCTCGAGTTGAGAGACAAAAAACATGAGTTATTTCTGAAATTATTTTTGCTAGTTATACCATTCTGTCTATGTTATCTAACTGTCCATCAGTCTTCTCCAGTAATGACTCCTGGAACTTCTTCTTCCTCAACATTAACTTAGCTTTACTGTGAAAAGAAAATGAAAGGAAAGATTGTTACACAAATATCTCAAAACATTATGTCAATAAAATGTACCATTAAATATAATGTATCTATTGGTAAACAGTAATTAACATGGCACCTTCCTTCCTTCATATAAAAAAACAAGTACTGTATGTACTGTTAAAGTTAAAAAAAAATTGACACAAATTTACATGTGCATGTACTTTACAGAGTGCATTATTGACTGTATATTAAACTGTAAATGTTTCTATTTTTGCAACATAGTTCATAAAATATGCAAATTCATAACATAGTTCATAAAATATGCATATTTATATCATATTTTACGTATGATACTTACTCTTTTCTCCCATCATGCAACAGCTGTTTAGCAACATTTCTATCTTTTTCTATCTGTACATTGATCTTCTTTTGGTATTGCTTTAGTTTGTCCCTTTGTTGCTTTAATTGCTGGAAAATGAAAAATAAACTACTACATGTACTACTGTGTATGGTTTACTACATATACTAACATAATCCAATTGTACATCTATAATATGTCTATATGATATTTACCAGTATGACATGATTTGGTGAATGTGAATTTTAAAATGAATTGTCTTAAATACATGTACATGTAACTTACAAAAGTTAGTCTGCCAATTACAGATTTGATTATAATTTCACACACTTTTAACACAAGTTACTTCCCTTTGTCAATTGTAGACTGGTTCAATATTTGACATATTTGGCTTCTGTCCAGGCAAAACGTGTTAAGACAAAAGTGATATATTGGTATTTTAAACAATTTTTTAGGAAAAAACTGCTCAAATTAAAGCTCACAATTTGCCTCCGAAAGAAACATACAATTTTGTTAATGTCCTTTTTTTCTGTTGAACTTATATATACAGACCATGCAGTCATGCTTTGTTGATTTTTATTACTTTTACCTGCAATCAACAGGTCATAAAACCCTTCCAGATGGGAGTAATTACTTGGTGTTTATTTGGGAGAGAAATCTGTGTTTCACAGTGTGACACTGCGTTACACCAGAATCAGTGTTGGGAGTATGAGATTACATCCTCTCTGTGTGTACTGTAGAGGTAATATTGAAATAAAAAAAGAACTTAATTACATAGCTTAAATTTAACAATTATATATTTTCGTGTTATGTACAGCTTAATTGAAAACAATAATATACAAATATATCCTTTGTATGAGGTAGATACAAGGATATATTGACCTGAAAGAAGTATATTCACTGAGGATAAAGTCCAAGGTTGATATACTTCTATGGGTCAATATATCCTGTATTGACCTCATACAAAGGCTATATTTGTTATATTAATAATTTCCCACTATATTTTATTTGTATCAAAATTGTCATTTGATTTTGTTGGAATTTTATAGATCTATATCATATTGTCTCCTTGACAATAACAAAATATTTATAGATTATCGTTGATCATCTCAACGAGATTGATTTTCTCGCTTGAGCTGGTACAGCGAAAGTGAGAAAAGCAATCGAGTTGAGATGACCAATGATAATCTGTTTATCGCTATTTTACCTATGACGACATTGTCAATTTCATGTCAATTTCGTTAGCAACGCCACGTGGCCTCCTTAGTTTCTAGCGATAATTATTCCATCTCAAGCGAGAAGCATGATATGAAAATTATCACAAAAAAAGATCAAAAGAAAAATGCACAAAATAGCGATAATAGTTGTTATTTCAATTGCTTTTTTTTTGTTTGTTTGTCATCTTATGTATTAAAAGAGTTTTTTCGTCATATAATCGATCACAGATATCATTTGTTTTAAAACGTTTAAGATCGTTTAACAATATCCTGAAATTCAATACATGACATCACAAAGTATATCGTTTTTTAGATATTCTAAAAATAACTGTGCAATATGCTTTTTGCTGTCTACCGTTTTCTCTCTATCTAAAATATAGTTTAACATGTGACTATCCCTAAACAAATCAAATTTGTTAAAATATACGAATTAATATTAAAAAATATAGGTCACCAATGACTTAAAAAAGATATTTCAATTTTAATGCCAAAAAATGGCATTTTTGTACCAAAGGGAGATAATTTGGAGCTTTTTCAATGATATAAACATTTTAAAAGTCATCTGGAGCCAAACCAAATCAATTTTTTTGGTTGATTTTTGTACCTTATCATAAAGTAATAACTAATAGAGTAAAAGATAAAATTTGTAATAAAAAAAACAAATGTTTAATTTTTCACTGAAATTTTTGTACCCGCAAGCCTTCTTATGTACTTGGGGAATGGGTGTGCTCTAACCATGCTAACATTTTTGTCTAATATGCAAACAAAGGTATGTTGATTTTTTTTAACACAAGATACTAGAATAAGGTATAGTTTTGAGATGAAATGACTACCACTTTAATCAAACTTAAGACATTATAGCTATAAATGCTTGAAGTTGTAGAATTTAATGAATCAATGGTTTCATTCCTTATCATGCTTATGGGAAGAGGGACATTCAAACTCATATGTCGATAAAAAAAACCAAACAAAGCCATGGCTTAAACTAAAAAAGACCAATAGATAAACAATAGCACACAAAACAGCGGGTGATCTCGGGTGTTCTGGAAGGGTATTGATAACCAGTTCCTGCGTCACATTTGGCACCCTTCGTAGTACTTATGTTATTACAAACCTATAAGACAAGTCTTTTCATTTTGATCATTTGATGTTTCTAGTAACTATATCTGGTTCATTTATTAGGTAGAAGTACAAAGAAACTTTGTAACAAACTTAAAATAGCAAAATTTAAACATAATTGTTTGGAACAATTTACTGAAAATATTTGGCAGTCATCTTCATTGTATTTTTCTTATTTTTTGTTAGCTGATTTACCAATACTGCTTTGTCTTGTTCTGTAACTCTTGATTCTGTCTTTTTATCTTTTCCCTTTGAAGAAAACAGTCCTCCCATCTTTTATTAATCCGTTTACATACACATAATTTCAGTTTCTACACTTTTCTGTTTTGTGAAAGTTGACAGCACAACGCCTAGATCACGATGTAAGAATTTTTCTCATTGGTCTAAATTGCAGTTTCTGCGGAGCGCTACTTTCACTTTCGATTTGGTGCAAGTGTCCGCCCATTATAACAAACTAAGATTTTAAGCTTATATATGACTTATTCTCAGTCTTCGAATAACCAGCGGACTGTCAGGATCATTGTTAAACACAAATTATTACATAGAACGTGGTTCAGTCAGGGGAATTAAGGATTATTGTGAGTAGGATATACGTTAAGATCTGCCAAAAATATACTAGTCTTATTCTAGGAGTATTATACCAGTGTATACAGGTTGGGAACAATTCCTCAAATGAGGGGAAGCCCCTCGATGTAACGACTATCCCTTTTATGAGGGGAACATTTCAAGTAATACATTTTTGTTGTGATACATTTTTGTTGTTGTAAAAACCAGTTCTTAGTACATGGATAAAGATATGTTTCTTACTATTTATCAATAAATAGTGCGTCCACTGCTAGAATAAGCGACATGTGTCTGGTCACCATATCTTAAAAACGACTTCAGCAAACTGGAATCTGTACAAAGAAGGGTCACAATGACGAAACTGGAAAAAAATATTTGTCATCTTAATTATGAAGACGGGCTACGTTCATTGGGTTTGCCAACCTTGGAATATTGTAGGGATAGGAATGATATGAAACAAGTCTACAAAGTGTTGCATGGTATAGATGACATCAACTGGATGAGCCTATTTACTTTAGCACCATCTAATAATACTAGAGGTCACAGACACTCATTAAAACTTTAAAAAAAACAGTGTAAAACCACACATAGACTAAATACTTTTTCAATTAGAGTAGTGGATCAGTGGAATAATTGTTACCTGTCAGATTTAACGGTGACGGCAAAGACTCTGAATAATTTTAAGTCTGCATTAAAAGGTGAAAATTGGAACCTATATAAATTCATATGTTCGTCTTAAGTGTTTCAGCTGCGCACACCTAAATAAGTATTTGTTGATAAGTTTAATATATTATATATAAATATATTATTATGAGATGAGAAATCATATTCCACAATCCAAGATGAGGGGTCAGTAGAAGCCGAAGATAAAGGTATAAAGGTATACAAAAGGCACATATGAAAGTATGTAAAATAAACTGGCATATACTTCCTACTAAATGGCACAAAATAAACCTTTGCAACCTATGGAAATTATAAATAAAATTAGGGTCAGTCTTTTCAACACCAAAAAATTCCAAACACCACAAAACATACAAAAAGACCACTAACCCTAAAAGAAAAACAGTCATATTACACAATAAAACTATAAAGTCAATTAAATTACATAAAATATAATCCTATTCTGATGTTTTTCACATTTTTATGTAAAGTTGAGAATTAAGATAAAACTGAAAAGCGCTCCAGATTCAGCAAATTTTTTTCGGATTTACATTGTCTGTACATTGAATATTGTTGTATATTATCTTATAATCTTTACTTTTCCATTATTAGAAATAAATAAGTTAAAACATTTTATTTAAAGTGAAATTATCACAATAATTATATTTGAAAAATGATAGACTTGAAAGTGTACTGTCCTGACAACAGCCTTGCAAGACTAGCTGTTCTGTTTGGTTCTCTTGTTATCATTGCTTATTGATTTGTAAATTTATGTATAAACATATCCTCCTCTTTCAGAAGGTCTGTCAAAATATATAATAAAGATGAAAACAATTATATTTAGGTGTGTTAGATGGTATTTTAATGTGTTCGGTGGTGTTCTGCTGTGTTCAGTGGTGAAAAGACCTACCAATAAAAATATGTGGTTAATGCAGTTAATGAGTGGTAGTTCTGTTTTTCAGAACAATGAACAGAGATGCAGAATAAAATTGAAAAAAGATGTTTACAACTCTAGAGAGCTTATTGGTTATATTTCTATTGGTTTTCTTTGAAACAAGTCTTTCATTACAACTACCAACTTTACAGAGGAAATTATTAAAAGATGGATTCCACAGGTAGTATGATACAAATTTGAGCAAAGTAAAGTTAGATGATCGCCATTCACCTTCTCCACTATATATAGAATATCATCTTGTCTAGAATGTATAGTAGAAACTCTTTATTGCAGTGATACATTATAATGCTGAATTCTTATAAAAATAAGATGTGGTATGATTGCTAATAAGACAATTATCAACTAGAGACCAAAGGAGGAGGATGTATACAACTATATATCACTACACAACCTTCAACAATGAGAGAAAAAAAATCATATATAGTCAACTATAAAACATGTAAAAAGCACTGCATCATAATATGTGAAACATTTCAAAAGAAAAAACCAACAACCTCATTTATGCTTAAAGACAAACAAAGGGTCAAACAAATAAAGCAGACAAGTGGGAAAATGTCAAACAGTGAATTACAGGTTCCTGACGTAGTACAGGCACCATGATATTCTGCCTTGGTGTATTATTTCAAGTCAAAATGAAAACATTTGTGGTGAATGAATATAATGGTATGTTCTAAGAATCATAAAATCTGTTTATCATATAGCCTTATCTAACAATTCTTGCAAACAGCCTTTCAAAAATTTTAAAGTAGCAGTTTTAAGCAAGCAAAATAGCAGACATCTTGCCTATTTATTGCATGCAAAACTATCCAGAAATTAGCAGCTATCATGGAAGTTAAAGCAGATAAGCAGGTGGAAATTAGATGTCTACATCATGGTTGCATTTAGAAAATGAACAAACTAATGAATTTAAGAAAATTTGAAATATTTTCTTCTTTACAATATCTCTATTTATTTTGACCATTTCAGAGAATTACAGACCATAGTTGAAATACCGTTGTCTTTATTTACTAAAAGAGAGGGTATGCAGTGCCATTGTCTGTATAAAGAACTCCTTCCTAGCAGTACTTATGTTGACACATTCCAGCTGAAATCTGTCAGTAAACATCTGGGTTTTGATGTAAGTAATATTTCAAGTCATTTCAGAGTGGTTTAAAACATGGAAAATTTCAGATTTTCAATTCTACAAATGTATAAGACAAGGAAATAGTAGATATTTGTTTTGCCTACAAATATTGTAGATTTTAAATTTTGTTCACTGTATGATGTCTTTGTATTTAATATCCCATAAAACTTTTAAACAGATTAAATTGGTTTAATAACATTGTAAAAATGTTTATAATTTGGTAAAGGGAGATAATTCATTATTTTTCCATCATTTATGGTTTATTCATAATTAAAACAGGTTTATTTTGCAGAAAATAGTATCAGTATATCCAACAATAAATAGATCAGGCCATTTTGAAAGACTTCGTTCATGAAGAAAACAACAATAATTTCTCAGACAAAGAAACCTTCATGCTTTATTAGTTCACATGTTATTTTGTCTAACTATTGTTGAATAATCATGATGTATATGTGTATAGTATCATTATGGCTTTTGGATGTTATGATATCCATATAATATACTTAGAATGTTATGGTTTCCATAAAATTTACTTATAACTTCTTGTTACATACATCTATATTTCATTTATATGTGGTTTAAATATATTATCCTCTGTATATGAATCACGCCTCTAATGTGCTCTTTCCAATTAGTATTGAATTGAATTGAATTGAAAATATTGGAATTGGTAATGAAAACTTTTACTCATGTCAGATGGCAGCTATGTTTATTTGAATCTAGTATTTTTAAATCTTTGAATTTTGTTAAGACTTCAGTGACACGATATTTTAGAAACGCAAAATCATTGTAGAAGGGTAAGAAGATCCTGCTCAACACATGGCACCCACCCTGTAACTCATTAAAGTACACACCTGTTGATAAGTATAATTTGGTATATTCAATTCAGAGAACAGGATCATGGATGCAACTATTAAAACATATCTATGGCATATAATAACATATGATAAGCTACAGTATTTTAGAATAATTATTTTGAATAAAGCATTCTGTTCAGCATTCATTTTTAAAATTGAAAACATGAATAAGCCACTGACAAATAAACTTTAACTGTATTTTCAGTATGTTTCCCCAATATTAGATATAGAGAAACCAGAATTCCAGGAAAATACCTTTAGTATCTACAGCATACTTATTTATACTGAGTTACATATTAATTCTGATAGTGTTATAAGTAATGTGACACTTCCAATACATCTAAGATACCATTTACCTGCTACAGATTATAGAAATTTTAGTATTATGAATCCTGGAGTGCTGATACAATGCAAGAATGCAAGTAAGTTTATTTTAAATACATTGAGGTTACAATAATTTAATACACATGTACAAAACTTTCTGAAAATATCCAGGACGTCTCGCCCCATTGCCTTCACCCCCAACCAACTTGCCCCAACTTTCTAGAGACACAACCCACTTATGAAAAGAGTTTAAATCACACTGAATATAGGCCTGCAAGCACACCCTACCAATGAAAAAGTTAAATCCTGTGAAATTTGTCTACCAAGCCACCCCACTTATAAAATGTGGATTAATCCCAATGATTTTAGGCTAACCAACTTGCACCACTATCAAAAAATAATTAAATCCCAATGAATAAAACCTGCCAACTCTTGTCAACTTAAGCCCTTTAGGCTCTAGCTAGCTAGCATACTTGCTTTCTGTCCTAAAGCATAAGTGCATGTTTGTCTTACAAAAATAGTAAAAAGTTAGCAAGTTTTTAATATAAGTATAAAAGATGGCTTTTAGAAATATTTATACAGTAAGTAATTTGTTAAATTTTATGATATGAACACCTGTTCATTTCAGATTATATTGGAGAAATCTTGAGGACAGAACAAATACCATGCTCACCTAAAGAAGACATTCTTTGTGAATGGAACCTGATTAAATATAATTCAGTAAGTGAATTATAGCTTAGTAGCCATGTAAATGGAATTTTATTTTGGGAATACTTTGGTATAATTTAGCTATAAAGGAAATTCATCTGTAGCTAAGTCGGTAGACTGCTTCCTTTTAGCACAGAGGTCCTAGAGGAGATGATGTGCTTTTCTCATAAGAACCACGCTCTCCTGTTATGTATTAGATGCAAACACACTGAGGGTTTTGTTGTTTTATATAATAATTGTATGTAGTTAGTTCAGGAATTTTTGTCAAAGAAAGTGTTGAGTTAAAGTTCTAATGTCTGCTAGTTACTGTATATCTATTCAAGCAATAATTTGATATATTGATTTTGATATTTTTTCCAGAATGTGAATGAATTACGAGTGGAGGTACCAGTAGGAAATACAAACCATACAGTATTAGTTGTCATAGGAACATTGACTGTTACCTTTGGCAGCTGTTTATGGATAGTTTACAAAGTTTTTAATACTAAAATAAAACAATCATAATTGTTATAAATTGATGTTTTTTATCAAGGGATCTGTGAACATATATCAAGTTCTACTTGAAGCTCTGAATGTTTTGCCCTTGTAAGATTAATCTCCAGTTACATATATCACAAGCAAATCAATTACCAACTAAAATCCTAACTATGTGGATACCCTCACAGCTTTCAGGTTAAGCGTACCAGCTTATCGTGCATTTAAAGGACATTTAAACTTGTACTAATTTGTTGGATTAGATTTTTTTAATTCCTTATTTTAAAAACAAATCAATTTGGTTGGTATTTATAAACAACTGAGGTTTACCATGACACCCACTTATTAAACTGTCAACTCTGGGAGGTGTCTGGCATGCTTTGCAGAGAAATAATACACTACTTTCTCATTTAACCATAAATAAAGGCAATGGATACAAAAATTAACTAGAGTCTCTAGAGTCTGTGTCGCTCATCTTGGTCTATGTGCATATTAAACAAAGGATGAAGATGGATTCATGACAAAATGGTGTTTTGGTGATGGTGATGTGTTTGTTGATCTTACTTTACTGAACATTCTTGCTACTTACAATTTTCTCTATCTATAATAAACTTGGCCCTTTAAAATTTTACCAAACTTATGAAAATTGTTAAAAAATTACTATAAAGGGCAATAACTCCTTAAGGGGTCAACTGACCATTTTGGTCATGTTGACTTAATTTTAGATCTTACTTTGCTGAACATTATTGCTGTGTACAGTTTATCTTTATCTATAATAGTATTCAAGATAATAAGCAAAAACGGCAAAATTTCTTTTAAAATTACCAATTGGGGGCAGCAACCCAACAACCAGTTGTCCAATTCATCTGAAAATGTCAGGGCAGATAGATATTGACTTGACAAACTATCAAACCCATGTCAGATTTGCTCTAAATGCTTTAGTTTCAGAGTTATAAGCCAAAATCTACATTTTACCCCTATGTTCTATTTTTAGCCAAGGCGGCCATCTTTGTTGGTTGGCCAGGTCACTGGACAATTTTTTTTAAATTGGATACTCTAATAATGATTGTGGCTAAGTTTGGTTAAGATTGACCCTGTAGTTTCAGAGGAGAAGATTTTTGTAAAAGATTACAAAAATTTACGAAAAATTGGTAAAAAATTACTATAAAGTCCAATAACTCCTTAAGGGGTCAACTGACCATTTTGGTCATGCGGACTTATTTGTAGATCTTACTTTGCTGAACATTATTGCTGTTCACAGTTTATCTCTATCTATAATAATATTCAAGATATAACCAAAAACAGCAAAATTTCCTTAAAATTACCAATTCAGGGGCAGCAACCCAACAACCAGTTGTCCGATTCATCTGAAAATTTCAGGGCAGATAGAACTTGACTTGATTAACACTTTTGCCCCGGTCAGATTTGCTCTAAATGCTTTGGCTTCAGAGTTATAAGCAAAAATCTACATTTTACCTCTATGTTCTATTTTTAGCCATGGTGGCCATCTTGGTTGATTGGCCAGGTCACCAGACACATTTTTTAAACTAGATACACCAATGATAATTGTGGCCAAGTTTGGTTAAGTTTGGCCCAGTAGTTTCAGAGAAGATTTTTGTAAAAGTTAACAAAAATTTACAAAAAATTGGTAAAAAATGACTATAAAGTGCAATAAATCCTTAAGGGGTCAACTGACCATTTTGGTCATGCTGACTTATTTGTGGATCTTACTTTGCTGAACATTATTGCTGTTCACAGTTTATCTCTATCTATAATAATATTCAAGATATAACCAAAAACAGCAAAATTTCCTTAAAATTACCAATTCAGGGGCAGCAACCCAACAACCGGTTGTCCGATTCATCTGAAAATTTCAGGGCAGATAGATCTTCACTTGATAAACAATTTCAACCCATGTCAGCTCTAAATGCTTTGGTTTCAAAGTTATAGGCAAAAATCTACATTTTACCCCTATGTTCTATTTTTAGCCATGGCGGCCATCTTGGTTGCTTAACCAGGTCAGGCCACACATTTTTTAAACTAGATACCTCAATGATGATTGTGGCCAAGTAGTTTCAGAGGAGAAGATTTTTGTAAAAGTTAACGACGCCGCGGGACGCCAAGTGATGAGAAAAGCTCATTGGCCCTTTTGGCCAGGTGAGCTAAAAAAGGGACAAATATCCATCAGAGACGAAGCAAAAAGGACAAGGATTTAAAAACCTTCAAGTCGGTCTACAGCCTTAAACAATGACCTTTCTTGTAAAGCTATAAACAGTTCAAGCACAATTGTATAGGTTTTCTTGAAAAGAAGTCTTTTTAGGATATTCCTGTTCTGTTGGTTTCTTTATCTAAGATGTACTACCTATATCCCTTTTCATTCATATTGATAGCTTTTAAAAAAAAAAAAAATTTTCTGGAAATAATTAACATTCAGTAGAAATCTATGTAAAATAAGGCAGTTTTTTAGTGACCATGCAAGCATCAAGTTAATTTATTTGAGACATAGTATTGTGGCTTCATTATTATTCGTTGGAAACCAATTTTTGTGGGTTTCGTTGGTACAGGTCAACCACGAATTAAAATGTTCCAAGAACAACATATTTTCAAAAGGCTTTGTATGCAGAGATTGGAAAAAACACGAAATCAATTCTGTCTAGACACACTGGCTGCTTCCGTCAATAAAATTATTCTGACTTGCACCAGAACTGTCTTTGCTCTTACTATAAAATGTCACATGCTAAGCTGAGAACAGCAAATACCAATTTTCAAAGCTATGTCTGGTTTCAAACAAGGTACCTCCAGCATTGATGAGCAGAGCCATCGGGGAAGTTCATTATTTACAGGACACCCAGTTCATGAAATGTAAGACAAACCAAATATGTTGATATTTTATGGACAAAAAAGAATCTGCATAGTAGACACAAATAGACACAAGATTATTTCTTGAAACAACAAAATTGGCTAAAATCCCATTTAGTGTTGTCCGTAAATCCAACAAACCAAGGTTTATTATGGCATTTTTACTTCTGTTATTTCTCTCAGTTAAATATCTGAAAAATTTACACCAATGTAATATTGACAAATTTAAGGTATTTCATATGAAAACAAAATGAAACCAGAATGAGTGAACAAAGAATCGTGCAAGATTCCACAAACATTGTACATGGTAATATTCCCTATACACAATCATAAGAACAAAGTGAACTATATATTTTTGAACAAATGAAAACTAAGTGTTCCATGTCTTCTAAGTTTATTCAATGAATAAACACATTTATACAGAAATTTCTAAACCTCAGATCTTCTAAGACATTTAAAATTAATTTTGTTTACATATAATAAATACTATGTATCAAATGCTAAGATATGATGACAATAAATTATTATATTAAAATATGATTTAATTTACAAATAATGTATTTCATATTTTAGTTTGAATCAATGATGAAATCAAGTATGGAATAAAAAATGAATGAAAAGATTGCAATTCATAACAAAAACTGATGTGATCAAAATGATTGAAACTGAGAAAAATTTATGAAACAACAATTAAGCACTAAAATTCATGACTGGAATTAACAGAAAGCATTGCATGTCATTTACAGGTGAAAAATTTGTATTATATTTTAAAATTAACGAAGATTTCATAACAATTACATTTTCCTGTGACTATTCAGTCTGAAAATTTTATTCCAATTGCCTTTTTAAACATTAGCTTGCACTTTCATGAAACCTTAGTAGCAACACAGAGGATGGACAAAAAGTCAATTTAATAAAAACTACAATCTAACTACAATATAAATATCTATGTCATATTTCACACACAAATTTTAAAGGTTTTAAATGTTATAGATCCCACCAACAGCACTTTACATTAACAAAATCTTTACAACATGTATATTGTGTATGCATCACCACTGTGTATGTTTTATGTACAATGAACAAAGAAATAACTATTCATAGTTGTATGATAAGTAGATAGACTAACAACATGGAAAGAAACAAAAGATGGCCCCTTATGATACATTTGATTCATGCAATGACAAGTTTATGTTATTTGTACAAATTAATGGCTATAGTTACAACATGATACATGTACTAACACAATCTCTAGTCTGAGATTGCCCTGATGGCCAACAGCTTATTTTGACTTGTTGGGGCAGTGGGATGTTGGTGAACAGTCCATATAAAAAATAGGGAAATTACAGACACATAGGTTAGTAAGTTACTGTCTCAAAATCTGAATATATCCATTGTCAAGCAAAAAATCCATTCACTTTCATGTCTCAACAAATATGAATTTAAAATTGACAGATTTTGTGTCAGAAATTTGCTGGATCAAGTATAGGTCAATTATCTCCATGTTTTCTATATGGTTTTCAATAGAACAACCCATGATCCTAGAAATCCTCAAAAGGCTGTCAGACATCATATAAATCTAAACTATACAAGCTACATGCAATACAATGCACTTTACAGTTCTCTACTATAGCTGCCCTTTAAACCCTGCTGCTTTCTTTGACCATTTTCAATAACAGTGTTCAATTTTCATTCTGATTGCAAGATTTTTATCTATTTTGCTCACAAATAACTTTTAATAAAACTATTTTCAAAATGTTTCTAGTGAAACATGTCTTTTCAGGATTATAATACATCAGATTTTTGTATCCAATATTTTTATTTTCTAAGGGTTTATATGAAAACATCAAAACCTTAATGCATGTATACTGAATGTGAAGTGAGCAAAGAAATGATACTTGATTACTCTTAAATTGAATAGAATAAATCATCTCCTGGCATTTTTATAGAAAAAACATCTTTGTTTGATTACAAATTCATCATCTGTTCTACAGAAACATTTGTTTCTAAGTATACATGTATCCTCTTTATCTACTCATTGCTTTTATTAAGAAATTCAATTTTGTTAATTAACCATCAAAAATACTTCATAAGTTTCTTTCTATTCACTTAAACATGCTTTTTCTCTTTATAATCTGTACAAAAGTGTCAGTTTCTCACAACCTGTATCTTGAAAACTAGGTCTGTGACCTATAATTTCTATTGCATTTTTGAAAAGTACAAAAACCACTACATGTTACCAAATTCTGTCATATTTTGTAAATATCACAATACCATGTTAAGTTGTTACTCATAGTTTGAATAATTATAAAAGCAACAATTAACAATTAAAATATTTCAAGTCAGAGTTTCAGAAATAAATTTTTCTCTTTTTGTAAATACTTATATGTTACTTGACTTTGTGGTTGAAATATAAACCAGAATTAAGCAATATCATTGGTTATGCAAATCTAAAAGTTTTTGTTGAAAAAAAGTGCTTAAAAACTGTCTGGAAATCTGATATGTATAACAAAGTAGCTCATTCTAGTAATAACTGCCATAAAATCTCAATACGACAGCACTTGATTGCTTTATACACGACCTACTAACATATATGAAGAGAACATACTATTTACTACCTAACCGACCCTTTAAGGCTTTAATTCTTTGTCCAAAGAAAGTGTCTAACACCTCTGCACATTGATAAAATGGTGTATCAGGTGTATTGTATAAACGACAATTGTCAAATATCTTTGTAATATCCTTAATGAACTCTATCAACTTGACATAATGCCTGTTCTGTATTCTTCTTTCAACTGTTGTTAAATCTGAAGAAAATAAATAAATATTGTGAAAAATTAATACATGTATGTGCATTATACATAGTCATACATAGTGTAAAACAATACAAGAATGTGACATGTTTTGTGCACATGTGTGCAAGTATAGCTTACTTGGAACGAAAACACCATCAAGATAAGGCAGCTTTTTTTTCATGAAATCTGGAGTTAAGATATGCTGAAATTTACATATATGTGATTTTTTTCGTGTTTCAAATTGTCCAAACAAAACACCTCTTCTTTGTACACAATATAATCAAATGCTATAAGATATCAGAAAAAATAAATGATGGACTCTGGAATTTTTTAACTATTTCTGCCTTATAAATGTTAACTTAATTATGGAACGTGAACATATATTTTAATGTTAATTGACCTCATCAATCTGTGTGGTCTGTTTAAGAATAATTCAAAACAAATTCAAGACTTAAAATTGTCCAAATCCAACTATGTGCATCTTACCCATTGGATTGTTCATCCTGTTTTTCAATACATTTCAAATTGTTTAACAACACTGAAGCAACTTACCCATAGGATCTTTTATCACTGTATAGTAATCAGGTACTTCATTGGGATCAACAGGATCTAAGAAAGGCCAGGCCATCTTGTGTGACTGAAAATAAAATTTTACAGAAGTCTTAGTACAATAGTAAAACATAAAAATTATCATGATAAGAATGCTGTCAATGATAAAGATGTTCTTAACAGACAACAGATAGGCAGTATATATAGGAATTGTAAGGCTATTCATTGCATGAAAGGCTTGAGCTTTACAAATTGTGTCTTTAAAAAAACTTCATAATCTGCTTCTGTCAAACAAATTTGAAATTGAAAATTTGCAGTTGTGGTTTCTAACATGTCATTTCTAAAAACCTAAAACATTATCTTGTTTTTTAAAATGCATATTGTGGATTCATTTTATTTCATGGGTATCAATTTTCGTGAATTGTGGAAAACTTGCATACAATCCTTTGAAAAAATTGTTATTTGCTGAACATTTAAGTGTGTAGCAAACCTACGGGATCCCCAATATGCAACAAATAAAAATAACATATCCACATTATTTATCACTAAATAACTATTTGTACATTGTTGTAACTGTTACAAAATGTTTCTTACACCTTATTTTTGTTTGTTATACCTGTAAACTTTTGACTAATCTCTTGAGCTGCTCATAATCACTATCTGTGAGTACTTTACTGGATATTGGATCTTCTTTGTCTTGTTGTTTACATTTAGGACAGAGATAAACATCCAAACTTCCAGCTTCTTTCTCTGATATCCCAACACATTTACCATGGAACCAGTCTTGACATCTATCACATCCAATGTAGAACCTGTAAAATAAATCAATTGTTAATAATTAACGTTACTAATAAGTTGACTGATATAATAAAGATTTTTTGGGGATTGTGTATCATAAATTAAAGGGACACAAGCTGTCAAATTCATGTTCATCAATTTGACTTAAATTTTCATATTTGATTTATAACATACTAAAACGTATATTCAAATTACAACATGTCTGAAATAAACAGTTAACACTAGCATGTATTTGATAATGTATATCAGAATTTCATGAGTATTTCAGTCTAGACACCATCTTATTAACTTTCGAGATAACCACGGGAGACAGCCGATTGTCATATAACGTGATATAACATAAACATAAACATAAATGAATAATGACTACGTGGAAATGGATTTTTCTAGGTTTGTTTGATTTCATGTTATAGGTTTCATTTAGCAACATATTGAGCAATGGAACAACTTGGTGCTATCTTCAAAAATCTAGACTATCTAGAAAATTTTAAAAAAAAGATATTAGGTGAGCCAGATAGGCAGGTTATTTCAAACTTGATAGTTTCTGATACATCTGAAATTAAAATTTCCTTGATGACAATTTTGTGATTATTGATAAAAGCTTACTGTGATTCGTCGTATGGTGTTTTACATAAACAATACAGTTCTTCTGTTGTAGTCTCTTGTTGTCGTTTACAATCAGGACAGGTATAGGAGTCTACAGTTTTGGCCTTTCCTTCAGATATACCTACACAACCACCATGGAACCAGTTTGAACACAGGTCACATCCAATATAAAATCTGCAACAAATTGATAATGAAAATTATAAGATCTTCAGAAGTTGTAGTCTAACTTAAATCATCATAAAATTGAAGTTACTATAGCATGTTTAATGATTTTTTCATACACAAGTTACCTCAAATATTAGGGTACAGTTCAATGAGACCATATATTTTGTCCAAATATCCTTAATGAAAAAAAAAATTTGACATTGTACATCCAGAAAACAACCTGAAAGTAAAAATTATTTACAGCATATCTGAGTTTGTTTAAGGAACATTGAACTTTGAAGTTTTATTTGCTTTCCCCTTTGTAACTGTAGATTCGTTATTTTTTTTCTTTGGGAAACTATTTTTTGTTGATTTCAGTTTTAAATGTACAAAGAATTACAAAATTTCTTTAGGTTTAAATATATCAAGCAGAATATTTCATTATGACAAATTTGCCAAAAGTGGAAGATCTTTGTTGTTGCCCCAGTAGCATCCGGAAAAGAAAGTACGTGATGGCAAAACAGCAAAATCAAATATCAATTAAAATTGACAACACAAAAATATACCAATCCACAGAAATTAACTTACTTAGTGTCATCATAAGGTGTTCTACACACACAGTATAACTTCTCTTTAGGATTCAATGCTCTTCCTCCTCCAGTAGATATAATCTTCTGTTTCTTACGTTTAGACGGAGGAGGTTGTAATGGGGGTACATCTTGGGTAGGTGTCTGGATTGTCTGCTGCTGAGGTATACCATGGGATACTTTTTGTTGTTTAATTGGAATCTGTTGTTGAACTGGCCTCTTCTTTAATTCGGCAGCTACTTCCAGCTATAATATTGAAATTATAATGAGAATTATTTGTAAAACTGGATGTCTGGTCCTCACAAGGAATTATAGAAAAGTATTGAAAAAAATATAAAATCAATATAAATGAATAATTTAACAAAGATACCTTAGCTTTGTTTTAAATAAAGTAGGTATGGTTTAGTCTTTTATAACTTGCTTTGAGGTATGGGTATTTCTCATTGATAAAGGCTGTATAGCATTGTATAGTGACTATAATTGTTAACATCTTCATCAGTTGGTCTCTGGTGGCTAGTTGTTTCATTGGAAATCATATCCCATTTCCTTATTTCATATATTAAAATGGCCAAACTCATTATTGCCATATTAAAATGGCCAAACTCATTATTGCCATACTAAAATGGCCAAACTCATTACTGCCATACTAAAATGGCCAAACTCATTACTGCCATACTAAAATGGCCAAACTCATTATTGCCATACTAAAATGACCAAACTCATTATTGCCATACTAAAATGACTATCTAAAGTTCAAAACTGAATATTGTAAATATGTGTTCTAAAGGATCCAGAAATGTTTTCACACAATTTCAGTCATTTTGAGATTACTTAATAATTGGTGCTTTTTTTTTTTAAATAAAAATTGTTGAAATGACACTTGAATCTCAGCATCATAATAAACAGGTGTACTAAGTTTCTATTTGATGTGACCATTAGTATGAACCGAATACCCATTCAATAACCTGATACAAACTGACAGACCAAAAGACAGACAGACACATCAACTGAAAAAAAATAATGCCCTGACTATCGCAGGAGGTGCATAAAAATGTAAATAAGGCCTGAAAAAAAATGCTTACCTGGATATCTTGCTGCAGATTTTTCTCCATTAAAGCTCTCTTTTTAAGGATGTCCTTCTTCACAATCTCCTTATGTTTAAACAATGCTTGTTGTAATTTAGCTGCTAACATCTTTTTATGTTTTTCATCCTCCAATTCTTGTTTCTTCACCTTACGCATGGCTTCTTTTTCTTTCCTTTCGATCTTATCAACAATGGATCTTATTGCCTGATTACACACCATCTTCCTGTAAACATTAAAATGTATATCTTAGAAAAGAAGAAAATAGGGGTTTATGAGACAACTCTATAATAAATACTGGAGATTCAGTTACTCTTGTGGGTAACAATTTTTGTTCATTAAGAAAAACTTATATTTTCTAGGATACATACAGTCCTTGCTAACAATAACCCACAAAGTCAATGAATAATGATAAATCCACAGTATAAAAACATGATTATATGTCAAAAGAACAATTTTTGTTAAGGGCAAACAATTCAGAAGGGATTTAATGTCGACTCTTGCATAAAATTTTCAAAACATCCACTTTTGTAATATGCAAAGATAAATTTACCTTCAATCATATTTTAGATTTAACTTTTCAAGATATTTGAGGTACATTTTCCCCTCTGCACTTCTTGGTTTATGATCAAAGGAGTAGGTCCAGTAAGACCCCTTTTTGGCACCAAAATATAGCAGTTTTACAAAATTGTTAAAATGTAAACTTTTTTATTTTTGGGAAAGAAGAATGCTTCTGCTTCATAAATATGGGCTTATTTTGACAATACAAGGCACATATAACGGTTACTAGCATTATTGAGTCATGCTAAATTACTGAAATCTTCACAATTTTAGCATTTGACTTAAATTTTAGACGGTTTCTGTCTCAAATGAAAGTGGCCACATTTGTGTTCATTCTTAATATTGAAATGTAAGTTGTATTTGATGATGATACATAACATATATAAAGGTTGAGGATTAACACGGATGCAGTCACTTTCAATTTTGACAAAAACCATCTGAAAAGTGACATATTTTGGCATATTTGATAGATTTTTCATATTTAAGTTTGGATCGGAGCGTTTTTAATAATTAAATCAGTTAAGATCTTTTACATAAACTAATTGAATCAACTGAAATAGACACACAAGTGTTTAAAAAGTGTCCAAAATCTTTAGTCAGATGAACCTGAAATTTAAGGCCAATATCGGCCCTTACTGGACCTACTCCTTTCATGACTAGTAATATTTGTTAACTTATTGTGTTTGAGCTAAATCTATAATTAATAAGGAAAACTCTAATAAATGTTTTAAATGTATTTCATTCAATGCATACATGTTTTAAATGTATTTCATTCAATGCATACATGTTTACAATCGTTACAAATGTATACCTCATTTGATCTTCTCTGGAGTCTTTAGAAACTTCTAGTTGTTTCCCAAACTTAGGTTTGTATTCCTCAACAGAACTATCAAATGACGACATTGAATCCTCATCCATATCATCATCCATTGGCTGTGATATAGTGGTGATGGTTGGGGTGGGTGGCTTCGTTACCATTGAACGTTGCATAGCAAGTAGTTTAGCTTGAATTTCAGGAGTCTGGTTTTGCATAAGAGCTTGTCTCACAACTGAAACGTATTAAATGCAGAAAACTGTTTTTCATCTTTCAAACTATGGATAATGCTTTTTCCTTTAACATGTTTAAGGTTGAACGAGTACAAATCTACTGTATGTAGTATTTATTTAATGAAGGGGATTTTTTCAAATATCAAAATGCTGAAAAATGTCAATTTTTTAAATCTAGATTAAAATTTTGTTTGAGCAATTTAATCTCAAACAATTTCGTATTTTCTGCATCTGTACTTTTAAAACATGATTATTTTGACACAATTTTGATTTCTTAATATTTCACTTCTTGATTGTTCCAAAAAATGAAGTGAAATATATTGTGGTTTAAAGAAACTAACTGGTGATTTTGTAAATTTTCTTGGACAAATTAAAGAAATTTGAGAGTAAATATGAGAGTCAAATTTGATAGTAAATTTGAGAGTAACAGTATTTTATCTAACAAGTCCTTACTTTACATATCTATCAATAAACAATAATCATACCTTGTTGAACAACTTGTGGAGTAACAGCATATTTAGTATTACCAGCAGCTGACACAGGTAATGCTGGTCTAGGTTGTTGTGCCAACAGTGATGTCACATTTTGTTGGGCGGTCTGTACTACCTGTTGTGGTTGAACTTGCTGTAGGACTTGTTGCTGCCTAATCTGGAGTTGTCTAGCCTAAAATATCCAAATTCAAAGATATCAACGCTGTGCACAGGTGAACACATGTATTTGTGAAATTATTTTTCTACAAGTCTACATGAATAAATATCTTGGAAATTTTAAGATATCAATACTGTGTATACATGTATGTGAAGTCATGTAGTTCCACAATTTATTATCTAGGCATCGATTTGCTTAAAGATCAGCATTACTCAAAGATATCAATATTGTGTATAGGTGAACACATGCATATGTGAAATAATTTTATATCACCTATGATTCAATATCATGGATATCTAAAGATATCAATGTTGTGTAAATGTAAACATGTGTTTGCACATTTTTTTTCTATTTAATGTAGTAAATAGGTGACCACATGTATTTGTGTAGCCGCTTCTATGCTGAAGATGTTGAATTTAAGATGTCATTTAGTTTGTTTGCGTATATGAACTTGATTGCAGTCTTAATGCCATTCACAACTGCTCATTTCATTCTTATTATACAGAAATACTCTATATTGTTGCATATGAATTTTTCATGATACAAGACAATATTTGTGGTAAACACTCATTTGTATTACCTGAAGTAATGCTGCTGCTGTGTTGGCATTTATAACAGTTCCTGGTGCTGGAGATACTTTTACAGGTGTGTTTTGTGGTGTAGTCATGATCACCTGTCTGATTGCTGATGAGGCTGCATTTGTCAAAGACGAAGCACTAGCAACAGAAAGAGCAGAACTTCCACCAGATTGAGAAATTATAACTGGTTGACCACCAATCTTTGCTATGCTAGCTGAAGCTGTGGCTGGCCTTGCTACAGTTATGGTTTTCATTGGGGAACCAGTCAGGCCAATCTGACCGGGTGTTGCTGCCTGAGATACTATCGTAACTTGACCAGGTTGTCTGAGCTGAGTTGCAGCTGTACCTACTGTCATGGGTTTAGCTAAAACAACACCACCTGCTCCTGCAACATTAGACTGTAGTTGGCTAGGTATGAGGACTCTAGAAGGTGATGTGAGGGTTTGTTGGTTTGATGTGATGACAAGTTGTGGAGTTGATCCAGCTGCTGTAGGTAGTGGTGTTGATGATTGAGAGTTGACTAGTATAGAAGTTGGTTTCTGCACAGCTACCTGTGGCACGGCTGATGCTTGAGTGGTTGCCTGTGTGGCTTGCTGGTTTGGCATAGTGAGTAATTGCAACCTTCCATCTGGTAACCTGATGATTTGCTGCCCTGTAACAATTATACATAGCATATATTACTCTAGTGTTCATCAACTTTAAAATCATATTGAAATAAAGATTGATTATACATGGACCAGATTTTTGGTACATAAGTGTATATGATGACGAAAAAAACTAGTTTGCATTTCATTCCAGTTCACTGAATGTTTGATGTATTACTGCCTTTTGACATAGATAATTACATGATAATTGTTTTCGTTCTCAGGGGGGGGGGGGGGTCCGAAGGCAGTTTTTGTCAGCACCCGCCACCCAGACAATTGTAATTGAGAATTATAGTGCATTATAGTGTGAAAAGTTGCTCTGATACCCATCACCCATGTATTAGTATTATTAATACAATGTGCCTTCCAACCCCCCCCCCCCCCCCCCCCCCCTTACATTTTTTTCTGGAATAGCCCTCACTTTATTCAGACATTTCATTTCTCTTATGGCATTTAACTGCCACTCAGGTTTGTTCCAAGAATTACCCAAAGTCAAAGAATCCTTATTTGCACCACAAATCAGATAATTATCTGCAGGTTGAAATAAAATAGTCCAAACAAATGTTTGATTCAGAAGAACGGAAAGGCAGAAAGATCGACAAGGATAAAAATATTTTACAAGAGCATAACAAAACAGAATGTATTACCTGGTAAAAGACCTCTGACTTGTAATTGTCCTGATGGCCCTTGTATTATTTGAAGATTTTGGACCTGGCCTCCAGGGTTGCTCGGATTTGCATTAGCTGGTCTCACTGTATTGACAGCTACTGTAAGAAGAAACACAATTATATATTTTAAAAAAAAACTATAAACAGATACAAAATACATTATAATTTCATCACCAAGGGAGATAATTTCAATCTTTGATGTGAATTTAAGTGTATTTTAGTGAGACAAAATATTTTTGATGACAAGAGTATCAAATCAATATTAGCCAAATGAGGAATATAACAAATACTGGAGTCCCTGGGTCTCTTTCATAGAATAAATAATAAATGTTAAAATTTGATTGAAACACCACTTATGTATATTGCAAGAACAAATAAGATTTCAATGTTATATGATATTTATTTATTTATTTTCAACCTATTATTGCACCATGATATATATTCAATTGTTGTTTTATTATTTAATACTTCCTTTGTGTGAAAATGCCATTCTGTATACATTTGTTCATACATGCTGTGCTAGTCTATTTGTTACAATTAGGAAAATTCATTATAAAAAAAAAAATATAAGCCAAATGTATATGTTCCACTATAGAATACCATGTCAGGCAGCAAAGTCGTAGCATCTGTTGTTTTTTTTTTTAAAGCAATCTGTAGGCAATCACCAACATTTATTTATGGTGATGGGAACAACAAATGATTTTTTGCTCTTTACTACCGTATATTGGGAAATTTTCATTATTTTCATAGTAGACATTCTATTGCCACAATTACCCTGTATTAACATTTCACTGTTCATCAAAATTAATTGTCCTGAAATGAAAATAATTTAAAACAAGAATGTGTCCAAAGTACACGGATGCCCCACTTGCACTATCCTTTTCCATGTTCCATGGACTGTAAAAATTGGGTAATAATCTAATTTGGCATTAAAATTAGAAAGATTATACTATAGGGAACATATGTATTAAGTTTCAAGTTGATTGGACTTCAATTTCATCAAAAACTACCTTGACCAAAAACTTTAACCTGAAACTCCCACTTTCATTTTCTATGTTTAGTGAACCCTGAAATTGGGGTCAAAAGTCTAATTTGGCTTTAAAATTAGAAAGATCATTTCATTGGACTTCAATTTCATCAAAAACTACCTTGACCAAAAACTTTAACCTGAAACTCCCACTTTCATTTTCTATGTTTAGTGAACCGTGAAATTGGGGTCAAAAGTCTAATTTGGCTTTAAATTAGAAAGATCATATCATAAGCAACAAGTGTACTAAGTTTCAAGTTGATTGGACTTCAGCTTCATCAAAAACTACCTTGACCAAAAACTTTAACCTGAACGGACGAACGGACGCACAGACGGACGGAGGCACAGACCAGAAAACATAATGCCCCTCTACTATCGTAGGTGGGGCTTAAAAATGAACAAATATAAGATTTTACTTCCCATATATATACGACCCAATGGCGAACCAAATCATAGTTGAAAATAAAGTGATGTACTGTAACTTACACTTTGGAGCAGATGTAGCAGCAGTAGCTGTATTGCCAGGTATAACTATCCTAGTGGGCATGGTACTGGTTGTGTTTGTGGTGGCCAACATCCCTGGTTTTGGAGCTAATGCCAGCCGAGTAGTTGGTTGTATCTGTATGGTTGTTTTTGGTAACTGGACCTTAACCAGCTGGTTAGGAGTGGTTGAGGATATTGCAGATGTCACTAAAAAAAAAAGAAAACGTGTATAAAATGAACAAGGAAAAACCAAGCATTACAAAACTGATAAATAAAATAACAAATTTGTTTTATTGGAACAACAGAGAACTATCATTTTGATCTTTTACAAGGTTATATACTATAAAAGCTGAAGGTTTCGCTGGGATTTTAATTTCAACTACTTTGTTGATACTTATTAGCAACAAAATTCTCATTTATACAGAATTTAAAAACTTTATTCACTTTTTTAGTTCATATTATTTGCAAGAACAGAAAAGAATCTTGAAATTTATAAATATATTTTTATCAAATATCAAAATAAAATTTGGTTCTAGATTCCTTATGATGACCTATAAACAACTTTACCTGATGGTGACAGGAGTGACTTTGGCTGGACTTGTACATTCTTCAGAATACTAGTTGGACCAGTACCAATGAGAGATCCTGTGGTAGTAGTACCAATGGTTTTGATGATCGTACCTCCACCAGAACTGGACAATGTAGCTGTGATGATGGATTGTGTAGTAGAAACAGAGTCGGCTGTTTTACCCTGAGCTTCCAACAGTCGTTTCTGCTGTAATGCTAGTCGCTGTTGTTTGAGTTGAACTTCTAATGTTGCTTTGAGCTGTGCTGCATTGACTGCTGTCTGGTTTGCTTGTTCTATGTTTACTTTCTCTGTTAGTGCAGCTCTTTGTTTGGCAAGTCTAGAAAATAAGAGTTATTTGAAATCTATGAAATCAAGGTATCAAAACAGTCATTGATTTTATGAATTACTTGTGGTATATTATATAATTATTTTTTGTTCTATAGGGGTGTAAGGCCATGCAAGAATGAAATAAGATTTATTTTTGGGATATTCTATAAAAATGATAAAAGAAATTCTATGAATTCTGTGGAAACATGCAAAATCATATTTGTTTTCATTCATTGTTTTGTTTGTTCAGGTTGTAAATCAGGTTGTCAATTTTCTCTTTTGAATTGTTTTACATTTCACATTCTAGGCCTTTAATAGAGGTCCATGCGGTATGTTTTTTTTTCTCAATGTTGATTTAACCTATAGTTATTGACTTCAACATCGTTTTGTCTCTGGTAGAGAGTTGTCTCATTGACAATTATGCCAATTCATCTTATTTTTATAAAATCTTCTTGTTCCCTTTTCGTATTTTAATGTTTCGCTAAGATGTGCAGGGACTATTAAAGAAAACAGGAAGGGATGGAAGGAACTTTAATCTTTAATCCACCAACATCACCAAAATAGCTAATCAAGTCACAGAAAATAGTCCTAAAACATACCAAAGAAATAATGTTACAGAGAAATTTAGCTTTTTGTATAACACTCTTCTTCGTTTGTTCTTACTTTTCACCAAACTGTTTGATTTCCCATATTTCCAGTTCCTCTTCTGGTGTCCAGACTTCGGTAACACTAGGTTCAGTATGTTTTGGAGATTCAGCCTTCTTTCTTTCTCTCAATCCACTTCTCTGAGGTGTGTATTTCTCTGTAAAATAATTTCAAAATTTTCACTTTATGCTATATGCATATGAATCATAAAAGTAAAATCAATGGCAACTGAAATACATTTTAAACCTTCAAAATCAAATCACAATCATTTTCAATTACAACAAAAACAGTGCTTTGAATTTGTAACACTCAATAAACATGATAAATCATAAAGTTGATTTTTTTATTTATTTTTTTAATAAACATGATAAAGATAAACTTAAATTGAGAATTTCAAGACAAATTAAAACATTATAGGCAAATAAATCATGTATAAAAGGCCATGTAATTTTTTTTATCTGTCTGTTCAAGTCTCGTAAATTTCCATGTGCCATGTCTCCCAAAGTTAAACATATTAAACATGCTAAAAGGCAGTTAAATTAAAAACCCACTTGATTCATTTATATTCATCAAAATGAACAAGCCAGCTGCCTATTTTTTGCTGATACAGCAGTATCTGCGAACCAGATCATTTACTTTACATTTTTCAAACAACTGCTTTTCCACTTATCATATCATGCTTGTAAGCTTGTACATATTACCGAAGGGGTATAATTTTTCTATCAACAATCATAAAAATATCTACTCACCTTTTGGTTGAGAGGTTACTCCTAAAGGCACTACTATTTTCCTGACTAGAAACTCAGATCTGAGCATATGAGGTCCTACATCTCTACGCTTAAGAAGTTCAGTAGTCGTAATTTCACTCTCAGTCGACACAGTGTTTGTACCTCCCACTGGAGGTTTTATTGAGATATCGTCCCATCGCAGACACACATACATAATGCGTAACTGTAATGCCACAGATCCAAATGTTTTTACCGTTTGTGTCCGGTATTTCCAAGCAGTTTTAAAAATTGGTCGAGGACATGGATAAATCCAGTTCACATTGTTCATTTTGCAATTGTAGTTGAATGCTTTTGTCTCTGTTTTGCCAGCTTTCCTGGCTAACTTTCTGAGATCATGCTTCTCTAAAGCAAACATAGTCTTTTTGCCACTAGGAGTTAGATATTTATGACATTGAGGTAAATTGGCTTTCTTTTTATTCACCTTCTGTCCAAACCTTGAATATTTTATCAATTTTATTTCATGTTTTGTACTCCTCACAGGAGGCATTTTAGTTCTGAGTTCATCTATACTCATTTTTTCTATTGCTTGTTTAAGTGCTAGCTGTGCACCCGTAAAGAACTGATTATTTTTTTTCTGCAAGAGTGGTGGAATACTACTATTTACACCAGTTTTTTGTTTCACATCTTCCTTTTTTGAATCAACACTTGGCTTTACAGCTTTAGATTCTGATGGAACGTCCTTCTTTTCACCATTTGTATTCAAATTGGTCTTTTCTTCTCCAACTTCAACTTCCATTTTAACCTCAGTCTTACCATCCTCTGTAGATATGACATCAACATCCATTTTGTCCTCATTTTTATTCCCATCCTTTCCTCCGTCTTCGTCCTTTTTCTCATCTTTATCTCCCTCAACATCCACATCTTCATCTTCTTCCATTTTGTGGGTACTGTCTTCCAAACCTGTCGTTAACTCTTCCTCTAAAGACCTATTATGAATACAGAGGGGAGAGTAACACATACTTTTCCCTTGTCCACGACATAAATAGGAATAACATGTGTATGGTGAAGAATCATCATGATGTAATGATATGTCATGGTCTGACTCGTCAGTATCAGTTTTCTCCTTGTTTTCAGCCTCATTTTCATCATCCTTTGCACCAGGACTTAACTCGACTTTCAATTTCCAATTAATCTGTTGCTGTAATGCTTGCCTTTGTTTAGTTTCGATTTCATCCTGTTTGGTTCTCTTAGCAAGCAGCATGTCAAGTTTTGCATATGGTTTTGTAATTTTGTCATAAAAAGATCTTTCATTTAGAGCTTTGCTAACGTCAAGAGTGTCTATATGTAAAATAGGTGGTCTTAATTTACTTGCTGCCACATTGATTGTTACGGTATGATTTTTATTACCAACACTAATAACTTTTTTCTCATCATTCTCCTCTACAGTCTCAATCTCCATCTTTTTAACCATGTTAAACTCACTTCTATGCTTTTTGGGAGCTACTAGTATGACATCCAACTCAGATTTCTTAACTGGGCTGCCATTTTCAACATCTAATTTCTTAACTGGACTATTGCTCTCAATGTCAATATCTTTTTCGTTTTTTATTGGACTACTTTTTATGTCTAAGTCTATTTCTTCTTTCACTTGATTACCTTCACCCGTGTCACATTCCATCGTTTCTACTTTTTGTTCATCAGTATTGCACATTTCACTACTATCATTCCCTGAGTTTTCCACACATGATATTTCACCGTCTTGAGATTCCACAACAGAGGGTGGCTCTGTTTTTATTTCTGTTTTAATTTCCTGACTATCAGGACTTTCTGCTTTCAGAGATTCACTTTTCACCTCAACCTCCGTCTTTTCATTATCAACTTCCATGTTTTCTTCTTTTACTTCGGTTTTAACCTCCACTTCCTCTTTTTTAACTTCAGTTTTGACTGATACTGACTGATCATCAGCGTTAGAAACAGTTTCTCCGTCTTTTTCACTCTTGCGTTTTCTGGCCTGCAGTTTCTTTGCCACAGATCTAAGTCCTACAGTTTCCTGGGGTACATACTTGTAAGATCTAGTTTTACTTCTCCAGCACCATCCTTGTCCCCCTGTTACTCTGTATTCTTCACCTTTCTGTTTCCAAACCTATTCAAAATGGTATTTTTTTTAAACGGTTATTTATTGAAAATTATAACAAAAAGTCTTAAAAAAATCTACCATAATGCAGACATGAATAGTGAACCCAAAACATAAATGAATGTTATTATATGTAATTCATGTTTCATATCAGGGCTATCCCAGAAAAAAATGTATGGGGGGGTTGGAAGGCAGTTTTTGTCAGCACCCGCCACCCAGACAATTGTAATTGAGAATTATAGTGCATTATAGTGTGAAAAGTTGCTCTGATACCCATCACCAATGTATTATTAATATAATGTGCCTTCCACCCACTCCCCCCCCCCCCCCCTACATTTTTTTCTGGAATAGCCCTCAGTAAGAATAATGAATAGCTCGCAATTAATGCATAACAGACATTTATTTATATTCAACTAATAGTTGCAAATGTCAGAAGGAAGTGTTGTAATACACATACAATCTGCAATTTCTGGGATATTCCAACTTCATTTTTCATGTTGATAAAGTTTTATCTGGATCATGCAGCCTAAACTGTCAGCACTATTTATTCTCTTCATTTAAGCCTGCCTTTTAAATTAATTTCATGGAATTGAAAGCGAAAGTAGTCAAACAGCTGTCATTAGCATTTCCTACATAGGACAAAGTACTACTCTTTATATAGTAAAAACAATGTAATGGTCATAGGCGTTAAATGATGCAATATAAGAAGTGCGGCTTATAGTAAAAGTGAGAAACTGGTTATTATTTAGAAATAAATTCTATATCTGTTTGATGACTGAGACATTTTATGCTTAGTTATATCTATATGAAAAGAGAGTGTTTGTTTTTGTTTGATGGATATTGAAATCATTTTTAAGAATTCTGAGTTGAAGTATATTTCAGACATAATATACCTTATCATGCAATCATCAACTTGTTTTACCTGGTGCTTTAAACCTAAAGTATATTTGATCCAAACTAAGGGTCTAGCATCTTCTTCTTCTTCTTTCCTTTTTCTAATTTCCTTTTCTTTTTTCTTCAGTTCTTCCCTATCAGTAGCAGTAATTTTCATCAATTTTGAATGTCCTAAAACAAGTAAAAGTATAAATTCAGATGCAATTTAAAAGCCAAGCTCTTACAATTAAAATGATAAAAACTCAGAACTAATTATGTCTGTAGTCATTGTAGTTCTGAATTAGGAAACATGTGGAATAACAGATAATTAAACAGCTGCCCACTTATGCAAGCAAACTACAAATATAAGTCTTGTTATCATGAAGAGTTTTACTTTCAAGAGTATTAATAGTTGATTGTCAACTAGTGTCTGCTTAAATGTATTTTTGTTCACACTTACTATTGTCTTCTGTGTCAAATGAAAGACTACAGAATTCATTTGAGGCATTTGGAGGTAAAAGTAAATCACAAATTTGGATGTTCAAAAGATAGACAAATTTACATTAGACTTGTTTTCATATTTTTGCAAAACAACACCATCAAATATCCTTAAAAACACAAATTTTAACAATCTACAAAAATTGATTACCACAAAATTAAATAAATCTGTAAAATTGATTACCACAAAATTAAATAAATCTGTATCTGTCTGATTTTACCCAATGAAAAAGAAATGAAACTTACCTAAGGCTTCTGTCCATACTGGATTAAATATAACTGGCTTCATACAACTTTCCAATATGGAAAGTGCCAGTCCAAAATCACTAGGAGTTCGACACAATTGTACAGCATTAGCCCAACTCTGCCGGTGAAGTGGCCAGTTAGGATGTAACAATGCAGATGGAAGATTGGATTCTAAGTTTGTAATTGTCGTCACTAATGTTTGTAGTACTACAGTTTTTCTACCATTGCAAGATCCACCCCATTTGAATTCACTTATAGGTGTTAGACTAAACTTGTGAGATAGAAATCTTTTCTTGTCTCTTTCTTCATTATGTTGATGTTTGTTCAGTGCAAGTGTATTGGTTGAATATTGGTTTGAATAGTTCTTGAAACTACATTCCATGCCTGAAATTGAAAAGCTGTTAAATGAATACTTTAAAAATATTCCAGCTATGATATTTAAATATTAATCATGCATTTTCCATATAAAGATTATGGTCTGATATATATTGGTTCAATACATTTCTTCCACTTTTAAAACAAAATATAGCGACAAATAGGAACTGAATGACAGAAGTGCAATGAAATAATTGTGAAGACAAGATTGAAACCAAATCATTGTATACATATGAGTTTTACTGTGTGAATTGCTGTGTTTTTTTTTCTACATTGGCTAGTGGTATATTGCAGGGTTGAGTTCTCACAAAACATGTTTAACCAAACCACATGTTTGCCACATGTTTGCGCCTGTCCCAAGTCAATACCTCTGGCCTTTGTTTATCTTGGGTTTTTTTTAAATTTAAGTTTATTTATATATTTTGGAGTTTTCTCACTGTGTTGAAGACCCTTTGTTAACATGTTCTTTGTATTGCTTTTTCACTCCTACCTTTGTTCCTATTCAGAAATAGTGAAATACTAAATATTTTGCTTACAGTCCATGACAGTAATAATATTTCTATTGAATTTTTCTGATCAAAAGAATTTAAGATGAATAAAAACACTCAATCTGTTATACTACAGGGAAATAAACCATCACTAATTTGAACAACCATACATGTATACACTTACCTAATTTGAAGTATTGATGAGATTGTAATGACCATACTGAACTTTTACTACGTGTAATCCTGGTTATGTCCCCGTCTTTATTGATGACCAACAGATCATCAGAGCCTGATTTACTGATAGATTTAGATGTAGTGGTTGATGTGACAGAATCTGTAAATGTTTTAGGTGTTAAAGATCCAGTCTTTGATCTGGTGATAATTTTTCTACTTTCTGAAAATGAGATTTAAACAAATATGTATTAGTTATATTCCTCAAGAACCAATAACTTCATGTTTCAGTTTCAGAGCTGTATATATGCATTTTTAACCCTTACAATGTATATCTTCAACATCCTGTGGTTTAAACATATATGAAGCAAAATGTATTGAATACTTTAGTCAAGTTTTCCCCCATAAGGAATCATAAAATTTGTGTAATCTATGGAAACAATTCAAATGCAGTCTTTCCGAATGTAAGTGAGCAAATCTTGGTAACAATTTTCAATTCTGTATATATGTAATCATGATGAAATACAATAAACAGAAAAGGTAAACAAAAAATATTAACAACATATCACTATAATTTTTAATTATCATATATACTGGAAGCTGTAAAAGAATGAAATAAATTAGTTGTGAGTAAAATATAATGCAAAGATCAGTGGGTCATTCAGACCTATATTTATACTTAAACCAAAGATAATTCACAAGGAATTTATTTTCGAGAAATTACGCAATTAAAATGTATAAAGTGTGGAGAAAATGTAAAACTTGGATATTTCTTTAAGAAAATGCACCAAGAAATAAAAAATTGAGAAAAAAAATTGCCTTTATGAAAACGCCTCAAGAATAAGAAAATTGTGAATAAAAACCACTTTTATGAAATGCATCAAGAAAATTTGAAAATTGAGAAAAAAAAATTGCTGTAATGTAAGCTCCAAAGAGCTAAATGTGAAAACGTGGAAATAAAGTTTTGTTTACAGTTTTCCAATCCAACCAATTATGTATATATACATGTATTACCTGATGATGTAACAGATGTAAGAGCATTACTTATAGACTGAGATAGAGACATGGCTGTAGTAGGAGTATTCTGATCGCCAGCAGTGATTGGCTGTTTACTGACGGCTAACGTCACTTTGTTACCATCCCTATTCACAATCAATACTGTCCGTGTCTGTTTCTGAGCAGACCCAGAATCATCTTGCACTTTGAATATTGTTGGTTTTATAGTCTGTTTCTGTGGAGTGCTAGAATCATCCTGAACTTTTAGTATTGTAGATTTTACATTGGGTATAAGAGATTGTACATTCATAATTGTTTTATTTTGCTCTTTTTTATCCCCTGTTGATTCAGATTTTTCTGTGGATTCACTTTCTTTCCCTGATGAATTAGCAGTAGCGTTTTTGAAGATCTCCACAGACATTTCAGGAGTAATTTTTATGATTTTAGCGCCATTTGATGATGTTGCTGAGTCTGATTTAGTATCACTAGAACTTGTTGATATTACAGTGGTTGATGAAGTGACTGTTTTGACACTGGTTGTCGTAGTTGTTTGTGACACTTCTGTTTTTTCTATTGACACTTTAGTCTGATCATCTATCTCAGCTTCGGAAGTAAAAGAATTAGATGCAGAAGTTGTTGTGGTGGTAACAGAAACTTCCTCAGCAACTTCCATACTTTCCTTGAAAATAATAAACAAAATTTCAAAATTAAGACAAACATCAAATTTATAAAATTTCTGTCATTTTCTCTTCTTTTCATATAAGGATGACAATGAAATCTAAAGTCATTTAAAATAATAGAAGGGGAAATTTCCAAAATGATCATGCAAAAACTGAAAATAGGAAGGTGTATGTAACCTATGTCAATGAATGAATTCATCAGACTATTGAATATCTGAAAATTTCTTTTAATCTAGGTATAATTTCAGAGCATCTTACACCTGTCCAATGTTCATATCATATCATCCTTATCAAAATTCATGAGAAGTTGTTCGTAACAAACAAGCTTTTCCTTGATTCACCTTGTTTGTCACATGAGAGACAAAAACTATTTTATAAATACATGAAATATACACATGTGATTTCTTTTGTATGTAAAGTTGATTTATTTTTAATATTTAAGCTTCATTCATCCTATTCATTTGAACAATTGTTCAAGAGGCAGGAACAAACTTACATGAGGTGACCCTGACCCCCTAACTATAAAGAGGCTATAAATGTAGAAAGATAATGTACCACTTTTTCCTCTTGATTTTGCTTTTCTATTTCAATTTGCTCTTCAACTTTCTTTTTTTCTTCCTCAGCCTTCCTTTTATCTTCTTCTTCTTTTGCCTTTCTGTCCTTTTCCTCTTGTTCTTTTTGAATAACTCTTTCTGATTGCACTTTTGTTAAGTTAGCTAAAATTGAAAATTATCAATGTTAATATAGACTTTCTGTAGACTTTAAACTACCTAAAATAAAATTAACTCTTAGTTTATAAATAGGTTGATACTCTTATTTGTATAAAATTTGATTCCATTTCTATTAATAGATTTTGTGTAGTTAATCAGTCCTTTCATTTTGTAAAAAAAAATATCAAGTAAAGGACAATGCAGTTATTTACCTTACAAAAGCTTGCATGAACATAGCCAATATCTGCAAACTGAAGATGAAGAGCAACAATAAAAGTGCACTTCGTTTGCTTTGGATTTTGTCAAGTGTGTATCTGCATGCTAAAAATTTATGAGTAACTTCATTAAAACTTTTGTGGAATGTTGATAGTGCAAACCAATTGAGATGTAATGAGATAAAGTAGTAATAAAATGCACTGATAATGTAGTTCTGTGTAGATGTTTCAAATGCTTTTCAAACAGTTTTATTGGCTTGTTCGGTGTGAGCCAAGGCTCTGTGTTGAAGAACGTACTTTGACCTGATTATGGTTATCCTTTTACAAATTGTGACTAGGATGGAGAGTTGTCTCATTGGCACTCAAACCACATCTTCTTATATCTATTGTTTATATGATTTCATCATTTTATTATATATATATATATTACACTGTAGAAATTATACACAATATACCTATTTCCATATCAATAGCAGATTTCCTAGTTCCTTTACTGGCATTGGTCAACTCCTCTGTAATCATCATCTGTCTGACCATCTCGTCCCTCATTTCATTAATAAACATAACAAGGTCTCTCTCATACTTGTTTTTGTCTAAAACCTCTAACAATTCATCTATCTGGTATTTTGTACTGTAGTACCAAACATCATTTTCACCCTCACTGAAAAAAAAATATTCCATCACAATTAACGATAAACAGAAGAGATCAAGTTATTTACTGTGGATTCATTAATAATAATATTCGTTGGAAACCAATTTTCATGGGTTTCGTGGGTACAGGTGAACCATGAATTCAAATGTTCAACGAATTATAAATTTTCTATAGGCTTTGTACATTGTATGCACAGATTGGCAAAAACATGAAATCAAATATCCATGAAAAAGGAAATTTTCCTTGAACCACAAATATTTATACCCTCGAAAATAAATAATTCCACAGTATTACATGTACATGTCTTAGTCAATCCTTGTAAGGTACAAGAATTCATCCTAAGGCCTGAGTTATTCTTAATCATAGAAATGTTAACTGTTTCGTGTTATCATGTTTGTATAACTTTTAAAGTTGTAACCGTCTAACGGCATTGGTATATATTGATGACAGAACTTTGTTTCCATGTTAAATCTACTCAAATCTCTGTATGGTAAAGAGCTTGACATTTTGTTTAGATGCCTGCCTGATGTTCAAAACTCTATAATAAAACATCAACATTTCTTTTCAGTGTTTTTGTGTAGTTGGGTTGCTGTCATATTGAATGTTAACCTATACTTTCTTTTATTTATACCAAGATTAGCAAACTGCATCATTAATTAGTCAATGAGATATTGCATTAAAACAAAAATTAAAAACACACATACATGAGCCGTTGAGGTAATGTATTTCAATTCATTTTTATCATGTTTATATTCAAAAGGATTTTTTTTGCACACTTACACAATAATTCTCCTTATCAAAAACCAGTATTTTCTACGATGACGGTCATATCCAATAGGTTCTTGTCGACAGAGTAACCCACTTTTCTCTGCTTCAGAGATACAATCTGTTACTCCTTGAATCTATAAAAACAAATGTACAAATCATAGAAATGAACATGATGAAGAAAATCTTTATTACACATTATGCAAACAAAAAATACACAAAGATTTAATTCTTTTTGTTACATTTCAAATACTTAAACTCAAACATAAACACTACATATTAAAATTTCAAATGAAAGGACAATAAATAGGGCACTCACTGAGGATTTTTTAAAGAGAGTCTATTATCCCTGAATGTAAATTTCAACATGTTCTAATACTCAACTTGCATAAGGCCTAAATTAATATATTGTTTGTTTCCCCAATCCCGACCCTGCCAAGCAAGGTGTGGGTAGGTAGGTAGGGAAATAATTTTATTTTTTCCAAAAAGCCTGAATAGTATCATAGTATTGGACAATGCTGCAAGCCTGAAAATCTGAAATGAATAAAATAATTTTCGACTTAGTTTTGACAATAAAATTTCTTGAGTAGCACCCTTTTTGCAGGGTCGGTCGGGATTGGGGAAACCAACAATATTTTATTTTAGGCCTAATTATTATGCATGATACCCATAAAAAATCTATGTTTTCTATCAAAACTAGACAAAACTCATAATACACATGTATTTTAAAGTAAGATATCTGGAAAGGTTTGATGTCAACAAGAAAGCAGATTTATAAACACCAGCTTTCACTTATAACTTTTGAGTCCACAAGCTTTAAGCTCAATTTTTTTTAAATATTAGTTGGAATCTAATGGCTTGCAGAGAAGAATTTTACAAGCCTGCAAGCAATTTTACAAGCCAATGTCGTAGGACTTATGGTTAAGCATAAAGACTGAAACACACTTAAAACTTAAATTTAACTTATTGCATGTTCATGTAGCATGTGATAACCTTAGCCACACTTTCTTCCGGCCTTACCTTATGTGCCTTACAAATAGAGCACACCCAATCTTCATCAGGAACCTCTTCTAGGGCAGGCTCAACACATGTCAAATGGTACACAGCAGAACAAGTCTCACAGCACAATAAATCTCCTAATCTATAAACAGAAATAAGACACTAGTTAATATAATACAAATATTAATAATAATACTTTAATGTTCACAATATTTATATCATGTATTGTACATGTATATGTTTGTATGTCCACATGTAACTGTAAGGGAAAATATTTATTTCTGTGCAAACTTCATATTTTCTAAAAAAAATGTCTCCAATATTTTATTTATAAAGCTTTCATACATTGTATATATGAATTTGCGTTTTCATAGAAAATTGGGTCAGTTTTAAAACCGCAACATACTTTTCCCAGCATTTAAAATATGGTTAAAGTATATACATTACTAATAGTAATACATGTACCAAAAATTGTCATTTCTATATAAAATTTTTCCCCTCATTTTCTATAAATATTCAAATCCTTGTTTTTTCTAATCATCTCGCCTCATTATGGTAGATACAATGCATTTTATCAGCTATTACTGTTATTCTTTGAATAAATATTACAAACTTACTTATGACATGCTCTGCAGTGGTCATCATACTGTATATTGCCCTCATTTAGGATTTCTTCACGCACACTATTGGAACCGAGAAACAAATCTGTTAAAATTTTTAGTACTTTCATACGCTCTGGTAGCTGAACAAATGGATAATCTGGAATTTCTAAGGATTTAATTGCTTCTTCATAATCTGAATCTGTACAATGTCTGTCACTTTCAAGAAAAGAACGTATGAGTTCAGACCATGTAAATGAGTCAATATGGAATAATGCAATATTAACACTGTCTTTTGTATCTTGGGCACCAAATGTGGTGTTATTGCCATCTTCTTCTCTAATCAAAGATCTCAACAAGGTTATGTGAATTTCTGTTAGTAGAATACATAGTTCTTCACTAAGTAAAGCTGCACAGAAATCTTCAAATGAAAATGGTGATAACCTTAAAATAGTTCTATAATGTCGTAAAACTTCATATATGCTAAGACACTGCATTAAATAATCATTAGGAATTGTTAAATCATTTGAACTTGACGGAAGGATGAGGGGTGGAATTTCAGACTCATCATCAATATCTGGGGATACTGGACGGCGAATAAAAAAATGCCTCCTTCCAACAGAGCTTGCAACTGTACTGAGGCTATTATCACTAAAGTCTGAATCAGAATCTTCAAAAGAATCATCTGAAAGATCAGATTTTGTTTCAAAGTCATCAATAACACCATCCTCAGAAACCATACTTGATCTGGATGCCTCGTCCACTTCATCATCATAAGCAACACGTGAAATAAAATTCCTACCCCTACCAGTCGATTCTCTAGTACCAAATCTGTTATTTTTTCTCGTTGGAGTCCCCGGAATGCTAATTGGCGTACTACATCTTGAACTGTTATTAGATTCATCTTTGTTTTGAAGAGCCTTCGGTTTTCGCAAGAAATTTATGCTCGTTCTTGGTCTATTCGACGACAAAGGGGTTTTTGGAGGCCGGCCTCTTGCTCGCCTGCCCCTTGTCGACATTTTCCACCAATTTAGAAGTTATGACACCATAAAATACACCCTACAATCGCAATTTAAAGTAGCTACACCATCATAATGGGGGGATAAGAAGTGTTTGGAACCCATGTTGAAAATTTTCGTAAGCCGCCATATTCGTAAACGCTGGTCACGTGACTTACAATTTACTAACAAACTTGGGCGCCATTCGGTCTTCGCTTCACGGCAAATTCTATTGTCTAGCTTATATGTTATGATAGAAGACTTATATTCACAATTATTTTTGCAATGGAAATCATAAACTCTCTCCAGTATGTTATTTTTTCAGGGGTTTGCGTTTGGGTTTATTTTGTTCAAAACACGATGCAAGGCATAATCGTATTGGGCGAAGTTTATAAGGAATTTTTCCATTTTCTTCGCAAAATTACACCTTTATTTCATTAAAATAATCAAACATCAGTATAACATGATAGTCATTCTCAAAAATAAAACATGTGAAGTAAATTTAGGACGATATAGTGACCTAAAATCAATGAATGAAATAAATTGTTGCAACTTAATGAGCCAATGAAACAGTTCGTTACATAGCGTTGTAGCCGTTGATCTGACGATAAAACTAAAGACCATAACTACAGACTGACAAACCAGTTTCATGAAACGTACCACTAAAAAAATGGAAAACAACACGTTTAATAATTTAGTGCGTCCGAAGCGCTTTTCTGGATTTACCTTCATCAGCAACGCTCAAAGCCAAACATTTGAAATCCGAAGATGGATAAGTACCGAAAATCGTTGAAGAGCTATGTGTCAAAAATACCTAAAATAAATAATAGCCAAATTCATCTAAAGCCAACTTTGCCGGAGGGAGTTGAAACCTTAGATTTATAATAATTTTAAAATTTATAAACGGACAATTTTAGTAAAGTTTGTTAAATAATGTCAGTACGAAACACTGAATACTGAGCTGATGATACCCCCGGGGACTGATCATAGTCCACCAGCAGAACGTATCGACCTAGTAGTGTAAAAAATGTAAAAACAACACGTTTATATAATTTATTGCATCCGAAGCGATTTTACTAATTTAGATCAGAAGGAAAATTGCGAAAAACAGAGTTTCAAACTTACGTACACGATTTTATTGTAACAACACAAGGCCTCACAAACTACGAATGAAAAACGGATTTTTTAATGAACACTTCAGTTATGATTTTCTTGAGCTATAGAAGAAAGCCATTAATTTCACAAAAATACTGAACTCCTAGGAAAATTCAAAACGGACAGTTCCTACCAAATGGCAAAATGAAAAGCATAAACAAATCAAACGAACGGATAACAACTGTCATATTCCTGACTTGGTTACTCAGTCTTACAACATGTACAAGACAGATTGACACCAAGGGTTTCTAGTGATTAAAGAGTAGTTAACATGGACACGGTTCAAACAAATAAAAGACTCCCACAAGTTCTCTTTCAATCAACATACAATAGTACAATGGAGCATACTACCTACATCAGCAATTCTTTGTACAACAGTCGACGATAATAACAATCCACATTTTTTTTTTAAATTAAATTACTGTTATATATTTCTATTTTATTTTTTCCATGCACCAATTTAGTGTAACGTAATACAGGGACGTTTCTATACTAAGTTAGTATAGAAAGTCCCTGCGAAATATTACTGAAAATTTATTTCTTTTAAATTGTAAATAAGCCGCGTATGCAACGGCACGTAATAGTCAAAGTTGTAACTGAGTGCGGAAATACGAAGAAAGATAGATGGATGGATAGATAGATAGATAGATAGATAGATAGATAGATAGATAGATAGATAGATAGATAGATAGATAGATAGATAGATAGATAGATAGATAGATAGATAGATAGATAGATAGATAGATAGATAGATAGATAGATAGATAGATAGATAGATAGATAGATAGATAGATAGATAGATAGATAGATAGATAGATAGATAGATAGATAGATAGATAGATAGATAGATAGATAGATAGATAGATAGATAGATAGATAGATAGATAGATAGATAGATAGATAGATAGATAGATAGATAGATAGATAGATAGATAGATAGATAGATAGATAGATAGATAGATAGATAGATAGATAGATAGATAGATAGATAGATAGATAGATAGATAGATAGATAGATAGATAGATAGATAGATAGATAGATAGATAGATAGATAGATAGATAGATAGATAGATAGATAGATAGATAGATAGATAGATAGATAGATAGATAGATAGATAGATAGATAGATAGATAGATAGATAGATAGATAGATAGATAGATAGATAGATAGATAGATAGATAGATAGATAGATAGATAGATAGATAGATAGATAGATAGATAGATAGATAGATAGATAGATAGATAGATAGATAGATAGATAGATAGATAGATAGATAGATAGATAGATAGATAGATAGATAGATAGATAGATAGATAGATAGATAGATAGATAGATAGATAGATAGATAGATAGATAGATAGATAGATAGATAGATAGATAGATAGATAATGTTCGTACTATACGAATTTAACTTGTTCTAAGTCTGTTTCCTTTATTGTGACTGAAATGACAGAATTTGAACTATCTCCTATAGCGACGGTTATTATAGCATCTGCTTTCGAATGTAGATACCCTCAGATCAACTTTTTTTTCTGGTGTTCACGCGCTCGTGTTCAAGGTCGTTGATTTAAATAAAGAGATGTGGTTTGATTGTCACGTAATGGAAGGAAATATCCATTAGAACATGTGGAAAGATTCGGATGTTTTCCATGTAGCGAGTTGTGGACTTGCTTGTCTTGTCATCATTTTCTGGGTTGTTGTCTGAGGTATTAGCAGTTTCTTCGGCTTAGAATTTATTTACTTTGCCGTCTTTTGAGGTCCACTCCCTTCCTTTTTCCAAATAACACAATACCACATAGCCCTTAAATAAGATCACATAAAAGTAGTTTTATACAATGTTTTGGGTTGGGATCCCGCTTATACATGTTTAACCTCGCCACATTATTTATACGCCGTGGGACGTTTGCTCTTTGTATTTTGGACACTTGCGCTTCAAATCATAGGATATTTGCGCTTTTTAAAAATCGACATTTATGCTTTTTACATAGGACATTTGCGCTTTTGTAATATTTGGTTTTTATGATTTCCTCCTCTTTTATCCGGGGTTGGGACCGGCAGGTTTGAACTTGAAGAGTTAAAGACATATTGTTCTTTATGATTAAAAGTTTAAAATCGTTTAATAGCACATTTCATAGCACATTGATATATGTTTTAAAGTTTATATACAGCTAAAAGTAAACATTATAAAGACATAAAAACCCGTAATGTCATGACATGTCAGTTTAGCTTGATATCTGAAGACCAAGGAGTGAACAAAAGGAGTGAACAAATTTAGCTCTTTGTTATCTGTTCTGACGATACAATGATACTTTTCAAAAAGAAAAAAAAATAGTAGGATGAGTCGAGTAGAACTGTTCATTATAGTGTGCATCATGGAAGGCTTCTTGATCATTTGATGTACTAATGACAAATATAAGTTTCATTTATTTACGTAATGATTACTTCTTATTAAAATTGCAGGTGGACGACTATGGTAAAAAGCGCAAGTGTCCGGTTAAATTAATACAGGTGATTCAAAATTTAAAGCGCAAATGTCCATAGTATTTTAAGCGCAAATGTCCTATCGTTTTACAGGTAAAAAAGGGCAAACGTTCTGTACCCTATTTATATATGTGCCTGTCCCAAGTCAGGAGCCTGTAATTCCGTGGTTGTCGTTTGTTGATGTGTTATATTATACATATTTGTTTTTCGTGCATTTTTTTTTATATAAATAAGGCCGTTGGTTTTCTCGTTTGAATTGTTTTACATTGTCTTATCGGGCCTTTTATAGCTGACTATGCGGTGTGGGCTTTGCTCATTGTTGAAGGCCGTACAGTGACCTATAGTTGTTAATGTCTGTGTCATTTTGGTCTTTTGAGGACAGTTGTCTCATTGGCAATCATACCACATCTTCTTTTTTATATTTACAAAGTTAAGAGAAATGTAAATGCCTAATTACACAAAAGTTTGAAGAAGTAATATATTTATCATCTCATTTGAGAACAATGTTGCTTAATTAAGGAACAACAGTACTATAGTGCATGGAAGAGTTGTCGCTGTCAATTGTCGATTTGCCGTTACGTCGTAAATGCAGTTTTACTGGCAAACATTGATGCATATATTGGCCATCACAGTAGCTGTGGACATATAACAAGAAATTACAATATTACAAACAAACCAATATTATATGTAAGTGAGAATTTTAAACAGCGGTCACTGATCTGGAGGGATAGACAGAACAGAAGTTGCGCACCTGATATTTTAAGTGTGATCTGACGGTGATTTAAACGGGATTCCAATATAAAAAAAATTTAACAGAATTTAACCAAACTTTCAAAGAAAGTGGATAGTTTGGCAAGAAACGCAATATTATAAAAATAAGAAGATGTGGTATGATTGCCAATGTGAAAAATTTCCACCAAATTAAGTTCAAATGAAGTGGACGTAAGCAATTATAGACAACCTTGTATTTTGATTTTCTGGTCAAAGGATTTTTTTTAAGTTTCCCAAATAACACAAACATAGATTTCGCCGTTTCTGTTCATAGCATGATTTGGAGGCGACACAGATCTTGGACTCACACATTTTATTTCATTTAAAGCAAGCAGTGTGAACAACAATCAACCCGAGTAGATAGTAACATTATATACGATACATAAAAGTATAAATACACACAAACTATACAAATGAATAGTAAAACAGGCTGCTAAATATCTGCAGGTATATTTGCAAATGTATTTAAGTAAAGGAATTAATCTACGTAAGACTTAAAGTTCTGATCACAATAACACCCTTGTATCTCCAAAATTAGCATGAACATTATAAATTAAAAAACTAATGGCTAAACTCATTTCCTTTCATGTCTGACAAGTGCATTTATTAAAAGTTTTTTTAATGAAAAGGAAATTGTAACGACAACAACGGATATAGGGTACACCAGGGTTTATTTAACCTAAATTCAATAATACATTTATTAAATAGAAATATGATCATTTGATAGGCTTATATACGATACATAAAAGTATAAATACAAACAAACTATACAAATGAATAGTAAAACAGGCTGCTAAATATCTGCAGGTATATTTGCAAATTTGTCACGGTACTTTTCTATCCCAAATTTATGTATTTGGTTTTGATGTTATATTGGTTATTCTCATCGGATTTTGTCTAATGCTTAGTCCGTTTGCTGTTTGTGTTACATTTTAATGTTGTATCGTTGTTCTCCTCTAATATTTAATGCGTTTCCCTCAGTTTTAGTTTGTTACCCCGATTTTGTTTTTTGTCCATAGATTTATGAGTTTTGAACAGCGGTATACTACTGTTCCCGAAGTCAAGTATGCAGAGTAGAAAAATCATACATGTCAACGGAGACAAACTGACCCCTAAGAAACGTAGCTTTTTTAAGAATTCCAAAGAGTTTTTTGCAGGCGTTGTTTCAAATTTGAAACATGTTTATTTAAAATCTTTTCTTTTACAGATGTTACAAAGGTATCGAACGTGATATACATTTTAAGTATTTCAGTATTTTCAAACATGAGGGTCTCTGTTTTTTTGTATACTTTAATTTTGTTAGCCATTTTCTCTATCTCAATAATTTTTGCCGATTATTTTCTATTCTTTATAAATCCCCATCATTCCCCGAGGATTTTTTTCCCCTTTTTTCCTTTTTGTTTTTATCTTTTCTTTATTTCTTTTTTCACTTGTTTATTATTTTATTGTGTAGGTCCATTATTTTCGGTTCTGTCAATCCTATCAAAACTCTCGTATAAATTTTTTCCCCACCAGCTTCATCTTTAGCACCAAGATTTGCAACAATAAAAAAGACTGATATTGATGATGTTCAACACTTATGTCAGCTAATTTTATAAGGCCATTAATATTTCATACGGTATTTTGGCCGTTTCTTTCTAAAATTACCTCTCAGTCTTTGACAAATTTATGCGTCCTATAACATTATGACCACAAGGATCATACATATCTAAAGTCATATTTTTACTGTTTTAAGATTCTTTTAAGAATCGTAATATATAGAAAGAAGATGTGATATGATTGCCAATAAGAAAACTCTCCACAAGAGACTAAAAAGACGCAGAAATTAACAACCATGGGTCACCATACGGCCTTCAACAATGAGCAAAGCCCATACCACATAGTCAGCTATAAAAGGTCCCGAAATTACAAATGTAAAACAATTCAAACGAGAACACTAACGGCCTAATCTATGTAAACAAAATGAACGAAAAACAAATATGTAACACATCAACAAACGACAACCACTGAAATGGCAGGATCTAGACTTCGGACAGTCACATGCATGACATACATCAGAATGTGGCGGGGTTAAACATGTTAGTGGGATCCCAACAGTCCCCCTAAGCTGGGACAGTGGTGTAACAGTACAACGTAAGAACGAACTATAAAAATCAGTTGAAAAAGGCTTAACTCTTCAGATGGATACACATAGAAATACGTGGCTGGGTACTTGTATATACCGACACAAAAAGACACTAAGTACGGATCGGAGAGTACTCGCAGTTACTGATAGCTAGTTCAAAGCCACTAACAACTAATAAAAAAGCATATTATTGTTTTAAATATCAACGTAAGAATAAACAGATATATTTCTACTGGGCTTTTTGTTCAATAAAATATCATCATAGCAAGAACTGTACACAATTAATTTTCAATGTAGTAGCGCCAAAAATGAAACGGGGTCAATTCAAAGGAAAACGAGAGAATTGCACACCAATTTATAACATTGGAAAATGTTTGTTTGTAACTATAAGGAATTTCTCCCTAATGTCCCGAAATTCGATATGTTAGGTGAATTTTTTGAAATCACATATCTGTTTTATAAAGGAACTACAAGGATACATGTGTAATCACATAAATTAAAGAAAAATGTTGGGTATCCATCCATGACACAAAACCAGTACATGCACAACAACACACAAAAAAACGAAGGAACAGCACGTGTTATGTATTCTATATCCCAAAGTCACAACAAGGCCTTCTATACACAGAGCAAACATTCTCTCCTCAAAGCAAAGTGTAAAATAACAAAAACTCCGAATTCAAATAAAAATTCAAAACGGAAAGTTCTTTATTATCAAATGGCAAAATCAAAAGCAAAATTAAGACGGCCCATAGCACCAGTTTGGGCGGATATTTTTGCAAACTGACGATCACGCCAGGCAAATTGAAAATCAAAATCATTGAGTAATACGCATGTTTAAATGGAGTCTCTTTTGGTAAATCTTATATTTTTTATTAAGTGTTAAATTAAAACTTTCACTCTCACTTACCACATGTTATTTTCGAGCCTGCGACTATAGTTGCAGAAAGCTCGACAAAGGGATGGTGATCCGGCGGCTGCGACGGCGTTAACTAAAGTCTGTAACATGTCCATTGTCATTGACCTCATTTTCATGGTTCAATAACAAGTCTACTTGAAAAAAAAGTTAAGATATTTTGTTATGTTAATTTCTCTCTTTATTATGAGTACTAGGAAAATTATGTTTGGTATGTGCGTACTTTGAAATGTCCTAATGCCCGTCAGATATTTTTCACTTGACCTCGACCTCATTTTATGGATCAGTGAACAAGGTTAACTATGTGACCCAGATATGGGATCCTCCACCAGGTAATAGATGGAAACTGGTCACCTAACGGCCCCAGGCAAAACCACAAGGTCTCGGATGAGGTTTGGCCCCTAGATGCAAGGCATGCTAGGTCCACCGGTGAGTGGATACGCTCTGGTGCCTGCAAACCAAACCCCAGCTATGGGTAAATAGCCCCACTGCCTTGTGGGTGACTGTGGAAAGTAGAAGGCTTTGGGAGAAAACCCAGAAAGAAATCCGGACAGATGCAATCCGTTAGCATGGTATGCAATCATCTACGGGAAGGAATACCCAGAGGAAAATCCATCCCACCAGAGCGGAGGTTGGACGTTGGGCTAACAACCCAATTCTGAAAAAAAGAATTCGTTACAGAAACCAGAAACGGAGGCCTTATGCGACTTCTGGCGCGGAGAGAATTAAAGTAAGAAACAAGGTTACGTTTTGGTTGTCAAGTCGATATCTCAGATAATAAAAACAATATGTCTAGTTATTTTGGTGTATGGAAGATTGTAAGGTATATGTGCAACTGGAAGGTGTAACCTGACCTTGACCTCATTTTCTTGGTTCAGTGGCTAGTTATTTTTTGTGTTTTGGTCTGTTATTGTTGTACTGTATGCAATTGGTCTACAAAATTTGGTGTATGGAATGATTGTAAAGTGCACATGTCCAACTGACAATCATCTGACCTTGACCCCATTTTTACGGTTCAGTGATCAAAGTTAATAAGTTTTTGAGTATTTTTTTCTTTCTAATATTAAATGCAATAGGTCAAATATATTTGATGTATTGAAATCTTTTATGATGTACGTGTCAGTCTCGCAGGTTTTATTTGACCTTGACCTCATTTTCACTGTTCATTGCGCATTATTAAGTTTTTTTGTTTTGGTCTTAATCTTTAAGCAATAGCTCATCTATATTTGTTGTATGGAAGGATTGTAAGTTGTACATGTCTGCCTGACCTTGACCTTATTTTCATGGTTCATTGGTCAATGTTTATTTTTCTTGGTTAATTCTGTTTCTTAAAAACTATAAGCAATAGGTCAACTATAATTATTGTATTGAATGATTTTAAGGTGTACATGCATTTCTCGGTTGGTTTAGATGACCTTGACTTCATTTTCTTGGATCATGTTAAGTTTATGTGAAAGTTGTTGTAAAGCTTTATATTTAGGACTATCAACATAATAACAATGGTTAGTAAAGAATAAGAGACATTTCAACGTGTGCACTCTTGTCTACTTAACAAATTATATTTATCTTTCTGAACAGTGAGAGAAGTGAAAGTATATGCAATAGTGCTATATCTTGTTTCTCTATGTTAACCTAATTACTCTTCCAATTGCTAAACCAGTTATTCGATAACCTTGATTTTAAGTTAACTAGGTACATTGTTTGGAGAACAATATAATCGATCATAATCTTAGTTAAGGGATCGATCCATTTAGGGAGCATAGATCATTGACATATTCATTATATCAGAGACTTATATACACATATGTGTACATATATGTCTCTGATTATATTCAAGTTTTAAAACATGAAATAACGCATATTTTGTTAATAGACCATTTTCATAATACCGACTTATATAAAAAAAAAAAAAAAAAAAAAAAAAAAAAAAAAAAGAAGATGTGGTATGATGGCTAATGAGACAACTGTCCACAAGAGACCAAAATGACACAGACATTAACAACTATATGTTACCGTACGGGCTTCAACAATGAGCAAAGCCCATACCGCATAGTCAGCTATAAAAGGCCCCGATAAGACAATGTAAAACAATTCAAACGAGAAAACTAACGGCCTTATTTATATAAAAAAAATGAACGAGAAACAAATATGTAACACATAAACAAACGACAACCACTGAATTACAGGCTCCTGACTTGGGACAGGCACATACTTAAATAATGTGGCGGGGTTAAACATGTTAGCGGGATCCCAACCCTCCCCCTAACCTGGGACAGTGGTATAACAGTACAACATAAGAACGAACTATAAAAATCAGTTGAAAAAGGCTTAACTCATCAGATGGACAAAAATACAAGTGGACCATCTAATTTATATTTTTCAGTCCGTCGGACAGATTACTTATCATGTGGTAGGTCATCCTGGTACTCGGACAGGTAACAGCAACGTAAAGAATTAGAATCTAGTTTTCAATCTGTACAATTTTGGTGGTAAATTTTCTGGTTTTTTTTTGTCTTCTATACACGATAAAATCATCGGAAAACGTTTAACCTTTCTTTCAAATTGCAACGATTATATGTTTAATGTTACCAAGGATTTGTATACTTTTTTTGGTATCTCTCATTTGACCGTGTACCTACCATGTCCTACCACAGATTAGGTAATCAGTCGAAAAAGTATAGAATCTGGAGTCAAAAGTCTTCAACATGAAAACAGTCTATATGAAAAGGAAATTTGTTACTGATATTTCTTTTGGACATTTTACAGTTTAACTGTTGCAATACATAATCAGAAGTCCATTACTATATACGTCTAGTAATGGACTTCTGATAATATCCAACTGAAATGACGAAATAATTTACTTTCCATTTGTTCACAACATTTTCATAGGATCAGGATCTATTTCCTGCTTTTTGTTCTTCACAAAAATAAAAATAAATTAAATACTTCGGCAGTACAATTTGGTATTGTGTACTGTGTATTGCAACAGTAAAACAGTTTCACGACTTTCATGGATCGGATTAATGTAAAAAAATAAATAAAAAAATAAACAAGACGAGAATGCTATTAAAATATTCATTAGTAGATGTATTTGAATCGCGATCGTAAAATTTTAATTGACAATGCATAGTTTTTTTACAATTTGCTGACCAAATGGTGGTCATAAATGCACCAGGTTTCTTAGATAATGAAATCATGCTTCATTGAACATGTAATTTTAGATAATCCAAATACTAAGATTTCATATAATCTAAATACTATGATTTCAGATAATCTAAATACTAAGATTTCAGATAATCTTAATACTCAGATTTCGTTTCAGAGCGAATAATTTGTTTCTTTAAAGGGACGTTTTTGTTTAAATTTTCTTAAAACCAAATATGGGTATTAGTCAGACCTATGTGTAAGAGTTCCGTCCCTTTGCTCTTTGACAGATCACACGTGTGGGCCGGCAATCAGTTGAAAAATGTACAAAGTAGACACTTTTTATAACAATGATGAACAAACATCTATTCCCGATGTCATGTACTCTTGTCGAAACTACCATAACCAGGTTTGTAAAGGACTGACTGTTCAGATTTTTATAATTTTCAAGAGTCAGCAAGAACTTGAAGAAGCTTTCTTCTGACATTCTGAAGCCGAAGGCTGTTGCAAAACAAAAAGTGTAAATACATTTAATGTTTATATAGATCTACATGTATCAAGTATTTTCTTGCGTCATCCTGTATTCATAGTACGTATTCTGTAAGAACTTAAATAGTTCTCGTTTAACTTTTTTTTTTTTTTTTTTATCTCATTGTTTGTATTGTATTATGAAAAAAATTATTGATGTTGTAATGTTTATGCCCTTTGGGGCCCATAATTGGAAATAAAAATATCTTATCTTATCTTATCTTATCTTATCATAGTTAGGAAAGAGGACAAATCGCCCCACTGGAAAATCGCCCCACACCAAATCGTCCCACTTTTTCACCAACTCTCCCCACTTTTAAAAAAATCGCCCCAAACTGGGGCATAAGTAAAAGGTTGGGATTTATTTTTAGGTTTATGGGGACAAACAGTCTAGGAATTAAGGGCCAAAAAGGGGCCAAAAACAAGCATTTTTCTAGTTTCAGGACAATAACTTGTGTATAACTATTGGATCTCTCTGACATTGTACCACAAGGTTCCATATAACAAAGGGAAGTCTGGGATTGAGTTTGGGGTTAATTTACCCAAACATGTAGGAAATAGGGGCCAAAAAAGGGCCAAAGTTTGAAAAGAAGCATTTTATATTTCAAGGTTTCTTACTACAAAGGAAAGGGTGGAATTGAGTTTTTGGGGTTCTTGCTACAAGGGTGGTTTCAATAAGTTGGGGGCCAAAAAAGGGGCCCAAATAAGCATTTTTGTAGTTTCCAGTCATTAACTTGTGTTTAAGAGTATAAATTGTCTCTGAAATCATACCACAAGTTTCCATACTTCAAAGGATTGGTTATGTCGGGTTAAGGCTCAAAACATTTAGGAAATAGGGGAAAAAAAAGGGGGAAAACTGAAAACAAGGTTTTTTTTGGTTAAAGGACAATTTAGACAATTTAAAAGTAGTGTAAGGGAGGTAATCCAATTCCATTTATAGAATACTGTTTGATTATGTTTGCTATGTTTGATCACCTCCCTAACACTGCTTGAAAATTATGTATTAAGAAATGATGATTGTCTTGAGATCTTTAGCTGTAATTTTTTTCAGAAGTTTCTATTAATTAATATTAATTCATGGTCAAAGTATCGTCTTCAACACGGAGCCTTGGCTCACACCGAACAATAAGCTATAAAGGGCCCCAAAATGACTAGTTAAACCAATTTAAACGGGAAAAGCATGTATATAAGGTTTTCATAGGTATTGATTTTATTTATGAGTTGGACAGGAACATACCGGTAGATATACAATGGGATTGCATGTTTTGCATCAAGTTGGGCAAGTTGACATAATCATTGATTACTAAATTCACTAGGATTTGTCTATTTTTCACAAGTGGGGCGAGTTGGCAGACGTTATTTCAGAGGGAATTTTACCCTTTTCATAAATGGAGCAAGTTATCTAACCTTGTTTCAATGGGATTTTACTCTTTTTCATAAGTAAGGCCAGATGGTAAACAAAAGTGAGGCGATTTTTCAAAAAGTGGGACGAGTTAGTAAAAAAGTTGGGCAATTTGCCAGTGGGGCGATTTGTCATGGATTCCATAGTCACTTAATCAGTAGAATTAATTTACTTTTGAAACCCTTCTGAAAATGAAACTTTCCCTGAACTGTAGACAAGTGTAGATGTTGAAATCACCCTAAAAAAAAATCTAAATGAGACCAGTCTTAAATGGTCAGATTAGGTGTTTTTGTAGGTCACATGAATTTGAATAATGCATGCTTTTTCATTGGAAATTGTGATAAAAATAAATAATACATTCTGAATAACAGGAGAGACCCATGAGACGAGGATAAGTTTATTTTCTGTTTAATGTACCCTCAAATCCTGTGGTAGCAAGATGGCATCAGGTTTGTTCGCTCCCAAAACACATTTGCACCCTACACAAAGTCACATTTGCCCCCTGGCTCCGTTCAAACCCTATTAATATTCAAATACCCGCTGAATTATTTGGGAGCAGCAATTGAACTTTAATAGGGGGGAGGGGGAATTATCTTTTTGCTGAGTCAGGTAAAAAATTATGCGCTCAGGGCGAACAATTTTATTTACTTTTTCATCACTTTCAATTAAATTAATTTTTTTTAAATGTAACACTATATATTAAAGGTTTGGGGAAGGTCTGGATTCAGGGTAATTTTTTTGTCATCTTTTTACACTAAATATTTTTTTTCATAAAATTGGGCATCAGAAGAAGAATATGTATTTTCAGGAAAAAAACCATAACACCTACATAACTGTAGTTAAAAGTTTTTGAAATTTGGATGACTTTCTTAAACAATCCTGGATTGCTACTAGACTTGGACAGAAGCTTATTTATAATCATAAGATAGTATCAAGAAGTCAATTTTGTAAAAATCCAATCATGTTTATCTGTATTTTACTTATGAGTTTTTCTGCCCGTTAACAATACATTCACTTTGTTATTAAAATTTTAAATTATTTGAACCAAACTTGGACAGAAGCTTGTTTATGATCAAAAGCTAGAGGGAAATTTTGTAAAAAAAAATTTTTTTAAAACATTTATAAGTTTAAAAAACCATCCTGGATTTTAACCAAACTTGAACAGAAACTTCTTACAATCAAGAATTAGATAGAATCTTTAGGTAAATTTTTAACAATTTTTTCCCAATTTTTGTTGAGCCTTTGACTATAATCAGCAAAAGTAGAAGAGACACTGGGTTCTTAGTAACTGGTATGAACTTTTTAAAGATATTTATAATGATTATCGATATGAAAAAAGGTATTGTTTCATCATGACAAGATACAGATTAAGTTAAAATTTTGTTCCTGTCTGATGATTTTGTGCAGAGTTATGGTCCATGGACATAGAAAATTCACTTAAATAATTAGTTTTCAACACCGGTTTTTGTAATACTTGAAGATATTGACGATATTTTTGATATATATACAGTAGTTTACACCATGACAAGTTATAGATCAAGTTTGAATTTTGTGCCAATACAATGAACAATTATAACGGTAGGGGACTATATATTGCCATGCAATACTCACAGAATGCTTGTTTTTTTCAAATTCTTGCATATTTTGTTTTACTGCCATGCTAGAGTGCAAACACAAGTATGTGTCCTACTAAAAAAATTGCATTTATAGATCTTAAGTCATAAATCAGAATGCATGTTTTTTGTTGTGATACTCAATGAGTTACATTATTCGCATTATCATCATGATTATTAAAACCTAGCAATAATTTCAGTATTTTAATATAGACAAGTACACACCCGTGATATCGCGGGTCCGTGACTGAATTAAAGTATATAACTATGCCTAAGCCTTATTTTAGTATTAGTATTGTCATCTGATAAAGTCATGTCGATTATAAGATACACAGTTTTCTTTGCTTTCAAATCTTTCTGTTTGAACCCGTCGACCTGGAACTTATCAGTTATTGGAAATATTAATTATTTGGAAAACAAAAGGTCCTGGCTATCCAGGAATGGAGTATTTTTAATCAACAGCATTGTCCTATATTAGTTATCTTAGAAAGTCTTGCTGATTGCTGAATAAAACTACAATAGGGAACAATTTGACAATGATTGAATTTAGTAGTGTCAGTCCTTTGATTATGACCCATGTATATAGCAAAATCCTAAATACACCGTTTGGTGGTGCGCCTGTCAAATGCGGAACGTACAGATAAGGTAATAGCTGAATATATACTATTTGTATCGGTATCAGATTCGACCCGGAACTTGTTAATTATTGGCAATATTAATTATGCTGAAAACAAAAGGGTCTGGAGTGGTGTAATTTTTAATCTACACCATTGTCCTATATTAGTTATATATAGAGTTGAATTCTTTGATTTTTTCGTTTTTACCTGATGACGGCTGACAAATTGGACCTCGTAATTTTAGTATTATAGATATGACAAGCACTTCACATTCCTTCATTTGGTTAGGGAGCAACCATTTAACTCCATTGGGGTGTTATGGTTTTTTGTCAGAGTGCAAAAAATTCTGTTGGGCAAAGTATGAACATTGATTTTAGTATTTCAGCACTATCAATCAAATCATTTATTTTCTCTCCAAATTTAACACTATAAGTTATGGGGAAAATCTGGACTCAGAATACTTTTTTGGGGCATCTGTTTACTGCAATATTTTTTTCCATCAAATCGGGGATCAGAATATTTTTATATGAAAATAAAATTCTGATTTAACATTGTCATAAAGCTATAGGTTTGGCTAGCTATTAATCAAGGTTCAAGTCACTGTTCAACCCACCATTTTTTCTTAAAATGTCATGTACATGTACAAAGACTGAAATATGGCAGTTGTTATTAAATAGTTCACTTCTATGTATGCTGGATTTCATTTTTTGTTGCACATCAGTGTTCCTGTTCCTTTGATTTCCTCTTGAATCAACAATCAGTCAGTCAATCAATCTGATCATCTGGTCAAAATATTTTGCAAGTTATTTAAAAAAAAAACATTCAGTGCAGTGTAATAAAAATATTTCTCTAATTCTTCGTCAATTTATCCCTTTCTGCACCCATTGTATAAAAAAAATTTAGTCAACGTGTGGTTCGTTTGATCTCAGTTCTTCATTGGTTAAAATCCGATTATGACGTCGGATTTTCTTGTTTTCCTCTGAATTTCCTATTGTGACAGCATCAAAAAAGACGACCATGCCTGATGACGTCACATAGAAAGAACACATCTTTTTGCAGATCAGTGGCAAAGAAGGAATAAGTTTGCCTACGTATTGTTTGAAAATCATTAGAGAAACAGATTCCACCACCAAATCTTGTGTAATAGATATTTATCCACTCTCGACAGTTAAATTTTAAAATTTAACTGTCGAGAGTGGATAAATATCGTATCACACTCAATGCAGTGGTGGAATCTATATGTATACCAATTACTGTCTTCCATTGATTGCCTTTCTATTTGACCAGAAGTTTGGAAAAAAATCACACCTTTATATACATGTAGCAGTTATTTCTATAAAAAAATGTACTTTATATATGTAAAGTTTGATCATAAAGACATGAAGAACATTCAATTATAAATTTGTTCTTATGATTGTTATAACTGCTATAAATTTATTATACGACCGCAAAAAAATTTTGCGTTCATATAATGGTACGTGTATGATGCCGTCGTAGTACGAAGACACATTGGTTTCCGGACAATAACTTTAGTTTAAGTGAATCCTACTCTATGTAATTTATTAAGAAGGTTCAATACCACAAAAGGAAGGCTGGGATTGATTTTGGGGATGATGGTCCCAACCATTTTTGAATTAGGGGCCCAAAACGAGCATTTTTTTACCTTCAGGATATCATCTTGTGTATAAGCATTTCAATTGCTCTGAAATTGTACCACAATGTTTCATACCACAGGTAGAAGGTTTGAATTGATTTTGGGTGTTATGGTCCCAATGGGAAGTTGGGGCCAAAAAAGGGGCCCAAATAAGCATTTGTGTAGTTTCCAGTCAATAACTTGTCCGTACAATAACTTTGTTTAGTGAATGGATCTCTATGAAATTTAATAAGAAGGTTCAATACCACTAAAGGAAGGTTGGGGTTGATATTGGGGGTTATGGTCCAGCCATTTTATAATAAGGGGCCCAAAAGGGGCCCAAATAAGCTGTTTTGTATTTTCCTGACAATAAATTGTGTTTAAGGAGGTTCGCGGGTCTAAATCAAAATTTTATTCTAATATAGGATTTTGCTGTATTTTTCTATAAATGAACTTTATCTTATACTTTATAGAAAAATGAAATAAAAAGATGGGGTCACCGTTCATTTACACTCACAATCTGCCTTCGAAAGAAGCATACAATTATTGTAAAGTTACTTTTTTTCTGTTGAACTAATAGGAGAAAAAAGGTAATATCGAAATAAAATAAGAACTTAATTACAGAAATCGCTCAAATTTTACAAAAGATTAGTTTAAGTAAAGCTTGTTTTAAAAAAACAATAAAAAATATAGGTCACCGATGAGTTAAAAAAGATATTTCAATTTTAATGCCAAAAAATGGCATTTTTGCACCAAAGGGAGATAATTTGGAGCTTTTTTAATGATATATACATTTAAAAGTCATCTGGGGCCAACTCAAAATATTTTTGTTGAATGATTTTTATACGACTGCAAAATTTGAAAAAAATTTCGTCGTATATTGCTATCACGTTGGCGTCTGCGTCGTCGTCGTCGTCCGAATACTTTTAGTTTTTGCACTCTAACTTTAGTAAAAGTGAAGGGAGTATATGAAATTTTAACACAAGGTTTATGACCACAAAAGGAAGGTTTGTATTGATTTTGGGAGTTTTGGTCCCAACATTTTAGGAATTAGGGGCCAAAAAGGGCCCGAATAAGCATTTTCTTGGTTTTCGCACTATAACTTTAGTTTAAGTTAATAGAAATCTATGAAATTTTGACACAAGGTTTATGACCACAAAAGAACGGTTGGGATTGATTTTGGGAGCTTTGGTTTCAACAGTTTAGGAATTAGGGGCCAAAAAAGGGCCCAAATAAGCATTATTCTTGGTTTTCGCACAATAACTTTAGTTTAAGTAAATAGAAATCAATGAAATTTAAACACAATGTTAATGACTACAAAAGGAAGGTTGGTATTGATTTTGGGAATTTAGGTCCCAACAGTTTAGGAATTAGGGGCCAAAAAGGGACCCAAATAAGCATTTTTCTTGGTTTTCGCACCATAACGTTAGTATAAGTAAATAGAAATCTATGAAATTTAAACACAAGGTTTATGACCATAAAAGGAAGGTTGGTATTGATTTTGGGAGTTTTGGTCCTAACATAATAAGTGGCCCAAAGGGTCCAAAATTAAACTTTGTTTGATTTCATCAAAATTGAATAATTGGGGTTCTTTGATATGCCGAATCTAACTGTCATGACTGTGTTTGTAGATTCTTAACTTTTGGTCCCGTTTTCAAATTGGTCTACATTAAGGTCCAAAGGGTCCAAAATTAAACTTAGTCTGATTTTGACAAAAAATGAATCAGTTAGGTTCTTTGATATGCTGAATCTAAAAATGTACTTAGATTCTTGATTATTGGCCCAGTTTTCAAGTTGGTCCAAATTGGGGTCCAAAATTAAACTTTGTTTGATTTCATCAAAAATTGAATAAATGGGGTTCTTTGATATACCAAATCTAACTGTGTATGTAGATTCTTCATTTTTATACGCCCGTCGTCTTTTAGACGGGACGTATTATGGTATACCGTTGTCCATCCGTCCGTCTGTCCGTCCGTCGTCCACACTTCGGACAATAACTCAAAAACACTTTCACCAATTTCCATGAACCTTAAGTGAATTGTTTATATCTATTGACGTAAGCTCCCTTTCGTTTTTTTTTAATTTCAGATTTTAAGTTTGGGATTTATGGGGCTTTATTCATAAGAAAAGGGGGGATTTTCAACACTTCGGACAATAACTCAAAAAGGCTTTCACCAATGTCCATGAAACTTAAGTAAATTGTTTATATCTATTGACGTAAGCTCCCTTTCGGTTTTTTTAAATTTCAGATTTTAAGTTTTGGATTTATGGGGCTTTATTCATAAAAAAAGGGGGATTTTGAACACTAAGGACAATAACTCAAAAAGGCTTTCACCAATGTCCATGAAACTTTGGTGAATTTTTTATATCTATTGATGTAAGCTCCCTTTCAATTTTTATAAATTTCAGATTTTAAGTTTTGGATTTATGGGGCTTTATTCATAAAAAAAAGGGGGATTTTCAACACTTCGGACAATAACTCAAAAAGGCTTTCACCACTGTCCATGAAACTTTGTTGAATTGTTTATATCTATTGACGTAAGCTCCCTTTCGTTTTTTTTTAATTTCAGATTTTAAGTTTTGGATTTATGGGGCTTTATTCATAAAAAAAAGGGGGATTTTCAACACTTCGGACAATAACTCAAAAAGGCTTTCACCAATGTCCATGAAACTTTGGTGAATTGTTTATATCTATTGATGTAAGCTCCCTTTCAATTTTTATGAATTTCAGATTTTACATTTCCGTGTTATGAATTTTTATGCTTAAAAAATGGGGGATTTTCCAATTTTGGGACAATAACTAACACTTTCACAAAATTTTATACAACTTTGTTTATATCTATTGACATAAGCTCCCTTTCCATTTTTATAAATTTTAGATTTTACGTTTTCTTAAGTAATGATTTTTTATACTTAAAAAAGGGGGATTTTATGAAACTTTGGTGAATATATTAATGTAACATCCCTTTTGATTTGTATATATATTTCTAGTTGATCATATAAATTCATTTAAAGCATAAAAGACAAGTTAAAAGAGCAACGGGCGTATCATGCGCTAAAGCGCAGCCCTTTATTGGTCCTGTTTTCAAATTGGTCTACACTAAAGTCCAAAGGGTCCAAAATTAAACTTAGTCTGATTTTAACAAAAATTGAAATCTTGGGGTTTTTTGATATGCTGAATCCAAAAATGTACTTAGATTTGGTTGGTCCAAATCAGGATCTAAAATTATTAGGTCTTTCCACTTTTCTGTGGAAAGCCTATTGTATTTGTTCTGATTATTAAGTCTTTCCACTTTTCTGTGGAAAGACTTATTGTTTTTGTTCTGATTATTATTATTATTATTATTATTTTTTTTTTTTTTTCCGCCAACTTTTGTTCTTGCGATAAATGTTTGTTTCGCAATATGTCGCTTAGATATTTCTCATATTGTATCGTATAGTTTATGCGCTTTTAAATTTCACCCTGCTAAGCCGAACCATTTTCTTTGTAAGAGTTATCTCCCTTTTCACTGTTTATCATCAAAGCGTATCTACTTCGTAACAAAAAAAGATAGCGACAAAATTCTTTTTACAAATTGTTCGTTACATCCTCAGTAATTTTTGGCGTATTTGGATCGAAGCGATTCGATGAAATTTTATAGGAGTTATCTACCTTTATGGAATAAATTTGTTCGTATGTTTTTTTAACTCATAAACCGTTAACCGTATAACCCTGGAATGTTTTTATTTGAGTCCCCTGGGTCCTTACTTAGAAAATGAGGTCAAGGTCAAAGGTCAAGGTCAAGTTCTCAATAGTGACTTTTGCTTGTTTTTGCATTTTCTCCGACACTTTGAGAGATACATATAAAAGAACAAGTGCATAATGTCTGCTTTATTGTAATGAAGATATGCTTCATTTAGTCTTATACAATTAAATGGCATCTTATAGGAGTTGGTGCCCCTGGAATGTCTTGATATGAGGTTATTTGATTATAACTTCAATTAAGTTCATTATAAAGACATTTGACCTTATACAAAAGGTTAAGTGACAAATGACCTTGAAAAATGGCTACCGGAAGTGACCTTTAGAAAACCGGAAGTAGCTTTTTTTGCAATTTTTTTCCCATAAAAGTACTCAAAATCCATATAATTTGTCATATAGATACATAAACAGATTACTGAAGACTAAAAATGACTTCCAACAAACCGGAAGTGGCCAATTATCTCCCATTCTACATGCAAAAGTATATAGAAACTATATATTTTTGGAATCAGTGTGAAAGAAGCTATCATATGAGACCGAAAGTGACATTCATTTCACCGGAAGTAGCATATTATCTCCCTTATATCACTCAAAAAGATAATTAAACCATCATTTATCGCATCAGTATAAACAAATTACCTTCTTATCCAAATTTCTCTGGTGTGGAAAGACTTTCAATTGTTCTCTGAACAATTGGTTTTTAATTATTATTATTATTATTTTTTTTTTCCGCCAAATTTTGTTCTTGCGATAAATGTTTGTTTCGCAATATGTCGCTTAGATTTTTTTCATAATTGTATCGTATAGTTTATGCGCTTTTAAATTTCACCCTGCTAAGCCGAACCATTTTCTTTGTAAGAGTTATCTCCCTATTCACTGTTTGTCATGTGTGTGCATCTCCTTCGTAACAAAATAAGAAAGCGACAAAATTCTTTTTACAAATTGTTCGTTACATCCTCAGGAATTTTTGGCTAATTTGGATCGAAGCGATTCGATGAAATTTTATAGGAGTTATGTACCTTTACGGAATAAATTTGTCGGTATGTTTTTTTAACTCATAAACCGTTAACCGTATAACCCTGGAATGTTTTTATTTGAGTCCCCTGGGTCCTAACTTAGAAAATTAGGTCAAGTTCAAAGGTCAAGGTCATATTTTAGATTTTCATATGTCTTTGATTTCCCTATAATTCTTGAATGGTTATAGATACAGAAAATTTAAGCAGTGAAAAATGTTCAGTACTTCAAGGGGCAACTTTGTTACATTATGACTGTATTGGTTTTACCATTATGTAAGGGACATAACCCCCATTGATGGTTTATAAAAAGCCATTATTAGGCAAAACTCTTAAACAAAAGGTCCTTGACCCATAGGGTCTTTTGCAATGACATTGTGAAGCAATGACCTTGACAAAGGTCACAAGGTCAAAGGTCAAGGTCATGTACATATGTGATTTGGGGCACGACTTGAAGAATTTTATGTGTGTTTGCCAACCAACCAATCATGATCAATCAATAATGATCAATCAACAAATCATGATCATGATCAATCAACCAATCATGATCATGATTAATCAATCAATCAATCAATCATGTTTCCCTCTCATGTGTTTAATATAGGGTTCAAGATCTCCTTTGTTTCTTTTTCGCTGTTTCAATTGACCCTTTCCAACATGTTTAACCAACCAACCAATCAATCAATCAATCAATCAATCAATCATGTTTCCGTCTCGTGTGTTTAATATAGGGTCCAAGATCTTTTTTGTTTCTTTTTCGCTGTTTCAATTGGCCCTATCCAACGTGTTTTACCAACCAACCAACCAACCAACTAATCAATCAATCAATCAATCATGATCATGATCAATCATGATCATGATCAATCATGATCATGATCAATCATGATCATGATCAATCAATCATGATCATGATCAATCAATCATGTTTCATGAAAAATTGAAATTTAATATTGTTCTTGCGTCACTTCTGAAAAAAAAATCCACATGTACTCTGAAACTACAAATACAATCGACCTCAAAATTTGCAGTCAGCAGGGCATACATGTACTAAAAGTTTATAAAAAAACTTGGTGCAGATATCTCTCAAAGCTTTTCCTAGAGAAAAGAAATTGCAATGCCGTAAAAATTGCTTGCTAGGTCCGTAAATTTCAGTAAAAGCCTACAATAAAATGTCCGCTCCGAGATTGAAATACTAATCTGTGTTACAAACAGGTGCTGAAAAATGTACATTATCAGAAAATAATCAATAAATGTGTTTTAAAGTTACACCGGATCAAATAAATCCAAATCATGCACTGCTTGTGAACTGTCATCAAAATGTCAATTTCCTACAATGACAAAAGAAATTACATTGTGTGCATTCCGTCTCTATACATGTTGCCTGTCCAAAGTCCCCACCTAAAAAGGAATAAAAAGACTATCTTTTCGTTATTATAAACCCGTGTCACGTGATGTGGCGCGCGCGCTGTACCTAAAATAAAAGAAAAACTTTCCAAACTAAACATGAAACTTCTCCGGTAACAATAATATAGACCCCATACAGAAACAAACAAACAAACAAACAAACAAACAAACAAACCCCCCCCCCCCCCCCCCCCCAATTCAATTAATTTTAAGGGGGGAAAGACCCCCTACAATTGCTTTTTTAAAGCAATTGATTTATATTTATATTAAGTATTGTGCAATAGCAAGTCTTTTCAATTGCACAGTATTGCGCAATGGCAAGAAATATCTAATTGCACAATATTGTGAAATAGCAAATTTTTTTTTTAATTAGAGTTATCTTTCTTTGTCCAGAATAGTAAGCAAGAAATATCTAATTGCAAAATATTGTGCAATAGCAAGATTTTTTTTTAATTGGAGTTATCTTTCTTTGTCCAGAATCAACTTAAATCTTTGTTATATACAATATACAATGTATATTCACTTTTTACTACCAACTGATAAATTAAAATAATCTTTACCATTCAGTGATAACAAGCAGTTTTTTTTACATCTTAATATTTTATGATGTATTTAAATGAGTAGTTATTGTTGCAAACTCCATTAGAAATTTTAATTGAGATTAGTTTTGGAATAAGGGAAAGGGGGATGTGATTAAAAAAATTGGGTTCAATTTTTCTCATTTGAAATTTCATAAATAAAAAAGAAAATTTCTTCAAACATTTTTTTGAGAGGATTAATATTCAACAGCATAGTGAATTGCTCTAAGAGAAAACAAAAATTTTAAGTTCATTAGAACACATTCATTCTGTGTCAGAAACCTATGCTGTGTCAACTATTTAATCACAATCCAAATTTAGAGCTGAATCCAGCTTGAATGTTGTGTCCATACTTGCCCCAACCGTTCAGGGTTCAACCTCTGCGGTCGTATAAAGCTATGCCCTGCGGAGCATCTGGTTGTACCATATTATGAAGTAACAATTAATAAAGGTAATAAATAAAATTCGTAATGAAAAATAACTGTTTAATTTTTTTCCGAAATTTTTATACCGGCGAGCCTCCTTAAGTGTATAAATCTCTCTGAAATTATACCACAAGTTTCCATACCATGAAGGGATGGTTAGTATTGACTTTGGGGGGTTATTGCTGAAAATGTTTTGGAATTAGGGGCGAAAGGGCCATAAAAGGGGAAAAAAACTAGGTTTTTCTCGTCAATGGACAATTAAGACAATTTAAAAAAGCAGTGTAAGGGACGTAACTCAATAACATACAATGTTGGGTATGTTCAGATTTACCTTCCTTACGCTGCTCGTAAATTATGTATAAAGAAATGTCAGGTTTTGGACTAATTGTAAAAAAAAAGGGGGCTGGTAGTAGTTTTCAATTTTTTTTCTCCAAATTTCTCAAAGTTTGAAGAAGAAATTTTTAATTGCACAATATTGTGCAATAGATTTGTAAGATCTTGACATTTGTGTTGTGTCAGAAACTCATATTATGTAATTTTTTATCACAACCCAAATGCAGAGCTGTATCAAGCTTGAATGTTGTGTCCATACTTGCCCCAACTGTTCTGGGTTTGACCTCTGCGGTCGTATAAGCTGCACCCTGTGGAGCACCTGTTTTTTTATAAAAGAAAGATGAAAATAGACTTGTTAGATGAGTTAATACATGTATTCTATGAAAAATATTGAATTCAGTACATATATACGAAAGGGAGATAACTTAGTATTCCTTCCCATTGCCTGTAAATTGAGGTATGAACATGCAAGGGCTGTATAGCCAGTCAAGTTGGTTAAAAACTCCAATCATCAAAATTGATGTACCGTAATATTAATTTCTTGCAATATCATATATATATATATATATATATATACTAGAACACACCTGTAATATCACGGGTCCATGATTGAATTCAAGTATATAACTATGCCCAAGCCTTATTTTAGTATTAGTATTGTCATCTGTTAAAGTCATGCTGATTATAAGATACACAGTTTTTCTCTGCTTTCAAGTCTTTCTGTTTGAACCCGTCGAACTGGAACTTATCAATTATTGGTAATATTAATTATTTGGAAAACAAAAGGTCCTGGAATGGAGTATTTTTTAATCAACAGCATTGTCCTATATAAGTTTTAAGTAAAGTTGAATTCTTTGCCTCGCTGTTTTACGTCATGCCCACTAACAAATTGAAAACTGTACCTATACGCCTTATTTTTAGTCCAGATATTTTGTATTCGTATTGTTATCTTAGAAAGTCTAACTGATTAAAATACAACAATAGGTAACAATTTGACAATTTAGTAGTGTCAACCCTGTGGTTATGACCCGTGTATACTATATAGCATATTAATCCTGAATACAACGTTTGGTGGTGGGCCTGTCAGATGCGGAACATACAGATAAGGTAATAGGTAACAGGTGAATATACTATTGGTATCGGTAGCGGACTCGACCCGGAACTTCTTCATTATTGGCAATCAGAGATGGGTCCGATTACTTTCAATGTAATTGATTAAATTACAATTACTTTGTCATTTGTACGATTAAATTAAATTAATGATTACATCATTTCTGAAAGTGCCTGATTAAATTAATGATTAAATTAGCAAAGTAATCACGATTACATCTGATTACAATGAATTTAAAAAAAAAAACATTTTGAATGATATGAATGAATTAACATTTGATACAACTAAAGCACAATTTAGAAAGGATTTTTTTTTGTATACAAATGTATATTAGAAAATGATAACTTAAAACTTCATCTATTTAATAAACCACAAAAGTTCACAACATACATACATGAACATTGTGTCACTGGTTATGACCTATTACACTTTATCAGCATTGATCTCTGAATTATTTTGACTTCAATTGAATATGGCATTATAAAGAGTTTGCTGTTTGTCATCTGACCTCTTTGAGACTTTATATGTATTTCAAGGTGCAGTTTACAGAAGTTAAAATATGGATGAAATAAAATTACCAGTTAAAAACTATGTAAAATTTTAATAGAATTGTTTAATCAAATTGTAAACAAAATACAAGTCCTATAAATCATTGCATTTTACATGTCTAGTTTAAGAAAATACAAAAATTTGCTTATCTTGAACAAGATATTTGTCCAACTTTTAATTTAGTTTGTGCTAATTAGATAAATTTTCACATGTCTGATTGGTGTCTTCTCGTTTATCCAACTTTTTAAAATAAGGCATTCTCATTTAGCCAACTTTTATTTTTGTTAATTATTGAGTTGTTTGTTTAGTAATTATAAGGTGTTTTTCTAAAATTTGACAGTAAATTTGTTCCTGTATGTTTTTATATACATAAAAGAGGCTATAGTAAACTTGTTACATTTTATTTAAGAATAAAATTTAGTATATTTTGAATAAAATTTAGTATATTTCATATAAAATTCAGTATACTTTGAATAATAAATAAATGTTTCATCTTTTATACAGAAGAAACCCACAAATCAATAATAATTTTATATTAACATTTTATTGAGTAAATATGATGTGTTTATTTACTTTTTTAGACCTGTTAACTTTTATTTGTGGTGCTGATTCAAAGTGATTACCAAATTAATCATTGTTCGTGTTCAGCATATTTGCTCATCAATGCAAAAATCTAAACATTTTTCACAACCTAATCCCATGTCTCCAAGTGTTAAAAATTAAAAATTTAATGACTACGTCACAGAACAGTGGGTTGAAAGAGAACCAGAACGATGGAACCACTTCTCTACCGTAGGACCAAGGACAACAAATCATTTGGAAGGCTAGAACCATAAACTCAACAACCAGTTAAACAAGGCTCATCCTAGCCTGTTCCTCATCATACAGAAGCTTAGGAATACACAGGCTGCCACAGAAATTCGACTCATCCAGTACGCCGCAGGGGGGAAACGCAAGACTCGCAAGTTAAAGTACCGAAACATAGACAACAGACTGACCCCAACTTAAGGAGAGACTACAGCTACGTTTGTTAACCTTTTAATAAAAAAAAAATTGTGATGTGTATATCTATAGTGGACATTTCTTTAATGCCATTGTATGTTTTGTGAATCTACTGAACATTCATTTAGTCATGGTGTGCGGTTGATATTACTGTGCCAGTATTTTATATTCTTTGTTCTAGAATTGCTTTTGCTTTTTTTTTTATATATATATGCATGCATATATGTTTTGTGAACTTTGTTCTGTTCAGTCTTTGTGTAGTAAAACGTATTCAACTTATATTTTGTCCTATTTAGATCATTTGGACAGAAGAACAGAAAAAAAAATGAACGAAGAGGATCTAATACAAAAAAAAAAGCTCCATCTCATTGACAAATTCCTTCATGAATAAAAGTGCAACTGATATTTTTCTATCAAATTCACATTTTAGTTAACGGTTAAATAACTTTAAAATACTTTCAAATGATTTACATTCATTTAATGTCAGTTGCACATTTTAACATGCTATGCTAAAAAATACTACAGAAAATTTAATCCTGGTATAATTTTCAGTCTTATTTTTCACCTGTCATTCAACCAAACCCTAATTGGAAAACCCTTTGTTCTTGATTACCTTTGATCTCATCTATCCAACTTTTTTTTTTACCTGTACTACCTATATTTTAAAAAAGTTGGATAAATGAGAATGAACCGTCTGATTAATCTTTTATCATTTACATTGTCCTACAGCCCCCTACAGCTATACTCAATTGGAAATTGCAATAAAAACAAACCTTAATTGGTTTCCTATTCAAAGTTGACAAAAATCACAATATTAACAAAAGATCATAATTCAGGATTAAAGAAAAGTATAATATTACTTGAATATAACAGTTATTATCAAATATATATGTACATCTTTAAATTGTGAATATATGTACAATATCTTTTACTAAGGCCAGTACAATATATTTTACTAATTGTATCATATGTCTCTTCTTGGGCTATAAATGAAGACTTTTCAATACTGTAACAGTTTAATTTTTTCTGAAGTATACAAATTAATAAACATGCTTTATAAAGTAAACAAAACTATCTTAACATGCAAATATTAATTAAATAAGAATAACAAAATTGTTCATTTATTGACCATAAACACAGTTTAAGATTTTTTTTCATTGTAATCAGAATGTAATCCAAAAGTAATCAGGATTACAGGGTATTTTGAAAAGTAATTGATTAAATTAAATTACATGTAATCAGATTTTTGGCTGATTAATGATTACAATGATTACTTGAAAAATTGTAATCAATTACAGCTGATTAACGATTACAATTACAATTACCCCAAGTCTGTTGGCAATATTAATTACGTGGAAAACAAAAGGGCCTGGAGTGGTGTAATTTTTAATCTACACCTTTGTACTATATTAGTTATATATAAAGTTGAATTCTGTGATTCGTCGTTTTTACGTGATGACGGCTGACAAATTGGACCTCGTAATTTTAGTATTATAGATCATAAATAATTATAACCATAACAGTCATGATATTTTAAAAATAATTCAATAACAAATAAACAATAATATTTTTTATTAGAATTTTAACAAAACTATAATTTATTGCTCTATGAATTAATATTTAGAACAAATTAATTAACTATTTAATAAAATATTAATATTTTATGTTTTCTTGTAAATGTCAAACTTTTGTTGTTAGAATCATTACACTATTATGCATGCATACTAAATATATGATTGATTTTTTAGTCAAATACTTGAATAATAAGAATGTTTTGAAATTGCAAAACCTTTTTTAATAAGCACAGTGAAAATTGGAGAGACATTTTTGTGTAAATAAATTGAGCATACTCTTTCCTAAAGCTATTTTGTAACTTTTTTCCAAATTAAAAGTTTGTGATTATTATTATTTTTAAGTCATACGTTTGTACATGCTGTAAATGTTTTGATTTATGATATGTTAATTAAATGGGTTCTCCAATAAAGGAAAATAATTATTAGAAAATTAATTGTGTGACCAGAAGACAATTTGGTATATATATCATAAATCGGCGTTTTGCATTTGCGCCGATCTGCATTTCATTTGCGCCGATTTTTTCTTTCATTTGCGCCGATTTTTTTTTTCATTTGCGCCGATTTTTTTTACAGGTAAATAACAGGTAAATTACAGGTGTAATGATTAAGAAGATGTGGTATGAGTGCCAATGAGACAACTCTCCATCCCAGTAATGTTATTTTCATTTATCATTAAAGACCTCTTCCGTTAGCCAGTTGTACATATGTTATGAATTGTCAATCATAACATGTATAAAACTGTTGTCTCCTGCTTAAAATCAAGAAGTAAAAACCTAAGATAAAAGCACTTTGTTTATACTTAAATGACAAATTAAAAATATATGTGCAGCATTCAAATCCATAAAAACGGAATACAATCTGTTCTTGCCGAGTATGTATAGGCAACACATCTAATATATTCCTTTCGTATGATTTCGCATCTTCTATATTTGGCGTAATTATCGATAACGAAGGCCATCTTTTTCTTTATCTGGCATACGTACTTGTGGGGGCATTTCTAGAGTTCGCATTTTCTCACAGGGAAGCTATTAAACCAAGAGTTCCAAATGGTGAAGTTGAAATCATCCCTTCGTTAATTTTATGGACGCCATCACGAATTAGTTAACCGTTATGGAATGTGTACTTGTACGTTGTCTAAGAATGTATGACATTTGTCATCAGAAGGAGCGTCAGACAATGTCAAATGTGAAGCAGTCATCGATTTCATTTAGGGAAAGGAATGGTAACCTGAAACATTGGGATAGCCATTTACCAATTGCAATGTCACTTGATTTGTCTTTATACTCTATGCTCAGCCAATATAAAAGTATAAACTTACCTGTAACTTACCTGTAAATCTAATTAGGAAAAAATATAAAATCGGCGCAAATGAAAAAATGAAATCGGCGCAAATGAAAGATTGAAAATTTTCCAAATCGGCGCAAATGTCATACGCCCATCATAAATATTGCCTTCAAGTATAGGTAGAATTTTATTTTTTTTAGAAAACATTTGTTATTTAAAAAGAGTTTTGTACATGTTGTACAAAACATTATATATTAAAAAAGTTACTTATACATTTTTTATTACCAATTTTGTTAGTGCTATATATAGCTGCCGGCCTGCCAGAGAAAAAAAGACTAAAACGAATAAAGGAAATACATAAAAAACTATTAATACACCTGTTTTAAATACAAATTTTTAGAAATATAAACTTAAAATAGTTTATAGAGTTTCTTAAAATACTTAAAATGCAATTTCATATAAATAAATAGAAATATTTTGTTAATGACAAAAAAAATTATATTGAGTTTTTATACCTCAGATACATTTTCTTTGTTTTAGCATGTACCATTATGACTGATTATCCGTAGATTGTAGCAAGAAATGTGTAGCTGACACATTATTTGGTACAATGTATATGTAATCATTGCATTGCAGTGCATGAGGAAAGAATTTATGATTAATGCTGTAAGCACTACATCTTTAGGAGATGTGTGTATTGTTATTAAACATGTGTAGATAATATGGGAAATACACTTGATTTCTGTAAAGATAAAAAGGAAGTTGAAAAGAAAGAAGAAAAAGAAAGTAATTTACTAACAAAAGTAGGTTCAAGCAGATTTAGTGTTCTCAAATGATAATATCTTTAAAATTGTTTCTGTGCATCGTGTATGTATAGCTGTGCATATTTTAAGGCTTTGTCATAAATTTTCTTTATACCAATTTTATGAAATGTTTTACTGATTCTTCCCTTCAAACTGACCAACTTGTAAAGCATGTTAGCTCATTTCCTAACTTATTCAAATGAGAAGCAACTGCAATGAAAAATCAGGGTATTGCAATTCCATCAGTTTTAAAATTATGATGGCATAAAGTTTCAACGAGCATACTGTCTTCAACAATATCTTGTATCAATAAGATTTGTCTAGCTGCAAATTGTTCTATGTCTAAAAAAAAATTGTAATAGGCTGAACTATCTTGCCAATTCCTCAAAATCTATTATGTTGCACAATTTTCTTTAGCATAGTATGCATATTTTTTTCAGTAGATATGATACATTTCTATACAGTTTTTAACCGGATTTTTGTGACAAAAATGTCGGTTATTGATTTGGGGATGTACGGCGGGCGGGCGGTCGGGCAGCCGGGCGGGCGGGCGGGCGGGCGGGCGGCAATCAAATGTTGTCCATGCATTAACTCATGAACCGTTCAACCAAAGCTTTTAAAATTTTAATATGTTATTACTGACAACTATTCAAAGGTCAAGTTCAATAATGGCATTTTTGACTTTTACCGTTCAGGAGTTATGGTTCTTGAAAGATTGAAAAATGGAGTTGTCCGTGCATTTACGCATGAACTGTTCTACCAAAGCTTCCGAAATTTTAATATGCTGTTACTGATGAGAAAATGGAGGTCAAGTTCAATAATGACGATTTTGACTTTTACCGTTCAGGAGTTATGGTTCTTGAAAGATTGAAAAATGGTGTTTCCCGTCGTGTCCGTGCATTTTCTCATGAACCATTCAACCAAAGCTTTTGAAATTTTAATATGTTGTTACGGATGACAAAATAGAGGTCAAGTTCAATAATGACGATTTTGACTTTTACCATTCAGGAGTTATGGTTCTTGAAAGATCGTAAAATGGCGTTTCCATTCAGGTTGTTGCATTTACTCATGAACCATTCAATCTAAGCTTTTCAAATTTTAATATGTTGATACTGATGACAAAATGGAGGTCAAATTTGATATTGACGATTTTCACTTTCACCATTCATCAGTAATGGTTCTTGTGATATTGCCAGGACACAAATAATTGTTAATAAATCCGGTTTACTGTCGTTGTGACAGCCTCTTGTTTACTCTCTAATTTAAGAAACAGTGAAAGAATAAAATTTTCAAAATGTCTAATTATAGAAAAGTTTTAATAATGAAAATTGGATGTAAAATTATGGCTGGTATCTTGCAGACTTGTTTCAAAATCTATTTGAAAATAGATTTAATTTTTATTTCATATTTTCTTTATGCTTTGAACCACGATAATTGGAATTATTTGCAATTGCATCCGTATCCGATTCTTCCATTAAGCTAAGGCAGCAACCATTTGATTTTCTGGGGGGGCTATGGTTTTTTTTTCTGGACAAATTATTTTTTTCGCCTGTGGCGAAAAACAATCTATTTTTTTCGCGACAAGTCAAAAACAATATTTTTCTTTCAATTTAGCATTACAAATAGTGGCAGCTGAGGGTGAAACAAACATTTTTTTTTCTCAGAATCAAAAACAAATTATTTTTTTCTCCAAAAACTGGAAACAAACTTTTTTTTCCAAAAAAAACCATAGCCTTCCAGAAAATCAAATGGTTGCTGCCTAACTTTGTTGTGTTTCTAGTTTGAGAAATTCGATGACTTTGTCAAAGATGGGGTAGATAAAGGCAGTTATGAATTAGCATAGTAATTAGCAAAATTAAAGGTATAAAATGGATGAGGCACCAAAATTAATCTCACCAAAATAAAAAATGTCTTTCAAGAGAAAACCGCCAAAATTTTCTAATTTACAGTATATAACTTTGCAACAATCATCATTTAATTGTCAAAGCATGAAAATTATGAAAATACATTGTATGACCATTTTCAGGAATATTTTATTATTTAAGATGAAGTTTTCATAAAATTTAAAGTTTTGTTTAAACATGATAAACATGCATATGGTAAACAGGGTTGCATGTACATTGTTCAAGTTTAGAACAAGAAACCGTTGAGTTTGGAATTTCAAGCTTTATGCAATAGTTTGCCTTGATTGATGGAAAATTTGAACAATTAATAATTGAATTTTTTATTATTCCTTAATATTTAATATCAGTCTGGTTTTTGTCTACCTGAAACTTATACTTTTAAATATATGTAAATTTGCATGGTAGACATAATGTTGCGTAGAGGTACATGTATTAATTTACCTATTGGTTTGTTTATCACAAAGAAAAATAGCAGATAGGGTAAGCGTCACCGTAAGACTTCAGTTGTCCTTTCTACTTGAAACCCATAATCAAAAGTTTATGATAAATGTGATAATCATGATAATCATAGTAAAAAACTTATGGCCCTTTTCATATTGGCATATTATTAGTTTCTTTGCAATTGCCCATAACAGACTTCTGGCAGGCACCCTGGGGTGAAATTAGTCTCTAGATAATAACCTTGTTGATTTGAGAAAAGGACATTTATCAAATATCAATCTCAATATTATTTTTTTCAATATTTTAGAGAATTGTTTGCATATTTTGTATGTCATGTATGTGTAGCTTAAATTAACCTTACAATGTTGCTTATTGGTACAAAAGTTGTCAGGTAAATATTACATGTATCTATATAAAAAAAACTTGAACAAATTTTTTGAAAGAACTTTCAGCCAAAACTAGAAAGGTTTCCTAATCATGCTAATAAATATGAATTATGCAAATCATTTAAGAATTTAATAGAAAATAAAATTTATTTCAGAACGATGAGATACCAAATGCAGAATCTGATCCATTAGCAGCCTTGGAAAGAAAACAAAATGAAATTTTCAGCAGATTACAGTGCCTAAGAGATACAGTAAAACAGCTGAGTACCAAATACACAATGTCTACAGTTGTGACATCATCAAAAACTGCTGTGACATCATCAAAATCTGTGCAGGGAACATCATCAGACCAATCCAGTGTACCATTGTTATCACAGCAAAAACTTAATCTGGTATGTAGACATCATAAATGCAATGTCAGTTTTAATGAAGGAGAATCTTTATCTAAAGATAGATTGAATATCTTTGTCTAAAAATAGATTGAATATCTTCATCTAAAAAGAGCTTGAATATCTTAACTGATAAATGATAATTCATGTATCTATTCTTTCTCCTTCTAAAATCATGAATTGAAATATCAAATTAAAATCATTTTTCCCTAAAAAAAAATGCACATAATTGAATGAATTCAAAGTAAGCATTGCTGGTTTGATCAGCTTTTACGCGATTGATAAAGACACAATTATTTAATATTCACAATGGATTTCAAATCTTTTCCTGGCATATTTAAGTACATTTAAGACTTGTCAATGATAAAAAATTCTTACAAACGTAATGTTGTCACTGGTTTCAATTACTCGTGTACCTTTCTGTCTACAAGATGGATGCAGCAGTTTTGTATTTCACTGTTGGAAGTTATGATTAAATTTATCTTTCAGGGAGATGTTATCCATGACTTAGTAGTAAGTGCTGACCCAGACAGTCCACCTTTGTCTCTACTTGTATTGTATAAAGTGGCTAGTGAAATGTTTAAAGTGTTTGCAACATCTTATGTCCACTCCAGTGTTGTTGTTATGCCACAGAATCTACGTGAAGTCTTCCAGAATGGTGGCTGTACAAAAAGAGATGAAAATGAAGTGGCTTTTACTCTTTTGTGGAAGAAAGGTAAATATCTGCTGTTTAAACTCATATGTTGCATATTAGCAGTCTTAGTGAAGTAGATAGAGTGCAGTTCTAAAAGCTGTTTACGAAGGGAAAAATGAGGGTGTACACTCTACTTTGATGGGAAAATAAATCATATTTTGGGATGTTTTTTGCCTTACTCACCTCGCTTTTATAGATTCAGCTTTTATAATATATATATGCAATAACACCTCTTACATGTCTTATAATTCTGGATCCTCCCCTGCTGTTCCCAGTAACATGAATGACAATTAACCTATCTGAGGTCCATAGACTTCTTTAGGTTGGTATGTATTGTATTGACCACATACAAATTAATTTTTTGTGAAAAAAAATAATTACAAAAGTGTGTACTATTTTATAGCATATTGATTAAACAGTATATTATATTCGCTTTTGTATGTTTGTAGTTCAGAATGGCCCAACTTTAATGGTAAATCCACACAAGCAAACAGTTATAGAAGGAGAATCTAATATTGCACGATATATACAGAGACTTATAAATCCAGATTTTGACAAATGTGTTGTGGGAGCTACCAGGATTGATGAATGGCTAGATCTGGCAGAGCAGTACGTTAGAGGAAATAAAAAAGAAAATGCTGCAGTTTTGAAATCTTTAAATTCCAAATTAGGATCTGCTGAGTGGTTAGTAGGAAATACATTGTCGTTGGCTGACATTGTCATGTGGTCTGTTATCAACCAATCCAAAGGCCAGAAAGATTTTCCATCAAATGTTAAGAACTGGTTACAACGATGTGATAGAAATCCTTACTTTGATTTGGCTAATGGTGCATTGTGAGGTTCACATGAAGAAATTAAATCATGAAGTGACACCTCAAAATGTTTTTTATTTGATTGATGGTGTAAAAAATGCAACATAAAATAAATTATTTATTCGTATAATCCTGTCTAGTTCATGTATGAGTGAAGGTTTATACTAGGAATAATTAGTTCGTCAAAACTTAGTATTGGAGGACTTGCAAAGTCAACTGAGGAAGCTGAACAATACTTGAGTATATGCTTGGAAAACTATTGGAAACTATTTCCATAAATTGTAAGAATAATATTTATGTATTAAAATTGCAAATTTTCATAGGGAATCAGCATATCAGTTCGCCAGAATGTATAGTTATTCATCTGGGTAGGTGTTCTGGAAGCTATCTTAGGATTAGGACGTGTCATAAGACCATCTTATGACAAGACTTTGTCCTAAGTCGTGTTCTCAAAGCTCTCTTAACTTAGGATATATATCACATTTTTATGCCCCACCTACGATAGTAGAGGGGCATTATGTTTTCTGGTCTGTGCGTCCATTTGTCCGTCCGTCCGTCTGTTCGTTCGTCCGTCCGTCTGTCCCGCTTCAGGTTAAAGTTTTTGGTCAAGTAGTTTATGATGAAGTTAAAGTCCAATCAACTTGAAACTTAGTATACATGTGCCCTATGATATGATATTTCTAATTTAAATGCCAAATTAGAGTTTTGACCCCAATTTTACGGTTCACTGAACATAGAAAATGATAGTGCAAATTTCAGGTTAAAGTTTTTGGTCAAGGTAGTTTTTGAAGTCCAATCAACTTGAAACATAGTATACATGTTCCCTTTGATAAGATCATTCTAATTTTAATGCCAAATTAGAGAATTTATTTCAATTTCACGGTCCACTAAACATAGAAAATGATAGTGCGAGTGGGGCATCCGTGTACTGTGGACACATTCTTGTTTACCCTAACTTTAGGACACCTAATTAGGTATTAAGATCATCATATCTTCATCCTTGCGTTTTGCGTGGTTTTTAGTGGAAGAAGACGTCAAGTCTTCTTAAGACTTAAGGGGCCGACCATTGGCTTTGAGTCTCCGTATGCCGCATTCATTTCGTGTATTACAATTTCAAAACAACTTAGATTCCTGACACCGATTTTTACACATGATTGGGCATCTGAATCATTTAATTTGTAAATTATGATTGTAAAACAATCACTATCGTAAATGTGACCCTTTTATTTATGTAAATTATTAGATTTCATCTCATCCACATGAACGTAATTTGTTTACTTGTAACAGGATGTTTTAACTGTAGATATTTGTATTACGCATGCGTGAATTTGGTATCGGTACAACTCGCCCTGTTTACAAGTTCGCCCTTGAAGTTACAAATTTGCAATCCTGCAGACAAGAAGATTTTATTTTTATATAAATAAAAAGGATATATAAAGTGTTATCTTTATTCATGGGTTTCCTTTGTCATGTGAATTAGATGCCCTTCGTAACATACATGTGAACCTCCCGTTTAGGAGAAAAAACTCCCGTGTATGAAATTTTTCAGACGCCATATTTGATCATTTCTTACTACTGTACGGGTGTAATTGACACCTGTGTTAAATTTTACCTGAACATCAAAGAAGATGTATAATTATATGGCTTCACTTGACAGCTTGGGTGTCAAACATACTGGTAATCAACGATGTTTACCTCCGGCTAACTGCCGTTGTGTTATCAAAACGATGTGTATTGGGAATATTGAAATACTTTTTTGTTACTTCCCTTTGTTTTATCCTGTTTTCAGTTATTTTGCTTTTAAAAATGTAAATGGTAAAAAGACTATAAATGATTGATATTTTAATCAAATAATCATAAAAGGATGTTGATTAAATGAATTTAAATGATTTTGGACAAATAAAAAAATTAAAATTTATAAATTATTTTATTAATTTAGACCTCCTTTCAAGGATTAAATTGAAGTTTATATATTAAATTTGTTTAGAACTAGTTAAAAGTCAACATACAATATTTGCAACTAGGCTAACAGTCTAGCTTCTGCTAGCTTCACGTATAATTTTTCTACCGATTTAATATATAACTAGAAATATGCAAACAGACTTAAGGAAAAGGCATGTAAGTCATGTAAGTTCATACAAATATGACACTTTTTCTAGACAATCCAGATCTTGCAAAATACATCGCTAAAAATTGTAACCTTTAATTTTGTTGTTGTGCAGTAAAAACCCATATGGGAACTTTCAAAAGTTGGCAGGGATGTAACAAGTCTTACTATTTTTATGCTCCATTTATGGGCAATATGTTTTCTAGTCTGTCCGTCCGTCCTGCTTCTGGTTATAAAGTTTATGGTCGAGGTAGTTTTTGATGAAGTTGAAATCCAATCAACTTGAAACTTAGTACACATGTGTTCCTCTTGATATGATCTTCTTAATTACTGCCAAATTAAAGATTTTACCTAATTTTCATAGTCAACTGAACATAGAAAATGATTGTACGGATGGGAAATCCATGTACTTATGACCTTTTCTTGTTTGAAGAAAAAAATACATTTTAACGATAATGGAACAAAGCAGCCTGGGTAAGTGGGGCTGCTTTTATGGTAATTCAAGTTACCTTTTATTCACCTTCTTCCACTTCAGAGCTATCAGCTCTTTGATTTTCTCAAATTTTTACATGAAGATGAAACGCACCATTGGTTATTAATTAACATAAAGAAATTGTGCATGCTTTTAAACTTTGACAATATGAATTCAATATTCTCATTTCAAAACAAATTGTTTTAATACCAATCCTTTTTGATATTATTTTATAATTACATTTAAAATCATGCATTTAATTTAATACATGTTATTACAAAATTTCATAAACAATTTTATTAGTTGGTTTTGTCGTTATTAAATATTTGTAAAACAATTACTTTAACCATGTTAACTATTTGGAATTTCGGACATGGATATGTTTAGGATGTCCTAACATAAGATGCGTCTGAGATAGCTTCGAGACACAACTTAAGAGTTTGTTCTTCATTGCATCCCAAAATGTTTTATAGATTCTTGTACATTACAGCTTGACCTCCAAAACTGTGTCTCAGATTTCCAAAAACATAAATAGAACAAATTTTATACCCAATTGAATTTTGTGATCTCTTATGAATTGATGTTGCAAACTTCATTGAAGATTTATGAGAGAATGAAATACAATAGGAAAAATCTGAGACATGGTTTTGGAGGTCAAACTGTGTTGTGCAAGAATCTATAAAATGTTTTGGGATGCTATGAATAACAAAGAAGCTAAATTCATTCAAGTGTGGCCATCACAATATAGCAACTATTACATAACAATTAATTATGTTATAATTATGTCATAATGAAATTATCACAATTTGAAAGATTAATCTTTCTTCTTTCTTTTGGTACCTCATTTATAAAATATAAACATGATAAAGAAGGATAAAATGAATTACATCAGTTTAAAGATGTCTGATTGGGGATGAAAAGTCTTTGTATTGTGCTACCTTAAATAGCAAAAATAACAGCAAGAGTAAATTTACAGATGAGTCAAATTTTGCAGAAATCGTTGGTTTACTCTTTATGAGTGATTGTTGAAAGGTTTTGCCTTTTTTTGGGTTTTTCATTTAAAATAAACATGTGAACTTTTAAACATAGCAATAAAGATCAACACATTTTTTGGGGGTCGTGCAATCATTTTTAGTCTATAAAGCTAATGTTAGTCAAATGTTGAAGATGCTTATAGACCTAGTAGAGCGATACAGGCTCTTTTGAATCTCTAGTTTCTATATTTTTTTTAGGAAGATAAGAAATAGTTGATGCTAGAATCTTGGGTGCAAAGTTCCAAATCAGGACGACCTAATTTTCTGTGAAAAGCAGAAGCTTCTAAGAAATGTTTTTTTTTTCTAAGACAGTTTAGTCATGCCTTGAGACTCTATGCTGGTGAGTCATTGCTTTGAGTTGATGATTTTCGAATGGACTTTAAATCAACCGATTTTGATACATAATTGATCTTTGAACATCCATTTATCTGTACAAATAGAGTTGTGAAATATAAATTTTAAACACAAATTACTTTATAAGGAGATCTTTAATTAAACACTCGGAAAAGTTTTATCAAACTTTGAAAAAGACTGGATTTGAATAAACATGTTGCAAGGTGCAATATATTGCATCCACGAAACGGAAGAGAGGTGCAGAAATAATTAGTAAAATAGTGTAAAAAACTATTATTTTGAAGACTTTTTTCATCAACATATTAGAATTTGTAAAAACATTTTAAAGGACACCAAAGAAAATAAGTTTTAAGCAACAATTTAAACGAAAATTTTGACCAGTCAATGTCTGATCTCACTGGAGGCATTTTCTTGGTTTTATATAATTAGACACTTTCGATGCAGGAATTCCAGGATACGATTATCCTAATGAAGAACCGGTGGTTCCCTATTCGGAGTGCAAGCCAACGAGCTGTTGAATAGATTAACTAGATTATATAATCTTACTCATGTTGCCCTGTACCCCCTCACAAAACTAATCAACAATACAATGAAGACATTTGAGTTATCTCCCTTTAATGACGATTTTTACACTTTTTTTGCGTTTTGCCTTATATGCTCAAAGTTATAATTGATAAGACACTTCGAATCACAAAATTGATCAGCAATGCAAGATTCACCAACAAGTCAAATTTTGCCGACATTGTTAGTTACTGTAGATCTTAGTAGACCGTCGTTCTTTATAGACCGAATTGATTGACCTTAAATGAGGAATATTATTTCCTTCTTTTGTGATAAGAGCAAAAAAACTAAAAAAAGATACAGAGGAACTAACCGATCACCAATAAGTATTCGAGATCCTCACCCCTTGACCATATATACTCTATTTTTTGACTACACGACCACCTGGGCTTCATAAAAATGAAGCTACTGGTGTCACCTAGAACGTTACACACTTGAAGACGTTAGCCAAAAAAAAAAAAAACCCGTTATAGCAGTCACCTTTTTTCAGATAGCTTTCGAAAATAAGTTCTAACGGATTTTATTTATAGCGAAATACTTTTAAATTACGTTCATTTTTTTCTTCTTATTTAGATGAAAGATACTACCGATGTAAGCTTTTATAAACACATTGAAAATACAAAACACTTTAATTACAAAAGCAATTGATTTCTTTTTAACACAATACACACTGTAAATACACTTATTTATATACCTCAGAACATATTGTTCACAGCACCATCATGGATCACTTTGACCGCCACCAGATCCTTTGTGACCATCAACACGGTTTCAGATCCAAAAGATCTTGTGAAACACAACTCCTGATAACACTAGACGAAATTGGCAAGAATTTAGACCAAGGAGAACAGACAGACATCATCCTGCTTGATTTCTCCAAAGCCTTTGACAAAGTGCCCCACAAGAGACTCCTCCAAAAAATGGACTATTATGGAATACGTGGAGTAACACTCAAATGGATACAAGACTTCCTAAGCAAGAGAACACAATCCGTATTGCTTGAAGGGCATAAGTCTGGCCCCCTAGACGTCATCTCAGGGGTGCCTCAGGGAACAGTCATCGGACCCCTATTATTTCTGGCTTACATTAATGACCTGCCACAATCAACATCTTCTGAGGCAAGGTTATTTGCAGACGATTGCCTAGTATATAGAAAAATAAAGAATGTAAAGGATAGCGAGACACTCCAAGACGACCTTAACAAACTCCAAGAGTGGGAATCACGATGGCAGATGAATTTCCATCCTGAGAAGTGCATCGTGATACGGATTACCAACAAAAGAAACCCACTGATAAGGAACTACCAACTACATGGTCACACACTAGATGCAGTCGAGCATGGGAAATACCTGGGAGTCACCATAAACAATGACCTACAGTGGAAGACACATATCAACCAGACGGTAGGCAAAGCATCAAGGACACTAGGCTTTCTGAGAAGGAACCTAGGACGGTGTAAACCAGAAGTCAAAGCTAACGCCTACATCACCATGGTCAGACCTACCCTGGAATACGCCTCCACTGTATGGGACCCTTACCAACATACCCTTGAAAAAGACCTAGAACAAGTACAGAGAAGGGCAGCTAGGTTCGTGTACAATGAATACCAAGATGTATCCCCAGGTTGTGTCAGCTCCTTAATGGAGAGACTAAAATGGGAGCCTCTTAAAGATCGCCGCTGCAAAGACCGACTCACCATGGCATACAAGATCCGCAATAGATTGGTGGATATTGACCCCTCTAATTATTACAAACCCGGAGATTCAAGGACCAGAGGAGGCCACCGCATACACCAACAGCGCACTCTAAAAGACCAATACAGGTACTCCTTCTTCCCAAGATCAACCAGGGAATGGAACACTCTACCGGAAAAAGCCACAACAGCAGCTACACTAGAAGAGTTCAAGGCCAGCCTTACCATCCTGCCAGAGGCCTTGACAGGAGCTTCACACACCTAGATCTCCTTTGACCCCAGATGTACATAGTTTTATTTGTAAATAATTTTCCTGTAAATAGTTTTTATTAAGTGAGGAGGGAAGGCCTCATGATTTCACGAGCAAGAGTCATTTATACACTCAAGAAGAGTCCGACTCTGTACTGAAAGAAGAAGAAGAAGAAGAAGAATGCCGAGGCGAATGGACTCGGGTATGTTTAGCATGGTAGACTAGTGTCATTGAGTTCTGCACAAATATATATACAAGGGAATCGGTGGGAACAATAGCTGTTTTCTTTTCTATTTAAAATTGGCACTGGCTACGGATACATGGAAATGTAACAATAATAAAAATATTATTGTTACATTGGAGGGTACGCACTGAAACACGGACCGGACCGGACTCCGGACCCGGACTTTGGTATGAAACCCGGACCCGGACTGAATGCCGGACCCGGACTGTGGGTTTTTTACCACTTTGATTTTTTTTTTAAAGATTACTGTCATATAATAAGTTACAGTATATATAAATTAAAAAAAAATCAACATTCCGAGCGCAAAATTGAACAAAAAAGAGTAAAGTAAAGTAAGGAAGAGATATATAATAATTCCTTTGTCGTTATTGTTTTATGGAAATTAATAAAATCTTTTTATTATCAATGAAAGCAAATTAAATTCTTTTCATAGGAAGAGTAAAGCGCAATAGTTTGAAACATTCGAGGTTATATTTTTTTTGTGCATTGTTTTCTTCTTCTAGACATTAAGGGAAAAATAGAATTCCTACTTTTCTAAATAATTCGCCGGTGTGTTTATGCAGAGACATATATACACATGTGTATATATGTCTCTGGTTTATGTTTCTCTAAGAAACTGTATATATTGTAAATATGTATTTCTCTATACCTTGTCAAAATGATGGTTTATTGAGAATAAAGATATATATATATATACAGGCAATTGGACAAGAAATTTGATCTATTGTTTTGGCAGTCTTAATTAATCACTTTTAATATTGGTTTCCTATTATGAGAACATCAATTAAGCGTTATGTCACTGTGTAATGAAAGTCTCGTGTTTTATTGGGTGTTTGAAATTTGCGCCGATTTTTAAAAGTTTCGATCTTTCATTTGCGCCGATTGTGCACAGGTAAATTGCAGGTGAATGTCACTTTCTATTCATCAATATAAACCTCTTTCGTTAGCCAATTGTACATTTGTTATGAATTGTCAAGTAGTATCATAAGAATTCCTATGATCTCTTATTGTTCTTCCGAATTCTTGTGATATCTTATTGTTCCTCCGAACTCTCATGATATCTTATTGTTCCTCCAAATTCCTTTATCTTATTGTTCCTCAGAATTCTTATGACTTTTCATTGTTCCTCCGAATTTTTATGTCTTTTGATTGTTCATCCGAATTCTTATGATCTCTTGCTGTTCCTCAGAAGCCTTGAGACTTTTTATTGTTCCTCCGAGTTATTATAATCTCTAAGACTTATAATGTTCCTCCGAATTATTATGACTTTTAATTGTTTCTCTAAATTCTTATGACCTCTAATACTGTTCCTCAGAATGAATTATTGACAAAGGTTTACACTCGCTTTAGGATATTGGTTTATAGAAAGAAAAAGAAAAAAGAAGACACAACCAGGAATTACTTACAATATACATTACATTAAGGCTATTGGTAATTCAGTGTTTAAATAAGGGAGCTACCATTTGATATTTTTTTTTGGGGGGGGGGGGGGGGGGGGGGCTAGGATGAAAAATTTTGTCCTGCCTTTTTTTAGTTGTAATCTCTGTCCTGCCTTTTTATTTTCACTCTCTTCGGTCTTGCACCTTATTTTTCTTAGTTTATCCTAACTTTTTTTTACATAAATTGTCATCCTATCTTTTCTTTTGCCAAGTTGCTCATCCTGCCTTTTTTTTACTCAAAACTCCTGTCCTGCCTTTTTTTCAAATTTCATCCTAGTATGAACTATGATGGATTGCTTTTTTGTACTAGCTGTGATCAGTAATTGCGAGTATTCTCGTATATGTAGTTGGTGTCGTTCTGTGGTGTCGCTGTATCAGTTGTATAAGTACCCATCCAAGTATAAGTACCAACCCAAGTATACTTTTTTTGTGTAAATCTATTTGTATCCATCTGATGAGTTAATAGTTTTTCAACTGATTTTTATAGTTTGTTCTTATTTTACATCACTGTTCCAGGTTAGGGGAGGGTTGGCGCCTTCAAAAGAGTTAAAACTGGCAACATTAAGTATGTGCCTGTCCCAAGTCAGGAGCCTGCAATTTAGTGGTTGTCGTTTGTTGATGTGTAATACATTTGTTTATCTTTCATTATTGCTTTCCGGTATGGAATTTGCTCATTTTTGAAGGTCGAACGGTGAACTATTATAGTTGTAAATGTCTGTGTCATTTGGTCTTCTTTGTCAGCTGTCTCATTGGCAATCACATCACATCATTCTTATTCTTATATCAACATCGCAAATAACGCTTCACTTGTCAATAACATGTTATTTTAATTACTCCATTTTTTTCTGCCGAAAAATAATAAAAAAAGATTTACTTACTCATTTGATTATCATCACAAAGTCTATTAAAATAATTCAACAATCCAATGTTTCACGCAAAAGGTGTCAAAGACTACACTATCAATCATAATCTAGCATGTATATAAGTTAGATTTAAAGGGGCATTAGCCCCGAGATATAATGAAATAATAAATAAAAATGTTCAATATAGTAAAATAATTTTATTTTAGCAGCCATTGTCAAAATAAACTAAGATACATCGCTTATGAATTATTCACGTAATCTCCGTATCATTAGTATTCCTTTGGTAAGAAATACAGAAATAATCTTGTGTTATATATAATGAGTGGCAAAAGTTTACAAGGCCGTATACGTTAACCGGGATATTTTTTACCCCAAGATGGTACTCTGAATAAAATCGTCTGCGGCTCCTGATTGGATGATCATACAAAGTTGATATTGCTCCAATAAAATTTAAGCAGCAATCGATCATCCAAGTAATACACAATCTTGAACAGGTGAGTCCGGACTGTGACCTGACATGACCCCGGACTAGCTTGAAGTTTACTATACCTGCGTGTATTGCATTACGACGACTAACTGTATGTAAACTGTTTATTGTCGTAAAGTATATTGACGGGACATTTGATCAAGCATGTAATACATAAGAAAGTTATAAGATATTTATCCGACATTTAACGAAAAAATTAAGTGTAATAGGCGAGTCCGGATGGTGACCTGAAGTAACCCCGGACCAAGTGTATTCGCAAACTATAGACATCGATAAGAGATATAAAACTTTACAAATTATTTGATGAGACGAACTTATTCATTTTTATTCATTCAACTTTTTCCTTATTGGATTGTCGTCGGAAACATTAATAAAAGACGTTTACCCGAGAATCAACAAATTAATATTAGGTGAGTCCGGACTGTGACCTGATATAACCCCGGACCAGGAGTATACGGATTGTATATAATTATACTAAATTATTTGTTTAATTGAAAGATTTTTTTCCCTTTTTGCTTTTAACTTTTCCTTTATTCATTTCTCTATTTCTTGAGTTATTCGATTGTCATCGGAAAAATCAATAAACGACACTTAAGCGGCGTTCAACAATGTAATACACAATCTTGAACAGGTGAGTCCGGACTGTGACCTGACATGACCCCGGACTAGCTTGAAGTTTACTATACCCTGCGTGTATTGCATTACGACGACTAACTGTATGTAAACTGTTTATTGTCGTAAAGTATATTGACGGGACATTTGATTAAACCTGTAATACATAGGAAATGTAAAAGACATTTATCCGAGATTTAACGAAATAATCAAATGTTGGTCGTAGTAGTCGAGTCCGGATGGTGACCTGAAGTAACCCCGGACTCGGTGTATTCTATTATATATTAGTAGACATCGATAGAGATATAAAACTTCACACATTATTTGATTGAAATATGTTTTTTATTTTTATTGATTTAACTTTTTGCTTATCAAATTGTCATCGGAAAAATTAACAAAAGACTTTTATCCGAGAATCAACGAAATAATACTAGGCGAGTCCGGACCGTGACCTGAAATAACCCCGGACTGGGAGTATTCGAGTTATATATACATATACTGAATTAAGTGTTTAATTGAAAGATTACATTTCCATTTTTCCTTTTCCTTTTTTCTTCATTTATTTGTCTATTTCTGCAATTATTTGATTATGATCGGAATGATCAATAAAAGACACTAAAGCAGCAATCAACTATGCAATACACAATCTTGAACAGGTGAGTCCGTCCTGTGACCTGACATGACCCCGCACTAGCTTGAAGTTTTCTATACCTGTGTGTAATAAATTAATTTTCATTTCAAACACCATAGATGGATATTATAGGACAGACAAGGAACAACCAATGAAATGCATATGCTATGTTTTTAATAAAACTTTGGTCAATCGATTGTGTATGAAAACTCCAAGTGATTTTACAGTAGATTTGCAAGCGATTGTACAGTCAATAAAAATATCTGACAGAGAGAAAAGGGATATATTTGGAATTCATCCGGGACAATGGCGTTGAAACTTTCAGACAGATGAGACTATATATCAGAAAAGGTACACGTGAAAATTCTGGTAGAAACGATTGGTTTTACGATGTTTATTTGACATTTTTGATCGCTGTTGTGAGACAGTTTCAATCGTTTTACTCGGAGCTCCACCATAAGAAGAAAAACGTTTGGATGAAAATATCTTTTTTATTATCTAATTGTTTCATATTTACATAGAGATTAGAATGATTTAGCTACCAAAATTTGAAGCAGAAACGTCATTAAGTGATATTAGAGTTCATCAAAGTTTCCATCAAGCAACTTATTTTTCAAATGTCGGAGCCATGCTTGACAGTCTCCCAAATGACAAAAATATTAGAAAACTGTCAACACTTATATGTTATATATTCATAGAACATATTTTATTTTGAACAGACGAAATTACTGTTGAACAAAACACAGTCCTTTTCAGAAATGTACATAGTTATATTCGCCATACAAAAAAGATTCTTTGCTTAATATTACTGTATTTTAAAGTGTACTCGTATCCAGCTGTTATCGTTTAAACATAATATATTTATTGTATATATTTTTCAAACTATACTGAAATATATAATTGCTGTCATCTTGAAACTTTGTAGATTGTACTTATTTGGAGAGGATTATCTTAAGTTGTTATAACTGGAATCCAATACTATTGTATATCTAGACAATAAAATATGTTTAAACTAATGAGAAAACCGTACAGTTTCGTTCCCACACTGTGTATACACAATGCTGGTGACCACAAAACACAGATCAAGTTTAAATTTTGTAGGTGTCATTTAAACCATTCTAGAGTTATGTTCTTTTACAAATGGAAAAAATGCTGAAATTTTCGTTTCCGTTCTCTTACGTACATGAAGGTTTGACTTTACCAAATGTTAGGAAATTTATACACAATGCTTAGTACCACAGCACAGAGATAAGTTCGAATTTTGGTAGCGTCACTGAAACCGTTCTGGATCCCGGAGTTGTTATACTCCGTTACAAATGAATAATGACAATGTTATATGATATGCAAGCGGGTGCATCGTCTGTGTCCCATGGACACATTCCCCATTTACTCTGAAACATGTTTACTTCTTACTGCTGCTGCATTAGTATTTCGCAATTTAATATATGTAGTAGCTTGTCGCTTGCCTATTTTGTCAAACAACACAAATATTGACGGATGGGATCCATAAACAGTTCATTGTAATTATTGTAGAATGCCTCTGCTCCATTAGTTGTACGTTATTATGTATGATACAAATGTGTCACAAGTAAACTGGTGCAAATAATTTCCGAATATTGGCGCAATTGATATATTTGAGAGAAAAAATGGCGCAAATGATACCCTTGAAAAACATTAACTGCCACAAAAGGACTACTGCCAACTATATATAGTCAGTCGTTTTTAAACTGTTTTTTTTTCTAAGTTTATGATTCAAAAACATGTATGGGATTATAAATAAGACTATTTTTTTTTAAATCATTTCATAGTTCAACAGTTTTCAAAATATCATTTTGTTCATAACACTTTTATGTAATACATTTGTTTATGATTCGGTCCTTCCCTAATTTGGTTATCAGTATGACTAACGGAATTATTGCCAGAGTTATTGAGCGATTTCCTGTTGGACTTTAAAGCACATCTAGTACACAATTACGTAATGCGTGTTCATGCATCGCGTCACTGCTGCCCATATAAACTACTGTCACGGTATATAGCAGTATATTGGGCCGGTTACATGTATACATGTAATGCATCTTGTTTATTTCTGCCAAAGTTAACTTCCTTCTGAATAGTTTTAATAAAAAAAGGAAAAAATATTTCTAAGAAAATCCACTTTCTCCCTATAATTTATAAAAAAGTATTTCCATGTTTTTTAAAGTCATTTGTAAACATTCATACTGTATGTATGATTTTTTTTTTAAGTAATTGCACAACTGTAAATTGAAGATACAGAATCATTGCAATGCTAACTTGCATGCTTGTCTTCTCTTCTAGACTATACAAGAGTAAGAGCAAAATTTGATTATCTTATCATTATTATAATGTACTGTTACAGTTCTCAAAAAATTATCTTCCTTCTGAATAAAAAAAAAGGTGATTCTAAGAAAATTCATAATTTTTACCCAGTCCGGGTCCGGCATTCAGTCCGGGTCCGGCGGCCAGTCCGGGTCCGGGTCCGGGTTTCATACCAAAGTCCGGGTCCGGAGTCCGGTCCGGTCCGGGTTTCAGTACGTACCACATTGGAGACTAAATGCCGGAATGCATGGTTGGGTAAGGACCTGTTTAATTACGAATGTAACAATAATTATTGAGGCTACGGTTACATTGCGTTATTGTTACATGAAAAAAAGCAATGTACGATGGGACTAGTAATATGTACTAAATAATAAAAGTTGAAGACATTTATTACATACATTTATAACATACAATTTATTTACTGTAAATTTTTATTTACAATGACAATTTCTACAAATCCGGTAAGTTGTTTTTGAAGGCCGACACATTTTTGATGAACGAAATTACGTCCTCCACGGATACATGTACATACAGAATTTCTTAGTATTTGAGTTACAGTTAGCAAACTTTGCTTTTGATTATCAATTTGCGTCAAGTTATAAAGCTGTATGAAATGTATGTCTTGATATTGTTTCAGTTTCGTTTAAAACGCATCCCAAGTTTTATTTTTTTCACCATAAACAAAATTGGTCCAAAGTATATTAATGACAGTAATAAGAGTAGGTGTGCAGATAAATACTTTAAAAAAGTGAAACCATTGAACTATATTTTTCGCCTTTGACAGTCACACTCCTAATCTTGAGTAGTATCTTTAAGAACATCAAAACCATTAATACGTAGTAAAACAAGTTGTACACCATTTGTTGAATAATTTATCAGTATTAAATTACAAGTATTGTTTAGTACATATGAAAGAATGAAGTAATACAACTATAGAAGATTTAAGTTTAATCAATCTAGCGTACTTTGCTGTTTTTCATGTAACAATAACGTAATGTAACCGTAGCCTCAGTAATTATTGTTACATTTGTAATTAATCGGTTCCTCACCCAACTTTGCATTCCGGCAATTAGTCTCCAATGTAACAATAATATTTTTATTGTTATTACATTTCCATGTAACCGTAGCCAGTGCCTTTAAAATTTGGTTTGTAGCGGATCGGCCTGTCGATCATAACAATAACATCCGAACAACACCAGTTCCGCGAGGAAATCTTGCCCCTCCCATGAATCGGTAGAGCGTATACTTAAAACATTTAAAGTTTTTTAACAAGCAACAACACAACTTAGAGATAGACATATTCTGAATCGTCTGTGAAAACCCCAACAATGACAATTAGACGTAACGTTTTGTATATTTTGTTACATTACAACGTCAAAATCGTATGTGGGGACATTGTATCGGACATTATAGTTTATCAGATATTTCGTATTTTAGATTAAACGTATGAGCATTTAATATCAAAATAAAGAGAATGTTTTGTACTTTTATCCCTTATATCTTTTTTTTTTGTGTAGCGAAAAGCATTGTTTTAAAAAAACTATCATGAAACAAACAGAAAAAGTAACCCTACGATAATTGGGTATGCAGGGGACAAAATGTCGGACATTGCTTTTCAACTCGAATAAAAATAATTTGTTTTTAAAATCCTTGATTATTACATGAGGCGTAAGTGTGAGCTTTGTACAAAATACAGTAAAAGAATTATTTGCTTACGACATGGTGATTGCTCTGGAAATCCCTTGTTTTGGGACAATTTAGAAAAACTACGGCAATTTTTCGTGCATGGGACACATAATTTGTATCATCTTGATCCTTTTTTCTGGAAATTCTGTCTTTTCAAAGATTAAAACGACATTACGTCGTCACCCAATTATAACGTGCTTGTTCTAGACAAACTTTTATATCGTTTGGTTGAATTTCTTAATATATGCTTTTTACAATATTCAGAATCTACCAAAACTTAAAGTGTAACGCGGGACAAGGAAAAAATATTTAAACATGAAGGTTTTATTGATTTTTACTCAATGAATATAGTCTGTTACATATTTATAATTGCAATACCATGAATACTCTGAAATTAGAATTTATTAGCTTTAAAATGATATGTAACCCTTTAAAATATCAATTTTAATGTTTATAAATTAATCTTGTGTCTTGCCCGTGATTTCACCAAAATAACACCAGTATCCTGCGACGTTTCATACAAAATATATGATCAAATACATAGGATGACTCCCTATACGGGTCATTGTTTTTAAATGACGAGGTTTGTCTAATTTTCGAGTTTTGGACTAAATTTCGAGTTATTGACAGTTAGCTTGAAACTATAATTGATAGACATTATCTGTTAACTTATAACAGGCGCGGATCCAGAGGGGGGTTCCGGGGGTTGGAACCCCCCTTTTTTTGGTCGATCAATGCATTTGAATGGGAGCATATAGCTGGAACCCCCCCCTTTACTCTGGGTTGGGAACCCCCCTTTTTAAAATGGCTGGATCCGCCCCTGTATAACAGCAGAAATAATAAAATAAAATATATATAATAAGTGTGTAAGACCCAAACCATTGGAAGAATCCTCATTTGAGTTGTTGCCCCTCCCCCCCCCCCCCCCCACACTTTTGAATAATGTAGTGTTTGTCCTTTTACCTTTAAAACAAAAATTAATGGAGGAAAGAACTAAACACTAAACATAAAACAATGATCAGCATAACAAGATTTGTTTTTGACAACCTCTTATTACACACTTAATAACAAAAAGACATTTGGCTTTAGTAATCACATTTTAATAAAAATACCAGAATTTTATCACCAGTCCAGTAGTCCGAATTGTTGTGTTGTTATGAAGTATGGTTTATGTTGCGAAGGAAATTGTACAAAACTTCCAGTGCAGACAGGGGGAGGGGTTCCTGGGGGCATCCCTTTCGTGGTAAAAATTTGGTTGACTATATTGGGAATCACTGAACCATGACTTGAGCGCCCCCTTTTTAGGTCAGTCATTTCTTATGAAAAGTACTGGATCCACCAATGCAGTGTTGCAGTGTGATATATTTGTAGAATAATTGTTATAAATATTTATCATTTTAATATTATTTTTAAAATTCATGTTGTTTGTTGAAGCTCCAATAATGTGTCAATGAGACAAATGACCTTATTTAATCGTTTCCTGGACTTGTAATGTAACTTAATGCTATTGTTTCGAATCAATAATTATTAGCAAAATATGTGGTATGAGTGCCAATTAGAAAACTCTCCATCTAATTTAAATTTGTAAAAGTAAACCATTATAGGTCAAAGTGCGGTCTTCATCACGGAGTCTTGACTCACACCGAAGCGGGGTGTATGTTATTTGTGTGAGTCCGATTTTCATTTGCGCATAGTGCGAACAATGTTATGTCGTGTTTTCAACGCTATCAAAAACATTTTTTTCTAGGGGGGATCTTGATTCAGAATATAATCTGTATGACCTGAATATTCTTTTTCTATCAAATTTGGGACCAGAATTTAAAATAAAAAATATACCCCCTCCCACGTAAGTTAAATGTTCGTTCCCTAATAGTTTGTTAACCCAAAGGTACAGATTGCACAAGTCGTATTTGGACAACTTTTGAGAATTTTTAACTTTCATGCTTTTATGTATTTTACTTTATTTGACCTTTCAACTGTTTGAATAGAGCAACTCTGATAAGTCTTCTGTAGAAGAAAAGCGCGCCTGGCTTACTAAATCCTAAGCCTAGTTAGTTATATAAGTTTAAGTAATAAGAATAAATTGTAAATTTTGCTAATAAAAATTACAATATGAAATAGTTTATATCAACACGTTAATTGTTTATACCCAAGATAGGCCTCATTTGTAATTTGAAAATTGATATTAAATGGGTATTACATCTATTGTTGAATTGTAAAGACATAGGTGAAGAGTTTTGAAGCATGACAAAATCACAAAATTGAATGATTTTCATCAGTTTCATATTTTTAATGCGCAATTGCTGTGTCAGCTCTTAAACGATATCAATATTATTTACATATACCTGAACGGAAATTATTATTGTGTCTGAATTCTCGAAATGGTTAACGGATCTTACGATCAAACTACCGCAAGTATTTATCATAGATCAACTTATAAGTTTGGATAGATAAGCACATTTTATAAAAGTTCTTTATTTCATAATGGCCCTCTCGAGGTCATTAGAAAAAGGACAGACTCTAGTTCTGTGCCAGTTCTGTGAAAATGATAGCAAGATTACAAACAAATGCCTTGACTGCAAACTATTATTGTGTGCAAAATGTTCTAACAAACTTCACGCAATGGTGAAAGGAGCTGGTGACCACACTATCGTAAATATAAGAAGTTTGAGGCCACATCATTCTGTAGAAATAAAGGATTTTAGAAGTATAAAATGTAAGCAACATCCAACCCAAACAGCCTGCTTATTCTGTAGCACATGCGAGCAATCAGCATGTCCGGCCTGTGTTACAAAAGTGCACAAGAAACACAACATAGTCGACTTTCAGGATGTTTATCAACTTAAAGTTGAACGACTACACTGTGGGCAAGGCAAAGTAGAAAACAACTATAAGGAAATAGCAAGGAGAGACAACAATTTAGATCACATCAAAACAGAGGAAAACTCAAGACTTTCAAACATACGAGAAAGTATCCGTGATCGCGCATTACTTATAAAAAGTGAGGTTGATGAATGTGCATGTAGGCTTATTTCTGAAGTTGATGTTGAGAATGCAAAATTTGACAGGACAATTCAAAACGAACACAGTACACTTGATGGCATTAAGACACATTTGAATGGTCAAAGACAAAAGGTTCAAGATATGAAAGAATCGAATGATATGGTTCAGTTCTTTGCGAAGATAGTTGATGTCACAAAATCAATAGAGGATTGTTTACCGCCAACGTATTCAATTACAAGAGAACTTCAGTTTCTTCCAGGCTTGGCGTTTCACCCAAGTGTTGTAGGCGAAATTTTACACGAGAACGAAAATTGTGAATATAAACCCAAGTTAGAAATTACTAGAAAATATGTTTCCGAATATGATGTTATACAGTTTCTCATCTCCGGTCCTGATAATTCGTTGTGGTACAGTATAAATATAAATAAGAAGGTACTCGAGAAAGTAACACTTGCGGAAGAACAACTTGAAAGTTTATCAAGTAAAGAAATCATGGTTTATGGCTTAGCATTCGTTCCTGGTTATGGCCTTCTCTTGTCAACAGACCATGAGACACTTAAAATAATTCCAGAAAACAGCGATGAAATTCAGGATTCTCGTTTCGCAGTAGATTCTCTAGAACCGAAATGTATCCATGTAACAAAGGATAACAAATTGGCTATTGGTGCAATAAGTAAAGGACCGCTGTATCCAGCCTCTGGACAGCGAGTTGTCATATTAATGGACATGGAAGGAAACAAACTTTCTACATTTGAGTTCAACCAAAAAGGGGAACGTTTGTTTACCAATCCATGGGGAATAGCGAGTACGACCAATGGAAATGTTTTCATTTTGGACAGAACAGATAGTAATTGCGACGGAAGATTGGTTATTTTAAAACGAGACGACGGTAGCGTTATAGATATATACAATGGTCGGGAAGGAAAGAATTTCGTTCCAAGAGGAATATTGGCAACGGAAGCTGATAATATTATCATAACGGATACTGATGATCCTGAGATATCGCTTCATATCTTGGACAATTGTGGAAAGCTGATTTCATACTACAATACTAGAGACATTGGTATAGAATGTCCATTTTCAATGACTTTTTCTGCAAACGGACATTTGTATATAGGAGGAACGACTTCAGAAGGCAGTGGAAATAAAGCTGAACTATTTGAAATTGATTTATTTGAAATTTAATTCTGTAGGAATAACATTTCATATAAAATTGGAATAAGTTAATGTTTTGAAAATATTCACATCAGTTCCAGACCTTATTCCTGAGTATTTTAACCACTCACGATTTGGAATAAACTTGCAGATACTTTTAACATATGATAAATCTGTATAAAAGCAACCAACAAAATTTATTTCTATTTAATATGTCCAAATATCAACAGCAAACTAAATCCTAGTTGAAGCACGAAAGTCCCTTATCAAATGGCAAAATAAAAAGCTCAAACTTAACACATCATACGAATTGATAACAACTGTCATAAACCTGACTTGGTATAGGCATTTTCTTATGTAGAAAACGGTGGATTAAACATGGTTTTATGGCTAGCTAAACCTAGGCCTCTCACTTGTATGACTGTCACATAAAAGAAATAGCCCGATCCACCCAGTGACAACTTTGCACGAGGAGGTTTGAGCCTCGGTTTCTTAATTTCTTTTTGATTTATCAATGGTGAATTAAAGTGAAGAATAATATATTTTAGGACAACCGAGCGGATGATACTGTCGAGGATTAGCTGTCCACAAGCATAACACGTGTTAGTTACAAAACACACAGTGTGTACATTTTGAAAATTGAAGTCAACAAATATTTTGCAATTTGGAGACTTTGGATATTTTGGGGGGGAAAATCTGAAATAAATTCATTATATCATATTCAATCTAGATGTTTGTCACTTTTAAAAACAAAATCGAAGGAAATTAAAAAAATAATTTTTCGTTTGTCCAACATGCAACCATGCGGAAAACTCAAAGGAATATGATATTAAAATGTAGGCTAACTTCAAGACACATCTTTAGTGAATTAAAACTCACTAACCCAACAAGTATAGTTGCTCCGTACCCATTTCAGTCTGGGCGTGTAACAATTAAGATCTTCAAGGTAAAAAGTTTGCCAGCCTATCCCGTTTATTACCTTTAACGTGTGTGTGTGTGTATCTGTGTGAGTAGAACCACTGAATATGATACACGACTTGATAGAAAAACTGTATTTCTTTCCGTTCATCTTTTTGAACTATGGAGGATGTAACATATGTTGCACCAAATGTAGTATTCAATTAGGACTGAAATGTTAGAGAGTTTTATGTGCTGTAGTGTCACAGTCTCTTCGTCTTTTATTGACTATATTGATATCTTTTCTTTTTTTGCAAAATTTTTATTGAATCAAATACCTATTCTTGATGATTAATTCAATACGGTTATAGTTTCAATACTATTTCTCTGATTTCTAGTTGGAAAATTATGTTGAATTTTGCTTACGTTGACTTTCGAAACGGACTCGTTTATGATTTTAAAGAAAATAAAGTATGTATGGCGTTCAGACTGAAAGTAGACAGTGATACCTGTCTTGATTTAATTCAAAATAACACACAACTTTGTTCCTCTGGTATTTGCTGAACCGGGCAATTGATCACTCGTCTTGACACAGTTTTATTGTTCACCTTTAGATACCTCCCAGTTTCTACTCTGTTAAATAACAATCATTTGTTATCAAATTTTTTTAAAAAGATTTATTACTTAAAGTATTTAAATATTAAGGTATATAAAGGGCTTTCAAATATTCGAAAGTTACTGAAAGTAAAATAAAGTGCGCTTCAGACGTAATTAATTGGTTTTTTAATTTATGTTCACAGCACTGGCTTAATACCTCTGCTTGTGGGCGCTCAATCCTCGAGGGTTTCATCAGCTCTGTAATCATGATTTATAATACATGTAATACATCTTTCATAAAAAGTGCGTTGACTATTGCATGTATTCTACATTTATTAATTAAAATTAAGGTTAAACTCCCTTAGATAAACCAAGAAAGCGCTTCTTACGCATGAAACATTTAAAGTGTTTTTTTGTCCAAGGTGGTGCAGATAGGTTTGAAGTCGAGCCGTTTTGGGAAGTCAAAACCTGCAGGCCAGCATTTAAAGAAAACAATTATCTAGTAAAGTAAAATATTATATCATAAGTAAAAATAAAATACTTTACGGCAAACAAACAAAAAACCCAGCTGATTTGTAAGGTATACCATCCATCATGTACTGTGTTAGTCCTATATCAATATGACTTTAAACCCTTTATAAAGTCGACGAGGAAAAGCAATACTTGACTTACGAAAGTTATTGTTCATCTTTTGATAACATGAAGAATTCTCCTAGGAATTTAGTCATACAAACTTTTAATGTAATTTAAATGAATACTTTGCCAGATCCGGAAAACTTCCCTGCACAGTTCATCGTTTGAATTTATTCTATACACCCGAACCTGAAGTTTTCTTTTGATATACAACCGTACATTTTCAAAAATGTTCAAATCGGCTGATTGCGCTGGCCAACTAATAATTTTGAGGTATGTCCTCGCTATGTAAGCTTAGTCGAACAAGCCCTATGCACCGGAGCATTGTCATCCTGGAAAAGATAGTCATTTGTAGGAAAGTATCTTGCGATAAATGTTATCTTCCTGAATTCTGATATACTTGCCCATATCTATACTATTAAACGAGAAGACCTCATTATGTGTGTCGTTTCTCTTCCTTCCACAATAAATTAATGATCATGCCTCTGTGTTCTTTAGGTAACATACATGTACAGTCGCATTTGTCATCCATTCTTATGATTATTCATATTGAGTTATTTTGGGAGAAAAACGTCAAAATAGGTGTCCGGATATTGTTTCCGTTTTCAGACTGACTTTTAGTCATAGATAAGACTTCCGGTTTTAAACATGCACAAGAACAACCAATCGTATGATAGATTATAAAAATGCCAACAGAGCGTTATCCATATCATGGTTTTTAGATCGCAAGAACCGCAACTATTTCACCTCCTTAGAGACAGTTATGTTTTCGCGTTTATCCACCTGTTATAAACTACGATTGTACTACTATAATGTACAGAGAATCTTTGTATTCTGTCTACTTTTTTCTGAAATATTTACTACCTTAAGGGGTCATACCAGTTGCATATTTATTGAAATAAGTAAAACATGTGGAAACAAGAATGTGTCCATAGTATACGGATGCCACATCGGCACTATCATGTACTATGCTTAGTGGACTGTGAAATGGTACTTTGGCATTGAAATTAGAAAGATCATATCATAGGGAACATATTTACTAAGTTTCGAGTTGGTTGGACTTCAACTTTATCGAAAACTACCTAGACAAAAACTTTAACCTGAAGCGGGACAGACGGACGGACGGACGGACGAACGAACGAACAGACTAGAAAACATGATTTCCATTAATGGGACATAAAAATCTATTGTTGAAAGTGAAAACTTTAACCTGAAGCCGGACAGAAGGACGGACGAACAAACGAACAGACTAGAAAACATAGTTCCCATAATTGGGGCATACAAATTTATTGTTGAAAGTGAAAGTAGCGATTTGGCCAAAATGAAGGTAGGGTAGAGATTATAGGGAGGCAGGACTAATTCGGGACGTCGGGATTGGGTGTTTTTAAGCTCGAGATTTCGGGATTGATCTTTACGGGATGCATTGTATCAAAGGGGAAGAATAATTGTGGTATAAGAACAGAAACACAAAAAATAATTGAATTTAACAAAAAGGAAACACATTGATCTTAGCGGGATGTCGGGATATGAATTTCGTTAAAATACGCACCTCGGGATTTCATGTATTTAAGCCCGGGATTTCGGGATCAGGGCCCCTCAGACCACCCCTCTAATGAGCCTTAGTCATTTATACGTGATTCAAATCCTACCATTGGCATGTTAATAGAGCTCTCAAAAGGCTAAAGCACTGATGGATTGTCATAGAAGCACATTTTATTAGAATAATAATGGTCTATAAGCAGTTTCATTTATTTCATGTTTGAAGCGGTCCAAATTTTTAATTTAAGCTGACTTTTACCAAAAAATGCATTGTAGCAAAGGGGAAGAACAATTGTGGTATAAGGTCAGAAACACGAAAAATAATTGAATTTAACAGAAAGGAAACACAGTGATCTTTACGGGATGCGGGATTTTTTTTTTAGTTTCGGGATGTCGGGATATGAATTTCGTTAAAATACGCACCTCGGGATTTCATATTACGTTTTAAGCCGGGGATTTCGGGATCAGGGCCCCTCAGACCACCCCTCAAATGAGCCTTAGTCATTTATACGATATTCAAATCCTACCGTTGGCATGTTAATAGGGCTCTCAAAAGGAAAAGCACTATTGGATTGTCATAGAAGCACATTTTATTAGAATAATAATGGTCTATAAGCAGTTTCATTTATTTCATGTTTGAAGCGTTCAAAATTTTTAATTTAAGCTGACTTTTACCAAAAAATGCATTGTAGCAAAGGGGAAGAATAATTGTGGTAATATAAGGCCAGAAACACGAAAAATAATTGAATTTAACAGAAAGGAAACACATAACGGACTTTTGATACCTTATATGAAATTCTCCAGTCATAATATCTTTTACAAAAAATCTATTGTTCTAGTATCTATAGATCCCTCAACCTTCGTAAGTGTCCCCACACCTTGATAGCAGATACATCTCAACACCATAGCGCTAAATTTTCGGTCACCTTTCCGTTGCACTAAGTTCGGTCTCTCCAGCCATCCCCTCGCTTTTTCTACACATATACGCGCCAGTCCAGTCCGACACACACTTGCGACTCATCACTGAATAAAACCTTACTCCATTGGTATTGAGTTGTCCACCACCTCTTTTCCCTACACCACGAAAGACGTGTTTTCCAATTGTCAAATTTGATAACAACTTTGTATCTGTACACTCCCCGAGAAAATCCGTGATCCCTCAAGCGTAGTCGTACAGTACGAATAGACACTTGAACATCCCTGAGGGCCCTCATGGGGTTTTTGATTATGTGATTACTTGGCCGTTTTTTATGCCCCACCTCCGATAGTAGAGGAGCATTATGTTTTCTGGTCTGTGCGTCCGTCCGTCCGTCCGCTCGTTCGTCCGTCCGTCCGTCCTCTGTCCCGCTTCAGGTTAAAGTTTTTGGTCGAGGTAGTTTTTGATGAAGTTGAAGTCCAATCGACTTCAAACTTGGTACACATGTTCCCTATGATATGATCTTTCTAATTTTAATGCCAAATTAGAGATTTTACCCCAATTTCACGGTCCACTGAACATAGAAAATGATAGTGCGAGTGGGGCATTCGTGTACTGAGGACACATTCTTGTTTAATGATTATTTGATTATTAAGCCAAATATTTCATGATTATTTGATTACCTAGGACTGTATTTTTAGTTTATGATTATTTGATTACTAAAGATAAGCAAATATTTAATGATTATGTGATTATATTGGCCAAAAAATGGTGATTATGTTATTACTAGGTCCCCCCCCCCCCCATGAGGGGCCTCATCCCTTTGTTATGTCAGCAAGCGGTGTTCTCCCGGATCTTTTTTTACATTTTTCACAGCTGCCACTAAACCCTGTTTCGGACGATTCTCTTTTGTCCTGGTGTCTTGAAATCTTCTGATAATGCCAGATATTGTGGACCTAGGCTGTTGTTATATTCTTGCAATGTCAGATATTTTATCTCCATTTCTAAACAAATCTATAGCAATTCTTTTAAGGTCTGTTGATAAGTATTTCCCTTTCCTGCCCGTAGCTTCTACACATGAAAACAATAACAAACGTGCATCTGACAATATGACGTACATTGTCACATGATAAAACACTTTTTTTTATAATATAATTGGAAATCCGAACTTTCCCTTTAAGAGATCGATACAATTGACGTTCAATGTCAAGTCATTATAATTTTGGAATTGTGGCCGCCATATTTGACGAATACCTTTGCTTACCCTTTGTATATATATACATATGGGTTCAATACACTTCTCTCATAGTGTGATGCATAAGATTGTCGAGAAAATTTTTGATGGGGATTTGGTCTTAATGGTAGTTTAAAATATGTAAATAGAGACAAAAACAGTATTTTTTACTTTGAAAAAACATCATGCTGACCACATGCCCAAAGAAACGCATGTTTTGACCTAAGTTTAAAAAATCTAAACCGAGTGGCGGCAATTAGTTAAATTCAATATTCTGCTTTAATAAATGTTTGAAACCGAAAACAAAAATCATTTTTGATTCGTATCTAATGCTCCCTTAAAGTGTACCAGTTAATTTCTGATGGAAACATTTAATTAGAATAGTTTTATCAAATTTATTAGGAAATTCTATTAAGATAGCTGGAGTGTCTTCTACCATCTTAGATTTTGAAGAAGCAGATGGAATGAAATGTGCAAACTGGAGAGTAGTAAGTAATTCATCTTTTGTAAGACTCTAAGGTTAATATAGAAAATATGGGTTTTATCATATTTTCTTTAAAAACACTATGTTTTTGTTTGTTTTCAAATGTCACTGTAACCGGAGGCGTTTTTATGTTGCATATTTTCTGTGTCAACTTTTAACATATTTTACCCCAGACCGTGTAAAGAGTAGGTATCGGAATCCTGAGTCTCTGATCCTTCATATTTGGCTTTGTAGAACTTAACACTAGCAAGTTTTCATAGTTTATTAATAAATTACAATTTAACAAATATCAACAATATTTTAAAGATAAAAGTATTAAAATGTAAATAAGTTAAAACTCACATCAAAGTGACTAAATATGGAGAGGTCTGTGCAAGACCAACAAGACTGAAGATAGACATTTTGTTCTATATATAACAATGTCATCTTACAGTTAGTGGTAGGTCTGTGCAAGACCATCAAGCTTTCTATATGTAAAAGCCATACTACAGACTGTCTTTTATCAGTGTTGGATTGTTTTTCTCTACTAAAACACATACCTTAAAAAGTCTCTGCTATAGGAAGACTTTTTTTTTTATCTTTATTCTCTATAGTAAGACTGTGGCTCTCTAAATGATTAAGCAATTAACAAATATTAATTTCCTATCTTATTTAACAATAGCAAGATGAATAGAAAAGCTATATAAGTAAACAATAAGTTGCAAATGTATCAAAATCTGTGAATATAATCATTGAATTGTAGCACAATAAAGTTAACAAATATTATGACATGTCAAACAATGATTTTTATGCCCCACCTACGATAGTAGCGGGGCATTATGTTTTCTGATCTGTGGCTCCGTTCGTTCGTTCGTTCGTTCGTTCGTTCGTTCGTTCGTTCGTTCGTCCATCCGTCCGTCCGTTCGTTCGTTCGTCCGTCTTCAGGTTAAAGTTTTTGGTCAAGGTAGTTTTTGATGAAGTTGAAGTCCAATCAAATTGAAACTTAGTACAATTGTTGCTTATGATATGATCTTTCTAATTTTAAAGCCCAGTTACACTTTTGACCCCAATTTCATGGTCCACTGAACATAGAAAATGAAAGTGGGAGTTTCAGGTTAAAGTTTTTGGTCATGGTAGTTTTTGATGAAGTTGAAGTCCAATCAACTTCAAACTTAGTACACACGTTCCCTATGATATGATCTTTCTAATTTAATTGCAAAATTGTATTTTTCATCCCTATTTCACGGTCCACTGAACATAGAAAATGATAATGGGAGTGGGGCATCCGTGTACTATGGACACATGCTTGTTATCAATAATTTACATCAACAGTATTAAATATAAAAATGTTAATTTTACAACAGTCTATTTTCAAGGGAAGTAATGTTGTTTCAAAAATGGGCTTTCCGCCACACCACATACGGGTTGATTACTCAGATAGATGAGGAGATGACTCAGATAAAGTAAAAATATAATAAAAAGTGTTGTGATTATTTTGATATGTGACAAGCAAACATGTCCGGTGACCCAATTTTTTATTCTTCGTATCTGAAATCATGCTATAAGAGCTATCTTATCACATTTTTATAAAAATTCTATGGTGAATTTCGTTTTTATCACATAAAATTGTTTTTTTATCACATAAAATTGAGTTTTCCCATGCATAATCTATACAAAATCTGACAATTGTGCACAACCTGTAGTGTGAGAAAAGCCCAGTGACAAGTACTTTTTATTATATTGTGGAAAAAGCACGAGTCAGAAAAAGAACAACTACACTTGGACAAATGATCAAAACATTTAAATATTAAAGACCCCCCTCCCCATCCCCCAATTCGACCGTAAAATGGTTTGACTCTAGATAAAAATGTAGACCAAAATGTTAACGTGAGAAATGCACTGAAATTATAAGTCAAACGGAATGAGAGCAATTATGTTTTTGAAGAATGGTTATTTTCTTCCACATATAATCCTTACTAAAGCATTTATTACAAATTAACTTGCATAAGTTTGATAAAAACAACATAACCCATCGTGGATAATAAATTTGTCAATTCTGTGAAATTGAGACTAAAATTACAAACAAATGTCTGGACTGCAACTTATTAATGTGTGAAAATTGCTCGGTAAAACTTCACCCAAAGGTCAAGGGAGCAGGCGACCACATTATTGTAAATATTAAAAGCTTGGGATCCCAGCATTCTGTTGACTTCAAGGATTTTAGCAGTATAAAGTGTGAAGAGCACCTAAAACAACTAGCTTGTTTATTTTGCAACACTTGCAAGCAAGCTGTTTGCCCGGGTTGTGTTTCAAAAGTGCACAAGCAACATAATATAGAGGAATTTCAAAACTTGTATCAACAGAAAGTCGAAAGACTGCAATGCGGAATAGGAAACGTAGACACAGACTGCAAGGAATTAGAGAGGAGAAGCCAACAATTAGACCATATCAAAACCATGGAAACAACAAGACTCTCAAATATGCGACAAAACATTCTTGACCAGGCAACACTTATAAAGAGTGAAATTAATGAATACCTAAAAAGGCTCACAACTGAAATCGACGGAGAGAATACCGAATTTGACACGACAATTAAAAGAGAACAAAGTAAAATGAATAACATTAAGCAAAAGTTGATTGATCAGAGACAAAAGGCACAAGAGATGAAAGAGTCAAGTAATATGGCTGAGTTCTTTGCTAAGGTAACCGATGTCACACAAACGATGGAGGAATGTTTACCCTCACCCAATTCAATTACCAGTGGAAAACTTCAGCTCTTTTCGGAATTAGAGTTTCATCCAAGTATAGTTGGTGCACTTGTGCATGATATTACAAACCCTGAATTTAAAAGTAACATTGAAATAAGTAAGACATATGTTTCTGAGGAAAGTGTGGTACAGTTTCTTACCCCAGGGCCTGACAATTCATTGTGGTACAGTTGTAATATAGATCAAAAAGTGCTAAAAAGAGCTAAGCCCGGTGAGAAAACACTTGAAACTGTATCAAGAGTGAACCTGATGGTTTATGGTATTGTTTGTATTCCTGGTTATGGCCTGCTCCTATCAACATACGGAGAGACGCTCAAAATCATCCCAGAAAACAGCGACGAGATTCTTGATGCTCGTTTTTCAATAGATCCCCTAGAACCAAAATGCCTCCATATGACTAAGGATAATAAGTTAGCCATCGGTGCAATAAGTAAAGGGCCGCTGTATCCAGCATCTGGACAACGAGTTGTCATACTCATGGACATGGAGGGAAACAAACTTTCTACCTTTGAGTACAACCAAAAAGGGAAACGATTGCTCACACATCCTTGGGGAATAGCGAGTACGACCAATGGAAACATTTTCATTCTGGACAGAATAAATAGACAGTGTGTAGGACGATTGGTTGTTTTAAAACGAGACGACGGTAGCGTTATAAATATGTATAATGGCCGGGAGAAACAAGTTTTCATTCCAAGAGGAATAGTGGCAACGCAAGCTGACAACATTATCATATCAGACTGTGATGATCCTGAGGTATCGCTTCATATATTGGACAATTCTGGAAATCTACTAACATATTACGATACTAGAGACATTGGGATAGAACTTCCATTTTCATTGACCGTTTCTTCGATCGGACTTTTTTATATTGGAGGAACAATAATAACGAATAGTGGTAAACGAGCCGAACTGTTTGAAATCAGTTTTGATGAAATGTAACTTTGTTTAAAAAAGAAAAATTCGTTGTGACATTGAATAAGAAATAAACTTCTAGTATTATAGGCCAAGTAAAGGACCGCTATATCCAGCATCTGGACAACATACTCATGGACATGAAAGGAAACAAATTTTTTCCATTTGAGTGGAAGAAAAATGGAGAACGTTTGTTCACACATCCATGGGGAATAGCCAGTACGACAAATGGACATATTTTCATTCTGGACAGACTACATAGTAATTGCGAAGGAAGATTGGTTGTTTTAAATCGAAAAGACGGAAGCGTTATAAATATATACACTGGTCGGGAAGAACATTATTTAGTTCCAGAAGGAATATTGTCAACATTATCATAATGGACTGTGATAATCCTCATGTATCACTTCATATCTTCAACAACTCCGGAAAGCTGATTTCATACTACAATACGAGGGACATTGGAATCGGAAAACCATTTTCAATGACCTTTGCAGCAAACGGACATTTTTATATCGGAGGATCAACAATAAAAAACTGTGTCGAAAAAGCTGAGCTGTTTGAGATCAATTTGATTGAAAACTAGTACTGTTGACATTAAATTACTTATGAAATGAAATTTAGGACTTAACAATGAAAAATATATGTTTGTACATTTAAACTCTTATATTGGTATAATTTTGTAATATTTCGTACCTAAATCACAGTGTATTATAAGCCTCTAAAACTGGTTTGTATAAATATACATGTTTATTGACTGCATATGTTTAAAATCGTAATTTATTTTATGTCATGTACATGTACTAAGTTGTAATTAAATATATCTATCTATTGGTTCCAGACAATACGTGTTATTTTTATATTTCGTATGTAAAATACTGGCCATTTTAGTATATCTATTAAATCATTTATTCAAAATGTCTGAATGAATAATCAAATATTCTTTAACAGGAATGTACTGTATAATTCATGTCAACCATGTTTTGTTAACTGATAACGAATGAATGAAAGACTTTTAGTAAAATTTTAGATTATTGATTTATAGGACTTTAAAATTATACCTTTTATGAAATTACATTAACGTTATTCTTGTCAGAGTTTGATAATGCAATGCATGAATAGTATCAATTAAAAAGTATAACAAGCAAGGGAAAGTTCTTAAAAATTTTAAAACTGACAAAATAGTGGAAGATATTGGCAAGCAAAATCGAAGGAATTGTGCAAATGATGATACAAGCATGCGCAAAAATGTAACAAAATTCCTCAAAAACATTTGAACTATATTTAGTGTTTTTAGATTTTTAATGATATTATGAATTGGTTTGATAACATTTTCAAGGTTATAATACACATGCGTTTAACAATTTTGCGCATGTTCAAACTATTTATAGACATAAAGAGCGATTTGGATGCACTACCAGGGCACACTCACTGGAATAAATCGTAGTTCATCTCATTACTCAAGAAGTGTAACTTCTATGATGACACTGTTTTGAAACACGCCCATTCAGTTGCAATGATCAGGTATTCGATGGATATGGCGAAACATGTGGTTAATCCCAAAGAAACATCCGTTGTAACCGCAGATTAGCCAATTGTAGTAATGGCTAAGCAAATTCAGTGGTAATGACCTGATTTGTATGGAGAATATGAGTTAATCGTTATATTTGATTTCACATTGAAATGACTTGTTATAAAATTCTGGGTGATATATTGCGTGGTAGTGGATGAACATGTAACCCTCACTGACGCCAATATTGCAACACCTAGATTCTTTTTATGTATATTCAACTGTACCTAGGACTAGACTCGCGCATCGGCTAACTACATGTGTTTTACTTGAATTGTTAATATCAGATTATGAAAGCTAAACACAGAAATTATAAATTAAGAACTGCTTGTGCTTTTGGTAGTATGCAATTTCATGAGTCAGATTTCGTACTTTACAAATAGTCCATATAAAGCATAATACCGTAGGTCTTGATCGTGTAAATTATGGTCGATCTCCGAGATATGACTTCCCTTCCCGAGCATCATACAAAGGTGGTATTGGAATTTGAAAATGATAATTTCACTGTACGTATGACCTGCAAAGTGTTTTCTTATAGCACAATTTTTTAGGCACTAAAACAGAATAACACAATTGTGAAGGGCGATGTTGTTGCCATAGGTTTAACCGAAGATCCCTTTTAGACAAATGGATGGTGCTTGACCAGAAGTCAATAGGCTAAAAAATGAATTTTAAAAAATTAGCGGTTTGAGTCCCTTTTACAGCAGATGAGGGACACAATGAAGACTCTACGAAAACACAAAAGAATTTCTTTTAAAAGCTTTAAAGTATTTGTAAAGTGATGAGCGAGGTTTGAAATCAATTTCTAGAAGAGTCGCCAGATTTGTAAAACAATTACTCTCTTAATCCATAAAAAACTGATCCTCCGTCTTTGTCTCAGGATGTCACTTTAAACAGCGGTATTAAATCGCTGCAAATGGTTATACTTGAAACATTCTGCGATTTGCCGATCCAAATTCGGACGCATTAATCGTTGGTGAGGCAGCAATGGCTAATTCCAGGCCACCAAGTTGGACAAAAATATAGGATGATTATGCAAATGATGTCATACTACCTTACATAAAATCTTGCATCGATAAGTATTCAGAAGTAGACATTGTATTTGATGTTTACTAAATGAATAATTTAAAGGCTGTGACAAGACAAAGGCAAGACACTTGTGCTTGACGGAAAGGTGTTGGTTCTGGTAGAACACCAAGGGTTTGGAGTAGTTTCTCTGTGTTGATGACAACGACACGAATTTTTTCAAGTGTCTTGACGACAGAATCGCTTCTTTAGAGACTAATAAAGATGTGTATGTTACTCATGGTGAAAATATTCTTTGCAATTTCAATAAGGATACTACCTAGCTATTCCCTTGTAATTATGAAGAATCAGATACAAGAATGTTTGTCCATCTTCGGCATGATTATGAAAATTGTTGTAAAAAGTAATTTTAGGTAGTACTGACACAGGTGTAGTAGTATTAAGAATTGCAGCACTCGCAATATTAGATGGAATAAGTTTTTGATAGGGTTGTGGAAGGAATTAAGACTTTTGATGGCTTCCAAAACGTGACATATCAAATGCGTGTGGTCCTCATGTAGCTGCTCTTCCTTTCGTCCATGCATTCAGTGGATGTGACACTTTGTCGGATTTTCGTGGGAAAGGAAATAGGTCAGTTTGGCTGATATGGGAATTATTTCCAGATGTAACGGACGATTTTTTTCGCTTAAGAATGAAGACACAGACAATAACATCATAGAAGCATTTGTTTGCATCATGTATGACAAAATAACATCAAAATTTGCTGTTAGCGAGGCACGATGTGAATTGTTTGCCAGTTAGCAGCGGCATTATGATGCAGTCCATCTACAACAGGTTTTTTTTCGGGAGCACATAAAAAGAGAAGCATATCAAGGAGGACATGATTAATTGCCAAATGTATAATGAAATATTATTTAACAGCTTAGGTATGAGTTTGCTGTATTCCAGTAATGAGTGTATTTCACGTGTTATATTCTCTTTAACAATCAGTTGTCATGTGTGAAATAACTTTGATTAGTTGATTTGTAAATAAACTTAAGGCTGTTGTGTTTAAAAACAACCATCACATGGAAGGTTGGTTAGCTCCAAAATACAACCCATAGGACCTATACATATAACCCTAGCCAGGATACATTTTTCTTATCAGAGACTTGCTCTTACTTTTGGTAAATCGTTTCATTGAACTGTGTGGGGCTATTCTTATCAGCCAGTTTGGTGAAGTTAAAGCAGTTGTGCATGCGCACACACGTAATCAACTGTCTTATCGAGACCATATGTCATAAAAAGGAAACACATAAAAAACAAAACAGTGCATATACCAGCATGATAACCATCAATTTGAACACAGAAATAAAAGACAACACTTAATTTTAAAAGCAAGTAGTAGTCAACAAATATGAAGGATGCTTGATATAAAAAGATAAAAAAAACTTCATTTCTTTCATCTTTTTGATCAATGCAACCGCAGCAAATTTGGTGTCCAATAAATGTTAAACGTGTTATAATAATCTGCAAAGAGTTTTCTTAGCTGTTTCAAATATATTTGTACTATCACAGTTTCTTCTAAAATATGTTCTGAGTGTAATTAGGGGCGCATAGTATGTTGAAACTTTCCATACACCTACGTTCAACAACATCTGTGATTAGGTCTGTGTAGTGGACTGGTGTTCATTTTTTTTTCACCTAAATGAAGTTAGATATTAACAGACTTTTCTGAATGATTCATGCAGTAGAGTTGAAGTTTCAATACCGTATCTCTGACAACAAGTTGGAAATTTATGTAGATTTTGATTTACGTTGACTATCGACAAAAAACTGTCTACTGCTTTCAATAAAGATTAACTAAGTTTTAAATAAACGCGAGACAGTTGGGTTATCATAACGTTTTGACACTTTTTCGGTTGAAAGTAAACAGTGACAATTTCAAATTTCCACAGCACAGTTTGTGACATAATCAAATCGAATTATATCTTGATCTTAACCTGTAATTCTAATTTTGTTCAAAACTGTACCCAACTTCCTTGTTCCTTCCTTGTTAGCGTCATGGGCAAACCAATCAAAATAACCGGTTATTTGATCACTCGTCTTTACACAGTTAATCTTCGACCTTGAAACACTTCCCGGGTTCTCTTTTGTTAAAAATAACAATCATATGTCCTCAAATTGCCTTACCTTTTAAAAAGACCTAGTACTTGAATTATTTACATATTTTAAAGGTCTATTCATACAATCTTGGATTTTTCTGATCCAGTTATCGAATCTCCAACCATTACGTTTCTTATACATCATCGGCTTTGAAATATTCAGTTTTGAGCGTTCTTGATAAAGGTTAATCCAGCGATTCGAATGCATGGAAGTTGTAAAGTTTTGTTTTTTTATGAATGTTCACAGCACTGGCTCGATATCTCTACCGGCGGACCGGCCCCAGTCTTTCTAAACTAAGTCACTGTGATGAATTATATAGCGAAAATATATACTTTTAGCAAAATAATGAATAACATTTGACGAGGAAGTATTTGCAATAAGTTAACTAAACTTCATGGATGGATATTGTGGTTAAATTTACTAAGAAATCTTTTCGTAACGCTAAAGGGATCTGAGGATTACACTACCTCAAGTTTTTACCATAGTCTTACTTTTATGTTTTGGGAATACGTTTCATAATAGTACTAGCATTTGCAATGGCCTACTCGATGTCACTAGAAATGGGACACACTCTAAGTCTTTGCCAGTTCTCTGAAAATAAGACCAAAAGTACAAGCAAATACTTGGACTGCAAACAAGTATTCTGTACAAATTGTACTTTTAAAATTCACACAAAGGTAAAAGGAACTGATGACCACACTTTCGTGTATAAAAGAAGTTAGGGATACCGTCATTCTGTAGAATTGAGGGATTTTAGTAGTATGAAATGAACGCAGCCTCAAACTCAAAAAGCTTGCTTATTCTGTAAAACATGTAAGCAAGCAGCATGCCTGGTCTGCGTTACAAAATGTATAAAAAACAAAATTATATAGTATTTGAGGATGCATATTAACTTCGAATTGAACGACTGCACTGCAGGCGGTGAAAGTAGAAAACGATTTGAAAACTAGCCAAGAGAGGCAAACATTTAGAATACATATACAAATGGAGGAAAACACAAAACTTTCAAGAATGCTAGAGACCAATCAAATTGCTTGCTCAAATGTACTACAGAATAAGCAAGCTGTTTGAGTTGGGTGCTGCTTACAATTTGTACTTCTAAAATCCTTTCGCTTTCGATGATATAGTTCTCAGACACGTTTAGCGTTACGAAAAGTTTATATGTAAATTTAATCACAATAATTATTGTATTCCAAATATTTTGAGATAGTAATGCTGTCATTTAAGGGAAATGAACAGATTTAGCTAATATTTTTCAAATAATTATCCGAGAGGGTTGTTTTGCTAAGTTTTACAATCAGTTGAAATGTGCGAATCCATCCATGAAGTTTAGTTAACTTATTGTAATTCTTCCTCGTCAAATATTTAATCATTGCTGTTTCAAATCTGTCAATTGTTCGCTTTATAAAGCAACTAAAAATATAATACTTAGTTTTTAAAGACGAAGGTAACCTTGGTCAGACAGGAGAGATATCGACCCAGTGCTGTGAAATATGATCACTAAATCAGTCGAATTCAAATCGTATAGATAGAACTTAAAATATAAATACTTCAATTAATAAATATTAAAAGGTAACGTTTTTTGATGACAAATGATTATTTAACCAAAGATTAACTACACAACGTTTGAATTTTGGAAATATTAAGGCTATTTTTATCTCAGGAATACATTACTTTAACTGTATTCGGCAAAACTTTTAGGAATTTGGTCCTCAATGCTCTTCAACTTCGTACTTTGTTTGGTCTTTTTAACTTTTTGGGGTTCGAGCGTCACTGATGAGTCTTTTGTAGACAAAACGCGCGTCTGGTGTAAATACAAAATTAAATCCTGGTATCTATGATGAAATTATTGTTATTTGACTGAAGATAAATCGGGAAGTGTTATCAAAGACGAGTTAACAAATACACAGTTATATTTATTGGTTTACCCGTGAATCAAATAAGGAAGGAACAAACTAGGATGTAGTTTTGAAGGAAATCAGGATATAATTCAATTTGATTTAGACTCGAACTGAGCAGTGGAAATGTGAAATCAATATTATATCACTGTCTTTGTTTCAATCTGAAAAAGGTTTAAAAAGTTATAATAACCCAACGCAGACCAAATTCTTAATAACTTTCCAACTAGTTACCAGACATACGTTATTGGACCTTCACCCATCACCCCTGTTGTATGAATCATTCAGAAAAGTATGTCGTGTTTAATTCCATACAAATGTTGTAATGGAAGAGAAGATACCAAAAAGACAATAAAATATTTTGTCAGTTTTTATGAACTTCCCAGTTCTTTGTTGTATTTTTATTGATACTATTCGTCAATTGCATTATCAAATGTTGAAATGAATATTGTTCATGAAGTTTAAATGGTATGATTTAAAAGTCTTCAAATACTACAAAGAGTATTTTATACAATCGTTATCGGTTGACAAACATGTATCTATAGTACTTGCTTGTCAAAAATATTTGAATTCATTTTTATAAATGATTTAATAAATATACTTAAATGATCTGTACCTCATTTACAACACATACAACACATATTGTCTGGTACCTATAAATATATAGATATAACTTGGTACATGTACATGAAATACATGAAATAACACATATTACAATTTTAAACATATGCAGTCAATTATCATGTGTATTACATTGGTTGTAACATGAATTACATTGATTTCTAAGTGAAATAAAAACCGATAATTTCACATGTGAAATAAACGGAGTTGTTTCACTCATCTGACGTCATAGAACAGTAAGCGTTGTCAAGACTTTGTCAATAACGTTGGATCAAAACAAATTGCGAATGCGTAGAAAAAGATATAGTTCCTCACATTGCTTACTTTAATTTAAAAAATAACACCAACATTTACCCAATGTAATAAAAAGAATAATGAATCAAAGAATGCAAATATCGTAAAATATTCAACTCGTGACCGAAATTACACTGATAGTTAACTCATACGTGAATTAATGTGTTGTTCGTTTACTCGTTGAATTTTTTTTCTTTCTCTATTTTAATTCTTCGATTAGTTATTCTATAAATATTGATACAAACTGTCATTTATGTGCGAAATATTATATAATTATACCAATAAAACAGAACTAGGTTTCAATCATATCGATCTCAAACAATTGAGCTTTTTCGCCACTATCCCTCCATGTTGTTCCCCTAATGTAAAATTTTCCAGTTGCTGAGAAGGTCATTGAAAATGGGTTTTGTATACCAATGTCCCTGGTATTGTAGTATGACATCAGCTTTCCAGAATTGTTCAAAATATGAAGCGATACCTCGGGATCATCACAGTCCGTTATTATAACGTTGTCAGCTTTTGTTGCAACTATTCCTCTTGGAACGAAATTACGTTTTCCTCGGCCATTATATATATCTATAACGCTTCCATCTTCTCGGTTTAAAACAACCAACCTTCCATCACAATTACAATCTGTTCTGTCTAAAATGAAAACATTTCCATTAGTCGTACTCGCAATTCCCCATGGATAGGTAAACAAACGTTCCATTTTGTTGTCGAACTCAAACGTAGAATGTTTGTTTCCTTCCATGTCCATGAGTATGACTACTCGTTGACCGGATGCTGGATACAGAGGTCCTTTACTTATTGCACTGATAGCTAATTTATTATCCTTTGTTACATGGATACATTTCGGTTCTAGAGAATCTACTGCGAAACGAGAATCAAGAATTTCTTCGCTGTTTTCTGGAATTATTTTAAGCGTATCTCCATCTGTTGACAAGAGAAGGCCATGACCAGGAACGAATGCTAAGCCATAAACCATAATTTCTTTCCTTGATACAATTTTCAGTTGTTCTTCAGCAAGTGTTACTTTCTCCAGTACCTTTTGGTTTATATTTTTACTGTACCACAACGAATGACCAGGACCTGAGGTAAGAAACTGTAAAATATCATATTTGGAAACATATTTTCTAGTTATTTCTAACTTAAGTTTATATGCAAGATTTTCGCTCTCATGGCGAAGTTCGCCTAAAACGCTTTGGTTAAACGCTAAGCCTGGAAGAAACTGAAGTTCTCTTGTTACTGAATATGTTGGCGGTAAACAATCTTCCATCGATTTGGTGACATCAACTATCTTAGCGAAGAACTGAACCATATCATTCGATTCTGTTATATCCTTTGCCTTTTGTCTTTCAGCATTCAACTTTTTCTTGATGTTATTAATTTTAGTCTGTTCGTTTTGAATTGCAATGTCAAATTTTGTATTTCCTGCATCAATGTCAGAAATAAGCCTACTTTCATATTCATCAAATTCCCTTTTTATAAGTGTGACCCGGTCATGAATGGTCTCCTGCATTCTTGAAAGTCTTGTGCTTTCCTCTGTTTTAATTTGATCTAAATGTTTGATTCTCCTCTCTAGTTCTTTGAAGTCGTTTTCTACTTTCCCTTTAACGCAGTGCAGTCTTTCGATTTTAAGTTCATATGCATGCTGAAATTCTACGATTTTATGTTTCTTGTGCATTTTAGTAACACAGGTCGGACATGCTGCTTGCTCACAAGACTTGAAGTGCTACAGAATAAGAAAGCTGTTTGCGTTGGATGCTTCGTACATATTATACTTCTAAAATCCTTCAATTCTACAGAATGCTGCGCCCCAATACTTCTTATATTTACGATAGTATGGTCACCAGTTCCTTTTACCATTGTATGAATTTTAAAAGAACAATTTTCACACAAAAATAGTTTGCACTCCAGGCATTTGATTGTGCATTTGATATTATTTTCACAGAACTGGCAAAGAATTGGAGTCTGTCCTTTTTCTAGTGACTTCAAGCTAGACATTGCGATTACTAGTACTTTTATGAAACGTATAAATCTACCAAAACATATGGTAAACTATGGTAAATACTCTAGAGAAATGTAAAGCACTAACGAATATCTTTCAATATTCGAAAAGGTTGTTATGGTAAGTTTTACAACCAATTATAATGTGCGAATCCATCCATAAAGTTAAATCATTTTAAATACTTCCTCGTGAAAGGTTTATTCACTGTTGTTCCAAATCTCACTGGTATTAAAGAGATAATAGTAACTGCAATTACGATTATCCCAATATGGCGACGGTAGATATAGGTAAAATCTTTACACTCATTTTTCTTAAATGTAGCATGCTTTTGTCAATAGTTACTCAGCTGCAAGGTTTATCTATACCATTACATCATATTTGAATCGTAACGGTGCACTGGAATCGTCTGAGCGCTTTGAAAATTGCCGTTGAAAAAATCGGTATGATAATCGTAACTCTATGGTATTTTTCTTCTTTGATAATCGTAATTTTCTTTATCGGATAATAGTAACTGAAACATAATAAATGTGTCTTTCAGCATTTCAATGGTATTTTGTGTGTTAAAAATGCAAATGTCAAGTTTAACGATGACATAAACGCATATAAAAATAAATGAAGAAACTTACAGGTTAATATCTAGGACAAATTTACTTATATATATTATATATATATATACAGTCATGGGACTAAAGTGAGTTCCCAGTAAAAAAAAGTCCTATCATTTCAACTTGTATATCTATTTATAACTGACAGCAATATGCATAACCTTTTAGTTTAAACATATTTTACTTGCAGAAGTAGCAAAAGGGATTGGACACAAGTTATAACAACATTAGAGACGTCCTCTCCCAATATAAATATAAACACAAAGTACATTAGATAATGGCGGAAAAAAAACACAACATAGGAGTAATGCATGTAATACATACTTCAAAAAAAAATTAGAAATAAAAAGAAAAAAGAAAAAAAAAATACAATATAATAAGGAATAATAATGAAACAACTAGACTAAAGTGAAAGGTTGTAAAGTAGAAATTTAGAATGTTAATTGACTGCTTTAAATCTTTGTGTTATTCTGATATAAGATTGTACGGACTCAAAACGTCTTTGTTTTGCTGAAAAGAAAGGTCACCGTCACCAGCTAAAAGAAGCTCAATGGATATAGCATAACTTTCTAATTTTGAAAACAGTATTTCTCTGGCTTCGTTGTGAAGAGCGCACTGTAAAAAATAGTGTATACTATCCTCAACAGGGTGGCCACAGCTGCATGCGGGACTGGGTTTAATATTAACACGATGTAAATCTGAATTTAAAGAACTGCACATATTTCTCAAACGTGTATGAATGATATTAATTTTCTATCCCCACAACTAAAATAGGAAGGTGGCTGTATCAATTTGGACTTCATCTTTCGTTTAAAAATATTTATGTTTTGGACGTACGTATGTCGGGGGGAAGGCTATTCCATTCAAAAGTAGTGGATGGGAAAAATGATTTTCTAGTTATGTCTAGTCTATAACCGGGTACTACATAATCATTACTGTTTCGCAAATCGTAGTTAGATACTTGACCAGCAAGCGGGGGCATTAAATCACAGAGATAATCAGGGGCAGTCTCATTATGTATAGAATAGAACATATTGAGCATTCTGGATTTTCTTCTGTTCACAAGCAATTGCCAGCCAGTTTCAAAATATATAGCTTCCCGACTAGCAAACACGGGCAACCCAGTTACTAACCTCCCTGCTTCTAACTGAACATGTTCTAAATTGTCGGCTTCTTGTTGAGTACAACCATTCCATAACTCACATGCATATTCCATAACGGGTCTTATAAAAGTTAAATATATACGAGCAAGATAATTTCTATTCAATACATATTTCAATTTTTTAAGAACATTTAATCTCGTGCTTGCACACTTTAAAATATTTTCTATATGTGTATGGAATTTATCATTGGAATCAAAAGTAATCCCTAAGTGTTTATAACAGGAGACAAATTCTACTAATTGGTTTTGAAATTCTATTTCAATATCATCTGGGGAAGTATGGCAGGAGAATATCATAGCCTTTGTCTTATTAGGGTTAAAGTTAATAAGCCAATCTTTAGACCATACTGAAATTTGTTCTAAATCGCTGTTTAAGACATCCTCTATAGTGTAAGGGTTATTGCTGGAATAAGAAAGAGATGTATCATCAGCAAACAATCGAGTTAGACTTGTCAAATTATCAGCTATGTCATTTAAATAAATAAGAAATAGTAGGGGACCTAATACAGAGCCTTGCGGAACTCCTGCATTAGTATTATCAAAAGGCGAATAGGCATTTGAAACGAAAACGCTTTGTGTTCTATTTGAAATATAACTTTCAAACCATTTATACAAATTTCCATCAATACCATACGCTTTTAGTTTTATTAAGAGGCCACTATGCCATACCCTATCAAAAGCTTTCGAGGTATCACATAATATAAGAAATGTTATACAGCGATCATCAAGTGACATGCATATCCTATAATAAATTTCTATTAGCTGGTGAACCTTTTGATATATACATGTACCTGTTAAAGATACGGAAAATGAAGCAGCTGTCGAGACAGCTATTGTGGTACTTAGATATTTTGATTTTTTTTTAAAGTTTCAATGTTGTGTGCGCGTTTAAGTCTGTTTTTGTTTGTTTTTTTAGGGGGGAGGGGGAGGGGAGATTAGCTATATCTCATATCCCAAAAGTGCAATCCTTTCAATTCATTGCTCAAAATGAAAGTCACGTATACCACATTTTCATATGTCATATATATGTTTTGCCTCCAATATCACGTTTATATTAAAATTCTGCGCGAAATGAACAAAAGTTTCCGTCAATAACTTTATAACTGCATTATCGGATTTAACAGTTGATACCTTTATCGGTAGATATGAGTGTTCATATTTCCCTTTTCCTTATAATTCAATAAATATAGCTGTCCATTTTTTCCCCTTTGATTCCCTTTTTTCTATTTTATACTGATATAATATATGATTTTAAAAATTTACTTCAAATGTTTTGATGAAATACCCATGTATTTTAGGACGTTTCTTTAAACAGTGTATGGTAAAGGATCTAAAATAGTTACAGTTTATTGTTACTATTGTTTATTGTTACTTTTGTTTATTGTTACTTTTGTTTATAGTTACTTTTGTTTTTTGGTTTTTTTAGCCTTACCTATAGTCTTAATACGAAGCACTTGACGGACTGAAAAAAATGATAAATTACATCAGAAGGCATAACATGTACATCATCACAGTCGGAACTTGTTTAATTACAAAGATTTTTATAGATTTTACAACAAATATTTTGTGCTTCAGAAAAATACATGACAATTAGGTTAGGCTAATTTTTGTTTTCATTTAATAGAAAATAACTTATTGTATGGCAAGTATGCAAATACAAAAATGTTCCTTGTTTAGTACCTTCAATATTTGTCTCTACAATATCTTCCATGCATATGTATGCATCATACTTTTCATATACCGAGTATTTATGAATTTTTTAATTAGTTTGTTTCTAATATTGCGGAATATGCGTTATTTTATTCTCCACTTTGCAGTCATTCTTTGAATAAGTATTCCTTGTAAGACAATTTAAAGCCACATCAACTTCAATTCTTCATTTTCGGGCTTTTGACCAAACTATAAGAGAACACAAATCCATGTTTGTCAAAGAACTCCACGTTACTTAATTTCATAATACACAAAAAATCCCAACCTTTCTCTATTCTTATATAGCATTAACTGTTTAAAGGATGTCATATTGTTATAATTCAAAATTAAATTTGTGTTGTTTATAGTTATTTTCTGAGATATCGAAATTTCAGTGACAGTCATGACGTAGCTAAAATGCCAAAAAAATATGGTATGATTAACAACGAGACAACTTTCCACAAGAGACCAACATGACTCAGATATTAACAAAAATAGTTCACCGAACGGCCTTCAACAATGAGCAAAGACCATACGGCATAGACAGCTATAAAAGGCTCCGAAATGACAATGTAAAACACTTTAGACGGCATTATTTATTAAAAAAACTAAATTTTATGATATACTAGTATGTAGATATAGGAAGATGTGGTGTGAGTGCCAATGAGATTGAGACATGCAACTCTCTTTCCAAATAACAATTTATAAAAAGGTAAACCATTGTAGGTCAATGTACGGCCTTCAACACGGAGCCTTGGCTCACACCGAACAACAATCTATAAAGGGCCCCAAAATTACTAGTGTAAAAAACAATAGCATAACATCACAACATAGAAAAACACACGTTAAAATATCAATTAGCAGACTTAACTCAATCAAATAACATAAATTAATACACATATGTAGCTGTTTTCCTAAGAACTGTTAATAATATATGCATAAAAAGAAATGTCATAAGATGTTGGAACGTTTCGTAAATAATTCATCGACATAACTTCATTATATGCTATTAGATATATGTTTTAAGTGTCAATATCAATAAAACACTTTCCAGTTACGATTATCTTTCCATTTTTAAATACCATAATTACGATTATCTTTTTTTCCGAGTTACGATTATCATCCCTAATTTTTCGACGGCAATTTTCAAAGCGCTTAGACTAATCCAGTGCACCTTTACGATTCAAATATGATTTACTGGTATAGATAAACCTTGCAGCTGAGTAACTATTGACAAAAGCATGCTACATTTAAGAAAAATGAGTGTAAAGATTTTACCTATATCTACCGTCGCCATATTGGGATAATCGTAATTGCAGTTACTATTATCTCTTTAATACCAGTGAAATCTATTTATATTCGTTTTATTATTTAAAAAAAATATAACACTCAGTTTATAAAGACTGAGGCCCTCTTGGGTAGAAAAATAAAAAAAATCTATTGATATTCGTCATTTTATATTATTATTCTGATCATCGCAAATTTCCTTATTGTTTATTTACTATTGTTTATGAACATATAGACTGGTATTTGTTATATTGTGATTATCCCACAACCAATCTAGATCAAGTATATCTTGCATCATCTTTTGTCAACTTTGTGCATATTAGGTGTAACATGAGGCCTACTTGTCAAAAATACAGCATATGTTATGCTGATCATTATTTTATGTTCACAGTTCCATCTCATTTTATCATATTAGTTAAAGATAAAGGGCAACAATTCAAACATTAGTAAAAAATCGTCATTTCCGGGAAAGAAGCAATGGTTCAAATAGTTTTGATCATATACGAATTTTGTAGCTTTTTGCTGAATATATATTATACATTATTGTATGTTTATCGATTTTTTTATGCAATGCAGTGAAAGACATGATCATGTGCTTCAAGTTTTTTCAAACGTTTACAAATAAAAGCTATTTGACAACATGAAAACGGTAAAAAGATATTTTCCCAAAAGTCCTTGTACCATAATTACCGAACGACATATGATTTGATCTAAGAGCCCACATGGTAACATTTAAGTGTACCCCTATTTTTCGAAACCGTTAATGACGAGAAGCTGTCTTTCTAACAAAATAACAAATAGTCTATATTTTTCATAAAAGGTGTCTTCTTTGATGTATACGAACAAAACTTGAATTTCTATGCAAAACCAAATTACTTTACTTGATACAATTAAAATTTGTTCTTCAGCAAGTGTTACTTTCTCGAGAACGTTTGATTTATATTTTAACTGTACCAAAACGAATTGCTAGGACCAATCAATAGAAAAGAGTTTCGATGTTAAAAGAAACATCCCAAAAACACTGAACTCCGATGAAAATTCGAAAAGTAAAGTTTCTATTCAAATGGCAAAACTAAAAGATAAAACACATCAAACGAATGGACAACAACTGTGCCCCTCTACTTGCCGACTTGTTTCTTTATTATTATGAGGCTGACTTCATGCAGGAACTTCTTAGGAAGAAAGATAAGAAGTTAGCAGTATCCTTTAACTCTACTTTCCGCTATATAGATGACGTTCTTTCACTAAACAATTCAAGATTTGGTGACTATGTAGAACGCATCTATCCCATCGAATTGGAGATAAAGGATACTACAGATACAGTTAAGTCGGCTTCATATCTTGACTTACATCTAGAAATTGACAATGAGGGTCGGTTGAAAACAAAACTTTACGACAAAAGAGATGATTTCAGCTTTCCAATTGTGAACTTTCCATTTCTAAGTAGCAACATTCCAGCAGCACCTGCATACGGGGTATATATCTCCCAATTGATACGATATTCCCGTGCTTGCATTTCCTATCATGATTTTCTTGATATCGGATATGTTCCTTACGTCGTAACTACAATCCCCTTCCCTTTCATGAATGTGACCTACCGAATTAGACTATTTACCGGATTTGTAATCACATAAGCAACACGACGGGTGCCACATATGGAGCAGGATCTGCTTACCCTTCTGGAGCACCTGAGATCACCCCTAGTTTTTGGTGGGGTTCGTGTTGTTTATTCTTTAGTTTTCTATGTTGTGTCGTGTGTGCTATTGTTTTTCTGTTTGTCTTTTTCATTTTTAGCCATGGCGTTGTCAGTTTATTTTAAATTTATGAGTTTGACTGTCCCTTTGGTATCTTTCGTCCCTCTTTCATATAACTGAATTGGTACAGGCATTTTCTTATGAAGAAAATGGTGGATTGAACCTGGTTTTATAGCTACCTAAACCTCTCAATGTACGACAGTCGCATTAAATTCCACTATATTGACAACGATGCATGAAGTAAACATACATACTAGGTAAAATTGTCAAAATGTATCACACAGTCAAAACAAAATTGCACAATGGTGTACATAACTCCTACTACGAACAATTATAAGTCTGAATAATTTTGAAACTCAATATAAGTGGGTAAGGTTGTCATATTTTAACTGATAAAGATGGATTTCTCAAAAAGTTATGCTTAATCAAGAATTATTTGCTGAAGAAAATATAACCATTCTTAAAAAAACAACCTTATACCAATATTTCCGACGCCTTCCTTTGGTCGGTTAAAGATTCGATCTCTAAATCAGTCGAGTTCGAATTGTATGAATAGACCTTACAATATAAGTACTTCGATAGATAAATCTATTTAAAAAGGTAAGATCATTTGACAAATAATTATTGTTATTTAACAGAACATTTAATTGTAAGGGATTGCGACAGTACACATATACTTATTAAAAGCTCAGAAAGAGATTGTTCTAACATTTTAATCATTTATTGGTCCAACAAATACAAAAAGACTATTCTTTATGGCAATCTGTTTATCTATTTATTCTAAATTCAAGATATTTCATAAGCTTTATAATTAGACTCATCTTAGATACCAGGATTACATTTTATACTTACGCCAGACGAGCGTTTCGTCTACAAAAGACTCATCAGTGACGCTCGAATTCAAAAAAGTTAAAAAGGCCAAATAAAGTACGAAGTTGAAGAGCATTTTTGCCAAATACAGTTAAGGTAATCTATTCCTGAGGTAAAAAAGCCTTAATATTTAAAAAAATCTAAAGTTTGGTAATCAGTTTATTTATAAATATGACAATATCAATGATAGTTCATGTCAGCACAGAAGTGATGACTACTGGTCTAGTAATCTCCTCGGGGAATTAAGACTCCACCAGTAGTGTCATCGACCCAGTTGTTGTAAATAAACTCATCATGGATACCAGGATTAAATTTTGTAGTTACACCAGACGCGCGTTTCGTCTACAAAAGACCCACCAGTGACGCTCGAATCCACAAAGGTTAAAAAGGCCAAATAAAGTACGAAGTTGAAGAGCATTGAGGTCTAAATACCTTAAAGTTTTGCCAAATACAGCTAAGGTAATCTATACCTGAGGTAGAACAGCCATAGTATTTAAAAAAATCAAAAGTTTGGTATCAGTTAATTTATAAATATGACCATATCAATGATAATTCATGTCAGCAAAGAAATGCTGACTACTGGGCTAGTAATCCCCTCGGGGAATTAAAACTCCACCAACAGTTGCATCGACCCAATGGTTGTAAATAAACTCATCATAGATACCAAGATTAAATTTTATACTTACGCCAGATGCAAATATCTTATCTTGTTTATAAGATATCTTATATAGTTTCTGAATAATGGAAATGGGGAATGTGTCAAAGAGACAACAACCCGACCATAGAGAAGACAACAGCAGAAGGTCACCATCAGGTCTTCAAAAAACCCAGGTTCAACATACTGTTTTCTTAAAATATCCTGTACCAAGTCAGGAAAATGGCAGTTGGTATCTCATAGTTCGTTTTTGTGTGTGTTGCATTTCCGTTTGTTTCTTGTTGCATTTCAATGTATCTGTTGTTTCGTTGATTTCCTCTATAGGATGATGTATTTCTCTCGGTTCTGATTTGTAAAATTTTTAAACATCTTTAAACGACAAGAAAATTTAGTCCACAAGTTGCACAGAAATCGTCAGTTGGCTCATAAAAGGAGTGATAAGAAGTACCCATTTTGACTTGTTTTTTAATCTATGTCAGCAAAGTATCTACAAATAAGACAACATAGAGGACACCGTCGGGTGACAGTTTGGAGTTATTGCCTTCGTATGAGTAATTTTGAAATTTCGAATGCATGCACTTTATAAATAAAATTGAGAATGGAAACTGGTATATATATATATATATACAACTCGTCTAAACATCAACCCAACAATGTTAGATCTGTAAATTTGCTTTCGCAAATATTTGGTTCTTCCCTCGCCGGGATTCGAACCCATGCTACTGTGATATCGTGACACCAAATCGCCTGCACTGCAGCCGTCCCGCTAGACCACACGACCACCTGGGCTCTTATAAAATAGAGCTTTCACTGGCCGTGTGTTACCTTTCCACGTCAGTTTTAATCTAGCGGCGTACTGCAGTACATGATATTATAAATACAATTATTTTCTCCGACTGTATCTTACATTAATTTGTAGGATCCTTTACTATAGATAATTTAGCTGATCTGTAACAATAACATCTTCATGCCTTATATATCATGTACTGCAGTACGCCGCTAGATTAAAACTGACGTGGAAAGGTAACACACGGCCAGCGAAAGCTCTATTTTATAAGAGCCCAGGTGGTCGTGTGGTCTAGCGGGACGGCTGCAGTGCAGGCGATTTGGTGTCACGATATCACAGTAGCATGGGTTCGAATCCCGGCGAGGGAAGAACCAAAAATTTGCGAAAGCAAATTTACAGATCTAACATTGTTGGGTTGATGTTTAGACGAGTTGTATATATATATATATATATATATATATAAATTCTACTGTTCGAACAGAAAATGGTGAGTCATCTATACTGCAGACACTATTTCGGCGCCTTTGAGGGCTTATATAGTTGTAGAAAATGCTCAATGATCTGACATTAACAGCACTCCTGTTTAAAAGGATATAAAGAGGAAAACAACAAAACATCATAATACAAATTTAAGGTTTAAAGGTACCCCACCCTGTTATGATAATTTTCTTTTTTACGAGAGAAATTTAAGTCTTAGTTTATATTTTATCAATTTTGTAATCAGATTCATGACTTCGTCAAGTGTTTGCTTTGTTTGCATTTTTTTTACCTTACAATTGCAAAAAATGTAAAAATTGTGACTTAAAATTTTGATTATTTCTCTATAATATTGTTTAGGTTTATTAGCCAATAGAATTGCAGTACATGCACTATGGAATGCACACAGAATTTAACATAAAAAATCCATAAACCTGAAAACATTTTACATCGAAAAAAATATTTATGTACGTGGCGGATGAATTTTATCGTATGATAATGCTATTAATATGCCAATAGAATTGAGACCAATTTAACGAACCTGGGTGTATTCAAATACGGTGGACTCGATTTGAAAGTATCGATAAGGGCGTTGAACATTCGCATGTACACAAGTAGTTTTGTTAGTTATGCTTAAGCACATATATATCCGAAAACAGTATTAAATACTTTTTGTATCATTTTTTGTTTGTCTTTTGTAGATTGTTGAGTGCAACATTTTTTAGTTTATTTAAACAGAGGACTTATTCTATGGTTTGGACTTTATTTCAAATTATACATTTATGTTGTATATTTATGTTATCATGTACATGCATTGCAATGTTTGATATATAAAATGAATGGTCATCGTGTCTGAAAAGTTCTAAAGCTAGTGTTTTAGTTATTTCTATTAAGAATGAGATAAGAAACAGATTGGGCTGACGGTATACAATATTATATAGTCTAGTATATAAATAATTTATGTTTGTTTGAGACGAAGAGAATTTAGAAAATAAGTCTAATTTTCAGCTATAAGTTGTATTATTATGTTTTTTAGTAGGATATTATTAACGGTTTCCACATGCAGAGCAGTATTTGCTTACTCTTCCGGAGCACCTGAGACCACACCCAATTATTGATGGGGTTTGTGTTGCTTTGTCGTCAGTTGTCTGTGTTGTGTCTTTTGTAGTATTATTTGTCTGTTTTTTTTCTTTTTTAGCCATGGCGTTGTCAGTTTATTTTCAATCTATGAGTTTGGCTGTCACTTTGGTATCTTTCGCCCCACTTTCATATATTATTTTAAATTATTTCAAAAGAGAAAACTAATAGACAAATTTAAGCAAATAACAAAAAAAGAATATCAATTTAATATGGCAGACAGCAACCAAACACAACCAATGGACTTTATGAACCTGTTTTGGAGTGCTCAAACTGCACCATAACCTTAGACACAAAAACATCTTATATAATTCTGGATTACACAAAAGTGTTTTTCTTTTAAATCACCTGCTCTTCTCTTTTGTTTAAGTGAACATGCACATGTACAATGCATACAAAAAGTTAGCTGCTATTGAGACAAAGGCAAAACTCATAGTGCAACAAAACATGTTGATTACAGACGTAATAATAATAAACTCATATAACACTTACCACTACTAAATGATTAGAAACTTTCAGGAATTGATTCCAGCTACTGTCCAGGTTATGTTAAACACAAATTTTCATCTCCTACTGCTCTGTTCAGTGAAGAGTTTTTACCATTGAAATGAAATGTGAACACATTCCAATCTTTTGGCAGCCGTGAATATTCTCATCACAATGCGGCATTTATACCTATATCCAAGAGAACCTTTACCCGGTAGTGATGATACACGGTGAAAATAAACCATTTTTTCTTTTTTTTCATTTAATTTTGAAGAAGAAAAATGGAATTTAAACTTTTGAATTTTGGAAAAAAATAATATTGTAAATTTTTCATTTTTTTCTTCTTTTATTTTTGAAAAAAAAACAACATTTAAATTTTTATTTCTAAATTTTGGAAAAATTCGATTTTTTTGGTTATAATTATTCCAGATTCAATTTATTCCTTGTTTGTTGCACGCATAGACTAAGTCTGTTGTGTTAGTCCATGCAAGCATGAACTAAGTTAACATTAGTTGCTTTCATCCATGCATACATGGACTAACCTTAGTTCCTAAGTTTTCATGTTTACATAACATGAAAAGGTTTAGTCATACTATCAAGTGTTTGCAATTTATTTCTTAAGGTAAGGTATAATGCACAATATGTCTTAAAATCATAATAAATGGGTACAATATGAAAAAATCAACTAAAAAGAAAAAAAAATAATTACATCAAATTAAAAAAATGATTGAACTAACATCATGAAATTAAGCGGTAAAAAGAAATGGAAGTTTTCTAAACTCGATGTTGATTTCCAGTTTTATTTAATAACTTGTTTAATGTAAAACAAATGATTAAGATATACACAATCTTGACATGTTGGTTTGTACAAACATCTAATATATCCTTTTTGCGAATAAATATACCATCTACACATGATCTACTATTATGTACAGTACATAGACAAATATAAAATTAATTTGTCAGAGCTTAAGCTACAGGACGTAAGATAGGCTCGCAGAAATTTGACATACCTCACAATACATATGTTGTTTTTATCCTGCAATTTACACCAGGCACTTGAAGTTTTAGCTCTTTTAGTCCAAATAGTTGTCTCTGTTTTTCAAAGGAAATGGATATATATAGTTAAAACGCGGACTGATAAAGAAGACTCTAACATGACCTGTTACTAATTTTTTTTATCATATTTCCGTTTGCTCATTATGGAAGCGGAGGTAACAAAGAAAGCAAACAAAATATTTGTAAATCTGTTATTTGTTTAAAAGATTTGAGGATAGAATGAAATTTTGTAACATAGAGGTATAAATCTGAGGAATAAATACAGGTTTGAATTCATAAAAAGGAATGTCCGTCATTATTTGAGAACCTCAATGCTCTTCAATTCGTCCTTTGTTTGATATTTTGATTTTTTCATTCGAGCAACAACGGTGAGTACTATATTAACGAAATTTGCGTCAGGTGTACGAAAACGTAAGCCTGGTATCTATGATGAACTTATTATACAGAATGTCTGATATTACCATTTATTCAACTGAATTCTAATTAATTGGCAAAATGTGCAATTGCTCTATTCAATCCATGCAGTAATAGCATTTACACAACTGTTTTGAAGAAAGAATAATACCATTAGCCTATTGCACAAAGCCATTCACTATCTTTGTGGCTTTGATTGTCGTGGGAGTCAAGTCTTGTAACAACAGTGCAGTCGTTGATTCAATGTCAGAAAAATTATATAAATCACTATTTAATCAACTTGTCTTTTATTGGGATAATGACTTTATTATGGGTAAATTCCACGAAGGTTGAAATTGAAAATGACACGGCTGCGTGTGTCTGATCTAATAGACTAGCTACCATTACTATTTTCTAAATCATATATTATTTTATTAATTTCACCGCAATTTATTAAAGTGCGTGCATTTTTGTGTAAAACTAATAATAACGTTAATGCGTAATAGTTCTATCTTTGGTGGCTTAACTCTTAAAGAAACCCTTTTTAAAGGCAGCTACCCTTTTCATCGACACAAATATATTGTTCTAGTTTTTCTAACGCAAAAATGAAATTATCAATAAAATAAAATACAATAATACAACCAGCTGTCTAAAAACATTTAAAATAATTTTGAAATATTGAAATGCTAATGACTACGTTCATAACGCACACATAACAACAAATAAAAAAGAGGTAAAACAAAAAAGACACAAAAGAAAACTTTAAGATTTTGATAATTTGATATGTCTTAAATAAAATGTGTGATCAGTATAGCATCCCTATTATGCTAAACAATTTCTTAGAGGTTGAACACGAGCAGGACTTATTAAGCTTGATATTAAAAATAAATGATTATAAAGATATGTTTCAATTAATTTGTGAGCACACTGACAGTTTAAAGATTTAAAGAAAAAAGAGGCGAAAGAGAACAAAGGGGCATATTCAAACTCATAACTGGAAAATAAACTGACAAAGTTATGGCATAAATAAAGTGACAAAATCAGTATACCGAATACAAAAGCGAAACTAAAGACTAAGCAATACAGACCTCGCCAAAACTGAAGGTGATCCGAAGTGCTCTGGAAGGGTACACAAATCCTGCTCCACATACGGCACCATCGTGTTGCTTATGTAAGTATAAAACTGGTGATAATTCTAGTTCGGTAGGTCACTTTGCAGGGTATTCAAGGAGAATGAGACTTTAAATGCAGCGATTGAAATATGTCCGTCACCCTCTGTGACACAGATTTTTCACATATTGCAACAAACAAAAACTAGGTGAGCGTACTTATACTGATTTTTTTTATTTTGTTCTTGTATTGTGTTGTTGTTTCTAGTTGAGGGTATGGTTGGCGACTGTAGGCTTGTTCAATCCGTCACATTCCGTGTGTGTGTCCCAAATCAAGATCTTGTGATTCATTTGTTGTCGTTTGATCCTGTAATATGTATCTCGTTTATTGTTTAATAATTTAATTTTGGGTGTAATGCGTCTTCTGATCGGCTGACGTTGTTTTGTTTATCAGCCATTAGACAAAATTTAGTCATGTGACCGTGACGTCATCAACATTTTTTCATGGCTTTAAGATGGAATTTAGAATTACATTATAAGAAATGACTGTATTTTTTTTCTGTCTATTCGAAATAACATTAAAAATGTGGTGCACACTGTTAAATAACCTGCTACGCAATATGTGCAATGTGCAGTGTGCACCACATATTTTATGTTATTTTTTCATAAACAGAAAAAATATTACAGTCATTCCATTAGTATATCGATTGTGTGTTATTCCATTCGTCATGTCAGGGTCTTTTTCTGGTGTTGGCTTTGTTGGTTGTTGACGGCATGAGGTGACCTATGGTTGATAGCTTCAACGTTATTTAAGTCTTATTTCATTACTGACATACTGATGGAGAAATCTTACTTTACCATAAATATATCTTGTCGAAAAGAAGGAATCAGAAGAACTAATAATCAAGTGATTTGCAACAGGAATAAGTCAACCTCAATAGCTGGGAATTAAAAACCTTTTTCAAATTTTAGCAGCTGACATTTGTAAAATTGCTGATTAATTTTGTAAATTGGAAGCTATTGAAACTATTTTGTATGGTCAAATAGAACATGTAGTTTTTAAAATGTAGTCTAATGTTGAAATGAAAACTCAGCCGTTTTAATCATCTTTCCTTTTCTTGTAAGACTTATTTAATAAATAAATGCCAGAGTAGTATAACGCTGTTCAATAAAATTGTGAAAACTATATTAATGTAAGGTTTGGAAGTATATTGTATTAAACAATAATGACTAATTGAACAGATGTATCTAAAATGTTTATGTTATTGTGAAGTTCAAAAACATATAATACGTCTTTTAACATGATTCACGGCGAGCTATCGAGATATCTTTTAGACATAAACAAAGATATTAGTTTTATTTCTGGTGAAGCAAAGCTCTGAAAAAATTAAGTTAACTGTCATATACTTTATACAAATGTTTATTTATGATAAAAAAAAATCACAAAATAAAGACCACTTAAAATGATTGTGATATACTTCCTGTGGAGGTAACGCAATCTTTTTGAATTGAATTTTATTAAATTGTCTTAATTTATGACTTCAAATCACAGAATTCTATTAAACAGAGTAGATGGAATGATATAGTTCAAAATGAAGAGAATATGAACCATGTTACAAATAAGAAGTAACAGTAATATTGGATGTTTAAATCTTAGCTAGATCACATGTAGGGATAAGATTATGGGGTTGTGGTTACGATAATTGGAACATTCGTCATTTGTGAAAAACGGTAAACCAACTCGTTATGGCAGCCGTATAATTCGCAGAAACAATCTATAAACAAAATCAGGCCCTGGAATCTCGTATCAACTGGAAGATATACACTACATAAGCAGGGGCTGCTTGAATATTACTAGATATAAATGGAAAGTTCATAACTATGAAACTGAAATCCACTCTATCGTCGTAAGGTTTTAATCTCAATCGACCCTCATTGTCAGTTACCAGATGTAATTAAAGGTATGAGGAGAATAAACCGTATCTTTTGTATTCTATATTTCATGTTTGGTAGGATAGATGCTTTCAACCAACTTTTTTTTTATAGAGAGGGCATCATCTTTATTCCAGAAAGTGAATCGAAGGATGATCATAACTCATTTGCATTATTCCTACCAAGCTTTTGTATAAAGCCTCATAAGAGTAAGGGAATCAGTCGACAAGAAGAAGATCACAGTAGGTCCCATTTGAATGCGGATTGTTTGGTGAAAAACACAAAGTATATTGTAGGCAGTGCTCGCGACTGTGTACGGACTGTCAAGATTTCCGAGAAGGTAAAATACTCTAAACGACTGGAATTTTATTTTTACTTCTTCTGCTCTGAAATAAAAAAAAATAAACTACAAGGCTTAGTTTAAGATTTTGTTTATTTTTTAAAAATATATACACGCAATGTCTTCTTTAGGAAATATGTTTTATTCGGGTGCTACCTCAATGCTATAATAAATTCATAACTCCTGAAAGTGAATGATAAGTAAAATTACAAAAGTACCGAACTCCAAGATAAATTCAAAAACAGAAATACCTTATCGAATGAAAAACTTAAAAATTCAAACACATCAAACGAATGGAAAACTGTCATATATCTGGTTTGGTACAGACATTTCCTTCTGCAGAAAAAGTAAGTACAACAGTCATAATTGTGTTATTATAATCCTCTTCACTAGAAAACGCACAACTATGTCAACAAAAACACACAAAAAGACATCTACAAGCTCTATAAACAAAAATGAAAGACAATAATGCAAACAGATACCACAGAAAAAGCGGAGACAAAACCTTACTTAGATTTAAGCATGATAACATATTATCTTAAATCAAAAGACACCATTTTCCCTCATACTCTAACACCCGAAATATGTTTCTAATGTCATAAATATGCTTTTTGTCGCTTTTAAAGTCTTACAGTTCGCAAAAAATAATTCCAACGTAAAAGCGTCTCCCCATGGCTCATTTACATAAAAGTTAACATGTTCAATAAAAACATGTTTTTTTAAGTTGTCCTTCATTTTGTTATTTAGAAAATAATATAAAAATTCTGTGTAGTAAATAACACGTTGAAAAATTTGTACTGATTTTCACTGTTACGTTGACAGGCGTTGATAGAACATTTTTGTATGAGGGCGTGACAAACTGCCACTAGTATCCAATCAACTATCCCATTGAAACAAAGTTTAAAATGCGGTGATTCTTGTACAATGGTTATTACACTGTCATAGTTAAATAACATGGTATTTCACATCAAAGGGATGGTCTACACAGCTTATTCACAGTAATTTTTACATTAACAAGTTGCTTTGCAACAAATGCTATGATGCCAGGTGTAATATAGGCATGTGTCAAGGAAAGAACATTGTCTATATATATGCTGCTATTTCTGTTCAGGAAATGCAAAAGTTGTTCTATTTCTGTCAATCTTCCATCAAGCATTTAACAATAAACATTTGAGTGTTGCGTGGAGAAGACTACTGTTTGAATACTTCTACAAGTGAATAGCAGGGGCTGATCCCGGATTTAAGGCTAGGGGTACAAACATGTTTTTAGGTAAAATTATCGAAATATTCTCTATTAAGCTGATGACAACAAATGCTTTGCAAATGTAAAGAGGGAGCTCACGTCCGCCATGCACCCGCCTGATTCCGCCCCTAAAGAGGGACTATATATATATGAACTCTAATATATCATTGATGTTTTCAATCCACGTCCGATTCACACCGTCAGTAGAGTAGTTGGTTTCTACGTAATTCTGACGCCCGTTTCATTGTGCAATAGTCCTGGTTACCAATGCGTTAGTGTTGTAACACCTCAAGTTAATAAATTATATATATTGTAACACGTTAGTTTGATTACTTCAATTAATTGTTTCGAGATAACTATTTGTGATTTGAGAGCAGTATGTTTTCCAAGAACGGATTATAAATAATACATTTAGAGGCTCCTCACATCATCACCCGAAATGTGTGAGAGTTTTAGAAAAGTGACTATTAGTGTTATAGCGGCCATGTTGTTAAATACTCAAGAATATAAGTACGATTGTTCTACCCTTCGGCAGATTTAAATACACAAAACATTTGAAATAACGACATACAAAGAGTAAGACATGCTATGTCAATAATAACTTGCACAACTCTACTCTTTATGTAGTGCAGTATTGTATTTTGAATGGCTTGTTCATAGAATCTATTCCAACGTTTTGTTTGCTATGGATGACATTCAAATTAGAAATCGTAAATTAAAGTAAATAAATTTGAAAGTAAAAAAGTATAAAATATGAGGAGAAGGAAACCATCTAAGGTCATCTAAAGCTATTATAAACGGAATTGAAATCTTAAGGTCAGAGATAATTACAAAGTATATAAACACTCTTGTATTTGACTGCTGCAATTTTTAACGAATTGAATATAGACGATAGGACTGACCAGTGGTTTAGTCAAACAAGTACTCAATAAAGTTGTTTAAAAGAATCGTTAAAACAAAAGACACACAGCAATCCTTTGATAAAACATACTGATATTCTTCAACAGTTCTAATGCAGGTCTGAATCGTCATTCATAAAAAGTAACAATCCTTTAGAATAATGCCCTATAGGTTACCTATCAACTCATTGCTATAAAATTTTAAAAGCTTATATGTGTTAATTTGTAAAACTTCGTGCAGTTGGGATGCAAAATAATTTGATGATTGATAATTAAGGTTTTACACCAAGGGATAAACATTGAATATGTAGCAGTGTTTCTTCGAAATCTGATGTATATGTATCTTAATTTTTCCACACCCAATGATCTTAAATCATTCCATTTAATCTTTTTATTTTCATCCCTAAAATGACATAATATTTTGAGGGGATTGCACAGTACGAACCCCTATAACCTAATAAAACAGATTCGAATGAATGGAATTTAGACTATAATCAGTAGACAAAGCTTATCTTAGTACAAGGTTTAAGCCCACCACATTCTGTTCATAGCCATAATATTTTGTTATCCTAGTGTCGTCTTTAGCTTAGTCTGCTTATCATTCAAGGCTGAACGGTAACTGTGAACAACATTGTGCTATGGTGTTGGATATTCGTATCATATGATGTGTAAGGAATATATCTATGAGTTTGAATGTCCCTCTGGTATCTTTTGTCCCTATTGCATTCTTATAGTTGTTTAAAAAATTTATAAAACGCTCATTGCTAACAAAGTGAGATTAAGTTATGATCTACTTATTAAATGTGTAACGCATTTAAGTTAAATTAAGTTTTTTTTATTCGAGCGTCACTGATGAGTCTTTTGTAGAGGAAACACGTGTCTTGCGCAAATACAAATTTCGATACTGGTTTCTAGAATGAGTTTATTTACAGGTCATTAATTTTAATTTTTCGTTTTTACATCATCATCTACAGTGTTTATATTAAACTTTACACGAATTATCTTAAAAAAAACCCCCAATTTCCTCCTTTGAGTTTTATCTACCATGTCGATGCACTTTAAGCTTGATATATGCGATATGTTTTTTTCTTCTCATTATTGAAGGTCGTACGGTGACCTACATTTGATATCATTGACGTCATTTTGTTACTTATGAAGATTTGTCTCCTTAGCAATCATATCACACCTTCTTATGTTCGTATATATAATTGTACTGCTTTTTACGTGATAACCGGGAATACTTATGTAGGTAGGTTATTTCACCGCATGTATTCCGGCTTAGTGAGTTCAATGCGAATTTTGATATTCTAAAATATGTAGTTTCTTGATTTTTTCGTCAATTTTTTTCAAAATCCTGACGAGTATCAAGCTCTTCATAAAAGTCTATTATATTTCGTTCTTAATTGGCAGATAAAAAATCTACCAAGCTTATTAATAAGTTCAGATAAGTCAATATTCAGATTAATCAATATTCAGATTAGTCAATTTTCTGATTATATATAAATAAAGAAGATGTGGTCAGATTTCCAATGAGACAACTCTTCACAAGAGACCAAATAACAAAGAAATTAACAACTACACGTGTAGGTCACTGATCGGCCTTCAATATTGAGCAAAGGGTATTTCACATGGTCAGCTATAAAAAGGACCCGAACTGACAAATGTAAAACAATTCAAACAAGGAAACTAACATCCTAATTAATGTAAAAAAAAAAAAGATGAACGAAAAAAATATGTAAAACATCAACAAACGTCAACTACTGAACTACATGCTCCTGAGACACGCCCATACAAACTGAATATGGCGAAGTTAAACATGTAAGCGGGATCCAAACCCTCCCCTAACCTGGAACAGTGGCTTAACAGTACAACATAAGAACAAACTATAAAAGTCAGTTGAAAAAGTCTTAATTTATTAGATGGATACACCTAACAGAGTGGATGTGGCCGGGTACTTGTACATTCCAACATAAAAAAGAAACACTAAGTACAGATCTGAGAGTACTCACATTTACTGATAGCTAATTCAAAACCAATAACAACTAATAAAAAAACTAAATTATCAATCAGTACACATTCAACTTCCAATGGACGTCATAAGCATTCAGAGAAAAACACGACCTTGTGCAATATTAGTCAATATTCAAATTTGCCAATGTTCAGATTAGTCAATAGTCATATTCCCTATCTTATTTCTCTTCTGAAAGAAACAAAACTTTACAGAAAGTTACCGAAATAATGATTTTGAGAACTTTAACCAAAAATAAATAACCCGTTTGTCATGCTCAGCATTTACGAAATTTATCACATCACAAAAGTTGCAACCGACCTTATCACTTTTTGCTCTGAAATAGCGTTTTGTAATCGTTTTGAATCACACTTGGCAGGCGTTATGTAAGAAAAGAAATTATCAAAATTCTTTGCTTTGTTTCAATAGGTTTGAAACATGGCAACAAGTTCAGATTCTTGCTTCTAATAAGTTTCTATGAAGAATCTACTCAGGTCAGGCTTAGTAATTGATGTCAGATGTTCGGACTCCTTGTTTTTTTTTCCCTACAACACAGGATAAATATTTTGCCCCATAAGTTAACACCCTTTTTTTCTTTTCATATAGGACTGCAATAGCTCATCAAAGGTAATTTTCATTTAAGCTGATTCTAGATTTCTTTTCTTTCGATTTGAAACACGATTAATATCAATGCAAATATAAGGTTAAACTCCGATGCAGCTGTAAATATCACATTGAAAAGGAGATCCATAAACTATCAATACTTTTAACTTATTTTGTTCCTTAACTAATGTTCTTCCGACTTAGTATCATTTTGAATTTTAGATTTTATTAATTTCTCTTAAGTACATCCTTAAGACTTTTGTTTCAAAATCTGAAAGGTTAGTATGTTTCATTCGTGCATGTATAATTGAAATTGAGTGATATGTCTATTTTCAAGGAAAAATATGACGTCAAGAATACAGAAAGTGAAAAACCGATTAAAACTCATCGACCTTTATTATTTTTCATAAAGAATAATGCATTAGTCAAGACATAAAAAACTATTCGTCATATATTTTAGGAAGTACTTTACTTTTGTGAGGAAAAAGATATAAAAATACGATATACTTTGATTAAAAAGAGCAAAATTTAAAGACTTTGTTTTTAGACTTTTCATAAGAATATCTAGTAGGAGTATTTAGATATTCCAATAGTTTATTGAAAAATCTACGTTTTTTGTTGGAATTCAGAGAATTTTGGCAATTGAATCTTTTTACACCATAACTGAAACCAACAAATTTAATGAAGTTCAAATACTTGATATTCTTTGTATATTGCACATGTGAATATCTTTGATGAATTTTTAAAAGAAATAATCGCGAAAATAATGGTATCTGATGTTGAAAAGATGGATTCTGTGTAATTGTAGAAAAGGTGACACGATTTTAAAGTCTTGTATGATTTTTTTTTTGTTATTTTCTGTTCTTTTTGCCATGTCAATGTCAGGGTTTTATTTCGACTTTTGATTTTGAAAATCCTATTGGTATCTTGTTTTTCTCTCTTTTGTATGAAAGCCATATAAACAGACTCAGTATATGTGGTTAAAACTTTGAGCGGAGGTGCAAACATATGTGGTATGGGGAGCAAGGGGTGCTCGGCCAATGAGCTATCCTGTTGTAAGTGTTGTTTTATAATGTGTTCACCAACTACTAGTAATGATATTTTTGTCATTTTAGCGTCTCGATAGTCTCACGATCTTAAACGTTTTGCCAACATTATATAAGTCTGTATAGTTGACATACAATTAATTATGCAACAGATTTCTCATATTATATCATAATTATATTAATGTCATCACATAGATAGACGAAATAGAAGTCAATAATAAAATCTGAAGGAAAAAATACAAGGAATTAACAATTTGTTTTGCGACTGAATCTTTATTTACTGAAATTTACCTAGATTCGAAGACCATTACAATACCAATGGGCTATTTATTTCACATAGCAGTTGAATTGAATTGATCTTTCATAACGTTCACCTGGGGTTGGGTGATTTTGTATATTTGCTAGTGAAAATTAAAATAACAAAAATGCCGATCTACAATGAAATTCAAAACGAAAAGTCCCTTAACAAACGGTAAAATCGAAAGCTGAAACACAAAAAAAACGAACGAAACTGTCATATTTTTTACTTGATATAGGCATTTCCTTATGTAGAAAAAAATGTACGCTGTATAACCTAATGCATTGTAATGCTTTATTTAAAAATACTTCATGTTAAGTTTATACAAAAATATCTGGTTTTTTTTTTCATTGTGTAGGGATATAAATAATCGTTTTTTATAACTATTCTATTTTTAAAGTGTGAAATTTGGTTAAAACAGGAGAAGAATTGATCTTCCTTTTTTGAAGAGAGAACCTGGAGAACCTTTTACTTGATACTAATGTTAATAAATATTACTGTAAAATGTGAAGAAATATTAATATATTATGTTTATAGCATCGTACGTAGATCACACGGATATATTATCGGAGTCCGAAGAAGAAGAGCATGCATTGTTAGTTTTTGAACAATATTACAGTTTACAGTAAATACAAATTAGTTAAAATAAGACAAAAAAGTTGTAGCTTTAGTAAAAAGAAATATAAGATTTTTTAAATCTAATGGTTAGAAAATAGATATCTTAGATTCATACTCTTAAGTGGTTATTTTGGCTAGATGCCACGTTTTATTCAGCTAGAAAGCAACATTTAATTGAAAAGTCAAAAAATGTTTGCTTTATAAAGAAAAAAAATAGAAAAAGAAATTTGCAACTCCACTTGATGTTATGGTTAGATTCTTTAAATTTCTAATAACACCAATACTGATTTACTGAAGTATTGGGATTTGAGAAAAAAGTGTTATTAGAGAGGATGAACTTGCAATTTTGCCAATAAATCTGTATGGGAGAAACACAACCCTGAAAATGGTTTATATGGAACTCGGTCGCTTTCCCGTTGAAATTGAAATTAAGTCGCTAGGATCAAGTTTAATAGTGCTATAAAAAAGAAGATGTGGCATGATTGCACTTGCGACAACTGTCCACAAGAGACCAAAATGACACAAACATTAACAACTATAGGTCACCGTACGGCCTTCAACAATGAGCCCATACCCGCATAGACAGCTATAAAAGGCCCCGAAATGACAATGTAAAACAATTCAAACGAGAAAACAAACGGCCTTATTTATATAAAAAAATGATGATTGCTGTTCTTTCAAATGAAGATAAAATATCTCAAGTGTATATACACTTGTAGTATAGCATCAACAGCGTAAAGCTTAAACCCTTAAATGAATGCACGCCTTAAATAAATTATTGCCGAATGTAGTCATATTCATATAAGGAAAGAGCATATAACTATTGAAAGTTAATAATCAAAATCTTGTGTCAAACATAAACTTGTTAATCAACATATACGACACTTTTTTTCTGCAATTGTAAGCTCATCAAGAGAGGATTTTATAGTGTATGTGAAACTATGTTTCAATAAGAATCCTGTCTTAAAAGACAAGCACGCACAAACTGAAATATATTATTTATGGCAAAATTTAGATGTTCAAATCTTAAATTTCCAATTGAAAAAGGGAGATGAATGAAGATTTGAAAGAGAGGTAGGATACGCCATCTTAAGTCTGTTAACAAGATACGGGCAAAGAATACCATTATCTTTTTGTTTGTTCATGCCCTATGATATCACTTTCCAGACAGCGTTTTAAACCGTATTTAGACTTCATTCTTCAAGACAAACATTGATCTGTTTACTTAAATATCGTAACATACAGATGTAAAAGAAGATATATACGATTCTTATAAATATTTATAATTTGTTTGAAAATGTAAAATATTTCCACATAATTATATGTATCATATGTACTCATTCGGGTAGATAAAACACCTTGTACATACAAATATGATCACGTTTCGTGATTCAACATGGATAACAAAAGAAAATGAATAAGACTTCAATGAATGAATGAAAAAACAAGATGACAAATTTTAATGAAATAGTCCAATTAAGAGGTTGATGGTTTGATTTGTTCTAATATTACATCTAGACATGCTATTATAGAATTCCTGCTGAACCATATACTTTAAATGCTTCATGTGGTCAAATACAAATACGATTATCAACAAATACAAATGCGATTATCAAACATTTGCTATAGCAAACTAATGAAATTAGGGAATTAGTTTCAGTTATAAAATTTGATCTGAAAGATATACCGATATAAGCTTAAATATATCGGTCTTTGTTCATGATATCGTATCATCGTTAAAATAAAAGATGCAAGATGATAAATCGCAAACTAACATGAAATCAATAAATGCCAATATAAATGATATAATATTATAGGGATTGTTTCTTTGAAATTTAAATTCAAACATCGCAATATAATCAAGAATGTTTCAGATTTGTTGCCAAAATATCCTGTACTTTTACATATTATTTTCCATATTTTAAATACGGGAATTTAAATTTCAAAGGAGTATGTTCGATAAAGCCCCAATACGGCCCCTATTTCTAGCACTGTTTTGAAAATGACTAGATAAGAAAAAATATGTATTTTTGAAGAATAATGCACTCCGATACAATAAATTGAGAATGGATATAGGGAATAAAAGATAATATAAATTGAAACATTGATGATGTTCTTTCCAATTATAATCCCATTTTTTCTGATGTGGTTCAATTAATATATCCTCCAAAACTAGAAGTTTAAGAAACAACACACATGGCGTCCTCCGCCTCATTTTTATACTTTACCTCAAAATTGAAATATGGAATATATATTTATTACCCCTATTTGGTATTCCAGATCTTGCAGCTTCGACTTAGACTTTATAATACGTCAACAGTGTCTGAACAGAAAGTTGACGAACAAGGGTTTTGTCAAAGAACGTCTCTCTTTTTTTCCAGAATATAACAAGATCTTATTACTGTACGTTTTTTGATTGAGTTAAGCCTGCCAATTGATATTTTATCGTGTGTTTTTCTATGTTGTGATGTTATGCTATTGTTTCAGAAAAAGGGATAAGGTTTGGATCCACTAAAACGTTTAATGCCGCTGCAAATGTTTGCACCTGTCCTAAGTCAGGAATCTGATGTACAGTAGTTGTCGTTTGTTTATGTAATTTATGCGTTTTGTTATTTGATTTTGCCATGTGATTATGGACGATCCCAATTGATCTTCCTCTAAGTTCAGTATTTTTGTGATTTTACTTTTTATACGTGTTTCTCGTTTCTCGTTTTTTCAAATTTTATATAGATTAGACCGTTGGTTTTCCCATTTGAATGATTTTACACTAGTAATTTTGGGGCCCTATATAGCTTGTTGTTCGGTGTGAGCCAAGGCTCCGTGTTGAAGGCCGTACATTGACCTATAATGGTTTACTTTTTTAAAATTGTTATTTGGATGGAGAGTTGTCTCATTGGCACTCACACCACATCTTCCTATATCTACTTGTTGATAATTATTTGGAATCAACTTCACAAATAATTCATTATGGCCTCAAGCATAGATTCTAGGTTATGATGTTAAGTCTTGGTAATATTCCTTTGGCGGGCACAGTACTTTTCCGTCATTGTGTTATTATAATATTGACATTTTTTAGTTCTAAACTTTCGTAATTGCATTTGAACTTTGTCTGCGCTTTTTTTTTTCTTTGTTGACACATTTGTTTGTTTTTATAATGCTTAAGATTATAACACAACGTTGACCACCGTACTCCAATTTTTGACATTTTCACAATTATGGCTGTTTGTTTTTTTAACATACTGTTGTCAATATCATAGAATTTTCTGAAAATGTCATACAAGTGAGAAGTTAACTTAGCTATTAAACCAGGTTTAGTTCGCCATTTTCTACAAAAGAAAATGCATGTTTCTAGTCGGGAATCTGCCAGTTGTTTTCCATTTGTTTTACATGTTGGAGGTTTTGATCTATCGTTTCGTTTTGAGTTTAACTTGGTAATATTTTACTGTTTTGTTTTAGGAGCCGTACAACGAATGTCACACGTTGAGGTAGATTTTCTCACCCTCAAGAACCCTGCACCTACTTCTAGTTAAGTTTGAATGTTGCTCTTGTTATTTTTCTTAGTTGTTAGTGTTGTTATTTTGGTTTTTATTGGTAATGTCTTAAAATTTGTTTTAATTTCAATACTTCACATTCGATCAGGTTTCAGGGTTAGAACATTTACATGATCGATGGTTTAAGAATATGGTGATTTCTTAGGGTTGGATAAGAGTCAATAACCAAATGGTTTATGAATGTAGTGATGTTTTAGGGATGAATAACAGTCAATTACCAATCGGCTATTGCTTGATGTCGGATCAATTGAAAAATACATTATCAACATATTGTATATAATGGTATGCAACTGTCATGCAATTGAGAGGTTTAGCTGCCTACAAAACCAGGTTAAGCCCATCATTTTCTACGTAATGTTCTATTCGTTCGATTAGTTTGAGCGTTTAAATTTTGCCAATTGTTAATGGGACTTCCCGTTTAGTAGTTTTCTTGGAGTTGGGTATTTTTGTTATTTCACTATACAAACAAAGTGTTTAAACTCTTCAATTTATGAACAGTAATTACCGAATGAGTCAGTTCAAGCTAAATGACATTGGGTGCAGTTAAAACAATTGTGTGACTCTATTTCAGCAACAAAAGATGCTTGATTTTAGATAAAGAAAATATTGTAAGCCAATCATAGATTACTGAAAAGCAATATTTTGTATAAAAGAAAGGGAAAATATAGCCTTCTCATTCATTTCAAGAATTGTTCTGAGAAATGACAGACGACGTGCATCATAAATGGAAGGCCAAAAGAATGCTTGGGCAATATGTATTTTTGTATAAAATATCCGTTCACTGTTTTTGTTCTTTATAATATTTTTTTCACATCATTTCCTTACATGCACTGCTTGTTTATCTTTTGTTTTCATGACTGAAAGGTTTTCTTGTTTGAATGGTTTTACATAAGTATTTTTTGGTCCCTTTATAACCTATAACTATAACCTGGGATAATGGCGTTACATACATATTTGTAAAATTCTCTGTTTTTTGTCGGTGGAAGAAATTGGAGAGTCATCAATACTGCTAAATCAATTGGACTCTAGTTCGTTGTATGCTTCAACTACTGTTTACGCAGTGAAATAACAATGACTATATAACACTTTGTTTATTACGATGGAGGTGTGTTTGATTTAAGACGTAAAAAAAGATGTAGTTGTTGAATTTTTACGTCGTCTGTTTCAAATACAATTGTTTTCAAAATGTTAGAATATTGAACTGTCGTAAGAGTTGCATTATCAATAAATGTTATAAGAAAACAACAGTACATGGTGTTGAAGCATACGCTTTATAAAACAAAGATTCACATGCTACCTATTTTAAAGCTCTGTACAAATGAAAACGAATTACAATGAATGGTCATATGCTGTTGATATTAAAAGTATAAACAATTAAAGGAATAGACATATCCTTAACTTTTTGAATAAATTTGTGTAAAACAATACAGTAATGGAAATATGATTTGAATGGAGTTTTATTATTTTCTTTTATTCACTCATATTTCTACTTTGTCAGTTAACGTACACAAAATAAGAAACATATGTTCTCAAGAAAACTAAGAACGAAAAGTGAATTAAAACCTGTAATAAAGTAATAACAATAGAAGGTACCACAAGGAAATTAAGATATAAAAATCAAATAAATCATATTAAACATTGTTTTTATCGCTTTCATCTCATTGTTTAGCCATTAATTGAATTCTTTATTTATGAAATGAGTTTTACTATCATTTTCCAAGAGTAATACGGGAATATTTTTCAATATCGACCTTTAATATTTGCGTTTCGAATTCTCATAAAGGTAAAATCTTTCAATAAGATGTTATAAGCAAACACATAATTCAGTGCACGGGAAAACAGTTGACACGGCAATGTTCATATGCTTACATTAGCTTAAAACATGTTCACAAAAACGTTACATATGTTATCGATAACTTTTCCATCTTTAAGAAATAAAATGATATTAAATAAACCAATATACCATATGAAATATTAACTGATTTTATACGAAACTAAATATTCCTTTAATTGCCTACATTTCTTTCGCATTTATCAAATTATAGAAAAAAGCTGCTGAAGCGAAAGGAAGAACTAGTAGAAATTCAGTGTTTTTTAGATTTATTATGTGTGAGTGAGTTTGTCACTCCTCCAATAATATTAAATTATTCATTTATATCAGGAACGCAATATCAGATAGAAAAATACCAAAGAACAGAGGACTACTAAATATCGCGTGAGAATTTTTTTGACGTTACAGACATGAATGACAACGTAATTGCAGGTATCCCCCACACATAAGGATAGTAATGAAGCAAGCATTCATTATAAAATCAGTCAGCTAATGAAGATGTGGACTTACGTCTTTAGCAGGTAAATACCACATTTTTCAAGTTTGAAATATTACTTTTATTTTAAAACTTTTTCACTACTATAAAGTTGTTTGGATAAAATATTAGCAAGTTATTTTTTTTAAATTCTATTTAATATTCATATTCAAACCAAATTTGATATTCACTTATTTATTATTTAATTTTCACTAATTTTAATTTTTGTATTCCTTTCAAATATACTCGAAAATTGTTCCAATAGATTTCGTAAGTTACCATACATATGAGAGTCTATGGCTATAAACATGAAATTATTAATCTGTCCAAGAAAACATTTACCTTTAATGGATGTTTATTTCATATATAATTCTTTGTCATTTGATATGTAACATCATAACATCGTCAGGTAAAAATAATCGTAGACTCTTCCATTTTTTCACATCAAACCAATAATTTAAAGACGCCATTGACAGTTGATTTGAAGTACATTTACAACTATAGTAGATACATTGAAGTCTTTGTTTCCATTTTTCAGAAGAAAAGGTGCAATGTTTTTCTTGGTTTGTCTTTACATATTCCATACAAGTAAGTATGCTTTATTTATCTCTCTCTTTACTAGTATATAAAAACATTTTTCAAAGGACTATGAATGTTACAAGCCCATTTTCTGAAGATTCTTTAACTATTTTGAGCTGTTGTAATTTTTTTTAGTCTTTTATTTTTACCAGCTTTTAAGTGAAAATGATAAAAAAAAAATTATTACGAAAAATCATTATAAGTGAAAGCCAATTACATATTCTTTTAATCCTGTGATCATTTCCCAGGACTCAGACCTGCATGTAATGGTATCTTGATAAATCATAGTCTAAAGTCCAGAGGTAATGTGGTATTTATTTGTGATATGTCCTTAGCAATGCTAAAGGTCTAAAATATACACCAAAATAACATACATATAACATATTTTGCTGCATCAGATGTCAATTTCGACAATACATGTCTCTTCAAAATTAGCTGAAGGATAAAGCGAGTTTAGAGAAAAAAAATTGGAATGTTTCATAGTGCCCTAAATAATATAAGGAGACCTTCAAATCTAGTTTAAATATGCATTGTCATTCACATAAAACGCCCAAATTATCCTAGTCATTACACACATATCTTAAGGATGTACTAAGGTGAGGTTTTGGAATTCGTGTCAAATTTTCGGACTCCTTGGTGTTTTTCCTTATAAAACAAGGTAAAATGTTTTGCCCCATAACACCTATTTATTTTTTCATATGACCAAATAGCTCATGAAAGGTCATTTACCAAAATTTTAGAAGATTCTTAATTTTCTTTCTTTTGTTTTGGGACCTAAATAATACCAATGCAAACATGAGGTTAAAGTCCGAGTAAGCTTTTTCCGCCATATTTTAAATCTCAAATATCTCAAAAAGGAGGTCCATGACCTATCACTATTTTTGCTTATTTTCATCCTTTAAGAATGCCCTACCAGCTTATAGTATCAATTTTAAATTCTTGATTTATTAATTTTCACCTAACGTCACCTAAGTACATCATTTTAAGACAATATCAACGCTCATGTGCATTCAATAAACTTTTGCGTGTTTGACATCATGGTTAAAAAAAGTACTTAAACTTAAATTAAGATATTTTCATGCCCCACCTACGATAGTAGAGGGGCATTATGTTTTCTGGTCTGTGCCTCCGTTCGTCTGTGCGTCCGTTCGTGCGTCCTTCTGTGCGTCCGTGCGTCCGTCTGTGCGTTCGTTCGCTTCAGGTTAAAGTTTTTGGTCAAGGTAGGTTTTGAAGAAGTTGAAGTCTAATCAACTTGAAACTTAGTACACATGTTCCCTATGATGTGATCTTTCTAATTTTAATTCCAAATTAAAGTTTTGACCCTAATTTCACGGTCCACTGAACATAGAAAATGGTAGTGCGAGTGGGGCATCCGTGTACTTGGGACACATTCTTGTTATGAAAATATTTTGATTTGAAACTACTGGATATGAATAAAACACCAATTGCTGATATTCAGTTGAAATGGATTTAGAATGAATATAGTAATAAGTAGAATAACGAAAATACCGAATTCCGAGGAAAACTAAGAACGGAAAGTTCCCAAAGCAAATGGCAAAATCAAAATCTCAAACACATCAACCGAATGTCAAACTGTCATATTCCTGACTTGGTACAGGCATTTTCCTTTGTGGAAAATGGTGGATTAAAACTATAATTTGTACAAAACGATAACTTGTACACAACACATGTATTAAAGACCGGGGCTTACTAGTACATAACAGTACATAAAGAGAAGTCCGAAAGTATTAAAGGGCCAACAAAAAGTTCGGTGTTTGATGTTTTCCCTGTGACAAAAAGATTATGAAAAGAAATATAATACTACATAAAGAGGACTGTTAAAACATTTGACTGTACTGAGTTAAAAGTAAACGCGTATATCTTATATAAATTGAATCATTTACAATCATGTAACTTGTTGTATACTAATACCATTAAAATTTTGATGTAAGTGGCTTAATATTTCTAGTAATGCATATTTTTTTTATTGTCCAAGAAATTGTTTTATAACGATTAAAATAATTTAGTTACATTTATATTGAGTCATGCTTCTATTTTTACGTCACAAAAGGATTTTAGATTTACAATGAAAACAACACTAGGATCATATATGTAATCAAACTATCTGAAGAAAATAATGCTTGAAATAGAAAGAAACTTATTTATTAACTCAGCAAAAAGAAAGATTATACAGGTTTCTCAAATTCAATTCCTAAACTTTAAATTGAATAAGATCAATGTATTGCAATACCGAGTATAGAATCTGTTATTGGTATAAGCTCTCAATTGAATATGATGCTTTTAAGCGATAAAACATTGTATTGCTAACAAAGGAATACATTTTGTGCAATAAGGTTGCTAATGTAGTAGAATAAAGCTTCTTCACCATTGCATATGGAGTCAGTATCATCTACTTGGTACTTAATAAATATGAAATGACGGTCACAACTTGAAGATTAATGGCTTTTCAATGATGACATTTATAAATCTAGTAAAAATTACCATAAAATGAAGTATATGATAATTCTCTTAAATCTATTCTACCAATTACACATATATTAGTAGTCACTGAGACGAATTGTCCGTAATGTTGGTCATTTGTTATTTGCCTGATGTCTTTGTACGTTGACCATACGTTAATAACATTCATAAGTACATATAAGACACAATGTTAGCCATTTGTCACAATCATTATATTCGCAAATTCCACAAAGTGCATACCAAAGGTTATAATTTTAGGTTGTAAATCTGAATGAAATTATACTGATCGTTTTTCTTATGAGTAATTAAAGATAAAACATCAGACACAGTGATTTGGTGATTAATAACAGTTATCAAATAAGTACTCAATAGATGTAGAGAGTCATTTTCAGTTGCCTCTAAGACAGCTAATTCAATGCTTATTAATTTGTGCAACATATCGTAGTAAAAATCTTCAGTATTTTCAAAATATTAAAATAATACATGATATGCAACTAAATAAAAATTAAATTTTAGCACGAATTCAACTATTAAGTTATGCAAGGCATCGATTCAGAAGATTCAGTATCCAAAATTAGCGATAATGTGACTATATGATTCCCATGTGTTGCTTGGACTGGTATTTTCAAAATATTGTAAAAAGATAGAGACTAAATGTTGGTTACGTGAGTGCGTCACTATTTGTGATGATAGCGTCACTATTTGTGAGGAGTGCGTCACTATTTGTGATGCACTGTGATGTTTGTCGTTGATTTATTATGTTCGTTGTTGTTCTGCGGTTAACATGTTGTGTCGATGATTATAGTATTTGTTTGAGCGTTTTTCTGTGATGAGTGTTTTTGCGGGTGTTTGTGCTGTATTTCTGTAACGTAGCGTTGTCCCTTTAGCGATATTTGTTAACATTGTCATATAAGCAGGAGGTTTGGCTAGCCATACAATCCGGTTCAACCTATCATTTGTGCTTTAAATATCCTGTACCAAGTCAGGAATATGAAAGTTGTCATCAGATAGTTCGTTTCTATGTATGTTGGCGTTTGTTAGTGTTGCACTCCAGTGTGCCTGTTGATCGTTTGTTTTCCTCTTTAATTGGTTTGTTCATCTTTGTTTTAGTTTTCACTCATTCGTTTCATTACTTTTTTACACCTGCATGCTACTATTGCCTTTATTTATTACAGACAGTGGTAATGATAACTAAAACTTTATTTCCAATTGTCAATAAATTGTCAGATATTTTGCCTTCGAGCATCACTGAAGAAACATTGATTGTCGAAATACACATCTGGTGCAATACATGGCATTTAAAATAATACTTGATATACAACTAGATGAAAAATAAAATTTTATTCCGTTTAATGGCGTTAATGTGATGTAGTTATTCTGACAGACTGACAGACACACAAGAATTAAGCACGATTGTCAACCTGTAAAAAAGGGGTCAACTAGGAAACAGTGTAGTTAGAATAGCATAGGTTCTTGTTTTTATATACCAAGGTATTTTGGATATTTCAAAGGTAAAGTACTTTTCAAAAGATAACAATATAATTTTTTGTACGTGACCGTGCTCTTGCCAGTATAATAGCTTTGTGCAATTTTTGAAATAGCAGCAATTTTCTTATCTTGTTAGCAGTATCCCTTATTCCAGAAAATTCTGATTTGACATCAAACCATTAAATTATCAACATGAAAATATAAACTCCATCTGCACCTAAAACAATTTTGTTGCATACAAAATGGGAAAATGGCAGACGGTAAAGTTTAATTCTTAACCGATTTTCACTTTTTAAATTTAAATTGTGCGCATAAGTTTCAAAAATTTGTGTGCATAACTTTCAAAAATAGTTCGCACGACTTTCAAACTTGTGCGAATCAGTCAACTTTGTTTGAAAGTCGTGGTCGCTAGTTTTTAAACGACCGCAAACGTTTCTTGGTGTCGTATATTGGTATGATGACGTCTCAGTCGATCTCTATGAAATTTTCCAGATGGTTCAATATCAAAATAGGAAGCTTGGGATTGATTTTCGGGGTTTTGGTACCATCACTCAGGTAAAGAAGAATTGGGGACCAAAGAGGGCCAATAAGAAGTTTTTATGCAGTTTCCTGACAATTACTTTTATTAAAGTGATTGGTTATCTCTGTTATTCTAGCACAAGGAACCATACTATAAATGGAAAGTTTGGGGGTAATAACTCCAAGAAGGGTTCAAATAATTCAATTGCACAGTATTGCGCAATATCACCATGTTGCACAATATCAAGAAATCTCCAATTACACAGTATTGCGCAATAGCAAACACTCTTCAATTTTACAGTATTGCATAATAAATCTTCAATTACACATAATTGCGTCATAGCAAAATTGCCAAATAACAGAAAATCTTCAATTGCACAAGTTGTCGCATTAGCAAGAACTGTTCAATTCCACAGTATTGCGCAATAAGCAAAAAAATGTCTGATCTCAAAGTATTTTAGCAAGAAATGATTGCCAATGAGACAGCTCTCCACAAGAGACCAACGTGAAACAGAAATTAACAACTATAGGTCACTGTACGGCCTTCAACAATGAGCAAAGCCCATACTGCATAGTCAGCTATAAAAGGCCCTGAAATGACAATGTAAAACAATTCAAAAGAGAAAATTTAAGTACAAAAAAATACGAAACACAAATATGTAACACATTAACAAACAACAACCACTGAATTACAGGCTCCTGACTTGGGACAGGCACATACATACATAATGTGGTGGGGTTAAACATGTTAGCTGGATTTTGCCTATTTCAATTTTTTAAGATCTTTGGCTGCATTTATTATGTGTCAGAAACCTATATTATGTCAAAAACTTGATCAAAATCCATTCAAACTGTATCAAACTTCAATAGTGTGTCCAAAAATGCACCAACTGTTCAGTGTTTTACCTCAGCGGTCGTATCAGGCTGCGATCGGCGAAGCATTTTTTTTAAAAGTTGTACACGAGTATAAATTCGGCACGATTTTTCAAACTGGTCTGCATCACATTAAACCTCTGGCAAAAGAAAATATCCATTTTATTTACATGGCACTTAAGAGACTCCATAAATGTTTGACAATCTCTTCATATTTGTAATTTATTTGGTGATCAATCTCTGCATTACCTTGTCCCGCAAAATTAAACAATGTTCTTTCAAGTTGGCATTAATGAAAAGGGATACAACTGCAATGAAATGTTTGTATTCTTCGGAAATTTATTTTAATCAGATTTTTGTTTAAGTGCTAATTCAGCAGAAATTAGGGACATCACATGTATAGAAAAGAATGTATGATATTGAAATAAATTTGACCTAACAATACTTGTATTCAAAACCGTCCCTGATGGGGGGAAAACCGAGGAGATAGGACCTTCAACGGGACTTTGGGTTTAGTTTGGGTTCGGGTGTGATTAAGCTCGGGATTGCGGGATTGACCCTTTCGGGATAAGGGAATCTTTTTTTCTAATTTCGCGATGTCGGGATTTAAATTTATTTAAAGTTGGGACCTCAGGATTTCGTGTTGTTAAGCCTCCCTCTTTATACTAATACAATAGATACAACATTAATGCAGTTTAAGTTAAAGTTTTAGTTATATTCCTTCCGTGGATATATATCAGTTATAAAATAAGAGAAGAGTCAGTAAAATGACAGATTTTTTTTTTTATCAGATGAACTCAAATAAGGAGTTGTGGTATAATTGCCAATAAGACAAATACTCACAAAATACCAAACTTGATTTGTCTACTATTGGTCTTTTTACAACCTCCTACATTGAGCAAAACCCATACAGCAAGCTATAAACAATGATAAAAACAAGCAGCATGGACAAATATTTGAAGCAAATAAATTAGAAAAACCATGCATGATTTAGGCTTTACCTATAAACTAAGAAATAATTATGGCAGACTTTGAAAATTGAGTATGAAAATGGGGTATATATATATGTGTCAAAGAGACATAAACTCAACCAAATGACTACCACTGAATCACATGCTCCTGAATTGGGACAGGCACTTACCTTATGTGTGAGGTGAGGGGGTAATTTGTTTACAAGCTTAACCCTACTAGTCTTGAACAATAGTGTAAAATTTGGCACCAAATTGGTTCAGAAACTTCCAGCAAATACAATGTATATTGACTGATTTTAAAAATCAACAGGTTTTGAATTAAAGATGCTTGACCATAGTTGAAATAAAGCAAATAATTAACATTTAGGTTATTTTTATAGGATGTTGTGAGTGCTTTAATTAGAAAAAGAAGTTAGATCAATAATTATAGTGAATTCTAATCAGACCAACTCTGTGGCATATTCCATCTATAAACAATTATATCATGAAACAAAACAGTGTAATAATGGTAGTAGATTAGCAGTAGGGTGACATCAGGTCAGCTCAGTCTTCATCCCATATCTGGCACACTTCAGAAAAACTCAGAAAAAATGGGAAAAAATGCATGTAGAGTGGACCCTAGTTAACAAATTGACTCCAATAGTTGTTAGGTGGGAGTGAATCTGATCTTCTACAGAAGGTCATTTGGACCAAAAATACGGAATTTCACGATTTTTTTTTTCGATTTTTGACTTCAAATGGACCCGAAACAGGAAGTAGTCGTTTCCAAGCGTATTTCAATAATAATAACGATCAGTAGTTATATGGCCGTGGTTTTGCACTATTTTTGCAAGTTTTATGCCTCTGAACTTCCTGTGTAAGACACAGATGTGAAGCCCACCCCTCCAGAAAACCAAGTGTCAGCCGATTTCAATTTTCTAAGTCCGTATTTGTGCTCAAAATGCAACTTATACATGAGAAACATGAATATGGATAGCCTCAGGTTGACGGAACATACATAACGTTTAAAATAAGTATCATAAAGTGTACTTCTACAAGTACGGAACGCCATTGGAGCCAAATAACGGTGGTCTTGGTACACCCGTCATATGACGATCACAGCATGGTAAGGGTTAACAAAAAAAAATATTTTTTACGTGTTTTTGAGCTAATCTGTGTATCTGGAGGCCTTACTGACCCGTTCTGACCCAAAATAAGATGAAAAAACATCTACATTTGAGCTAAAACTGGAAAAATATTGGTTTCTACCACCAAGGGCCTTAACCCTTACCATGCTGATTTGTTTTCAGAAAATGTCTAATTTTCGTTTATTTGCAAAAATATGCAAATTATATGCAAATGAGCTTAGCCCTGTTGCTGTAGCATATTGACTCCATTAAATCTAATGTAGGTGATCACGGGGTGGGGTGGTCGGGGTGAGGAGGCGGGGGAGGTTGGGCGGGAATTTGCCCCAAAGTTGGTCATCAGGTGCAAAAAGCGTCAATTTTGACGATTTTTCGTCTTTTCTCTTGACCCAGAAGACCCAGGAATGCTGGTAACGGTATCCAGCTGTAGCCTGCATGTAGAGTGGTCCCTAGTTAACAAATTGATCATAATAGTTGTTAGGTTGGAGTGAATCTGATCTTGGTTCAGCAGTCTACAGAAGGTCATTTGAACCAAAAATACGGAATTTCACGATTGTTTTTTCGATTTTTGACTTCAAATGGACCCGAAACAGGAAGTAGTCGTTTCCTATGCGTATTTCAATAATAATAACGATCAGTAGTTATATGGCCGTGGTTTTGCACTATTTTTGCACGTTTTATGCCTCTGAACTTCCTTTGTAAGACACAGATGTGAAGCCCACCCCTCCAGAAAACCGAGTGTCAGCCGACTTCAGTTTTCCAAGTCCGTATTTGTGCTCAAAATGCAACTTATACATGAGAAACATGAATATGGATAGCCTCAGGTTGACGGAACATACATAACGTTTAAAATAAGTATCAAAAAGTGGACTTCTAAAAGTATGGAACGCCATTGGAGCCAAATAACAGGTGGTCTGGGTACACCCGTCATATGACGGCCACAGCATGGTAAGGATTAAGAGTCTACCCAATTTTATTTGTTTGATTAACAGTATAGATATTTAATATTAGGATTACACAATACATCATATCACTGTTAGTCCAGAATTTTGTATTTATATGATACAAATCGGGTCGTATTCCTTAATATATCCAATTTTAATGTCTTTGCATTTTCCTGTTGCGATAGCAACGTATTACAAAACATCATCACTGATAAAAATATTTATATGATTTGCAGTGGTAACCTTACTTTGTACTTTTAACAACAAACACACTTTAGTCACACTTTTGCTCTAGGTAGCCTGCAAATGTGTTGATTTTTGTCTAATTTTGGTACGCTCTTTGGACTCGTAACTAAGGAAACATTTTCCTTAGATACGAGATGTAATGATGTGATCGAATTTTTTTTTTCTCTAACATGTTTTTTATGGTATAACAAATCAATTAAGAGCACTTTAAACTAAATCTAAATTTTTGCACATCCATGTTTGTACAGTACTAGTATGAAGCTCTATGCTTATTGGGACGGCCTCTTAATACACAAATGCATATTAATTTAAGTCAATATAAGAATTAAAAAGATGCTCAATGTACCAATTAATTGCCCAAAACATTGTTGGAGTATCGATGGTTAACGAATAAGAGTTAGCGCAAACAAATGCTAATGTTATTGTCGTTATTTTTTTTACATCAGTCGTCTGTCTAAATAAATGTGATGGTTGACTTTATATATGACTTTGCTTATATAATTTGACTTGATGCCTTATTGTGTGTTTTGTTACATATCTGTTTGTTTTATAATGGTTAAGATTATATAACAATATTTAGTGTTGTATCCCTATTTGGAAATTTTTACGTATTATGTCATGTTTGTTTCACTCATCGTCAACATAGTGAAATTTTATGGGACTGTGAGAGGTTTAGCTAAATATAGAACAAGGTTTAATCCACCATGTCTACATCGAAGATGCCTGTTCCAAGTCAGGAATATGAAATTTGTTATCCATTAGTTTGATGCGTGATTCGTTTGATTTTGGCATTTTATTACGGAATTCCCGTTTTGAACTTTCCTTGGAGTTCGGTATTTTTTTTTAATGTGACGCACCCGTGATTATCGAAGTTATACAAGATCTTTATATCATGTTTAGAATTACCATGTATAAATTTTCCTGACTGATAAAGAAATTAAATAAACTAAGAACTTTTTGAAGTAAAATTTTGTGCATTATTCTTTTATTCTAGTAGCTCCTAACGTATACAACTAGGTGAACATCCTTTGCATAGACATGTTTGGGTTTAAGTGTTATTAATGGAGAAAAATCTACAAAATCGACCACAACACCCATAATTTATAGTATTTTGACCACGAGCATCACTGAAGAGACATGTATTGTCGAAATGCGCATCTGATGCACGAAAATTGATACCGTTAATTTTATTATAGAGTACCACATGTGGAGCAGGCTCTGCTTACCTTTCCAGAGTACCTGAGATCACCCCCAGTTTTTGTTGAGGTTCGAGTTGCTCAGTTTTTAGTTTTCTGTGTTGTGTTTTGTGTACTATTGTTTTTCTGTTGGGCCTTTTCTCTTTCGACAATGACATTGTGTCAGTTGTTTTTGACTGACGTATGGGTTGCTTCATCACACAATTACTACAATGCACTAGTCAAAAAATGAACTAAAAGATGTCCTTTTAAAACCTCAACTCATTACCAAATTAAAAAAATCACCTGTTCATCAAAAAGAAGATATAAACAAATACTAGACAGGGCCATAACAAAAATAAGCAGTTCATTATTGAACAACAACATCGTTTTTCTAACTCTTCACCGTGTCTCGAACAAGTCAGGAATATTAAAGCTGTAATAAGTCGGTATCATCTATGTTCCTATCCCATTAAAAATTTATCTGAAGGAATACAAAGCATAAATCAGAAAGTATTGAAACAGATAGAAGATACAACATTGGTTTAATTTATGAGAGTACTTAAATTAATACGTTTAAGATATAAATACTCCCACCAGAATCGATAGTGTTATCAAATGTATTGGAAGGCTAAACATTTCCCAGTTGCATTGTATTTTGAGTTAAGAGTACGAGTATGTTCGATTATCAATTTAAACACTTCAACGTTTACTTAAACACTAAAGTCACTTCATCTTGATATGCCAGGTTATCACGTGACCACAATGTTTTTATATCAGGACATATAAGTAGATTATATAAGTTTGGCGTATAAGTAAATTCTAGTTAAGTACAGATTACCTTATCGTTGCCAAGTTTTAACGTCATTGTCAGATATTAGACTTTTATAACACAATGTTGACTGCTGTAACCCTATTTTTGACATTATTACCTATTATTTTTGTTTGTTTTGTTCACACATCGTTGTCAATTTGATGAAATTTTATGCAAATAAACTCATTATAGATACCAGAATTGAAATTTTGTATTTGCGCCAGATGCCCGTTTCGTCTACAAAAGACTCATAAATGACGCTCGAATAAAAAAAGTTTAAATGGCCAAATAAAGTACGAAGTTGAAGAACATTGAGGACCTAAAATTACGAAAAATTTGCCAAAATCAGCTAAGGTAATTTATTCCCGAGGTAGAAAAGCCTTAGTATTTAAAAACTATAGAACTTTCCTCTGAGTTTGTTGTTTTTGTTATTTTAAATTTTTACTTTAAAAAGTTAAAAAACGTCAGTAATTATAATACACCGATAAATTAAATGCAGCGTATAAACCCGAATATTTGTTTTGTATCTCTTAATTGTGTTAATGGGGGAGGTGAGACATTTTAAGAAAAATAGCTTAATTTCTGCAATATAAACAAGGTAAGATTAGTGAGTCTGAAATATAACTTGCCAACCTGTCCTAAGTCAAGAATCTGATGTTCAGTGGTTGTCGTGTGTTTGTGTGGTTCATAAGTGTTTTTCGTTTCTTGTTTTTTTATATAGATTAGACCGTTGGTTTTCCCGTTTGAATGGTTTTACACTAGTAATTTTTTGGGCCCTTTATAGCTTGCTGTTCGGTTTGAGCCTAGGCTCATTGTTGAGGACCGTACCTTGACCTAAAATGGTTTATTTTTTATAAAAGTGGGACTTGGATTGAGAGTTGTCTTATTGGCACTTATACCACATCTTCCTATATCTAATAATAATTATTTGTTGAGTTCCTATGTACTTTATCTCTATGGACTGTTGTTTGATATATTGTCCTTTTCCTTTGTTTTGGTGTTTGGTGTTGACGTGTTAATATTACAATCGACTTGATATCTGATATTTAGTTTTTCCTTGACATGTATTCGATGCGATACATATCAAAACCAAGGACTTCATGAACCAAACAACGCCTACCACGGCGGAAATATGACAACCCCTCTGATGTGTTCTGATTTTTTTTGGATTATTTTATCCGAGTTTTCCAGTTTAATTGCTTTGACTCCAAGAAAACGAGATTGTATGAATTTTGTTAAATTTTCTTTTTTTAAATTTTATCCTCTAGAGTGGATATTTTGAGGCATTTCTGAGTTCTCTATGTTTTCATTTTTTCCTTCAACAAACCAATTAACTAATCACGAGAATAAGAATCATTGAACTCATTAAAATTATAAATTTGATTAATTGCTCCTCTATGATCATCCGTTGCGAATATCACAAAATTATGTCGTTGTTTTTTATCATTTGATTTCATACTTTTCGATTCTTTTAAAGTCCCTTTCATTTATATAGTTCATTACGAATCCATAGCGGTAAACAATCTTGGCTTTCAAAGTGTGATTTCCATTTCTTATACGGTATCAAAGTAGTACAAACATGGTCTAGTTAATGCCTTTATCCCAATTCTAATCATAACCAAATTGCAGATCGCCGGTACATTAAAAACCAGAAAAGTACGATCATGAAATATTTAGTTGATATGAACAAACAATAGACATACACCATAGAAAAGTATATAACTATATGATAATAAGAAAGGTTAACCATTTCATGTCAGAATAGTTGCAATTATTGTGATGCTCATGACTGTCTTTTGTTCCTTTTCCAAAAGAGCAAGCAATATGTACTATGCAACAATTTCAGACTCTTTTTGAAAAATGTTGGTAGCTGTTAAAAGGGCTGTTTAAGCTTTAAAAGCATCATTATGCTTCCTTCATTTACTTCTTCTTTGGTGTCTTTGCCTTCTTTGGTTTAGCTGCAGCCTTTGTCTTCTTTGGAGATTTTGTAGAAATGAAAGAATGATTTAAATACGCATGAAGACCAAGTTTGGGCATATGTATGGAACGCCAACACTGTCTTATTATGCCCATTTTTCATTATATGGTGTGCATTTACCTTTATATGATGTGCATTTACCTTTATATGATGTGCATTTACCTTTATATGATGTGCACTTGTCATGATATGATGTGCAAACACCTTTATATGATGTGCAAATATCTTTATATGATGTGCAAATATCCTTATATGATGTGCAAACATCCTTATATGATGTGCAAACATCATTATATGATGTGCAAACATCATTATATGATGTGCAAACATACTTATATGATGCGCATATATACTTATATGATGTGCAAATATACTTATATGATGTGCAAATGTACTTATATGATGTGCAAACATTCTTAAATGATGTGAAAATATACTTATATTATGTTGAAAGATCCTTATATGATGTGCAAATATACGTATATGCTGTGCAAATATACTTATATGCTGTGCAAATATACTTATATGATATGTACATATCATTATATGATGTGCAGTTTCCCTTATATTATGTGCAAACATCTTTATATGATGTGCTAGTGTCATTATATTATGTGCTTGTAATCTTATATTATGTGGTTTTATTTACTTCATTATATGATGTCGAAACGTCATTATATGATGTGCTTTCATCGTCGTTATGGTCAATGAACATGATTACGATTAGAATGATTACTGTCTACGTCATAACTGATTCCGATCTGCTTCTGCGGAGTAACCGTTACTACTAATGAGGATCAAATCTGTAGCTACCGTTTAGAAAATGGTTGAGACTTGAGATAAACCTTTCCATGTTAGAACCTCGTTTTAAGATGCAAAAAATCACATCTGATATTGTTGGAAAATTGTAAAAATATATATGAATTGCAAAGTTTTGTTTAAATCGACGGGTCTTTAATAATAAAAATATTCATACGAAGTCTACAATACGGTTAAGGTTATTAAATTTAACAAATAATTATTTTATGTCATGCTCTATGAACGTTTTAACGAGGGAAGGCATTATATTTGTCAATTTCAGTATACCTAACGTTAGCATTTTTTCTATATTTTTAGAAGATAATACACGAAGTTTAGTATTGTCATTTATGTAAATATTGCCTTTCTGATCATTTTAGCTGTTGCAGTTTCTCTTTGTATATTCTCATGATAGACACAAACAATTGGGAAAAAAACGGACTCTGGTAGAGTAATGGTTCATATAAGGAACCGGTCATTTGAAACCAAAAAAAAAAAAAAAGAGGGGATAGGAAAAAATAAAGGGGTCCTTTCATTTTATCATTTTTGGAATGGAAAAGTGACATTCAATTTTATATAGTTATAAATTTGCCGCGGTATAATGTTATGGCGAATTCTTCGTCAACCGTAGGCATCAATCTTAACGCCTCGTTTCGCTCACCTGAATTGTTAAAACCTGAAAATTTAGTTTCAACACTTTCTTCTAGCAGAGAATTTTTCATCTGTAGCTATTATTGAATGAAGACGTGGTAAAAATTAATGAAACAACAAACGGCAAATCCAAACTAAGTTCCCTGAAGTCGCAAACAACTTTCATAATTCAGTACTTTGATTATATATGTTCTTTTCTATACCTTGCAAGAAAATGTTTCTCTATTATTAGTTATCAAGATAATAGCCAATAAGACAACAAAAATCTGAAAAGCCAAAATTGCCCAAAAAGAGCCTTTACTATAGAGCATAATTCAGACACATTGCACTATATATATATATATATATATATATATAACTCGTCTAAACATCAACCCAACAATGTTAGATCTGTAAATTTGCTTTCGCAAATTTTTGGTTCTTCCCTCGCCGGGATTCGAACCCATGCTACTGTGATATCGTGACACCAAATCGCCTGCCCTGCAGCCGTCCCGCTAGACCACACGAACACCTGGGCTCTCAAAAAAAGAGCTATCGGTGGGCATGTGTTACCTTTCCACGTCAGTTTTAATCTAGCGGCGTACTACAGTACATGATATATAAGGTATGAAGATGTTATTGTTACAGATCAGCTAAATTATCTATAGTAAAGGATCCTACAAATTAATGTAATATATATATTTTAAATCTATTATGTTTCCAGGATAAACGCAAAATATTAAAAACCGCTGCCGTAAATCTTCATTTGAAAAATTCAAAACACCACTCTCTATCTGTAAGAGAACAACAGGTCTCAGTAAAATATAAATAAATGCAGTGTTTTAAGTTCATTTAGACACCAGATTAAAAACGCTCAATTCTCTGGTTTTGTTGGATTGCTACACACCTTCAAAAATTTGAAGGCTGAAATGGCATTGGCTGATGATTAATAAATAAATGTGGTAGACACCGACTCAAGTTTGAGGGAAGGAGCACGTGTATTCCTTGTTCGAAATTAATAAAAACACAAAAAAACACAAAAAAACATGTTTTTTTTTTGTTTTTTTAAGTTTCGTCATTGTTTTATTTATTCCTCATTTTAAATGGAAACAAACTATTTCGCTCCCCATTCTGAAATAGATAAAATCTCTTTCAAGAAATTTAGAATCAAACATTTACAAAACAACTTGTCCCCCCCTTTTCGTCGTAGCATGTTCGCCTTGAGTGAGAGAGGTCGTGGGTTCAAACCCCGGCCGGGTCAAAACCAAAAACATTAAAATTCATATTTACATGCTGCTTCCCAGCTAATTATATAAGCACGCGGGATTAAGGATTAAGAGCAAAAGCTGGTCGGCTCGGAATCAGAAAAATGTGTCCGGGTAAGGTGATATAATGTCTTCCTTCGGAATTCTACCTTACAAACTAGCATGTTAAAAAATCCGGCTCAGGGTGTCGGTCTAGTACAAAACAGGGTTAATATTCATATCACATTAACATGTTCTTGTACGAATATGCATATATCAATTTGACGCTGGACCTCAGGAATACACCCATAATCATCTATAGTTGAAACTGTGAAATATATGCACAAAAACATGATAAAAAGCTGCACGTAAATGTAATGCACCGAGTTCAGCTTCATTCCATATCTCCTTTAATCCATTTCGGATGAAAGTGATGGGCGCTCGGTGGTCGAGTGGTTACATTGTCATTTCGGGGCCTTTTATAGCTGAATATGCGGTATGGGCTTTGATCATTGTTGAAGGCCGTACGGTGATCTATAACTGTTAATTTCTGTGTCATTTTGACCTCTTGTGGAGAGTTGTCTTTTTAGCAGTCATACCACATCTTCTTTTTTATAAGTAGTCGAACTGCTGTATCACTAGCATGTCAACACTTAGGCCACGTTGTGCGATTTCAAATTCCGCACGTGGCAGGTAAGCTCGATTCCAATCTTAATTGACCAGAATTGTCTGTTTTCCAAACGAAGGTCAGGGGGTCTCTCCGGGCACTTCGGCTTTCTCCACCAATATAAACTCATCGCCACGAAATAGCATGAAAGTGTTGAAAGTGGCGCTAAATAACAGTCAATCAATAATCCATACCGGTATACTTATGGCCTCTAAATCTATATATTTGGTCTCACAAAGTCAATGTATGACATCAGTATACAGAGATAAAAATAATAACTATTTACAGTATATACAAAACAAGAGAAAAGGGTTTCAAAATTACTAAGCCAGCTGGAGGACAAACGCACGTGTTTATATATTTTTTTTTATAAACGAACAAGCTGAAGTTGACATTTTACAGAAATCTTATACATCCTTCCTGTTTTCAAGTTTTCGTACATGACTTTTTTGTCGTATTAAAATTTCCCGTTTTAGTAACAACAATTCCCAAATAGTTATATTGTTTTATCATCTTAATGTTAGTATCATTGTAAGAAAATCGGAGATTTTTTGGCTTCCGTCCAAAAAAAAACCCACAAAGACTTTAATATTGTCAACTTTCCTTTCAAGTTCCAAGCCTTACAATAATCATGGAAAGCATTGAGTTGAGTCTGCAGGTCCTGTGCTGTTTCAGCCTACAACACCGTGTCATCTGCAAACAATATAACAAAACACTTAAGATATATTTCTAATTGTCTTTCCAGATCTTCTGGTATAGTTCTGTTAGTCCTGTAATATTTTTAGTCACTAAGAAATTAATTTAGTCAATCAAAAGTAAATAAAATAGGAAAGGTGATAAGTTTTCTCCTTGTCGAACACCATTGTCACAAGCAAGCAAAGTATTCCGAATTATAACTACTACCGTGTATCATCGGTACAGCGGATATAGCTTTATAGGTATTTCGAAGCGTGAAAAACTATATACCGTTCATTCATTTAACTATGCACCGTACAGAAGGATTTATTTGGTCAGCTATACACAGCTTCTTGTCGGAATAAAATATCGAAAAATAATGTATGTACAAAATATTTCAATGCCAATTATTGAAACAGCTATACTTATTACGCACAAACAGTGGCCTTCTATCAGAAAAAGAGTTGCAATGAATATCGAATCATATCGGATGAGACGAGCGCCAACTTCTTTGACGAGTATTTGCACATGTTTTCAGTAAGGGTTCTTGTTTTGGGCAAATAGTGAGACTTCTCTAATCACCACCCTACGACAAAATCATTTCTTTAAACAACAAATATGTTTAGATTGAAGTACACATTAATATAATGTAAACAAAACAAAGATTTTCGTACCGTGTCAGACGAAAAATCGATCACGACCCCTTGGTTAGTACCTTTATCCGCTGTACCGATGATACACGGAGATGCCAGCGAGTGGGCAAGTGTTGAAACAAAGAGTGATGACACAGTAATAAGGTAGACACAGTAATGACAAAGTTAATCCTTTTTATTCTATTTTTTTAAGGAGACAAAAAAGAGGAACAAAATGCAAAAGACGGGCGTCACCCCATTCATCTCGGTTTGAAAATAAAAATATTAAATACCCTAAATTGGAAAAAGTGTGGCAAAGTGTGATTTTCAGTGGTTTTTTTTCCCTTTTAACTCAATAACTGTATCGTCTACGTAAAATCCGTTGCCATTACCACCACAATCGGGAAAATCCGATGTAATCGGACGAAAAATTAAATCTAATACACTTCATCAGGAATAAACCCCTTGTATCTCAGAAATCGTTGACGCTACTCCAAATCTGTTGACATACTAGTACTCATGTTTCAGAATTTGATTAGCAATTAAAAAAATCTCCATTAAAATAAGTTGAAAATAAACAATCTGTATATGCAAATATGTGCTCGTTGGTGAAGATCGTATGGTGACCTATAGTTATTAATTTCTGTGTCATTTGGTCTGTTGTGGAGAGTTGTCTCATTAGCAAAGATACCACTTTTTCTTTTTTTATAATTACCCACATAGCCATTTTGCATTTCGCGGGCACTACGTCGACTAAGCTAGCAATCTTCGAAATTGGGTATTTTCTCACATAATTGGCATATTCTGTGGAAAAAAGATTGGTTCAAAGACAAGTTAAAAGTAAAAAACACTACATGTAAACGTCATATCACAAATATTTCCGACTTGGTATGGTTTTAGAGGAGTTGCGGCTCAATGGAATCGGTCTCTTCCTTTAGTGGCATAGATTATATGATATACTAGATTTAATATCATTGTACATATTCAATACTACATTATACATTTTACCATTTACAGATTAATATTATTCAATAACATTTTATAAAACAAACCATCTCGCCATATTGTGCATCAGTAGATAATTTTATAGCTATTGTTATGAAATATTTTTGAAACAGACTGTGATTTCAATGGTGTCTTTTGCAATGAATAGAAATAAGCAGATGTGGTATGAGAGCCACTGACACAACTTTCCATCCAAGTCATAATTTGTAAGAGGAAACAATTATATACCCGTACCAAGTCAGGAATATGACAGTTGTTATCCATTCGTTTGATGTGTTTGGACTTTTGATTTTGCCTTTTGATTTTGGACTTTCCTTTTTGAATTTTCCTCGGAGTTCAGTATTTTTGTGTTTTTACTTTTTATAGGTCATAGTACGACCTTCAACACGGAGCCTATGCTTAAACCTAATAGCAAGCTATAAAAGGCTCTTACATTTGTTATCATTTTCTCCACAGCCGGGAATTTCTTCAACTAGCTCCTGTATTAACTGATCCTTATCTTCAATGGGAAATGTTTGAAACGTTGATTTTGTTAAATTGCTTTGTCTCATTTTCCCTATAAATTGCACTATTACTAGCGATATATATATACATATTTGAGCCGGGTTAATAGTTTACAAAAGCAGATCGGAATCAGTTATGACGTAGACAGTAATCATTCTAATCGTAATCATGTTCATTGACCATAACGACGATGAAAGCACATCATATAATGACGTTTCGACATCATATAATGAAGTAAACCTAACCACATAATATAAGATTACAAGCACATAATATAATGACACAACCACATCATATAAAGATATTTGCACGTAATATAAAGAAAACTGCACATCATATAAGGATATGTACACACCATATAAGGTTCTTTGCACATCATATAAGGATCTTTGCACATAATATAAGTACATTTGCACATAATATAATAATGTTTGCACATCATATAAGAATGTTTGCACATCATATAAGTATATTTGCACATCATATAAGTATACTTGCACATCATATAAGTATATATGCACATCATATAAGTATGTTTGCACATAAAATAATGATGTTTGCACATCATATAAGGATATTTGCACATCATATAAGGATATTTGCACATCATATAAAGATATTTGCACATCATATAAGTATACTTGCACATCATATAAGTATATATGCACATCATATAAGTATGTTTGCACATCATATAATGACTAGTGCACATCATATAAAGGTAAATGCACAGCATATAAAGGTTAATGCACATAATATAAAGGTAAATGCACATCATAAAATGAAAATGGTCATAACAAGACAGTGTTGGCGTTCCATACATATGACTGCTATATCCAATGGTATGGCCAACGAATGATTACATAGACATCTTTCAACTTCGAACTTCATTTGGCCTTTTAAACATTTTTTCATTCGAGAGTTACTGATGAGTCTTTTGTAGACGAAACGCGCGTCTGGCGTATATATAAAATTTTAATCCTGGTATCTATGAGGAGTTTATTTACTCTTTCCCTTAGTTATAGTTGTTTAATGTTGACGTGTGAAGTTTATAATGGCCTCAATATTTAGTTTATCCTTGGCATATATTGACTGTCAAAAGGAATATTATACGATGTGGAAAAAATTCAAACCAAGGTTTCATGAATCAGACAACGCCTACCACGGCAGAAATATGACAACCGCTTCAATTTGTTCTCTAATCATTTTGATTTTTCCATTTCAGTTTACTAGATATAATGCATTGGTATCGATATCGCATAACAATAAATGTGTTTGTTTTTAATTTTTGAACTTAATCTTCTAGATTGGAATTTTTTCAAATGTATTTCGGAATTTTCGATATAATAAATTTCTTCCCACTTAACAAACCAATTAAGGAATCATGAGAATGACTGATTATGTTCGAATAAAAATTCGTTAACTAATTAAACTTATAAATTTGATTAATTGCTTCGTACCATTTGTGTCATATTCCTTACACTTCTTAACATTTAAAAACATCTATTAAAATTAAAGTTCTGTGAAAAAATTAATTTCGTTGCTGTCGACGTCTGTAGCAAGAATCGTTTTAATAAGTTGTTGACCTCAATATACATATTTTGTTTATCGCTAAGCGTTAAGGAATCATAAACTAATCAATCAAACAATTACATAATAAGATAGAAGGACTAACAAAATAATACAGTTCAACACATACAAACACCCGATTCTTACGAAAACAACTAAGACGTACACACAAAGGCAATTAGCAACGGACAACATTTACAAATAGTCAAGATGGCAACGAAATGTAAAGTTGTAGTTTTGTTCATTTCATTTTATGCTTTTTATTTCTTTTTGTGAGGTTGGGGATACCACTAGGGCTTCTTTCATTATTATTGTAATGAAAAAAAAAATGAAAAAAGATCATAATAAATCTTATCTCATTTTGCATAATACGTTGTAACTAATCCTTGTGGGTGGTGTGAATAGCAAAATAAAATATCTTCATCTTATTAGAAATGAAGATGTGTTTGTTACCCAAGATGTTTCATCCCTTACAAACCGTATAATTTGATGATATAGACCATTCTAACACAGATTTGCAAAGATGAACGTTTTGTTTAATTTTGCTTTACATATTTACTTCGTCCAGAACGAATTTATAAGTGTCTGAAAAAGAATAGATTTACTATCTAATAATTTAATTTTGTGGTTTGGAATTTCTTTTTTCCATATTAAGACGTTACTAAAACACTTGTCAAAATTATAGTTTGAGATATCTTAAACACAACATAACGAAATTACAACCATTGCATAATTGCATATTGATAAAACCATAAATGCTACTTGCTATATGTATCTATATTCTCATAAACCAATGCAAAACATCGATACAAAGATAATGACAAAGGCACATATAATTTTTAAATTGCATAGGGAATAAAAATGTATTAGTAAGAAAAATTTAGATATGTGAAAAATAAAGTGAAATAGTTGTCATTACTAGACACTTTTAAATTTTAAGAATAAAAAACATTTCGATGACTTTAATCTTGTAATATATGATGAGCTTATATTATTGGTTCTATTATTTTTACAAAATAGCATTTATCCATTCTAAATTGTTTGTTATATCAGCATTATGCAATACGTGGAGTTATGGTAAATTGCTAAGCATAATTGTTTATAATTATCGTAATTTCCATGGACATTTTCATTCCTCGTCTACTGAACTTTTGTATATTACCTGTTGAGTTTAATAATTATTTTCTAAAACAAAATTAGAAACTTTACTAGCACAAAGCATGTCTGAACTAGTTTTATATTAACATGACCATGTAATCTACAATAACATCAAAAGACTTCTTAGACAGTAATTTTATCAATTGTAGTCAATTATTTTCAATGTTTATCTGTCAACCAATTTACTTGCACATCTGGACAACTTCTTCCGTATTTATTTCTTAGCTCGTACTACTAATATCTTAGCTGCAATAAAGGATATTATCTTTACATTCAGAATTCAGTTTAATGTTTGATCCGTATTCCTAGCTGTAATTTCAATATGTATTATATTTACAAATGTTGGCGAAGTGTATTAAATATGTTGCCCGATTGTTGTGTGACTTTTAAAATTTATATTTACACATACACTTTTTCAGAAAAATACAATCTTTGTATACTGTAAAAAAATGTAACCTGTTGTAGGCCTAGTTTCCAATACTAAGAGGGATAAATCCACGGATATAATATGTCATATAACCTGTTAAACAATGTTTTTTTTAAACCAGATGCCAACTTGTAATTTAAGGGCTCTGAAGAAGAAATTCAAATGATTAAGACAAGAAGTCCTAAAATTTAAAGACTCAAACTGTATGATAAACTCGTGTCTGTTCTGTGAACTTGATTGTTTGTTCATCGTCTTTCGTTTTACGCCTTGTCATTTCTTTTATGTTAATGATTTTTGGATATCCACTTGGTATTTTTAACTGACAGGTCTTAGTTGACTTGTTTTTTAAATACTTTGTTATTAGATCAGAGGCATAGCCGCTACAACTCGTGCATTATGATGGTCCCTAAGATGGCTTTTAAAAAATATTTTATAGAAGGTGCATATGTGGTACACCAAATCATTTGAAGCGTCTCTCCTGTTTCTATTTTAATTGACTTATATAAATTGGTCTTTTGTAAAATCAAAATGTTTTTGTTTTATTAATCAATCATGCAGCATCCCATTACATCCGATTAATTGTTAATGTTTAGCTCCAGTTGCAGCTCTATCGGTTACATTTGGAATCGAACTCACCTGTTACGTATGGAATTTTAACTTACGACCTCAGTTTCAACAGGCTGGTGATACAGTAGATGAGCTTCTTAGACCACACGGATACCGGACTTCTCTCTTGACACATGAACTTTTTCTTACCTTATACATTTGCAACTAACGTGTTTACTAACAAACAGTGTAAATATTAGATGCAAACTGTATATAACATTTGAAGAACTTTCTTGATTTGATCTATTTAACAATGCACTTCATTTTCGAGCGTTTGACTTTGTCATGTTTTATAGACTTCTCTGCTATTCAAATTTACTTTTGAATTTTTGAAATACTAAGACTTTTCTACCTCAGGAATTGATTACCTTAGCTGTATTTTGAAACACTTTTCGGAATGTTGGTCCTCAATGCTCTGCAACTTCGTGCTTTATTTGGCCTATTTAACTGTTTTGGATTCGAGTGTCACTGACGAGTCTTTTGTAGACGAAACGCGCGTCTGGCGTAAATACAAAAATTAATCCTGGTATCTATGATGAGTTTATTTACCTTTGAGTTCGGTATTTTTGTTTTTAAATTTTCACAGTAGTGGATTTAGTAAGAGGTCTTTTGCTGTTGTTTTTTTTAACAATCTATTTTAACCGGACACCTGTTGTTATCACTAAAATTTTCGGAGCTGGGCCCGTATGCAGAAAGCTACTTAAGTTAAGATTTGTTCAGAACCGACGGATTTTTCTACAGGTCCTACGATAAATAATTGTTACAATTGGATATCTTATCTTAAATAAAGGCAACAGTAGCTGTTCAAAACTCATAAATCCATGGACAAAAACAAAATCGGGGTAACAAACTAAAACTGAGGGAAAGGCATTAAATATAAGAGAAGAACAACGACACAACATTAAACATGTTAAAATGTAACACACAGAAACAGACTAAGCATTAGACAAAATCCTATGAGAATAACAAATATAACATCAAAACCAAATATATGAATTTGGAATAGATAAGTACCGTGACACGTCTTATAGTAATGTGAATTCACACTCAAAAATAGGAGAAAATAAACGACACAACGGAAACACAACGAGTCGTTGTATGCATACGGGCTCTCAGAGCTTTCAGATTGAACGGCATAATTTAGTTAGTCATATATACAGGATTTATTAAAACTCTTCCTATAACTTATTTTATTCTTTTTCTGTGAATTATATTTGTTTATAGTACACAACATACTTGTATAAAAAAAATTGAGTACAACAGAACTAATTTTTGTTATATCATTTTTCAGTTTCAGTTTTAATGCTTTTTGATAAATTAAAATGAAACATATTTTACCTAAAGCTACTAATATATAAATGTAAATACAAACTATGCAATATATATCTCAAATCGAACTTACATAGTCAAAAGAAAACACTACGCCTGAAGTTAAAGGGTATTAAAACAAATTAAAAAAATCCACTAAATTTCTCCAAGAAAGCAAATGCAACATGTAAATGGTATTCATTGTCATTTGGTATTTTAACGTATAAAATGAATCCCATTAAACTGATAAAACTAACATAACGAAACATGATTTTAATGTTAAAGCTATAAAATCCATTTAATTGTAGATGACATATTTTAGAATTTGTTGAATCACGTAAAACAATGTATAATATTTGAAAGCAACCCCCTATTCTCTTCAAAGAATTTTGTGTTTTCGATAATTAAAAGATATTCATTTAATTAAAGTACTATTTAAATTGTTAGTTTATGCATAGTTTAATATGAGCAGAATTCATTTAGAACCTTCTATTAAAGGACAAACATTAAAAAGCACCTTGCAAAATTCTATAAATTTACTTTCAGATATATTATTGATGTCCTATCACCCATATTTCAGTCAGTACTTGCATCTTATATATTCAAGTGAACTTGAAATTAAGAATGCTACTGATACTTGAAGTACTGTTTCATACCTTGATCTTTTCCTCAATATTGACACAGATGGACGACTTCACACTAAAAACTATGAAAAACGCGATGATTTCAACTTCCCAATTATTAATTTCCAATTTATTTGCCGGAATATATCCTCTGCCCCGTCGTATGGCGAGAGCATATCTCGATTGAAACATTATGCACTTTCATTTTCTCTCTCAACAGACCCAATATACAGGAATCTGCTTCAATGGAGTTATACTGTAACCTGTCGTAGGCCTAGTTTCCAATACTTATATGTAGTGATAAATCTATGGATAATATGTTATATAACCTGTTTTCAACATTCAGAGGAAAGATTTAAGATGACACTCCCTAAATTTTAAAGACACCATCACGGTTGGTGGATACCATGTGTCTGTGTCTTAATTGACTAACAGTATTTTTACAACATCCTAGATTGTGGTTTAATATCTATTTCGTCGGGCTGATAAGTTCCGAACGTGATCCATTCTTAAATATGATTGTTTTGTCGAGTGTGGGTGTCTTGCTATTAATACATCCAACTTTCAGGTATTTAGTTATCTTTCTTCAGTGGGTTCAGTTTGATATTGTGTTTTGTCTTATCGTTTGTGGTCTGTATTTTCGGTACATTTCACATATGTCTTATTTGCCAGTTTAGTGGAATTAATTTCCATTTTCAGTGGATAAAGAAATGTGTTAGTCCTAATAAATATGACTTCGTCACATCATTCGTTAAAAGTAGCCTTTCAAGAATGTCACAACGTTACTATTTGTGGTGTGCTGTGGAAGATGCCCGTTGTTATTCATCAGTTTGTATGTGGAAATGAATTATTAAATTATTTATTTATGCATTTCTATGTGCTGAATGTTCTTGCGTTTATGAGTACTGTATTCCTGTCACCTAGTGTTGTCATTTTAGCTATACTTTTAAACATTGCCATATAAGGTTTGGCTACCCATAAAACCAGCTTCAATCGCCCATCTATTCTTAAAATGTCCTGTACCTAGTCAGAAATATGGCAGTTTTTATCAAATAGTCTGTTTCTATGTATGTTAGTGTTTTTGTTGCACTTTAGTGTTTCTGTTTTTCCTATCATAACTCATGTGTTTCCCTCGTTTAAAGTTTGTAAAACCCGGATTTGTTTTTTTTCTCTTAATCGATTTATGACTTTTGAACACGATTAACTACAGTTGTCTTTATTAATCACAGTGAAATAAATTCAGATTGCTTATATTACAGCATATACAGTAGTAAACCGCTTTTTATTCAAAACTGGAAGATCTCTGGACGTCTTTATTAAATTGATTAGTTTTTTCTATCTTAATCAAACAAAGAGGCAAAATATAAAATGCAAAGTAGAATATGAAATGTTTTAACAGTTGTATATATAAAGACTTGAAATATACATGTTGTTCACAATTCTGTCCTGAGGTTTACAGGATAGTTGTCTGATCTGCGATAATACCACGTATCCGTATTTCAAAAACGAGTTTGCCAGATCATCGAACGTTTCTGAAATTTATAGAATAATTGGTAATTTCGTTGTAATGAAAGAAGTGTCACCTCATCGGTTGAACTTTTAATATTTTGGATGTAGTGAGCCCATCGAAACGTTTTGGTGAACTCATTTTGAAATAAGACCTAGAATTTAATAGATTCTGAAACAGCGAATTCTTTCCTAAAAGTTTTACATTGTATATATAGTAGTTAATATCTTCCATGATTTCTAGTGCCTGGCTTTAATTCTGGTCCTGTAGCATAAGTATCGACGTAATCTTTAAGCACATACTGTTTGCTTCATATTCATATATTAACATATGACGGTTGCCACAGGATCTGCTTACCCTTCCGGAGCACCTAAGGTCACTCGCGGTGTTTGGTCAGGTTGGTGTCGCTCAGTCTTTAATTTGTCTATGTTGTGTAGTATGTACTGTTTGCATTTTCATTGTTTTTCGTTTTTTGTCATGGCATTGTCAGTTTGTTTTCGATTTACGAGTTTGAATATCCCTTTGATATCCTTTTAACAACTTAGATACAGAATTTATAAGAATCGTCTCCTTATTGTCTTGCTTTAAAACATTTGTTCCTTCGAGTATTGTGTTTTCTTGATCTCTTATACCAGATTGTATTTTCATTTACATATTTTTGTGTTTGAATGAGGCTTGTAACGAAAAAATAAAAACTCCAAGATTGTTATGATGAAATAAAATCAGATAATATTTTCCAGAATCTAAAGTTTACCATCACTTTGTAATTGATGAATATAATATCTCTATTTTTCAACGACAAACCATTTGCTTCAGATTACATTTATTTACTTTTCCCGTCGGATATTTACGGATTTGTATCGTGATCTTTTGTGTATTATTATTTATCCCTATTCAGACGGTAGAGGCGTCTCCATGTTTAAACATAACCTAGGAGCTGAAGAATATGAAACGAATGAATAAACTTGATAACTTTGGATAAAATAGTTATGAAAAAACAGTTAAGAATCATAGTCGTATTTTTTACAACATTTAGTAAGTCTGTGAATATTCACTCGTTCGTCAGATATCTTTTGGTCAGCTGTTTTGATGACGTATAATTAGTTGATTTCTTATGACAGATGATCTCATTAGTCGATTCATTAGACACTATTAATTCAAAACTAAGAATTTGTCATGATTATATATTCTGACAACTGGCATGATTATAGTCTTGTGTGTCTGTATGGACAAGAGAAGGTCAACACATATATGAGTCATATATTGTCTTTTCTTGGACATAAATTTCTGCTTTAAAAAATGTCTGCTATAAGCATTGTTGTGAAATTTCAATCCCTCGCACCAACGGAATAAAGGTCAAATTGTTATACTACATTTTCTTCAAAGAATTCAAATAGTCTTGAACAAATACACAATTATTGTCAATACTTGACAATGATGGCTAATATTTTGGCTTCCAAAAAAGCAAACACTGTACATCATGTCAATCTTTTATGAATTCTTTAAGTGAAAACTTGCATGAATCTATCACTTATGTTTTTAATTTGATTTTAATAAAATAGCAACATCTCAAAAATACTAAACTCCGAGGAAAATTTAAAACGGAAAGTCACTAGTCAAATGGCAAAAATCAAAATCTCAAACACGAATTGATAACAGCTGTCATATTCAAGACTTGGTACAGGTATTGGTTTGTTGAGATTTTTATTGCCACAATCATACGGTTAATTTTTAATTGCATTATAATTGATTTGATTCATGCTAGTTACACATATTCATTGAATGTAATTTGCAGAAAGATGTTATAATAAATATTAGTTACCCTACATCACATCGACGTTTAAAATTTGAATTGAATTTTGCAAATTAATTCACATGTTCATTAAATTTATATTTCAGTGACCTTGGTCGAGTCCCTTAGTAATGAGGCTACTAATTACTTGGATGCATTACTCACCTCACAGAACACTCAAAATAACGTGAACTCAAATATTTCACCAGTCAAAAGAGGTTGGGAAGCATGGGATATGCCTTGGATGAAAGCCAGTGGTCGTCCAACAAAACGAGCATGGGAAGGTATAGGTTTGATTAGTCGCAGAGTTATGTATCCTGGTACGTTGGAACAATTAAAGAGAGGATGGGAAGGATTAAATTGGCGATATAGAATGCACCAAGGTAAACGAAGTCAAAATATTTTGGAACCTGTGTCAGAAGAAGCAAACAGCTGTGTATGCTGTAAAAATGATAACGATCCACTATGTTGTTTATCTTGTACTAGCGAAACTAAATCAGAACAAAACGAAGACTCGATACAACAAACCGAAAACTCCGCACAAGGATACACGTCTTTTTTAAACGTATTTTGTCGATGTTGTTCATCATCAGACGACGCCGAATGCTGTCGTTATTGTGACATGCTTACAAATTGAGGATTTAAACGGTGTTTTTAATTTGTATTGTCATCAAATCATTGTTTTTCATTTTTTTTATATATATTTCACTCTTTTTGCTTTAATTTTTGCATTACTATCTATATTTTGCAATTCATTAAGTATACATGATCTAGGAAGTGGCATTGGTCTTTGATATGTAATAAACATCATTACTTTCAACGGCGACTTCTTCTGAAACGTAAGAAGACTGAACAATATACCTTTAGTATATAATTTGTAATTACATGAGATCAAACTGACCGACAAGGAACTAAAATTACCAATGGAAGGACACTCAATTAAATGTACCAAAAGATCGTCTATGAAAGACACGATTAACTTAAAGATCAGTCTTTGATTAAACGCAAAATGATCATGTGCTTAGTATATCATGCCAAATACCTTTACGTGATATAAGTAAACGTTTGCAAACAATAACTATAGTGTGCTTTTTGTTCATTTTTTCACCTAAATGTAAAAACAGCAAATTTGAAAGATCAACCTATATATATACTCTTGTTTAAAAGTCTGAAAAATGCAATTTTTATTTAATATTCAGTTTGTTATTTGTCTATTTCATCTGTAATTATTTTCAATATTATTTCTTATCAAGTATCTAAAGGAAAGTGTACAAGATTGTATGATTAAAACACTTAAACATGTTTGTATTGGTCATTGCCTTTAAATCTCATGCGTCCGGGGTGATAACACTTGTTTGCATGCTATCCGGAAGTGAGTCTCTCAAATGAATCCTTTCGAAGCAACATCATTTCCCAATATCGTGTCTACAGTTGCCCTCCGTACAATTAACTATATATTCCCGCACATGTTCAAATATAATACAGAAATGTTAATGTCTTTGACTATAAAACAAATTTTAATTATAACTAATAACTTTGAGGAATGACTACGTACGAAATGTATAGGAACTTTTTATGGTACATCTAAACGATGTCTCTATTTTTCAATATACATGTTATCCTAAATGTAAGGTCATATTAAAAACGTATTCCCTACTTTATTCTCTTCTGAAACAAATGTCAACTTCGTCAACTCAAACCTTAACTCTCAGTGTTGAATGAGAAATGAGTCTGAACTCACTTACCTATTTTGAGAGCGTGTGGTAGATACTCTACAATATTTTAGAGCCTCGTTTCAAAAATACAAGTAATATTTAAACGTCTCTGTTATATTTTACCTGTAAAATTACACAATGGCAGCATTTCTTTTTGGCGCAAATAAATTACTGCGTTTTTCAAAAATATGTCGAAAAGCAACGAGCCCTTTTAGAACAATATCATTGATAGTGACATTCAGACAGATGAGCAAGAAATTCAAGTTTAAATCTGAGACTACTATAACACAGTACTAGTTTTAGTAATCTCAATTTTGAATCAATCCAAATATGAAAAACATTATATTAGTGTAGTGTATTAGCACAGTGAATTAGAATATTTCATTGCTATTCAATCATGTAACTAACTATACATCCCAAGGGGAATATTTCACCCAAACTTATTGAGATAAAAAGGCTAATTATTGCAATGTCAACAAATCTGTGTTATTTGAATAATTACTTATTAATTAGTGATCATTCAGTAAACATAAAAATAAGAAGATATGGTATATGATTGCCGATCCGAAAAACTCTCCATCAGAGCGGCCCCATCAGGATGACATAGAATTTAACAATTAAGTATGCTTAATTTGTTTCAAGGCTGTGAATATTAATTACGAATTCGAAAATGGCCGAAAAATAAATTTCAAAACGCTATAAATTGTTTACTCTAAATTTTAGTTATGAATATCTCAAATAAAAAAAAAGAAGAATAATTGTTTTTGGTTTTTGTGTGTTTAAACGCCATTTTTAAGCATCGCCTTTGTAGTGGCCAGTTTTTATTGGTGGAGGAAGCCGGATTCCCCGGAGAAAACCACCGACCTTCGATAGACAAACTGACAATCCAAGTCAATTAAGATTGAAGCCGAGTGAACGCACACGAGCGGGGCTCGAACTCACAACCTCAGTGTAGTAACTACTTAGACCACTCGGTCACCGAGTTCCCCTCCCCTAAAAAAGAAAGAAAATAAAACCTGTAGCTCCATGTTAAGAGTTTTGCAAATGAAAAAATAGCAAAATGGCCAATGAAACATAATAGCATTTTTTTTTACCAGCTATAATTAAAGGAGGGATACGGCGGCTGCACAGTGATGGGTGGTATTGCCATAGAAAAAAAGTATAGGAAAGTCCCTAATCAAATGGCAAACTCAATAGCTCAAATACATGTACATCAAACGAATGGATAACAACTGTCATATTCCTGACTTGGTACAGGCATTTTCTCATGTAGAAAATGCTGGATTGAACCTGGTTTTATAGCTAGCTTAACCCCTCACTTGTATGGCAGTCGCATCAAATTCTATTATATTTTTTGTATATTGACAACGATGCGTGAACAACACAAACAGACATAATAGGTAAAAATGTCAATAATACAGCAGTCAACATTGTGCTACAATCCTACTCGCTAAAAAAACATACAAACATCTAACAAAGAAGCACACAGTGGCATCCATACCAATCATAAGTAAAAATTAAGGACAATATAACAACCATAGTACAATAACACAATGACGGGATGTATAAGTACAGAGCCACGTCTTATATGTAACGAAGAAACATAAAAATGCTTATAGACAATCAAAAATGAAAGACGAGCAACAAACAAGTTTTTGGAAGTATCACCAAAAGGCATATAGACAAAGCACATTAGCAAGGAAAAGTCCGGATTAAAACCAGTTTTGGTAGGACGCAATTTTATTCTGATATTGTTAGTTAATTTTCTTTGCATTTTTTATGTATCTGTCATGTATTGCATTTTCAATTCGTTACTGTATCATTTAAACCGGTGCTTTATATTTCTCCGTCTAACCTATAATTAGCCACCAAAACAAGGGTTTCACCAGTTTTTCCAACTGGGTTCGGCGAAACTCTTTAAACCCTGGTTTTTAGCCGTCCCTGGTAGACAAGTAGAGATACTATATCCCACCTACCGCCCTTTCTTTCATTTTCCATTTCGATGGTTTTTATTACCAGATTTGCGGCACAACCAAATCTATTGAGATATCTATAAAATGTAAAAGCCATAAAACACCAGTTAAAGAAGTAAAGTAAATTTCCTATGACTTAATTTCACGTGAAACCAACATGAATTATTCAAACTTTTCTTAATTTCAATTTTCTAATCACATGAATATGTAACCATCTAACTAAAGACTCAAAACTGCAGTTTTGATAGATGTTAGACTATTTTTTTAACTTCCCCTCCTAAAAAATATTTAAAACAAACTAAATGAAACGAATAACTCAGGTATATGCTCCAATCAAAAACAACAAATATTGCATTTTTACGTTTCATATCCAACATGTTTTAGTTTAATTTGTACAGAGTGTCAAATACCCCCTTTTCCCGAAATCCAAGTTGCAGTGGTGCAATAGCCCAACACAAAAACTGTATTGTCGGAAATAGCTTAACTCAACAGATTGGTAAGAAGCAGAACAAAAATATATCAGTTATGGTTTGATTTATCAAATACAAAATAATGTTAGTACCGATTAAACAAAATTTAAAGACCTTTTTGCGGTACAAGATTGATAAACATAAAAAAATTCAAGATCATTGACTTTACATGGAGCAATCATACATTTATCGGCTCTCCAATATGAAGTCAACGTAAAAATTAGATGTGATATCATGTTATTCAATGAATGGAAAAAAAAACCCAACTCTAAACAGGTCAACCAATTATGTCTTGTGAACTATTTTTTGTCTGTTTGTCTTCCTTTTTAGCCATGGTATTGTCAGATTATTTTCGATCTATGAGTTTGACTGTCCCTCTGGTATCTTTCGCCCCTCTTTTACAAACCAAACATTCTTTGTGTTAATTTACGTTTTTTGATTGAGTTAACAAGCCTTCCAATTGATATTTTATCGTGTGGTTTTCTATGTTGTGATGTTATGCTATTGTTTCAGAAAAAGGGAGAAGGTTTGGTACCATTAAAACGTTTAATCCCGCTGCAAATGTATGCACCTGTCCTAAGTCAGGAATCTGGTGTACAGTAGTTGTCGTTTGTTTATGCAATTTATACGTGTTTCTCGTTTCTCGTTTCATATAGATTAGATCGTTGGTTTTCCCGTTTGAATGGTTTTACACTAGTAATGTTTGTGCCCTTTGTAGCTTTTTGTTCGGTGTGAGCCAAGGCTCCGTGTTGAAGGCCGTACATTGACCTACAGTGGTTTACTTTTATAAATTGTGATTTGGATGGAGAGTTGTCTCATTGGTACTCACACCACATCTTCCTATATCTATTGTTTTTTTTTGAAAGAAGTTGGTTTAAAGTTTTAATTAAATTATTGTGAAAAAAACCTGACTTCAAATTTTCCAGTTAAAGATATTTGTTCATTGAAATCTAAAATTATCATCACTATGACATCGGCATAGCGAACGAGTGTGGAAATAAACACTCCTTAAGAAACAGGCCAAAGGAACATCCCTGTCCAAAAAAAGGAAAATTTACAAGAAGAAATGGCAAATAATTGTCTATTCATGTGTTGTAATTTGTTTAAAGAATTTCCCTTTTGTTACTGAAATATGAATCATATAAAACAAAAAAACAAGGTCAATTGCTGTTAGTGTTATAACTTTGTTAAAACGGTAAGTTCCCCAGGGTAAGTTTCTACATTATAATTTTGTTTAGCACGGAAACAAACAGTCAACGTCCTCGTTAATCAAGAAAAGATTATAAAATTTTATTTAAGTAAAACTGTTGGCATCATTAAGAAAAAATGGAAACGGAAATATAGCGAAAAATACAAAAAATGCAGGAAACAAATAAATAGAAAAAGAAAACTCGAGAGCGTATAAAATTTATTTGCCACTGAACATTTCATCTCATAATTCAAAAGAATGTATAATGGAAATGTGTGTTCCCTTAAAACTCGTCTTGTGAGCATATTTGTCTGCTAGGGACTACAAGAAATTTAGTTGAATATAGATTAACTTTGTGCAGTTTTGCTGCTCATCCATGACACTGTTTGTGTTTTATGCTCTCATTTTTTTACTGGCTTTCCAAACCTCTATCCGCAAGCGTGACTAATCTTTTGCTCAACACACTTTAAACCTATTATATTATGTTATAAATCTTCTAATTCGAAAGTTAATGCTCAGAAAGAACTATAAAAATGTATTATTGTGTTAGGAACATCAATAAATCTTTTATTTGTTCACAAAGGATACTAAAGGAACGAGTATATGTATGATATATTTGTCACTGAACGTTTTAAACAAACGACATCAACAGTTAGAAGGCACCAATCAACCGTTTGATCACGTACGCAAATACAAATTTTCTCTGTTACCACTTTTCGTACATTGGAAAGTATGAATTAATAATGCTAATCAAATTGTACTTTTATTATACTAGGAGCACATATTTATAAATTACTTTAAATCGTAACAATCTACATCAGTTTAAAGAATTGCTTAACCACACAAGGATATTCTTAATCGAGTACTGATGTTGTATACCAGAAAAAAAGTTAAGTTTGTTTTAATAATAAAAGACTCGATGAACAGTTAGAATCATCGATGCAAGAATAAAACCAGCCTTTTAGTTTAGCTATTATATCACTATTCTTAAAGGAATACGCATTTATCCAAAACATAACAAAATCTATAGAAAGAATACAATCCTATTTTTGATTTCATGTTGAATGTTGCTGGTACAACAGTAGTATTTTCGTTTTTTTTTTAAGTATTCGAGTAATTAACATTTTTTTGATTTCTGCAAGTATCATTCTCAAGTTATCTGAAGGTTTTAGAACTGTTTTGTGTTGTTAGAGATGCGTCTAATTACTAGTACATTTGTTTTTATCTTTAAGACTTCTACAAATTCAGGAATGTGTCCCGTTTGATATTACTGGCTATTGTATTGTAATAGTATTGTTCCTAGATTAATTTAAAGGTCCGCAGTAATGTTCTAGCTTCCTATTGGATGTCTCCAGTCATGTTTCCATTTTAATTTGAAGGACTATAGTAATATTTTCTCTTCCTATTGGATGTCTCCATTCGTGTTCTCGTTTTAATTTGAAGGTCTATAGTAAAATTTTTCTCTTCCTATTGGATGTCGCCAGTCGTGTTCTCATTTTAATTGGAAGGTCTATAGTAATATTTTCCCTTCCTATTGGATGTCTCCATTCGTGTTCTCGTTTTAATTTGAAGTTCTATAGTAATATTCTCTCTTCCTTTTGGATGTTTCCAGTCGTGTTCTCATTTAAATTGGAAGGTCTATAGTAATATTCTCTCTTCCTATTAGATGTCTCCAGTATTGCTCTCCCTTTCATTTGAAGTTATACAGTAATGTTCTAGCTTTCTCTTAGATGACTCCAGTAAATTTCCGGTTTTAATTTAAAGGTATGCAGTAATGTCGTCGCTTTCTTTGTTATGTCTCAGTATTGCTCTCCTCTTAATTTGAAGGTATACAGTTATGTTCTAGCTTTCTCTTGGATGTGTCCAGTAAATTTCCGGTTTTAAGTCTAAGGTATACAGTAATGTTTTCGCTTTCTCTTGGATATTTCCCGCAAATTTCCGGTTTTAAATCGAAGGTATACAGTAATGTTGTTGCGTTCTCATGGATTTCGCCAGTTATGTTCCCGTTTTTAGTTGAAGGTATACAGTAATTTCGCTTTCTCTTTGATGTTTGTCCTGAAGATTTTGTAATATTCCCGTTTTCTCTTGAAAGTTTCAGTAATATTCCTGGATTCTCCTTATGTTAACAGTACATGTGCGTGTGCTTAGTGTAAAGATGCAAGCATTAAAAAACACTCAAGGGCGGATTTTTTTTATTTAAACGATATGCATAGTATGAAATGAAAGGAAAAAAGAAGACCATTATCTTTAAGATGACACAAAGCACGATACGCAATCTGAGAAGAAGCATCAAGACAAGTATAGGGTCAAACAAGGAAACTAACAGAAAAACAGAGACAAAAATCGAAAACGTAATACCAAATCATTGTGACGTTACGCACGTTATTGCGTCAATACTGTGTTTTCAAGAAGTCCACACTAATAAACAGCTTTTCTATAAAATCATAACAGTTAAGATATATAATTAGTTATCAAAAGTACCAGGATTATAATTTTATACGCCAGACGCGCGTTTCGTCTACATAAGACTCATCAGTGACGCTCAGATCAAAATAGTTAAAAAGCCAAACAAATACAAAGTTGAAGAGCATTGAGGACCCAAAATTCCAAAAAGTTGTGCCAAATACGGCTAAGGTAATCTACTCCTGGGGTAAGAAAATCCTTAGTTTTTCGAATAATTCAAAGTTTTGTAAACAGAAAATTTATAAAAATGACCATATAATTGATATTCATGTCAACACCGAAGTGTTGACTACTAGGCTGGTGATACCCTCGGGGACGAAACGTCCACCAGCAGTGGCATCGACCCAGTGGTGTAAATAGTTATCAAAAGTACCAGGATTATAATTTTATACGCCAGACGCGCGTTTCGTCTACATAAGACTCATCAGTGACGCTCAGATCAAAATAGTTAAAAAGCCAAACAAATACAAAGTTGAAGAGCATTGAGGACCCAAAATTCCAAAAAGTTGTGCCAAATACGGCTAAGGTAATCTACTCCTGGGGTAAGAAAATCCTTAGTTTTTCGAATAATTCAAAGTTTTGTAAACAGAAAATTTATAAAAATGACCATATAATTGATATTCATGTCAACACCGAAGTGTTGACTACTGGGCTGGTGATACCCTCGGGGACGAAACGTCCACCAGCAGTGGCATCGACCCAGTGGTGTAAATAGTTATCAAAAGTACCAGGATTATAATTTTATACGCCAGACGCGCGTTTCGTCTACATAAGACTCATAAGTGACGCTCAGATCAAAATAGTTAAAAAGCCAAACAAATACAAAGTTGAAGAGCATTGAGGACCCAAAATTCCAAAAAGTTGTGCCAAATACGGCTAAGGTAATCTACTCCTGGGGTAAGAAAATCCTTAGTTTTATAAAACTTATATCCATAGACTAGACAGGTAAATACTATTTCGAAAAAAAGTGCAAATTGTTTTATCATACTTTACTATAGTCTAAAATAAGGACAACATATTGACAAAACGTCAAAAATATGCGTGTCAGACGTAACAGACTATACGCATAATAACTTTAGCAGGGGTGTTCGTGTTCTTCAAAACAGTGTTATATCCACGAAAATTCGAATGAATGATATGCTTTATTTATAAAGTATTACAATATTACTGAATATGCGTTCCTGTAACGATCAACGCTATTTTTTTGGTAAAAACAGAAAAAATAGTGGTCATTGTGGTCAGATTTTGGAAAATGTTAAGTTATCAAAATTTATAGGTTTTAAAATATAAGATTATATAATATTTCGTTTGTGTAAATTATGCTCACAAAAGTACAAACATAGACCATATCAGAATCGAATTTTTGCAGCACTCACACTTCATATAAAAATGCAACGGCTTCTGGCAAATGTCTTGCAAGATGTCCAACGTCGGATTTTGCCGCTTTTTACAAATAAATTGGCATTTGCGACGCTATTCATTGAAAAATTAGATTAGTTACATGCTACATAGTGCTTTTCCGTAATTGTGCTTTAACTTTGCAAAACAGCTACATAGTTTTTAATAATTTGCGTAGTCAAAACGACTTCGTTTTCAAAGAAATGAAATGTCTTGCAAGTTTGTCCACTGGACGATTTTCATACGTTTTCAACGTTGTCTATTCGGGGTACGCTATTTATGGTGGAACATCTGTATATTTCCTAAGACAGAATCTTCTTGATGGTCAGATACTATCAATAAGACCACAAAGTATTTAAAAAAATCCGATGACTGGGGTTGTTCGTTTAGATGAGATTCTTAAGTTGTGAAAAAGTTAGTATCATGAGAGGATAACAAAAATCCTCTTTTTCAAATTTGGGAATCGAAAAACTTCGATTTTTTTTTTATTTCTCTGCAATAAGATTCATATGTATAGAACTTGAAAGTAAAAACGAAATTGGGCCTAAAGCGTGCCATTGGCTATATACACCTCTCCATATCACACAAAGCTTGGAAATATATGAGATGAATTATAATTAACCTTTTATTTCTGACAATCGTTTCATTTCTTAATCTAATTGTACCGCTATTAGTAAATTGAATTTTATAAGCAAGACCCGTTTATCTTGTAATTCCCGACAAACTTTTTATAGTAAATCAAAATATATATCTTCTTCCTTTTCGGATCTAAATGGGGAAACATTGCATTTTATTACGTTTTATGTCAATTGGTCTCTGGTAAATAGTTGTCTCATTGGCACTCATCATACCGTATATATCTTCTCATTTCATATAGACTTATGCATTACCCAAATACGATATATTTTGTTGTTTGTTGCTTACGTTACTTTCAGTGGGAAATGTTTCATGCATATTCAGTACAACTAATCATTAAAAAGTATCCATATTGATATGCAAAACAAAAGTTACAAGCGAAATAAAAAAACTTATCCCAAATAATCATTAATCGCCGTAAAACGTAAGAAATTGACGTTACCATTTGAGACGCAATATCGTGCTTAACGTCTGAGCAATATGTTAATACTACAATAATTACTAGACTTCTCTTGAACTGAATTTTAATGTGCGTATTGTTATGCGTTTACTTTTCTACATTGGCTAGCGGTATAGGGGGAGGGTTGAGATCTCATAAACATGTTTAACGCCGCCGCATTTTTGCGCCTATCCCAAGTTAGAAGCCTCTGGCCTTTGTTAGTTTTGTATTATTGTTAATTTAAGTTACTTGTGTATAATTTGGAGTTTAGTATGCCGTTCATTATCACTGAACTAGTATATAATTATATTCGTTTAGGGGCCATCTGAAGGACGGATTTCTCGCTGCATTGAAGACCTATTGGTGACCTTCTGCTGTTGTCTGTTCTATGATCGGGTTGTTGTCTCTTTGACACATTCCCCATTTCCATCCTCAATTTTATTAGAGTAGTCTACATGTGCAGGTGCTTCAAAAGGCAATGTAACTATGTTCTAATTTACAGACTACACTAATTGTGATATATAATTATTACTTTTAAAGGAATATGACCATTTATGACGAATGAACCCGATTATCATACACTTATTTATAATAATATACAATGTAGTTCGGAAAGCAGTTTATAAATATTATAACCCTGATAGAACAGTGGAGTTATACGTGAATAAGCACTTATACTAATTTGTTTTACAGTTTAAAACTTAAAATTGTTATATAAAAAGAAATTGAACGAAAATAATTGTGAACATACAAATAATAACTTAATACTTGCAGTTTCAGATAAAACTGAATATTATTACAATTTTGTGCTCAATTTGGTTTTATTCCTATCCAAATATTTGCTTTGTCAATATTTGAACATCTGACGAAAGTTAAATTAACAAGGCGAACCATCTGTTCTTAAAACTTTAATATCCATCTTATCGTTCATACGTTTCTTTTACTTGAAAACTCCGATTGGAACCAACATATATGGAACGCCATAGCTGTCTTATATGGAACTCTGATATTACTTTTTATCGGTCGTCCAACTGTCTATATCAATCTGATTAGCTCTTAATAAAACTCCATATCACGGCTTTGTGACGTCAAATACGTTGACCTGGCCTTAATAACTTTGACCCGGACATATCAGCGACGTCATAATGTTTGAACCGACGTTGATAAGTTTGACCCGAACTTATCAAGTCAAATTCCGGTTGCTGGTGAAACTAAGACAATACTTCCAAAAGACGCAAATACAGCCCGATAATTCGATTATCAGGTTATCGGCATATTAATATCGTAAAATATCAGTTGCTCGACATAATACGAAGGCTTTCTGATCTCGTTCGCTGCGCTTACTCGACAAAAAGCTTCATATTATGTCTCGCAGCTGATATTTAACGATATCAACATGCAGACAACCTGATAATCGGTACATGTTGTTTTACTATATTACTTGATGATTGTTTGTCTTTACTTAAAATGGTTTTGACATTACGTAATGATGTTTCGATATAACTCAATATAGAATAGTAATTACTTAATGATATTTCGATATTACACGATATGGTTTTTGTCATTACTTATTATGGTTTCGTCATTACTCGATGTGGTTTCATCGTTATTTAATGTGGTTGTGTCATTAGTCAATGTGGTTTTAACATTACTTGATGTGAATGTGACTTAACATAAAAACTTATGTAGTTGTTTCATTACATGATGTGGTTTTGTTATTTCGTAATGATGATTTGCCTAATCTTTATATGGTTTTAACATTACGTAATGATATTTCAAAACTTGACGTTTTACACTACATGATGTGTTTTTGTCATTCTTTGATGTGGTCTTGTCATTCTTTGATGTGGTATTATTTTTATCCCCCTATTTAGAAAATTTCTATCGCTCGCTTTTTGGCTATGTTTATCTTACCTATTCTCTTAAACTTGAAATACAGATTCAGGTCTGTATCATAGCATGGCCATATTATCTTACCTCCTATAGATTTATAGAGATATCAGGGGCGGATGCAGAAATTTTCGAAAAGGGGGGGGGTGCTAACCCAGGGCACCCAGGGCAAAGGGGGGGGGGGGGGTGCAAAACATATGTCCCGATACAAATGCATTGATCGGCAAAAATAAAGGGGGGGTGCACACCCCCGGAATCCCCCCCCTGGATCCGCCACTGGATATGATTAGTTAAAGGACTACACGTGGTGACTATGTATACTTGATATAGAGGGCCTAACAAATGTAAGGTTAGTTACCATACATGGTTAGATACCATATGCGGTTAGTAAGCTTCTCCCCTTTCCAAACAAAAAACATGCCACAACCCTTTATAAAACAACACGGTGTTGAGGAAAATCTGAAAGAATTCAACAGACGAAGAAATTGATGACGTAAGGTCGAAATAAGTTAAAAAGACAAAGCTAACAAGTTGTTATTGTTGGCATAAGGGAGTTACTTCCCTTTCAAAACAAACAAAGAAATCTGATTTGTTTAAGGATTCAACAGACGAAGAAATTGATACATGTAATGAGCAATTGAAATAAATTCATAAAACAAATTTAAAGCTTAAAAATTGTTATTGTTGGCATTTGTTTTCTGTATAGACAAATGGAAGTAGGATCTTAATACTAAGTATTTAGACTTGGTCACTTTGATCTTCGCTCTCAACCCATATGAAATTTACTGACCCCATATATATAGTATTAGGTCACTAACACACCATGTAACTCGTATTATCGATAGTATACACATCTGAAAATCGACAGTAAGGATTATTTGAGAACCCAAATCTTAAGTACATTTGTAATAATATATTCCATATTAGCACTTCTCAATCATGATTTCTCTGAAATTTATTTGCTTAACAGGAAACTATTGAACCAAGGAATTCGAATCGTGAAGTTAAAGTAATCACTTCACACGCCATGATGATTTGATTGACAGTTATGGAATATCTATCTATGACATAGTTGACCCCTGATGTTTTCTTATTTCATCTTGGCAAAGTAAAATCCTGTATTCCTTTTTTTTATTATTAAGATGGGGACATATAACATGAGTTCAATATACCCGACACAATGACTGGCACTAGAAGGACAAGAACTGTTTACCTTCGGGAAGAACCATATATACAGTTCAACCTGAATTTTTTGGTGGGTTTATGTAGTGTCTACGGTTTTTGGTGTATTTTTATGTGGACGGTTTTTGTTTATTTGACGTGTTATGTTTTTTCCTTCGACTGACAGTTTGTGACTGCCTCCTTGGCATATTCAAGTTCATTTCCTTACTCTATACAAACTATTATAATCAAGTCAACATTAATATCAATCTGTTCGAATTTACAAAAATTATTGAGTAAGATCCACATCTCAACTTTATTCCTTTACTTAAACTGATTTAATTTATCTAATTAATCAGATATTATTTTTGAAATATTCTAAAATGTAAAATATTAAACATTAGTTTCTTTTTTTTCCTAACTTTTACTATTTTCAAATCTTGTTATCTTTTCATTTTGTAATACCTTAAATCGAACATCAAGATTGATCACTCTATTGAAGAACAAGGACATTCACAGATCTGGGGTTAAAATGATTGGACTAGCAACCAATTAGCGTACATATTACAGTTTCTAGGCGTTCTGTATGCAGCTAAAATTCTGGTATTTTGTCGCTATCTCCGGGGCTGAAACCTTGCAACAGAAAGATCATTTATACATTTTGCTATATATGTTCTTAGATGAACTTAATGTAAATACTCAGATATTGACAAATGTCAAATATAATGTTAATTCTACAATTTGGCCTGTTGTAGGAATGTCAGTTTTTAAACTTATTTGATTTGACAATGGAAAAAACAAACATGGGATAAAATTGCCTATGAGAAAAACAGGCGCGAAAGAAACCAGCGGAACATTCAAAGTCATAAATCGAAAATAAACTGACAACGCCATGGTTAAAAAGAATTAACAAAAAGACAAACAGACAAATAATAGTATACAAGACACAACATTGAAAACTAATAAAGACTAAGCAACACGAACCTCTGCAAATAACCACGAACAATAAGCTATGAGTAGTTGATTTCCATAACAGCATGTGTGTACCTTCAAAAATTTCTATGAGGATATAGATAAGCCGATAATCTGATAATACTACTTACTAAGTATTTTGGACTCTACGATGTGTTGTGTTGATTTTGATGTATGAGAAGTCTTTTAGTAGCTTTAAATTTTGTAATATACCATATTTAAATGTACCTTATGCCTAGAATTTCTAGGCTAAACTATGATTCGATATACATTCCTTCTGATTCAGTTGCCAACACCTTGACAAAAAACTAATTTGACTCGTTTAATTTTCATAAAATTTTGACAAAATATTTTCTTTGACCTTTTGAAAAAAAATATAAAAAAATAAAAAAAAAACAATCACTTTCTCGGAAAAAAAATGGTTGATATATATGGCAGTTTGACAAACACTAATTTTGATCACTGAGAGGCTTAATACAATACAACGTGATTAAAACGTTAAGCTGATTTTACAGAGTTATCTCCCTGTAGTGTTAGGTACCACCTTAAATAGATCGAAACACGGTTTCTTCGATCTATTTAAGAAAAGTACAAATGAATTAGTGCAAAACACGTTTTTACACTCCTCCATAAATTTGAAATAAAAAGCTATGTAAACTAAAAAAAAACTTCCAAAAAATTAAGATGGTACTTACTCAAAGTACATTTTTTTGGTAAAAGATGAATCTTTCTTGACAAGACGTCGACTATAAACGCAGACAACAAAATAAGATTAAAGTAAATTAAAAATCCGATATACAAATTTGCAGAAAACATAAAGTGGTAATGCATTTCAAATATAGCTATCTGAAAATAAAATCTTCAATTAATATCATTTTGTTTTATATTTCGATCCCAGAACTAAGTCTAGCACATCAAAAACAAATCAAAATTAAACATGACTATTGCATTATTTGAAGATATTATCCGATTTGACAAATAGCTACATTCAAATAGGCCAACTAAAAAAATAGTCATTATCAATCGAAAATGATGACAAGAAATCGTAATGTGTCAAATCACAAAATCACAAAATCACTTTTTAACCATAATCAACTAATTGTTCTTGACAAACACTTTATTTTTGTTAGAATTATACAGAAATAAAAAGACTTTACTGGAACTTAGATAATTTCTACCAAATATGTAGGAGAAATTCAGATGTGCGTTTTAACTTTATTTACGTGCTTATAAAGAACAAGTGTACCAAATGATACAAGAAAAATATGAAATGTTACATATTCGATTTTCTATTTCGATAATTAAATGTACTACTATAACGAAAAATTAAATATTTATATATTATGAGATAGATATGATGAAATTGGCATGGCATTTAAGTTTCACACAAAAATTAATGACCAATGATTGCAGGAAAATGTCTAATGGTCAGCGTGATGGTTGTCTCTGGATCCCTAAAACTATTCGATTTATAAAAAGAAGTAATGATTATTTAGGCCATTTACGATAATATCATACTTAAGAATTCTTTCGGGTATTCTCTATATATACAGGTGGTATGTTTGTATGAATATAATCTGAAACATCAGTAACAATTTTTTTAATTTCTAGGTCATGATCCACTTGATCTTAAGATATGGCACGTAAAAGCACCGTGTTTTGGATTATTATAATATTACCTTTATATACAATTATTCTTTTAAAAACACAATTCCTTTTTAAGCAGGGCAATGATTTATTTTAATCCTTTGAGGGCATAAATACATACGCCAAAGGAAAAGCGTAATATTATACTTTTACAGATTCCAGAGAACGACAAAGCGTTATCGTCCGTGCAATTTCCCAAAATAAAACGATTCCTGTTATCAAAGTTAATTTTAAGCTTAAAGTAAGTCATGTTTTCTTACAATATCAGATATTTGTTTCATTTTTGTGGTCATTATGTCAAAATGTACTATTATATTGTTTATTTGTGTATTTCTCTATCCTGAGTTCTAGTGTTCTTGCATTTATTTGTTCTGTATTCCTGTCATGTTATGTCTTCATTTTAGCGATATTTTTAACATTGCCATTGCGAGGTTTGGCTAGCCACAAAACCAGGTACAACCCACATTTTTTTGAGAAAATGTCCCTGTATCTAGTCAGGAATTTGGCTGATATTATCTAATAGTTCGTTTCTATGTATGTTGCATTGGTGTTCGTTTTTGTTGCACTTCCGTGTTTCTGATGTGTCGTTGTTTTTCTCTTATAGTTGAAGTTTGTAACCCGGATTGGTTTTCTCTCAATCGATTTGGGACTTTTGAACAGCGGTATACTACTGTTGCATTCCTTTATTACATGTTTTTAAAAAGGCGTCATTCCTTTGGGGACTAATTTTGTCCCTCTGCTTGCCAATTGTTACTTTATAATTATAATGCAGAATTTATACAACAGATTCTCAGGTGAAATGAAAACGCTGAATAATGTTTTAATTCCTTTTCAGCTATAAAGATGATGTCCTATCGCTGAATAATTCAAATTTTGTTACTATTTTGACTGAATACATCCCAATGTATTTGAAATAAAGGATATCGTTGTTGTAGAAACAGTTCAGAGTGTGTAATATCTTGACTAGTCTTACATCTTGAAATTGAAAAAGATTGTGAATTGCGATATTTCAATTTCAATATAACATTATCTAAGCAGCGCCTGGATACAGATATCTAAATTTGATACAATATTCTTAGATTTGCAACCCCGTCCTTCTCGTCTTGATTCGATTGTGACATTATTGACTTCCTACATGATTTTAACTTGCTTGATCAACACGACGGGTGCCACATGTGAACCTGTAACAGGTACAGTACTACTTACCGTTCGGTGCTTCTAAGTTCACCTCGGTTTCAATTTGACCTTCCATACTGGTTCGAGGAGCTCTGATTAGTTTACTGACGACGAAGTCATAAGTTATAAGACTGGTCTCTTTGATGAGTTGGTACACTTCAATATACCATGTTGCGGTATATACTCTCTTACACAGTTACTTAAAAACAAGCATTCTTGAATTCTTGAACATTTACTAAATTTTATCATCGGTATAAGGACATCATTCGTAAATATAGCTCAACATGCAGACTTCTTATACGTTCAGGTATTTCACATCCATTTTTTTATGGAAATATTCTTTATAAAGCACAAAGGTGTCAGTATTCACCTCAAAAACTAACAAAACCTTTGAATAGACTTATTAAGAAGGGATATAGTTACGATACTGTTGTCAGGTCATTAAAGATTGCATATTTTGGCGTTAATATTGATTCACTTATAGGGTCTTTGCATCGGAACTAAACACATTTATTCAAAAACCAGTTGTTGGCATGACACGGGTTATGTTCTTCTCATATATGTTATGATGGTATGATACTAAACCCCTAACGGGAAGGATTGTGCCTGATGTTCATATGATGAAATCATAATCTTTCAGTCAGTTTAATTGAAGTCTGGAGCTGGCATGTCAGTTAACTGCTAGTAGTCTGCTGTTATTTATGTATTATTGTCATTTTGTTTATTTTCTTTGGTTACATCTTCTGACATCGGACTCGGACTTCTCTTGAACTGAATTTTAATGTGCGTATTGTTATGCGTTTACTTTTCTACATTGGCTAGAGGTATAGGGGGAGGGTTGAGATCTCACAAACATGTTTAACCCCGCCGCATTTTTGCGCCTGTCCCAAGTCAGGAGCCTCTGGCTTTTGTTAGTCTTGTATTATTTTAAATTTTAGTTTCTTGAGTACAATTTGGAAATTAGTATGGCGTTCATTATCACTGAACTAGTATATATTTGTTTAGGGCCAGTTGAAGGACGCCTCCGGGTGCGGAAATTTCTCGCTACATTGAAGACCTGTTGGTGACCTTCTGTTGTTGTTTTTTTCTATGGTCGGGTTGTTGTCTCTTTGGCACATTCGCCATTTCCATTCTCAATTTTATTGATATAACTTAAAGAAAAATGCATATAAACAGTATAGTAGTAACAGTTAAATTTCATGCAAATTGTACTACATCTATAAATTTATAAATGTGCTGGCTGAGAGCCATATATGCATCTTTTTGATATATCTTTTTTATTCGCGTACTTATCCTTTTATTAATTCACTCATTATCTCTCTCGTTCATTCACTAACGGTCTCCTCAAATTAATATCTATTGAGCACACTATATATGTCACTCACTGGCTGTCTCTTTCACTCACTCTCTGTCTCGCTGTAACTGTAGTTATCTCTCCGTCTCCTCTCACTGTTACTCTCGGTAACTCTATGTCTCAATTTACTCATAGACTTACTATCTCTCTCGGTCCTTTCCACTCACTTATTTGGTCCCGCTTTTTCTAAATCTCTTCCACTTACTCGTTCACGACACCAGTGTTTATATCTTCCACCCATTCACTGTGTCGCTTACTCACTCTCTTCTACTGTCGTTAACTCACTTCTCGTATCCATTCCTAATGGATCCGTTTATTACTTTATACATGAAATTAGTATTGTGATAAAATTCTAATGACTACGTTTATACAGGAATTCTACTCCTTCGTACTGTGAATGACAAGTCAATCAGGGAGGACAACAGTCACCGTGTCCAACATGGCTGTAGAAAATTGGAATTCATATCGTCAGTTGCCTTCAGAAGGTTTAAGATCGTTCTAATTATCTTAAAAAATATATGCTGAGAGTTTGTATCTATAATGCCTTCTATCTATAGAATTCTGAAATGATACCTTATGTGCACCTCCTTCATAAATGTATAATTCTATTGCTTCAAATTGATATTTCTTTGCATTGCCGATATGCTTATTCAGCATCGTTGGTAAACAACTGGATGGTTATTCTTCTCTTACAATTTGCAGTTCTGAGAAATGCACCTACTACCTTGTTAATGAAGTTTTTATATTACTATTGGTGTATTAAAGTTCATCAATTATGTCAGTTTCCTTGCCTTTAACCATATATATTCAGAATCATAATTAATTTTTATCAGTGAAAATAAAGAAGCCATTTAGTAAAGGGAGATAGGTATATGTACAAGAATCTATAATACTAAAATAACGAGGTCCAATTTATCAGCCGTCATGGGGTAAAAATGACAAATCAAAGCATTCAACTTTATATAAAGCTAATACAGGACAATGCTGTTGATTCAAAAATACTTTATTCCAGGCCCTTTTGTTTTCGAAATAATTAATATTACCAATAATTAATAAGCTCCAGTGAATCTTTATGACTTAATCAGATGACAATACCAATTCTAAAATAAGGCTTACGCATAGTTATAATGATAATAATAATAATTTATTTTATCAAAGTGTCACATTCTTGTCTACAGATTTTTATACAGATTATATAAAATACATTGCACAATAATAAAATAAGACAAATACCCAGCCTAGAAAGGCTTATGAAACACTATATATACAAATATATATCTATTTAACAAATACAAATTGAAAACATAGTAAAATGTTAAAAATGTTTAAAGGTGTCAGCTGACCACCAATTAAAATTCCCTATCTGTTCAACCAAATTTTGCAATTTTCACAGCTTTCTAAATATTTTACCTTAAGTTTAACTTCATAGAAACCTGGTATATCCTTAGTTGTACATGTATCAGCTTTCTACATGCCAATTTTCACCATATCTTTAAAGCCTTTTGACAAAATAACTGACCTTCAAACAGAGGTACTCCAAAAAAAAAAAAACTGGTTTTCTTGAAATCTAAAATTAGTATACTATGGAGCGCATTAATCCTCAATTTTTAATGCAAACTCATAGACAAGTAAATTTTGAATCAAAATGATCTAGATATATTTCTCTTTCACCAAAAGTTTCATTTCTCCAAACTTGTTGGTTAACTTAGTTTAAGTAAACAAGGACATCAAAAGCACTATTTTGTGTCAGAGTAGGGCTACTTTTACATACGTTCTAAATTGGAGGGAGTAATTGGTGGTCTGACACCTAAAATCATCTGGATATTTCACATCATGAAAAAATAAGTAATTAAAAAAAAAAAAAAAAAAAAAAAAAAAAAAAAACGTATCTTTTAAAAATAGAAATGACAAAATTAAGTATGACGTAAAAAAAATAAAAATGATATGTGATAAAAAGAATATATTTTAAAGAGGTTATATTAACAGATTGCGAAGAATAAAATGAAGTAATCTTGTTGTTTTATTAAAAACCTCTCAGTAAAATAGTAAATAAATAGAACATTAATGAAATGAATTAAAAAAATAAAAATAAATAAATGAAACTTTGACTTTTACAGAAATATACAAATCATGAATTAAAAAAATGAATTAATTAAATGTAACTTTGACTTTTACGGAAATATACAATTAAGAGTGTAGATTGCTTTTCAGTGCGCGACGTCTTTTTATCATATTATGCACCAAAATAGATTACTCGTATTGTTATTCGGCATTCTGAATTTAAAATACAAATTGATTAAAATCTGACTTTGTACAAAAAGAATTATCCAATACCATAGCTCTGAAACAAATTAAACCTTAAGTCACTGTAAATGTCACAATTAATCAAAAAGTGTATCACATCTTCTACAGCATTATTACAAAATGGACAAATTCTTTCTTCTAACGGTATTGGTGGTTTCATATAACGACCCGTCTCGACAGACAGAGGTAAAGTTCCACATCTAAGTTTACATAAATTACTTCGTAAGTGGCGTGGCATTGCGTTAATAACATAGTGTTCAGGTTGAAGGTCCTTCTTATAACGTCTATATAGTCTCAACTTGTTTCCATTCACATTCGAATTGTCATTCCAAAGTTTGGTAAACCACAACTGTTCATCTAGTATTCGTAATTTACTTTTAATGACTTTAAAAAATAGTTTTTTGCTAATTCCGGGCTGCATTAAATGTTCTACAGACATATTGCGAAATAACTTTAAATAATCACATTAAAGTTCCAGGATCTACGTTTTCGTTTCGACCATAAATGTATCTTATAGAAAGTACGAGAATTATCTGAATTTTCAAGTTTATAAAAGAATCTCAAAACTTCCAGTCTTTGTTTAGCATGACATGACAGCCATCCTAAATCACCCTGTACTACAGTATTGAAAGTCAATTTAGTCACTCCAATGAATATTTTACTAGCCCTGTTTTGAACGTTATTAATGAGTCTATGTTCAGTAAGTCCCCAAATCGATGCAAAATATAACAATATTGGTCGTACCAAACTTTCATACAGTTTTGTGAACACTTGATATGTCATACCACCATAAGCGTAAAATTTCACAGTCAAACAACTCAATGCTCGGCTGGCAGATTTAGAGAGTTCTTTGACGGCTTTATTCCATGTTACATGTTCACTGAACCAAATACCTAAATATTTGTATGAATCTACATATACTAAACTATGACTTCCACAGAAAAAATTGAAAGTAGAACGTTCAACAGAGCTAGACCTAAAATGTATGACATTTGATTTACTACAATTAATACTTAATCTCCATTTATGGCACCATGCATTAACACAATCAAGCGTACATTGTAAACTAGCCTCACTTGGACCTAGTAAGACGATATCGTCTGCATAAAGTAAAATACTTACATTTATACTATCAATATCAATACCCTTATTTAAAGACTTAATTTTTGTAGCTAAATCATTAATATACAAAGCAAAAAGCGTTGGAGAAATCAGACACCCTTGTTTCACACCACATGAAACTGGAAATATTGACGTAAAGACGTTGTTATTAACACGTACAGAACATGTTGTGTTGTCATACAAAGATTTAACAGCATTAAAAATTTTCCGTTAACACCAAACGTTTGTAATTTTAATGCCCGCGTCACACTGTCACACATCGTAAGACCTTCGATTATCTTCGTGATTCATTCGTGTAGACATCGTAATGTCAAAACTGCCCGATGGAAACGATGGAAACACGAATGCAATACGATGTTCAAAGATGCATTCCCGGTGACATTACGATGGTGAGGATGGTGATACGAACTCAATACGAACCCTAAACATCGGACGCACCTTCGGGGATTTTTTAACATGTTGAAAAATTAAGAACCCTTCCCGAAGTTGTCCCAGAAGGCTAGAAAAAGTGGCCGATGGTTCTACGATGGTTAAAGATGGCACTACGAATAGCCCTATCTGGATACGATCAGTCCCTATTTTGAAAATTTCCATAATGCCCGCGTCACACTGTCCCGATTTTTACGCCGATGGTAACACGATTATGGAAATTACTGTGCATTGCATACTTTTATGAAAATTTGACCTTTTCACCAGTTCTTAGATTTTATCTAAAATGTAGTGTTTTTCTTATGATACATTTTATTGGTGAGCGTCGGTGCAAAACGTTCATGAAGCCAAGAGTACCATTTCCTTCGAAGGCAAAACAGTTCTGTGAATTACATATATCATCAGGGTTATCTGTGCATAATTTTCAGTCTAACATACTATAATGATTTGTTACTTTTAGTATATAACTTTGTTACTTATCTAGTGAGTACTTGATAAGTTAATATGGACTTGAACGATTTTTTGCTCGACATAATGTGTAGATAACTGTGTTGTTTGAGACTATATGTTGTTCTATGGATTACATATGTCTTTTGTTGTTTGTCTGCTGTCTCAGTAACAATCCACACACCTTTTATCTATATTATGAAATATAACTGATGTGTACTGTTTTTAAAATTTACTAAAACAGAAATTGTCTGTTTGTCTGTTGTATTTTTGTTTGTTTCATTCTTCAAATATTTCATACATGTTAAGGAAGAGAAAAAATAAGCAATTTCATACATGTTAAGGAAGAGAAAAAATAAGCAATTTCATACATGTTAAGGAAGAGAAAAAATAAGCAATAGATACTGTATGTAGGACATATTTATTTGAATTTGCTGAATAATCTAGAAGTTGGCATGACCACTAGATACTTATTTCTACGAAAGCATTTGACAGAAATGTATTAGGTACATGTATGTCAACAAGTACTAGTCTAAGAGTATCATGGCTCGATACACGTAGTATCGAGTATCGAATATCAACATAATACTCGACTATTCGGAATTGTGTTAGTACATTGTCTCCCTCTTTTCCTCGTTTATTATTTGCTTTTAGAACATCCCTTTTAAAAATACTGAATGAGCATAGTCGAAACAGTTCGTATGTTCTTAATTGTTGTTTCAAATACATCCGAAATCATTAGTATGGACAGTAATATATCATGTCAAACTTTGAGGTTGAATTGACTTTGATATGTGGACTAAACTAGTAAAAGCATGTTGCACCATAGTAGATCGAGGAGACTGTTTCTCACAAAATTACAAAACCGACAGAAAGATAAATACCGGTACTTTCCCCAATAGACATCTTGGGCTGTGTACACTTATATGATTGTGTAATTTGTAAGTTTGTACAAATGATCGATTTCTATTCAACAACAAAGTAGATATTCGACAGGTACATGGATTTTAAGTATGATAATATGTAAAATGTATCAAACCAATATATTGGGTGAAACCTATGCAATGGGGAGATAAGTCAATTGAAATTTTATTGGAAGGACAACTTATAACTACTTAAACTTCTCCAAGAAATAAAACTACTGAAAATCACATATTAATACATGTATATTTATTAATCTTAATCAAGCAATAAAATCAAACATAACACCATAGCACTATTTCATAAACTTAAAAGTTGTTTCTATAATTCTTTTGAAATCGGTCTTTTACTTATCGTCTGTTGTTCATTGCAGAAGTTTTTCTCGTAAGATTTCTTTTGATTCCCTTGATGAACATTAACAGTTTCGAAACTGATTGTTTACATTTTGAGTTTTTCTTCTGACAATTATTATTCCGCGACTGGTTTTCGGTCTCTAAGTCAGAAAATATGTTGTAGAAATCTTCGAGTGACTCTGTCTTGATGCTGTTATCGATAGACCATGTCACGACACTTCCGGTATTAGCTGCGCATGTTTCATGGTGCTGCTTTTGTACTTGACCTATCAGATCTTCCATCATGGTAGATGAAGCAATCGGATTAGATCGCTTTGTTCTTCGTCTGTTGTTTCGTAGTGCTGATTTAGAACAATCATCTATCATAGTAGAGGAAGCCAAAGGTGTAGATGCTGAAGCTGGTATTGAGTTTCTCTTGGCTTTTGGTGTTGTTGCTTCTGAGTTTTCATACTGATCATAATATATTCTTCTGGAGAGAAGTTCCTCTTTATAGTCTAACTCTGGTTCTGATTTTTCGTCCTTGTCACGAGATTCTGAGTCGGTTAAATTAAGTAAAGATATGTCGTTATCGTTTCCTTCGGTACTGCAGCATTCTGATGAAAAACTGTTGTTCTGGAGGTTATATGACTTAGTTTGTTTCTTTGTGGCATGACATGGTGTGTCCAAATTGTTTTTCTGGGAAGACAACAAAGCGGCCGAGAATTCCCTCAGAACTGATTCCATTGTAGCATCATCCTTCTTTATTGAATGCCCTCCATCTGTTTCTTGCAACTATAAATCAAAGAAAATGCATTAGTTTGTTAGTTAAAATTAATGAACCGGAATTAAGTTTAAATATCTATTTTACATATCTTTTGCAAAATAAAACTTGCAAATATTTAAAGTAAAATTTGCTTTAAATATATTTGTCTTTGGCTAAACAATATATATAAAATTACAAATTAGTGTATAAAATATGAAACGTGCATCATATTCGAATAAATGCGAGTTCTCCAAGTTCGGAAGTGTTATTTTTTGTTGTTGCTTTTCTTGTCAAGCTGATAATTTCCGATATAAATTAAGCCATAGGTTTTCTTTTTTGATATATGATCCTTTATAGCTTACTTTATGTATAAAGTATGTGTTTGGCTTTTTGTTATCGGTCGTACGATGACCAATTTTATTTTTTCCCTTCCTTGATGTTTGGTCTCTGGTTGACAGTTGGTTCTTTAGCAATTGTGCCACTTCTCCTAATTTTACATTTATCATCAATGGGAAAATTCAATTTTACGATGTCATCATAAAGTAGAAATATAAAAAAGGGAATTCTGGTACATGCATTAAAAGATAAAAAAAAACTAATCAATCAATAAACAAATGGACTAAAAGAAGATAATAGAAATAATTTTAAAAAGAATCATATGACAAAAAAAATAAAATAAAGGAATTTATAAATTAAATATAACTTACAATCTTGGACAATATAGACAAAGCCTTTACACCAGAAACAACTGTATCCAAATTATCCTGGAGTAATATATCGTTATCTCTCATTTTACAACGTTGATTAAATAAATCCTTCTTGATAATAGTAATATTGATTCGGTTTTGTATGTCTTTGAAGAATAGGCTTAAATTTCTCCTCTTAAATAAAATAGCTATGTTTGTATAAATAAAACCGACTGAGATCTCATTGAGTTCGTTGTAGTAAGAAGAGTACGTTGACTCTAACTCAACACGAGCTATATATAGCTAGAGAGGATTTACTAATTAAAAATTAGAACATATGTTTGTTAAATATTTTTAACAGGTGTTTGCGCGAGCGCGCGTGCTCTTAAAATAACACCTTATGTCTTTTTATGTATTGATTAGGCGAAATGATTATAAATGGTGAAATTAATTAACGAGATAATTGATCAAAAGAGAAATTAAGACCTGCGTTTATTCATTTATTTTTTTGTTATATCCTCTTACCAAAGATAAATTCGCCAAATCTTTTGACTTTTATAAATATCTATTTGAAATATTAGTTGTTCTTCAACGCAAATATTTTTATCAGAATAGATGTTGAATTACAGACGATAATTCTGAAGTACGGTGGCAGAATGAGGCCATGCAAGAAATATTTTTTTAACTTGTTCCCTCCGTAGTTTTCAGTTCAATTCATCACAAAAATTGAGAATGAGTTAAACTTATTTCTATCATTTTTTGACGGCCGTATTTTTGTTTACTTCTTGAAATCTTCTATAGGATCAGCCAGAGTTAGTTCCCTTACATCATATCAAAATGCATAATTTGAATAGATAGAAATGCTACTAACCAACCGATATATATACTGTGTACAGCAATATCAAGGGTAACAACAGCAATTGATTTTTGAGTGATCTTTAGGCAATTCATAAATTGGTATCATGTTCGAAACCACAATAAAATGTTTTTAAAACCTTAAAATATAAATGAGAATCAACGAAACAGCGCAGATTGAAAGATTTCTGGAAAAAATCCAATGTGAAAATTTTCTGCATTTGAGTAAGCAACAAACACGTACGTACAAAACGTATGGTTTATTCAAAATAACAAAATTTTAACAATTGATGACGTTAAAACCGAACATTGCAAAAAATATGTTTTTTCTAGTCTTTTCAATGTAAGTCATTGTATGTTAACTTGATATTCTGATTATAAATAAATAATGAATAGATTGCAGTATGCGTATTGCCTAATGACAAATGTGTCATCCGTCTACTCACCGAGAACAAATTGAAAATTAAGACAATAGATACGTTCGATCAACAATGACGATGCCGGCAAGGCGAAATAATTCAATTGAAAATGGAAAATAAACGTATAATACGATGAGGTATAGGAAGCATATCGTTTGCATTTAAAGAGGGTTCCTACGATCTCCCCGAAGTGTTGTTGCAAGGATTTTGTTTCACCAAACATAAAGACATCATGGAACTATAGATCTACTCAAGATCTGATTTAACGTACACATTCCAACCGGAGATGGTTGCATATTTATACAAACTGCACTGCCGAACGAGAGAAGTTTCATAATTCCATACCTAAGTCAGCCCTTGCATTTGGAAAAGTAGATATGAAACATAAGGCTTATTGCATTATCAATAACACCCCTAAACTAAATGAAAATTGTTAAAAATTGACTATTAAGGGGTCAACTGACCATTTTGGTCATGTGACTTATTTGTAGGTGTTATTTTGTTGAATATTATTGCTGTTTATAGTTAATCTCTATCTATAATAGTATTCAAGATAATAACCAAAAACAGCAAAATTTCCATAAAAATTACCTATTTGGGGCTAGCAACCCAACAACCAGTTGTCCAATTCATCTGAAAATTTCAGGGCAGATAGATCTTGACTTGATACACAATTTTACCCCACTTCAGATTTGCTCTTAATGCTTTGGTTTCTGAGTTATAAGCCAAAATATACATTTAACCCCTATGTTCTATTTTTAGCCATGGTGGCCATCTTGGTTGGTTTGGCGAATTAACGGACACATTTACAAACTAGATAACCCAATGATGATTGTGGCCAAGTATGGTTAAATTTGGCCCAGTAGTTTCAGAGGAGAAGATTTTAGTAAAAGTTAACGACGACGGACGACGACGACTGACGATGGACGCCAAGTTATAAGAAAAGACATCGGCCCTTTGGGCCAGGTGAGCTAAAAACGGTATCTATTTTACTGCGCTAGATGTGTATTTCGACAAGAAAAGTAGTATGTTTAGTGTGACGTCCATTTTAAATGAACTACTGCATATTTTTGTTTAGGGCCCTGATGAAGCCCGTCTCCGGGTACGGGATTTTCTCGCTGTGTTGAAGACCCATTTGTGACCTTCGGCTGTTTTCTGCTCTTTAGTCGGGTTATTGCATGTCTCTTTGACACATTACTCATTTCCATTCTCAGTTTTATCTGCATTGATGATATAGTCAAAATACTGGAAGAGAGTTGAAGTAATATTTATCGAAAATCTAGATTTTTCCCGAAATAATATCATGATATAGTGGGATTATTTTTTTTTTTATATCTATCAAGTGTATTATACAATTCCAGAAATTATCAGCAATATTAATAGATTATCGTTGATCATCTCAACGAGATTGATTTTTTCGCTTGAGCCGGGACGGCGAAAGCGAGAAAGGCAATCGAATTGAGATGATCAATGATAATCTGTTATCGCTATTCTACTTATGACGACGTTGTCAATTTCACGTAAATTTCGTTAGCAACGACACGTGCCTGCTCAGTTTCTAGCGATAATTTTCTATCTCTAGCGAGAAGCATGATATGAAAAATTATCACAAAAAAAGATCAAAGGAAAAATGCACAAAATAGCGATAATATCGTTTATCCAGATTTACATTATTCACTACAGTAAGGAAAAGAGCGAAGACTCTAACATTCGTTTACTTGAAAGATATGGTCATAGTCGTTTACTTGAAAGATATAAGATATGGCCATATTTTATATTTCTAGCTCAATAAATTAAATAAATATCGGATTTTATCTTTAGTCACTACCTGAACCGATTTTAAAGTTATACAATGTTTACTTTAAATATCTTGTACACACACATATGACCCTTAACTTTATATATAACCAAATAAACACTAGTATATAATCTTTCTCATTTCACTTATTTAACACCCAACATGGCTAGTGCATTAAAAGTGCCGTTTCAGGTTGGAATGAGGCGGCTGTTTTATGCTGTAACACCTAATGAAACCTCCTTCTCTGATGTTAAAGACGTACCGCCCTACACAGACGAAGTATGTATATATATCAACAAATCTATTTCTATTTTCTATGGATCTTTTCCTTACTAGAATACGCTAGCTAACTCTTTATCAACTTTAACCCTTTTTCCGTTTAATTGATGGACTGAGTGACCATTGATTAATTGCTTGATTGGTTGTAGGTTAATGTCCAGGGGTAAACATTCAGGCTTAATCGGGGCGAAATACTTAAAAAAAAAAAGAAAATTAAGTAGGTGTGCAATGTTGGTTGACAGGGATGACGGGCGGGAATTCGACAGCTATTATGCCCGTGTCACACTGTCCCGATTTTTATATACGATGGACACCCGAATGCGAAAATTGTAAGTTCGTACGAAGTTGGTCCCGATCTCGTTAAAATACCAAAAAGTGACCGAAGCAAGTACGATGAATAACGAAGTCTATGCGATGGTGCCGAAATTATATACGACAGCAAAAGATGGACATACGAAGTTTAACCGAAGACGAGTATTTAAGCTTCATATCTCAGCCGAAGCCTACACGATGGATCACGAAGGCTACGCGATAGATTACGAAGGCTACACGATGGTATTACGATGATGGCGCGATGGCCATACGATGTCTAAAAGACGTCGTGTACAGCTTACGATGCATTTAAATTATATGCCGAAGGCCTCACGCGTTTTAAATTGTTTGATCAATATTGAATATATATTATATTGTACATTTAATTTGGTATGGTGTTACTTGTTACGAATATCTTAAGCGCTATTGAATTTAAAGTTCAAAGGTCAAGGTCACAGTGGCAGTTGTAATACAAGGCAATATCACCCTTGTGGACACTCTAAAACCAATATGCTTCAAAAGATTTTAACCACATTTGATATATAATAAATATACCAAATGTGGTTAAAATCCTCCTTGTAATGATCTGACATTTTTTACGTTCAAGGCAAAAGGTCAAGGTCATGCAGATGGACTTGTTTTTTTCTCCTTGAAATAGCACAATACACAGGAAATTGGTTGCTCATTTTTTTACCTGCTGGTTCTAAAGACAATATTAAAGGTATTTCCAGTTACTGAATGTTTTGGTTGATTTCTAAAAAAATAGTTTATGTATCAAATATGCATATTCAATTTACCATTTTCTGCATGTGTCATATACAAATATAGTGTCCATATTTGTCCCCAATATGTTACAAACGAGGGGATGCCACGCTCGGCATTGCCTTGTTTGAACTGTAAAATAGGTGCACTAGTCTGAATAATCACCAATAATTATTCCCATGTTGACTGATCTATCTTAAAGGTAAGGTAATGGGTTCGTTGATCCCTTTTATTCAAAAAGAGTTCTTTCCAGGAGAATATCATAATAATATAGACAAAAGGAAGGATGTGGGGAAAGCAATAAATGCGGCAAAATATGACATATAGAAAACAAAATGGTTATGGAGTAAACATTCGTGTGACAACAACTCAGACGATATATAAAAAATCAGAATAATGAAGAAAAAGTTGGTTTCCCTATATACGTGTACATGCAGTGTTGGTGTACGAGGCGCGTTTATGATTTTCATTATGTTACTTGATATGAAAAATTGACAAAAAAAAATTTTACTTGTAAAAGTAAATCCTGAGCCTGTAATAGATGCTCTTCTTGTTCCATTTGAATTAATAGAAACAACGCTGTCGCCTTTCTTGTTCTCATAGAATTATATGATATGAGCTCCATGTTTTGTGAACGCCTTTCTTAACTGTCGTATTAGACTGACCAGTGCATATCGCGCATGGCACTTTAAATGTATTTTAGCGCGAAAATTAACTTACATTTAGCTGGATTTATTGCCGTCGTAGTTCCATCTTGTCGCCTTCGTACTTTTATTCGATGGCAACACGACGGGATTACGAGGTCTTTACGAAGTCGTGTTGCCATCTTTAGACCTTCGGGTAGCTTCGTGATTCATTCGTGTAGACATCGTAATGTCAAAACTGCCCGATGGAAACGATGGAAATACGAATGCAATACGATGTTCAAAGATGCATTCCCGGTGACATTACGATGGTGAGGATGGTGATACGAACTCAATACGAACCCTCAACATCGGACGCACCTTCGGGGATTTTTTAACATGTTAAAAAATTTAGAACCCTTCCCGAAGTTGTCCCCGAAGGCTAGAAAAAGTGGCCGATGGTTCTACGATGGTTAAAGATGGCACTACGAATAGCCCGATCTGGATACGATCAGTCCCGATTTTGAAAATTTCCATAATCGTGTTGCCATCGGCGTAAAAATCGGGACAGTGTGACGCGGGCATTAACAATTGCATATACGATATACGATGTAAGATATGGGCGGAATATTGGCATCGCATCGGACCATCTACGGAACAACCCCTCATAGTGTTGTGCAACATTGGTTTTACAACGTACAGAGATCATGCCATCAACCCAAACAAGGCATCGGATTTAACGTCCATATTTTTGTGAAAGTCCATACCGGACAGCCTAATATACGCGCCCACTTTTACTAAGATTGGAGAAGTATATAAATGACATATTACTAATAGCTATACATTATAAAATAATGATAATTTTTTGTTTGTATTTTTTCAGTCTGGACCATTCTTCTTCGTTTTAATATTCCTAGAGTTGGCCATTTCATCTTACAAAAAGGATGGAAAGTACAGACTCGGTGACAGTATTACATCCATTAGTGCTGGAGTGTTTTCTAGATTTCCATTGTAAGTTTTTAGGATTTACATACTAGAATATATCATGTATTCTGGTGATATCGTAAGATACACTACACAATTGGTTTATTGATGAGCGTTTAATGTAATAGCCACTCAAGGATTGACCTCGATATCATCTGCTTTTGTCATAACCAACATTAAAACCCATGCTTATTGTGCCTTTGTTCCTATGCAACAACCCACTGAGATGGCGCCTGTCTTGTTATTATAAATAAATGATTATTTTCCAAATTAAAATTGACCATCCCTCATGAAATCTTTCTATATAAGTCATTATTCTTTTTTTCTTCCTGAATATTAATTAAGAAATAATTAATGGCCTGGGCCGTGATCTTCGAATTCTTTATAATTTTGTTCAGGAAGTTAACGCGGCATTTGCCCTCTTATTAATGTTATACACAATCATGAATGTATTATGTATACATATACAAATGTATCATATGTATGTGTTCATGAACATACGTATCATATGTATGTATACATATACAAATGTATCATATGTATGTGTACATGAACATACGTATCATATGTATGTAAACATATACAAATGTATCATATGTATGTGTACATGTACAGACGTATCATATGAATGTGTACATGTACACACGTATCATATGTATGTATACATTTACAGACGTATCATATGAATGTGTACATGTACATACGTATCATATGCATGTATACATGTACATACGTATCATATGTATGTGTACATGTAAAGACGTATCATATGTATGTGTACATGATCAGACGTATCATATGTATGTGTTCATGTACAGACGCATGTGTACATGTACAGACGTATCATATGTATGTGTTGTTTATGTACAGATGTATCATGTATGTATACATGTACAAACGTATCATATGTATGTGTAGTACATACGTATCATGAATGTGTACATGTACACACGTATCATATGTATGTATACATGTACACACGTATCATATGTATGTATACATGTACAGACGTATCATATGAATGTGTACATGTACATACGTATCATATGCATGTATACATGTACATACGTATCATATGTATGTGTACATGATCAGACGTATCATATGTATGTGTTCATGTACAGACGCATGCGTACATGTACAGACGTATCATGTGTATGTGTACATGATCAGTCGTATCATATGTATGTGTACATGTACAGACGTATCATATGTATGTGTTGTTTATGTACAGATGTATCATTTATGTGTACATGTACAAACATATCATATGTATGTGTACATGTACAGACGTATCATAGGTATGTATACATGTACAGACGTATCATATGCATGTACACGTGTACAGATGTATCACATGTATGTTACATTTACAGACGTTTCATATGTTTTTGTACATGTACATACGTATCATATATACATACGTATCATATGTACATGTATGTATACACATATACACGTATCATACGTATGTATACATATATAAACGTATCATACATGCACAGACGTATCATATATATGTTTACATGTAAAGATGTATAATTTTCAAATAACTTTAAATATAATATTTTATTTATCTCTCAATACTGTCGACGTATCATATCGATATATGTTTATTTCAATCAACCTTCAACTGATTTGATTAAATAAAGATTAAAGATGTCAGAGGATCAGAACCAAAAAGCGAAGGTTGTAATCTGAATTCCAGGATTAATAAAACTTTTCGGGTGAGGCACGGCCTACGTTACGGTTCACGTACATAATTTGCAAAAACAATTTACAATAAAAAACAGTATATACGAGTGACTTGGTCAACGCAACTGCTACATGTAGTAGGCGTATCGTCACCGAGGGTATCGCAAACCCAGAACTATATATTAAATACATTTTTTTATTCATTCTATATGCAAAACAATGGATTGTCAATATTTTAGGTTATTCATAAAAGCCATTAGCCTTGTGTCGTATATGTGGGTACATGAGCACTTCAAAATATTCGAGTTACCATGGAATTCACAATGGACATGGTGGTTGTGCTTTTTAGGCGTAGATATGGGTTATTACTGGTTCCATAGATTTGCACACGGTAAGACTGTTTATATAGACTTGCACAAAGAAGTACTGTTTTCGGAAGCTCTGATAGACTGATGTGTGATATTGTTTCACATGGTTTTTGAATCATCTTTCAATTTATTACATATTTGAGCAAAATGTTTTTAAACAGATTAATACAGCAGCAGTTAATAATATATTTATTAACAATAAAGAAGAAGGTCAATTTGACAACTTTTATTATAATTTTTTTTTCTAGAAAATAGTTTCATGTCATGTGTAGTTTTTCGTGAGCAATATGCTCATTATTTGTGCTTCTCACGTCCGGCAGACTATGTCCGGTCGTCCGTTCGTCCGTATGGAATGTATTATAGATACAGCAACGTCCACGTGGGATCAGGATCTTCTGGTGGAGAATAACACACTCTGACGTTACAGAGCTTTAATAACTATTTGAAGGGCATGTTGGGAGGCGAAAAACCTGCCATTATCTTCCATACACAGCTACTTTTGTATAGGTACTATTTCTGTATGTAAAAAATCTGTAGTAACGGAAATTTACGTTTAATATTTAGTAGTATTTCATTACTTTATATGTGACATTTAAGTACCTGTATTTACAATACTTGATTTGTACTACAGCTCTTTGGTACAGAAAAAATACCAAGAATTCTAGCGCCCTGCTTCAAGGTTGACCTACTTTAAAGAACTTATTTTTTGAATTTTAAAATCGTTCATTTGTTCCGGTCATGAATATGTATGAAATATTTGCCACTGGACAATGAGCCAGCTAAATCAATCAATAAGTCTACATGAATCTTTAAGAATTCAATAATTCTATTTTGTTTATTTCTATCTTTCTATGTATTACATATTTATTTGTTTGTATTAGAGGTGAATTTTATGTGGGCAGCCCATCAAGTACATCACAGTTCAGAAGACTACAATCTAGCTACAGCCTTACGACAATCTATCTTACAGAGTTATACATCCTGGGTGTGTATACTATTGACAAAACATTGAAATCTGGAAATGTATTTTGCATATTCCCACACGTCAAATTCGTCACAGTCATCGCACAGGACTATTGCTATCTACATTTACAACACAAATGACATACACATGTCAGTGCTTCTGAGACATGATAGTCTAAATATATATCACAAATAAAATAACACTACCAAATCACAATGATTTAAAACTGATAGAGTTTAGAACTAAAAAATCCCATAGAAAACCGCTGATTACATAAATTATGACAATATTACTTACTGTAATTTTTTTATCGTAGAAGATGTGTGTACTGGGTTTGTTGCTTCTTCTAACTACCAAAGACGGTAGAGAGTCCCATATACCAGATTTCGCCAATTATATAAAACTAGAGTTATCCCTCCTTTTACGTCATTTGATGCACACTGTTTTTATTATTTTACGTATTTGCAGGTGTTTTATCTACCACTTGCCTTATTTATCCCACCACAGATTTTTATTGTCCACATGGAATTGAACATCTTATATCAGTTTTGGATACATACACAGGTACGAATGGTTGATAAGAGTATCTCATTTCTTTTTTTTATACAGATTAGACTGTTGGTTCTTCTTTCGAATGGTTTTACACCAGTAATTTTTGTGGCCCTTTATTGCTTGCTGTTCGGTGTGAGCAAATGCTCCCTGTTGAAGGCTGTACTTTGAGGAATAATTGTTTACTTTTACAAATTGTGACTTAGATTGAGTGTTGTCTCATTGGCATTTTTATGTCGCGCTTGGGCCTCTCTCTGTAAACAAAACTAAGTGAGAGATCTTATTTAAATTAGATTGTGCAACTGTTTACACAAAAAGTGAACGGTTTAACAATCCGACTCGGGGGATTAGTCTTGAACAATGTAGGGGCTTAATCAGAACATACTATCGTCATGAATATAGCTGCATATGTAATGTTTGCAGCTGAACGATACACATTCTTTAATGTATTCGTTAATCAACCAATCAATTCTTAGAAAAGCTGTTTTTTCATGAATTTTACAGGTCAATAAGTATAAAAGTTGATTTGAACATAACATACTATCGCAACATTTAGTTATTAAAACTTTATGTCATGACCATATTGGAATTCCTTAAAGAAAGAAACTCTTCCAGATGATATGCAAATTTGTGAATGATAAAATTATGATAAATTGCAAATGATTATTTTCCAGTATATAAAATCCCTTGGGCCATTAGAATATATACTAAACACTCCAAGTCATCATAGAGTACATCATGGTCGAAATCGGTATTGTATTGACAAGAATTATGCCGGAACCCTTATCATATGGGACAGATTGTTTGGTAAGTTAGAAAAAAATTATATTTGATTTTATTTGATGACCATATCTCACGCAAATATTGTTGGGTAAATAATTGATTTTCTTATTAGTTTTTCACAAATGACACGGACTCACGCACGTTTCTTGGTACCAGCACTTCATCATGAAATGCAAACTTTGACATATTTGATTTATTTTTGTTATGAGGAGAACCGTATGGACATATCACAATGACCGACAAGATAAAAATAAATGGCCATTTATTACAATTGACTGGTAATATAACTAACTTGACCGGATTGAAACCGCAATTTTTTTTTATGATATTTTGTCTTGTCCTGAAAATGGTCTACTGTTACAATTGAATAAGACACGAAATGGGAAAATTACAAAAACATAAACTGTGGGGAAATCATTTAACTAAAGACAAAAGCGACTGACAAATAGTGATAAAAGAAACACAAAATAATAACACGTTTATAAAATTAGCTGTATAAACAGTACGTTGGTATGACTTTATAAAGCTGATAAAAGAGAAACAAAAGAGATTCATTAAGAAGACTGCATTTTCGCAATTAGAGATGCAAATTTGCATGTGTAGTCCATGTTAAGCTTTCAGTAATGCGTAGATGCATTTTTAATGCAAACAGGTTTATGTAATCAAAAAGGATTAGAATGAAATTCAAAACAGTGTGGCTGTGGCCATTGATTGACAGATTAAATTCATCCATTGACTGGGACAATTTACGTGAACGTTTGTCTGTAACGACCACTGTTCACGACGTACCTACGATAGACATTTAAACTGTGGGGTCACTAAAGGTTTCTTAACGCCTTTAATTATAAAATAATTCGAAAAATTAATCAGGAATAACCTTTATGTTTTGATTTATATAATTGATATAAATCAAAACATCGTGTTATTTCTGATTAATTTTTCGAATTACTTTATTAAGGTGTTGAGAACCTTTGGTGACCCCATAGTTTAAGTGTCTTTAAAAAGTACATAGTGAGAAGTGGTCGTTACATACAAACTTTCACCTAAATTGTCCCAGTCAATGAATGAATTTAATGTGTCAATCAATGGCCACAGCCACACTGTTTTGAATTTCATTCTAAACATCTAATGTTAATTAAACTCAATTTAACTAGTTGAAATCAATTTCGGGAAAATTCGAAACCGGTGCGGATGCATAATTAATAAGATCTCAATTGGGAGATAACAGTGGGACTGTCTCGATATCTATACTATTAAACGAGAAGACCTCATTTTGTGTGTCGCTTCTCTTACTTCCGCAACAAATTAATCGTCATACCTCTGTGTCTTATAGGTACCATGCATAGTCTCATTTGTCATCCATTGTTATGATTATTCAGTTGGGTTATTTTGGGTGAGAAACGGTAAAAAAGGCGTCCTGGTTTTAAACTTTTAAACATAATTTTCATAATTTCTCGGGGACAGGATAATTATCTTCGCGTTATTCTGCATGTATAGACTCTCTATATAATAAAGCAGTGATAGCTGTGGAGAAGAAACTTGGAATTTGTAGTTAATAGCAAATACACTTTATTTATAATACACATAGTATACAGAAACTCGAAAATCATGGAATTAAACAAAAAACAAAAGAATAACGGACTTTGGAAAAAAGGGAGAGGGTTTACGATAATTGTCCCGTCTCCAAGTACCTATGACTTTTGATACCTTTTCTTAAATTCTTCAGACATAAAATCTTTTAAAGATTTCATCCTACAACAGTTTACTTACTTTCAACCAAGCTCTAAATGCCCGCGATTTCGCTGGTGTGTTCTAGTTTTGTTTAATGCAGGATTTTATCACGAATCCATATGTTTAACAAAGGCAACAGTCGTATACCGCTGTTCGAAATTCATAAATCGACTGAGAAAAAACAAATCCAGGAACATTTCAAATTATTTTTTATTCGACGCCAATTTTATTTGTTTAAAATCAAAATTGACAGCTCATATGGCTTTTCAAAAATAATAAATGACCACTAAAACAGAATTGAATATGTATTTTTATTTCTGACTTAAGGTAGATACTATTCTCATTGGTTGACCATGATAGACAAATATAGTGATAGGATTATCTAAGTTGGTCATCAGTTTGTCTCAAAGATCAGTGAACGTCATTTCTTGAGTGGAGTTTTTTGTATAACTTGTGGTGAAGGTTCTTGCTGTTCCTTGATGTCACAGACAGAAAAAAAGACAAAAACAAACACAAAAACAAAACAAAACAACTAATAAAAGGCTCGGATGCATTTCTAAAAAATCTTTTAGTGATTTTTAATGAAAGTGTTTCTCAAATTCTTTTTGAGAAAAAAAATCGAAAAAGCATTATTTTTAAACAGGAACCTTTGAAGCAGAAAACGAAGAAGTAGTATATGGGCTGACCCATCCCTTGAATACTTTTGATCCAAACTACGTACAGGTGAATATAATAATATTTTATTAGTCTAAATGTTTTTAGTAAATTAACAAAACTTGCTTGCTTCGAATATACATGTACATGTAGAACGAGATACAAAATACAATATTACAATCTTTGAATTTCTGAAAGTAAATTGTCGTGAATTTATGTCACAGAGACTATGTGACGATGTGTCGTTGACACAACATCCTAAAGCAAATAAAAAAAAACCTACAATAAGCATGGATAAATCACATAAAAAAAACTCCGCTATTCCTTGACTTGAGTGGCAACGATAGCATTATAGGATTACTTTTTTTCTGATCGGTTCTTCCCTCCCAGCAGAATTTGTTTGTTCCAGGTTAAAGTTTTGAAACGTCTTGTTTACATATAATCGTCCCACTGTAAAAGAGGGGCGAAAGATACAAGAGGGACAGCCAAACTCATAGAGCAAAAATAACTGACAACGTCATGGCTTAAAAAGATAATGACGTTGTCAGTTATTTTTGCTCTGTGAGTTTGGCTATTTTTTCATTTCTTTTATGTGAAACCATGTTATAAGAGCTATCTTCGAATTCTCACATTTTATCATAAAATTCTATGTTGTAGATAAGTAATACAACTACATATTACGCCATTTTTCAATATTAAACAAAAATTTACCTAAATTATTTTAAAGTTCTTTCACATTGTGAACTGATAACAACTGTATAAGTTTAAAAGTGGATGAATATTACCAATACTATTTCTTAATATGTAGTTTTCTTACATCACTATATCTATTACATTCTAGAATAACATGGTATTCATTTTCTACTATATTGGTATTGCACATAGTACATAATCTATTTTCTCTATCTACATTGTAATAGCTGCCTGTTTCTATATTGAGGCTATGGGCGGAGATATGATATTTACATATAAAAGGTTTATATTTTGATTAACAGGTCTATCTAAATAAAATTGCAGTATATCTGTGTCATATATATATCTATAAAGTATACATTTTGATGAATAATTAAAAAAAGCATTAACATCAGCAATAAAGGTATCTTTCATTCTTTGTTTTAACTCGTGTATGAATATATCAACATTATTTACTCTTTGCTTTAGTCATACATCATGAAAACCATAACTACATAAAATATCTTTTACTGAACAAGCCCAATTCGATTTGTCATTGTTTTTTTTAAATGAACTCTCCAACATATCTCCATACCATGCTTTACGTATACAGTTATCAGTATTTAATAATTTGAACCAAAACTGAAACAGTCTTCCTTGTCTTTCATAATACATTGGATAACGTCCCAATTCACAGTAAACCATGTTATTAACAGCAGTTTTTCTAACCGTTAGAATTTGTTTAAAAAAATATAAATGTGCTTTCTCTATATAATCAGCTTTATGATTACCCCACACTTCACAGCTATTATTAAGTATAACCGTTGGTTTTCCCGTTTGAATGATTTTACACTAGGAATTTTGGGGCCCTTTATAGCTTATTGTTCGGTGTGAGCCAAGGCTCCGTGTTGAAGGCCGTACATTGACATATAATGGAATGGTTAACTTTTACAAATTGTTATTTAGATGGAGAGTTGTCTCATTGGCACACACACCATATCTTCCTATATCTAGATACATAAGTATCAAATAAGGACAGTAAACCCCGGGTTGAGAGCTACCACGAAAGTACCTACAGTTGTGGTATTATTCACTTGTGGATTCTTAAAACATCAAATGCTGTATCTGTAAATGTTCATCTTCTCATACGATAATTTTCATTTTCATTTTACTTTGAAGACAAGTGTTTCTCTTTTATACTATTGGTTTATACTTAGTTTTATATATTATATATAAACAGTATTGCCATGCTTATACTCTGTTTATGAAAACTACATCTTATATTGAAAAAAAAACACCCTCACTTTGATTCAAGCAGAAACCTGTTTGTAACTAATACACTTAAAAAATGTTGATTTTATTCATTGCCAACATATTCTGAACGTTTGTTGATGGAATGTTTTAACGGAAAATTCACATTCCTAAGACCTATACTCATCGACTTGATTATCAAGGGAATGGAGAAGGAATCCTTGATCCCCATTTTTAATTCCATACCTTAAACTCCCTATCCCCTTAACTCCAGGAGAAAAAACTGACAACATTCCAGCATATTCCTATTTTACGCCCTCCTTATTCTAATTGTTGCCCCCGACTCCTCCTTTGAGCCCCTTTATTGGCATGTCCCTTTACGCCTGTCCAACCCTCATTAATCGTATATGGCATATTTCAAACGTGGGATCTTAAGAATAATGATAACAAGCTAAAACTATCCTTTATATATTGGTTGTGTCTTCTTAACTATTTCAAAATTAAGAGGCTTTGGTTATTGCATATGTCAAATTGCACTTGCAATAAAGTATACTATAGTTACACCTCTTCTCTCTCATATTTTTGTTTTCTTATTTCCCTATGCGCATTTCAATCTTATATATTTGTTTGATAGTTTTGCCACGCCAAGTATACTTTTCAACGTTTTTTGGATACAAAGGGAATAAAAAACAAACTGGGTGTGTTATTTTGTGGACCAGGATGGGAGGAAGGAAAACCTAGGACAGGATTAATTGAAGATATCCCGAACGTAAGTTTTATTCGGCTTAAATGTCAAAGCATGTGTTATTTTCGAATGACAAAGTTCATTTAGATTTATCGTTAAGTAAAAATGCCTGCTTTTGTTTGGAAATTTTTGATTTTGAAAGATTGCATAAAAACTTACAATGTTTTGGCGCGTCTACCATTTCTGGTTTTATCCTTCAAATTTGACCAAAAAATAAATACTATAGTGTTTACAATTTATGTTGAATAGTTCCGAATGATAGAATATCACACAAATCATAACGAAAGTATTTTTTTAGTATAAGAAAATACTTCACATGGACAGTTTAAATTTAGCTAAATTGACAAGGACTTCATAACATTAAATGACTTGAGTCTATAATAAGATACATATTGTATATAGATTTATATATTAACACATGTATTTATAAAATTTTGAAATATTATATAGGTCAAGGCACCACATCCAAAGTATGACCCAAAGCATTCTTTGGTATTTAATATCTATGCTGCTGTTCACTTTACAGTACTCCTGATAATGAACATAGAGCTTGTAACACAGAAAGGGGTAGGTATAGTAGATGTGTACCAATACATATAATGTGCTGTAGTAAATACCACTTTTTGTTACATCGCTTAACATACTTTATTTGATCTTGTCTTCAAGACATTATGACAAGTATACTCTTTTAGTTTTTGGTACAGTTACGTGGTCATTTTGAAAATGAATATCGACTTTAAAACATGAAAGATATCACCCTGTAAAGCCCTGGTCACAACGAACCCACGACACATCTATGCAGAGCCACGACATGAAATTTGGTCAAATCACGGGTCATCTGTGATCATCGTACGACAGTTGCACGACAGCACGCTATTTTCATCATCGTGGCGCTGTCGTGTGTCGTGGGACGAAAGAGTGAGAGTGTCTTACAACAGTCGTGCAACTGTCTTGCGTGGGTACCAACATAAACTGTTTTAATAAAAATAAGTACCAACATAAACTGTTTTAATAAAAATAATCGTACGATTGTCGCACGATTGTCTCCAGATTACAAAATTTCGTACGATGCTCGCGCAACAATGATTGTATGTCGTACGACAGTGGTGCGTTCGTCGTGCAACACATTTTCGTTTTATTCAGAAAATGGAATTCAGCGGGAATGTCCGTAGACTCCTCCCTGTCCCCCGTCACAGTGACGACGTCACCAGAAGGATCGTCTCCTGCAGTTTCCGAATCGTTTCAGATTGTGGTAGGGGTCCTTCGTCTGGTCAACATCACCCACGTTTACTGATACCATCTTTCTTTTGTTAATTTTTCTTTTTGGGTGCATCCTGGTTTAAATTCGGCGTACAATTATAATATAAACTAATACGAAAAATTTCGTTTATTTGGACCGAACTTATAATGACACTGAACAATATTGAAAGCAAATGACAAATGGCACGCAATAAATCGGGCCTTCTTCATAGACTAGTAGTTCGGAGTCAAACGCGCGAGTGACCCACGACTGTTGTGCGACAGTCATGCGACGGTCGTTCGACATTATTTACGTGTTCAATCCGCCAACATGTCATGTCGATGCTACTGTATCCAAAACAACGTTGCTATATACACTGGTATACCTTAGCATGGTTATATTATTTTAGACGTTTGAACGTGTCCTGTAACAACCTCTCAATCGTGTCATTTTCGTTTATCACGTCAATGGTTTGAATACATAGCAAGACAGGTTTATTTAATCGAGGCTTAGACCTAGTTACAAATAACTGCGTAAAATTGTTTGTTTTCACAATTCATTAATATTCAATTTGAATATGACGTTAGTCAAAATGAATGATAATCTAACATTTGATATTTTCAATGAACAAAGTATGTTATTTTTAAACAACAGAAACCGATTTTCTTTGTATTTAAGTCTAAATTTAGATATAAAAATGATTATTGAAAGAACTCCGAAAGTAAGACCTTGTACATCAACAGGTTAAATATCTCATTATAAGCGCAGATTGTTTGCCACAAAAAGAAGTGAATTTTGTAATTATGATCACCAAATAAGTGAAAACATATTGTTTTACTATACAACTGTATTTTCCTTATCTATTACCTATTTCAAAGCAAAATTCCGAGATCTCACCCTCCTTCGTCTCCAACTCTTATCCATCCGTATTCATACAGTTCCTACTGGTGAACATGGCATCTATCCAATAATCTGACCAGGTTTGGGCTATGGTTTAATGATTTTTGAACGATATGTGATGCAAAGATCGGGCGCTTTTTATATCATCGATAGGACATGTTTGAAAAAGAGATCACGTTGCGATGTATGAATATATCAGTGGGACAAAGAATTCTTGATGGTTGACTGATAATGTTGTAATCACTAATCGATTTCAATCATTCTACCTCATAACTCTGTTAGAGCAGTTTTTGTGTAAAAAATCCTGTTTGAATTGTTTAACACTAGTCATTTTTGGGGCCTTTTTATAGCTTGCTGGTCGGTGTGAGCCAAGTCTCCATGTTAAAGGCCGTGCTTTGACAAATAACTGTTAACTTTGCATACATTGTGATTTGGATGGAGAGTCGTCCTATTAGCTCCTAAACGACAGCGTTCTTATTTATATTCATATGGTGCAAAATTCTCACTAATTATGAACAAGGAAAATTCAAAGATGTCTCGAAAGATGAATCAAAATACCACTATTTAGACATACACACCTTCCTTCAATGACCAAATCACAACCACAGACTTAGAGGTTGATAGATCGATATAATCACAATCACCTATGTATTCAAATATCATTTTAGCTACATGTTAAATGTTATCCAGAAATTAGAACCATCACGCTTTTACATATTACAAAATCTTATGACATCATTATCCTTCGTTCAATGTGTGTTTCTGAAATTAGTTGTTATTAGCGACACCCCACACCGTAGGTTTGGGTAAAAATTTAACAATTATGTAGTATTTAACATTTGTACTTGTATCAATTGTAAATAAAGGCACTAGTAGTATCCCGGTGTTCAAAGGTCACAAGTCGAACGAGAGAAAACAAATCCGGATTACAACCTATAACCGAGGGAAACACATCAAATCTAAGAGGAAAAAATAAACGAACAACAGGAACACTGAAGTGAAAAATAAAACAAAACAAAACCCCATTAACATATATAGAAACGAACTATTTAAAAAATATCATTAGGATGATATCGATTTTACTATATGATTTTTTTTTGTTCGCAGTTTGAGAAGTGTTGTTAACATTTATATTTTTAATTATGTATTTTTAGAGTTTGTCACAAGCTTTGATCATCTGTTTATTATTGTATTCCGGATTCAGTCTTACTTGCTTTGGAAAAATATTTGATAATGCGTAAGTATGAATTTCTAAACACTTGAGAAAATGGTAAAAAGTATACAAAATAACAACTCTGTATGTCCATTGTCTTTCTACGATATGTTTTACCTTCACACGACTTTCTATCTCATTATATGGTGTAATTATACCTTTATATATGGTGATACCATTATATATCTTTGAAACGTTGTACCTATGCTTCAACTGAAGTATAATCTCACCCAAGTCTCAAACGACAGATACAAGTTTGAGCGGAAATTTTATTATAATTCCAAAGAAATGAAACGAATTCAACTTTTTCATGTGAACAGTTTTCGGTCAAGGATCATGCTAATTGACCATTTTAATGACAATGCGAATATAGAAACTGAACCCCAAGGCAAATTCATAAAGTGGAAGTCCCTAAAACATGAAAAATTCAAACAGAACAAGTGAAAAACAACTAGAAAAACAACTACCGTATTCTTGACTTTGTACAAACAACTTCCAAATCAAATATGTGTTAAACTTGTTTTTTAGCATGCCACTATAAACCATATCATATATTGACGTTTGCACATATTATAAAAGAAAATATTCCCATCATATGAAAAATCAACTAACATTTGTACAAGAAAAAAATATAAAGGAGAGTGCAAAAAATAAGTGCATTTGCACAACATTTATATTCAAATGCAAATGAAACGTAATTTAAAAACAAAAACAAACACATAAGGAAAAACAGGACACATATTTTAAATACCGATCATATAATGAAATGTGGATATGGTAAAAAACGTATGTATGCTTTGTTTATAGTAGAATGATAATTACATCATATAAAGATGATTTTGTATTTTATAATGACAAATTGATACCTTGTAATGTTGTTCCCACACCATATACAGGTAAAATATCACCATATAATTGTAAGATAACATCATAGAAATGTAAATGGATAGCACAAAATGGAAATACTTGTACACAGCACAGTTATAACGTTCCATGATTAAGTGTGTGCATACCAGAATGCTTTTGATTTATACAAAATGTACAGCTATAAAACTATAGATTAACTGTACATCTTTAAATCTGAATATAAACTATACGCATATAAAGCTGTATATAAACTGTACATCTGTAAAACTGTATGTAAACTGTACATCTGTAAAACTGTATGTAAACTGTACATTTTTAAAGCTGTAAATAAATTGCAACTCAGTAAAAATATACATTTACTGCACATTTGTAAATATAGATTATACCACTGCATCTTGTGTGGTACGATATCTATCCACATTTTATATAAGTTTTAATGTTAGCGATCGACTACCCATAAAACTACCACAAAAATCTCAATGATTATCTCGGTGATGTTCAAAATACAACTGTGACTTTGTAAAAAACGTTATAAAAGTGAAAACTCCGCACACAACGAGTACGTGTGTCTGAGCTCATCAACAGTTGTCTTTGTCAGTTGTCTTTTGAACGAATTTATGAGGTCATCATGTAAGTGTACCCATTTAAAAAACCAAAATGTATTTAACTACATCTTCTGATCATATGTGTTCTACATTTTATTTAAAATATCGTTCTATTACAGACCATATGCTGTGTATTACGAGATCACACGATGTGCTGTATCGTTATTACTGGATTGGATCATGTGCTTTTTTGAAGTATATCAACCAAGCGATCGTCCAGAAATCGTCAAGTTTCTACAGATACTATTCCTATCAAGTTTAGTATCCATTATGCTGTTTACCATAAGGAGGAAGGACAAAACAGCTTAAATCAATGAATACCAAGAGTATTCAAAGAAATATATACTAACCACAACATGTTCTTTTATGTGATATAAATTTTACGGGTGAAACATATAGTTATCGGTGTTTTCAAATCAAAATTGTCAACCAAAATAAATGTGATATTTCGTCAAGCTCTGAAAGTTGTCACAATTAGTTAATTTAACATTCCTGGGGTAATTTATCAGTGATTAGATATATTTGAATGATTCGTTTGCGTGCCTTTTAATGACAATAAACTCGTGCACGATTTAAGTTTGCAGAAAATATCTGAAAATGCAAATAATTAGGAAAACAAAAACAAAAAGGGAATGCAGAACAAATTTGCAGAAAAGCTGAAAAAGCATATGTGCAAAGTTTTCCTAATGAAGTAGAAATTGTTGTTTAGTTACAATGATTAAACTCATAATATAAAAGATATAGAATAAAATGTATTGTTTATATATCACAGTAACGAACCAATCTGAACAGTTCACTATATCAGCTGAACCAACTCTGTGATTGCAACAAAAACGTTTGCTATCGTGGTTACTTATGATACAAGTTTCTAAAACAATCGACTTAAAGTGTACTCTAAGTGAATAGGGGAGAATCCTTTCCTCCCCGGATTTTATTTTATTCTAGTTAAACTTTTGCAGCACTTTTTACCATTTTTTTTACAGATATATATTTCACGCTTATTAGTTACATGATGCAGATATTTGAAGTTGTACTTGAATAATCTAAAATTGACATTACAATGAATATGTACAATAACTTGTGTAACGATTGCGATATTGCTAATATGAAAGTTATTACTTAATAACACCAGGGATGTCACCCTGTCTTCTACGTATTATAACCTCAGCTGTTTATTTTCACGTAACATCTATTTATAGAATTAGATTAAAGCATTGAATACGCTATCAAGTGCCAACATGTGTTAGTCTTTGTTTGATGTATATTGTATAATCATTGATTTTACCAGTGCGATGTATTGTTTTGTTAATTTGCATCTGTTATTTTAATAAATATGTAGTTTGTCAAATAGCGAAGAATGACATTATTTGATTAAACATGTATTCAAAACAAATATTTTTTATTGAATAAAATGTGTTAATTGTCTGTTCATGAATAAAAAAAAATATCAATCAAGGTTGTTTAAGTCATTTTATATAGCGTTATTAATATACCAGTCTCCGTAAGTACTATGACTAAGGAATTTATCATCTGTGCTTTTGACAAAAAAATACAAAATAAAATAGAGATCGGAAATGGGGGAATATGTCAAAGAGAGGGCTATTTCATCTGTGTACCTTCTGACATCAATACTTTTCTATTTGTTTAACCTATCTGTACCAATAAAGTAATTTGTTTAGATTACATGTGAAGTTTCATGTTTACTACTCCTAAGCCGATTGCCTTCTCAGGTGTCAAGTAACGTGACATTTATTCCTCTGCTTTCGCATGTATTTATATGTCTTCTCAATTTGATTCATGATCTACTGTACTTAAATTCATAGAAATCGTGATAAAATATTAAATCACAAATCATAAATGCTAACTCTATTTGAGAAAAAACAGAGATATTAGCACATATGTTTACTATATTTGTTTGAATTAGACCAGTGAAAGTATTAATAAACATAAATACAACCAATTTTTAAGTCGTATCCATAATCCCATCCAAAGCACTTTTCTGGATTTACAATCATTAGGAACTGTCAAAAGCCGAATATTTGAAAGCCGAGGATGCATAATAACAGAAACAGTGGAAGAGCTATATGACCTTCGAAACACCTATCAGGATTTACCATCATCAGAACTGTCAAAAAGCCAAATATTTGAAACCAAGGATGAACAATAACAAACAGTTGATGAGCTATATGACCATAGATGACCTTCAAAAATAGCCAAACTCATTTCAAGTGGACGGTGACCTATAGTTGTTAATGTCTGTGTCATTTTGGTCTCTTGTGGACAGTTGTCTCATTGGCAATTATACCACATCTTCTTTTTTATATTTGCATAAGAATTTGAAACCTTAGTTTCTTTATAATTTAGTATGTTTAAAAAACATTATTACTGGAAATTAAAGAGCAAAACCTCACAAAATGTAAATAATTCTTAATAAAGTTAATTACTTGCTTACGTAAACATGGAACTCATCAGTTGTGCTCGAAACATATCAGTTGAAAATCCAATTCAAAACAATTATTAAGAGGATACAAAAATAAGAGAGAGAGAGTTTTGAATAATTAAAAACGTAAAGAGCTAAATCAAAAAATGGGACATAACAAGACTAGCAAAATCCAACCACCTAAACTTGCATAAGAGAGACGGAACCGTGATTTTATTATTAATGACCAGGGAGTTTAGGAATATTGCAGAACCACTGAATAGTTCACAAATAATCTTGCGGACACTAAGTTAGTCAATAATTCATTAGCAGTCATTTCCTGAAGATTAAGATAAAATAAAGGATTTAGGGTTAACCAGAAGGAGGTAGACGTGTTTTATACCTTTCATTAACTTTTCATTTATAGAACATGTATCTCATTTGGCTATTTGGAAGGATCATATGGCTTTTAAGACTTTATCATAAAAAATAATTTAAACAGAATCCCCATACTTTATGTGTCAGTTTTTTCGTTGGGAGTGAAAACACGTGTTTTAATGCAAACTTTGAAATTTGGAGACTGAGCATTTATCAAGTGTATTAAAGTTATACATCTTACGGTTTGACTAGGGTTATGAAATATGGGCACCAAGACCCCTCGTTCTATCAGTTCTAAGGCATATGTTTGTTTGAGATGAAAGTGTAAACTCGCAACCACACACAAGTTATCAATCATTTAATTACTAAATCAATCACTCAATCAGATCTACAGTAGACAAATTCAACTTTCAAATTGCTTTAATGAATTTAAGTTTCGACTAATTCAAAGAAATCCAGTCGACACAGCATTTCATTTCATATGAATAAAATAGGAACATCACATCTATTTTTCATTCGGTTGATGTGTGTGATCTTTTGATTTGCCATTTGAAAAGGGACTTTCCTATTTGAATAAACATTAGAGTGCGGTTTTTTTTGCTGTTTTACTTTTTAGTACTTATTTTAACTGTTTGACCTCTCTTAGTAAATAAAGTATCGAAACCTACAGAGCAAATATCCTTGTTAATTCGTGTTTAACTTAAAGCGACAAACAGTTCAGCATTTCTTTCGGTATTAGCCAAGAAAAAGGCGAACGTCGTGTTGTTGCATTGACAAATTTCTTGGAAAGATATTTTAAGTTACCTTTTGTATAATTATACAAATGACTTTGATCTTCAGAAAATATATTGTTCCGTTTCACGTTAATAATATTAGCCATATCGTGACAAATTAAAACGAACCTGGCATCCTCCAGACAGAACTGACGACATTGTAGGACAGTTCACTATACTAAACCAGGTCGGTGTTTGTAATGAACACTTTTGTTATCGTGGATACTTATGACACAAGGTTCTGAAACAATTGACATAAAGTGCGCTCAAGGCCAATAAAGGAGAATCAAACCCTAACTCCAGCGGCCTATTTTTTTTAATATTAGTAGAACTATATATATTAGCACTTTTTTAACAGTTGTATTTCACGCTTAATTAGTCACATAATAGAAATATTTGAAATTGCACTTGAATAACTTACAATCGACATTGAAATGAATATGTACAATAACTTGTGTATTGATTGACAATATTTCTGACTTATAAGTTATTACCTTAATAACTCTGGGAATTTCACCCTGTCTTCTACGTATTATAATATCAGCTGTTTATTTTCTCGTAACAAATATTTATAGAATAAGATTAAAGCTTTACATACGCTATCAAGTGCCAAAATGTGTTAGTCTTTGTTTGATGTATTCGTTGTTATCCTTGATTTTACGAGTGCGATGTAATTGTTTGTTTATTTGCATCTGTTATTTTAATAAATACTAGAACTCAACCGCGAAATCGCGGGAATATAGGTCGTGATTGAGAGTATGATAATCGGCGGGTGGAGTGAAGTGGGTGATATTCTTCATCAGTCATAATAACGTTCCATCATTACCGAACTGAACAAAGAAATAACACGACGGGTACCGTATACGGTGCAGGAAATGCTTACCCTCCGGGAGCACCTGATTTCACTCCCGGTTTTTAGTGGAGTTCGTGTTGTTTCTTATTTATGATTTATAACTGTTGATGTAAATGTCCTAATTCTAAATCCCTGGGATGTGTTTTAGTTAATTTTAGTCTCTGATGCATGAATATTTATTATTAATTGTTTTTGGCTTTTAACTAGCTGTCAGTAACTGCGAGTACTCTCAAATCGTATTTTCTTGTTAATTCGACCTGTTGATACTGTTTATAATGCTTTTTTGTTATTTTATATGAATTTTCACTTTTTCTTACTAAATTTGTATAAACTTCAAGATTTACCTGTATTATCAAAACCGTTTTTTTTTCTAAAGTGAACATTTTCGAAGGGTTAAATATTTCGCAGTGGTGTCTTGCCATGGCTTTGTTTGGACTTGCATGTTTGTCCCTAATATTTTATTAACTGTGCATTTGCATTCAGATATCGCCGATCAGATTTATTCGTTCATAGTGTATTAATTTACGTTTTTTGAGTTAGGCCTGCCAATTGATATTTTATCGTGTGTTTTTCTATGTTGTGATGTTATGCTATTGTTTCAGAAAAAGGGAGAAGGTTTGGATCCATTAAAACGTTTAATCCCGCTGCAAAGTTTGCACCTGTCCTAAGTAAGGAATCTGATATACAGTAGTTGTCGTTTGTTTATGTAATTTATACGTGTTTCTCGTTTCTCGTTTTTATGTATAGATTAGACCGTTGGTTTTCCTGTTTGAATGGTTTTACACTAGTAATTTTGGGGCCCTTTATAGCTTGTTGTTCGGGGTGAGCCAATGTTCCGTGTTGAAGGCCGTACATTGACCTATAATGGTTTACTTTTTTAAAATTGTTATTTGGATGGAGTGTTGTCTCATTGGCACTCATACCACATCTTCCTATATCTATTTGGTTTTTTGAGTCTTTGTTTACTCCTTGGTTTTGATCGTTATTTTCTGTTATAGGATGATTTTTTGTACAAGATTTTATAACTGGAGAATTTCAAGAATGTTATCAAAAGTCATATGTACTTGGGAACAGGACAATTTTGTTGGCCCTGCCCCTTTTTCCCAAGTAGCATATTTTTAGTTTTCTGTTAATTTCAATTATTTTCGCGTTTTTCTGTATACTTTGAATAAAGTGTATTTTATATTTACTATAAATTCCAAGCTTACTTTCTACGGCAGTCACTGATATATTATATATTGACTAGTAAACTTGGAATTGACAGTAAATAGCAAATACATTATATATATAGTATACGTATACATGCTCATATTAGTATTGTATACGTATACATAGCTCAACATGTAGACTTCTAATACGTTCAGGTATTTCACATCCAATTTTTTATGGAAATATTCTTTATAAAGCACAAAGGTGTCAGTATTCACCTCAGAAACTTACAAAACCTTTGAATAGACTTTTTAAGAAGGGATATAAATACGATACTGTTGTCAAGTCATTAAAGATTGCATATTTTGGCGTTAATATTGAGTCACTGATAAGGTCTTTGCATCGGAACTAAACACATTTATTATAAAAACAGTTGTTGGCATGACGTCACGGGTTATGTTCTTCTCATATATGTTATGATGGTATGATACTAAACCCCTAACGGGAAGGATTGTGCCTGATGTTCATATGATGAAATCATAATCTTTCAGTCAGTTTAATTGAAGTCTGGAGCTGGCATGTCAGTTAACTGCTAGTAGTCTGTTGTTATTTATGTATTATTGTCATTTTGTTTATTTTCTTTGGTTACATTTTCTGACATCAGACTCGGACCTGAACTGAATTTTAATGTGCGTATTGTTATGCGTTTACTTTTCTACATTGGTTAGAGGTATAGGGGGAGGGTTGAGATCTCACAAACATGTTTAACCCCGCCGCATTTTTGCGCCTGTCCCAAGTCAGGAGCCTCTGGCTTTTGTTAGTCTTGTATTATTTTAATTTTAGTTTCTTGTGTATAATTTGGAAATTAGTATGGCGTTCATTATCACTGGACTAGTATATATTTGTTTAGGGGTCAGCTGAAGGACGCCTCCGGGTGCGGGAATTTCTCGCTACATTGAAGACCTGTTGGTGACCCTCTGCTGTTGTTTTTTATTTGGTCGGGTTGTTGTCTCTTTGACACATTCCCCATTTCCATTCTCAATTTTACATGTATGATCATAGTATACAAAAAAAAAACGCGAAATAATAGTCCAGTCCAAAAGTACTTATATAATTCACAAATTTAAAAGTCATAAACGGAAGTCTTGTCTATTTTTCTCTCCGAGTACTTCGGATTCCTCCACCATGTTAACAGATTCTGCCCGGTGTCCTAAAACTCCCTTGTAAATATTAAACATTGTAAATACTTTAGTGACACATCTCTATTAATCCCAATTAGGGAGTGTACACGGATTCCACTATACCCTCGCAGCTCTCGAGAGTTGGTCCGTAAACGGAGGGATCTACGTACATTCATAAATACATATTATGACTTAAAAGTCCGTCCGGTGCCGGAAATAATATCCGGAGACCTTTATATTCGTTTTACTCCCAAAAACAATCTTTACTGAATAATCATAAGCAAGGATGATAAATGAGACTATGCATTGTACCTATGGGACACAAAGGCATAATGATTAGTTTATTGTTGAAGGAAGAGAAGCGACACACACAATGAGGTCTTCTCGTTTAATAGTATAGATGCAGGTTTATCAAATAGCGAAGAATTACGTTATTTGATTAAACATGTATTCAAAGCAAATAGTAATGAATAAAATGTGATAACTGTCTGTTCATGAAAAAAAGAAAATATCAATAAAGGTCGTTTAAATCATTCTATATACGTCATTATTATGTCAGTCTCCGTAACGTACTATTGCTAAGGAATTTATAATCTGTGCTTTTGACAAAACAAAATAGTATGTTATTAAACATACCAAATTTAATCGAATTCTTAAAACGGAACGTCCCTTATCAAATTGAAAATCAAAAACTAAAACATATCAAACGAATGGAGACAACCGTCATATTCCTAACGAAGAACACACATTTCGTTGTGCAGAAAATATTTAAAGCTGCTCATTTATGTATATTACAGAATTGAATCAAAAGAAGTTAAAACAAATGTGCTGTCTTACGAGATAAATTAAAAATCAATGAACGTATCAGGGCTATTTCATCTGTGTACCTTCTGACATCAATATGTGTATTTTTTTTAACTTATCTGTACCAAGAAAGTATGTTTGTAGATTACATTGTGACGTTTCATGTTGACTACTCCTATGTCGATTGCCTTCTCAGATGGCAAGTATCGGGATATTTATTCCTATTGCCTTCTCAGATGGCAAGTATCGGGATATTTATTCCTATTGCCTTCTCAGATGGCAAGTATCGGGATATTTATTCCTATTGCCTTCTCAGATGGCAAGTATCGGGATATTTATTCCTTAGATTTCGCATATATTCATATTTCTTCTTAATTTGATTAATGATCTACTAAATTCATAGAAATCGCGATAAAATATTGAATAAAAAAATAACAAATGCTAAATCTATTTGAAAAAGCAGATATAAACACAGATATTGTATTTTTTTTAATTAGACCAGGGATTGCAAAAAATTGAAAGCCAATGATGCATAATAACAGAAACAGTTTAAAAGCTACATGACATTTGAAGCACTCTTCATGATTTACCATCATCAGGAACTGTCAAAAGTCGAATATTTGAAAGCCAAGGATGCATAACAGAAACAGTTGAAGAGCAGTAAACTTGCAGAACATAAATACATTAAAGGTATCAATTTTATTGTTCCGAATGCAATAAGAATGATAGATCATCGATTCATGTTCATGTGGACATATAAATGCTGGTACAGTGCGTGTATTACCATCGGGGAAAAAATATTCACCAGCAGTGACATCGACCTAGAGATTGTAAAAATTAGTCAAAGATACAAGGCTTATAATGTTATACGTCAGACGCGCAATATCAATTTAGTATCTTAATGTCATATACGTTGTAGATCATAGAGAATAATACATGGCAACATCCGTATAATATGTTGTATCATCCCGAGACATCAATATCAGCCCAAGGGCCTTTGGGCCCGAGGGATGATATTGGTCGAGGGTGATACGGCATGGGATACAGATTTTACCATGTGTTATACGCTTTATCATATATTTCAACATAAGAGTATTATATTATATGAACTGTTTTCTGATCCATAGCACTGGATTACCTTCAGTTCTACTTTTGTTTTGTTTCAAAGGCCTTAAAGAACTGCTCAATAATTACTTATCCGAAGCACCTGGGTTACCTTACAATTTGCGTGCTGTTGTTTTAAAAATATTTTGTTTATTATTGTATTTATTTGTGTGTTTGGTATTTTTTATAGTTGCTAGTTGATAAAGGGTATGCGATAAAGGGTGCGCATCAAAGTTGCGCGATATGGATTAAACAGCAGGCTATTTATCAAATATGCAAAACTACTGTATTTACTACTAAACATATGATAACACCCTATTACAGAATAGGCAAACTATCCTTCGTGTTTCAGAAATAAATAATGTATTTGGAAAGGATATGTATTATGTCTTTCCGAGGAACTGCATAATGAAAGTTACTTTGATTATTAGTAACAGGTTATCCACCTTTTCGTGTAAGAATCTTAAGTAATATTAACGGTAGCAAAATTATTACACCAGATACGCATTAACAATTAATTTCATTTCAGATAAGGACAATGCCGAACTAAGACAAAATTAGGGAGTTGATAGAAGCAAAAAAAAAAAACCTAACTAAATCCCAACACGGACAAGGCATCCAATTTATATATGAGGGAGAAACACGGCCTACTTTATCATGAATTCGTATATTTCCGTGTCAGCCTTTTCTGTCCAATCATTTTTGTCCCATTTGTTTTACACAATGGTTTGAAGATGCTTGATATCTTCTTTATATATTTGGAAATGAAATAGACACTTCCCAAAATTAAATACTACTTTGTCCTCAGATTCTGTGATAATTTTTGAAGTTTATTGATGGTTTATAATTCATTTGATGATAACTTCTGGTCCCAATTAAGCTTACATATTGCACAGCGCTGGTATTTTAATTTATAACACGTAGCCGCTAATGGCTTGAAGAGTTATTTAACATTAATAAGATTGCTACTTATGTTGACTTGAATCTTTAAAAATTAATAATAATGAAATATTTTTCATCAGTGTAGAAACTTATCAGATAAGGAATTAAAATCGTTCTTGGTTCTTGTTTGACGAGAAAATGTTCTCATTAAGATTCTTACAAACCATTGCACATGTTATATGTTGATGACTTTAATATTGCTGTTGACAAATTAGGATATTTAAAATTCGTGTATTTATGTTAAATGATCTTAAATCTATTTCCTCAGACGAATAAAATACGTTGAAAATTTGTGAATAATATTTACATGAAACAGTGTTTTTTTTGTAGAAAAGAAAAATAACTCTATCAATTTGGTATGTCTGAAACGCATCGCTGCATTATCGTAGATCGATAATGCTAAGACATTTAATATATGGAGATGTTATCAAAGGTACCAGGATTATAATTTGATACGTCAGAGAAAGAGAGAGAGAGGGGGATATGAATAAGTAGAAACGTAAAGAGCTATATGAAAAAGGAACATAACAAGACTAGCAAAATCCAACCACCGAAACTTTGCATGAGAGAGCCGGAACCGTGATTTTATAGTTAATGAACAGGTTGTTGAGGAATAGTGAAGAACTACTGAATAGTTCACAAATAATAGTGCGGACAATAAGTTAGTTAATAATTCATTAGCGGAACTGAAGATTGAAATGAAATAAATGATTTAGGGTTAAACAGAAGGAGGTAGACTTGTTTTATACCTATCATTAGCCATTTAATGATAAAACAATTATCTCATTTGATTATTTGGAAGGTTCATATGGCTTTTAATACTTTATCATTAAAAATAATTTAAACATAACTTTATGTATCAGTTTTGTCGTTGGGAGTGAAAACAAAGTGTTTTAATGCAAACTTTCAAATTTGGTGACTAAACATTTATAAAGTGTATCACAGTTATATATAAATCTAAAGGTTGACTAGGGTTAAGAAATTTGCGAATTGATTGACAATATTTCCGATTTATAAGTTATGACCTTAATAACTCTTGGGATGTCACCCTGACTTATACGTATTATAATTTCGATTGATCATTTGCAGTAACAACAATTTATAGTTATGATATTGAAGCATTTCATACACTATCAGGTGCCAACTTGTGTTTGTCTTTGTTTGATGTATTTGTTATTATAATTAATTTGTCTAGCGCGATGTATTTTTTTGTTAACTTGCATCTGTTATTTTAATAAATATGCAGGTTTATCAAATAGCGAAGAATTAGATTATTTGATTAAACATGTATTCATAACACATATATATGAATTAGATTTGATGAGTGTCTGTTCATAAATAAAAGAAAATATCAATTAAGGTCGTTTCAGTAATTCTATATACCGTTTTAAACATATATCAGTCGCCGTCATATACTATGACTAAGCAATTTATCATTATATGCTTTTGACAAACCAAGAGATTGGAAATGGGGAATGTGTCAAAGAGACGACAACCCGATCAAAAGGTAAAAACAGAGCCGACTGCTACCAATGGGTCTTTAACGCAGCGAAAAAATCCCACACCCGGAGGCGGATTTCAGCTGGACCATACACAAAAATATGTACTAGTTCAGTGAAAATGAACGGCATACTAAACTCTTAATCATATAAATGAACAAAAATTAAAAAAACATACAAGACTAACAAAGGCCAGGGGCTCCTGTCAGGCGCAAAAATTCGGCCGGGTTAAACATGTTTATTGAGATCTCAACTCATCCCCTTCCTCCAGCCAACGTAGATTAAAGCACACAGCAATATGCACAGTAAAACTCATTTTGAACGAAGTCCGAATCCGATGCCAGAAGAGGTAACGATAATTAAATCAACAAAAATACCGTATTTAAAGAAAATTCAAAACGAAAAGTTCCTAGTTATCAAATAGTAAAAATCAAAAGCTAAATAACGTCAAACGAACGGCAAACTACTGTGACTGTCGTATTCAAAATAAGTAAAACAAAAGTGCTCACTTACGAGATCAATTAATACTTATAAACGTTAAAAGTGCGCTTCATTTGTGAACCTTCTGACATCAATATGTTTTTTTTAACTTATCTGTACCAATAAAGTTTTATTTTTATAATACACGAGAATTTTCATGTTTACTATTCTTAATCCGATTTCCTTCTCAGATGGCAAGTAACGGGATATTTTATTCTTAAGTTTTCGCATATATTTACATTTCTTTTTTTCTCAATTTGATTCATGAACTACTTTACCTAAATGTATATAAATGGTAAAGAATATTGAATCCTCTATTTGAAAAAAACCAGGATCAAACATAGACAATATTTGTTTGAATAAGATCAAGGAAATAAAATTAGAATGGGAATGGGAATGGGGAATGTGTCGAAGAGACAACAAACCGACCAAAGAGCAGAAAACAGCCAAAGGCAACCAATGCTTCCATGCAACGAGACAATCCTGCACCCGGAGGAGTCCTTCAGCTGACCCCTAAACAAAAATATATGCTAGGTCAGTGATAATGGACGTCTTACTAAACTCAGAGGTATATTATGGAACTGAAATTTAATTTATACAAGAATAACACGGGCCAGTGGCTCCGGACTTCGTACAGGCGCAAACATGCGGTGGGGTTAAACATGTTTATTTAAGATCTACCCCCACTTTTATACCTAGTTCGATGTCAGAATGGGTGAATAAAGGACTAGTTAGCTAGCAGTTACTGATATGCCAGCTACAGACCTAAATTAAACTGATTGCAAGATTATGTTTTCATCAAAGTATTCATAAAAATGAAAATAACCCATTTTTGTCTCGCTTGACGGAGTCAATGTCAAAAGCGAGACATAGGTTTCCTGTTTTCGACGTCGGCGAGGTCAACAATATATTAGTTTGTGATTAGGTCTAGTTTACGGTGAAATACCAGTTGTAAGTCAATGTAAATAGGTATGCAGTTGTATAATCATTGGCATATCTCATTTCCATGGAGATTATTTGGCCTCGCCCCCTCAGTCATATTATGCTATTGTTTCAGAAAAAGTGAAAAGGTTTGGTACCATTAAAACGTCTAATCCCACTGCAAATGTGTGCAGCCGTCCTTAGTCAGGAATCTTATGTACAGTAGTTGTCGTTTGTTTATGTAGTTTATACGTGTTTCTCGTTTTTTATATAGATTAGACCGTTGGTTTCCCCGTTTGAATGGTTTTACACTAGTTATTTTGGGCCCTTTATAGCTTTTTGTTCGGTGTGAGCCAAGGCTCCGTGTTGAAGGCCGTATATTGACATATAACGGTTTACTTTTATAAATTGTTATTTGGATGGAGAGTTGTCTCATTGGCACTCACACCACATATTCGTATATCTATAGTCTATTGATTTTGAAATTTTGATTAGGTTTCGTGTATGAGTTTGTGTTTAGGTTTGTTTAAATGGAACTTCTTATGATAAGTCAATGGTATTTGGTATGAAGTTGTATTAACATTGGCACATCTCATTTCCATGGAGATTGTTTAACCATGAACCTTTAGTCATGGTTCATTGACTTTGAATATTTGCAAAACTTAAAGTTTAAGTGTTGCTTGTTTAATTTCAACATTTGCATTATTGAAATTACAAAAAAGCAAGGCATATCTCTGTGTTAACAGTGTATTAAATTGTATGTTCAACGAACTTTTCTTGATTTACCATCATCAGGAACTATCAAAAACCAAATATTTGAAAGTCAATGATGCAAAATAACAGAAAGAGTTGAAGAGCTTTCTGATCATAGAGGACCTAACAAAAAATAGCAAAATCCATCTACGGTGAACTTGGCCTAGGGGTTTGGAACTTTTTTTTTTTTTTTTATGATTTCGAGTATTTCAATAAAGGCAACAGTAGTAACAGCTGTTCAAAAGTCATAAATCGTATCAGAGAAAACAAATACGGGCTACAAACTAAAACCGATGGAAACAACTCAACTTTAAGGAGAAAACAACGGAACAACAGAAACACTGAAGTGAAACAAAAACCCAAACGCCAATGCAAAATACATAGAAACTAACTATTTGATAAAAACTGCCATATTCCTGACTTGGTACAGGACATTTTGTTTGTAAAATGATGACTTGAAGAACCTGATATAATGACTATCTACACCTCGCGCTGAATGGCAATGTCATCATTTCAGCAAAACCCTGAACCATTTTAATTGCACCGAATGCAATATACGTGATAGTTCATGTGGCCACAAAAGTGCTGATTACTGAGCGTGTGATAGCATCGGGGACAACACCTCTAACAACATTGACATTGACTCAGGGGTTATATACAATCACCAAAAACTTATGATTTGGAAGCCAGACGAGCGTTATCAAAAGATATCAGGCTTATGATTTGGTACGCCAAACGCGCAATATAGATTTAGTATCTTAATATCATATACGTTATAATTCGACCTAATTACACAATAGGCAAATTACCATTCGTGATTCTGAAATAAATAATGTTAATGAAATGAATATTTTTTAGGTCTTTCCGTGGAAAATTGTTCTGCTTATTAGAACCAGGGCATTCACCTTTTCGTATTGTTAGGTTTTTCACCTTTCGGTTCTTAAGCTTTAAATAATTCCAAAATAGTTATATTTTATTGTGGCAATACCATTTCACTAGATACGAATGTCAACAATTTTAAAATATCTCACCAGTCCTGATCTAGGTCGTACTAAGACAATCATTGAGGAATTGAAAAAAAAACAACGAAAACTACCAAAAACTAAATCCCGACCCGGATAAGGCATCCGCATTCGATATTAATTTCTTATACTTTCATGTAATCATTTTTATCCTATTTTTTTGTCCTTTTATAAATGTTTTGAAAGAAGGACGAAAGGAACCACTGAATAGTTCACAAATAAACCTTGTGAACACCAAGTTAGTCAACAATTCATTATAAACCAGGAGTAGAATCAGAAATAGATTAATTTAATGCACCCACCGAACACACGGCTTAATTATTTATCACCGAAAAAAGAAAATAAGAAACTTTCAAATTAATGATGCCGTAATCCTGAGAAGTGATCGGAATTTCGCAAAATTGAGGTCAAAGTTCAAGAATTATATATTTCCAAATATTATCCAAACTGTTAATTTTGGGTTAAATTCAGGAATGAAAAATAAATTAAGAAAGCAGATGACAATGTTTCATTCAGTATATATGTAGCCTGTAGGGATTACCGATTTTTTTTAAATACGTGATTTTTTAATTTTAAAATTGACGTTTTTTCTTAGAAAAGACATTTTGTTCATTTATGACTTTATTTCGTTTCCATACAAGGATTACCTTGAACTTTGATAATATTTTTTGTTCATAAACACGAAGTCTTAGCACGACTTGTCACTGTGCAAAGCTTCAAAGTCAAGCAAAGGAGAGGTTGAAGGTTATTTCATTGATTTAAGGTCCACTGGCCATTTGAGTAATATTTCGAAATTTTCAATTCAGACTAAAGCTGCATAAAATATGATAGCCACGTTTTTGACGTTATTTGACGTCAAGATCGTCTTATCAGAGGAAACGGAAGTAGCTTTTTTTTTGTCAAACTTACATTAACGTATGAATAACAGAAAAAATGGATAAAAACTGAAGATAAAATAAGTTTTTTAAAGTCATTAGTATGTGGAAGACTTAAATAGGTCAAACAATCAAACATTATCATCATCATCATCAACAACCTCTGTCAGGTGTGTATTGAAATTTTCACAAAAGTCTGATGCTTGACATTGACAAAGTGCAGTACAGGATAAATTCTGTTTAAAACACACACAACCCTTACTGCAAACTGATTATCCTTTGCACGTGCACATCAAATCTTGAAGGAAGTCAGATGAAAATTGACTTTCTAACAATACCGATGAAGACCCTAATTTTTCTTTTTCTAAATAAACTGTTGAGTCGATCCGATAGCCAACTTTGTGATATATGCATTAATCCATACTTTGGTTAGAAAAAAATCGGACCTAGCTGGAATATTTACAAGGAGGGAATTTAACCCGGAACTTGTTCAGATTGTGTTTGATTTACAAAAAAAGATCTAAGGTATCTACGGTAGTTTACCTCAATATGTTTCGAAATGATATGATTGAAAGAAGACTACTTTTCTACATTTTGCAAATATATCTCATCTTTCCATACTTTAGTAGAAGAGGGACAATAGATACCAGAGTGACAGTCAAACTCATAAATCGTAGCTCTAACAAAACTTAAATTGTCCTTGTCAGTGATTTTTTTCTCAGGTTTTAAGTCTGACAAATAATACATTCACGACAATCTAATTTTCCGGAAATGTTACAAATTAAAGCTGTTTTGTATAAAGTAAATATTAGAGTGTTTATTTATGCAAAGTAAACACAAATGGAGCGTTTTGTCATTACCCTGTTTTTAATGAAAACCGATGAAAATCGTGTAAACCCCAACTACTGAAGTAAAACGTTTTTTTTTAAATTTCAAGTTATTTTGGTAAATATTTTTCTTTATTCTTTATTTTTTTCATCAGTGTTATATTCTGACATTTGCATATTTAAAAAGAGCCGTGATATTTACATTCGTGATGATAATTAACATTTTAGTGTATCAGTGAATTTTGTCTTATACACTACAAAACGCCGTAAAAGATTTTCTTACGGCATGTATAAAATATAAGTTTAACATGTATTCTTATATTTAAAAAAATTTCCAGGTGTGTGTTCTTTGGGTTCATTGAACTTCTTAACTAAGCATCTTTGCAGATTTCGCCGCTGCACTATTAACAGTACATTCACTGAAGATTAAGATAAAATAAAGGATTCAGGGTTGAACAGAAGGAGGTAGACGTGTTTCGTACCTAATGTTTAGCCATTCAATGATAAAACACGTACCTCATGTTTTTAAATTGGAAGGATCATATGACTTTATATTAAAAATAATTTAATAGAATCCACAAACCTTATGTGTCAGTTTTTGTCGTTAGGAGTGGGAAAAGTGTTTAAATGCAAATTTCGAAATTTGTGGACTAAGCATTTATCAGATGTATCACAGTGTTACATCTAAAGAAGAGTTTAAAATATGCACATCAAAACCTCTGGTACTAATGCGAAGGCATGTGTTTGTTTGTGATGAACGTATAAATTCAAAACCCCACACAAATCAATCAATCATTCGATTACTTAACCAATCCCACAATCATATCTACGGTACAAACTAGTTAATAAAAAGTATTATTCATCAACCATATTATGCACTGTTTCATAAATGATTTAATCAAAGTCATATTTTCAAAATGCCTCAATAAGTTTAAGTTTCGATCAACTAAAAGAAAAGCAGCCGAAACAGATTTTCATTTTATTTGATTAAAATAGGAATATGATAGTTGTTTTTATTCGTTTGATGCGTTTGAGTTTTTGACTTTGCCATTTTGATAAAGGACTTTCAAATCTAAATTTTTTGGAGTTTGATATTTTTGCTGGTTTACTTTAAACAGTTTGACCTCTCTTCTCTCACACAAAAGATAAGGTATCAAAACACAGAGAGAAAATTATCCTTGCAACTTCATGTGAAACCTTTAGCCACACACAGTTTATCATTTCATATGTTATTAACCAAGAACAAGGCAAAGTTCGTGTTATTTCATTGACTAATTTCTTGGAAAGATGTTTTAAGTTATTTTTGTATAATTATACTAATGACATTTCAATCTTCAGAATACATATTGTTCCGTTTAACGTTAATAATATTAGAAATATCGTGACAAAGGGAAGAACAATGAACCTGGCATCCGTTAGACAGAAATAAAGGACATTGTAGGAAAATGTGTTTATAACACTACCAAAATGTATGATATAACCATGTATTGTTATGACATTGATTGAAAGGTTATTTCTGTTCATGGTTTTAAAATGTTAAGAACCACAAATCAAAACCATCAGATCAAACAACTATTAATCTCCTGTTTGATTTTTTTCTCAATGGCAATCATATCGCATCTCAAGGTTCTTATAATAAATAATTTGTTCATACTAAAATAGTAGCTAAAACTAATTAAAACACAATTCGCAGTACAAAAAAGTGGCATCCTTGAATTTGAAACCAACTCTTCGACTTCAAAAGATCATGTTTTCTTTCATTATCATCTGAATATTAATTATGATATTCTCCTCTGGCTTTTTTTATTTAATGAAATTTTGTCACGAAATATAATTAACGTAAAACGTAACAATGAACTTTCCTTAAGATTGACATGTCACTAGTATAATTATATAGAAAGACATCGTAAATATCTTTCTAAGACATTATATATGATATCGAACATTCAATAATAACGGCATATATTAATGTGCGCACGTTTTAAATGATCGACACTATATGTTACAGATTTGAGGATATTTGCTCTACAGTTGAAAAAAAGATTAGAAACCATCTTTAACTCAAAACTTGTATTGTTGGTACATTGTTATATAAGGCAGGCATTACCTTTGAAAGGCGACGAAGTCTGTATGAATTATTTTGTTTTATCTCAATTTAATTTCAAAACGGAAAGACTGTAACGTTTCCAATATTGGTTCTGTTGTTATGGATTTCAGTTGTGACGTTATTTAAGTTATGACGTCATATGCAATGTAAACAAAGAAACGCTATCATCAGGTAACGTTTTTTCATATCAAGGATTTATTAAAAACGAAATTGTTCATTGTTCTGTTTTACGTTAATAATAATAGGTATTGTGTTCCTTCCTATACTATACTAGACTGATCAATATATATTTTACTCAAAGTTTTATACAAACGAGACCGAAAAAAGGGAGTAGATTTCTGCGCAGATGCGGGAATTAAAAAAAGTTAAAGATTTTGAGTTCATTAGTATAATAAAAAATTTCGGGAAATTTCCCCGATTTTTATTAATTTCTTTTATTGATTTTTCTACTGTTATAGGGGACAAGTCCCCTTATAAAAAAGCAAGTACAGTCAGAAGTAGTCTCATTGATTATTTGCCAGAGCATGAAATAAATTTAAACGGGTATTTGCTGTCATATTCATGTTCACCGATTTGATTTAATTTCTCCTATCTGATATTTGAGGTATTTCAGTAAGCCCAATATTAACAATTAACAATATAAACAAGAACATGGGATATGATTGCTAAAGAGACACCTCTCCATGAGAGACCAAAATCACACAGAAACTAACAAATATAGGTCACCGTACGACCATCAACAATGAGAGTGGACGTGACAACGACAATATATGGCAACATTTCTAGATAATATATTTCAACATTTCATGTGTATTTAGTGTAGACACCATCTAATCAACCATCGAGGTGACCTCAAAAGACTGTTAAGGGTCAGTTAACTCCAAAAAAGCATAGATATAGTCATAAATATATAGCGAACCCCTGCAATGGTATTTTTTATAGATCTGATTTCATATTATTGGTTGAAAATTTGGTTAATCATCATTTTTACCGGTATAAAAATGATTTTTGTGGTATACGAAAATGAAATATTTCACCTTTGTTTCACTTTTAATATTGACAATGTTATCCTTCTTATGACTGAACAAGACGATGTCTAACCAACCTGTAGCTAATGGTTTAAATTGACGGTCACATAAATATGGATCCAATAGAGTCAAGTTATTCAATAGAAAGTGATAAGTTATAAAGCATTGACAAAATTGAAATAAACTGCCCGTTAATATTGAGTTTTTATTATCCTATTTCACTTTCATTAATAATTAAACAAAACAAAATCATATTTCAACTTTTTTTAAATCTCGCGTAGCTAATGCTCCTTTAAAAAAACATTCAAAAGTATATCATATATATATCATTTCAAATTTGGTACCCACAACACTCTAATCAGTTGCTAATGTCATTTCCGCTAACACTTCATTGCATAGTTCGGTATTGCAATTTATTGTTTCTAAATCTTTCTAACATTTTGAAATTTTGAAACAAAACCCGGAGGTATTACCAACCACAGACAAAATAGACAATAGATTGAATTGTTTTTTTCGGGGTATTTTTTGTCATATAGGAGCTCTTCAACTGTTCCGATTATTAAACATCCTTTGCTTTTAAATATTCGACTTTGAGCGTTCTCAATAAAGATAAATCCAGAAAAGCGCATCAGACACATGGAATCTATGGAGTGTGGTTTTTGCTTTTGATATTTTTTTACATTAAATTGTCAAGTTTAAGAGTTTTTTTTTAAATTTGTTTACCCAGCAAATAATAAGTAAAGCTTAACCAATATTATAAATCTTTTATGACAAGATGATATAGTTTTAAAAGTATATCATCTTGATCATAAAAGTAATAAAATAATAGATTCTTATATTTTGTGTTAATAGACTTTCGTATTTATATTTCTGTTGTTTGAATGATTTGCTTTTTGCTCTACGTTAACACAAGCAAAATATCGTTTAATGGAAGCTATAATGAAATGGTGGGTTGGGTCTGGCTTAAACAATGCCCAACATCCCGCTTTACGACAATGTTAAAAAATATTGTTAAACACTACGTGACAGAAATATAACAAAAACACACGCACCACCATTCATAACAACTTATTTAGTAAAGTGTATCATCGAAAAAGACATTTCAAACCAATTATCAAGTATTCAGATGAGCGATTAAACTGGAAAAAAATATTATTAATTCATGTGTTTAACTGAAGGTCGAAAAGGTGAACAACAAGTGATCATACATGCTGTCTATTCAATGGACATGTTTAATTATATATATATATCATGATGACCAATTCTAAGTTGAGAGGGAATGTTCTGTAACCATGACTTTAAGGGAATTATAACGTGAAGATTAAAGTTAACGTTGATACCAATCATTGTGTTGACTAATTTAATGACTTTTATTGAAGCACCATAAAATAATACTCTTTCCGAAAGCAATTAAAGTTTATATGATACATACACATTAAGATAAAGTTATAATGGACCATTTGATTCTATTCACACGATCAAGATGGATTGATCGAGCTGTGGGAATCAGTCAATACTAGGGATGTCAAAAATCGGAAATTTAATTTTTAGTTTTGTTTCAACAAGTCCTGCATACGAAAAAATCTTCCAGAAAGAACCAGATATGCTAAAACACGTTTTGCTATCATAGATAAACTCGAGATACACGTAGAGACTACGGTATAAAACAAACAAGTTTGGAAATAACCATTTAATAGATATTATTTTAATTAGTATTACAAAGGATTTTTCAAACTAAATTGTGGGGAAATGTAAGGAGACACATCTCAAGGTTTATAAAAGGCAAACCTAGTAATAAACTTGTACTCGAGTACTCAGCCTTCTGCTGGAGTGCTCAAGTACTCGTTACCAGCCCTAGTTAATACCATTGGTTCAAGTTCATATAAATTTATTTGCGCATTTAATTTTTTCAAAATGCATATGTTTGATCCTGCATATAGACTAAAGCTGTAAACTCCTTTTTTATAATAATCGTTTGCTTTAATGTAAATATATGGGCGATCTTTTAAAGACATCACAGAACACAGAATTGGATACGTAGCCCATGACAGAATATACGTATATCTACAATTATATCCTCGTTAAAAAAAAACTACAGATAGTTTACATCCGACTTTTGTTTTGTTGCACTTCAGTGTTTCTGTTGTTTCGTATTTTATCTTTAGTTGAGGCGTTTCCCTCAGTTTTAGTTTGTAACCCGGATTTGTTTTCTCTCAATCGATTTATGTCTTTCGAGCAGCGGTATATTACTGTTGCCTTTATTTATCCTCGAACCAGGAAGATGAAGGCTTCCTATGCCTTACTTTTAATAAACAAAGAACATCGCTGCATAATGGTTGATATTATAATCAGATATAGTACAATAGTTATCGTATTATCGCAGACACGCCTACATTTATTTTTGAGTGTAAATTCACATTGCGATAAGACGTGTCACGGTACTTGTCTATCCCAAATTCATGTATTTGGTTTTGATGTTATATTTGTTATTCTCGTGGGATTTTGTCTGATGCTTGGTCCGTTTTTGTGTGTGTTACATTGTAGTGTTGTGTCGTTGTTCTCCTCTTATATTTAATGCGTTTCCCTCAGTTTTATTTTGTTACCCCGATTTTGTTTTTTGTCCATGGATTTATGAGTTTAAACAGGGGTATACTACTGTTGCCTTTATTCATAAGACCATATATTTTTCAAATATCCTAAACCAACAATTTCACTGTTGCAGATCAAGACGAGAGAGTCATATGACATTGAGGTACTCATCAAAGCAATACATATGACATTAAGGCACTCATCAAAGCAATACATATGACCAAAACTACTAGCAATTGAATCGTATAAAATACTAGTTTGGTTGGAATGTATTGTTTAGTCTTAAATACTATGAACTGATAACAAAATATAAAACTACTTCAATGGGATGAAAAGGATAGTCCAAAAACATTCACGAAATTCACAAAACAGTAAACAAATGAAATGTCTGGCAAACAACTGTCATATTCTAGAGCTACTTAAGGCTACAATGTATTATTAAAGAAAAAAACATGTTCTTTTAGCAAAATGTATCGTATTTGTAGCATGAAATGCCATCTGTTATGTAGAAAACTTTTGTATATTTCCTTTATTTCTCCCATATGTTCATCGAAGTCACTCTTTTTTGTCTGGTTAGTTTTTTTTCATTAGATAATTACTTTGATAACTAATTAAATTGAGAGATATGAGATAAAGGTCAATAAGACAAACATTCAAATAGCACAGTATGACCAAGTAAGCAAATCAATATTGCAGTTCAAACGTAAATAAAGAACAGTGGTTTATTCTGTATGATGAACATTAGATGTCCCAACCAAAGAAGGATCATACACAGAAATTCAATATGCTATGTCTGTTTCAAGAATCACTGTATGGATAAAATGGATCCAAACAAAATTATTAGCAATGCAACTGTATTTAAACTATGCTTTTTTTAATAAAATTGAGAATGGAAATGGGATATGTGCCAAAGAGACAACAACCCGACCATAGAAAAAAAAAAGTAAATGAAATAACAACTAATATTTTGTTATTGTCAAGGAGACAATATGATATATATAAAATTCCACCAAAATCAAATGACGATTTTGATACAAATATGGTCGGAAATCAATAATATAACAAATATAACCTTTGTATGAGGTCAATACAGGACATGTCGACCCAAAGAAGAGTATCGACCTCGGACTTCGTCCTTAGTCAATATACTTCTTTCAGGTCAAAAGTAAAATCACAAAAATACTGAACTTAGAGAAAAATCTAATCGAAAAAGCGGCAAAATCAAATAACAAAACACATCAAAAACGAATGGACAAGAACTGTCATATTCCTGACTTGGTACAGGCATTTTCAAATGTAGAAAAGGGTGGATTAAACCTGGTTTTATATAGCTAACCCATACACTTTGATGACAGTCTCGTCACATTCCGTTATGTTTACAATGATGCGTGAACGAATTAATATATCCCTGTATCGGCCTCATACAAAGGCTATATTTGTATACTATCGGGATGTTGTATTAAAGATCGGTTACACATCTTTTGACTGATATGGTAAATGTACGCGGGATAGTGGAAATAAAATGGAGAAATAAGATTTAATAAATAATTTCGAATTATCTCAACTAATGAAATATTTAAACAAACATACAAAAATCTTACTGTTATGCAATACGGGATAGCACATACTTTTATATCTTCTTACTTATAATCAATTCTAATCACACACACCATGTATACATTTTCATACTATCAAACCACGCTAAAATGTGTTATAAGGCATTTGTTTTTTTTTATACATAAAGGACATATACGTAGAATAAATTATCATTCAAAGCATCCAAATCTATCTAGTAAACAGTTTAAGCATGTCATTTATTCAGCTTGCTCCGTTCTTTTACGTCAATTTAACAGTGAGTGTATCTATGGGAACGGCAATTATTTGCCTTCAGCTAGAGCGCTTCGATCCAAAAAGAATTGCCGTATTTGTCCTATTAGAATTGAAATAAGTTATCGAGGCTTGAATTTATACTGATACTACCACGCGGTAAAAAAATTTGCATAAAGGGCCAACCCGTGGTAAACTCAGTATAACTTCAAGCCCACATGAATTATTTCTTAAATATAACGGAAAGAAAGGTATTATGTAATAAGGATAATGGAAATTAAAAAAAAAACAGTATAAGGAAACTTTTTAATAAAGATTATATTAATTCTTTGTTTTTCAAACGCTACGTCTTTGAAATTTTTGGATAAACATCAACTCTGACCGTTTCATATTATCAAACTACATGATACAATAATTTCCTCTCTACAAATGGTATATATATTAATCAAAATTATTGCTTTTGAATCGGTCTGATTTCTTATATAACGGAAACAAACATTTTACAATGTATGTAATCAGGAGTATGGATGAGTCGAATGATGGCGAAACGGGCGTCTGGCGTTCACAATGTTAATCCTTGTATATATGAGAAGTTGTTTTTGTTAATTTATAGTTTGAACACTGCTCAATATCATGTCTTGCTGTAATGATTATGATGTTTTTGTATGGAAATTTTTAAGAACAGCTACCTAAAGTATGAGTAGTTTGGCACGATTTGTAAATTGGTTATGTTCGTAGAACTTGCTGTAAGTAAATGGGTACTTTTGGAGACTTTTACCGTGAAGTAACTGTCATTGATATACATCCATCGTATACTTTTATCTATATTGCAAAGCCCTTTATTGTTGCGCTCCCTGTTTTTAGCCAAATGTTGGTTTGTTTTGTTTTATTGCATTTTAACGATTTCGCATTTGACGTAAATTTAAATTTTCAAAGGGGTCGGGTTATTTTTGATAGTGATAAATCTGCTAATATATTCATTCTTTATAATCGAGATAAATTTAATGAGCAGTTTAATAGAATAATAATTGGTGAAGCTTTAAATAACAGACCTAAATTGCATCTAATTGTCGTGACTATGTCTTTAAAATCTTCTTATCTTTATAATCGAGATAAATTTAATGAGCAGTTTTCGGAGAATAATAATTGGTGAAGCTTTAAATAACTTGTCAGACCTAAATTCCATCTAATTGTCGTGACTATGTCTTTAAAAGTACATCATTGTTCAATTATTACGATACTTAACGTCAGTGATAATTGTTATAAGCTAGGATAGAAAAACAATGCGAAAACATTTGATGTAACAGTTATACAGATAAGTGCTTCTAAAGGACCTTCTTGAATATTCAAGTTTAATGTGATAATCGTCTACGTTTCAAGTGCTGTAAAATTAGAATACTTTTACTTTTTCAACAATGGGCAAAACCAATATCGTATAGTCAAATATATTGTTCCAACTCCCTCATTAAAAGTTGAGCTTAAATGCATTTGTATATTATGTGTATGTCCCTTTTGATCTCTTCGATTGTTTTGATCGTTCTTTATAAAGTTCAGTTCAGGAGGCTCTTTAGACGCATGCAATTTGTAAAGTCTTAGTGAATTTCATATTTTCATATTTTCAATATATTGATAATATAACGAGTAAAAACTTTCTGACTGGTATGTTATACATGTACGGGATAGCGAAAATAAAAAGGAATTGAATGAAGAAATAAAAATAATTGCATTACTTCTATCAACAAAGGAAAAAATTAAACAAAGATACCGAACTCTTACTGTTATGCAATACGGTATAGAACATGACTGTATATCTACGAACTTGAAAATTCTCTAAACCGGTGATTTATAACAAAAAAGTAAATCCCAAAGACTGCAAGAGTTGTTTAAAGACCATTCAACGTTAAATGTAATTAATGAGAAACACATGTAAGACAAAACAAAACAAATAACGTAATTCTTACTCACAACATTTATAAGTGTCCATACTATCAAACCTTATATCACTGAATAGATACAATACTTGTCTCTCTACAAATGATATAGAAATATGAATATACCAACCATAATTTGTTTATGGTATCAATGTGATATAACGGAAAGAAACTGCATGTAATAAGTAATGGAGATAAAATATTATAGGAAACTTTTTGATAAAAGTTATATTTATTCTTTATTTTTCATCACTGCGTTTGGTATTTGTTAAAAAAAAATCAACTCTGATTAATTCATACCAACAAACTACATAACAAAATAATTTCATTTCTACAAGTGATGAATATATCAATCAAAATTATGTCTTTAGAATCGGAATGATGTCTTATATAACGGAAACAAACATGTCATGTAATAAGGATAATTTTAGAGAATAAACGGTATGGGGAAACTTTTTGATAAAGGTTATATTCATTCTTTGTTGTTCATCACTGCGTCGGGATTTGTTGAATAAAGATCAACAAACTACATAATAAAATAATTTCCTCTCTACAAATGATATAAATATTAACAAGTCATTAAAGATTGCATATTTTGGCGTTAATATTGAGTCATTGATAAGGTCTTTGCATCGGAACTAAACACATTTATTCTAAAAAACAGTTGTTGGCATGACACGGGTTATGTTCTTCTCATATATGTTATGATGGTATGATACTAAACCCCTAACGGGAAGGATTGTGCCTGATGTTCATATGATGAAATCATAATCTTTCAGTCAGTTTAGTTGAAGTCTGGAGCTGGCATGTCAGTTAACTGCTAGTAGTCTGTTGTTATTTATGTATTATTGTCATTTTGTTTATTTTCTTTGGTTACATCTTCTGACATCAGACTCGGATTTCTCTTGAACTGAATTTTAATGTGCGTATGGTTATGCGTTTACTTTACTACATTGGTTAGAGGTATAGGGGGAGGGTTGAGATCTCACAAACATGTTTAACCCCGCCGCATTTTTGCGCCTGTCCCAAGTCAGGAGCCTCTGGCCTTTGTTAGTCTTGTATTATTTTAATTTTAGTTTCTTGTGTACAATTTGGAAATTAGTATGGCGTTCATTATCACTGGACTAGTATATATTTGTTTAGGGGCCAGCTGAAGGACGCCTCCGGGTGCGGGAATTTCTCGCTACATTGAAGACCTGTTGGTGACCCTCTGCTGTTGTTTTTTGTTTTTTATGTGGGCGGGTTGTTGTCTCTTTGACACATTCCCCATTTCCATTCTCAATTTTATTAGTCAAAATTAATTTTATTGAATCGAAAATCGAAATGCGAACTTATATGTCTAATATAACGGGAACAAACATGTTATGTAACAAAGATAATGGATGATTATTCTGAAGACTTAACGTGCGTCTGACGTTATCTTGGTATATATGAAGAGTTTATTTTGTTGATCTGTAGTTTTATATTTGAAGCATGCAATATGTTGAATGTTCGTCTGTATATCTGTGGCGTTTGTTCGTGGCATTTCCTGATAGCTTGTTTACTGTTATTTTATGATGTTTCTGTTCGACAACTGTGAAGTACTGATACCGTTTATACTTTCATTGCATTGTAAAGCGATTGAATATTGCGCTTCGTGTTTTAAGCAAAAAATGTTTTCTCCAGGTTAAAATGGACGTAAGCAAAAATTTTAAAAGTCGTGATAACAAATTTAGAAGGCGTTTACACGAGTTTTAAAGTCGTGCGCACCAGTTTTTAAAGTTGCGCGTTTTTAAAGAGTTAAGCAACACTGACGTTTGAAGTGTCTTAGACATTTCTTGTATACACCTAAGAATGTTTCATAAAAAAAATCAGGCATACATGCCAAGAACAGTCATGCTTTTTTTTTTATAGACATGAAGTTTTCTGAATGATTGTTTTACGGGTTTTCCGGGTGCTGGAATAATCTTGATAATCTTCTAGACTCTTAAAAACTTTTAATAAAATTGAGAAAGGAAATGGTGAATATGTCAAAGCGACAACCACCCGACCATAGAGCAAACAACAGCCGAAGGCAACCAATGGGTCTTCAATGTAGCGAGAATTCCCGCACCCGTAGGTGTCCTTCAGCTGGCCCCTAAAATATGCATAATAGTACAGTGATAATGGACGTCATACTAAACTCCGAATTATACACAAGAAACTAAAATTTAAAATCATACAAGACTAACAAAGGCCAGAGGCTCCTGACTTGGGACAGGCGCAAAATTGCGGCGGGGTTAAACATGTTTATGAGATCTCAACCCTCCCCCTATACCTCTAGCCAATGTAGAAAAGTAAAAGAATAACAATACGCACATTAAAATTCAGTTCAAGAGAAGTCCGAGTCTGATGTCAAAAGATGTAACAAAAGAAAATAAATAAAATGACAATAATACATAAATAACAACAGACTACTAGCAGTTAACTGACATGCCAGCTCCAGACCTCAATTAAACTGATTGAAAGATTATGTCTTCATCATATGAATATCAGGTACAATCCCTCCCGTTAGGGGTTAAGTATCATACTATCATAAAGTATATGAGAAGAACATAACCCGTGTCATGCCAACAACTGTTTTTTTAGAAATAAATGTGTTTAGTTCCGATGCAAAGACCCTATCAGTGAATCAATGTTAAAGCCAAAATATGCAATCTTTAATGACCTGACAACAGTATCGTAACTATATCCCCTTTTAATAAGTCTATTTAAAGGTTTTGTTAGTTTCTGAGGAGAATACTGACATTTTTGTGCTTTATAAAGAATATTTCCATAAAATTTTGGATGTGAAATACCTGAACGTATAAGATGTCTGCATGTTGAGTTATATTTACGAATTATTTCCTTATACCGGTGATAAAATTTAGTAAATGTTTTGACCAGTTTGTGATATCGAAAACCCTGGTGTAATAATTTTTCAGTAATACATAAATTTCTCTCGCTAAAATCTAATACATTGTTACATACACGAGCGAATCGTACAAGTTGAGATATATAAACACCATAAGATGGTGACAAGGGAACGTCACCATCTAAAAATGGATAATTAACAATAGGAAATGAAAAATCATCTCTTTTATCATAAATTTTTGTATTAAGCTTCCCGTTTATGATATAGATATCAAGATCGAGGAAAGGGCAGTGGTCATTGTTATCATTAGCTTTATTTAAAGTAAGTTCTACAGGATAAATTTCTTTAGTATACATACTGAAGTGGTCATTATTTAGAGCCAATATATCATCCAAATATCTAAAAGTATTGTTAAATTTTTGTATCAAATGTTGTTTTGATGGGTCTTTGCTAATTTTAGTCATAAATTGTAACTCATAACAATACAAAAACAGGTCCTCAATAAGTGGTGCACAGTTAGTCCCCATTGGAATTCCAATAACTTGACGATATACGGAATCTCCAAAGCGAACAAAAATGTTATCAAGTAAAAATTCAAGTGCATAATAACCGGTTTTGTGATAAATGTTACATATCTTTGGTGGTTACAACGAACCATGTGCATCAAAGATACTTTATATCTTTTTTCTGTTGTTAGGTTTGGGACATTGTTCTTGAAGCTTCAAGATGTACAAATACAGCATACATCTTATCTTTGGACATTAACTCGGCTTTTGTTGTAGCATAGACTGCATTTATAATACAATTGTTTAGCCCATTATCCAATCAAAAGAAAAAAGTTCGGATTTCCTCTACTGTATATACAAGAAAGGGTGAGTCTTAATTTCACAAGTGAAACCGATTCAATTACTTTATCAGTCATTCAAGACACACACCAGGCAGCAGATAACCATGAAAATATTTAATGTAGAACCACAAGAAAAAGAGAAACAATAGAGGCTCAACAGACATATTTCAAATTACCGAGTCTCCTTTGAACATGTTTTAGCGAGTCGAAAAGTTATCAGAACTCGTTATAGGCTTTCTCGTCACACTCCTTAAAATCATAGTTAAAAAAGACTTACCCGACTCCCTATCAATCACTACATTAACCTTTGGAGGACAATGACCATACTGGGGCGCTGTAATTATTAGAGTTAAAAAAAGACGGGCGAAAGATACCAGAGGGACATTCAAACTCATAATATGAAAAGAAAAGAACGTTTATGTCAACATTGCTGTCTAAATAAAAAAGATGAAGAAGACCATTTTTTATTTACATGTACAAAAAATTCAGATTTGAGAGTTGAATTTTTACAGAGAGTTAAAAATATCTATTCTGATATAGATAATAAAGGTGATTTTGATGAATTGGTTTTATGTCTTTTTTGTCCATCAATTATACATTTGTACATTATGCTGCTCCATTTGTTGAAAAAGGCATGGTCACTGAGTAGGAGGACTCAATAACTGTATGAAATATACATATGCATATCATGTTTTGTTCTTTTACTGTTTTTTTATGTATTGTAAACTAATTTTGTTGATTTACGTATGCCTTCAACCCCATTGGAGTAAAAATGTGCATTTATTCAAAAACTTTATCACAAATCAAAATAAACTGACAACGTCATGGCAAACAAAGAAAAAGAGAAACAGACAAAAAATAGTACACATCGACAAAACACGAGATAAAAATATAAATACTAAGCAACATGAATTAGTTAAAATATGCAGTAGTCATTATAAAGTAAGGACATGTGATATGATTAACAATCAGACAACCATTTAAAAAAAAGTTCAAATGATACTCAATTATTTTGAGATTGGCCCCGTCACTTGCGTAGTGGAATGAACTATTCAATCACGTAGTGGAATGAACTATTTGTGGATTCTTATAAATTCTATATATTTTGGGGCTTGGTCTATTTCTGAAGTTAATTCTTGCATACTTTTTATTGTTTTACCCTGTGTGCTAACATTGCCCATGTGAAATTTTTTAACTGTTTGTATATATACATTGAACGACAAATATATGTGACGTATAAAATTTTCTGACGTCAGACAGGTGAATCAATGAATGTGTTTGTAGATAGATGTTTTCGTGTTCTGTTAAATTTTCCTTTTAAAATTGTTACACGATGATGACTGCTGTACCGATATTTTGACTATTTTATTTATTGTGTCTGTTTAGTTCACGCATCATTGTAAGTATAACAGCATTTGATGAGACTGTCATCAAAGTCAGAGGTTTAGCGCTATAAAACCAGGTTTAATCAACCATTTTCAACATTTGAAAATGCCTGTACCAACTCAGGAATATGATATTTCTTGTCCATTCGTCTTTATGTGTTTTGTCATTTGATTTTGCCATGTGATTATGGACTTTCCGACTATTAGATTTTCCTCTGAGTTCAGTATTTTTGTGATTTTACTTTTTGAAATGTCTTACTCTGACTCGTATTCGATCTTTGGTTATGTTAATGTTATTATTGTATGATTTTAGTTCTCTCCTTTGACGTTGTAGTTTGTTGTGCTTGCTTTTAGTTAATAGGTATATTTGGATACGTTTCTTGTAAGGTTGCTGAAAAAATGATATATAATAGTGTTGTCAACGGTTAACCGTTTGAACGACCGAATACCGAATACCAAAAATGCTAACCGGTTAACTGGACTTATTTTCAATTTTTAAAAATCTCTTTGACACATTCCCCATTTCCATTCTCAATTTTATTTATATAAATTTGTATATAATCATTAAATAGTTATTTTTTATTTGAAAATTGTCGTCGTGGTAAGTAATTTGAAAAATCAATTGTCCAGTATATTGATTGCTATTGTTGATATAAAAACATAAAATTAATTAGAATTTGTTTCTCAGCTTGGGGCAAGATCTTAAGGAAACACAATTAATAAACATTAAATTGAGAAAGGAAATTGGGAATGTGGCAAAGCGACAAAATAGAGCAGACAACAGCCGAAGGCCACCAATGGGTCTTCAATGTAGCGAGAAACTCCATAAAACATGTTTTTTTAACGGTACCTTTTAATCAATGTTAACTAAACATTATAAAATGCAAACCAATGTGAATGAACTCAATGTATACTTGATGGTACGAGTAACATGCTTATTCATTTCACATCGAAACACTTCTCATTATTTTCGGAGACAACAAGAGAAAATGAAAGAATCATCGGTTTCAGACATATTCAATTCTACGAGATCAAGAATGTTTTTTTTTCAATCTGAAGTTAGTACAAACACCTTAGTTGATGCGTTCTTTTTTTATTATTAAAAGTCAGACTTCGCAAGGAATCCTCACAAACAAGCCTTATAATGCCAAAGGACAAACTGCAATTCAACGTATTAAAAGCGTAAATTTATGATGGAAGGTTGTCACACTGACACTCAGACCACATCTTTTTATATCTATGTGTGGGTACTATAGATAAGGCCTTCAAACATCAATTAAACTACAGGTTAACCGGTAAATCGGTCGAACAAGTATCCGAGTTAGCGGTTAGACAAACATGTACGATTTGACAACACTAGTATATAACCAGCATATCCTATTAGTAATAAGGCAAAGCGGTTATACGGTTTGTTCCGTGCTTTCAGTCAAACCACTTCTTTCCTTTTCTTTTCTTTGATTTCGTTTAAACAATTTCGCATCTGAAGATGATTATATTATTAAAGGGGTTGGATAATTTGTTACGTATGATAATAATAAATCTTCTTTAAAAGTCAGTGACTTTTCTCATCTTTATAATTTCGATAGATTTAATAAAAAAAAAATCGTAGGATGATAATTGTTGAAGTTTTGAATAAATAATAAGACCTTAAATGCATCTTAAATTTAATAAAATATGATGAACACCCAATCTTACTGTCACGACAATGTCTTTATAATGACATCAATGGCATCAACAATGCAAAAACACCATGATGTGACAGTTATGCAAATAAGAGCCCCCATAGAACCTACTCATATATTCAAGTTCAATGTGATAATCGCTCGCGTTCCATTTGCACTAAAGGTTACAATACTTTTACTAACGATTAAAATGTGGAGCTTAGAGCGAGTTGTCTACACAATCTACTTTTTTTTCAACTCCAAGAAAACGGAAGCTGTACTACTTTTCCACTGTTCCCCTGTATCTTTCAAATATAAAAATGTAAAAAATAAAATGGCTGAAGAAGCCGTTCACCAAACAACTATTAGTTAGATACCAGAGGGAGAGTCAAACTCATTGATAGAAAATAAACTGACAACGCAATGGCTAAAAATGAAAAGACAAATAATAGTACAAATAATATAGTAAACTGGTACTTAAATATGCTACTCAGATAACCCAATTAGATCGAATAAAAACGATTGTTCAGACAAATATCAAACAACCATCTTATAACATGCTACCAAAATATAACTGTGAACGTTCAAAACATACACAAAGACTAGAATATAAAAATGTAGTTCCCCAAAACAATTAAACGGATATTTAAATATCTAAATATTTAAATATGTAATTATCCATGATACAAATATCGATTAAGGAAAAAAGGCCATCTGAGCTTTGAACAGATACAGATTATAGAACTGCCTTCAACAATGAGCAAAACCAAAATCGTACAGTAAGATAGATTGTTCCAACTCTCTCAGTCAATTTGAGCTTAGATGGATTTTTATATTATTTTTAGGTTCCTTTTAGCTCTTCTGTTATTTTGTGTTTTTATATATTTTTGGCATTGAAATGTTTGTTTGAACGTTCTTTAAAAAGTTTAATTCAGAAAGCTCTTTAGACGCATGATATGTATAAAGTCATAGTGAACTTTATATTTTTATATTTTCAATATATTGATAATATATATAACAGGTACAAACCTTCTGACTGATATGGTATACGAGATAGCGAAAATAAAGGGAAATTGAATGAAGAAATAAAAATAAATGCATTACTTCTATCTACAAAGGAAAAAAATAAACAGAGATACCGAACTCTTACTGTTATGCAATACGGTATAGAACATGACTGTATATCTACGAACTTGAAAAATTATCAAAACCGGTGATTTATAACAAAAAAGTAAACCCCAAAGACTGCAAGAGTTGTTCAAAAGACCAAACAACGTTAAATGTAATTGATGAAAAATACGCATGCAAGACAATACAAATAACGTAATTCTACACACAGCATAACTACGTTTTCTTAATTTACAATCAAACTTCATATCCTGGAATAGATACAATACTTTTCTCTCTACAAGTGATATAGAAATATAAATATATCAATCATAACTAGTGTATGGTATCGGAGTCATATAACGGAAAGCAATATGTTATGTAATTAGGATGATACTTGGATACTCTTTGATACAGGTTATATCTATTCATTGGTGTTCATCAATGCGTCGGGTATTTGTTGAATAAAAATCAACTCTGATTGTTTCAAACCAACAAACTACATAATAAAATAATTTCATCTCTACAAGTGATACAAATATCAATCAAAATTGTTTTTATAGAATAGCAATTCTGTCTAATATGTCTAATATAAAAGAAACAAACATGTTATGTAACAAGGATAGTGGATGATTATTATAAAGACAAAACGTGGGTCCGACTTTCTTAATGTTTATCGTGGTATCTATGATTTGAGGCATGCAATACGTGAAATGTTTGTCTGTATATCTGTGGTGTTTTTTCATGGCTTGTTATTAAATGTTATTTTTATGATGTTCTGTTTGACACCTGGAAAGTACAGCCACCGATAGTATAAGTCGGATTCGATTGTGTAATTTTGTGTCAGTTGTTTAAGCTTATTGGACTTATTCATTAAAATGGTATTTAAATACGTTTTTGTAAGGTGACTGCAAAGTTGATAGAATAATCTAACCTATCCTTTAAATTGTATTACAAAGCGATTGAATATTGCACTCCGTGCTCCTTTACCAGCCAATGACGTTTCTCATTTATATAATCTCGATTAATTTAATTTTTCGTAGGATGATAGCTATTTAAGCTTTAATAAATATTCAGACAGGACTTGCATTCTAAATTGAATGAAATATGATGAAATCGCTATCTAATTGTCATAAATATGTCTTTAAAATTACATCATTGTTTAATACGAACATTGACGTCACTGGGAATTGCTATCGGCTGGGATAAGTAGAAAACGCACTTTGAGGTGATAATTATATAAATAAAAGTCCCCGCGGACCCTTCTAGAATATTCAAGTTCAATGTTTTCAAATTGTCCACTAATTGTGTGGTGTCTCCAGGTAGTAAATGTCGTGGCACAAGTTTAAAAATCGTGATCATGAGGTAAGAAGTTGTGATCACGAGTATATAAATCCTGCCACACGAGTTTAAAAGTCGTGAAGACAAGTTTTTAAAGTTGTACGTTTTTTTTAGAGTTCAAATGATCTCCACATAGAACATATCATCTATCTAAGGGCAATATTAAATTATATAAATATCTGGCATAAGCTGTATCCGTGACATTACTTCCAATGCAATTTTCTATAGAACTTGTATTTCCAATAGAGTGACTGAGACATACCTCTTTTAAAATAGATGATCAACATTGACTTTCGAAGTGTCGGATAAACACTTTTGACTAACATTCTTAAAAAATTCTTGTAAAAAAAACATGAAGTTTTCTGATTGATTTTTTTACTGGTGCTGGACTAATCGAAATCAACTCCCAGTCCTTCAACAGTTTTTGAACCGATTCTGTAATAAATGCTTCAAAATCTTAATAATTACCACGAACCAAGTGCCAATAAATACTTTTTTTGTGTTTTTGTTGGATGGGAGTATTTTCTTGAAGCTTCAAGTTTAATAAGAGAAGCAGTAATATTTTCTGCATTCATAGCTGTTGCTTTTCGTCATCTGTAGCAATTTCATCAGCTTTGGTTGTTGCTTAGCCAAGTACTGTATTTATATTTCCATTTTCCGGCCCATTATCTAATTTTTAAAGTTTATGTTTCTCTTCTGATCATACAGTAAAGGGTGGCTCCATATCTGGCAATAGAAACCGATTGAATTAAACTGTATCAGCCAATCACGACATACACAAGACAGCAAGTATACAGAATATAGGAACAAACAAAAGAGAAATTATATGAGGCTCAATAGACTCATTGCAGATTACCATGTCCCCTTTTACATATAACTGTCGAATAAAAATGGTATAGAAAAACGTAAGAGGCCTTCTCGCTACACTCTTTAAACCATAGTTAATGTTGAAGATAGTCATTATAGAAATTAGGAGATGTGGTATGGTTTCGAATGAAACAAATATCTACCAAAGTTCAAATGAAATGGTTGTAAGCAACTGTTTTATCAAACGCTGAAACAAAACCTTATTACAAAATAAAACTATAATAATGAAAGTACAATGTTTATAACAAATCAAATATTTTGAGATTGATCCAGCCAATCAAACTGTAATTATTTTCTACTCGAACGTTTGAGCTCGTTGATCGTGCTTTTCGTTAATTGGTATTTTGGTAATATTTCCTTGTTAAGTTACTGTTAAAATTGATATATAACCAAAATATCCTGTTATTTATATACCAGCTCCGTGTTTTGAGTCAAACCACTTCTTTCCTTTTCTTTTCCTTCATTTCGTTTTAACAATTTCGCATTTGAAGATTATAATATCATTAAAGATGTTGGATGATTTGTTATTTGTGATAATGATCAATCTGCTGCAGTAGTCAATGACTTTTCTCATCTTGACAATCCCGATAAATTTAATTAGGAGTTTTCGTAGGATGATAATAGGTGAAGCTTTGAATGAATAATCCGACCTTTATTGCATCTTTAATTGAATACAGTATGATGAAATCTCTATCTACTAGTAATTGTCATGAATTTGTTTTTAAAATTACAGCATTGTTCAATTATTATGATACACGAAGTCACTGAGAATTGCTACAAGCTAGGATAACAAAACAATGCAAAAACACTTTCAAGTGATAGTTATACAAATCAGAGCCCCCATAAGGAGCTTTCTGTATATTCAAGTTCAATGTGATAATCGTTCACGTTCCACGTGCATTAAATTTTTAATACTTTACAACTGTTCGAATTGTGGAACGCCAGAAGGATATTAAAAAAAAAAATACTTCTTTTTTATTACTACTATGTAATGAGTGTTGTTCTATCTTTTCATTGTTCCTCCTTCAATAAAAAATGGAAATGAGTGAAGAGGTCATATTACAAATAGTATGAGTTTGCGGAAACAAACACTTTAAGAGTAGTTGTATCATTGACAATGTTAGCAAACTGTCACTGAACGATCCATCTCAGATGACGAATTAGATCAAATAAAAAAGATTGTTCAGACAAGGTAAAACATCCATCTATTACATGATACCAGGTATAACTTTCCGGACTTAGTGTTACAACTGTAAGATCATATTTCATCGACTTTAATATCAGGATAAATATTGTAATCAAAATAGAGAACCCCAAAATACTATAGGAAAATATAGATATAAATATATTGAGAAGTGGTATGATTTTCAAAGATACAACTATCCTATAAAATAATTGACTATGATGTTAATGAAAAGATATCATCAATCTGCCTTCAACAATGAGCAAACCATATAAAATATAGTAAGATTCTATATGGTTCCAACTCCATCAGACAATGTTGATCTAAGATTGATTTTTTATATTATTTTATGATCTTTTTTCTAGCTCTTTTTTATTTTATACTTTTTTGGCTTTTAAATATTAGTGTTGAGTGTTTCTGATGAAGGTAAGATCAGAAAGGTTTTCAGGAGCATGAAATATATCAAGTCTAAGTGATCTTCATATTTTTCTGTGAACGCCCCGTAATTTCAAAATGTCAAACAGTTCTAACAAAAACAATCAAACGGCTCGATCAATTTGTTGCCTTTTCGAAAATGCATATTTATGAGTATGTACCAGTTATGCGGTCTAAGTGTCACTGATGAGTCTGATGTAGATGAAACGCGCGTCTGGCGTATTAAATAATAACCCTGATACCTTTGATAACTAATTAGGTTCATATGATTATTGTGTGCTACGTCCGTCTGAGTTTAGGGCTGTGATGTGGAATGTTTTTAAAGATGTGTCTGATTCTACTGTTGTATATTTGAATGTGTTATAGGTCCACCTGATTCTATGGACAAGCTTTTGAGTAGTTTCTTATGTACAATATGATTCTAGTGCTAAACAATGTTTTACCATGTGAATTTTAGGCAAATATTTCATCAATTGAATATAATGTCAGTCTGGTTTCACAGTCAGGCGTTTTGTTGGTGAATGTAGCTGTTTTCACGTCTACTGATGAAGTATTCAAATAATAGATGTTTTTCATGTCAATCCAATATTAAGTTATGCTATTGATAGTATATTAAGTTCTAATGTGAAGGTTTGGCTGTTTTATTATATTGATGTAGCATTCGTTGAAATGTTTTACGTACTCAGTTTCTACATTTGAAAATGCCTGTACCAAGTCAGGAATATGACAGTTCTTGTCCATTCGTTTTTGATGCGTTTTGTTATTTGACTTTGCCATGTGATTATGGACTTTCCGAATTGATTTTCCTCTGAGTTCAGTATTTTTGTGATTTTACTTTTCATGAGTTACGTTGTTTAGCAATGTAATCGTGTCTTAACCTTCGCGTTTGTAAATGTTAAGTTCCTGTTTTTCTCTCGTTTTAATTTATTTTCATTTGTCATTCTACTGGGAAATGACAATTCAAGATATTATTGTATCATGCTGTATAGCAGGTCGTCAATAAAGTTATCGAACAGTCAGGAAACATTTCCAGGAGAATTCCATAAAACATAACATAATAAATCTTTATTTACAGAATTTACATTAACAAAGTTAATGTCAGCTACTCAATTTCACTACTCAATAGTACAGTTCTACGCAGTATCAAAATAGAATATGAAAAGAATTCACAACAAAGATATTTCAGTGATATGAATGTGTAAAAACATACAATTTCATCTAACATAGATAGTAAATTAACGGATGTTTGGTATTATAATTGTAAACGGATTTACACGAAATTACGGTAGTTCTGTGGGTTCGTGTGTTTTTTCTTGAACATATTTCTTTAAATCGATCTGGAAACAAGTTTTATCGAACATCCAATCTATTTGAATTTGTATAGTATACCGCTAAGTATAAAACATATTATCTCTACAAGATAGACATTTAAAAACGGAACGTCACAGCTACCTTATGATAATAACAACAATATCATTACGGGTAAAGATATATCATGAAGCAAATGTTCTATACTATAACGACATTTGACTATAATACTCTGTCAATTTTTTGCTATATCACTAAGATCAATTTATATACTATGAAGACACTTTGATACAACATGGAGCTACCTTTTCATACTATTCTGTCATTTCACTTTGTTATGAAGATAATATTTCATACTATGGAGACATCTTGATATAACATGGAGCTACATTTCATATTGATTTGTCATTAAACTAAACTATTAAGTGATATTGTTTTGTCATAAATATACATTTTATACTATAAAGACATCTGAATATAACATTAAGCAACGTTTTCATACTATTTTGTCACCACAGTATAATATAACGATAAATTTGTATACTATACAATCATCTCGATACAACATGGAACAATTTTGTCATACTATTATGTCATTAAAACTATCTTATAAAGACATTTTTAATATCAAGCTAACAGCTCTTATATCACAAGGTGTCATCTATTTACCAGTAGACTATTTGATTACACTGTAAGACCATTTAATCATACCATAATACCATTTCAACATATCATAAGCAGTTATCAAAGGTACCAGGATTATAATTTAATACGCCAGACGCGCGTTTCGTCTTCATAAGACTCATCAGTGACGCTCATATCAAAATATGTATAAAGCCAAACAAGTACAAGCATTATGATCCAAAATTCCAAAAAGTTGTGCCAAAGAAAACCATTTCATCATACCACAATACCATTTCACCATATCATAAGACCATTTCATTATACCAAATCGAGCTACATCCGATAACTTAGATGTCAACGTTTTTTTTCTTGGAAGAAAACTAATATCTTGTTATTCTTAGTCATTTTGCACTTACAAATTAAAGGCATTATGAATAACTATTGAAAACTACTTCTTTCTCAATTGGATCAATGCACATTTTTGTTTTGCAACTAAAAGTACGCAAACATGTGTCAAATCTGATATTTCCCCATGAACTTGAACGTGAGATATGTCCGCCTTTTAAATTTCCTACCGTTTTAACCATCGCATACGGTAGACTTATTAATGGTGCAAATTTGGTCTGTAGTTTAGAGGAAGCATAGTATATATATATGTGTGTTAGGGCCACGTCAGGAGCCTGTATGTTGACATGCTATAAATACTTTAATATATGGGAATATCTATTCATTCAGTTGACGAATTTAAATTCTTCGTAGATATTTGAAATACAATAAACGTTCTACCTCAGGCGTATATATTACCTAATCCGTATTTAAAATATGATTACGTGTTTTTAAATATTCTTCGAAGTTTTACTTGGTTCGAGCGTCACCGATGAGTCTTATGTAGACGAAACGCGTGTCTAGCGTAAACAATAGATCATTTGCCTGGTACCTTTCAAATTGATTTGTTATTCATTATGGTTGTCGTTATAGGTTTTTTTTAATGATTTTTGCTTTTGTTTGTAGTTTTGAGCATGAATCAAGCTTTTGGGTATCTAACTAAAATTGATATAGAACCTTTATTGCTTATTATAAAGTGTTGGCCATTGCTTCGTGTTTTAGGCCATACGATAAACTATAGTTGTTTACCTCAAAGCATTTAGTCTCTGGTATACAGAGATCAAAGTGTCCTTTTAATCATACTTATCAAAGGTACCGTGATTACAACATGATATCTTCAGGCTTCTTATTCTATATACGGATTAACAATTTAAGAGTAGTAATGTCAGAGGTCCATCGACGACTTGACACTTCGTTGTATTTTAGGCATGGAACAACTGTGTGCTGTTTACGAGTTCTATAACCAGTGGGAATTATGGTTAGCGATGCAACATGTTATTGTGTATGTATATTGTTTTTTATTAAATATATGTACCTTTAACAGTAGTTCATGCTCTTACATGTTCTAACAGCTCATCATCTTTCTTTGTTCCTAAGAAAACTCTCTTTTAACGCTTTCGAAATCATCAAAATCATCAATAGATGGCGGGTCTATGACAAATTAAACAAAATTCGTATTCACACGAAAATCGGTGCTGCAAGAAAACTCTAAAGTGTGCGAAACCAAAAATAAGTATGTGTAAGTCTTATTAAGACGATTTGAGCAAGCTACATCCAACCAAAAAGATTGCCATCGTGTCACGCCTACCACCAAGTGCATCATCATTCAAACTATATGTTCTGAAAGCTAGCAAACAAAGACATGGTGTCATAACAAACAAATACGGCAGTAGGTTTACCCAAGTAGGAGTACGGATGACAAAAGTGGTCTTTATACGTCATACTTTCTTCAGGATTTTATAAATTGTTCTTGTGACGGAAAATATATGCATTAGGGAACTTGTGCATGTACTGAAATCATTGTAAGCCTCTGTTACACTCAATTATGTCAGTTACAGCGAAGTATCAGGAATTGTTCCAGTAAAGCAAAAGCTTCACAGGCTCAGTTTCTAAATATGAATTTCGATTGTCTTATATTGTTAAAAATCACAAAAATGAAAATGGAATTATTTGTAATAAATTAGATTTATTTCGCTTCTTTTAAAGAAATAGATTATTCATAGAAACTCCCCCAGAATGAAAAAAACAAACTATATATATAGGTTTAGCCGAACTGAAAACCGCAAATTCTTATTCGTTGGTAAATATCTATATATATCTAAGTTTTGAATACTGGTAAGAAATTAATGCTTGCAGTTTTTAACTGCAAAACTTTGGACTGCACGAATGTGAGTGAAAATAAATGAAGTCGTAATAAAAAAAATTACGTTAAGAAATCAAAGTGTTTGTAAAGTATATAATCCCAAATGTCAAAATAAAGGTCACCGTGGGACCTAACTTTATTTTGTAAATCACCGCATTCTAATTTTTGCATCTGGGGTGAGTTTCACAAAAAAATCTTACGACTAAAGCTGGTCGTATGTCATGAAAAGTTCAGTTTACTTACGATTAATCTTGTCTTAAGTTTTATTGTGAAACCGACTTCTGTATCTGAAGTTTGGTAAACCTTAGCTTTGCAGCTATATATGTCGCGGGCAGGATTCCATTATGATTGGATCCATATCACAGTGACCTGATTTTAGTTTATGACCATCCCCTATTATATGATGTATATGTATACTTAGTTTGGAAAATCCAGGTTCAACGGTTCAAAAGATATGGACTGGACACAAACCAGACAAGCACGAATCAAACAATGTTTGAAAACTTGACGGCTTAAATGTCAATGTCAATGTTAAGATGAACTGATTTAATTTATGAAGAACCACGTGCCATCCCATAATACACCTCTGAACTAAGTGTGTTTAACATCAGTGCTATAGTTCAAAGCAATGCATTTTATATTTGAAATCATTGGTTTTTGGTTAAACTGTATATCTGTATACATGTATTAGTTACCTGATTTAGTTCGACACGGGCCGCAAACAAGTGGGGAATGACGGACGGACAGACGTAAAATGTGATTCGTATATCCTCTTTAACTTTGCTTGTGGTTCTATTAAACATGTAAGATAGTGATTTCCGATCTTGACACGGTTTGTAGACTGTCAACAAACAGGCGACTATTGTCACTGGTGATGTGACAAATACGTCTACTTTTTACTCTCTTTATTGCGTTGTTTTCTCTCCCTTTTACTCGTCCTACTTACAAATATTTCATCATATTTTTTAAAAATTGTGGATGGTATACCATCAATTATAGTAAATATTAACACATTTAAGGTCAAATATTTGTTATTATACATGTACGTCGTTTTTGTAAAAAGTACCGTTTTACCTATAGCAGAGTGAAAACGTCAAAATGACGTCAATTATCGCCAAACCATGAACGATATGCAACTAAGAATCAGAGAGACGTTATCATAGCATCTTGTAAAGTAAAATTTGAATTAACTATATTACCAGCTGCTTCAAATAAGATAATAATACTACAAAAGTGTTATTCTTTCAATTTTTTGTGAATGACCTTTGACCCCAATTTAAAAAAAAAAAAAGCACCATATTTCACTTTTACGACCGAGAAAAATAATTTTTTCGAATGATATATAATATAGCTGTGTGTTAGATAGGTGCATTAATAATATGTTTTAGGTCTGAATGTCACTCGCCTATAAAAGAGGGACGAAAGATACCAAAGGGACAGTCAAACTCATAAATCTAAAACAAATAAGTGATGAATAATGAATAATAAAATAATAAATGTTTCATTATTCAAGTTGAAGCGGTGAATAGTGAAATAGAAATTTAAAAAATTGACTTTGACACTATAGCTTTAGCCCGTATGTCTAAATACCGTAACGTCTTTTTGGTGTTTTCGAACAAATATTCAAAGAAATATCAGAAAAATAAAATGAAAACACACTTTAGATATTAAAGTTGATTTATTTCTCTAGCATCGGAAGATTAAATGGTGGGTTTTCCTACCTATATTTAACAGAAATTCCTCGGTTAAATGTATGGACGACCTGAATAACAAAACATATTTGAGAGCCCAGGTGGTCGTGTGGTCTAGCGGGACGGCTGCAGTGCAGGCGATTTGGTGTCACGATATCACAGTAGCATGGGTTCGAATCCCGGCGAGGGAAGAACCAAAAATTTGCGAAAGCAAATTTACAGATCTAACATTGTTGGGTTGATGTTTAGACGAGTTGTATATATATATATATATATGTACGAGTCTAAAATGAAAACTACAAAGGAGTAGGTACAGTAAGACCCCTTTTTGGCCCCAAAATATAGCAGTTTTACAAAATTGTTGAAATATAAACTTTTAGTTATTTATTGGACAGAGGAATGCTTCTGCTTCATAAATATGGGCTGGTTTTGACAATACAATGCACATATATCGGGTACCAACACCAATAAAGTCATGCTATATTACTGAAATCTTCACATTTCTAGCATTTTAGTTAAATTTTAGACGGTTTTCGTTTAAAACGAAAGTGGCTGCGTGTATCCATCTTTAATATTGAAATGTAAGCTGTATTTTATGATAATACATAACATATACAAAGGTTGAGGATAAACACGGATGCGGCCACTTTCATTTTTAACAAAAACAATCTGAAAAGTGACATTTTTCGGCATATTTGGTAGATTTTTCATATTTGAGCTTGAATCGGATGGTTTTTAATAACTGAATCAGTTCAAATCGTTCACTTAAACTTATTGATTCAAAAGAAATAGACACTTAAGTGTTTAAAAAGTGGTCAACATATTTCGTCAGATGAACCTGAAATTTTGAGGCCAAAATCAGTCCTTACCGTACCTACTCTTTTGAATACTCTACGTTGTCTTTTTTATTCTCACTGGACCTTGGCTATTCTGCATCCTATGATTATAGATATAACAAACCGATTGTGCAGCAATGACAATTATAAGGGTTACAGAGGACATAAAACACGCGTAAAAATTAAGAAATAGCCAACTTTGAATAATGAAATGGATATTTTGAATAATGGAATGGACTGCTGTGACCCTCCAGTCCCTAAATACAGTCTGATTATATACCTTATACCTCATTCGAAAGCTTATGTAAAGAGGAACAAACGGTATATAGTAAATATGTTATAAAATGGTTAATTTTATATAGAAAAGTAAAGATTTATCAATTTTCAGCATTGATTTGTTAACTGCGTTTTAAAGATCATTATGATTTTAATAATAATATCATTTTAAACATATGCCGATCTGGCTTTCAGCTATTAGTTAATAAAAACATTCAAGAATACGGCTTAATTGAAATAGTTACGGGATACGGGTCACACATTTTGCATCGTACCTGTCAAAATGATTTGAAAAGATGTGCTTCAAGTAAACCATCTAAAACAAACAGGTTGTTGTCATGATAACTAAAATTTGGCGAAAAGAATATAGACCATCTTTTTGTTTTTGTCTTGTATGTTATTTAGTTTTTGTGTATTTATTTTAAGGAGGTATACCAATCTGTATGTGTCGCCTGTCTTGTCGACACCAAGTCTTTGCAACTCCGCATCGCTGATGGGAAATGCAACATTAGAGTCAATAAATTCATTCATCTTGAAAGGGATTCGCGAAGGCCCACAAAAAGATTTCCTTCACGGTCTTTTTCTCTCTCATTACAATCGATGTTGCGGATGATTTTCGCGGGGAATTTTTGCAGCTATTTATAGATTTGTCTTATGGTATGATGAAATGGTCTTGTGATATGGTGAAATGGTATAATGATATGATAAAATGGCCTTATGATATGCATGGTGAAATGGTCTTATGATATGGTGAAAGGGTATAACGAAATGGTCTTATAGTGTAATCAAATAGTCTACTGGTATATAGATCACACTTCGTAATATAAAAACTGTTAGCTTAATATTAAAATATTTCTTTATAAGGTAGTTAAATGACATAATAGTATGACAAAATTGTTCCATGTTGTATCGAGATGATTGTATAGAATACAAAGTTATCGTTTTAATATACTGGGGTGACAAAATAGTATGAAAAAGTTGCTTAATGTTATATTCAGATATCTTTATAGTATAAATGTATCTTTATGACATAGCAATATCACATAATAGTTTAGTTAAATGACAAATCAGTATGAAAATGTAGCTTCATGTTATATCAAGATGTCTTCATAGTATGAACTATTATCTTCATAACAAAGTGAAATGACAGAATAGTATAAAAAGGTAGCTCCATGTTGTATCAAAGTGTCTTTATAGTATATAAATTGATCTTAGTGATATAGCAAATTGACAGAGTATTATAGTAAAATGTTGTTATAGTATAGAACATTTGCTTCATGATATATCTTTACCCGGAATGATATGGTTATTGTTATCCTAAGGCAGCTGTGGCGTTCCATATTTAAAAGATGTCACGATACTATGAATACGAACCGAGCTCGAGTAAATGTATTTTTTGTTACATAGTTGAAATTACTTCTCTTCTATTTATGAAGTTTGCAATGATTCAAACTGGTTGACGTTGATAATTTTTATCGTAACAAGTCTATCATATCGATGTATATGTGAGATAATTATGTGTCTGGAACATATTTATTCGGTACGCATAAGCCATCTTAGAGTCTTGAGATTTACAAAAAAAGGTATATACACTCAAAAAAAGATTTTGATATTAAAGTGCTGTTTTACCGCTCAATTTTATAAAAGAGGAAGAAATTAATACTAAAGAAGAACTTATAGATTGCACTTTGTAAATACAGCTGTTTCCCAAACCACGCCTCTCTTGGGGAGATATAGAATATTCTTAATTCTAATATGACGAGCTTCTTTCCCTTTGTGAACAAAGCCATGGTCTAAATCCAATAAAGTGTGTTTGCACATGCGTATATTGACTACTGCAGAATAATGCATTTGATCAAATTGGCATGCATTTTATATATTTCATTAACTTAAAACACTTTCAAACTCTTAAATGATGCACATGTTGTTACTGATTCATTTATTATGACTGTAATGTGTTGCATTCCGAAATTGACATATTTGACCTAGATACGACAACCTTTCATGCTGGCTGTTTAAACTCATCCCTCTGAAAAATCACAGTGCCATCCGTTGGCTTCTTTACCAATAAAAAGGGAGGTTCATGGAAGAGCTAACACAAACGCTTTTACACTTGTACTAATCGGACATAGAAATTACCTTAATTGTTCTATTCAGAATCGAAATAAATGATTCGAGCTATACTTTATTGTAGTTTTAACATGGGTAGGCATTATATTCGTGTTATTTTAGCCCTGGCAAAAATAATCACGAATATAATGCCTACCCATGTTAAAACTATAATAAAGTATAGCTTGCATCAATTATTTCTTAAATGATTTACTTTGTTTACATACTGGGTACCAGTTACGATCTCTATGTTGCATCTCATAGAGACATACTTGGGAATGTTACCAGTACATGCACATGTGTATATTGTTTATACCTTTGAAAAAAATTAGTGCATATGATTTTCCCATTCTAGGATTTGATTTTTTTCAAAACTTCATAGTAAAAGTGGTACAATTTTAGCCGTAATGGGAGTTCCTATGGGAAAATGCATTGTCAATATTTACAGAAATGCAACCTATAACTGTATTTTTCAATACATTTCTTCGCATTTGTACTTAATTAAGCCTTTTTAACTTCTTCGATTCAAACGTAACTAATGGGTGTTTGTTAGGAGAAACGCGTCTGATGTACACAGTTTGAATCCTGATATGTATGTTGTGTTTACATACAATGTACGTGTACTAAGTTTGAAAGTTGCATATTATCACTTACAAATGTAAGATGTGCATTATAATACTGTCACAGATCTATTTTGAAACGTTAGATTGGTGAGAACTGTTTTCAATTTTGATTCTATGCTACTGAAATAAAGTAAAAAGACGTTAGTGAAACATAGAGTACCGATAGGTTTTTTCATATTCCAATTCAAATATTAACACATAATTGAAAGGAGTGAAAGGATACGTAGAAAATCGTTTAATGTCCCCTTTTAACATTCGTACATTCCCGTTGTCCTTGAAATTAAATGATTGCGACACATTAATGTATTTTAACAAACACAATTTAAAGTTTTATTCTAATCACGAAACATGTGGAAATACCAACCTTAACGATATGTAGGATTTGCAGTCATTGTAAATAAATAATAAACAAATAAAAAGTTAGTCAAATATAGGTTTGCTCGTATGATATGACATTTGAGAAAATTTGGAAACATGAGTGTGTAGTTAAAAATGGAATGAACTGCGTCAGACCTTTCTGCAGCTGTTAAGTTTGATTGAAAATATTCACTGTAGCGAATTATATAAAACAATATTCTTTATAAATCATATTTCATCATTATAACCGTAATTTGACATGATGAAGCAAATTTTAAAACAAACATACAATTGACATTCAGGAACATGTAATTTAGTTGTTGTCGTTTGTTTATGTTACATATTTGTTTTTTGTTCATTTTTACATAAATAAGGCCGTTAGTTTTCTCGTTTGAATTGTTTTACATTGTCATTTCGGAGCCTTTTATAGCTGATTATTCGGTAAGGGCTTAGCTCATTGTTGAAGGCCGTACTTTGACCTATAGTTGTTAATGTCTGTGTCATTTTGGTCTAATATGGAGAGTTGTCTCATTGGCAATCATACCACATCTTCTTTTTTTAAATTCACAAAACATGCAACAACACGTTATAAATTTCGTCCGAAGTACTTTTCTGTTATTTAGGTTAATCAGGAACGGTCAAGGCCAAATATATATGGATGTATAAGAATATAAACAGTTGAAGAGCTGTACAAATCAAAAAGACTTACAAAATAGCAAAATCCATCTAAGGGTAACTTGCCTAAGGGATTTCAAACCTTAGTTTTTAATATTTTCGAATTGTTTTGATGGACAATTTCAAATAAAAGTTTGTTAAAGTAACATGTGTTAATCTTCTGAAAGTATAAAATATAGTTTACGATACAATATGACAGATATGCGACTATTTTTGAAGGCAATCTTTGCTGGATACTAAAAAGTTGAAGTCACTACAAACAGCTCAAAGTCTGAAAAGGCCATATTTTTTGTTTACCCAGTAAAGTCTAGCATACATTTCACTTAATAAGACTCGATGTAATCTTAACTGTACTCGACTTTGGTATCAACTTTATTCAATTAGTCTAATTCAGTACTTGATAACCTTGGTATAGTTTGAAATGATTTCGACAAATGCTCGACCAGTTTTGACCTTTCTTGACCAGTCTTGACTAAATCTAGACAATCTAAATTAAGCCTAAACTTGTCTGAATCAGCCTATCTTACTCAATTATATATTGATCTAACCAAATTACAGGTTATTTGTTAGTTTGATTCATTGCTGTCAAATTAAAGGATTTCAATAATAGGTAAAAAAAGCTAGTTCAGATAGTCACCATTAATTATTTCTAGAACCTTTGCAAATTAACTTGGAATCTTATAAAACTTTACAGCTATCTTAGTTATACTGGTTTAAAGAAAGCCAGGTTGTTTTTTATTTCGATTTATTGCTGTCACGTTTAAGGATTAGATCATTAGGATGAATAGCTAGAATCTTAGTTTGGACTAAATTCAGAGTCATCTTTTTTTATAACTTTTTCAAATGAACTTGGATTTTCATAAAACTAAAGAGTTGTCTGAATTATATTGATCTTTCAGAATGCCAGGTTGTTTAGTCTGTTTGGGTATTGCTGTCAAATTTTAAAATTTCATTAAAAAGTAGGTAAATTATGTGCTCTTTACTGTTCGAGCACAACCTATGGTCATTTCAGACTCTAAGCAGTTTGCAAATATTCATGTATGTTACTCTGCTCTGCAAGAATTTACACTTTCTTGCACTTGATTTTTTATGTTTCTTGAGATAGTTAATCAAGAAAAGTGCTTCCAACGCATTGCATTTGATAAAAGTGTTTTTTTTTCGTATCGTAAGAGATATCAAATAAAAATATTCTGCTGAACCCTTTGCAATAAATACATAACATATGCATGTGAACATTTTAATCATTTTTTTTTTATTGTTATTGTGTTGGAAAATATCATACCAGTTTGATACTAGATATTTTCAAGTCCTAGGGGACAAAAAAAGGCAACAGTAGTATACCGCTGTTCAAAACTCATAAATCGATAGAAAAAAACAAATCCGGGTTACAAACTAAAACTGAGGGAAACGCATCAAATATAAGAGGAGAACAACGATACAACATTAAAATGTAACACATACAAAACGAACTAAGCATTAGACAAAATCCGACGAGAATAACAAATATAACATCAAAACTAAATACATGAATGTGGGATATAAAAGTACCGTGACACGTCTTATAATAATGTGGATTCACACTCAAATATAAGAGGAAATAAACGACACAAAAGAAACACAATGTTAAAATGTAACACACACATAAACGAACTAATTTAACAATGGCCATATTCCTAACCTGGTACAGGACATTTTTTTTAAAGAAAAAAATGGTGGGTTGAACCTAGTTTTGTGGCATGCCAAACCTCACGCTTTAATGGCAATGTTAAATATAACATTAAAATGACAACACAACATTACAGGACTACAACACAAATAAATAGTATAACATATTGGACAAAGAAACACACGAATAAAAGCTAACAAAAGGCACCAGGTTTAAAATTTAATACGCCAGAAGTGCGTTTCGTCCACACAAGACTTACTAGTGACGTCCAGATACAAAAGTTCGAAATCCAAAACAAGTACAAGCACTGATGAAAAGTTAAAAAAAGCCAAATACGGCTATGGTTTTCTGCTTGGGATAAGAACATCCTTATTATTTAGATAGTTGATACTTTTGCAAACAGTAAATTTTATAAAATGACTATATAAAAGATATACATGATAAAAATGAAGTATTAACTAACTACAGAAAAAAAACCCGGATACCTTACATAAACAAACATATTCCAACACAAAAAATAAACCCACCCGAGTTAGTCAAGGCCTTAACGCAAGACGATACGTCACATTTGAAATTGTAAAAAAGGACAAAAAATGACGTCAAATTTGAATTTATAAAACAGCACACAAAAAATAACGTTACATTTGAATGACTTAAACTATTTATCAAAAATAAGATAGAATTAGGATTGATTTGAGATTATATTTGTACTAAATACTGATATTACATTTAATAACAATAAAAATTGCAATACTTATTAATATCAAACTGAGGTGGTTGTTTAAAATTAAAAAAAAGTACCAACCTATCAGAATATTGTGTTAGTACAACACACATGTATTTGCATGTACATCCAAATTATCATTTCAACTTTCACAGATCGCATCATCAATTGATTGACCTTTATGGATATCTGTGTCACACATACGTTCCATTTGTCGGATCAACACTCACTTTCCCTGTTTAGTGTGACTTCTCCTAAGATTTGGAATTGTCGCAGCAGTTTTAACAAGATGATACCAAGAGCGAAAGCTGTGATTTATATGAATAGACTAAAACTGTTTAGTAATGCATTCAGAAGCTACTATAATCATCTACTTTTTTGTTTAAAACGATAAACGCAAGCTTTTTTTTGTTAAATTATTTGTGATTTCATTTTTATATAAATGTTCTATAAATTTGTACATTTTATATTTACAAAAAACTCATATTTATCAAATGTTCATGAATGTAGAAAAATAACGTCTTCATTTGCAGTATAATCTACTACTTTTCGGTTTAAAACGATAAACACAAACTTTTTTTGTTAAATTATTTGTAATTTCATTTTTATATAAATGTTCTATAAATTTGTACATTTTATATTTACAAAAAACTCATATTCATCAAATGTTCATGAATGTAGAAACATAACGTCTTCATTTGCAGTATAATCTATTACTTTTCGGTTTAAAACGATAAATACAAGCTTTTTTGTTAAATTATTTGAAATTTCTTTTTAAATGTTCTATAAATTTGTACATTTTATATTTACAAAAAAACTCATATTTATCAAATGTTCATGAATGTAGAAAAATAACGTCTTCATTTGCAGTAAATCTATCAAATCTAAAAAAAATATTGCACTATTGACTTATTCATGAAAATTGATATACATTATCTTCATACGTAATAAAACCAAATGTCACTTTAAAAAAAAGGGGTGCATGAATTCGTTTTCAAGTTAAATCAGTTTTAATGATAAAAATCAGTCGAAAACTGTATCTTTTTCCGATAAGTCACAGTTTGACGTCCCGAAAAAACAATTTTCGTTATCAACGTCATTACCTCCACTGTAACTGAATCGTATGCCCTTAACTGTTCAAGCCCTTTTCATTTTGTTTTTCACTGAAACGGTAATATCTCTTGATAGATTTATGACTTCGTAAGAGCGATTTACTACTGTTGCCTTTGTTTAGCACATCAAATGAAAATTAATCCCGAAATACATGTAGTGCGCATATAAATCGTGAAATACCTTTTTCTTTTCAATAAAACGTCATAAACGCTGCACCATAGGTACCTTGAATTAGACCTATATACGATAAAGAAACGTTTTTGAAACTATTTTGATCACAGTAGATGACATTTGAGGGCTTTTGAATAAAAAAGTTAATGACGGCTTCTTAAATATCACTACTCAATATGGCAGATCCATACAGAAAAAAATGATAATTCACAACAAATGTATGACAGTGATGTATATGAAAAAAGCATAAACAAAAGTACCGAACTTCAGGATAAATTCAAAAAGGAAGAAATCTTCAATACCCAAAGCAATGTCAAACGCTTGACGTATCCAACCAACTGAATGACTGGAAATTTTGTTGACTTGGTACATGCATTTGGCAAGGAAAAAGTTTGGATCAACCTTCTGGTCTCATGACTAGGTTAATGTCCCACTTGTATTTTTAATTTCATTATTTTGGCACAATTGCGTGGGCAACCAAAACAAACAAAATTGGTAAACGTGACAACAATAATATATCAGCAAATATATATAAACACATTTGACAACATATTTACAAAATATACATTTTCATCTTACATAGATAGTAAATTAACGGATGTTTGGTATGTTACTTGGAAACGGAAGTACACGAAATTACAGCAGTTCTACGGGGTTTTGTCTTTATTTCATTAACATACTTCTTTTAATCGATCTGGAAACAAGTTTTATCGAACAACCAATCTACTTGAATTTGTATAGTATCACACCGTAAAGTATAACACATAACATCTCTAGAAGATGTCACGATACTAGGGATACGAACTGAGTAAATGTGTTTTTTGTTACATAGTTTAAACTACTTCCCTTCTAATGTAGTAATGAAGTTTGCAATGATTTAAACTGGTCGACTTTGATAATATCCTAACAAGTCAATCATATCGATGTATTTGTGGGATAATTGTGTTTCTGGAACATATTTATTCGGTACGCCTAAGCCATCTTAAAGTCTTTTGATATTAACTGAAATCTTTCATATACACACAACAAAACGATTCTAATATTAAAGTTTTGTTTTATCGCTCAATTACATAAAAAAGATGAACAAATTAATATAATTTTAAGGAAGTACTAAAGATGTTTTACCTCAGGAATAGACTAACTTATAACAGTATTTGTCGAAACCTTTCGGAATATCGGGATCTCAACGCTTTTCGCATTAAAATTTGCACTTTAGTTAGCCTTTTTACTTTCTTCGATTTAAACTAAGCTGATGAGTTTGAATCCTGGTATCTATACTGAATTACATTTACCAAGTTTGAGAGATGCATACTATTACTTACAAATGAAATAACATAAACGGAACTAAATTCGCATTTCGACAACAAATGCATTTTCAGTGATGCTCTTTGTCAAATCATTTGAAATTCCAAAGCTTATCAAAAGGATGAAGAGCTATAAACAAAAAACGAGGGAGATACATTCCTTAATTTTTGAACAATTTAGAGAAATTGTAATGTTCATTATCATGATGTCACAGATCTATTTTGAAATGTAATACTGATGAGAACTGTTTTTGAGTTTGATTCTATGCTACTAACATAAAGTTAAAAGGCGTTTGAAAGACATAGAGTACTCGGAACTAAACACATTTATTTAAAAAAAAACCAGTTGTTGGCATGACACGGGTTATGTTCTTCTCATATATTTTATAATAGTAGGATACTAAACCCCTAACGGGAGGGATAGTGCCTGATATTCATATGATGAAGACATAATTTTTCAATCGATTTAATTGATGAGGTCTGGAGCTTGCATGTCAGTTAACTACTAGTAGTCTGTTGTTATTTATGTATTATTGTCATTTTGTTTATTTTCTTTTGTTACATCTTCTGACTTTGGACTCGGACTTCTCTTGAAATGAATTTTTAAAGTGCGTATTGTTATGCGTTTACTAATTTACATTGGCTAGAGGTATAGGGGGAGGGTTGAGATCTCATAAACATGTTTAACCCCGCCGCAATTTTGCGCCTGTCCCAAGTCAGGAGCCTTTTGCCTTTGTTAGTCTTGTGATTTTTAATTTTAGTTTCTTTTGTATAATTCGGAGTTTAGTATGACGTCCATTATAACTGAACTAGTATACATACTGTTTAAGGGGCCAACTGAAGGACGCCTCCGGGTGCGGGATTTTTTCGCTACATTGACGACCCATGGGTGGCCTTCGGCTGTTGTCTGCTCTATGGCCGGGTTGTTGTCGCTTTGAAATATTCCCCATTTCTTTTCTCAATTTTACCGATATTTTTTTGTTATATTTCCATTCAAATATGAACACGATATAACCAAAACCTATACATCATAAACACAAAAATAACTCAAGTACCGTTGTCGGGTCGGAAGTGACAAAAAAAAGTTAACTTAATTCAAATACCATGATTATGTAATTTATCTGGTTGAAAACAAAAAGGAAGATTTATATCTAATAAATATACTTGTTGCCTAACCGTAAAACACCATCGGTATTTGTAATTCGAAATCAAAATAGTCTTTTTGGTACAAAGTGTACACAAGAGTACGACTGGAAATATATAGCGAGACGAATTCCCAATTAAAGAAATATTCTATGATTTATGTTACATGAATTATGTCATTAAGCGAGATAACACTTAACTTTTATGTATGTATTGAAAAAACAGTAAAATAACAAAAATACCAAAAATACCAAACTCCAATGAAAATTCGAAATTGGTAAACCGTAATTAAATGGCAAAATCAAAAGTTCAAACACATCGAACACATGAAGTTTATTTTAGAATTACGTAAAAATTATGGCAGCAAAACTGGTATTTACATAGTAACTATAATTATGCCTTTGTTCCTACGATGCAACATTGGGATTTTTAAAATATAGCTATATTAAAAAAGAACGCATTTGTCTTTGCATTAAAATTATTAAATAATATTCTGCGCACTTGCTCCTAATTGTCGATCAGTTGTTTACATGTTGCATGTTGTTGGGATGCGTGTATGCTTAGCAGTTTGAAATAATTAGTAACACGGATGATAGCGATGCATTAATGCATTTTAACAAACACAATTTAAATTTTTTTTTAATCTCGAAACATGTGGACTTACCAACCTTAGAAATCTCCAGGATCTGAAATCAATGTAATTAAAAAAAAAAACAAATAAGTTAACTTTTTTTAAATTCAGTTGTGTATTTTATCTAGGGTAAAACGAAAGGGAAGATTTGTTAAGTAAATATACTTTTTGCCTACCCGTAAAGAACACCTAAATGTCAAATAAACTTAATGCAATTTTTTCCCCTTCAATTGCAAGTTATTTCAAGCATAACTGTCAAGTTTTGTCTCAGTCAGAAATATAGTTTCAGAGAAAATCACTATAATGTAAGGCCATATCCTACGGCAATTTCAGTCCAATTTCTTCGAAAAATCCTAATTTCAGTGTATCATTATAAAATGCAGTGTTGACTAATATCTGATCATAAACTCATGATATATGCATTCAAACAATTAAATAGAATACAAAAGACAACTTTAAGATGATAAACAATTTTATTGCACCTTTTAGAGTTCATTTGAAGGTCTGTTTTGGTCTGTTTTGGTCCATTTTTCCTCCTTCCTTTCTTTTTCATCAAAACTTGATATCTTTTGTCTAAAAGATAAAACAAATGTGATTATTTTCCCACAAAAATGAAATAAATGTAATGTTAAATCAATAATTAAAGTGTTTTAGCTTAAAGAACTGTCTCTATAAATGTTAACAGTCTACACGGAAGTTTCTATAAGCCCTTATGTGTAACTTGAGTTTTTGGTCTGTTCCCCTAGTGTGAGAAATAACGGTTCCCTTTCAGTCAATCATTTATTGCTACTGGTATCAAAGTCTTTTTATTTACTCATAACAGTATATTTCTAATAGATTTACACAAAAAGTCCACTTTCTTGTATTTTACATTAGAAAATGGGGAGAAAGAGTAATAAAAAAATACCTCAAAATGTTTTTAAAAAGGGTTATGTCCCTTGGAATGCTGGTACAAAAAATAATTGGTAAGAATTATAAAGTTTAAGTATGTGAGACTGGATTCTGATGTGTATAAATCCAGGACAAATAAGTGTTTAGATGAGTTATTGTCTGTGCAAAATGTAGACGGCACAATGGCAAATTGTAAACTTTTGCGGCCAAAACAAAAAAAAACATGATGATAGTTGATACATACTTTAATGCTGAAGTGTCATCTGCAGACCAATTCACATATAAGATTGTTCAACAGAATGCTCTTCAGAACATGGTTAACACTGAAATAAAAAATTCACATGTTGTATAAACAAAACAAAAACTGTAAGGGTAATTTAAAATTTAACACAGTAATCTAAATACAGCTTCGTCTGTCCACCCATTTGACTAAGAAAACACCCGTAAAACCCCATTTCAATGCAATTTTACCTCAAACGTACTTTCTGTGTCTAAATCCATTCCGTATAGTCCATGTTTACAATGTATGAACTGGTTTATTAATAACTTTTAAAAATGATAGTACAATAGGGTCACGAGTGCACATTTAGTTTCCCTAAATAGGTGTAATACCACCATTGATTTTTCCCTATTAGTCTTTGTTAAATTGGCACTTTTAAAAAAATTGAACAGTATTTACCTTTATTTCAACCAAAGAAATACTTTGCATGTGTAAAGTTCAATCCTTTCCAGTGATACAGTGAAAATTTCACACTACATTTCATTGCATATAAGAAAGTAACCACCGCCGAGGGTAGACAACCCAATTTTTACACTGTTATTTACTGGTTACCTGCTTTGGTAACTATGTAACCTTAACGTTCCAAAATATTTTATAAGACCATCAAATAAAAAAAGAATGATGCTTTCAGACACCTAACATACATATTTACGACTCAGAAAAATGTAAGTGCATTGAAATGCAGGGTTAATTTTCTACAACTGTCAAATTCAAGGGAATATTTTTTTAGGCCTACTTTCGTATGCAACCGGATGTGACGTACCATGATTTGGTGGTATTACACCTAAAACACCATCGGTATTTGTAAGTTTATTTATAAACAAAAGTAAAATCACAAAAATGCTGCAATCCGAGGAAAATTTAAAACGGGAAGTTCCTAATCAAATGGCAAAATTAAAAGCTCAGGCACATGTTTGTTTTGTCTGTAAATTTCAAGTTCATAATTTAACGGTTTTTTTTTGTTTTTGTTAAACTAAGGTTTCCATCTCTTTAAGCTGATGTTAATCTGAAACAGTTATAGATTAACTTCTCGAGCCATTTTATTACTCTGATTTAAGACGTTTTATATCATCTATTGAAATGAAAACTAGTCCAGAAGAACGTGTAGTACGTATTGAGAGCAATGTTATACCTTTTAATTTCCAATAAAAAGATATAATCTCTGCACCATATGTTCCTTGAATGAGAGCCATAGACGAGGAAGGGACTTTTTTTTATAAATAATTTCTTCACAGTAAAAAATCAGTTCGTTTGGATGACATTTGAGGGCTTGAGGTGTTGGAAAAAATCAGGAAAACTCCAAATAATTGTATAATGGTTTAAATACTTCCTCCCTTCATAAAACATCATTTTAAATGAACAGAAATGATTATGCCAATACTATACTTTCCGTGAAAGTGTAGGTAATGTCTAATATGTCAAATTTTAAAGAAACTATATACACTTTGCTATTTATAAATCAAATTAAATAGTCTATATTATATACCTCATTATAATTTTTTCTTCTTTTACATTGATATATATATATATTTAACCGCTATAACCACTTACAGTTTATAATACTGTTAAATGTATGTGTATCAACGAGGTTAATCACTTCATTAGCAATAAATAAATACGCGAACTTCCTATTGACAATAATGAGACAGGTAATAATCAGTTTTCTGTAGAAATATATACATGTATCAATAGTATGGAAAGGTATCTCAATGTCAAAGCAGAATGTCTCCGTAGTATAAAAGAATATCTTCATGACACAGTCAAATGACAGAATAGTATAAAAAAATTGTTCTATTTCATATCAAAACTTCTTTATATCTTCATCTAATTTTAACTAAGTGATATAGCAAATTGACAGAGTAGTATATTCAAATGTCGTAATAGTGTAGAAAATTTGCTTCTTGATATATCTCTACCCTTAATGATATGATTATTGTTATCATAAGGCAGCTGTCGCGTTCCATAGTTATACAAGTGAGAGCTTTAGCTTACTATAAAACCAGGTTCATTCCAACATTTTCTACATACGAAAATGCTTTTACAATTTTGTTTGAGCTTTTGATTATTCTATTTGATTACGGACTTTCCGTTAAGAATTTCATCAGAGTTCGGTATATTTGTAATTTTACTTTTTTTAAATAGTTTCTATTTACCAATAAGATAAGTATCGACTTGATGTAATTCTCTTGTGTCGTAGGTACATTCTAAGACATATATAATCCTTAGACTATATATAATGGAATGACCAATCCCAAAAAAAATCACCTTTAATGGGCCACCCTAAATTATGACTTTTTGGAAAGAAAAATGTTCATTCTTTAATTTTTGCCTGGTCGTAGAATTGAAATATGGTGCATTTTTTTTAAATAAGGTCAAAAGTTAGTGATTGAGTTTTTCATTTTATGTCAATTTATTTCACAAGAGGTTATAAAAAGTGTCCAAAAAATATCTGAATGGTTACTAAATAAGACATTCATAATGAAATAAATTGTAATACTTCATTTTCAACTTAATTTGAAAATAATGAAACCACCAAATGCATATTTTAAAGGGAATTTAGACTAGCAACAAAATAGAAAATGGAACAACAAATCTCAATTCATTTATTTTTTACATTGCATGTACTTCTATAGATATATTTCTGAATTTAACGGAATTTATAAAAAGAATCGAAGTCTATTTGGTTTTTGCATGATGTATATTTATTGCCAGTCAAAAATAGTTCACAAGGTAATTAAATCAAATGACTTTAATGATGGACTGAAGTTTCAGCGAATATTCTAGCTCTATGAACTTTTTAGGTTTTATGTGCCTTTGCCTTACAAAAGCATAAATGAACCCCTGAGAAAGAGTGGTTGCATTGTGTATTATAACAAACAAAGGGCACGACAACTTTTGAAAACCTGACATCAGTCATCGTTTTCATCGTCGTCTTCTTCCAATATTGCTCGATGAGTTAAAGAATTTCTACAACCATCAGACCCATTACATGAACAAATATTGGTATACGCGGATTTCTATTGGTTGCATACACAGTTGTTATTGCATGCTGTTTTCCCTTGTCGGTATAGGTACAAACAAGGTGTTGAAGGAAATCTACTGACATAGGTCCCTCAAAGAAAACCGAGAGCAATCCGTTTTTACCCTCTTACCAACCAGACCACTGGTTTAGCAATATAAGAGTTTATCCAAATTTGCATTTGCAGCTGTAAAAACGTTTTCACATGGGAAAATGTTCACAAGACTGGCATTCTTTGTGGTGGCAAACTCCACCCTGAGCTGTTTTGATCATCATGAAGATACATGAACTTTCCCGTCGGATCATACAATGAGACTATAAATGCACTTCCAATGTTAACGATGATTCCTAATCTCCCGTTTGAAAACAACTTTTTGGAATTTTGTCCTCAATGCTCTTCAACTTTACACTTGTTTGATTTTTTATCTATTTTGATCTGTGCGTCACTGATGAGTCTTATGTAGACAAAACGCGCGACTGGTGTATCAAGTTATAAGCCCGGTACCTTTGACAAATAGTATCATAAATTGGGAGATTGAAAGAAGAGCAAATTTCCTCTTCAAGAATTTGAATTATATCATATTTACAACAATTACACATGGTACTATCATCATTGAACAGGGCTGAAGGTATGGGACCAACAGGATATGCCAATATCCTGACTACAGAATCATTCTCGCGAACATTAGCAAGAACTAAAGCACGACTATTTTTGCTGGATTTATATGTGTGTTAAAAAAGTCACCTGATTTACACTGGAGTTTTGAGTTCTCAGTCGTATCATCGAAAGTACTGAGAGGAGACCTCGACATAGGACTGTAGAAGACATGGGTTTCAAACTCATTAGAGCAGCCTTCGACAAAAAGATTTAACCATCTGGTTGCCACGTTCAATAGATTTAAGAAGAGAATCATGAACATTTATTGAGGCTTTCATTTCTGTAGAAATACTAGTATTTATCAATGGGTCAGGATGATCGGCAACGTTTAATGGATTATTATTTGAATGCATATATCAAATCAGAGACATTCTTCTTGTCTCGTGTCATTGCCGAAGGCTTGTTTTCTTCGAGTTCAATTTCTGCATCTGTGGCTAATCCCGATCTTGATCTCATTTTAGAACTAAAATGCGCAAGGATGTGTCTTGTAAGCATCCATCGAATTGCAGCGTTTTTTTCCTTGTCAGTCCCATGATACCTCTTCAACCTTTAGCATCTTTAATATTAGTTTTCTCTGTAACCATATCACTCCAGATACTATTTAAGGCTCCATGTTTATGTCTTATTGAAAACTCACTTGACATAAAAACCGATTTTACCGTTTCAGACAGATTCAACATATCAAATTTGTAGGCTGGTGTCCGACTGGTAATGAAAAAGCATCGCAACATTGCAGCTACCATTTTCAAAATGTATAAGCCACTATCCATTCCGTTCAACCCTAATGGTCTGTAACAATATCTCAACTGCAGGACGAAACATGTCCCAAAATGTGAAGATTGATGATGGTTTATTTTACAAGAGTGTATTCTGAATTCTCAATAAACAAAGCACACGTTGTTAAAAACGTAAAATATTCATTTCATGTTTATAAACTGAAATGATGACTTAGCTGATATTTACATTACCTCTGCTGAACATATATGAAATCTTGTCTATTAATTATAATTTTGCAAATCTTGCGTAGTAATTATACACACATGGAATGATCATAATTTTGTAAAAGGTCATCGGCTGGTTAAGCGGAATAAATAACATGAGGGAAGTTGACAAGATTTCAGTTTCATTTTATCTGTAAATAAATTGGTTACATATTGGATAGCATTTGTGATTTCAGTTTGAATATACAAATGCAATTCGGGTAATTGTTCATCGAGTTTACTGGTCAGTGCTTCATTGTTCATATATTATAGTGACGATAAATGGGAAAGTCAAAAATCAAATTAGGGGAATTACCGGAGTTTCCATAAAAAACTTTGATATCAATCATTTAGAAAATTGAATACTTTGACAATTTGTATTATAACCAATAACGTGCCAGAATAAGCTAACATCACGAGTAAAGAATATAAGAATTAGTGTGCTATTGCATTTAAAAGTTACATTAAAACATAGTGAAACATGGACACAGCCATTGGAATGAAGATTCTATTGAAATTGTAAACAGAATGGTGAACTCGCGACAAAATCTGTGGTGTGATAATAAAATATCTATAAGATCATTTAAAGTTTAACAATCAAACTACGGTGACAACAAAGATAGTAAACAAATAATTGAAATAGACTAATATATCTTTTGTTGATTGTATAAAAGACAATGAAAATTATTTATTCAAAATATAAATACTCAGCAATCATTTAAAAGAAGGTAAAATATATTGAAACACTGATAACATAGAATTATCTATTTTAATTTTGTATTATTCGAGCGTCACTGATGAGTGTTTAATCCTGGGTTCTTTGACAAGATTTCAGTTGTAGTTTTCCAGGTTTGAATGTAAGCGAATGCCTTCATGCGTCAAATATTACTCATGGAAACCCATGACATGGACATTCATAACTGACTTCAAGATATATATTTAGGTCATTGTTGAAGGCCGTTACCTATAATACATACTTATATTCATTTATAAATTTGAACTTTTTTGAATGATTGTTTCAGTGGCAATCATACATCTTTGTTATCTTTTTTATATTCGACCGTTAAAGTCAATCAAATAATAGTTTATCCCTCTCTATGCAAATTTTAATCATTAGAATATGATTTACAAGAAATGTTCCATTGGTAAGCAACGCTACGCACCTTAACAAAAATGTAAAATCCTTCTGAAATCTGTTCTTTCGTTTTGAGGTGTTTCAGGTTTTGATTTTGCCATTTGATTAGGGACTTTCCATTTTGAATTTTCCTCGGAGTTCCGTTTTTTGGTTATTTTGCCATTTGCATTTTTTTTTGGGGGGGGTCAGTTTAAAAGATGAGCGCCAACTGTGTAGGGAACAAATATCTAGCAAATGATCAAAAAAACCCATATCAATTAGAATAATTAATTAGAACCTCAATTTCTCAAATTTAGGCATGCTTCTAATGATTAATATTACTTTGTCTAAGTACATATACTAATCCATTGATATCTTAGACGTCCTTGTCATCTTGTAAAAACAATACACACAGATTATTGTGTACATAAATGTCAGCCAAATGATGATGTCGACCCGTTATTTCTATATTGTATTACAAAGATAAGCGATTTTGTAAATCCTTTTTTTTTTTACAATAAATCCTCTTAATAACAAATATTGTGTTTGATGAATATATTTCTCTTATTCTTACTCGATGTATCCCCTTTCCTGACCTGCTGATTATTTTTATTTAATAACCGTGTGGTTCGTCGGAGTAGTCTTATACTACACACAGGTAGATTACTAGTCTACTCTTAAAGGAGGGTAGTATACCCAACCTAATATTGACTTCGCCGTTCAGCTAACGAGGTATTCACTTTATCTACACACAAAATGTTGCTGTTTTTAAGTTATTGTACTTTGATAGAATTAGTTTAGTGTAGATGGTTTGTAGCCTTTGAGGATCATACCTAACATATAATTCCTTTTTTTTCAAATTCGACGTAAAAACATGAATTTTCAGATTGATTTTAAGACAACATATTTATGTTCATTCCACCATAACACTGTCCTTCCTCTTGTTTGTAAAGGGTTTAACGAAGGGAAATTAACTGTGTACAAAAAGTTAAAAAAATAAAAGTAATACAAATTGAAAACGAATTTTAGTTTCACAAAACACTGTAACAATATTACAACGTAAACCAAAGTTCGTTGTGTTCATTATTTAAACAAAATAGTTTTGTGAATATAACAAATAACATACAACATAAATTAACAATAAAGTGATCACATTTCAAGAATGAAAACCTCATTAGTACTAGTACTACAACTAAGGTTCATATCTGAATCGGTATTTGATATACGTGTAGACAAAATATACAGACGATACCAAGGATACATTCCAATCTCATAGGTTGAAGAAGACAACGCCCTGGCGATAAACGTAGAAAAGACGATCAAGTATACAAAAGTTTATAAAAAAAAATTTACGACGCGTGTCACATGCTTACCCTTTAGAGACAATTGACACCATCGACGGATTTTAGCGGGGTTCGTGTTGCTCAGTATGTATAGTCGCCGTCAGCTGAAATTCGGAGCGGTTATCGGTAAAAATAATCTAAACTGTCAACCACGTTCACTCATGATATATAGTTTTTCACATTCCATTCATATATCGCAAAAAGAAAAACCACTACTGACCTACCTTTTAAGTGATTGCACTGTTATAATCCTGACCTTCACATTTTCCAAGACGATTTTGAATGGTGGAATCCGCCATTGTTTTTACCGGAAGGGTTTCCGTGGAGTTCAATTTCATAAAATTTGCATAAAGCGCGGGAAACCTTATCACATCAATGAAAAGAACGTTTCAGGAAACAGCGTAAATGACGAATGTCATATGTAAACTAATTTTGGGGCCCTTTATAGCTTGTTGTTCGGTGTGAGCCAAGGCTCCGTGTTGAAGGCCGTACTTTAACCTATAATGGTTTACTTTTTAAATTGTTATTTGTATGGAGAGTTGTCTCATTGGCACTCACACCACATCTTCCTATATCTAAATGATCCTCATAGAAACGAAGATGGCGGAATTACAATGGAAAACATTCTGTAAAATGTGATGGTCAGGATTATTACAGTGTGATCACTTAAAAGGTAGGTTAGTAGTGGTTTTTCTTCTGCGATTTATAAATGGAATGTGAAAAACTATATCTCGAGTGAACGCGATTGATAGTTAAGATTATTTTTACCAATAACCGCTACGAATTTCAGCTAACGGCGACTATAGTGTTGTTTGTTGTTTTTCTTTCCTTTTGAGCAGTGGCGTTTATTTTCGGACAATGAGTTTGAATGTATCTTTGGTATTTTTCGCCTCTCGTTTACATACTAGAAAACTAAAGTTTTAGAATATGACTAATAAGATTCTCCAGAAGGGTCAGCAGTTCCTGTTCCACAGGTGGCACCACTCGTGTTGCTTATGAAAGAACAAAATCAATTGAAAAGTCTCATTCGGTGATGTCTTAATTTGAGAAAAGAGGGAGAGATTGTAGTTACGACACTTGGAATATGTCCATTGGAGTAAATAAGGTAATTTGGAAAAAGATAATAATTGATATAAAATCAAAATCTCCTACAATTTTCTATGAAATAACAAATAAATCAACGTTATAAAATTAAAAGAAAGTAAATCATTTATGAGCAACGAGAAGTTAACACAATACATGTAGTAATACTCTAACAGCCTCTAATTTTGAAATCAAGTTTTACTTGATTTTTCTATCAATTTAACACGACTCGCGTCTTTGAAACGATTTATTTGTATGCAAGAGTGATGTATAAAATTATAGAAACTATTGAATTAATGTTCCATACTTATTCTATAATTATTTGCCCGACAAAACTGTGTATTATAGCAGTGAAAAAAAACCAAAACAGAAGTATATATGTTTGTTTCATATTTGAATATTTTACTGCTAATTCTCTTACATTTACAGTCGAAATGATTTTAGACTACACCATACAAGTGTAGAACAGGCGCGATAACCAAATAGATATATAAACTGCTTTTAACATTGTTGGCATTTCCCCACATGTAGATAGTTAATTCAGTACATAAATCCAATGCTGACCTTCATAGAATTCACGAAACAATGTGTTATTAACATTTCTGTATGTTGAATGAAAAAGTTATAATACAGTTGTACTTCTACTTCTGCTAATCATCCCTATGTTTGGACTGGAAGTGGTGTCTTTTTCAAAATTTAATTTCATGTTTTGAGTATTATTAGAGTCGTTTCTATAATTCCCTTCTCCGGAATTTTGAAAAATGCTTCTAATCATTTTTCTATACTTTGAATGTAATAATGTATAGATAATTGGGTTTAAAAATGAAGACATTTTAGCAAATAGTCCAGGTAATGCAGACGACAGCGGGGTAATGATTGACGTATCGCTGAACTGACCAATCAAAGCAATGATAGCGTAAGGTGTCCAAGAAATACAAAATACCCCAACAAGAGTCATTGCAGCTTTTGTAGCACGCCATTCGACCTTTAGCCTGTCTTTACCTGATGAAACCCGCAAGCATACCGCTTTAGAGTTTGATTTCGAGTGCGTTATCTCGTGTTGACGGGAAAATACCACTGTCACAATTTTCAGATATGATAAAGATATTATTATCAATTGTAATACAAAACAAAACACTATTAAACATATCACATACATTCTGTTGTTAATAGTTTTTGTAAAGTAATCGAATGTACATGATGTCCTTGACCCCTCCATCATGTGTCCTCCCCAACCCAAATACGGTAGAATTGACCATATGAATGAATATATCCATACAATGACACATACTAAAATAATTCTTGGATTAGATAGTCTGTTGTTATAGGTTAGATGACACGTGATAACAACACAACGCTCTATGGCTAGCACAGTAAGTGTATTTATAGAAACGAATCCTGAAAGTCCACCAAAGAAAGCAAAAAGGTGACAACCTGAAAAGAAACAATTGACTTTGTGTGAGTATTATTGTTATATTTTCGTGTTTTATTATAGACGAGAAAAAAGATTATGACATATTGGTTTAACTTTCAATACGTATGGAATTTTTCTCTTTACCTTATAAACTTATAAATGATGGTAAATCTAGTACTGTAGATGTTCAGATATTGCATCTGGTTTATTTTTGAACGCAAATCAATTAAAAATTTTGTTTCAATACTTTAACATGTTTAATGTTTTATTTGTTTTTTTGTACTTCAATAACTTTATTGTTTATGAAGTTTACGATGACACTATTCTAATAGGAATTCTAAAAAGTACAGAAACCGATTATATAGTAGGAATGCATTCATTAAGGTTGATTGTTTGTGTTTGATTTTCTCTTAGCCCATTTGTATCTCTCTCATGTTTACTAACTTTTAGTTACTACATGTAAAGAGTAAAATCGCAAAAATACTGAACTCTGAGGAAAATAAAAAAATGAAAGTTCAAAATCAAAATTTTGGCAGAATCAAAAGCTAACTGCAAGTACTGTTAGATCGATACTTCGATACACGACGAAAAAAATGTCTTCCCTTCTGGATCACCTAAGACCACCCTTGGTTTTCGTTGGGTACGTTTTGCTCAGTCTCTATTTTTTTTTATGTCATATAAAAAAGAAGATGTGGTATGATTGCCAATGAGACAACTATCCACAAAAGACTAAAATGAAACAGACATTAACAACTATAGGTCACCGTACGGCCTTCAACAATGAGCAAAACCAATACCACATAGTCACCTATAAAAGGCCCTGATAAGACAATGTAAAACAATTCAAACAAGAAAACTAACGGCCTAATTTATGTTAAAAAAAATGAATGAAAAATAAATATGTAACACACAAACAAACGACAACCACTGAATTACAGGCTCCTCATGTTTTGTGTAGTTTTGTTTGTCTGATTTTAGCCATGATTTTGTTATTCGTTTTTCACTTATGCTTTTGAATGTCCAACTGCTTTATTTCGCCTCTCTCGTGGGTCTATTGTTATTCATTTTTGTATTGTTATGCTTATTACAATTTACCATTCTCGTAAGTCAATCTTTGTGATTACACTCTGTATGTGTGAAAATGAATTTCCGCAAACGTTAATTTCTACTTTTTAGTTTTGTTTATTCTTACCTATTACTCCGCCAATCCATTGAGCACGGAAACTTGAAATCACCAACAATGGAACATTTGCAACTATAAGTAATGTATCACCTACTGCTAAATTCAAAACAAAAAGGTTTGCAGATCGTCGTAAACTTTTATACCTGGAATTATAAAAATTGATCATCTATTTACACACAAATGATATAAATAGTTGTTAAGAAATAATATCCAATCGTCAGTACATCAGAGTCCAAGGCAACTTATTCCATCATAATGCTTATAATTTAAACACGTAATTAAAGAATAGACATTTACTATAACCCAGTTTATCATTGTAAATATATATAAAAATAAACAAGACAAACACGAAAAACAAAAACAAAAATGACTAACGAGCCTTGTAGTCCTTTAATAGAGTGAAAGCGAAAGAATATTATTGTAAACAATGTAAATTTCATTTGAATAAAATCGTAACTTACGAAAAGTGGTAAAATACCAAAATAGGCTTTCAAAAAACCTGCAGACAAAACACAAAGCATCGAATGGCCCATATAAATAAATGAAAATAGATACAACTGTGAACGTTCTCTAGTTCAGTACTTTTGTAATATAAAAAAAATAATTTGGAGGAGCTCGCAACAAAGTAGTGATGCATGCAGGTGCTCCGTGTTACACTAGTCATACCCGTCGTGTTGTTTAAAATGATTCTTGATTAACATTTCAAATGTAGTAATTGCTTAAGCATTTTTCAATTGAGTCGTGTACTTATATTTAAAAAAAAACTCCATTGTGTTATATCTTCTAATAATTTTTCATTGCTATAAGTTTCTATTGTCAAATAAGAATATGTGCTATGATTGTTGAGGAGACAACTCACTATCAGAACCAAAACGACATTAAAATTATAGCCAGAATAAGTAAAACATGTTTTCTATATAATCAAATATAACAACACGATCATCATGATTGATGATTAGTTCTGTTTTTCAAAATTTAATACTATATTTGTCAAGATGTTAACATCGTCTTAAAAGAGGGACAAATTACCAAAGGGACATTCAAACACATGGATTGAAAATAAACTGACACCACCATGGCTAAAGCTTAAGATTCTTGTCATATCCACTGCAGTCGGCAGAGAGAAAAAAAAACTGCAATATTAGGCAATGGATTTCAACAAATCGTTCATTGCTAAGACACTTGCATGTATAAACACACTCAAAAAGATTATTTAAAAACTGTATACATAGAAAAGGAAGATGTGATATGATTACCACTGATACAACTTCAACCAGAAACCAAATGGCATAGAAGGTTAACAAATATAGGTCACTTTAAAAGTTTGTTTACTGAGTTTCTTTGAGTAGTTCTCCAATGAATATGTCAAATGGATCTATGTCCTTATTGTTCAATTTTTCTTGTGAACAAGGTGAAGAAGAATCACATCAAGTCAATTGTAAGATTCCAACAACACAATAAAACACAACTAAAAAAATGACACCGCACATTAAAGTGGTATATATTTTGTTTATATATTTCGATAAAATAAATAAAAAATAAAGATTCACAATTTACTTTTTAACAAAAGAAAATATTCCTTGAGGTTTTTTACCTTTTAAATCACAACAGGATGAACAATTCATTAATGATAATAATCTTCCATATTTTCTGTCAGATTTGATTTCTATGGACTTATAGAATTACTATATATATATATGCAACTAAGTATCTATGTAAACTGCACGAGGATAATTACCCTGTAATCAGTAAAGACCTGTTCATTTACATTGTACTGTATTATTAAAAAGACATCAACAAAGTTAACATTTAACCTCCATCAAGAAAAGAATGATATATAATGTGTTCCAAATTCAACAAAGAACACAGACCTAGCGGACACAATATTTATATTTTAAAGAGTAATCCATATTGATGGGCAACAGAACTTTTCGTTTGTTTTTGTTTCTTTGTTAAAGCATCAAAACAAAACTATGATCAATAAGCCAAGGAGGATTTCATAGTAAACAAGTTTTTATTGTTAACGAGATATAATGGACAGATACTTATCTATGATGTTTTGTTTGTATTATGATAGAACAGTTAATCTATTAAAATAGATTTTTTTTTATATAATTCATCTGTATTGTCATATAAGTATACAAAAAAAAAACCCGAATCAATGAAAAACAAAATACAGATTTGCATTTAGATCTAGATAAATATATACACGAACAAAAATGTTGTATACAATGTTTGAATAAAAACCAATAACTCTTACAATGTAGGGTTAAACAATAAATATTCAAAATTAGTTTTTTGCAAAATATCGTCTTTTAACATAGGGAGACGGATAATTGATAACTTATAACCAAAAGATGTAATGAAACATTTCAAAAATTAATGCATCCTGTTGTTCAGTGTTCTGTATATGGATTATAGTGTAATTTCTTTTTCAACGTTAAAAACAATCTATGATTATCCTCTTTTGATATTTACATCAAATGAGAAAAATATCTAATATAAAGAAAAAAGATCGGCATTCTCATCTTGAAATTTGAAACAAATAAAAAAAAAAAGCAGATTTATAGACATTAAAAAAATCATTTGTTCATGGATGTAAGTGTGAATTTACTAACAAATGGATTAATGATTTCAATTTTATGTTTGATGTCTTTTTAGATTAAAACTCGAGGTTATTGTGTGTATTGTAGTATTATAATTGATGTATAGTCGTCTGAAATGATTTGATGTAATAAGGATGTCTTCGAGGTTCTCTTTTTAATGATGTTTATCTCACATCTCCTTGTATTCATGATCTATAAAATATGAAAGAATCGGTTATTCTATTTTTTTTTATTAGAAGCATAGATTACATCTATGTTAGGAGTAATGTCAATATAAAAATGAGAAGTTGTGGTATGAAAGTCAACGATAGAGCTCTCGACCAGAGACCAAATGACGTAATAGACTGTAGAATATAAAGATTTATCATATACTTAGACTCAATAACATATGATTTTTACTGTATGATAATAGCATTAAATTAACGTAAATTCCATATTTTTGGAATTGGTGCTTAGCGGGCTGATATGAAAAGTTTATCACATGCTTCGATTGTTATCACATGCCTTTCCGTAAGGTTATCACATGGCATTCCGGTGATACTCGGCAAATTCCGGAAAATACACCTCAATGCTACGTTTTCAGTGAAAAACATTACGAAATAGTGTACAAAACAATTATTTAGATACTGAAAAGTATATTGTGTAAAAAAACAAAAAAAAAAAACAGAATAAAAATAAAAAAACAAACAAACAAATTATTAAATAAATGCATTCTTTATAAGTTTCAAATATAATTTAGAAAGTTTCTTTGAAAAGGTTGACTTTTCCAAACAGTGTTCATTATGTATATTGTTGTGTTGTTGTTTTTTTTTTTTTTTTGGTTTGTCTAGTCGTGCATATGTTTTCTCCTCTGTTGATACATATGGTAGAAAGATTTGATATTGAATGTACTAAATTTGGGTCCGACGTCCGTGAACTTTTCAATCAGGCTTTGAACTTCTATTTGGGAACCACGTAAAAGGATCAATATATGAATCTGTTATTTTACTCCATTGTTGAAGCATATGATAAAAAGATCATAACATGTCATTTTTCGATATCGCATGAATTATCAGCCTCGGTCAATATCAGCCCTCGAGCCATGCGGCTCTTTGGCTGATATTGAACCTAGGGCTGATAATACATGCGATATGAAAAATGCCATGTAATAATCTGATAATACACCACAGGCACGGACATACATTGAAATGCAACCACACAGCACAAACCAACTAATACTGCAGTTAAAATTAAAAAAAAAGGAAGGATTGGCATGGTTGGTATTGATACAACTTTCATCTTAGGACCAACTGACTTCACTTAAGTTACAAACAACCTTTTGAAAATAAAAAGTCCAGAATTTTGACAGTTGTTATCCATTCGTTTGATGTGTTTGATATTTTGATTTTGCCATTTTTTGTAAGGTACATTCAGTTTGAATTTTCCTCGGAGTTCGGTATTTGTGTTGTTTTTACTAGAAAACAAGTAAATGTCTACCTTTATTCAAATTAGTTAATTCAAATAACGACTTTTTATTATATAAAAATAATGTCATTGTCAACAAAAACTCCCCATAAGTGGGGGGGGGGGGGGGGGGGGGTTGACCCTTTTTAGATCGTAACTTCTCGAATATCGACCAGAAGAAAACACAAAACTATATACATGTACATGTATAAAAAAAAACGCGTGTATAACACGTCACACAAACACACAAGAAACAACCAGTCTAATCATGGGATGATTTTATCAACTAAAGCAAGCTCAATGTAATTACTCTTCTGATACACATCATGTCGTTTTTCTTCAATAAGTATACATTTTTAAAAGATTTTCTGCAGGAATAGTATGGACCGTGAGATCTTGTACAGTCTCAAAATACTTTTTTGAAAAATACAAAAAAAGATCCATATTCAGTATTCATAGTATTACAACAACCTTTTCCGAAATATGTATTAAGCTTAAAAACAGATTTGAATGACCAATTTCTAAAGATGGTAGCTTTACAAACAGTGTTACCGTAAAAAGCTAATGATAATAGTAATAATTATAGGAAACATAAAAAAGAAAAATAGAAAATATGAAGAAAAAAAAAAGAATAAAAACAAGAAACATAACATAAACATAACAATTAAAGCCAAATGATTTGATATCCATTACAACGAAAGAAGCCATTACAAAGTGTAAAACCAATTTCTTTCCTCATACAGGATTCAAAGTTATATATAAACAAAGTTAAGTAAACCCTTAAAAAATCATATATACTTAGAAAAAACTGTCATTGATTGTTGTTCCTTCTTTGCTATATATACTAGTCAACAAAAGAAACGATACAAGACTTTTTTCAAATTTAAGATAAAGTTTTCCGTTCATTGGACCAATATAGAAGGTAGTAATACTTAATCATTATGGAAATATAAATCCGTTTAAAAAAATAGTTTTTTGCTTTCGTTATGTGTTTTGACGATTTTTTTTGTTTTTTACAAAATTTACATAAAACGACATTTCTACTTATGATGCCAACCTCTCATTTAAAGGTAAAGACAATGTTTGCCATCAATTTGTTTTTAAAAATCATACAGTTTCTTCGTTTATTTGTTTACCAAAGTTCGGCCCCACGAGAAATCGTTAAAATGTATACATTATCAACTGATTTACCATAGACAGTATGTGTAAAGTGATATTCAAAAAGCGGTCACAATCTTAAAACTAATCCGAAATGTTCCAAATTTATTGTGTGTTGTTTTCATATCCAAAGCATTGATTTGAGACAAAAATTTGAAAAAAACAATATTTCAACCCATTAGTTACAACATGAAACACAACTTGATTAGCATATTGAATATTTTTCAACAACGTTGAAATTTTATTTAGTACTTAGAAAATTACGTGTCGATTTTTTATTCAACTTTCCGCAAAACTTATTTGCACCCTATAGTCGTTTACAGGGAATTTAGATACTTTCCGACAAGTTTTGATTTTCATTATCACATGTGCATACATTGCAAATGAAAGCTTTTTAAAATAGTGTATTTCATTTTGTTTTATATTTAATACTTTTTGATAAATTTTATTTCAAAGTCGTGTATCGTTTCTTTTGTTGACTAGTATAGTTGTCGCTAGTTACACATGTATGCATGTCATATCTTACATTAAAGCCTTTTTATCTCTTTTGATTAAGGCGAAGTGTACGTAATTGCACGCCTCTAGCGGAATACGGGATTAAATAAAGGGAACAGTAGTATACCGCTGTTCAAAACTCATAAATCAATGGACAAAAAACAAAATCTGGGTAACAAACTAAAACTGAGGGAAACGCATTGAATATAAGAGGAGAACAACGACACAACATTGAAATATAACACACACACAAAAACGGACTAAGCATTAGACAAAATCCTATGAAAATAACAAATATAACATAAAAACCAAATACATGAATTTGGAATAGATAAGTACCGTGACACGTCTTATAGTAATGTGAACACACACTCAAAAATAAGAGAAAACAAACGACACAACGGAAACATAACGTTAAAATGCAACACACACTGAAACGAACTATAATATAACAATGGCCATATTCCTGACTTGGTACAGGTCATTTTAAACGTTCGTCGTTAGTTACGCAAGTTATATCCCTTACTCCAAGAAAGGACACACGAAAGAGAAACTACTTTTAGCGGTTTATCATGAATCCAACAAGCACGCCTGTGCTGTCTTAAACCTCATAGAAATTTAATTAAATTATTCCTATTAGAAATCATAGCATTCTGTACGTTGTTCCGTGTGCAGTCTGACTGTTTTTTGTTTTGTTTTAGACGCGTAGGAGAAGGCATTTCGTGTTTATGATATCAACAGAACGAAAAAACACCTCATAACAAAATTATAAACAAATAAACAAATAAACATGTAACAATTTTACTTCTATTAATATCAAATTAATAAAAATAAAACCTGAATTGACCAGGAACATATATATTAACTGTACTGTTCCCAGCGTAGACGTAGTCTTGAACGAAAAACACAGTACTCAACGTAAAGTTTTTATAATAGGTTACAAATAATTAATGAAAGACGTGTGAATTTAATTGTTAAAAAAAAGACGTTGACATGTTTGTATTTTGTGCAATTGAAAATTTTAGGACATGCTTTATATTCATATAAGAAATCAGACGATACCAAGAAAATAATGTGACCACTAGCGCAACACTTACAAGTCGGAAGAACAAAGACAACAAACGAAAAATAAACAAATTAGGCCCCCAAAAATACTCAGTAACTTAAAACTTGTATCACTCTTACATTTACTTTGAATAAGTAAAAACTATGTCATTCAATTCCCAGTGTTCAACTTTTTCTACATCAGTACATGTGCAGAAAATAAACAGGTGTATTCTATTCCGTCCGCAATTTATGGGAAAACTAAATCTTAATGTAGAACCAAATTGAAATTGAAAGTACACATGTAAGATAAACTATAAAATGTCATTTCTTCTTTATCAAATTCCAATTTCGAAGATATATCCGTCAGCTCTATGCTTTCACCTAGTTCATGATCATACAAGAATTGAGAAGCCTGTGGTTTACTAGTCTTATAATATAAGACATTGGAGTTCATATCATTTACATTCAACGTTTTTTTTTTATCGAATATTTCTTTTTTACCCTCAATGTTGAACCCCCACCCCCAAAAAAAATTAAAAATAAAAGTATTCGATAAAAAAACGTTTACTGTAAATGATTTGAACTCCAAAGTCTTATATCATTGTATGATCATGAACTAGATAAAAGCATAGAGCTGGTTGTAATTCACTTAGGTTTAATTCTGTTACCTCACAACATTGTATTTGTTTTCTGTAAATATTTTTATATAAGGCGGTTGATTTTGTCAGCTGAGTCTTTTGTGGCCTACACATTATGTTTTTTCCTTCAATTGTTGAAAACAGTATGGTTGTTTATAGTGTTTGCTTACATCGACTTGATTTAACCAGTGGCAGATAGTTGTCTCATTGGAAGTCATACCACATCTCCTTATTTTTTTTTTATATTACAGAAGTAGGGCAGCTACATGTATGCACTTGCATTATGCAGAGACAATATTCGTACTATAGGTAAACCCGTGTAGCAATACATTATGAATAATCGCCGTGCATTGCTTATAAAATTTTATTAGGTAAATTTTTAAAGCATCGAAAATGATGCATTCTCAAGAGGTCGCCTTTGGTATTTTCTTCTATATCATTAATTTTACACCAGTTAATCAAAAACATTACACTATATATACATTGCTAAAGCATTTCCCTATACAAAATGTTATTGTATAACGGTACTGGGTATGTATCTGTCGTAATTGCACTAGATAAGTCGATCTCAAAAGTATCATATTAGGTGATGTTTTCATCTTGAATATGTATGAAATATCTGCGATTGGAAGTTATACCAACTACTCTGATCTTTTCTATTTTGTTAAAATGTATTAGGAAGTCCTTCTTTTTAACCTCATTACGGCCTTAAAAAGTCTGAAGATTAAATGAAATCAACACGAAGCGCTTTTCTGGATTAACCTTGATATACAACACTAAAGGCTGAACATTTGAAAGTCACGGATGTATAATAACCGATCGGAAATAGTTGAAGAGCCATAGTATGCATTATGTTTATTATTTAAATCCGTGTATGTGGATTTTTAACAAATAATGCATGGAAAAAATAAATATGTTCTTATGTTACTGAAACTCCATTCAGCAAACATTACATCATTATTTGTCATTAGTTAAAGATTCGCGACGGGAAATTTTGTAAAATCAAATATTGTTTTTGCAGAGTTGCGTCACGAGCATGTGAGTACACATGACTTATGAAATAGGTTAATAATGCAGAATATATTGTGTGCAAATCCCCAGAATAACACCATGCAAAAATGACGAAGATGAATATATGCAGAACATAGGTCTACTTTTTTTTAAATACAAACATGCAGAAGTAAGATGGAAAACGAGGTGTATACCCGATCCTAATATTAAAACTGATCAAATCATTCTTACAACACTGTGTTAACCGAGAAAAACTCAAACTTAATATTTGATTCATGAAAAAAATATTAAAAAAGCTGTAGAAACCACTCGTATTCTCTATACTACAGACGACAGACACACAAATGACACTCTTTTCTGCCATTGACAGCACACCAACAACACCTTCGTGTACACATGGCAGTAAAAAAATAAAATTCAAACACAAATTCAAATTTGCCGACAGCCTGTCGTACGTGCTGGACGCCAGATATAATCATTGTATAATACATATATAATCGTGACATATAAATCAGTAATCAATTTTCATTCTCATTTACCAATCATTTCATTATGTACAACCACAGCAAAATATTGTATACTGTACGTTTAATAAAATTACCCCTTATTGATAGCCAAGGCCGACCAGGAAAAACCGTATTACGGAAACCTGTGTCCGAATCAATGCTCGAACCTATCTCAGGATAATGACGTCGGACCTCGTCATTTCAAAAAAAGTTTTCGAAAATCAAGATTTTTGTTATAATGTACAATAGATAAATATCATCATTTAGAAAAATGTAGTTTACACGGTCAATACTACGGCTAGAAGTGAAGCTACCACAGAAAACACACCTTATATATGACCACAACTCAGTCCTCTGATTAGATAGATTTTATTCGGCCTACCGAAAATTGACGATTCCCATATCGAGAATACAACATTTTCCCGCTATACTGATTGAAACGCGGGAAAATATTATTATATAGAAAAGAATAAACTCTGCGGTAACTTTCTTACATTTGCGGTAAATTTAATAACAAACTTGCATTTTTTTTTGCTACAGAAATATTCTTTAAAATTAGTTTATTTGATTTTAAATTAACAACGCTAGATCATTTGTAATACATAGATAGGTGATACACACGCACGACATTGCTACGACATTGTACGGTATAATAGAGTTACGACGGGAATCATTGAAGCATGACTGGAGCCCCCCCCCCCCCCCCCCCCTTTTTAGGAAAAGTTCTGGATCCGCCACTGAAGTACTATTGTGAACGGACCAGGATTTCTTTTGAATTCCCACCACCTACTTTGAATAGAATTGGTCATCCCTCCTATGCATAGATATATTGATAGTATGTCAATGCCCCAAGAAACTGCAAAATGAATTTTTAACAAGTTTTAAAGTCATGATGAGTTTGAACCTCCACTGTAACCAGAGATTGAGAACCCTGAGCCCTAAAAATGACACATGCCTTTGACAAAATAAAAAGAGCATGCCCCTGCCAACGCCCCCTTTTAAAAATAAGAAACCAAACAAAACACACAACGATAATTATATATTAACGAAAGGAATATCAACAGATTTTCTATGACCGAATCAGATTAAATGTTCATTAAGGGAGCTACCATTTGATTTTTATGGGGGGGCTAGGATGAAATTTGAAAAAAATAGGCAGGACAGGAGTTTTGAGTAAAAAAAAAAGGCAGGATGAGACACTTGCAAAAAAAAAAGTCAGGATGATAATTTATGTAAAAAAAGTCAGGATAAACTATAGTCCAAATAATTATGACGTCTTGAAAGGCTATTATAATTTTTTTCTTTGACACCTTACTTTTTTTTCTTTGACACCTTAAGTAAGGTGTCAAAGAAAAAAATTATAATAGCTGACACCTTAAGTAAGGTGTCAAAGAAAAAAATCATAATAGCCTTTCAAGACGTCATAATTATTTGGACTAGATAAACTAAAAAAAAAAAAAGCAGGACCGAATAGAGTGAAAAATAAAAAGGCAGGACAGAGATTACAACTAAAAAAAAATGCAAGACAAAATTTTTCATCCTAGCCCCCCCATAAAAATCAAATGGTAGCTCCCTAAAAACTCAACGGCAGGTAGCAATATTCACGGAATGAATCTTGTTTTTTATAAGTTACTTTGTAAACTTTTAGTTAAAGTACGATCATGATTTCAACAGAGACATATATACACATATGTGTATATATGTCTCTGATTTCAACAAATCAGTCGGGGTCCCATGATGTGTAAGCCTAACACTCTAGGGTACCAAGTATGGTATAACGTTGGTATGGATTCAACATATTGCATGCCTTCTTTGGCATTAAGATTAACAAAATTGCTACAAAGAAGAAAAGAATCCAACTTTTAATGACATTTTACGTTGGCATTTTCGGCGCCGGAAATTGACAACGTTTATCTATATACTGACACAACTTCGGTTGAGGTCGATTCCGGCAATTCTGCTTAAAAAATCACATCCAGTAAAATTTATTGATGTCTTAACATATATTTGATATGTTTCAACTATTTTTAGTGGATAATTTTTTCGAGAGATGAATTACTATCGTGTTCTTCAGAAACAAGGTAAAGGGAGGAACAGGGCCCCCATAGTGGGGACATACAAAGTAAAGGTGACCATTCTCCATTTCTACTCGATAGAAGTGCCTAATTTTTTCAAAACACATACATTTTGTACCAAAGATTAGCATATGAAAGTTTTAAAAAAATTGAGTCGGAGATTTTTTTAGAAACACTTCATAATTTTAGCATATCAATAGACGTTATGGAAAAATAGCCAAAAATGGCGCCTTCTTCAATTTCGAAAAAAATCTATAATTTTACAATTCAGTGACACAAACTGCTATATTTAAAGTGGTTTTATACCTAATGATTCACCTTTTCATGATATTTGAATAAATATTTACTTTAAAAACAGAAACTCTTCCAATTTTCAAATCTACCGACCATGCAAGGAAAAACCTATAAAAGATTGAGACCCCTACTTTAGAATGGGAACAAATTTTTGCCCTGGTTTGGACACCTCTGTTCTTTACGAATTTCGATGCCAAAAACTCGCGAGAATAGGTTGTAAAAATTTTTAGCAAATCGAAGGATAGGTATTTTTTTGTTCCCATTTTTGATATAGATTTAATCCTATAGTGCAGAAAATCAAAATCCGAAATTCTATGTTCAGATGTAAAAAAATAAGATTTCCTTATGTTTCAATGATCAAAAATGACAATAATATGTAAACTCATATATTTTTTCTTCTGTAGATATGCTTAAAATCGACAGTATTTATCGTCCGCACTTTGCCGCAAACGAATTTAAAAAAAATACAAAAGCGCGCCATTTTTCAGTTGACGTCGGCCGACGCAAAATAGTCCAATTTTCGGCGTAGGACTACTGAGCGCCGCCGAATCACATTTTGGCCGAAAAGGTATATCCGGTTGTCCTACTGGTAGAAGTTGTGGCGACGTTACTGTAGACCGTGACGTCGCCGAATAATTTTAATGTTCCGGACAAAAAACCAAACTCAACAAGAATTTGCGTAAAAATAGCACGGTTGCTAAGGACTTTCTTTGCACCGATGGATTCGGCTTTCATTTTTGAATCGTATATCAATTTAAAAAAAATCTATTGAACAACAAAATAGAAAATCTTGATAAAGTAACATATCTGCTAATTTTGATGATTTTTCCTATGTATATCCTTTGTAATTTCGGCGTAACATGCTATTAATTTCAACGGCTCGTATCTCAAAAACGAAAACGTATACCCCCTATTTTTATTTTCTGGTGTAATTGTACAAGCAGAATTCATATGTGAAATTTTAAAAAAAATCCATTGTGTAGTATGATTACGTACACTTCGCCTTAACATTTATATAAGATAATTTTACTTATATATAATATGTAGATTCTAACTGAACTTGAATTGCAGCAATGCGTCATTTGTGAACTGTCCTTCACTCGATAAGTTGGATAATTAGGTATTGAACTGATTTACTGTCTATAATGTCTTTTTAATATCACTAATTTGACTATAATATAGTGTTATAACCTACGAGTAGTTGTGGTTTATTGGTTGGTGTTGATTCTATACTTGCAATGTTCTAAGCCATAAATGGTCAATGAAATAAACTTAATGACTACCAGCCAAGTACATGCAGTCACCACTTCAATATTGACATGATTGTAAATTAACTGTTTAATAAACTTTGTATTTAACACTTGAGATTTTTTTACTCAGACATAAATAACCGTAGCTTTATTTGACAAAACCTTTCGGAATTTTGGGTCCTCGATGTTCTTAAACTTCGTAGTGTTTTTGGACTTTTTAACTTTTTTTGTTCCTGTGTCACTGGTGAGTCTGCTGTAAAAGAACTGCACCTCATCATTGGCATCATGCCATATCGTTTTGCTTTTAATTATATATACTTAATTACACACTAGCAAATACAAATAAGAAGATGTGGTATGTGTACAAATGAATTAGGCAACACTCCATCCAAGTCACAATAGTATACATGAAAACAATTACAGGTCAAAGTAGACCATTCAACACGGATCAATGGCTCACACCGAACAGTCCAGCTTTAAAGCGTCAAAACAATGATTTGTGTAAAACAACAGTTAAAGCAACTGTCTTATCTACTAGTATATAAAAACTGCTATTTATTTCATTGTATGCATTTATGTTCATCAATTGTATAATGTCAATAAGATTTAGTCAGATCATAAAATAATGTAAATCTACTGTTAAATTTTTCGTTGGGGTTTTAATTTCGTGATTAATTCTTATCCACGAAATAAACGAAATTAAATCCCCCACGAAAATTTCTGCTTTTACAGTATATAAAAACTGCCTCTACAATAACGTCATTATTTATATTATTTCAATCAATTATAAGGTCTGCCAGAATGTACGGAAAAGATTGGCTTTCGAACTTCTACAATTTACCTTAAGCGTGGGTGCGAAATATCGACAATTGCAAACTTATTCCTGCTGAAGAAAAAAAGAAAATGCTCTGTAGTTTTTGAGCCTAGACCCAGACATACTGTGCGTGGACGATTATCTGGTATGAGTAGGACGATACTTTGTTCAAAGCAAATAATGTAGTTTGTATAAATTATTTATTGTAAAGGATTAGTGTGCTTTGTTCAAGTTCAAAGTCATTTTCATTACATCAATCATTTACAATAATGGTCGTGGTTGACAGTTCTTTGTTAATTACATACACAGCTATATGGAAAGGACAGGACGTTGATAGTATCCCAAATGTCAATGACATTATCTTCCGATTTGCAAGTCTGCAGTTTTTCTTAAGCGGAAGCATGTTTTATTCTGAGAGACACAATCTAAAATATGTACTCAAATATCTGATATACCCTTGCATTGCAACCATCTAAAGGATGTTTCTGATAAATTTGAAAAGAATGCTGATTCCAGGGACCACAATCCTGGCCTTATCATTCAATTTCTTAGTGTTAGTTTGGAAGATCAGACACTTTTTTATCTGCAGTTTCTGGAATGAATAGGATTAATGTAGAAAGTGAACGAATGAGAAAAAGGAATCAATTAAAATAGTTGAAGAACGTTATGGCAGACGGAGAAATTAAACAGATTTTCATGAAAGGCGAGTCAAAGGAATTAAATATAGAATAATGGTTATAGTTCTATATCTGTTCCACTGCAAACTTTAGTTGCATAATAACATCTATCCTATCATATAAACGTGATGATTAATTGATATACAATATTTGATTTTGCTACATTTAACAAACATTTGTATGATTGTTTACGGAATATTTCTCATAAGACACTTTTGGTTCTGAAAAAAAGAATATTTTTTCTTTGAAGCAGGTATATATATTAAAGTCATGACGCCAATAAAATGTTACGTATCGCGATAAAGGTTAAATTGATACCCTCAGCATTCCTTATTACTGAATAATTTATAGATAATGAAATGAATGTGAAAGGTTGAAATACTAATGGTATTTTGTTTAAATAAAAAAAAAATAAACGATAAAAAGGCTGTGAGAAGATTTATTAGCACAACTTTTCATTTTTAACTTCTAAATTGAGGATAATTGAGCGTATGTCAAAAAAAGCTACAAATACAATAAATACATGTACCAAATTCTGATTTGTTTCAAGATACGGCGAACTAAGAAGTTAAAAAAATGGTTTAACAAAGAGCTCGGTTGGGCTATCCATAAAACCCACCATTTTTTCTTAAAATGTCCAGTAATAAGTCAGGAATATGGTAGTTCGTTTCTTTGTATGTTGCATTGTCGTTAGTTTTTTTATTAATACATTTAAGTGTTTCTGTTGTTTCCTCTTAACGTTGAATTGTTTCTTTAGGTTTTAGTTTGTAACCCGGATTAGTTTTCTCGAAATTTGAAGAACGGTATAAAACTGTTGCCTTAAATTTATGCCAAGCTTAACAAAAGATACTTAAGGATGTACTTAGGTGAGGTTTTGGAATTTGTGTCAAATGTTCGGACTCCTTGGTGTTTTTCCATACTATACAATGTAAAATATTTTGCCCCATAACACCCGTTTATTTTTTCATATAAGACTTAATAGCTCATGCAAGATCACTTATACCAAAATTTTAGAAGATTCTTGATTTTCTTGCTTTTGGTTTGAGATCCAAATAATACCAATGCAAATATAAGGTAAAAGTCTGAGTCAGCCTTAAAGTTTACGCGCCATATTTTAAATCTCAAATTTCTCGAAAAATAGGTACATGACCTATCAATAGTTTTAGCTTATCTTTATCCTTAATTGATGCTCTAACAGCTTATAGTATCAATTTTAATTTCTTAAATTATTTTTTTTTACCTAACCTCACATCCTTAATTTTCAAGTAGCAAAATAGCATCAAAAACCGATAAATTGTTTAAAAATACAATTGGTTGAACAAAAACACGATCACATACTACTCTTGTACACAAATGTAACAACTAAATGTTATTTATCTGTATGAAGGTCAGTCTGAGATATTGACAAAAATAAGAACTTTTACAAAAGCACAGTCAATAAATAGATATCGATATGTTTTTCAACCTTGTAAATAAGCCCCTGTTACATGTATTAGTTTTTGCTTCAAAAGCAAGATATGATCTACAAATTAGCAACAAATCTATTGATAGCTTTTATGTCCATTCTTAGTCATAAAACCATAGTAATACAGTACTTTATGTTCAAAACTAGATACAATCCAATATACATTTCTAATTATTATAGTTTAATAAAGAATCAAATGTTTTATCTGACATATGATGCGGAAAAACATATTCGTGTTATTGGGAAACATCAAGAGAAGTCCCCTTCAGACAAATAACATATCTTGTACGAGTGCAGATGGTTAACTTAATATTTCAAACTGTTGGAGACTAACTTTTGTCTATTCCTGACAATATACTAGCTTGTCAAAAACATATACAAGCTGAGGTATGATCAGCCCCTTTTAACCTCGGATTCGCAAATATCATTTTTTTTTTATAAATCCAACATAATAATCCTTCAGATGGTCATTAGAGTATTATTCTGTAAGAAAGCAGTAATTATATTTTGTAAAAAGTACGTTCATAAATTTGTTTTGATAGAGGGGATTAACGTGTTGCTCGTATTTCTACAGCCATTCCAGGACAAACACATTGTATTATAACAATCGAAATGTTGAAACTTCCTTATTATTTATTATAGACATTGCACCGAATAACGCTTTTTAAAACTATTCATGATGTCTTAAAAACACAAAAAACTAATTTGACATGGCAATAGATAATCCCATGCTTCCAAATCTATCCGATACTGAAAAAACTAGTAGTCCTACTAATTCCGTCTAATATAAACCAAGTGAAAAAAACAGGTTCCTTTATAAAACAGTCTTTAGAGCTGAGGACAGGGGACTTTCAGTTAGTTTTACTTGTATATATATAGATATGTGTGTGTACAACTCAGTTATTTTTATTGTTGGCGTTACTTTTGTTTATGTCACAATTATAATGTTACTTATATGACAGATCAAGATTATTATTATTAATATATAAAGTATCTTACTCCATACCTATAGAGAGTATATTTGAAGATTGTTAGACGAGATCATGGTTCTGTTATCACTTGTGTAGTAGTTGTCTCATTAAACGTTTACATGTGATTTTGTTATTATTATCTTATATATGTTGACATGAAACGATACATCATAATAGTTATTATCGACCATAGGACTGTCATAACTAATTGACACCAAAACGACTATTTACTTTCCCTAAACATAAAACAGAAGTGTTGGTCATTCGATTTTCTTTCCTTGTAAATATAATTTAGAGATAAAATGCTGTGGTTAACTCGGTTTCAGCAAATCTTTAACTTTGCTGAGTCTAGTATAGAGAGTAAATTCGAGTAATGATTATAGTATTTATAATCAAAACGAAATAATAAAAAAAAACAGTACTGTAGGAAGGTCCACATCCTAACTAACTTTACAAACCTTTGAATTTTATACTTAAAGTTGAACAATTAACCGATTTTAGGGCGTACCAATTTTCAAAGCAAAACTAGCTGTATCTTATGTTATCTTATATGTAACTCAAATCTTCGACATTGATGTTCCATTGTCTATTCAACTCTCATAATTTATTCATTATATGACATAATTTAATTTGGCGAGTATTTATAATGAGTATAATGTGAGCATGAAAATGGTATTGGTATTGTGAAAAAATAAAAACAGTATTTTAGGGAGGTCGATTTCTTAACTCAACTGCAAACCTTTGAGTTAATAGTTAACGTTCTATTATTAACAGATTTTATGGCTAACTTTGTTTTAAGCGCATACACCTCTCCATCTCGTCTATTTTGGATGCATTACAAAGAATCAGTATCAATATTGCGGTTGTTTACTACTTTAACCTTAATGATAATTTATTCATTTGATCACAATATTTGATTTTAATATTTCATCTGCTCTCTCTAATTTCTTTGAAGATACTTAATAGTTAATAAATCTCGTGACACAATATTCGACATTATTTTGTCAGTTATCACGAATATGACTATTTATAAATATTGATCGTAATATATGATCACGAAAGTTCTAATCATCTCGTTTCTATACTTAAAGATAATCTCTCAAGATAAAGCATGACAATATAATAATCATAGAGACTTGTCCAGATAAAGGAATGACAATCATACTTTATTATATGTTGGTCGATAGAAATAAATAGCATAATGCTTGAGATTCGTTTTTTTTCAGTTCATAAACTAGAACTGCCAATCACGGAACTTGTGTTGTCACCAAATTTAGAGTTCAGGTTTAATGTATTATACAGCAAATATTCTATTCAAAAGATTTTCATATTTCAAACGACCAACAACCAGACAAACAGCGTTATTTTTCTCTAGACCCAACATCCTTAGAAGATTGGGAGAATATTAATAAATGGCAATACATACAAATAAATATATAAAAATAAAACAAAAAAGAGCAAACAAGTGTTTGAGACATTATACACGCTCCATGGACATTCACTCGACAACGGTTAAGTCAGTAAATACATACGAATAACCATTAACAACACATTATAGTGATAGATTAATTGACAACACCGTAATTAAAACAAATAAGACATTGGAATTTATCCATCGAAAACTAAAAGATTACATCTAACGTGTAAAAGAAGCAACGTATTCTTTCAACTACACTGCAATATGCTTGCACAGTTTGGATCGATCTATCAAGTGAAAAAAAGATTAAAGCGATTATTCATGCATGTGCCTGTCCCAAGTCAGGAGCCTGTAATTCAGTGATTGTCGTTTGTTTATGTGTAACGTATTTGTTTTACATAAACAAGGCCGTTAAGTTTCTCGTTTGAATTGTTTTACATTTTCTTATCGGGGCCTTTTATAGCTGACTATGCGGTATGGTCTTTGCTCATTGTTGAGGCCGTACGGTGACCTATAGTAGTTTATGTCTGTGTCATTTTGGTCTCTTGTGGACAGCTGTCTCATTAGCAATCATACCACATCTTCTTTTTTTATAAGAAGTGAAAAAAAGAGCAGCGAGATGTGTCCAAGACAATTACACATACAGAATATGGTGACACATTCTCCTGTACGCCCTTAACTTGTGAAACTTTCTCCTGTTGGCTAAATTAATTTCCGATTTATATTGCATCGATGACTGACCACCATGTGAACTATAAACGATAGAAATTCTGAATTGATCTTGTTATCATGGATTGATAATAAATTAGACATTTTTGTCACATTAACATATAAATAAGAAGATGAGGTATGGATTTGATTGAGACAACGATCCCCTGGAGTTCAAATGACTAAGATATAAACAATTATAGGTTATTGCTCGACCTTCAAAAATGAACAAAAAAAACATATGATTTGCGATAAAAGGCACTGACATGTAGAATGTGAAATAATTTGAAGGAGAAAATAACGACATTATGTATATCAATACAATTTACGAAAAAGATGTGTGCCAAACATAAACGAACGAGAACCACTGGATTACCGGGTCCCGACTTTACAGGTGGCACTAAAGAAATGTGCCGAATTAAACATGTTTGTGAGCGGCAAAGACTGCCATAACGTAGGTCAGTGCTGTAACAATACAACACACGAACATAGCTTATTTGTACTGTTTTTTTGTTTATAAAAGTTTTAAATAAACAGATCTTAAATTCTTTATCCCCGCGCATTGAGATATTTAGATATAATTGTAATGAATCGGATGTAGCATTGGGGGGTTTACGCCTACATACTCATATTCAATATAAACAACAGAACCAGCACTGAATATCCCAATGTGCAGTTATATCATTAATACGATAACATTATGTAAAACATTTCTTTTATACTATAAAGCATCGCAAGACCGTACTAATAAGTTTTATGTGACAAACAATGCTGACTTCATTAACCGTTCATACTAAAGATCAATAACAGTTATGAAATCTCTGTCATTGGCGGTCAAGATGTAAAATGGGAACAAAATCAGAAAACCAGAATTATGGCAGACATGAATTATCAGCAACCACTGAATACCAGGCTCTGTAACAAAACAGAATTAAATAACAAGATAGATTATTTAAGCTTTCCAATTTATACTTTCCATTTCTATGTAGCAACATCCCAAAAGCGTGTGCATACTCCTTATATTTCGTAGTTGATACAATATACCAAGGTTTACAATTCCAATCTAGATTTCATTGAAAGAGGGCTTTATCTCACATGGTGGCAATATAGCCAAGAGTTTCAAGTGGTAAAGTAGAAGCATCCTTTTGTCACTTTTACAGACATCATCACGAGTTGATTGACCGTTTTAGAATATGTGTTTCACACATGAAGATGATTATGTTCCAATTGTCGTAACCACAATCCCGTTTTCGTTTTCACGAATGTAACATATTAAAATAGGGACGAAATATACCAGAAGGACAGTCAAACTCATAAATCGACAATAAACTGACAACGTCATGACTAAAAATAAAAAGTACAAACAGACAAACAATAGTACACATAACACAACATAGAAAACTAAAGAATAAACAACACGAACCCCACCAAAAACTAGGAGTGATCTCAGGTGCTCTGGAAGGGTAAGCAGATTATTAAATTAGATTTATCATCGGTATAGTTCTTACTTGAGCACCACGACGGGATTCACATGCGAAACAGGATGTGCATACTCTTGAGATAATTTGATACCTTGAATATCGTTTGGGTTCGTATTACTCAGTTTTTAGTTTTCTATGTTTGTTTTTTGTGTACAGTTGTTTATCCTTCGATCTCTTTATTTTTGCAATAACGTTGTCAGTTTTCGGCTTGTGAGATTGAATATCCCTTAGGTATCTTCCGCCTCTCTTTTACTTTGTGAACATTTATCAGAATACAGAAAGAATTTCTCAACAGAGGAAACCTTTTTCAATTGAAATGGTACCTTTACAAGACAATGATTTGTTTTTATGTTATTATTGATCTCCTCCAGCAATGGTTCAACCCAATTCCTCTGGATATCACTTTATGCAAAAGGAATACTCGAATACCCAAAATTATATCGCAATATGGTTTTTTACTTAGTCGAAGGAAAAAACCAACCACTCTTCCTTTCACGAGTGTACCATCTAACACCATAGTTGAGCTAAGTTCCCCCTTATGTTTCTATTTAAGGCAAGTACGCTAGCAATTTAAGAAAATGATGTCATTTTCTGTATTTGACAAAACCTTACGGGATATATGGATACGCAATGCTCTTCAACTTCGTACTTTATTTGGCCCTTTTAACTTTTGAATATGAGAATCACTGATGAGTTTTTTGTACACGAAACGTGTATCTGGCGTACCGAATTTAAATACTTCAATCTATGACGGGTTCACCCTTATATAATCATATGTATAAGTTATATTAATATTCCAATTAATGTACAATAAACATGACAAAAATAATCTGCGCATGTTTGACCTCGCATGAGATTTGGTTTCTTCAGTTAGGCTTATTCAAACTACATGTTTAGTATTTAAAAAAATAGAATATGAACGTAAGGCAAACATTTTATGTGTACTATGTAGAATATTTGTTTGAGTAACATTACAGAATTTGTTGGTATTCCCTCATTTGCTTTTATTATATTTCTAGAACGTGCATTAAATAGGTTTATCAGTGGCATGCAATTCATAAACAAAGAGAACTCTGGTAAGCAAAGGTGGCTGCAAACTTCGAACATATAATTTTTTGAAACTGAAACATTGAAACATTCTAATAAAATGTCTTTAATCCATATAAATGAAGTATTTTGAGGTTGAGTTGCACAACTTTAGATTTGAAACAAGGAGAACTTGAAAATTTACATTTACAAGATCAAGTCTATTTTATCGTAAACATAATTTAGAAGATGAATCTTAAAGTGTCCTTTCGTTTGAGGGTGCTATGCAACATTTATTTGATAACAAATTGTATTAATAGTGATAATTTTGATGATTAACAGAAATATAGGTGTTCATTAATTAATATATACTGGTTCGTAGCCTGTTTACATATTTTATTTAGACGTAGGAATGTTGTATACTTTACGTATAAATGTGTTATAATGTGCTGTAATTAATTATTGTTGTAGTCTTGCATAGTTTTGTACAGAATGCTTATCTTATATATCTTTATTACATGTATAAAAATGTGAATATTTTCCAATTAATGACGATAATGCTGACTTTGCGGTGCACCTAACGTTTGCTTTCAGATTTTGTGTTTTGAAAAAAAAACCTTCATTATCAGAATTTATACCATAAATGTAGCTTCTACCCTTAGCATGCCAATGTATTACACATAAAATAAGTATATCCTGTTCCATAAAAGGCACCCGTCGTGTTACAAATTTTAGTACAAACGCGATTATAAGTCCAATTTGGTAGTTAACATTTGGGGAAAGGGGACGGGATTGTAGCTACGCCATAATTTGTGAAACGACTATTCCATAACGGTCAACCAACTCGTGATGGCGTCAGTAAAACTTACAAAAGAATGATTTCAACTTCACCACTTGGAAATCTTGGTTTAAAAGCTTCCTTGTAATCAGCAATGCTCTATCAGGGAAATCATGATATATATAGAAAATACAAGCCCTGGAATATTGTATGAACTGCGAGATATATACTCTGTATGCAGGCGCCTCTGGAAAGTTGCAACATATAAATTGAAAGTTCTCAATTAGAAAGTTGAAATCATCTTTTTGTCGTAAAATTTTGTTTTCAACCGACTTTTATTGTCAAGTTCTAGATGAAAGTCAATATATGAGACAGACCTAACTTTATCTGCTTTATCGTTTATCGTTTATCTAAATATCGATTTGATGAAAGCGTTCAATATAGAAGCCAGATTTTGGATTATCTTTATCTATTAGTTTGATGTGTTTGACCTTTTGATTTTGCCATTTACTTATAGACTTTCTGTTTAGAGTTGTTCTTGAAGTTTCGTATTTTTATTATTTTACTCTTACTAGTATCTTGACTACCATCGCTTTGAAACTGATTAGAACGGAACGTAAAATATACTTCGTTAATATTTATATTGAGCTGCGATTTTACGTGTGATTCTTCGTACTTACGTTATTGATTGCTAAGTAACTACTTGCCTTTCTATATATATTATCACTGTAATTTATTTACCAGTGAAGTCATCACCATAATGTATGATATTTTAATTCAATAGTTTGTTGTAAAAACTCGAATCCAGTCATAACCTTTTTTACAAAATATAAATGAAAATTTTACCTCATAACCGAATTTATAGCCCATTTAGCGCCAAGTCATTTGAACCATTTATATTCAAGAGATGAGTTGAATAATAGTTACATTTAATAAGAGGAATGATTAATTTTGGGCATACTTTTAAAGTTTTGCTTACTTGTAAAATTTATTTAAAAATTGACATTAATGTTGTTACCCAACTAACAGATAGATGTTATTGGATCATCAGATTATTGAAAGGTAAAGCAATAGCGCTAGCATCCAATACGAAAAAAATGCAAGCTACATGTATATATTAGGGTTGTATTCGATTGGATGAATGATTGTAGTGTTCCAAATATTCCTTATTTCGATCTGCAATTGTTTTATAGAATATGACATTTAATTATTGAGCTGTTTTATGAAATTTGACATTTCATTATTGAGCTGTTTTAACATTATGACCTTACATAATCACAACATTTTACTATCGTGTGTAAAATATAAGTATATATGGATAAATTTATGTAGCTATTATGAACATTAATTTATCAGTTTTGCTGCAATTGATTATAATTTGACGCTGATATTTGTAACATGTGCACCTTTACGTCAATGTCCTATCGATTCGCTAAAATGTACTCTGCAAACTGTCACTTACGTCCTTTATTACAAAACATTATATCAGAAATTTTCATTATCTAAAGTCATGAAGTGCATCGAAAGTCTAAAACAGAAAACCAAAGATTTACAAATATAATTAAACTATAAATAAAAAGGAAATATTTGTATGTAATACTAGAACACACCCGTGATATCGCGGGTCCGTGACTGAATTAAAGTATATAACTATGCGCAAGCCTTATCTTAGTATTAGTACTGTCATCTGATAAAGTCATGCCGATTATAAGATACACAATTTTCTCTGCTTTCAAATCTTTCTGTTTGAACCTGTCGAACTGGAACTTATCAATTATTGGTAATATTAATTATTTGGTAAACAAAAGGTCCTGGAATGGAGTATTTTTTAATCAACAGCATTGTCCTATATTAGTTATAAATAAATGCCCGCTAACAAATTGAAACATATTTTTAGTCCAGATTTTTAGTATTCGTATTATTATCTTAGAAAGTCTTACGGATTAAAATACTACAATAGGTAACAATTTGACAATTTAGTAGTGTCAACCCTGTGATTATGACCCGTGTATGTAGCATATTAATCCTGAATACACCGTTTGGGGGTGCGCCTGTCAGATGCGGAACGTACAGATAAGGTAATAGGTAACAGGTGATTATACTATTGGTATCGGTATCGGACTCGACCCGGAACTTCCTAATTATTGGCAATATTAATTACGTGGAAAACAAAAAGGCCTGGAGTGGTGTAATTTTTAATCTACACCTTTGTATTATATTAGTTGTATATAAAGTTGAATTCTTTGATTCGTCGTTTTTACGTGATGACGGCTGACAAATTGGACCTCGTAATTTTAGTATTATAGATACAACCAACAGTTACGCACTCAATTAAATACTGAGGATTAGAGAAATACAGAAATTACAGAAATTTGATAAATCGTTTGAGAAGGAACAGCTGTATACAATACATCATATATGTAAAAGTAATATAAAAGTAATTTGAAAGCTTTTGAGAAATTATACCGTTTTAACCAAATATGTCAAAAAGAAAATGAAATCGGAAATAAGGATATGGAAGGTTTTGATTAACGATTATGTATTGGATATTTTTATAATGGTGTAATGACTTACCATTTTTGCTTGTTCAATCTATTGTACTCTTTTTCAAATTTCTCAAATCTACAAGAAGTGATTAACAAAAATACAGAACTTTAAGGTTAAAACTAAAAAGGGGTAGACGATAAAAAATTAAAAAGTCAAACGTTAGCCTATATTAATTAACGAAACGAATGGAAATCAAGTCTTATTAAGAAATTGGTACAGAAATTCTGAGAAAAAAAATGGTGGATTGTGTTTGATTTTTACTTTTTGAAATGGTTATTCCGAATGTTAGCAATAAACCAATAGAGTAATTGCGTACGAAGCAACACCAGCTTATAGAAACTGAACACGATAAGCAGCATGCAAATCGAGTCCCTGCATACATCTTTTATACCAAATGGTGAAGTTGAAAGCATCCCTTCGTAAATTTTACGGACGCCATCACGAGTTGGTTGACCGTTATGGAATAACCGTTTCACAAATGACATCGGATATGTTCCTTACGTCGTTACTACAATCCCCTTCCCTTTCATGAATGTGACCTACCGAATTAGACTATTTACCGGATTTGTAATCACATAAGCAACACGACGGGTGCCACATGTGGAGCAGGATCTGCTTACCCTTCCGGAGCACCTGAGATCACCCCTAGTTTTTGGTGGGGTTCGTGTTGTTTATTCTTATGAGTTTGACTGTCCCTTTGGTATCTTTGTCCCTCTTTTAATATATTTAATGAAAAAATAAAGAAACATAAAGAACTTTCTTCATCATTAGAACAAAGGGTCTTGCCTGGACAGAAATAAATATGTTACACCAGCGTTCCAAGTTGGAATTGCAATCCTGCTTTATTTTGCAATTGCAAACTTGAATTCAAACATTAGCTACAAATCAGATTGAAAAGAATTGCATGTAGACTTTTCAAAAACATAAAAGTAAAAGTGCTTACCTCACAAAAAGACAAATGACTATTAAATTTCCAATTAAACCTGCTGTTCCTACTATCAAAGCTACAAATCCAATTAGTATGTGTACTCCATATGCTATTTCTGGTTCGTTTTTCCACACATCATGTAAGAGAGGAAACTGATATTGAAGAACATGTAAAAAGTGTTCAGCTCTCATAGTATCATCACTGTCATTTTCACCAATCTTAAATGATATATTATGGGTATATTTATAATTTCTTAACGTTAAGTTTAATTTATCAAAGCTTGCCAAAGGAGCAATGAAATTTGTATCCATTATTACTTTATTAACAATCTCTGGAATGCTCTCTCATACCAAACATAAAATTATCTACAGCTTTTCTTAGAATATGAACTTTCAGGTAAAATCGATGATCCAATGAAGTAACATGTTACAAGTTCATAGTCTTTATGTCTATAAATTCAATATCATATTACGTTTAACGCATATATAACTGCAACAACACCAGATATTGGCTCTAAATAGATTATTGACTAAAATCAATTAGTAGACAAGATCACGAAGAAATCGTATGATACTTGTTTACTGCAATACCGATTTTTATGAGCTTCAAACTTCCTAAGAATGAAAAAGTATGAACTATATCTTTTCGAATCTGCATATGCTGTGAAAATGGTATAAAACGTTTATTTGTTGATTGGTAATGTTAAAAGCACAATCAGATATGTAAAATAATATATAAACTATCCTGTCTAAATATTTTATTTTTCATTAAATGATTGGTTTTCAATTAACCTTCATAATGCGATTGCATATTTTATAAACAAAAAGTTATATTTCATTTAAGAACAAAATTATAATATATATAAACGACAAAAAAGTGTACAAAACAAAACCAAAAGTTAAAAAAGGAAACAAATAAATGTAATTATTTATAAATATTTTGGATAACCAATATACTTCAGCAATATGATTTTAATGTAAAATGAATCATACTAATCTATTGTAGTTTATATTTAACAATCTTGAATTTACAATTAAAATCGAACACAAAAACGCTTGTACAATTCTAAAATAAATTTCAGAAATAACGTTGGTTATATAGCTATTTAAAACAGAGAAGCATAGATATGCTTCAAAGAAAAAAAAATGTGCGATATAAACAAGTAACAGTACTGACCGATCTAAGCTGATATAATGTTTTGAATTTGACGACAGTTAAATAATAAAAACAAAATCTGCGTATCTAAACATCCCAAATAAATAGCAGTTTGATAATAGTTGGAGTAAAAAACAATAATACATTTTGACCAAGTTGAAGTAATTAAACGTGACTTCGTACTTGTACATCATTAAATTAGTAGAACCCTGCGATTTAAGCTAGTTTATTTCCAGAGTTGGCAACGGTCAATAAATAGCAACAAAGACTGTGTCGTAATATGTTTTATACCTCAAATGAAATGCACTGCGCAAATTAGAACTACACCTTTTCATTTATTCCATTTTGTGCATAAGTTTTTTTTATTTTCATATTAATAATCTTTCCCTGATGAGTCCACCCTCCTTAGAGCAAGCAGTGTTGTGGTCTATGATGGCAATTGGCAGTCGATTGCGATCTGCCTGAGAGTGGCCAAAGGACCTCAAATGTCGACTGAGATAAGGCTTATCTTGCATGCATAGTCGCTACGATGGCCATTCATTCGTTTTGGGGCATTAATTAATTACTATTGACTTACTTTATAATTTAACACCACAAATGATATTTAACTGAAGGGTGTTAGTGTATAATCTTTCTTGTCTTCCGCAGGTTCAGATGACATTTATGAAATAACATTATAAGTGTATGACAGCTTAAATCAGATGTTAGGGTATAAGCTGTTGCGAAGGGGTCACACGACAAAATCAAATAATAATTTATTTAATTTTTAGCTTTGAAGCTACACCTTGATGTTAAGTTATTCTATGGTTTACATAGTCATGACGTCAGTCTATTCATTTACCTTTGATTTTTTTTTTCTCGAATCAACGCTTCCCAAATCAGACTTTGAAATGAAGTCATCAGGTTATATTCAATGGTTTCTTCCGTAATAGCTATCACATGAGGACTTGGTGTGTCAGTGTAAGATCATCACGATGACCGGAGACCAGAGGGTGATATTAATATTAATACACTGACATTCCAAGTCCAAATGGGATAACGATTTTACATTACAACTATACTAGATTAGTTAAAATCATAAAAGCTTCATAAAATCTAGATTATAACGCCATACAATCTTTATTATCTACGTTATATATCATTATTTAATTCAAACCCTTAATGAGCCGCTGGCTGGAATGTCTAATCCACAATAAAACTTAAAATTAATGTAGAAAAAATACAGCATCTATGCTGGGATTCGAACGCAAGAACTGAATTATGTAAGCCCACACTCAAACCCATACACCAGGACGACTAGGACGAAGTCCTTACACCACCAAGAAAACGCTTTAATTATGAAGAGATATCAATACAATAAATTATTTAAGTAATAGACACAATGGATAAATAAAGGCAACAGTAGTATACCACTGTTCAAAATTCATAAATCGATAGATAAAAAAAACAAATCCGGGTTACAAACTAAAACTGAGGGAAACGTATCAAATATAAGAGAACAACGACACAACACCGAAATGTAACACACACAGAAACGAACTATAATGTAACAATGGCCATTTTCCTGACTTGGTACAGGGTATTTTATGAAAAAATGGTGGAACCTGGTTTTGTGGCATGCCAAACTTCCCGCTTTATGGATAACTTTGATTCATTACAGGATGTTTATGTAACCGCCCACTACAAATGGATATTACCAAATAAACTAAATACTAAAAGTTATAATTAAATTTACAAAGACAAAATTGAATAAAGATTATTATTACACGTTTTTAAGATGATAAACGACGTCAGTCCTTCGAATATATACCTATACACCATCGTTTATGATTTGTGAAGTTAAAACAGAATAATTATCAACAACGTCTTGGTATCTTTCGATGAACTTTTTTGTAGAAAAAGTACGAGACGTTCTTTGCATTACCCCTGGTCAACATCTTTCTACTTAGGCCAGATATGCAGTCGATAGTCAATGTTGGCCTTGTGTAGATTAAGTATAAACAAAACTAGGCAATTATAACATTAATTTTACCATGTATATTTAAGAAAGAAACGATTTTTGAATAAAATTGATATTTATATCAATGCACAATTATTATACAGTTCTTTACAGAATATTTGTCTAAACTTGATATATCTATTTGTTATTAAAAATAACTTCATGTAGCTTTATTAACCCCTTATAATTTAATTTTGGATGTAACTCGTCTTCTGATTGGCTGACGTTATTTTGTTGTCAGCCCATAAACATAATTAAGTCATGTGACCGTGACGTCATCAACGTTTTTATAATTTTCTACGGTTTAAAAATGGAATTTAGAATTAAATTATAAGAAATGACTGTAATATTTTTTCTGTCTATTCGAAATAACATAAAAAATGTGGTGCACACTGTAAATAACCCGCTACGCATGTTATTCAGTGTGCACCACATTTTTTATGTTATTTCTTCATAGACAGAAAAAATTCCTTAAATAAAGACTTGAAGCATCATCATTGCCGAACACATTATTCAGTTGAAAAGGTCTTCCCAAATTGACTGGACGTAAACAGAAATATTTGCCACTGGTCTTCACCCAAACAACGATTTATTCATAAATGCAATACTAAAAAAAGTGTTAGGTAAATTGTATTGTTTGTTTAGTATCTCAGATCCGTGAAAATACACTTAGAAATCCAAAACAAATTACCCCCTCCCTTTGTCAAATACTCCTTTGAGAAGAAATACCATTTGAAACAAACAGAAAAGAGAAAGAAATGTGGTGATCCTTAACATCTCAATCCTTTTTCTTCGTTTGGTAGCACTCTGCTACAGCCTACGTTTTCTAATGCGTAATCGAGACATTTTTAATATCTTTAAACTACTGCAAATCATCAACGATGCGTGATCAAAATATACAAACATAATAGGTAGAAATGTCAAAAGGACATCAGTCAATAATGTGTTTTATTAACCAACTAAGTACATTATTGCCAAAAATGACTGGTTATGAAAAATAACATATTTTCTGTAATGGCCCTGTTTTTTTCTATAATGGGCCTGTTTTTCTGTAATGACCCTGTTTTTCTGTAATGGCCCTGTTTTTCTGTAAAGGCCCTGTATTAATGCCCAGCTTGTCTGTATTAAGCCAAGTTAGGGTTTTTAAATAAAGTTAAAAAATCAAGCTGTAAAGAGTATAATACCTTTTTGTATTTTATTTAATTTAGTAACCAGCAACGAACATTAAAGAATCATATAAAGGGATCACTGTTCATCCTGTTTTTCAACACATAACTTCGTTCAACTTAATATCTTGGATATTTGGTATATTTAAAGCCTGATCATGGTAAAGTACAAATTATTTTTTTTCAAACTGAACTGTCATTAAAAAAGTAAGAGATTACATCAAGTTGGCAGCAACACATACACTTTTTTTCAGTTGGTTGATAAATGTATTAAGAAATGGGTGTTTATATAATGGCCCTGTTATGTGTCCTTTGTCAGTAATAATGGCTTCGGATGTCTGTAATGGTCCTCGGCGTTGCCTCGGGCCATTACAGACTTCCTCGACCATTATTACAGACCTTGGACATATAACAGGGCCATTATAAAAACACCCATTCATTAATACTATAATAATCTTAATCACAATTAAAAACAAACATATTTGTAACAAAAAAGCATAGAATGGCATAAAGATCAAGAATAGTAGCAACAATTAAAGACAAGAATACATAATTTACCATAGTAAAATAACACATTGACGGGATGTACAGAGCCACGTCATATATATAACAAAGAAACATTAAAAGGCATATAGACAAAGAAAATTGCAAAAATGAGAAACAAGCAACAAACAAGTTTGTTTTATTCAACACAAATTTCAAATAGAATTTAGAAAAAAAAAAAAAAAATCGAGATAATTTAAGAGGCATCAAATGTCAAATTTCGTGATTTCATTTTCCATATACATTCAGAGTGAAAATGTAGGAGGAAATCTCATACTTCCATCAGATTTGATAGAATATATATAATATTTCTAACTTATGTCAAAGAAAAATGAAATTTTGTGTCAATTAATTGTACATGATGTTTATTTACGACACTTAATAAAATCAAATCTAATTACAATGATCGCCAAATGAAGTACAACATTTCGCTGGAAAGTTGTTTGCTGTAAAGAATAATGTGATAAGTTTGATTGTAAATAGTGTGCTATATGTGCTTAGCTTCGATATATAGGCACGAGGGAGGATTTAAATAACTCAGTTGGATCTAACAGAATATTTTTTTCTGTCAATTTGATCATTGGTGTGTTTGCTTGCTGCATTTGAAGGTTGATGTCATTGGTCTGTAGTCCACCGCCTTGGAAGTCCAAATGACGTGGATGTTTGCAACTATTGGTCACTACTCACGGTGACTGTCAAAAAACATGTTTCTAGTCTTGTGTTGAACGATGTTTTGGTATAAATAATAAGAATGAAAAGAGTTTGTAATACTTGTATCGTTTTGAAGAATATGAACATATATTTTATATTTAAATATTATAGATTGTCTGCCTTGCCCTTCATTTGTTTTTTTTTTAGATGCTCCTTCATAATATTTTTTTTTCAGAAGTAAGATTTTTATAAAACTACTGGCTATAACGAATTTATCTGTTCTTACTGAATTAAATCAATGTGATACACTGAAAGAATCTTCTTGGTTTTTGGTTGGTTATTGGAATGTTCATTGACATGTCATATATCATTTTCTCGGTGTTTCAAGGATTCCAAGTTTGTCTTATTATATTAGCAGAATTTTAGGATTTCAATCTTGCCTTTTTAAACCTATAGAATGTTTTCAACTAGTTTTCGTGAGTAAGAATTTTATTTTGACATAAATAATCTTTCTGACAGTTAGTTTTACTAGTTCAGATTAAGATTTACTAGTTTTACAGATGCCACTGCTGGTGGACGTTTCGTCCCCGAGGGTATCACCAGCCCAGTAGTCAGCACTTCGGTGTTGACATGAACATCAATTATATGGTCATTTTTATAAATTTTCTGTTTACTAAACTTTGAATTTTTCGAAAAACTAAGGATTTTCTTACCCCAGGAGTAGATTACCTTAGCCATATTTGGCACAACTTTTAGGAATTTTTGATCCTCAATGCTCTTCAACTTTGTATTTATTTGGCTTTTTAACTATTTTGATCTGAGCGTCACTGATGAGTCTTATGTAGACGAAACGCGCGTTTGGCGTATAAAATTATAATCCTGGTACTTTTGATAACTATTTACACCACTTGGTCGATGCCACTGCTGGTGGACGTTTCGTCCCCGAGGGTATCACCAGCCCAGTAGTCAGCACTTCGGTGTTGACATGAACATCAATTATATGGTCATTTTTATAAATTTTCTGTTTACTAAACTTTGAATTTTTCGAAAAACTAAGGATTTTCTTACCCCAGGAGTAGATTACCTTAGCCATATTTGGCACAACTTTTAGGAATTTTTGATCCTCAATGCTCTTCAACTTTGTATTTATTTGGCTTTTTAACTATTTTGATCTGAGCGTCACTGATGAGTCTTATGTAGACGAAACGCGCGTTTGGCGTATAAAATTATAATCCTGGTACTTTTGATAACTATTTACACCACTGGGTCGATGCCACTGCTGGTGGACGTTTCGTCCCCGAGGGTATCACCAGCCCAGTAGTCAGCACTTCGGTGTTGACATGAACATCAATTATATGGTCATTTTTATAAATTTTCTGTTTACTAAACTTTGAATTTTTCGAAAAACTAAGGATTTTCTTACCCCAGGAGTAGATTACCTTAGCCATATTTGGCACAACTTTTAGGAATTTTTGATCCTCAATGCTCTTCAACTTTGTATTTATTTGGCTTTTTAACTATTTTGATCTGAGCGTCACTGATGAGTCTTATGTAGACGAAACGCGCGTTTGGCGTATAAAATTATAATCCTGGTACTTTTGATAACTATTAAGATGGAAATGTTTATACTTGTTGGGTTGTTAACTGGGACTATTTCAAGTATTCCGGTTTTTTTTCGTGTTAAAAATGTAACAATCAATTTAAGTTGTGTTAGTAATTTGTAGCTTACCTTCTTCCCATAAAGATGTATATATTAATTGAAACATTACGCACATGTATATGTAAAAAAAGAAGATGTGGTTTGAATGCCAACTGTCCATAAGAGACCAAAATGACACAGACATAAGGTCACAGTAAGGCCTTCAACATACAGTCTTATAAAGCCCCAGTCCCACTAGACCACGATCGCACCACGCTCACCGCGATCTAAAATAAATTCAGATCGTGGTGAGGTCGCAGTATGAGCGGCATGAAAATGTAAATTTCCATTGCTTCACGATGCTACTACGTCCTCAGTACGCTTCTACAACAATCCCGCTACGATTAAACGACGTTTTCACCGCGCTTATTCTGCGACCTCACTACGCTTATCAAGATCTTTCTACGCTCATCACGTTCTCACTACTACCATACCACGATTTATCCGATTGCAACACGATCTTACCACGTTTCTACTGCGCTTATATCACTTTCTTACCACGAGTATACTACGTTCATACTTCGATTTTACTACGTTCTCAGCAAAAACGTCAACATCGTGTTCCATATCAATACAGTTCCATTCCTTCTGTTTCTGATTAATACGTAGATTTCTCTGAAACAATACAGTCATGCCACCAAAATCTACTAGAACACGTGGGCGTGGTGGTAGGGGTTGATGTAGAGGCAAAAGGAGTTCTAATAGTAACGAATCCTGATCCAGCAGAGATGACGGACCGATCAATGTAACCTAAATTACAACCTATTGCTTGTTCATCAAGCTCAAATGACGATATTTTAGTTAACGATAGCAGAGATGACACACATGTGTCAATATTATTAGATATAGGAAGATGCGGTATGAGTCAATAAGACAACTCTCCATCCAAGTAACAATTTATAAAAGTAAACCATTCTAGGTCAAGGTACGGCCTTCAACACGGAACATTGGCTCACATCGAACAGCAAACTATAAAGGGCCCCAAAATTACTAGTGTAAAACCATTCAAACGGGAAACCCAACGGTCTAGTCTATATAAAAACGAGAAGCATGGTTGGGAAAATGGACAAGAAGTCCTTATTACAAACAGACAAACAAAACTTTGAAAGATTTCATCTATTTTATGTTAAAATGACAATAAGAATGAAAGTCGTAGTATGAACGTAGTGAGGTCGTAAGAAGAGCGTGATGAGGACGGCAAGGTCGTGCTAGAATCGTACTGTGGTCTTGAACAGCGTGGTGCAAACGTGGTATGGTCGTAGTGGAAGCGTAGTTGGGTCGCCTTGAGAACGTGATGGTCGTAGTGAGGTCGTAATAACGTCGCTGTGAGATAGTAGCGCAGTCTCTCCGAATAGAATCACGCTTTCGCTACGCTCTCGCTACGATGGCACAGCGACCTTTGCGATCTTTCCACGACCTTAGTGCGCTCTCACTACGATTCTACTACGACCTGTTTTCATCACGACCGCACCACGATTGTTTTGAACATGTTCAAAGTTGGCCACGCTCATCACGATCTTGAAGACCTCACCACGACCGTGCTACGACCTTACTGCGATCTACACGATCGCACTACGATCATCAAAATTTCCATTTTTTTTCGCAAATCGTAGTGCGATCGTGGCCTAGTGGGACTGGGGTATAAACAAAGTGTTCTCCTAACGAAGGTTTAACTTAGTTTTATTTAAAATGCCCATATAAGTTGCTTTAAAAAAAAACTACTATGTTTTTTCTATTACTGTAGCGAAATTTTGATGACTGGATTTGCCTGACAATTGATCCATGTATAGCAGAATACACATAAATTGTCTGTGCGCCCTATCTCGCTTCAGTTGCAATTTTTGCAAGTGTTTATATCCTCTTAAATACCTCTACGTTTTATTGTCGGGTCCATATGTCCTCTTTCCAAAACGGTGCATTACGTTTGCGCGTATTTTCACTACATTTGGGCGCAAACATCATTGCGTTTGCACGCAGCTTTTGATCACAATTGCGCGCATTTATATGACAGGTAAACTCAGGTAAGCTCAGGTAATAATACTTATTTATTTATAAATTTATTCAATTATTTTTAATTAAAAGTACTCTTTCCGTTAGTCTAGGTCACGTACTCACCCAAAATGATCTATCATGCTAACAACTTCTCTTTCTATTTTTTCTTACTTCAATTTTTATATAATGTATATTCTTGAAAGCCTACTTAACGGTATGCATTTTGCTCATTCGTGACGGCAGTACGGTAACACCCACTTGTTTCCATCTTCTTCCTATGGAAAGAAATGTTCAGTTTCTGTTGTATTATCGAAAATCATACCACATTTCCTTTTTTATATTTATTTTTAAAGTAAGGTAATACATATCTAAAACACAATTGATTTTAACAACAAGCTTTGTAACTTCGAAGAGGAGATAAGCCTATATTATAGTGGTTGTCATTGGTTCATTTCTTTTCAAGCCAATTCATTTGAAATTTTGTGGATAGTTATCTTTTTGTCGATCATACCACAGCTGCTTTTATTTTTATTAAATACTATACGTAATCTATTCACTTATATGAGAACAAACAAATGTAACTTTTTCTGGGATATTCATTAGTGATATTTTTTAAACAATCTCGTGATATCTTACTTGTCCTCAATAGAAAGAGAGTTTTTCAACATATCATATTTACTTAACCATAAATTTGGTATTTGACTTTGAATGTATGTTGGCGTTTTATTTTTGTTGCACATCAGTGTGTCTGTTGTTCTGTTGTTTTCCTCGTATAGTTGATGAGTTTCCCTCGGTCCTGTTTTTATTTCGCTTAATCAATTAATGACTTTTGAACATAGGTACAATATATGCTGCTGTTACAATTTTTTGTTTAAAGAAAAGCCCGGAGAAGCAACACAAATCCGTCCATATTATAACATCATCACGTAAATGAAATTAAAAAGTAAAAAAACAAACAAATCAGAAACTTCATTGAAATTCAAAACTGAAATGACAATTTCAAATGACAAAACCAAAAGCTCAGCATATCAATTACACTCATCATAGATACCAGGACTAAATTTTGTATATACGCCAGACGCGCGTTTCATCTACAAAAGACTCATCAGTGACGCACGAATCCTGATCTCCAAGAGAATGAAAGTTGTCTGACTTTTGGATAGTGTAACAACAGAGGCATTGATTATCGTTGACATTCAAATAACAAGAATATCCATAACTTCTCGTTTCCATAACTTCTCGTTAACAGTACACATGTTATCAATTGATTCTTGTTTATTTGTACATACATGTGATTAAATCTTCATTTGACGTACTTTTTCTTAAACCTAATATGTCTGTTATTTAAAGGTAATTCATCTGTAAGTATTCCACTGCACTCGTCGAAATAAGCCATTCGATGATAATGAAATTTAGATGTCTAGATTATTCAGTACAATATGTTCGAAGTTAGCAAACAGAACTACATTTGTAGAAACAACTGTCATACAACTAGCTATAAAACTAGATTTAAGGGGATAGACCTTGGTTCAGGGAGATAACTCTTTAAATCAGTTAAGCGTTTGTAAAAGTCAAGTTCATCAATGTTTTTTAAGCATTTACCTGAAACAGATTAAAAATAATCTATGTAACCTAGAAGCTTAGAATATGTTTTTGAAAATGGTTGACACAAACGTACTGATGATTTTAAGAGTTATTTCCCTTAACCTAGGTCTACCTCCTTAACCTATAATTTTCTTCGGCAAATGCCTGGCCAAATCAAGAATAATTATGACAGTTGTTTTCTATTCGTTCTGTTATTTATTTTATTTTGTCGGATCATGTGGACTTTCCATTTTCTGAATTTTACAGACATGCTCGATATTTTTGTTAATATCTGTTTTACGAACATTGAAAAGTTAATGTTAAAAATATTTCGTTTGACTCTTTTAAAACATTAAGCCACGTTCTCCGTAAACTCCCGTTTCTTACAGCCATGTTTAAACTCCATTTAACTGGTTTTATAAAAGATGGTCACATATTAACTTGTCTTCAACATTTCGGTACAACTAATATCCGAATGTATATATTTTAGTATATATGTAACTTAAATTTGCAAGTTTGATTTATTTTCTGAATTATGTCTATTTGTCTATTTCAAATATATATATTGACTGACGGACTTAATAAGCGCAACAGTCGATTAGTTTTTTTTTTTTATCTTAAAATACATATAACGCATGAAATAATAAATCAAATATAAAGTTGATTCGTTCTTGATCATCTTATGTTAGTTTTTAATTCGAAAATTGAATTGATTACGTCAGGCTTAACGTTTAAATCATGTGATATGCACGAAAATCCTGCTTTACTCTTTATTTCTGGTCGTGGCAATCGTCAAAGGCAATGACGCTGTTAAAAAACCCTAAACGATTGACAAAAAGGTTAATCAATACTGTAGGGAATGTTTTGAATCAAGTTTCCCCATTCTGTTTTTGTCAATTACCACCCATTTCATTCTGTTTTTGCAGTAATGTGATACACCCTAAAACCTTGATAAACAACACTCAAGTGGATTATGTGGCATTTCACAATACCAGAAACATTGCTGAGGTGAATCTGCCTTCCATGACATCTAACGACTTGGTAAAAAACTGACCTTGTAGCCGTTATAAGGTGTTGTAAATTGCCCAATTTTATTAAAAAATGCCGTTACGTTAAACAACAGGTTGACCGGGTCCGTAGGTGATCACTCACAAGTTATGACAACCTGATCCGATTTTCATTTAATTTAAATTGATGAAAAAATAAACAAATTATGAGTTTTTAAAGTCCGTTTTTTTTTAAAGATTTAAGGCATTTTCTAGGTGTCCTTACTATTGATTGGAAAGTAAATGCAACATATCGCATATAATAACTAACTAATGGTTTAACGCTATTACAAAAAATGGTATCTATTACAATAATTTAAAAGTATACAGACTTAGTCTTTGATAAATCATTTTTACATCAGTTGTAATTGGCATTGAACTAGCTGTCAGTAACTCTTAAGATCTGTAATTAGTGTCTTTTTTACAAACAAAACCCATTCTGTACTGTTACAGCACCGTCTTAGGTTAGGGGAGGGTTAAACGCTCGAAAAGATATTGAACTCAGTCACATTCTATACATTACTGTCCTAAGTCTTGAGCCTATATTTCAGTGTTTGTCGTTTGTTTATTGTTTGTCAAGTTTGTTTTTCGTCAATTGTATGAATATATGAATACCAATAAGGTCGTTAGTTTTTCTTTTTCTAATTTGTTTCAAATTTTTCATGTCACGGCCTTTATAGCTGACTATACCGTCTTGGTTTATCTCATTGTAAAGTACATAAGCTTGCCTATAATTGCGTACATTCAATAAGTTTGAACTGTGATGGTTACTAGTAGTAGTCCCAAGGGTAATCATATTCCATCTCACTTTTTAAGTCATGTGATTGCAAGTTTGTAGTCTCGTTTTGATTATTTGTATATTCAAGTGATTTTATCTTCATTTGACGTGTATATGTTAAACTGAAAATATCATGTGAATAAAACTTAGTATTCAAACCGTTCTTTGGTGCTTGCGCAATAAAGGACGTTGATACAGTTCAATTTAGATTGCGTTGATATATAAGGACATTAAGATTGAATCCAGTGATGGTCTTGAAAAGTTTCAAATCGTTCTTTGGCTCTCGTTCAAACAAGGATATTTCATACTGGGAATATACACAATTGATAGAATTACGGATACAACGACTTTTTTTTGCTAAGAATTAATGAATGGCGACTAAAACAGCATGAACTCCTCAACTTTTCTAACTGACAAGTTCTATACAATAAAATTGAGAATGGAAATGGGGAATGTGTCAAAGAGACAACAACCCGACCATAAAGAACAACAGCACAAGATCACCAATGCAGCGAGAAATTCCCGCACCCGGAAGCGTCCTTCAGCTGGTCCCTAAACAAATATATATACTAGTTCAGTGATAATGAACGCCATACTTAACTCCAAATTGTAAACTATATTAAGATTGAAATGGCATATCATGGTCTGCTAAAAATCAAATATGTACGTATTTTAGATTATTTTAAAAGAACTATATTTTTCAACTAATTTTGATAGCTATGTCTACATTTTTAATCACGAGCTGTTAATTAACTGTCAAAGAATCTTCGAAAATTCAATTGTAGGGTTATGTTTATTTTTTAACGTCGTTCGACGACTTACACATTTAAAAATCTTTGTCTTTGCCGGATATATACTTGTACAATATGTAATCCTACAGTTTTTATAATAGAGTTGAAAGATACGAAAAGGACATCCAAAGTTACAACATAGGAATCAAAAAATTGAGCAACGTACTCCTTCAAAACTGGAAATGATCTCAAGTGATACAGAAGGGTAAGCATATCCTGCTCCACATGTGGCACTTGTCGTTTTCACCCTTAGTTTTGTGTTTATAAACAGATTGGAGTCTCTGTTTTTTGAATTTTGGATCCTCAATGCTCTTCAACTTGGTACTTGTTTGGCTTTATAAATATTTTGATATGAGCGTCACTGATGAGTCTTATGTAGAGTAGACGAAACGCGCGTCTGGCGTACTAAATTATAATCCTGGTACTATTGATAACTATTACTACGTAATTTAACTATACAACACCTAACACTTATTGCTTATCTTTAGATTATCTGCTGTTTGCTGTTCAAACCTATTTGAAATTCACAAAATAAGAACTAAATTGTTTAGCAAATTGTTATTAACATTAATAACTATTCCAAGATGCAACAAAATAGTCCCACTATTATTACATATACATTTTAGTTCAGAATGGTTGCAGTAATTATGAACACCTACTTCTAACGATGATAAGAACAATAAAGTTTTTGATTTTGTAATTGTGATCTATACGATGATATTTTATTACTAGGTTTTAGCATTGGTTAACCGTAATTATCTCTCAATAAAAACATCGGGAAATATATAGTTTCTACCTTAAAAAGAGAGAAAAAATATAACAAAGAGATATTCAAACTCATTAGTCGTCAAAAATAAACCAACAATTCGATTAAAAAAACAGACAAAAAATAGTATACAAAACACAACAAGAAAAACACAAAAGACTGTGCATTACGAACCCTATCAAAAACTGAGAGTTCTAAGCAGATGCGAAAATTTGTATTAGGACGCAATACTCACAACACGAATTTCAAACAAACGTGTATCATATCAATAATTAGATAAGGTCAAAATTTGCTGTATTATTCATTGGAAGACTTTTAAATATAAAACAGTCAAATCCTACTTGAAATTGAATATTGAAGAGTCTTTATCATACTCATAAGAATATCTTATAAAGTTTTTTCATATTTTTTTCCGATCAAAATACTACAATCTTATAAAAAAAAAATCCAAATGCCTACACGTTGGTCAGTGAGTTCATTAAATACCGGAAATTCTTTTTTGAAAAGCCATCGTGTAAAGAAAATAATCATAGATACCAGAACGAAACGTTTCGTCTACAAAAGACTCATCAGTAACACTTGAATAAAAAAAGGTTAAAAGGATACATAAAGCATTAAGACTTAAAAAGCATCGGTGACCAAAAGTTTTTAAAGATGATGCTATCCCGGATTATGATGCTAACCCGGATTTGTTTTGTTTTTTTTCTCAATCGATTTATGAATTTCGAACAGCAGTATACTACTGTCGCCTTTATTTACCACAAATATGAAAATTCCGGGGGAGATTGCCTAGATTTACATAGAAATATAGAATACATATTTATAAACCTAAATGGAATTGTCCTTTCAAAACGGAATTCGTATGAAGAATCAAGCCGTACGACACAAAATTTAAGTCAAATTTGCTTCAAGGTACAAAAATGTAGACCTGGAAAGTTTCCATGATGAGTCTTATGTAGATGACACGCGCGTCTGGCGTACTAAATTATAATCCTGGTACTTTTGATAACTATCTACACCAATGGGTCAATGCCACTGCTGGTGGACGTTTCGTCCCCGAGGGTATCACCAACCCAATAGTCAGCACTTCGGTGTTGACATGAATATCAATTATGTGGTCATTTTTATAAATTTCTTGTTTACAAAACTTTGAATTTTTTGAAAAACTAAGGATTTTCTTATCCTAGGAATATATTATCTTAGCCGTATTTGGCACAATGTTTTGGAATTTTGGATCCTCAATGCTCTTCAACTTCGTACTTGTTTGACTTTATGAATATTTTGTCATGAGCGTCACTGATGAGTCTTAGTAACGTGAGTTTCGTGTCACCGAACAAATGAGCCGTAGGCGTATTTCAAGCTGAACGCATCAGAAAATAATATCCCACTTTATGGTGGTCAGTCAAATAGGATGCAATTGTCAGACATTTCTTTATCTTGTTTTCTACAAATATTACCAGATTAAAGTAAAACTATTCCGAATTAATTTACGCAGGTTACTTGTGTTTCAATTCTATTTTTACGAACAAGATATTTCACAAATACATGGTTATTGTAACCCAAAACATGTAATCATGATAATTATTTGTTTCTGTTCTTTCTATCAACGAATAATATTTTGATTAAAAATCTTGAAATGATTTTTAGAAGTATTAGTACGTAATCATAGACATGTCAAAAAGCAAGTTTATAACATAACCAATACTGATTAATGAGTATAATGAATAGTGCAAACAAAACGAGACAAAATGAATAAAAATATATAGAATGAACTCGAATGATTATACAAAACCGCGTAAGATAGGATACACTTTAATGATTATAAAAAACTGCGTAATTTCAAATTAGAAAAAAAAGATCGTTATTAATTCATACAGTGAAGAGATGATTATCTGACGGTGAAACTACTAATCATATCATAGAGACGCGAAAGGAGCTATTTAAGTCCTAATGGAATCCATTGCCTAAAGAAAAAAACATATAACGACCACTAATTTATAAGTAATATCACGTTTACTAAACAAAAATTTGCTTTTACACAATCGATAAATTTGAATACCTTTCTGTACTAAGAACATTTGTGTTCATCCGCGGCACTAACTTTTTGACAATATCAAGACTTCTTGTCGAGGAACAGTTACTGTTAGGTGTGGTTTTAACGGAAGCTTTTGAAATATGGCATTTTCATCTGGACATAATAAACTTCATTTAAAAAATATTGTTTTGGTTGATCTGCTTAATACAAAAAAAAAAATGCAGAGTTTTCCAATGTTTCAATACTGCGAAGATACATCAGATAAAACAATGATGTCACAGGCTAGTGATTACAGTAGTAACTACTTGGACCAGTCAACCACCGATGCTCCTAATCCGTATGATAATGTTCTACTAGGTTTGAACATTGATTAAGAATAACTACAAACACTCAAAGAGACCAAAAGACACCCAATAGTTCACAAAATAAAACAGTGAAAACTAAAGACCGAGCTAAGCCATACTTGCAACACGAAGTCAGACATACTGAGATCGTGTATGATATCATTAATTAGATAGGGTCAATATTCACTGTATTCATAAATTGAAAGACTATAAAGGTAAATCTGTCAAATCCTATTTAAAATTGAATATTTAAGAGTCTATATCATATACCAAGAATATCTTGAAACAGTTTTATTTATTTCCTTCAGATCAAAATGCTGCTATCTGATAAAATTACATATCATATACTGCCACGTTGGTCTGTGATACTATAAATTTCAGTAAAGATTGAAAGACTTTTAAAATAGCCTATGTGTAAATAAACTAATCAAACAAAACAAGGATTGAGATTCAATATTTGATCGGATCTTAAAAGACTCACAAGCTTAAACAAACAAACGTTAAAAGGTGTAAAAGAAATTTGCTTCAAGATATACAAACGTACCGGTGTAAAGATGGGACGAGTTTAATTCTCAATAAGTTCTTTAGTTAAAACAAAATTGTATTGCCATTCTACAGTGAAGAGCATAATAAATCTGAACATATATAAAAGAAGATGTGGTATGATTGCCAAAGAGACAGATCGCTACAAGAGACCAAATGACATAGAAATTTACAACTTTAGGTCATCGTACGGCCTTCAACAATGAGCAAAGTCCATACCGCATAGTCGGTTATAAAAGGCCTTAAAATGACAATGTAAAACAATTCGAACAAGAAAACTAATGGCATTATTTATGTATAAAAAATAAAGGAAAAAAAAGTTCTTTATTAAAATTTAATTTTCAACAAACAAAAAAAAAAACACATCTGGTTTTCCGCGATAAGCCTGTCATGTAAAAAAGAAAACAACATACATGTAGCTGCCCGCGTTCTAAAACTAAATTGATACAAGTAACTTACAAAATTACTAGCATTTTTCATCGCCGCAACAATTTATTTGATCCTTGCTTCATGAAACTGTGTTGATATGACTGTTGTAATTGGATAATGATGTCTAACGTTTATATCCAGATTAATGAGTAAGTTTTATGTCACATAGCAAATGAGACGAACGCATGGCGTATAAAAGCTGAACGAAACGGAAAAGAGTATCCCACTTTAATGGTGTCGTTAAAATAGGATGCAAATCAAGCAAGTCTTTGCAGATAATAGTATGTGTTTACGGTATATAAGTCAAATAATGTATATTCTAATGTTTTTATGTCGTATAACACACTAAGAAGTATCAAAATTGCCCAAAAATTACCTACACATGTGCATTATCTATAACTTAAAGCTATTTGAATAACATAAAAGAAAAGGGAAATTTTTCGAGTCCGTGTACATTTCATTAAAAAGATAAAATGTATATTTTTGGAATAACTGAAATCTTAAACGTTTCTATGTCACGTGTTCTACAAATAGGTTCAAGCAACAGTAGCATACCGCTGTTCGAAATTCATAAATCGATTGATAAAAAAAACCAAATCCGGTTACAAACTAAAAATGAGGGAAACACATCAAATATATTAGAAGAACTACGACACAACAGAAACACAACATTAAAATGTAACACACACAGAAACTAACTATAATATAAGAATGGCCAATTTTCTGACTTGGTACAGGACATTTTAAGAACAAAAATGGTAGGTTGAACCAGACACACTTAATTTACACGGATTACTTGTGTTTCTATTCTAATTTAACGAAAAGGATATTTTACAAATACATTGATATTGAACCCCCAAAAATGCAATCATGACAAGTATTTGATTCTATTCTTTCTATTAAAGATTACTTTTTGATAAATAATCTGGAAATAATTTGCAGAAGTAATAGTACATAATTATATAAATGCCAGCATCACGATTGGATCTTAACCAATACTGATTAATGGGTACTATAAATGATCATAAATGATTTAAACGGAAGAACTTGAATTATTATACAAAACCGAGTAAAATATGATGTACTTGAAAGAGTATACAAAACTGCGTAAAATATTATGAACTTGAACGATTATAAAAAAACTGCGTAATTTCAAATTAGAAAAAAATCGATGTTAATTCATACACAACAGAGATCATTATATGATGGTAAAACTACTAATCACACCACAGAGAAGCGGAAGGTGATATTTAAATCCTAATGGATTCCATCGCTCAAAGATGAAATATATTAGGACAACCAATTTATAAGTAATATCAATTTTACGATAAAAATTATCCTTTAACGCAATCGACAAATTGGAATACCTTTCTGTACTCAAAACATTTGTATTCATCCGCGGCTTTAACTTTGTGATGAAATCAGAATTCTTGTTAAAATTGTTAAGATTTGTGCTATTAGAAGTACATACTCCATAACTTTGCTATAACATTTACAGTTTGTAAAGATGGACAGCTATAAAAACCATTTTTCTTTGTTGTTTATGTTGTTTCTGTATATATACAGATTTTCTGTCATTATCAAATACTTGTCCTTTCTTTTCTTTGATAAATGGTACGAACGTTCATATATTCAGGAAATATATTGCCACTTCCACACCTCTCTGTCGTACGATTCACACATAGAACGCATTGCGACATGTATTGTTATTCCTCAAAAATAGGCGTAAAATTGACCATTTGAACTAAATTTCAAAATCAAATGTATAGTTTCAGTAATTATAATTCAAGGTGTAACTTAGCCCTTGTTAGGGATTTAGCGTAATTCAGCACTGTATGCAGAATGGTATTCGATCAATATTTAATTACTGACATTGATATAAAATTTTCTTCTTTCATTAAACCACTCTGAATATTTTCTGATAAATAGACACGATTTCTATTTTTTTCTGAATAATACTTTTGATGAAGATAGTAAATACTTGTTTAGATTACAATATTTCATACTTTTAGCTGCTGTAAACGGATAAGACACGAAGGCGTAATAGTAAATTCCCTATTGACAGACAAAATTAGATTTCATAGAATCATAGTCCTTACATTTACAGAGAAATACAAAAAGTTTGAACTACAAGGCACATTTTGAAAACAAATAAATCGTTTAAGTTTCAGTTTGTTTTTATGCCCCAATTATTAGCATAATGTTTTCTGGTCTGTGCGTCGGTTTTTCCATTTTTTCGTTCGTTCCTCCGTCCGTCCGTTCGCCTGTCTGTCTCGCTTCATGTTAAAGTTTTTGTTCGAGGTAGTTTTTGTATGAAGTTGAAGTCCAATCAACTTGAAACTTAGTAATCATGTTCCCTATGATATGATCTTTCTAATTTTAATGCCAAATTAGATATTCTATTCCATTTTCACGTTCAAATGAACATAGAAAATGATAGTACGGATGGGGCATCCGTGTACTTAGGCTATATTCTTGTTTGTATTTAAGAAATAATTCATGAAAGCCATTGACCGCAAAATTCTAATATCACGGCCCATGCCATGTGTAAATTTCCAACAATCAATGGCTTCCATGAATTATTTCGATTCTTATAGGACAAATACAATACGGTCATTAAAATACTGAAGCGAGGGTTGATTTGGTGTGTGTGTGGCTGATCTTTTTTACTCCCTGTTAGATAAAGCTCAAATATCATATAATCTGTAGCTTGCATGGGTTGTTTCGTGAATAACCGCTAGAAAAAAAACCCTGTTTAATTCTTCTAATTCTCAAACCCTACATTTGCCATTTTTAATTTACACAACTTTCTCGTAAATTTCCGTCAAATCCAAAGTTGACATTCGTTACTAAGGAGCCGCCATGTTGACTTGCTGAAATTAGTAAATATGCAAATAATACAATAGACTAGAAAATAAAACAAAACAAACCCTACCTCAAAAAACAGTTTTAATACAATATCATACGAATTTCGTTGGTTGTAGCAACAGAACACTTTCAACTTTAACGGTTTCATTTGTATGACGTCATGTTTTGAAATGACTTAAATGTGTCAAAAAAAATAATAGACTTTCGCGGAATTTTATTTTATTTTTATTTTGTTGATTTCTCCGAGCTCTTGTGCATTACTTCTTTTTATTATGCATCCTAATACGAATAATAGTAATTTTGTCTTTTTGTAATTGCACTTTTTAAAACAATAAAATCAGCAAAGGGTCTGCAAATAGGTTCCAATACATGTAGATTTACATGGGAAGTATATTTTAACAGCCATTATTATGTATATCTCTGAGTCTGCGCTAAGTATAGATATATCGAGAATTTTATCACAGTGTTGTTTACAAAGCGAAAGAAGCACGTCATATATGAATTTTGTTTAGATCAGTTGGTTGATATATGAAACCCATATGTGTTCTTTTTGACAGAATACAAACGTAAAATGTCCTTTTTTTCTAAATTGTTCTAATTATTTTATACATATCCAGACAAGAATATAAGTATAATATACAAATGATACTGTTTAACGTTTGTATAACTCGGAAAGACAGTGTCAAATCACCATGCTAGCTTCCTTAATTTAATATCCTGATGCTTTATATATATATATATATATATGTTGTAACTGTTATACCGGTCCAGCAGATGTTCTATAATACATCAAGCGTCTTTGATTTCCATTGCGCAGATGGTAAGAATTTTCAGCCATTTTAATTGTGCTCTACTTATTGAAACTTTCTGTGTTTGAAGGGGCATTTCCCGTTTTTTTTTAATTTTCACGACAACAGGTTTACTTTGATAAATAGCATTGTAAGCTTCTGATGACCTTGTGTCTGATAAAAAAAAGTCACAGTAATAACCGTGTTTAGATATCTTTTATGTTATTAAACATCAATGAGTTGTGCACTAGTACATGCTATTTCATTTTTGATTAAAGTGGCTCGATATTAAATTTCTAACATGTATTTCTGTTATCTCTTAAAGTCCTTTTTTGAATTCAAAGTTATAGACAATTTTACAAATTCTGTTATAGAAATTGAAACAAACGGTTACTTCTAATATATATCTTTATAATCCATTTTAATCCTAGCATATAGTATGATGAGTTTAAAACTATCTCCCCCTCCTTTTTATAGCGTCTTTGATAGTTTATTTGTAAGTTTGTTTGATATTCTAAGTTAAAAATGTTGTACACCTGTAATGTTTATTAATTGTATAATATATTGCAGTTTCAGTTGCCGCCACCAAATTTATTGTCACGTTAGTATGTTTCCTCCGTTTGGGTTGGTAAGCCGATTTTGTCACTACTAGTAAAACGGAACAATGACCAACTGTCGTTCGAGTGGTAGGTTTAGCTAGCTATAAACCAGGTTTTTCATCGAAAAAGTCTGTCTAATTAGTTATCAAAGGTACCAGGATTATAATTTAGTACACCAGACGCGCGTTTCGTTTACATAAGACTCATCAGTGACGCTCATGTCAAAATTGTTATGAAGCCAATTCAGTATAATTGCAGTTGTATTTCGTTAGTTCCGTTGGTTGATGGCTTTACATTTTGTCACTTTTTAAGGACTTTTCAAAAACTCATTTGCATGTTTATCAGATAAGTTGATTAAAGCAATAATTAAACAGATGCAATGAAGATTATGTTGACCAATCAGGAAAGACATTAATTAAAGTTTTACAGATTACCTTCAACACATCTACCATCCAGAACTTAAGATGATCAACATCTATGAACTCTTTAAGTGCAGAAAATAAATTACCGATAAACAATATATTTTTATCTTATCAATTTGACGGCAGGACTTTTAAACAAAATCTTCATTAACGAATCGTTGTGTGAGTGTTATAATGAAGTAACTGTATTTTTTTTTCTAAATGTCGGCAAAATGGATATAAAGTTTAAATTCGCAAAATCATATAGGGTGCATTTCTTTCTTACACAAACGATGCAAACGGCTCAGCGCGCGCATGTTTTGGTCATTTGTTTCTAACATACGTTTGCAAAGTTAACATAAACTTTGACAAACTCTGCAGTCGCTAGAAATGCGTCTACAGTTTGTCGTACATGATTTGTTAGTACACACGCTATATTTGTTTCTAATTTTAACCTGATTAAACGTTGTATTTGTTTCTACTTTTGTAAAAAAAAGTCTGTTTACTAACAATATTTGCATGCATTATTGAAAGTTCAAAGAGGGTCAGTAAACACTGATTAAACGATGTATTTGTATTTACTTTTGTAGCGTTTAGAAAACAACATTAAACACCGCACAAAAGTTTGGTTAGAAAGAAATGCACTCTTAATTATCAACTGCGATATATAACATAATGTAGCTATATGAGTCAACTTTACGGACTTGTACTCTTTGTTTCATTTTATCTATATTAAAACACCTTTAATAGATAAGGCACTTCCTTGTCTGGAGATGTAATAAAACAAAAGTTATAGAAATGATGTTCTATATTTCTATTTTAGATAGACTGCTGAATATCCTGTGAACTTCCTGCATCCAACTAAATGCCTACGCTATCGTGGTCAATAGAACGTGTGGAGATAGATCAAGGCAATAGACATTTCTGTAGTCAGTAATTCCAATGTGAATTGCATAATTGACATGACGTTGATAGCGACAAAAAGGTAAAAGTAAAGCTAAAAAAAGTCCTAGGGACAACACTAAGCTTCAAGTATGTGGACATTAAATTCTAAATGTTTGAAATAGAATAAAGTATGAAGATACAAAGAGGTCAATCGAAAATGTCTACATACCACCATATAAAAGACAACAGTCTAACACGTCACACAGAAATTAAAAAATTGTCTAAAAGGAACTAAACAAAAGCTGAAAACAACATAATGAGTTACTTACTTGACAGTTGTTCCTGTTCTGCTAGTGAATCCTTGGGACTGGTTGTTATCAACACATTTCATGAATCATCTTTAACAAAACTAAATCATGGTGATTTTTGTAAAACTTTCGCAGACCTATTAAATTCGATTATTTGCATTATGAAAATGTGTATAACAACTGCAATATATTAACCGATCAAAAAATATTTAAAAAAAATATGTGATAAAATTGAGAATTGAAATGTGGAATCTGTCATAGAGACAACAACCCTACCTAAGAGCAGATGCTTCAGCTGGCTCCTTAACAAAAATGTGTATTTGTTAAGTGACATCTGACCTCATACCAAACTCCGAAATATATAAATGAACTAAAATTAAAATCATACAAGACTAAAAAAGGCCAAAGCCCCTGACTTGGGACAGGCACAAACATGCAGCAGGTTAAACATGGTTTTGATATCTCAACTCTCCCCTATACATCTAGCCAATGTACGCACAGTAAAACTCAGTTGAAACGAAATCCGAGTCCGATGTCAGAATAGGTAACAAAGGAAACTAAATAAAATGACAATGTTTCATAGATTAACAAAGAACTACTAGCCGTAACTGACATACCAGCTCCATACCTCATTTTATAAGATTATTTTTTAACCATATGGTTTTAGAATGAATGTGTTTATATTCGATGCAAAGACCCTATAAGTTAATCAATAATAAAGCCAAACCATGTTAATTAAAAGATACGCGACTTGTTAGAAATCAGAGTAAAGAAACGCAATGTTTCTTTTGTGTTTTTACTGATATTCTATAAAGCTAATTATCATCATATGACTTTCTAACAAGTGTTTCTGATATGTCTTTTCTGTTGATGTATAAAACGTTTATGAGGTGCAACAAACGATATCTAGAATGTAGACGGCATGATTTCGTATCAACAGGTTACATTTGTAACTACAATTTACTTTCAGACATCTTACTGTAATTAAGATCATTGTTTGATACGGTACAATATTGTTCATTTTTGTTTTGTTAATATAATTATAGCTTTAATTGAGATTTGGTTGCTTTTTCTTTCTTGAATGTTTTGTTACATGCATGTACCGTTTGTTGATCCTTAGATCCAGATAAATAGAAAAGAATTACATCTAGAACACGTTAAATTAAAACCAGCCACATATAATTTGCCTGTCCTTGGGTTTGAAATTTTTAGTGGATTTTCTTATGACGTATCTAAAACATTTTTTTGTAATCTTGAGAGTGGTTTGTAATGTTCCGAGGTGTTTATTATATACAGTATACAGTACTCATACTTACAAAAGCCGTTTTAGGTCTCTAACAAATTACTTTCAACTACAAAAAAACTCTTTAGGACCGTTATCAAATTTATGTGTTGCGTGCAACTTTGTTAGATTTATTGGTGTGATTGTTTAAATTTTTAAATCAGTTGTATTGAACGTCTCCTTGATCTCGAAGACTGCTGGTGGGCGTTTCGTCTCCGAAGGTATCACCAGCCAAGTAAACAGTACTTCGTTGTTGACATGAATATCAATTATAAGGTCATTTTTATAAATCAACTGTTTTTCAAGTATATGAATTATTCGAAATTCTAAGGATTTTCGTATCCAAGGCATAGATTACCTGAGAAGTGTTTGGCACAACTTATTGGAATTTGGGTCCTCAATACTCTTCAATTCTATACTTGTTTGGTTAACTATTTGATATTAGCGTCACTGATGAGTCTTGCGTATCAAATTATAAGCCTAGTACCTTTGATAACTATAAACAACTGTTATAAAATTGGGAGTTAAACCATTTCCCCCGGAAATGCGGTACCAAGACAGAATGTGACAGTTGTTTCTACTCTTTCTGTTGGTTTATTTTGTGAGATTTTATGAACTTCTTGATTTATATATGAGTTTGATATTTTTGTTATACGTTTTTTATAGTTCAGTTTAATGTATAACATTTTTTTATAGACGCTAAACGAAATAGATCTGTATCACCACGTGTTTATTGTTGAAGACTGTACATCGACCTCTAGATGTCCTTGGTTATTTGTGTCGTTGTCGCATACCCACATCAACCTTTATGTCATTGATGATATGTTGTCAGAACATATACTGTGGATTCATTTATTTTCGTGGGTACCAATTTTCGTGGTTTGAGAAAAACTTACATATTCGTGGATATTTAAATTCGTGGTTCTGGCAAAGTCTACACTCATTCCTTTACAAAATTTGTATTTCGTTGAACATTTGAATTCGTGGTTCTCCTGTACCCACGAAATCCACGAAAATTGGTATCCAACGAATATTAATGAATTCACAGTAATGTAAATTACATAATGTAAATCTATAGATTTCGTTTAGCAACATGTTGATTTATACATACCAAAAAAATCCTATTCATATTGAGGAAACATCCAGAATTTAGCGCTAACTTATTTAATTAATGAACAGGATATTATTTAACATCGTACAACACGTAACTGCTTTTATTAGATGGTTAAAAGGAAGTAAATACTTAAATATAACAATTTGGGAATGTGCGTTTTTATAATAGAAAATCTGTTAAAATAGATACAAGGTTCGTAGGATATTTCATCTATAATCGCATTGTCTACGGTAGTGACTGTACTCCGTAAATTTCGTAAATAAACGAACAAACGAATGCCTATGAATATTTTACCAACACAATTGAAAATAACATAAATAGTCTTTAAATTTGGTTTCTTTATTTAGTACTGTTTTTCGTTGTTATAACTTCCCTTTTTTCAAGACGGTCAGCGGACAAATGATCTTTTATTATTGTTCTGTAAACTAGACACTGTGTGGGTATCAAATCGTGTTGTAATAAGATTTCTATTTCTCGTCATTTGATTTAAATTCTCACTAAATCAATTTAAAAAAGTCAATTGTAGCACAAAGGACACAGTTTGTCTAATTCAGAAATGCATCTTCCCATTAAATTTTTTATTCTAAGTAAAGAAAAAGACAAATCAACATCTTATTTTGTTTTAGAAATATTTCCCGAAAACCCGGATGATATCATTTATATTAACTATGTATACGCTTTTTTGTATCATAGAATTTCTGTTTGCAATGTTAAATTCTAAATGAACAGTAAAGACCAAAACGTGATTTAATTTCATTTCTAGTTTAGTTTCCATAATTAGTTTCAGAAATAAAAATCAAGAAGCAAACGTATAAAATTCTTCTTCTATGATAACACCATCAAGTGCATCAAGTGCAAGCTAACTCTGTTAGTGCGCTTCAATAGCGTACACATAAATCAGTTATAAATCATTCCATACAACTACTCTTAATATATTTTGTTTAAAGTTATATACAATATCAAACTCCCATCTGAAACAAAACTAAAAGGATTGTATCAAGAAAAATAATAAACGTACCGTTTCAAGCAAAAACAATGTTCCGACGTGCTTGCAATTAAAAAGTTAGTACTCGTTTTAAGTATTACAATGTTTTGCAAAGAATTGTCGCGATCTAATTAATTGAAACACTTTACACGAAAAGATAGTTTTTTTCATTGTGTCCTAAAATGATTGTAGATTTGTAAATATATTTTGTTTTCAAATTAAATTAGTAATTGTGGTATTTCACAGTGTCTAATTTGACAAAGCTTTCCGTAAAAGACATTTCTATGATTCTTACTCATATATTTCACCTGGCTACACATTGAGTTTAAAATTATTAAGTTATTTGACAACAGCGAATAGTTTTCTGTCATGCAACACATTATATTGTTTCGTGCGCTCAGTAAAAGTGATTTCTGCCTGTTGTTATAACTCATTATAATTTGTTTTGAAATTTATTTTCGTTCGTTATAATGATAAGTAATTGATTATGCCTTCGTTTGAGTATGCCTTAGTCATTGTATTTTCTATAAAATTGTTTTATCCCTGTGCACGTAGAGAATCTATGACGAGAGAACGGTTATGCAATAGTTATATAAAATTATGAAATGGCATTAACTGTGTTTAAGTATGGAAATATAACTATGAACAATGACCTTCTAATCTAGCTTGGCAAGAATAGCTGATCAAATTGATCAATCTCAAATCAACCAGCACAATATATTTGCCAAAATTCTAATATGAGGTTGCAAACAAGTTCTAGATAGGATGGCTTGATATTGGCTTTATAAATATTTTGATATGAGCGTCACTGATAAGTCTTGTATAGACGAAACGCGCGTCTGGCGTACTAAATTATAATCCTGGTACCGTTGATAACTATTTACTCAACCGGGTTGATGTCACTGCTGGTGGACGTTTCGTCCCCGAGGGTATCACCAACCCAGTAGTCAACACTTAAGCGTTTAAGTGTTGACATGAATATCAATAATGTGGTCATTTTTATAAATTTCCTATTTACAAAATTTTGAATTTTTCGAAAAACTAAGGATTTTCTTATCCCAGGCAAAAATTACCTTAGCCGTATTTGGTACAGATTTTTGGAATTGTGGATCCTCAATGCATTTCAACTTTGTACTTGTTTGGCTTTATATATATTTTGATATGAGCGTCACTGATGAGTCTTGTGTAGACGAAACGGGCGTATGGCGTACTTAATTATAATCCTGGTACCTTTGATAACTATTGATATCAAAAGAACTGTATTAATACGATACAAAAATGTTTGTGTGTGGAAGATAAACCAAATAATGAATTGTAGGAAAATATCTAAATTTCGAATTTCTATTTCATTTGGTCCCTTGTAGAGACAATAACAATCAAAACCAAGGAGTAAACAAAGACTCACAAAACCAAAGGATATTTAAAACAGTTATGAATAATAAATAAGAAACAACACGAACTTCACTAAAAACCGGGAGTGAAATCAGGTGCTCCGGAAGGGTAAGCGTTTCCTGCACCGTATACGGCACCCGTCATGTTATTTCTTTGTTCAGTTCGGTAATGATGGAAGGTTATTATGACTGAGGAAGATAATCAGATATGATTTCCAACACACTTTTAAATTTGTCATAATGGACAATCAGCTCATGATGAAAATTCTTCAGTGATGACCTTAATTTGATTGATTCATAGCCCTGTCTTTGTTGTCTCATGGATAATCACGTTACAACAGCAGTCTATATTCTTCATTTCTATCTAGTTTATTCTGTGCTATGAATTGTTTTCCCATTTTGTTATTTCGCGACATTTTATACAAATACAAATAAAATAAATATACAAATATTTTATTAGCACAAACTCATCAACAATAAATGGTTAAGGCTCATAGTATATCAATTACATAGTTGGTCAAACATAATAAGTATTGCAAATAATGACTATATTAATATGTAATGTTATAAACAATGATTATGAATTAGACGTCATATTGATAATTTTATAGAGTTTTATAGAGTTTCTGCAGGTTCAGACTGTCTGAAATGAAAGAGGATGTCAATTTTAGGATTGTGTATGAATTATTATTTAATAAAAAGATTATATTATTTTCATGTTTTTGTAATTTTGTAGGATCAACGATTATATTTGAAACTTTTTTGTAAAATATGGCCCTTTTAATTGAGTATTTTTCAAAATGTAAAAGAAAATGTTTTTCATTTTCAATTTGACCAGAATTACATACAGAGCAGTATCTCTCATTTCTGGGAATATATAGATGTCTCCCTCTTTCAATCATCAGTATATGAGCGCTTATACGTATCTTACATATTGCAGCTCTGTCACTGCTGTTTTTCAATATATCAACATAGGGTGGTCTTCTGCCCATAATGTAGACACTCTTGAAAAAGTCTAACTTTTTTTATTCAAATATATTTGCATTTTGAACTTGCAAACATTGGTCATTAATTCCTTGTTAAATAGAATTTAAATTACATTTAACATAATTAAAGTTATTGATGATATTATTAGTTACATAGTGTGCAAGTGACCTAATACGGTATATATGGGGTCAGTAAATTCCATATGGGGTGAGAGCGAAGCTCGAATCCCCATATGGAATTTACTGACCCCATATATACCGTTTTACGTCACCAGCACACTACGTAACGAATTTATCTTACCGACTATCTGAACGTGTGAAATTAAGACTAGTGATTCTCAAAATGAGCAAGTCTTCAATACTGTTACATTAAGAAAATACTTCCATTGATCCTACAAAAAACAGATGCCAACAATAACGACTTGTAAGGTTTAAATGTGTTTTATGAATTTATTTCAATCTTAATCATAAATTTCTTCGTCAGTTGGAACTTTTAAGAATTTTTCTCAGTACCGTTTTGTTTTTATGAAGGGACAATACACCATTACTAACCGTGTATGAAATAAGCCCCCGCCCCCTTCTTACCTAATATGGAATATAAAGGGACGTAACTCCACTACTAACCGTGTATGAGATAAGCCCCGCCTCCCTACTAACCTAATATCAAATATACACGGTTTGCACGCGGACGCATTTAACCAATCATATTCCTGGAAATGTATAGGAGGTAAGATAAAAGACATTCCAAGTCCATTCAAAAGACTCTTGAACTTTATGACCCAAGGGTTTGAATCTACAGATTTAGTGAATATATCATATACCAAAGAATTTTCCGACGAAACTATATGGTCTGGTAGTTGAATATAATATTTTATTTTTCAAGGGAATTCTATTAAGTTCGGCTCGACATCCATCTTTAGATGCCTTACATTGAACCCCTAATATATCTTTGATAAATTTAACATGAAGTTTTTCAAAGGGATCAGAGTCTTTAAAATGTGAATCCACCCCCAAATTTCACTACAATATATAAGAATGGGAGTAACTAAACAATCAAACAATTTTTCAAGAAGTCTACATGGGTTGTTGAGACCTATAGTTTTCTTTATCTTATAATATGCCTTCCTGGCTCTTTCCATTAGAGTATTCACAGCAAGGCAAAAAATTCCATTATACTTTAAAGCAATACCCATGTAACAATAATTTGTTACCGTTTCAAGATATGCATTATCATAGGTAAAATGGTGTAAAAATGTCTTGCCATTAAAATTAAATATCATAATTTTTGATTTATCAGTATTAACTTGTAGTGTCCATGATGAACAATATTCATGTAAAATATCAAGAGATTTTTGTAGATCCTCTTTGCTTTCAGATAGTAAAACAATATCATCTGCATATAAAAGAATATTCAAAGAGGTATCCCCAATTGCAACTGGATCCGTGTGTTTGTTATCAAGATTACCTACTTTATAGCTGAATATACGATATGTTGTCATTACTGATTGACGTAGAGTGGCATATAATTGCACAAATCTGCTTCAGTTGGATTTTCGTTACATCAAAAATTTTACTTTATGATATGATTGTTAGGCACGAAATGGTAGTAGCATATATAAGACTACACGAACGGGCAAAATTATACAAAATAGGGGCGAAAGATACCAGAGAGACAAAGAAACTCATAGATTAAAAGAAAATTGACAATGCCATGGCTAAAAAATAAAAAGACAAACAAATAGTTTACAAGACACAACATAAAAAGCTAAAGACTAAGCAAAATGAACTCAAACAAAATCTTGGAAGGGTTAGCAAATGTGGCACCCGTAATGTTATTTCAAACCCAGTAGGTCACATTCGTGAAAAGGGACGGGGATTGCTGTTACCATACAAGGAACATATCCAATATCATCCAGGGATGGGACCGGGGTAAATAAAAATGTAATGGTAATTAAATGTAATGCATTACAATTTTTCCATGTAATTGAATGTAATGTGTAATTGAGCATTTATTTAGTTACATGTAATGGTAAAATTAATAACAATGAAAAAAGCATGTAATGCTCAATTACTTTGGAATTACATTTGAATTACATGTACTTTTATGGTGTTAATGATGAGAAATTGCGGTAATATAAATATTAATTATTTGACATACAGAAATGTTTGCTTATAATGTTTGTCTTATAACTGAAAAAATGTGAGAATCATATATTGGTGTTGTTTGGCTTTTAAGAAAGATCTTTATCTAAATAGATTGATAACATGTATGTATAATTAAACAAATGTGTAAATCTTTCTTAGACAGTTCATTTAGAATTTTAAATCAATGCACAAAATCATTTTGTCAAATTAGTATACACAAAAGAATCCTAAAAATAAAAATTATCAGCTGTAAAAACAAACAGCAATCAATCACATTAAAATGTGTAATAACAGCCTAGGGACATGCCACTATTACATATATTTTATCTAATTAGCTATTACTTGATTTATTTCACTTGACTTGGCGGAGTTTAACCCGTTTGCTCATCATAGACCAGTCCACCTATAGATAGGTGTTTTGGGATAAACTCATCAATAGTGTTGAAGTATTCGTACTGACCACAGCTGAACGCTACTCACTAACTTTTTGGACAATCATAATGGAAATTCCAGATGAATTGAATGCCTTACTAGCAGCCATGAAGTTAACTGGAAAAGAACCTGCCTGGAAGTTCTCCGCAAGTTCTGACCAGGTGTCAGTACAACTGACGTGGACCAAGACAAAGGCTATGGAACCAGAGCCATCCTCTAGTAAATCCAAGCCGGCCCTGAAGAGCAAGCCACCCTCCACCAGGAGAAGAGACGCAAAGCGCTTTGACCAGTGGAAGGCAACAAAAACAGCTGTGATACCTGCTGAGCAAGTCCAACAAACTACCAACACACAAACAGAGGCAAGAGACAGCGTAGTTGGACATGTACTAACACCAACTTAGTACAAAGGGGAACCAGTTGGGGTTGAAGTCAATAGGGATATTGTCACCAGTCCCAACAACCCCAACAAGGCCTGCCACCGCCTGGTATTTTACACCTCCACCAATGACAGAGGCAAGCGCAGTAGGATCGACTATGAAGATGGGTTTGACATCGACCACCCAGAACTACTGCGCACACCACCGCACACATCGCCCGTCTACAATGAACAATCCAAAGAGGCAATACAATCAGCCATACAAGCAGCACGTCCTGATACTTCGTTCCAGCAAGACCAACGCAGTCGGAGTAAAATGAAGGCAAAAAGACCGACAGACTCCAGTCTATAGAATAGGTTGCTACAGTCCGCGATATCCAGACAGGATAGTCGGACTCTAAACACCCATACATCATCATCTCATCAAAAGTGCCCAGTTATGGTCATTGATCCGGTTAAAATATATAAACACTTAGTATATGTGTATTCAATAGAGTAAATAATGAGAAACAGCCGTTGATTTTCTTGTAAAGCAAAGTTTAAAAACATGGTAAATTTACCATATTTTGGAATTTGTGGATATACAAGTAAAACTATGACGACGGCAGTTGCATAATATCCATAGGTCGTTATTCAGTAACGCTTTGAATATCTTTGGGAGGGGGTGGTTCACGGGGGATAAATAGCAAACAGAATTTGATCATATTTAAGGAAGAAAAAATAAGGGTAGATATTTATTATTTGTATATATATATATAAAGTGCCTAGAAAATCAACCTAACGATGTTAGAGTAGATTTGATTCGTAACTTCCTCCCCGGCGCCGGGGCTGGAACCTGTCCTTTTTATTTCTAACTTCTACGACAACTATATATATATATATTTTAAAGTCACGTTTAAAAAAAACTCAGTCAGAAAAGTTTCAAGCAAAATAATAAAATCGCCGATACTTTAAAATACTTTTCTTCATCATATATAAATGATAAAAGTCTTAAACTATTTAAGCTATCCCATAGAGTACACTTAGTTCATTGTATATCTGTTTTGTGACACTGATAGGTGATTAGAAATCAGTAATAATTATTACGGTAATCATACGTATCCCACACATCTTCGAATAGACTGTCCTTATGCAAATTGCAACCTAAGCTCCGCCCGATCAGTTGAAATAACATTGGTAATAAATTTTGCTAATATTTAGACAGTATGCATTGTTTGCACTAAAATTATTTTCAATCTAGTAACAAAGCATATTTTTGAATAATTGCAAAATAAACAAACATGGACAAAATTTAATTTACTTATATTTTATTAATTTATATTATGTTTAATTAAATGGCTTCATTTCTGAATTGTCTTAATACCAGTTAGTGTATTTGCAAGTGAAAAGGAACACATTCCCTATTCCATCAACACATCTTATGGTTGAGCAATACTTGCCACATCAGCTCCTGCCAAAACAAAGTGTTCGGACCAGAGGGATGCAGACTAAATGACAAAACCTTAAAAAAATACTAATGATGATTCAATGCAATGCTAAAACTATGTTGTAAGCTTTGATGAATACTTTACACATGCTATATATTGTTTTAAAAAGTTCTGAAGAAATGTAATGTGTAATCTAATTAATTACATTTCAAAAACTGTGTAACGTGTAATTAGTGTAATTGATCATTTTTGCAATGTACTGTGTAATTTAATTCTGATATCATCTGTGAAGCGGATATTCGATAACGGTTAACCAACTCGTGATGGCGTACGTAAAATTCACGAAGGGATAATTTAAATTTCACCATTTGGAAGTCTTGGTTTAATAGTTCATTTTGAGCAGTAATCATTTATCAAGGAAATCATGATAGGAAATACAAGCCCGGGAATATCGTATCAATTGAGAGATAAATACTTCGTATGCAGGCACTGCTTGACAGATGCTACAAAATGTACATAGAAATGGAAAATTCATAGTTGGGAAGCTGAAATCATCTCTTTTATCGTTAAGTTTTGTTCTTTACCGACCCTCACTGTCATTTCTAGATGTAAGGCAAGATATGAGACAGACTTAACTGTATCTTTTATGTGCGTTATTACTAGTGCGATCGGATATATGCGTTCAACATAGTCACACATTTTTAATTACATTTGTATTAGTCACATCATCATTATCTACAGCTATATAGCGGAAAGTAAAGTGTAAGGATATTGCTAATTTCTTATCTTTCTTCCTGGGAAATTCCTGAATGAAGTCAGCCTCGTGATAATAAAGGAACAAAGCGGCAAGCAGAGGGACACAATTGGTCGCCAATGGAGCAAAACGCGCGTTTAGAATAAGATTATGAAAGGAAAACAAAAAGAGTGATTCAACTGTTTTATTAATTATCCTTTCTTACGCGCAGATATCTACAAAGTAACAGACACTAATGTCTATCAAAACTATAGAAAATTGTAAATCTTGTAATTATGTAAGATTGACGTTATATCATCTATGACCCAGTTGACACTTCTGAGATAGTTTGTCACGTCCTTGATTACAAATCAGTTGATTATCATCAACCGTATATCCATTTGCACAGCATTTCATGGCAACATTAACAGTTCCTGTCAATAAAAGTAGCTGCATATAATTATCTATTTGTTGATTTATTAGTCTTATAGTCTACTGCTTAATTAAAACTATCATAGTTGGACTCAGTGACCTGCAATGACTTATGTTATGAAATGGAAGTGAAACGTGTATTACGTACATAAACGAAAAGATATGACATATATATTATCTAATCCTTTACTCATTGTGATCAAATACGAGCTGAAGGCATTAAAAAATTATCGCAGACAGTAAAAATGCAGTTTTCTATAATTGAAATCAAATCTGTAAAACATTCCGCAAAACAAGTGTTGGTTACTGAGATTCAGGGCAACCCTAGACCAGGGTTTTGGTTCTTTTTTGCGTGTCTTCCAAAAGTAACAAAATCATTGTATAACGTCTAGCATAAGGTCAAGCGTTTTGAAAAGGGTGAAACAACTTTATTCGATTGAGTATATAAAGCGTCATGCATTAGTAATTTTAAAATGCATAACTGTTATTTATTTCGTGCCAATACCAGTCACTAGGACGCTTAAGAATTATGTACCAGTGTGTTGATTCAATGCTAACCATATGGAAATGTTAAAGAAAATCCACAGTCTTGTACCTTGTACTCTCATGTTTGGCAATTAGGTGCTTGATAGATAGATGATTACTCCATGCAGTTCTAACAATGATTTCAATTTAACAAGATTGTAAATTTAGATATTGGTTAAAAAAAACAACCTAAATATTGATCCAATTCAAGTACACCTTTTTAGATGCGGTCGACTTAAGCGACTCAGCACGAGTATTTTTGTTTTGCATATAAAGATTGTAAAGATTGTAAAGGACTTTGTGCACACAATACTAGCACATCATTATAAAACAAGTGAATAATCTATGTTAAATTTTATAGCCCAAATCTCTGTATCAAAGTGTTGATTTTCTACAAAAATCTTGGTTTTATTTGCCACAGAATCCCCTTTCGCTATTAGATGTAATGAAACAATGAATAATAATGCTTTGCAGCAAGCTTCTCCTTGATATATGTAAAAAAAATAAGCCATCTCTATTATGCATTATCATTGCTGATTGGATACTATTTCATTTTGAAAATCTCGTAATTAACAGGACAACAGAAGAGTTCATAAACCTTAACGTTTTTCGGGGGAACATTTGTAGCTTTATCGTCTAAAGTTTTCGTTAACCTCTATAAGGAAGTAATCTTGGTATTCTACACTACACCGCATTTATAACAATAAATATGCATCAAATCAGCTTGGAGTTTCCTTTGTACGCACTTTTCGGATTCCTACCATCAGTTAAGTTATTTTTAATAATAATTATATTACCGAATGATATTCAATTCAGCCAGAGACATATACAAATTGTATTATATATGTCTGGTTCAGCGTATGTCTTCATTGCAAATTGTGAGAGTCAATTTTTATTAGATGAGACATGTGTTTTCTTTTCTGCTAATAATAATTAATTAAATGTACATTTATGGAACGCCGGAACTGTCTTATAGTTTAAATAGTTAATGTGTTCTGTCGCTTTGTCTTTACGTCCTGTCGTTTCTTCTTTATGTTATGTGCAAATGTCTGTATTTCATGACACGGCATCTTTGTGTTATGTCACATTAGTTATTTGTTTGGTCAAACAGTAGTAAGATTTGCCATTGCTAATCTTTGTTGTGTACAATAGGCATAACATCATGCTTTAACTACTATATATTCTCTGAATACTTCGAAACCTTATGATTAACCACCTATACATTCTCTTATATTTTATCTATGTTGTGTCTATTCTTCTTTTTCGTAAATAAAGGCAACAGTAGTATTCCGCTGTTCAAACTCATAAATCAATGGACAAAAAACAAAATCGGGATAACAAACTAAAACTGACGGAAACGCATAAATATAAGAGGAGAACAACGCCACAACACTACAATGTAACTAACACACACAGAAACGGACCAAGCATCAGACAAAATCCCACGAGAATAACAAAAATAACATCAAAACCAAATACATGAATTTGGGATAGACAAGTACCCTGACACGTCTTATCGCAATGTCAATTTACACTTAAAAATAAGAGAAAACAAACGACGCAACGTTAAATTGTAACACACACAGAAACGAACTATAATATAACAATGGCCATATTCCTGACTTGGTACAGGACATTTTTAAAGGAAAAAATGGTGGGTTGAACCTGGTTTTGTGGCATGCCAAACCTCGCACTTTAATGGTAATGTTAAATATAACATAGAAATGACAACATAATATTACAGGACTACAATACAAATAAATAGGAAAACGTATTAGACAAAGAAACACATGATTAATGAATAACAAAAAGCATCAGGTTTAAAATTTAATACGCCAAAAAAACGCCTCGTCCACACAAGACTCACCAGTGACGCCCAGATATAAAAGATCGAAATCGAAAAAAAGTACAAAGTTGTACAGCACTGAAGATCAAAAGTTGAAAAAGGTTGTGTCAAATACGGCTAAGTTTGTATGCTTGGGATAAGACCATCCTAATTATTTAGAACAATTAATGCTATTGCAAACAGTAAATTTTATCAAATGAATATAACAGATATACATAATGAAACTGAAGTATTAACTCATTACATAAAACAAACACGAATACATAATGAATGACCAACACAGAATAGACACACCCGACTCAGTCCAGGCCTCAACGCAGTAAATTATGAAAATGACATCACATACGACGGTGAAAAGGCATTAAAAATTACGTCACATACGATGGTGAAAAGGCATTAAAAATTTGAACATATGGAATTTCTGAAACAGCAGAAAAATTACGTCACATATGAAAAACTATATCTCAAAAGTAAGATAGAATTAGGATTGATTAAAGATTAAAATAGAACTAAATACTGATATTGCATTTAAACACAATGCATATTGCAATACTTATTAATAGCAATTAACCATTATATGTATACGTGCAGTTTGTTATGAATCCAACTTCAAACTTAAATTATCGTACAGATTATGTTGACCAAAATTAAATCTAATAAATGACGGCGGTGATTAATTTTTGTTTCCATAACACATAAATATAATAGAAAAGACGTCAACACATTTGACAAAATCCGATGAGAATTACAAATATAACATTAAACATTTAAACTAAATACATGAGTTTGGGATAGACAAGTACCGTAATACGTCTTATAGTAATACGAATTCACACTCAGCAAAACAGTCACAATCGGGAATAAGTCACGTTTGGTAATTAAAAGATTAGACGACATAATGACAAACCACAATCTACCATGTGGTAAAAATGTCCTTAGCTAGTTTGGTTAAACACACATCGTATGGATCCACCAATTCGTGATGGTGTCCATAAAATTTACGGAGTGTCAATTTTAATCTGTACTCCTCATAACTTTGTTGGAGAAGTTTCTGCGTAAGTAGCACACTCCTGTATATGAAGTCCGTATAGTGTGAACAAGCACGTGAATAACGTAAGTCAGTTAAAAATTGTGTCCTATCTCAAATGTAATTGTTATGCCGAATGTTCTAAAGGTTTTGTTTTGATACACCTTTGTTCTATGTATACCTCATGATATAGTCTTTTGGCGTTATGTTATGTTTATATATATGTATCTCCAGTGAAGAACACAACACATCATGGTATAGTTCCTATGCGTTTTGCCGAACAATTGATACTCTCTGTGAGCATTCATTACGTCATGTGCAAATGCCTTTTACATTATGTGCAAGCAACTTATACGTTTTGTGCAAACCTCGTTTACCTTATGTGCAAACATCGTTCCCCATATGTGCAAACATCGTTTACCCTATGTGCAAACATAGTTTACCTTATGTGCAAACACCTATTGCGTTATGTGCAAATACCGTTTAAGTTATGTAGAATAACTACATCATTATGTACGAACACTATTACATTATGTGCAAATACCGCTTACATTATGTGCGAACACCGATTACGCTATGTGCAAATGCCTATTACATTATGTCCAAACATCTATGACGTTAGGTGCATACACCTATTACGTTATGTGCAAACACCAATTACGTTATGTATAAACACCAATTACGTTATGTGCAAACATCTATTACGTTCTGGTAAACGTTTTTTTTGACACAGATTAAAACAAAACGCATCAATGATATACATTTTGAAAATTAAGAAAATTATAAAACAACTTAGTGTAACTTTCTAAAAAGCTCTGAACTACTTCGCTGTATTCTTTTTCAAGGTAATATCCATTGGATGCTGGATGTGAACTGAAGGTTATATGTGCATCGGGTTGTTGATTTAGTTTTGGAAATGTAGTATTTTTATATATTGATTGATATAAATACATTATATAAATATTTAGTTTTTGTTCTACTTAAAGAGTGTGCGTTATACATCCAATTTTTTTTATATTTTGTTCACTTTACTTGTTGAAAATAAAAATATTTACAAATATATAGACACGATTCTCGAGGTGTGTCTCTCTGGAGGTGTGCCTAGAATGACAAAAGTCATAAAATACATTTAATGCATGTTTGAAAACATTGTACAGGAAAATTCTTTAGCAAACAAATCGTGCATATTGCAGATTAGCAATGCAAGTAAAGACGTATTAATGATTGATATTTCAATTTTAAATTTCAGTGTGTAATATATGCATGATAAAACGACCATGAATTAATAACATTTGATCTGAAATGTAATGACGTTACGCGCGATGTTCGTACATATAAGCGTAACACAACGTAGAGAATATTTCGTAACGTTCAAACCAAAAATTCGACTGAAACGTTTTTTTTTGGAAAGTGCGACATTCTTGTAAGACTCCGAAAAATCGATGGTACTTTTTAACTACTTATCAAAAATTGATGTATTTTAGTTTTTTTTAAAATTAAGAAAAATAACATTTTAAAACATCATAAAATACTACCATTATAAGAGCAATGATAAGCAAACGATTGACGTACATTTGAGTTGAGTTCGTTTTTACGTAAAAAAATTGCGGTGCGACAACATTGTTAGCCTTTGAAAAATCGCTCATAAATTACCATATATCATTTTTCAGGATATTCGTCTTTAAATTCATAAAATTAAGCAAATTAACATTCATGTAGTAAATACAAATACTAAACTTTTTTTCATTTTAGATGAATGTTTTTTGATTCTCAAATCTGGAATCCCATTTTTCCCCCGTGGGACAGATTTTCCCTTGTAGTATGGAACGCGTTTTTTTCTATGGCGTCATCATAACGTCATCAAAAGTGCATAAAAGACTCAAGGAACCATTCTGTTTAATAATGGAAAAAACCGTTTTTCAAAATATTAAATAGTTTTGACGAAAATCATAGTTTAGTGGTTACAATAAATGAATTATGTTACGCGGGACAACCTTAAAAGCTCCGTTTTTTAAATAGTGAAGCTTGACGCATGCAGCATAAAACAAAGTTTCAGCAATTATGTTTTTCGTTTTTATTTTAAAATTCGTTTTTTTCAAAATACGTACAATAGCAATGAATATGATATCACAAAATTACTTGCATCTTTCAAACTACACCGAATTTCCAATGAGGTACGAACATCGCGCGTAACGTCAATACTACATGTATACAATTATGGCCCGTTGAAAAGGTGAATATCCAAAATTGTCAACACGAGAAGGTTATTTCAATGAGGGCGCAGCCCGAAGTAAAATTACTTTTTAGGGTTGACAATTTTCGATATTCACCCTTTCAACGGGCCACAATTGTTTTATTTTACCGAGCTAACAGTGGAAGGGCATTTCGAACACTTACTGTATAGTCTATATTTTTAACACAACACACAAACTGACGTTTGAAAATACGTTTTTGTGTTCAAATTAATCGAATCAACAACAAAAGTAGAATCTTTTTGTAAAATATTGATGGCCCATAAAAAGGACCGTTCATAAGAGAAGGTAACTCAAGTACAAATAAACAAACTGAAAAGGTTATTCACCGGTGAATAATAGGGTTATTCACTGCTGGTGTAAAATTTTAGGGTTATTCGTCCTTCCTTGCAATTTAATGAATGTAAGGTATAATAAACATAGTTAATTTTCCGGCATTTGATGGCTTAATTTCCTCAGAAGAAAACAGTCTGTAATAATTTATCTCATTTAAGCCAATAGTTGCTGAATATCAGCCACATCATGAAGCAATCAAACAGAATTTATATGTGACAAGGAATTATTTCAAGATGGCGTATATATCGACTGAAACTAAAAGCTCTGCCCTGTTATTCGAAGCAACAAAAAAGCTACATGTAAAAATTAAAATGCAAACTCATTTCTTTACGGAAAATGTGAACTGAAAATAAGTTGATATAAAAAAAGAAGACGTGGTATGATTGCCAATGAGACAACTCTCCACAAAAGACCAAAATGACACTGAAATTAACAACTTTAGGTCAGCGTACGGCCTTCAACAATGAGCAAAGCCCATACCACAAAGTCAACAATAAAAGGCCCCGAAAAGAGGATGTAAAACAATTCAAACGAGAACACTAACGGCCTTATTTATGTAATGTTCTTTTTCATCTGCACCAAGCGGGTCATTTCATAGGTCGCCATACCTTGCATACATAATCATAACATATGGTTTTGGCAGGCGCCGAATTACATTTATGAATTTTAGACTTTTGACAAGGTCAACACATTATATATGCGTCTATTCAGATTATATTGACCGAAGACGAAGATATTTTCTCGCCACCTCTTATCTTGTATTTTTTTTTTATTAGCAGTGAGTTTTGGCAAAACTGAGTCCCGAGCCCCCTCTTAATCAACCTGCTGATAGAATCAACAAACGCAGCTCCATCATTTTCAAAAATTCTGGTTGCGCCACTGGTCATTGAATGAGAAATCAAAAAGAGAAAAAAAATAGGTCCGTGTGTTTGTTTATCTAATGATATCTTCTCTATTGATTTTACATCGGATGACCGTGAGGGTATTCATGTGTATTGCTGTCGCCTAAATTTCCATTACGTAACCTTCGTTTTGAGTTTGTAACCGATCTATAAACATGATAATAATAAATACGCGGACATTATCGAGTGCAAAATTACATTCCTTATCACTTGTTAATTCATTTCAAATGGATACTCCTGAAAATATATTTTTTTGAACATAAATTAATAATATGAAAATGTCGTTAAACCCGTTAGAAACATAAATAGAGTAAAAAATCATTAATATTTATACACACGTACAGAAAAAAGAGTGTTACCGCATGCAGAAGAATATCTCAAGAACGTTTGCAATCTCCCATGCAGAGTTATCTGTCTTTGCTCCCTCTCTCTGCGTGGGACATTGTATGTTTTGCTGGAAAATATGAATGCCCACTCAAATTCAATCTATTAGAAAAATCGAATTATTACAGAAGAGTGTCCATCATGCACTTGCACAGCACTATAATTAATATAGTGCAATAGAATGATACATGTATACAAATGGATGGAAAGTATATATACATGTAACTGTAATTTACAAATATTAGAATAATGTATAACAAAAAAAACAGAGTTTACTGATTTGTATCACTTTTACGATGAGGTTGAATTTATCATCCACGCACAGAAAAAAAATATATATCTGTACTTTAACGTCTTTTTCGGGTAAAGAGATGTCGTCGCTGGGCTTCTAAAATGTTGTAAATTACAATTTTTTCAAAAAAAAAAATATCTCACAAACAGGCTTTGAAAATTTTGGCAAAATGCATGCTTCCAAAATGTTTTATGAGAACTTGAACATTTTTGTAAATAGCAGTAAAATAAAACTTTGACATTTCTGGATTATCCAAGAACTGAAATTATTTTCACAGAAATAAAGAAAATTAATGTACAATTATTTTTTCCCCAAAGCCATTCAACTACGATTTTCAAGTTTTCATACAACATTTTGGAAGCATACTTTACAAACAACTGACATTGGCAATTTTGTAATATGTCTTATTTCACACATTCTGATTGGTCTAACTGTATGCTATTTTGTAATACCAAATATTTCCTCCCGCCCAGAACATTGGTGTCAAAAAGTATTTTTAGCCAACAATTTCATATACAACATTTTAAAAGCCAAGCGACGATGTGATTTGGTTTTCTGAGACAAGTGCTTGTGACCGTCCACAAGAACTTGCGGTCATCCGATGTTCAGTACTTCAGTACTTTGATTCATATCTTTAACATAAAGATGTTCTCAAAAAGTAATAAAACATAACAAGGGTTTTATATTTTTTTTAAATGTCTTATTATCCTTATTTTATCTTGATTCATTTTGAGAACTCAAATCGTATCAATGACATACTGCACATTTAAAGATATTTGAAAACTGGGAGTTAGCTGGCAATTGTTTCATGGTGCTTTAAACGGATAAACAAGAGGGTTCCGAAATTCCAACAATACAAAACATGACAAGTGAACTTTTTTAATATATAATCAGTAGCAGGAACATTACAGAAGAATTTAAGCCTTCCCTTTCGTGTTAAAGTCTGTCACAGTTTTCTTTTTGTTATATAGGTGATTTTTTTAAAGAATTTTGACTAAATATGTTACTTCGATTTCAAGGCGAACAAGATTGCGTCAATGCAAGATTGTTTCCGCACTTTGAGGATAATTTGGATTGAATCATATGAACTTCATGCCTCGCTAGCTATTAATTAAAAAAAACGTCTCGCTTTAATAGTAGCTGAGAAAAGGGGGACCGATATATCTAAAAATGGCAATATTTAACGGAAACTGTCAAAACATATTTTAGAATGAAAACATTTAGATCCAATAGAATATATTTGTATGAAATTTTATATTTTTTAAAATAAGATTTCTCAGAATAATGATGTGCAGCAAATCCCTTTTATGAACATTTGGCTTAATTGCGTATTTAGCTATATTTATCGAACCATTCGCGTTCATACCTAAACGCATCGAAGCTTACCGTTTATACCGTATATATCCCGCAATAATATTCATTGAATATATGACTCTCCGTTCGGAAAATAAGTTTCTAATTTATACGACGATGTTCGTTGAAATATTGAACAAAAAGATAAATTCATATCAACAACTGTGGAATAATGTATCGATTATAAATGTACTTTGTCGGTAAACGTGAAATTTATTTGTACGAGCTTTAGAAACAGGACGAAAAGCGAGGCTTGCCGAATTTTCTCCTGTTTTGCAGCGAGAACTAATACATTTTATATTTCTGACAATGTACATATATTGATTACAATTTATAACTGGCATTTGAGCATAAGTTGTTTAAATTTTAACCATTGTCTCTAATTTTTACAATTATTGAAACGCGGACTCGAAGAAAACCCCAAAATGAACTATTACCTAGAAAGAAATATCCATATTACCGATTGATTAACATGGAAGCGGGTAGCAGGAACATTTATTTGTACATGTACAAGCAAAGCAAAAAAAAAGTTGTTAACCTGTTATTTGTATATGTTACAGGCATTTTCTAAATTTAGGCATTTTGTAAAATGCCTGAAAACTTTAGACATTTTCTAAAATGCCTGCAAGATTCAGTCATTATACATAATGACTAAATTTTTTAGGCATTTTACAAAATGCCTGGAAAAATTGAAGGGCATTTTACAAAATGCCTGAAATTATTTTATAGAATAAAATCTTAAGAAAAACAATTGAAAGCTCACCAGAGCTGTTTTATTTGTGATAAAACTATACAATATTTGTCCTGAGTTTTTGCAATTATATAATGTTTGGCGTAAAAATTGATTTTTTTTCTACTCAGGCCACATTTGGAGAAGTCTGGATCATCACACTTTAGGTCTTTCATTTCCTTTACTGATAAAATACTTGAACGTTAGGCAACATAAGGTTTCGCAATAAGCACACACATCTCACATGCATATCTTCTTTTTCATATGTTCCAAACAAAATCAAAGTACATTATCATGATTCGTTTAATCCGCATCTTTTGACTTATAGCTTTTAACGGACTAAAGCAGATCTGACCATGACGGGTGATCTTTCTTTAGCAGGAAACGCTTCTCCTGTCAAAGCACTGTTATTTTTCTTTTCTTTGTCGATTTTTAGCTCTCCTAGCAAAGGGGGTCAAGTGAGCTTTTCTAATCTCGGCGGCTGTCTTCAGTCTTCGTCTGTTAACTTTTACAAACATGTTCTCCTATGGAACTACTAGGTCAAATTTAACCAAACTTGGCCACAATCGTTATTAGAGTATCTTGTTTAATAAATCTGTCCCATTAATCCCTGATTGCCAAACAACATGGCCAACATGGCTATAAATGGAACATAGGGGTAAAATACAGTTTTTGGCTTAATATATCTCTAAATCTAATGCATTTAGATCAAATCTAACATGCGGGTTAAAAATTTCTTCAGGTTAAGATCTACCCGCCCTGACATTTTCAGACGATCGGACAACCTTTTTGAGAACTCTTAGGCTGTTCTGAAGGGTTTTTTCTGTTCCTGTCCTAAATACCTTCATTTCAATTGCAAGATGCAGTCTAAATTTCTGTCCTTTATCAAGGTCAATCCACTGTTGAAACAATCCATACGAATAAAAACCAAATTGTTCACATCTTAAAAAATGCATGACATATTTGCAACTGAAAGCAAAAAAAAACCAGCAAAACGAAATTTTCTCTACTTCATATGTTTCAATTTACTGTTTTGAATCTATATTTTCTAAAAATGTGATTGTAAATTGTGTTCTTTTGACAGAACAATTTGTTTTTTCGCCATATTGACAAAATAATCATAAAATCACTGTTGGTATCTGAAATACAGAGCAGTGAGTACGTACTTAACGTAGTTTCACTAAAAAGAACATATCATAAGGCATAAAAAAAACTTCCGATCTGTTTTTTGGAGAATAAATTAGTTCTAACAAACCATTAGTTATTTTCTTGATAAGATATTTTGTCATATGCATCTCATTGATATCCCCCTTCTACAAGTTGCCTGAAACTCAACAGGCAATTTGTGGAATTTCGCATCAAAATTTCAGTCATTTTACAAAATGACTAGGTATTTTTAGTCATTTTGTATAATGTCTGTCAAGGTTAGGCATTTTCTAAATTGCCTGAAAATTCAGTCATTTTACAAAATGCCTAAATTTAGAAAATGCCTTTAACATATACAATAACTAGCTAATTGCAGGATAAAAGCGAATTACTTAACTGCAACCATTTTTTTTTTAAACTGGTGAAAAAATTAAATGGGATAAAAAATAAATAGATTAGCTGACTATGCGGTATGGGTATTTGTTAAAGGCCATAAGGGGATCTAATGTTATTTATTTATTTGTCATTTGGTCTCTCGATGAGAATTGTCTCATTGGCATTCATACCACATCTTTGTTATAGATAGTCAGTTTTTTTTCTGAAATTCAAAGGGAAAATTATGTTATGATGACCATTTTAGCAACGAAATTATTAATATATTCTTATAGACAACAAAAGAAACGATATGCACATCACTCATAAAAAGAAAATAGAAGAAAACAATAACAATTAACTAGAATATGTATTTTTTTGTATCGTTCTTGATGAGACGGTTCGAAAAGTTACAGGACCAAATGCGGATAAATAAAAGTCATTATCTGGAGTTTCAAATTGCGGGATTTAATTTTGACTATGGCCAGTCAATATGACAGTCAATATGAAGCAAGGCTGATAACCCTTTCATTCAGAAGAAATATGTGTATGCGTCATTTTTGTGGATCACAGGATAAGGCAGTTTTTAATATGAAAAAAATAGGGGTTTTTTTTAGAGAAAAGGCAGCTTTTTGTTACACCTTCTTCCTGTCTGATTGCAAATCGGATCAAATTTGACTACCCCTTTTCAGGACACCCACCCGTCTCAACACGCCTTGTCATTATATTTGTAGCATTAATCTAGTCCACGTTTCTCGCTAGATGAAAACCCTACTGGGAGGGTAGTAACAAATCATCCTGTTCTCTTGTGAAGAATTGTCACATTGGCATTTGTACCACATCTTCCTTTTAATATTGTATTGTTCATTTCGATTGCACCTCTTGGAAACTAGAGTCGCGTCTGTATTTGTAAACATTGTCAACAAGTAAAGTGAACAAAATTTCAAAGCATGGATGCATAACGCACAATCTTAAAGTAGAGCAAAATAATTTCCCATAAAACTAGATACATTGTGTAGATAGCATTTTTACACCAATCAATATGATTATAAAAATCCACAGTTTGTAAGAAAGGTCAAACTTTTAATTTTCTTCATTTTCAAAATGCATATCATTGATGCGTAATCAGTGTTTAAAAAGCGTTTACCAGAACGTCATAGGTGTTTGCACATAACGTAATAGGTGTTTGGACATAACGCAATAGGTGTTTGCACATAACGTAATTAGATGTTTGAACATAATGTAATAGGCATTTGCACATAACTTACATGGTGTTTGCACATAATGTAAGCGGTATTTGCACATAACGTAATAGTGTTTGCACATTATGATGTAGTTTTTATACATAACCTTAATATGTGTTTGCACATAAGGTAAACGATGTTTGCACATAGGGTGAACGATGTTAGCACATAAGGTAAACGAGGTTTGCACAAAACGTATTAGTTGTTTGCACATAATGTAAAAGGCATTTGCACATGACGTAATGAATGCTCACAGAGAGTATCAATTGTTCGGCAAAACGCATAGGAACTATACCATGATGTGTTGTGTTTTTCACTGGAGATACATATGTATAAGCACAACATAACGCTAAAAGACTATAATATCATGACACAACATAAAATATGAGAGAATGTAAAGGTGGTTAATCATAAAGTTTCGAAGTATTCACAGAATATATAGCAGTTACAGCATAGTGTAATGCATATTTTACACAACAAAGTTTAGCAATGACATATCATACAATTGTCTGACCAAACAAATTACTAATTTGACATAACACAGAGATGCCGTGTCGGGAAATAAAGGCATCTTCATATAACATAAAGAAGAAATGACAGGACGTAAAGGCAAAGCGACAAAACACATTAAATATTTAATAATAATTACAGTTCCGGCGTTCCATATACATTCATAGATTGTATTCAGATCATTTCCTCCTATACATTTGTAATGGAAATGTTATAGAAACCTTTAAGTCATAGTATCATCCTAATTAGGATAGTTATGCAACAGTTCAACATCTTACTTCAACACGTGTTAAAACATAAGAAGATTAGAATGACATTAATTAAGTTAACTGATGACTTTAAAAAAATAATCAAGTTTGTTAGATAATGAGTTCTGATAACAACGCAGTACATCAATAGTTGATACAGGAATACAGATATCATAATTATACAATATATAAGTAAAAAATAAAAATTTCTGTTAAAGACCTTGCAATGCTGACATTGATAACATATTCTAAAAAGTAATTCATAAAAACAAGCATCAAGTTCAATTGAGTCATATATTGAACAAAACAATACGATAGTCGCTTATCAAATGTTAACATTGACTGTCTAAGATATGTTTACGACCAGACATACAGACAAAACTAACTCCATTCAGACACCTCTTTGAAAATTATACCAATCAGAGGAAAATATATAAAATGGGATACACAATTATTCATCATCGACATATCCTCATACCTATATTTTTAATGAAATAAAAATAATAAACATTTTGGTTAGCAATACTGATTCAACATAGAAGCATAACGTTAAACTACATTTTTCACAAATGTAGCACCCTTTTATATCTTAACCGTAATGGACTTTATAATTTGATTTATGTTGAATGGAATTACTTTTGCTGCAGCAGAAGTCGCAGCCCCTATTCTGAAAGTGTGTGCTTTACTTCAACGCGTGTATAAATCAATAAACGACAGAACGAAATGTAAAGAGGCGTAATAAGTGCATGTACCGGGTATCCAAACGACAGTTTGAATAAAGGTCAAATTTTGTCCGAATGCTGATCGAAGACTCCTTTAATTTGTATATAAGTTGTCATAAATCTAACACATTAGATCTGTGCCATGTGTTTGTATCAGTAGAAACATTATTTTTGATAAATCTGAACCAACTAGTTATTGTTATACGCATGTTTTCATTCGCGGATACAATCTGTTGATACTTATATGTGGTTATTGCAGAATGTCAAGATTTTCGCTGACTGTAAATGTCATATCTACACTAAACGCCTTTTGTATTTTTGTTATTTTTTTGTTGCTTTGTATCGATCGAATGAGTTATTTCTTTTCATCTTATTGTTATAGTTGATTCAAATGAAGTACCGTAACACCACTTTCACATGTAGAGTGGAGGGTTTAGTGCCGACAAACATGTTACGTTCCATGTCAGATGGATGTTATTCAGTGGTTTTCGTTTGTTGATGAATATCATATTTGTTTTTCATTTATTGTTTTAATGATAAATCGGGTCGTTTTACCTAGTGTGAACAGTTAGTCATTCTGGGCCTTCTTAACCATTATGCGGTATTAATCTTGCTTATTGTTACAAACCGTAAGATGATCTTTGGTTATAAACATTTACGTAATAAGGTCACCAGTGGAGAGAAGAAGCATTGCCATCCATGCCACATCTTTCTCATTTTATACAGTATATATAGACTCTGGGTAGTCAATGTAAATTGTTGAGACGACTCATTCGTCATAAACTCTCGAATTTGTAATCCCTAAAATAAGAATATGTTCTACATGTCAGTAAAACAGCAACCCATCATCATTGTCATGTTTGTAATACCAGAGCTATGACGTAAAGCTTATACAATGTCATATATATAAAAGTATCGTTGATATCACGTGATTTATTCATGACGTAATTGAATGTTTTCAATTGATTATCTGTTAATCTTTGATATAATGTCCAAGCTTGATGTCAAAGCTAGATTTCTTCCAAAGATTTTTTTTACGTAGATATACCAGTCAGCGTTATTCGTCCTATTTCAAATATGAAACAGCAAAAATAAGATGTAAATTGAATGACAAACGAAAAAAGTGTCATAATATTACAGGCCTGATCTTCCTCTAGCACAATAAATACAAACGCTGTCTTTTTGTGAGAGGTTACAAATCTACTAAACCAGGTTTATACCACCATTTTCTACATAAGACAATGCCTGTTCCATGTCATTTGTTATCCATTCTAGCTATGTATTTAAGCTTTGATTTTGCCATTAATTAAGGAACTTTCTGTTTTGATTTTGGTATTGTTGTAATAAAATTGAAAATGGAAATTGGGAATGTGGCAAAGAAACAACAACCCGACCATAGAACAGACAACAACAGAAGGTCACCAATAGGTTTACAAGATATTAAGACAAAACAATACAATATATAAGTTACGATAAGATATGATATGATAAGACAAGATACCATATGGTCCGGTAAGGTACGATTAGATACAATAAGTTACAATAAGATGAGACAAGATAAAACAAAATAAGATAAGATACTATAAGATATCATAAGATATGATATGATACGAGAAATGCCACAATCATCATAATCAAAGATTTTACTTAGATAGTCTGCGTAATAATTCTCATCTCTGGGAATCCATTCAAGTTCTAAGAAAATATCACAAGATAAACAAATGTGGAATATTCTTAAAGCAATTTCCTGCAACTCCATTTTCATGGTACATGTACCCTTTTTAATAATATGTACAACGTTTTGGTTATCAGTATACAACTTACAAATTTTCCTGCTAATTCAGACTTAAAACATGAAATATTGTTTTGTACAGTTTTTAGCTCTCTCCATGTAGAACTTTTGTCTCAATCAAGACCATCAAACATAAAATGTACAATTTTGTCATCATTTAAAATAAACCCTGAACCAGCGTACTGACTAACGTCAGTAAATATTACACGCGCTGAGACATTCTATTCATAGGCACAATTCGTTTGAAAGATAATGACTCGCACTCAAAATACCAATTGAAAGCTTTAACTCTTCTAAAATATATCATTTACTAAAATTTTTTCATCCCATGAATTTCTACAACATACTAACATATACATGTGATTCGTCATTATCTGACAAACATTACCATGTGCAGGAATCATGGATATAATTTTTCCGCATATTTTTGCTATGTTTCGGCAAGTAAAATGCGTTTTACCTTCAACTAAATTAGAAATAGCCTCTTTTAAGGTTCTTAATTTTTTGGTCGATATTTTTAAAGTACAATCTTTAAAATTCCAAACAAAACCCAACCAGTCAATCACTTGGACTGGTTCCCATACACTCTTTTCTGTATTAGCAATAAAACCAGAAAGCAGTAAACATGGTAAATATTTTTCGACTATTTTTGATATTTTTGAACAAGTTTCAAAATTTTCTGCAATTCCCATACCGTCGTCTAAATAAACTACCATAGGGAATCCTAATGATCTCCAATATTAAATTAAAACACGTACAGTCTTTGTAAATACATAACCAGACGATGAAAGTCCAAAAGGTACAACTGTAAAATTAAAATATCTAGCCGTATCGCCATATTTCCAAGAGAATCCCAAATATTTTTGATGATCGGGGTGAATATCCAAATGATGGTAACCCGACTTCATATCAAATTTTAACCCGAAACTGTTAGAATTGACAAAAGTTAAAGCTTCTTTTACTCCTTCGAATTTTACTTTCCGTTTTTCAACAAATTTATTAATATGTCTTAAATCTAAATCTAGCCTTTCTTTTCCTGAACTATTAACTGAAACAGTAAGTAGATTAACCACAAATGTGCATTTAACTTCTGTTATACATTTTTTTGCTAAAAGTTCCTGAATAGAATTTTCAACAAACTCTGAATGCTGTAAGGCTGATCTATTATTTTTTTTAGAAAAACAGAAGGTGGATCACTAAAAAATGGAATTATATAACCAAAATCAATAACGTTCATAATAAAATCATTAGCGTGAAGTATATTTTTCCAATATGATGAATGTTTTTTTTTCAAATTGCCTTTAACATTTACAAGAGTTTTGCCAGATTTTTTCTCATAATTGTTACCAAATTCAAATAAATACTCCACTTCGTCAGTTTCTGTGCTGTTACTGTGTCTTTCCTGTGTGTTGATCCTGCTGGAACTTTGGTGAACTAAAAGTGGCTGTAGAGGTACTTCTCTGAGGACAGCTCCGTGCGAAATGCCCAGGTCGATTGCAGTAGAATCACTTGTATGTTTCTTTGACTCCGTCTGTACCACTGACTTGGCTAAGGCCACGAAAAAAGCTTCTGGAATTAAATTTTCCTCGACTGGAACCACTGTTTGTTATTGTACGGCTTATAATTTCTTTTTCTAGCAGCTCTAGAAATAGGAGCGCGTAAATCACTAGCATCTTCTTTATTTTCTGCCAACGGACAGTCCAAATATTCCTTTACCGTGTTCATTAGCTATCGTAAGGATCTTATTCCGCTTACAAAGTATTTTTTCTCCTCGGAAATGATACTACTAACTTCTGTAACGTTGCCCAACTTTATACAGCTTTCAATGGCGGAAAGTTTATCCAAGCGTTCGGAATTGAACGAATGTTGAATCTTTATTCCTTCGCTCTTGAAGGTGAATTCTGTTTGTTTGACACCGGTTGCATTTGTATTTTTGCCAAATCGAGCTTCAAAATGGTTAATCATCGACTCTTTCTGTTTCTCTAATGCGTTGTTTAAAGCTGAGGTGAAAAGCGACATGGCCCCATCGGTAGTCAACTGCGTCGGAAATACTATGCAGAACGTGTTGTTACTTTGAAGTTACTGTGAGCACCTCGATACAAATTATCCAAGTGTCGGACTTATATACCCCACCCGTATTCACGTCTATGAAATGCTCGTGCAGCACTCACTAAAGACTTATATATAGATACTATCCAACCAGTTCTTCAAACTTGTTTTACAAACTTGTTATACAAACCACAGTTGATAAAGATAGAAATAGATAAGGGAAAAACCCCAAATATAACGGAATAGAAATAAATTGATGTTTGAAATAGAATAAAGTATGAAGATACAAAAAGGTCAATCGAAAATGTTTACCTACCACCATATAAAAGACAACAATCGAAAAACAGTCTAACACGTCACTAAGAAATTAAAAAATTGAGCAAAAGGAACTAAACGAAAGCTGAAAACTACATAATGCGTTACTTACTTGACAGTTGTTCTTGTTCTGCTAGTGAATCCTTGGTACTGGTTGTTATCAACACAATTCAGGTATCATCTTTAATAAAACCAAATCATGGTGATTTTTGTAAAACTTTCGCAGACATATTAAATTCGATTACTCGCATTATGAAAATGTATATAACAATTGCAATTAACCCATCAATAAATATTTTAATAACTATTTGATAAAATTGAGAATTGAAATGTGGAATGTGTGTAATAGAGACAACAACCCGACCTAAGAGCAGATGCTTCAGCTCGCTCCTAAACAAAAATGTGTATTTGTTTAGTGACATTTGACGTCATACCAAACTCCGAAATATATCAATGAACTAAAATTAAAATCATACAAGACTAACAAAGGCCAAAACCCCTGACTTTCGACAGGCACAACCATGCAGCGATGTTAAGCATGGTTTTGAGATCTCAACCCTCCCCTATACATCTAGCCAATGTACTCACAGTAAAACTCAGTTGAAAAGAAATCCGAGTCCGATGTCAGAATAGGTAACAAAGGAAACTAAATAAGATGACAATATTTCAGGCATAGATTTCCTTAGCCGTATTTGGCACAACTTTTTGGAATTTTGGATCCTCAATGCTCTTCAACTTTGTAATTGTTTGTAAAATATTTTGATATGAGCGTCACTGATGAGTCTTATGTAGACGAAACGCGCGTCTGGGGTACTAAATTATAATCCTGGTACCTTTGATAACTATTTCATAGATTAACAAAGAACTACTAGCAGTAACTGACATGCCAGCTCCATACCTTTATTTTATAAGATTATTTTTTCATCATATAAATATCAGGCACAATCTCTCTCGTTAGTGCTTTGGTATCATAATTTCATAAAATATATGAGAAGAACATACCTCGTATCATGCCAACAACTGGTTTTAGAATAAATGTGTTTATATTCGATGCGAAGACCCTATAAGTGAATCAATGGTAAAGCCAAAACATGCTAATTATACGATACGCTACTTGTTGAAAATGTTATGATAAAATTCAGTCTGAAGAAACGCAATGTTTCTTTGTGTTTTTACTGATATTCTATAAAGCTAATTATCATCATATTGCCTTCTAACAAGTGTTTCTGATATGTCTTTTCTGTTCTTATCCGTTAGACGTCCGTCCATATCCGTTGCATGTCCGTTAAGTGTATTCTTATTATTCATAATTGATCTTAGAGTAAGGGTACGTCTTCCCAATCAAGCAGCTCTTATTCATGCCAGACACTGCCCTTAGGCGGCATTTTGTAGAACAAACTAAAAACCAGCTACACAGAAACAGTTTGAATATGTATGCGATTTACATGTATTATTATTGTCGCCTTTAATTTTTCAGTATATCTTTTTATCCGTTTTATCCGGTAAGCTTCCGTTAGGTGTCCGCTTTATGCGGTACTCGTCCGTTGGTTGTACGTTCGACATCCGTTCTGTCCGTTACGTTTCCGTTTCTCGTACGTTGCATATCCGGTGTGTGTTCCTTTTTATTCGGTCAGTACATCAACGGACTCCAAACGGATAACAATTTTGTCAACGGACAACTTTTATTTCCATCCGTTAGGCGTCCGTTCGTGCTATCCGGTAAAGTGTGACCGAGGCTTGACAGTTGTTTCTACTCTTTCTGTTGGTTTATTTTGTGAGATTTAATGAACTTCTTTAGTTATATATGAGTTTGATATTTTTGTTATACGTTTTTTATAGTTCAGTTTAATGTATAACATATTTTTATAGACGCAAAACGAAATAGTTCTGTATCACCACGTGTTTATTGTTGAAGACTGTACATTGACCTCTAGATGTCCTTGGTTATTTGTGTCGTTGTCCCATACCCACATCAACCTTTATGTCATTGATGATATGTTGTCAGAACATATCCTGAAATAACATAATGTAAATTTATAGATTTCGTTTAGCAAGATGTTGATTTATACATACCAAATAAATCCTATTCATATTGATGAAACATCCAGAATTTAGCGCTTACTTAATTAATTAATAAACACAACGATTGAAAAAAATCTTACCAAACCTTAAAGAAGATCAGACTGGATATTCTTAAAATAGATTTATTGGTTTTCATCTTAGACAGATGCAAGATATTACTGATTTTATCGATTTATACAAAATTAAGGGGGCTATAGTCTTTGTTGATTTTTCTAAAGCGTTTGACTCTTTAGAATGGAATTTTATGTTTTCAGTTTTAAAACATTTTTGATTTAATGAATCTTTTATAAGATGGGTTAAGACTTTATATAGCGATATTCAAACATGTGTAATGAATAATGGTTGGATATCGGAGGTCTTTAAAAACACAAGGGGTATACGTCAAGGATGTCCTTTATCTGAGTTATTATTTGTTTTATATGTGGAAATTATGGCTTCAAGATTAAGAAGCAATACTGATTTTGAAGGTATCAGAGTAAAATTAGACTGCAAAAAACATACTACAAAAATTTCGCAACTGGCAGATGATACTACTTTATTTTGTTGTTCTAAATATGATGTTCAAGTAGCTATGAATGAAATTGAAATTTTTGGTTCGTATTCAGGACTGAAATTAAACAGAAACAATACAGAGGGGTTATGGGTAGGAAAGCTTAAATCTTGTAAAGACAAAATTGAGGGAATCAACTGGAGCAAAGGACCTGTTAAAACTCTTGGCATTTACTTTGGGCATTGTAGAGAGGAATGTGAAAAACTAAATTGGGAAAATAAAATTGAAAAGATGAATAAATTATTTTGTTCCTTTGCAAAAAAGAAATCTGACTATTTTTGGAAAAATTTTGATAATTAAAACATTAATTGTGCCCACTTTAACTTTTGTGGGATCTCCTTGCAGAGTTCCAGAGAAATTCTTAAAAGAAATAGAGAAAAGTTGTTTTAAATTTGTTTGGGATAATAAACCAGATAAAGTAAAAAGAAATTTAATTATTGGTCCATATGAAAAGGGGGGATTGAATATGATAGATATCAGAAGTTATTTCACTGCTTTAAAAGCTATGTGGGTAAAAGACTAGTAAATGATTGGGAGGGCGGGTGGACAATTATACCGCAATACTATTTTAATAATTTTGGGTCAAACTGGTTAGTGTTTCAAACAAACATTGGGAGATAAGACAGACGAAACCATTGAAAATATCCCAGATTTTTATAAAGATATTATTAAATGTTGGAAATTAACTGGTGGAGGTCCAACAAAAAACCAAGAAACATTTACAGATATAAGAAAACAAATATTATGGAACAATAAATTTATTAAATTTGAAAATAAAGCTATATTTAAAAAAAAATGGATTAAAAGTGATCTTATTTACGTAAATGATATCATAGATGAAAAAGGCTGTATTTCTCAAGACATCATTTTAAATAAACTAAAAAATAAATCAGACTGGATAGCTGAAATCAATTTAGTAAAAAAATCTTTACCAAAAGACTGGGCAGCAATTCTAAAATCGGAAAATTCTATAAAAAGTATTGTTAATATAAACCATGTAAATTAAATTGATACAAATGGTGTCGTCCGGGCTTTGCGACACAATTTTTCACCAAAAAATCACTTAAATGAAAGAGAGGCTAAAGAATGTTAAGAAATAAGTATTGTTTTAAAACAAAGTGACAACGCTATGGCAATAAAAAAGACAAAAAGACAAATTACTGTATACAAAGCACAACATAGTAAATTAATTACTAAGCAACATGAACCCCACAAAGAACTGGGGTGTTCTCAGGTAGTCATGAATTGTAAGAAGATTCTGCCCCACATGTAGAACCAGTCGTGTTAATCATAATCAAACCTGGTGATAAGCTTTATTCTAATTAAAGAAAAAGACAAATGAACGTCTTATTTTGTTTTAGAAATATTTCCCGAAAACCCGGATGATATCATTTATATTAACTATGTATACGCCTTTTTGTATCATAGAATTTCTGTTTGCAATGTTAAATTCTAAATGAACAGTAAAGACCAAAACGTGATTTCATAAAAAAAATGGATTAAAAGTTATCTTATTTACGTAAATGATATCATAGATGAAAAAGGCTGTATTTCTCAAGACATTATTTTAAATAAACTAAATAATAAATCAGACTGGATAGCTGAAATCAATTTAGTAAAAAAATCTTTACCAAAAGACTGGGCAGCAATTTTAAAATCGGAATATTCTATAAAAAGTATTGTTAATATAAAATGAAGCCAAATTATATTGGATGGTTTACCTATAAAATTAGAAGCACTAACAAGTAAACTTTTATATAAGTCTCTGATAAATAAAAAATTTGAACCAGCTATTGGACCCAGAAAATGGCTGCGTATATTGATATAGATGATGTGTTATATCAAAACTATCTATATAAATATTTATTCAGATATTTAAAAGAAAATAAACTTAGAATTTTTAGATGGAAATTACTACAACATATTCTACCCACAAAGAAACTGTTATGCAGATGGAAAATTGTAAACAATAGTTCTTGTAATGTGTGTACACAAGAAGAAGATTATGATCACTTCTTTATACTGTGTCCGTATTTAAAATTTGTTTGGAATCAAATAAATGAAGTTTTATACAGTAAAATAACTTTTAAGATAAAACTAAGACACTAAGTATTTGGATATAAAACTTCTCAGTACGAATATTTTGACTTAAACTATTTTTTAACAATTGTGGGTTTTTCAATTTACAAAGCCTACTACATATCTGATCAAAAGACAAAAAATGTCAATGTTTTCTCAATTTTTCTCAATGAGTTCAATAGAAGAGTATGTTTGAAAATTAAAAGTAATGTTTTAGCAACTATTAGAAAACATATGAATAGTCACATTAAGTGATATTATTTAATATATATATGATGTAAAAAATGTAATATGTATTTTACAACTAATCACTACCCTGAGTGATTAGTGGATTGTAACAGGGAACATCAGGAGGAGCTTGTACTCCTGAATGATATTGTAACAAGCCAATATTTGAAATAAATATTTATTTATGTTGTTAAAAAATAAAATAAACAGGATATCATTTAACATCGTACAACACGTAACTGCTGTTAGTAGATGGTTAAAAGGAAGTAAATACTCAAAATATAACAATATGGGAATGTGCGTTTTCATAATAGAAAATCTGTTAAAATAGATACAAGTTTCGTAGGATATTTCATCTATAATCGCATTGTCTACGGTAATGACTGTACTCCGTAAATTTCGTAAATAAATGAACAAACGAATGCCGTTGAATATTTTACAAACACAATTGAAAATAACATAAATAGTCTTTAAATTTGGTTTCTTTATTTAGCACTTTTTTGTTTGTTATAACTTCCCTTTTTTCAAGACAGTCAGCGGAAAAATGATCTTTTATTATTGTTCTGTAAACTAGACACTGTGTGGATATCGACTCGTGTTGAAATAAGATTTCTATTTCTCGTTATTCGATTAAAATGTACACTCAATCAATTTTAAAAAGTCAATTGTAGTACAAAGGACACATTTTGTCTAATTCAGAAATGCACCCTCTCATTTAAATTTTTGACGAAAAGATCTATCGATTTTGTTTTCTGTTGATAGCTTTTAACCATTTAAATTAAATTGATACAAATGGTATCGTCCGGGATTTGTGACACAATTTTTCACCAAACAATCAATAAAATGAAAGAGAGGCTAAAGAAAGTTAAAAAATAATCATTGTTTGAAAACAAAGTGACAACGCTATGGCAATAAAAAAGACAAAAAGACAAATTACTGTATACAAAGCACAACATAGTAAATTAATTACTAAGCAACATGAACCCCACAAAGAACTGGGGTGATCTCAGGTAGTCAGGAATTGTAAGCAGATTCTGTCCCACATGTGGAACCAGTCGTGTTACTCATAATCAAACCTGGTGATAAGCTTTATTCTAAGTTAAGAAAAAGACAAATAAACGTCTTATTTTGTTTTAGAAATATTTCCCGAAAACCCGGATGATATCATTTATATTAACTATGTATACGCCTTTTTGTATCATAGAATTTCTGTTTGCAATGTTAAATTCTAAATGAACAGTAAAGACCAAAACGTGATTTCATTTAATTTCTTATTTATTTTCCATAATTAGTTTCAGAAATGTAAATCAAGAAGCCAAACTTGTAAAATTCTTCTTCTATAATAACAGCATCAAGTGCGTTCAACTCTGTTAGTGCGTTTCTACAGCGTTCAAATAAATAAATAATTACATATAACATACGATATTTTTACTCGAAATATATTTTGTGTAAAGTTATATACAATATCAAACTCCAATCTGAAACAAAACTATAAGGAAAATAAAAACAAAACAACAGACCGTTACATGCGAAAGAACCTTGTTCCAACGTGCTTACAGTTAAATAAGTTAGTACTATTTTGTTTTGATAATAAATGTTGAGATCTATTTAATGTAATGGAAATACATATTGCGATGAGAGAGTTGTTACATTATGTCGTAATATAATTGTAGATTTATAAATATATTTGTTTTCAAATTAAATTAGTAATTGTGGTATTTCACAGTGCATAATTGGACAAAGCTTTACATACTTTCCGTAAAAGGCACTTCTATGATTCTTACTCATCTAATGCAAACGGCTCCTATGGAGTTCAAAATTTTTTGTTTTTCTTATTTGACAGTGAACAGTTTTCTGGCATGTAACACATTTACATCTTCAATTGTTTCGTGTGCACAGTAAAAGAGATTTCTGCCTGTTGTAAGAACTCATTCTAATTTGTTTTGAAATCTATTTTCGTTTGTTATAATGATAAGTAATTGATTGTGCGTTTGTTTGAGTATGCCTTAGTCATTATATTTTCTATAAAATTGTTGAAATCCTTGTGCACGTAGAGACTACATGACGGAGGAATGGTTATGCAATAGTTATATAAAATTATTAAATTATGAAATGGCATTAAATGTGTTTAAGTATGGAAATAAAAATATAAACAATCAATTTCTAATCAATTTGTCAAGCTTGGCAAGACATGCTGATCAAATTAATCAAACAAATTATTCAACCATCACAATAGTCCTTGCTAAAATTCTAACATGAAGTTGCACTAAGTTACAAAAAAAAGTTCTAAGAAGGCTGGCTTGATATCATAATATTTATAAGATACAGAAACGTGTGTGTGTGAAAGATAAAACGAATAATGAATTGTAGAAAAACATATCAATATCGAAAAAGGCCTCAATTTCTGTTTTATTTTATCTCTTGTGGCGAGTTGTCTTATTGAAAATTCCATCACAAAACAGTCTTCTTTCTCCATTTGTCATCCGGTTTGTTCCTTGTTATGAATTTTATTTCTTCCATTTTGTTATATCGGTACATTTTATAGCTCAATATACGATATGTTGTCATTATTGAATGCCGTAGAGTGACACATAATTGCACAAATTTGCTTCAGTTGAATTTTTGATACATAAAAATCTTACTATATCATGTATATATAGCTATGTTCCTTATTTTATGATGTGATTGTGAAACACGAAAGGGCAGTACCAAATCATAAAACTAAACAAACACGCAAATTTTACGAGACGCGCGTTAAGAATAAAAATATGAGAGAAAAGAGTGATTCAAATGTTTTGTAAATTTTCCTGCCTTCAGTGCATACTACCAAGGCAGAATATGACAGTTGTTGTCCATTTGTTTGATGTGTGATCTGTTTTGTTGTACGTATTGGTAAGTGTTTTGTTTTCTATGTTGTGTCTTATGTACTATAAAGTGTATGTTGTTCTTTTTTTTAAGCCATGGCGTTGTAAGAGTTGTTTGAACGTGCCTCTTGTATCTTACGCTTTTCTTTTTTTGAGCTTTTGATTTTGCCATTTGATTAGGGATTTTCCTTTTAGAATTATCCTCGGAGTTATGTATTTTTGTGATTTACTTTTTTGTCACATATTTAAGAAGTAACATACAGTAGTGTCTATCAAAATCATTGAAATTTGTAAATCTGATAATTATGTAAGATTGACGTTATTTATTTTATGACTCAGTTGACACTGCTGAGATAGTTTGTCACGTCATTGATTACAAATCAGTTGATTATCATCAACCGTATATCCATTTGCACAGCATTTCATGGGAAAATTAAGTGTTACTGTCAATAAAGCAGCGGCGTATAATTATATCCTTGTTGATTCATTAGACGTATATACTTTAACAGCTGATCAAATAATTAATGAAACAATTTCTGACTTCATGTACTCTTAATTATACATGTTGACGATCGTTCTACTGCGACTTAATTAAACATTTCATAGGTTGGACTCAGTGACCTGTAATTATTTATGTTGTGAAATTGAAGTGAAATGTGTATTACGTACATAAACGAAAAGATATGACATATTATCTAATCCTTTACTCATTGTGATCAAATACGAGCTGAGTCCATTAAAACATTATCGCAAACAGTAAAAATGCTATTTTCTATAATTGAAATCAAATCTGTAAAACATACCGCAAAACTAGTGTTGGTTACTGAGATTCAGGGCAACCCTAGACCAGGGTTTTGGTTCTTTTTTGCGTGTCTTCCAAAAGTAACAAAATCATTATATAACGTCTAGCATAGGTCAACCGTTTTGGAAAGGGTGAAACAACTTTCGTCGTTTAAGTAAATAGAGCGTCATGCATTAGTAAATTTAAAATGCATAACTGTTATTTATTTCGTGCAAATATCAGGCACGAAGACAAAAACTTAAGGATAATGTACCATGTGATGACTCAATGCTAAACATATACAAATTTTACAGAAAATACACAGCCTTCCCTTTTGTACTCTCATATTTGGCAATTCAGTGCTTGATAGATAGAGGATTATTGCATGCAGTTCTAGCAATGGTTTCCATTAAGCAAGTTTATAAATTTAGACATTGGTTAAAACAAATATAAATATTGCCCAATTCATGTACACCTTTTAAGGACTGCTCGACTTTAGCGACTCAGCAAGATGTGTTTTTATTTTGCATTTAAAGGTTATTAAGGACTTTTCATAAACAATAAACGCCAGCACATACATAGGAAAACAAGTCAGTAATCTATGTTTAAAATTTTAAAGCACAAACCTTTGTATTAAAATCTGTGGATTTTCTACAAAAATCTTGGTTTTATTTGCCACAAAATCCCCGTTTGCTTTTAAATGCAATGTGAAAATAAATAATAATGCTTTGCATCAAGTTTCTTCTTGGTATATGTACAATAATTAAATAAACTCATCATAGATACCAGGATTAAATTTTGTTTTTACACCAGACGCATCAGTGATGCTCGAATCCAAAAAGGTTTAAAAGGCCAAATAAAGTACAATGTTGAAGAGCACTGAGGACCAAAATGCCTAACAGTTTTGCCAAATACAGCTAAGGTAATCTATTCCTGAGGTATAAAAACCTAAGTATTTAAAAAAGTCAATTTCTATTATTATTCATTACCATTGCTGCTTGGATACTATTTCAGTTTGAAAATCTCGAATTTAATATCACAACAGAAGGGGTCATTAACCTTAACGGTTGTCGTGGAACATTTGTAGCTTTATCGTCTAATGTTTTCGTCAATCTTCATAAGGAAGTAATCTTGGTATTCTATATTTCATCGATTTTAAACAATAAGATCCAGTAAATATACATTATGAAATCAGCTTGGTGTTTCCTTAGTACGCACTTCTCTGAATTCTACCACCAGTTAAGTAAGCCTTAATAATAATTATCTTTTTATAACAGAGAGGTCATCGAGTAGTCTGTCATGTTGTACGATTACCAAATGCTATTCAATTCAGCCAGATACATAAACAAATTGTATTATATGTGTCTTGTTCAGCGTATGTCTTCATTGCAAATTGATAGAGTCAATTTTTCTTAGACAAGACATATCTTTTCTTTTGTGACAATGATAATTAATTAAATGTACATTCATGGATTTTATTCAGATCATTTCCTCTTATACAGTTGCAAATGAAATGTTATAAAAACATTTTAGTCATAGTTACATCATGATTAGGATAGTTGTACAACAGTTCGACATCTTAATTCAACACGTGTTAAAACATATTAAGATCAGAATGACATTAATTACGTCAACTGATGACCTTTAAAAATAATCGAGTTTGTTAGATAATGAGTTCTGATAACAACGCAGTAACCCAATAGTTGAGACAGGAATACAGTACAATATATGAGAAAAAAAATCAAATTTCTGTTAAAGACCTTTCAATGCTGACATCCATAATATATTCTAAAAAATAATTCATAAAACAAGCATCAAGTTCAATTGAGTGACAGTCATATATTGAACAAAAAAAATACGATAGTCGCTTATCAAATTTTGACTGTCTAAGAAATGTTTACGACAAAGACACCAGGCATACAGACAAAACTAACTCCATTCAGACACTTCTTTAAAAATTACAACAACCAGATGAAAATCTATAAAAGAGGGACAGAAGATACCAGAGGGACAGTCAAACGCATAAATCGAAAATAAACTGACAACGCCATGGCAAAAAATGAAATGGACAAACAGACAAACAATAGTACACATGACTTAAAATAGAAAACTAAAGAATAAACACCACGAACCAATGGGATACACAATTCTCCTTCATCGACATATCCTCATAATTATATTTGTAATGAAATAAAGATATTAAACGTTTTGGTAAGCAATACTGATTCAGAATAGAAGCAAAACGTTAAATTACTTTTTTCAAAAAATGTAGCACCCTTATATATTTCATAATCGTATTTGACTATTATAATTTGCTTCATGTTGAATTGAAGTCTGTTTGCTGCAGCAATAGTCGCAGCCCCTATTCTGAAATTGTGTGCTTTACTTCACCGCGTGTATAAATCAATAAACAAAATTTAAAGAGGCGTAATAAGTGCATTTACCGGGTGATCCAAAAGACAGTTGTAATAAAGGTAAAGTGTTGTCCGAATGCTAATCAAAGACTCCTTTAATTTGTATATATCTGACACATTAGATATGTGCAATGTGTTTTTATCAGTTGAAACATTATTTTTGATAAATCTGAACCAAACAAGTTATTGTTATACGCATATTTTCATTCGCGGATACAATCTGTTGATACTTATATTTGGTTATTGTATAATGTAAAGATTTTCTCTGACTGTAAATGGCGTGTTTGTACTAACTATATTGGGTGTTGGATGTAAACTGATTGCTATTTTACTCTAAGATACATGATTTTGTTATCAGTTATGGGCTAAGAACAGCGTTTAGGTACTGCGAGTACTCTCATATCTGCACTTAACGCCTTTTGTGTTTTTGTTATTTTTGTTGTTGCTCTGTATCGATCGAATGAGTTATTTCTTTAGATCGTATTGTTATAGTTTGTTCAAATGAAGTAACGTAACACCACTTTCACATGTAAGGTGGAGGGTTAAGTGCCGACAAACATGTTAAGTTCCATGTCAGAAGGATGTTATTCAGTGGTGTTCGTTTGTTGATGAATATCATATTTGTTTTTCATTTATTGTTTTGATCATAAATCGGGCCGTTTTTCCTCGTGTGAACAGTTAGTCATTCTGGGCCTTCTTAACTATTATGCGGTATTAATCTTGCTTATTGTTACAAATCGTAAGACGACCTTTGGTTATAAACTTTAACGTAATATGGTCACTAGTGGAGAGAAGTAGCATTGCCATCCATACCACATCTTCCTCTTTTCTACATCATATATAGACTCTGGGTGGTCAATGTAAATTGTTGAGACGACTCATTCGTCATAAACTCTCAAATTTGTAATCCTTAAAATAAGAATATGTTCTACATGTCAGTAAAACAGCAACCCATCATCATTGTCATGTTTGTAATACCAGAGCTATGACGTAAAGCTTACACAATACCATATATATAAAAGTATCGTTGAGATCACGTGATTTATTCATGACGTGATTGAATGTTTTCAATTGATTATCTGTTAATCGTTGATATAATGTCCAAGTTTGATGTCAAAGCTGAATGTCTTCAATGGAAAATATTCTTTACGTAGATATACCAGTCAGCGGTATTCGTCCTATTTCAAATATGAAACAAAAACAATAAAATGTAGAGTGAATGACAAACGAAAAAAGTGTCATAATATTACAGGCCTGATCTTACTCTAGCACAATAAATGCAAACGCTGTCTTTTTGTGAGAGGTCAACAATCTACTAAACCAGGTTTATTCAGCCATTTCCTACATAAGACAATGCCTGTTCCATGTCATTTGGTATCCATTGTAGCTATGTATTTAAGCTTTGATTTTGCCATTAATTAAGGAACTTTCTGTTTTGATTTTGGTATTGTTGTAATGAAATTGAGAATGGAAATTGGGAATGTGTCAAAGAGACAACAACCCGACCATAGAACAGACAACAACAGAAGATCACCAGTAGGTCTACATTTTTACATTTTTCTGGGATTCCTTGTATTTAATCAAAGATCTATTTTTTTGAATGACAACAAATTAAATTGCATAAATGTTATTTTAAATATTATTGACTTTAAAGATCTGTTTACATATTTTAAACTTAAGTGCATTTTTCCCATATAAGTAAGGGATGTATCAAGATTTGTAATTAGGCTCAACATGAACATATTTTGTTGTGAATTGGAAATGAACATTTGAAAATTAAATCAAATTAATGGGTTGTTAAAACATAACAAAATTGAGAAGGCGATATAAAGATTTGAATTTGAAACAATAAATCTAATATGAAAATAAGATGAATTGATGTCTCAAAGAATCTCCCACTAAAACAAATATGTAGAATATAAAGACTGTTTTTTTCTGTAATGCGTTACACGAACATTTATTTTGAAATAAAATACATACGCTGCAATTGTGGTGTAAATAAGACAAAACATATTCTCAATTTCCAGATGTGTCTCCCACGTTCTACATTTGTACAAGATTGCAATACAAAGTAGCGTTGATGTCATGACTTAGCATTCAACAATAAATACTACATAAGCACAAAATGTGCTGATGTTTGCGCTTTATTTGAATTGCTCATTTGTCACTTATACCTATAAAATGTCTTATATATTAGTAATACAAATCTATTAAGCTTTAAAAAAAAGATAATTATGTAAGATATGTATTATACTGATGTGTACATTAAATGCTATAACAGAACATGTATTAAACAAAATGGATAAACTGCAAGTGTGGTATAAATAATATAAAAACTATCCACAATTCGAAGATGTTGACTCCCACTTACTGAATTTGGACTAGCCTGTAATTCAGCGATTGCCATTTGTATCAAATCATATTTGTTTTAGTTCATTGTTTTGTACATTTACCAGACAATTAGTTTTTCTCGTTTGAATTGTTTTATATTTGTCATTTGTCGGCCTTTTATGGTTATATGGTATGGGGTTTGTTCTTTGTTGAAGTTCTTTAGGTGACTTAACTTATGTGTCATTTGGTCTCTGTTGGAGGGTTTCTCATTGGCACAATCATAACCAACAACCTATTATATGTATGTATGTAAAGATGGTGTCATATAATAGAACTTCCTTAATAATATTAGTTCCAAATAAAGAGAAAAGTTCTGAATAATATTTCAAAGAAGAACTGACATAATAAATTATAATGAGTAGGTGTTTTAAACGGAAATAATGATGATGATGATGATGATGATGATGATGATGATGATGATGATGATGATGATGATGATGATGATGATGATGATGATGATGATGATGATGATGATGATGATGATGATGATGATGATGATGATGATGATGATGATGATGATGATGATGATGATGATGATGATGATGATGATGATGATGATGATGATGATGATGATGATGATGATGATGATGATGATGATGATGATGATGATGATGATGATGATGATGATGATGATGATGAACATATTTTATGATAAAATATTAATATCACATTGATTATCATTAACTGGTGTTTTACTATGTTTCATTTATTTCTAATTTTAAACAAAGTTTCAAGTGAAACACATATTTAGTTGATAAGTATACATACAGTGTAGTTTGAAATATAAATGTGTGTGCTTAATTAATATTAATGCATATATGATTCCATGTCCTTTGATATAGAACACATTAGCTAAACTACGAATCAATATATTAAGTTCACTTGTAAAAACTAATTATTATTTATATAATAGTTCTTGAAAAACTGGTCATTATCGTGATATATGGACTGCCCACAGGACAGTGGTATTGACTAAGATAGTGATAATGACTGAGCCGAAGGCGAGGTCATTATAGCTGTCGCAGTCAATACCACTGTCATACGGGCAGTCCATGTATCACGATAATGAAAGTTTTCCAAGAACTATTATGTTTATTTCCTTGAGAAACCATGTTTTGGAAAATTCTCATATATTCAAAATGCCTACAGCGAACTCGAGTAGTTGTACGATTTATATGGCAAAGAGTGAAGACCAGTCGTAGTAATACTGCCATTCATTTTAGTGCATTTTTCAGTATATAAATACTTAAAGGGGCACTAGCTGTCAAATTCATTGTAACCGATTTGACTCAAATTCTCATATTTGGTTTATAACAATGTAAAACATTTATCCAAACTATCAAAAGTCTAAAATAAACAGTTTACAGAGCATGGGGTAGATAATATATAGGTTCGTTTCGTGTGTATTTTAGTCCAGACGCCATCTAATTAACTATCGATTTGACCTCAGATGACCATATAAGCGATGTAAACAAAAATAAAGATACGAATAGATTAAACCAACACGTGCAATTGCATTTTTATAGGTCTGTTTGATTTTATTTTATAGATTAAAAATAGATGTTTCTCATAGTTTTTAACCATATAAGAATGATTTTATGTGCATCGAATTAGTAATCAAATGATTTACCGTAGTTTCACTTTCATTGTTGACATTCTTTTTCTTAAAATAACCAGTACACGTACAATGCATGCGTTTTCAATCTCTAGCTAGGGGTTAACTTGAAGTTCACATGAATACCGGTTAGAATGATGATGACGTTTTCACTTGCAAGTGAATCAGTCAAAAATTATGTTTAATCGCTTATTTCAACAAAATTAAAGGAAATTGATTGCTAAAAGCAAATTATTATTTCATTATTCCAATTTGATTAATGATTGATCTAAATAAAATCATACTTTATTTTTTTATATATATCGTAGCTAGTGCCCCTTTAATCAAGTTATCTTTAATTTTATAATTAACGAAAACATATAATAAACAATTCAACAACTTAAATATAATATTAAAAAAAGGTACATGTTTTATAAAACTTAAAGGTACATCTCTTTAAACAGAGAAACCACGCCCCACCGGTCATTAACAGAGAAATCACGCCCCAATGGTCATTATCAGACGGAAACCACGCCCCACCGGTCATTATCATGAAAAAGTTCGTTAACGACCGGTTTCTGGTCCGTTTTTTTTGGTTAATGACCGATGGAATTTATTACTGAAGAGTAATGAATGTCATGTGACCCCTTTTAATCAAATAAGAGAATCTTATTCTCAGCCGATATGAAATAAAACATATTATACTTAATTTCAGTACAAAATACTATTCTTTTGAAGACAGCAGTTTTTCGCGTTTAATTTGTTGGCACTACAAAGAATGTAGATATATTCGAGGAATGAGCCCATATTACATGCAAGATATAATATTATGTATTTTAATTATTTCTTCAATAAATCATAAAGCATATACACATATAAGTGTATGGGTACAGTGCATGAACTTATTATTATTATTGTTTTGTTCAATATCGGTCTTGTAATAATCGTTAAAAGAGAAATCAAATTATCATTAAGATTGATAACTTGATCGTTTATCTATTGTTATTTCTTATATCAACATTTTCATAAATAATAGCAAATGACCTTAATATAGTTTTAAAGTGTTTCAAATGGGTTTTGAAATTAACAATTGATCAGGTAAAATTCAATCACTTCCCAAAATTACATGTATTTAAGATAAAAATACACTTATTAGATAAACAACATGTATAGAAATACTTTCAATCATTTGAAAATAGCTATTTACTTTAAAATGCTTCCAATCATAGCGAATAGGCTTAATTACATAATAAATTTTGCGCGGAATTAGAAAGATTAAAAACAATTTGATCTGTTTGTCATAAAGTAGAGATCAACAATATAAGGAAACGTGCAGTCAATTTAAACCATGAACATTAGTTAATCTAGAAAAAAGCATGGAGTGTAGGATGCGTAACACATTCTATGGTTTGTGAGCAGAAAGAATCATATTTTAAGTTGGAGAAAATACTTTTTTTTCTTTTTTTTTATGTTATACACTGCTGAAAAAATAATGTTAAATAATGAGAAATGTGTATTTTACTTAGAGCTTTGATATAATGGATAAAAATAAAATTTGATCCTATGTTGTTCATCGGACTCGTAAATAAGTCAGCTTAATTTGGTTAAGTTTTGGACATATGGTTCGAAAATATGACACTAATCTGCTGCTCGATGTCGGTTTCGCCTACCCACGACTCATTATTTGCGATATAAAAGTATGGGAACGCATTCAACAATTAAAAGCTTTAAAAACAAAATGTTGCACACAGTTATATATGTTCGCTGGTATAAAAAAAAACAACCCCGACTGAGCTTTACATTTTATATATAATATATTTATAAACAAATCACTGAATACATGCAATTGATAACAGCGCAACGTGTCGAGTACTCGGCTGGTTAGATTCTCGGATCCAACTGTCTACAGCTGAACAACATAAGAGTTCCTTTAGCATTTTACTAAATACCTTTATTTGCTTTCAAGGTTTCGTCAAATAATTGATAAATGATCTTTATTACTATTTTCATATAACATTGACTACTGTAACATGTTGAATTTTAATTGTGCTGCCTATTAGCTGCAAAACGATAAAAAAAAACCTGGCCGATTTTAAAGTGTCATACATATAAAATTATATTGTGCTTCTGTCATCAAAATTACATTAATTGAGTTTTTTGTGGAGAAAGGTAATTATGGATGGCCATCACGTCATTATGAATATTGTCAGATAATGACTTTATGAGATTGCAGTAATCCAATAATTAACAGTCGAAAACAATATATAAGGACACACGTCCTCAGCTACGTAATATTGTGCTTCATTAAAAGAGTTCTGAATTAATATTTTCCGGTTAATATGCCAGCTTTAGCTGGCACTTATGGTATAAGCATCGTTTTGGAATAAAGAACGATAACTCTCTCTACACGACCCATCTGAAAAGTTTCGTCACTCTCGTTAAATCTCGTCCGATTATTTTTTTTTAATGGCGGGCGAATTTAACGTTTCAACGCGAGCTTGAAAAAAACAGGACAGATGGGAATTAATTCTGATTTTTAATACGACATTAATTTTTATTTGTTTACAAAACAAGAATTCAGAAATTTTGGTAACTTGTGTAGCTTATTTTAATTTTATTGTACCACGGAAATTACCGAAGTTAGGACAACAACAACTGACGCCATGTTTCGTCTGCTTCAACTTTCCATTATCAGTGAGGTCAAAACAAATTACTTAAATTATCACAGGTACTTCATTTAAAAGTCACAAAATCATGATTAACGATAACATATTTAGCGTAAAAGTTCCGTCCAGCCATGGGAACACAGAAAAAACCTTTGCAAGCAATACATTTCGGATTTTTTTTATGATGACCATGCTGCATGCGGGTAAACTCCGGTGCACTGGTTGACCTTGACTACTTATGTTCATCTGCCACATAATTCCCCACATCAAGGAACAGTGATAATGACGTTGGTTATACTGTTGAATGTGATCACGATTATTCATGTAGCCAATGGCGAATCCAAAACTTTTCATAAAGGGGAAGGGGGGGGGCACGCTGACGAGGCGCTCCAGTCATGCTTCAGTGATTCCCTATATAATCAACAATTTTTTTTCCACGAAAATGCCCCCCCCCCCCCTGGATCCGCCTATGGTAGCCCACAGACTACATCACAACTTTAATAACAAAAATTTAAAACAAAAGAAAATATTCAAATAATTCACAATCTTCTAATTCTGTACTTCCTTTGGCAAACTCTCAACAAATCTTTTCATCGATTACGTCACACGTCAGATATCTACCTTATAAGTCCCAGGAGAAGGAAACTGTGTTGTTTTCTCTCTCTCTCTTAGTTTAATCATAAAAGGAGACTTGAGTCGGAGTAGTCCAAATAATTATGACGTCTTGAAAGGCTATTATAATTTTTTTCTTTGACGCCTTACATCGATGTAAGGCGTCAAAGAAAAAAATTATAATAGCCTTTCAAGACGTCATAATTATTTGGACTAGAGTCGGAGTAGTACATTTAGTACTGTATATATTGTATGCTCCCATATTGTTCAAAATTGGATTTTATGGGAAGATGGAGTTATTTTGATAACCCATGAGAATACCATGACTTTGATAGGTATATACAGGGCATGTTACTTAAAAGTATGTGGGCTACATCCTTTAAAATTCAAGCTGCAGCAGTCCCCTGTATATTTTATGCGTCAGTTTAAACCTGATCAAAACATTTTCACTCTACCAAGTACTTTATCACTATATACATGTATCACTATCAGGTTCACATTTTAATCTATTTAGCAATACACACTTATGGTTACATGTACATATAACATCACAGTACCAAAATTGCACTCAGTTACCAAATTGCACCTATTCAGCCAAAAGAAAACCTGCAGAAATCTTACAAGTTTTCTTTCACCATTATCTAATTAAATCATCTTTTTAAAATGAGCAAATTAAATTTGTTACCAGCATCCTTTTCTTCAAAAAATAATAGTTGAAGCATGGAATAATGTCAAATTGTTTGAAATATTTGAAGAAATAAAACAAAACATATGTTTATATTCCAGTTTTAAGGATTTGAAATTAACCATACATGTAATGATGTATGGAATTTGGTTACTGACCTCATTATAGTATCATGGATTGTTTGGAGGTCATTTCAAACCCATTTTTCTATGACTCTACATGGACTCAAAATTAAATTGGTGTAACTATATACATGTAGTAAACAAGGATAGTCTACAAAATAAGCACAGAATAAACTTTTGTCTGGTACATTTAAAAAAGCTGGTGAAAAAAACTGACAATATAGGTGCAATTTGGGTATTTTCATGTTAGCAACTTCACAACAGAACTACAAATTTATTTTCATGACCAAAACAAAAAAAAGTACAAACCTAGAGGCAATAAAATGCTTCGCCATACACAGCCTGATATGACCACAGATGTAAATTTAGCATACAAAAAACACCATTTTTTTTTTATGTCAGTTGAAATCAAACATATTTTAATTTTGGACTCTTCAAACTTCAATATGGACTAATTTGAAAACAGGTATCAGGTGAACGCAAACATTTCTATTCAGCAGAAGTCTCTAACTCTAACTCCAATTAATTTCATATGATAGTACAGTAAGTCCTACAAAAATATTGAAAATGTGTACATTTAATTTTTTTTCTAGCTTCTCTCATATGAAAGCGGTACCTTTTTGGTCACTATTTATGTGTTGCGTCTAAAAAGGAATTGTAACACTTTATAGTGACTGAACAGGTTAAACAAATACTTCTCAAGAAACAGAAAAAGAAGACAACTTAGAACAGCACAAGTCATGCCAGTATACATGTATGAATAAAAACTCAGATCAGAATAGCATGGACAATATGTTAGTTGTATGTCCTTGTGAATATATAGTGAGGAAAGTTAACAATAATTCTGCAGATATTGCAATTTTCTCAAGTGTTTTGTACATTTTCTGTTAAAATTTTCACACAATCAGTGAAACATTCAAACGGACTAAACTAAATTTTGATTACTGAAAGTTTCAAACAATGACAAGTGTTTTATTAAGCAAATAACTCATGTGTTTCTGTGAGAAAAAAAAATCATGTGCAATTTTGGGAATTAAAGGGAAAGAAGTTCCTTTTGCAGCGCACTGGGGCATGTCAAATGTGAATATATAAATACTTACCAAATATATTTTCTTTATCATGATACTCATATCATGCATGTCGACATTATCAAGAAGTACACATCATAGGAAAAATGCACAAATTACAGATAAAATATTCAAAACACCCTATTTTGTGTGCATCTCCTGTCAAATCAGTATTTGTTGCATCTATATATACTAGATGAGTATAAGCAATGTAAATAAGGTAAATTGTCTCAAAATTTTGAGAGAAAAAAAACACCCCAAAAATGTTGTATCATAACCCCAAAATCAATTCTATAAACTTCCTTTTGTGTATTGAACCTTCTAGTAAAATTTCATTGAGATCCATTCCATTATACTCAAGTTATTGTCTGGAAACCAAATGTGTCTTCTTGAAAACAACTATGACATGATTAAGCATTACTTGAAAGAAAATTTTTGAAATGCTTGTATTTCCCATTTCCATTCTCAATTTTATTTTGCTGTCATACATGTATAACAACTTCAAAAGTAAGCTTAACATCATGTACATGTAACAAACAAAAAACGGATACAAATGTTTTTTTTTATTTGAGTCAGATTTTGTTCACCGAAGCCCTTCAATTAAAATCATTTAGTCAAAATTTAACACTAGTATAAAGGTTTATCATAACAAATTGGCAAATACGGCCTTATTACCACCTAAAAATTTTCTGTGTACAGACTTACTTGTGCGGTTTTGGAAGTTTTAATGTTTTTAGATACATATAAAAGTTAGATTTATTTTGCATATCTGAAAGATAGAATTATTATTGGTAAAGATCTGGATTCAAAATATTTTTTTTGTCCTATGCCTGAACAGATTTTTTATTCATCAATTTGGGAATCTGAATATTTTTTTCAGAAAAATACCATAACCCCTCCTGCCTTTTCAAGTTCAATGATCGTTCCTTAAACATTTTCCTTTTTTATTAGACATTAACAATATGTTAATGTAGCCTAGGAAATTTGTTCTGAACATGCATGAAATATTTGCCACTGGACGTTAAACAACCAATAACCAATCAATATATAGGACATTGTCTTAGTATAAAGCTGGCATTTAAGGTAGCGCCTTCCTCATATTATATTCATAATTGTAAAGTGTCAGTGTGTGTGTGTGTGTGTGGATGTGTGTGAAAAGAGCAATCTAGCGGTGTCCTGTAGGTATGATAATTGTTATTTGGAATTAAAGGCAACAGTAGTATACCGCTGTTCAAAATTCATAAATCGATAGAGAAAAAACAAATCCGGGTTACAAACTAAAACTGAGGGAAACGTATCAAATATAAGAGAACTACGACGAAACAGAGACACAACACCGAAATGTAACACACACAAAAACATAATGTAACAATGGCCATTTTCCTGACTTGGTACAGGGCATTTTCTGAAGAAATGGTGGGTTGAACCTGGTTTTGCGGAATGCCAAACCTCCCGCTTTAATGACAGTGTTAATTATAACATTAAAATGACAACATTACACGAGAGGGTTACAATAAATAAACCGATAAATGGGAGAAAATATATGACAGAGAAACAAACGAATAATAGCCATCAAAAGGTAGATTGACAATCCTAATTTACAATAAATTTTAGATGTGGTTGTCATAAGGTAGACATCAGCAACAGTAACTGCACAGTCAACTTTAACAATGCACATTAGATCTCGCAAAATCATGGACGTATATCTCTATGGGTTTTAAAAAGGGATAAACATATTTTCAGTTAAGGAAATATTTGTATTCATGAAGTATAGTGTGCTAAAAAATATGTACACATGGAAAAAAGTATTGCAACACCAAATTGAAATTTTTTTGTGATATAATTTGGTAAAATAGAACAACTTAAACATTATTTGAGTATCACCTGAGCTTAATCAATAAATATCGAATCGATAAGTTTTTATCTGCACATGCAGCTACTGTACCCGTAAACAGCAAAACAGATGTTTTCATCCTCATTGTTTTCGACACTTTAAATAACCAAGTTTTTAAAGTTATGTGATTGACACCTTGTAATGGGTCCTCGACAACTCTAAACTGCAGCAAGATGGCATATTATTAGCATGAGAGAAGCAGGGATGTCGCTGTAACAACTGCATGTATTGTTGGTCATCACCATTCCACTATAAGTCGTTTTGAGTTAAAAAAAAAAATAAGGCACTAAACGACGTTCAAGACCTTCCGAAATAAAGAAGACCCCCTATACCATTTGCTAGGGAAAATCAAGCATAATGAAGGTTGGTCAGAAGGAAACCCATTGCATACAATACAATCCTAAAATGAGAGTGGTGGGCATACAGGAGCTTTTTAACAAGAACTGTTCGTGATCGACTTATGGCTACTGGTTATCGTGCGATAAGACCATTTCAGAGACCTTTGCTTACAAACAGACACACAGTTTTCCGTATCCAATGTAGTGCAGAGCTTGCTAAAGTTGAAAATTAGCATCGTGGAGGAAGATCCATTGTTCGGTTCATCTTCCTTGGACGGATCGTAGCCCGATTTTGAACCATATCGAGCATATATGGAACACTATTGGGCGGAACGTGCGCGAAAGGACACCCCAGTTCAAACACATCATGAAATAAATAAACAATGCTCTTCATCAGAAATGGTTGCTGCTACCTTAGCAACAAATTATTCGATTTTTGGCAGGAATCAGAAGACGTTTATATGCGGTTATCCGTTTGAATGAAGGCTGCGCACAAAGTACTAATTCTTTGGCGTATAACGATCAACCATGATGTGAACAGTCATCTGAAGATTAATTTTGAAATGTCTGACATTGTAAGATTCGACTACAGTAAAAGTTGTAAAATGCATTTTTCTGTACAAAAAACACTTCATTTTGTTATTAAAATTGTGGTTATATAAATCATTTTTTTTCAAACATTTTTTGTTCGTTTCAATGCCAATGTTATCATAAACTATGTTTCAATAATATTATACAAATATTTTATTATATTCCATCCAAAAAAAAGAGGCTGATTTTTCAAATTTTAAAAAAATCAAGGTGTTGCAATACTTTTTTTTTATAGATACATGATGTGCTGTCCAAGGGACGTTCGTAAGCTAAGTTTGGTTCACTGTTGGAAATTAACTTCGAAAAATATAAACAACTATCAGCCTATATTTTTTTACGCTAAAAGTTGGTTTTGTCTTTCTACGAATCACTAGTAGCGAACACGTCAAAGTAGGTCAATGATCAAATCAAAATAAAATCAAATTCAAAACAGTGTGGCTGTGGCTATTTACTGACGACCTAAGTTATCCCATTGACTGGAACAGATTATGTGAACATTTGTCTGTAACGACCAATGCTCACTGGGTACTTGTAACTATGGGGTCACCAAAGGTTCTCACCGCCTGAATAAAGTAATTCGAATAGCTAATCAGGAATAACACGATGTTTTAATTTATATCAATAATATAAATCAAAACATAAAGGTTATTTCTGGATAATTTTTCGAATTAATTTAATATTAAAAGCTTTAAGAACCTTTGGTGACCCCACAGTTTAAATTCTATAATAAGCAAGTAGTGAGCAGTGGTCGTTACAGACAAACGTTCACCTAATCTGTCCTAGTCAATGGGATAATTTAGGTCGTCAAATCAATGGCCACAGCCACACTGTTTTGAATATGATTCTAAGAGCATTGGAAACAAATAGTTGCAAACAGTTGTGATAGATGTTCATCGTTGTAGAAATGCAACGGAGCTTTACATTTTATATACAAGACAATTGTAAAAATAAAAATGACCGAACAATTAAATGCATGACAGCGCAAACATGTCAAATACTCGGCTGGTTATATTCGCGGATCCAACTATTTAACATTGAACGTCATTTGCTATTAACGATTCTGTTATATTAACTGATCAAAGCTCATCGTGTTCAAATGTACATTGTCAACGTCACCATGTTCATGTTAATTGTGTGGTCTTTTAGCTGCAAAATGATAAAAATAAAACTGGCAGATGTATAAGGTGTCACATTTCATTCCTAGACATGATGAAGTTTGCAGATAAAATTACATTGTGCTATTTTCATCATTACATTAGCTGAGTTTTTTGTAAAAAAAAAAGGAAACGATATATGGTCTTAACATCATTATCATTTTTTTCAGATAATGTGTTCCGCTAATAACGCAGTATTCAATAACTTATAATCGAAAAACAATATATAAGGACACACGTCCACCGCTACATAATAATTATGCTTCATTAAACGAGCTCTGTGTTAATATTTTCAGTTTAATATGCCAATACATCAATTGTAAAGTGTTAGAGTATATGTGAAAAGAGCAATTTATTGGTGTTCAGTAGGTAAGCTATGTCAAATTTTAAAATGCAATTAGAAATACTAATATTACCCATAAACATCACATTTTAGTTTTGTCTGTCATAAAGTCTGTCATTGAATTGAGATCAACAATGTTAGTAAGTGTGCATAAGTTAAATCTAGACAAAGCATGGGTGCTTGGACGAGTTTTATTGGAATTTCAGTTGAGGATATATATTTTTCTTTACGATTAAGAGTCACTGTAAAGTCTGCTGGAAAGTTAGTATAACTAATGAAAGATAGGTACTGAGTTTTAATTTACTGAACAAAAATTGGGTCCCATGCTGTCCATGGGTCATTCGAAAGCTGAATTTGGTTAAATATTGGACAATCATATAGTTCGAAAATTATTACCACCCATCTGCTTATGATTTACTACGCTCGATGTCAGTTTCGTCTACATACGGCTCATTAATGTCGATATAGTCAAATAAGGCCAATGAACAAATCAATGAAGAGCTTAGGAAAACCAAGATGCTCCTAAAAGTTGTGTTAGATGTGCCGAAGGGTATTAAACGACTGAACTTTACATGTTATTCAGGTTAGATTTATATATATAAAAAAAACAATTATTGAAATTCATGACTACTCGGCTGGTGATATTTTAAGTTCAAACAGCCGAACGTCGAACTTATACTTATGCAAACATAAGGGTTCTTTTTGCATTTAATTAAACACCGTTAATCTATTAAGGATTAATTTTAATTGTTTTGTCTATAGACTGCAAAACGATGAAAAACTGGCTGATATTAAAATGTTATACTTCATAAACATCAATGACTATCTTTGCATGTAAAATTAAATTATGCTTTTGTCTTCAAAATTAGATTAACCGAGTTTTCTTTGAAAAAATGAAAAGATGGGTAGCCTTCACATCAGTATCAAGTTTGTAAGATAATGAATTCTGATGAGAAAGCAGTAATTCTATAGTTGATAGATGAAAACAATAAATAAGGACACACGTTCTCTGCCACGTATTACTGAGCTTCTTTAAACGGGTTCTGAATTTTTATCTGTTGTGTACAAGTTATCATTTTGTTCAAATTATAATTTGTACAAAAAAATTGTACAAATTATAATTCGTATTTTGACTTTGTACACATTGTAATTTGTACAAAAAGTGCCTGAACAAATTACAATTTGTACAATATTTGACGAAAATTCACTTATAACTTGAACAATAATTCATAATATTGATTTTGGTGAAAAAAGCATTGATACACACCAGTGTTATTAAATTACCATACAGTACATCATATTTAAAAAAAATCTTTATCATTCGTTTTGGTAGATGGTTGAATTATGGCATCGGGAATTGCATCTTTTGACTTTCACATTCATCTCTTCTTAAACACTTTGCAACGGTTAATTACTTTAGGGTCAATTGCTTCAAAAAGTTGCCAAAGCTATATACCCTAGGTTTTATTATTTACACTCTTTTACATGTTTAGTCATTTACTCAATTGATGTAATAGTGTTACCATGGATGGCATTGTTGATCACACACAGACATTTTTCAAAAACGTTATGAACCTAGCAGACAATGATATACAATAGAACAATTTTGTGTACACCAATAACAAGCTTAATGGGCGTATAGTTAAATTGTGTAAGACACAGACATTGAAACACCGATCATTCTCACAAGAAAGTGTTCACTGTGTGGACAATGTATCCAAGACTAACAGATCTATCTTACCACAAAAACAACCAGTAACTATCATAACATGTTGTTTGGGGTTAATGTCATCATACATATTTCTCAATATGATCGTGTCGAAACCTGTCCTTGAAATATCTTAGGCGTAATTGTTGAATCTGGCGATTTTGGTTACCAAATCAGAAAAGCTTTATAAACTGTAACAGGATATTTATGTCTTAGAGTTAAATTGAAGCTCTGAAAGACACATGTTTATTCATAGCAACGGTCTCTGCGCTTCCATTCTCTCTATGTGAAGCAGTTAAACAGCATTTAAAAACAATTTGTCGTCAAGAGTTTCTTTCATGTAAATTCATAGTTGGGTACAGTAAAAATATGAAAGTCAAAAGATGTTGTGCAATTTCCGATGTCATCTCTCACGAATGATAAAGAATTATTATTTAAGTATTTGATGAATAAGGTAAATTGCGTGGTCATTTATTAACAATTCTATAGTGTTTATCACTGCTTTCTTTCACCAAAATACATATAACATGTATTATGAAAGTTATAAGCGAATTTTCGTCAAATTTTGTACAAATTATACAGGCACGTTTTGTACAAATTATAATTAGAAGTCAAAATACAAATTATAATTTGTACAATTTGTAACTTATAATCGAAAAACAATATATAAGGACACACATCCACCGCTACATAATAATGTGCTTCATTAAACGAGTTCTGTGTTAATATTTTCAGGTTAATATGCCAATACATAAATTGTAAAGTGTCAGAGTATATTGAAAAGAGTAATTTATTGGTGTTCAGTAGGTAAGCTATGTCAAATTTTAAAATGCAGTTATAAATACTGATAATACCCATAAACATCACATTTTAGTTTTGTCTGTCATAAAGTCTGTCATTGAATTGAGATCAACAATGTTAGTAAGTGTGCATAAGTTAAATATAGACAAAGCATGGGTGCTTGGACGAGTTTTATTGGAATTTCAGTTGGGGATATATATTTTTCTTTACGATTAAGACTGTAAAGTCTGCTGGAAATTTAGTATAACTAATGAAAGATATGTATTGTATGCTGAGTTTTGATTTACTGAACAAAAATTAGATCCCATGCTGTCCATGGGTCATTCGAAAGCTGAATTTGGTTAAATATTGGACAATCATATAGTTCGAAAATTATTACCACCCATCTGCTTATGATTTACTACGCTCGATGTCAGTTTCGTCTACATACGGCTCATTAATGTCGATATAGTCAAATAAGGCCAATAAACAAATCAATGAAGAGCTTAGGAAAACCAAGATGCTCCTAAAAGTTGTGTTAGATGTGCCAAAGGGTATAAAAACGACTGAACGTTTACATGTTATTCAGGTTAGATTTATATATAAAAAAAAACAATTATTGAAATGCATGACTACTCGGCTGGTGATATTTTAAGTTCAAACAGCCGAACGTCGAACTTATACTTATGCAAACATAAGGGTTCCTTTTGCATTTAATTAAACACCGTCAATCTTTTAAGGATTCCATGTTGTTTTATATCATTTGTAAATGAACATTGTCTTTGTCATTGTGTTCATAATGATTATATTGTATAATAGCTGTAAAACGATGTAAACAACTGACAGATAAAATGTTAAACGTCATCAATGATGTACTGTAAATATAATTATCCTGTGATATTTTCTGTAAAATTAGGTTAATCATTTGCGGTAAAAAAAAAATGGAATCGATGGATGACGTTTACAGCATTCTCAATTTTGACGGATAATGTTTGCTGATAAGTAATTGACCAAAACATATGATAAGGACACACGCCCTTCGCCACGTAATACTATGTGTTTCTTAACACGAATTCTGAATTTATGTGTTAATACATGTATATATACATATATTGTAAAAGTGTTGTGTGTAAAGAGTAATTCAGCAGTGTCTTGAGGGTAAGATATATTGGATTCAAAAAATGCAATAAAAAAGATTGGATGTCCTCACTGACAATACATTTCAGATACGTTTGTTATAAAGTAGATATCAAACAATGAATCCACACAGCCAATTTAAACCATGTGCCTAAGTAAAATCTAGAAAAAAAGCATTAGTTAGATATAAGAAGATGTTGTATGAGTGAAATCTCTATCCAAGTCACAATCGTAAAAGTTAACCTATTAGAATAAAGAACAGTCTTCCATATGGAGCCGTTGCACACACCAAACAGCAAGCTATAAAGGGTCCCCAAAAATACTAGTGTAAAACAATTCAAACATGGGAAAATAACAATTTTGCAAACGTAAGAGCTCCTTTTGCATTTCAATAAACATCTTCATATGCTAATAAGGATTCTATCAAATAATCGGTCCATGTTCTTTATGTTTATTTTAATTGTTTTGTCTATAGACTGCAAAACGATGAAAAACTGGCTGATATTAAAATGTTATACTTCATAAACATCAATGACTATCTTTGCATGTAAAATTAAATTATGCTTTTGTCTTCAAAATTATATTAACCGAGTTTTCTGTGGGTCATTCGAAAGCTGAATTTGGTTAAATATTGGACAATCATATAGTTCGAAAATTATTACCACCCATCTGCTTATGATTTACTACGCTCGATGTCAGTTTCGTCCACATACGGCTCATTAATGTCGATATAGTCAAATAAGGCCAATGAAGAAATCAATGAAGAACTTAGGAAAACCAAGATGCTCGTAAAAGTTGTGTTAGATGTGCCAAAGGGTATTAAAACGACTGAACTTTACATGTTATTCAGGTTAGATATATATATATAAAAAAAAACAATTATTGAAATTCATGACTACTCGGCTGGTGATATTTTAAGTTCAAACAGCCGAACGTCGAACTTATACTTATGCAAACAAAGGGTTCCTTTTTCATTTAATTAAACACCGTCAATCTTTTAAGGATTCCATGTTGTTTTATATCATTTGTAAATGAACATTGTCTTTGTCATTGTGTTCATAATGATTATATTGTATAATAGCTGTAAAACGATGTAAACAACTGACAGATCAAAATGTTAAACGTCATCAATGATGTACTGTAAATATAATTATCCTGTGATATTTTCTGTAAAATTAGGTTAATCATTTGCGGTAAAAAAAATTGGAATCGATGGATGACGTTTACAGCATTCTCAATTTTGACGGATAATGTTTGCTGATAAGACCGCAGTAATCTGATAAGTAATTGACCAACACATATGATAAGGACACACGCCCTCCGTCACGTAATACTATGTGTTTCATAACACGAATTCTGAATTTATGTGTTAATACATGGATATATACATATATTGTAAAAGTGTTGTGTGTAAAGAGTAATTCAGCAGTGTCTTGAGGGTAAGATATATTGGATTTAAAAAATGCAATTAAAAAGATTGGATGTCCTCACTGACAATACATTTCAGATTCGTTTGTTATAAAGTAGATATCAAACAATGAATCCCCACAGCCAATTTAAACCATGTGCCTAAGTTAAATCTAGAAAAAAGCATTAATTAGATATAAGAAGATGTGGTATGAGTGCAAATGAGTGAAAGTCACAATCGTAAAAGTTAACCTATTAGAATACAGTCTTCCACATGGAGACGTTGCACACACCAAACAGCAAGCTAAAAATACTAGTGTAAAACAATTCAAACATGGGAAAATTACAATTTTGCAAACGTAAGAGCTCCTTTTGCATTTCAATAAACATCTTCATATGCTAATAAGGATTATGTCAAATAATTGGTTCATGTTCTTTATGTTTATTTTAATTGTTTTGTCTATAGACTGCAAAACGATGAAAAACTGGCTGATATTAAAATGTTATACTTCATAAACATCAATGACTGTCTTTGCATGTAAAATTAAATTATGCGTTTGTCTTCAAAATTATCTTAACTGAGTTTTCTGTGAAAAAAATGAAAAGATGGATAGCCTTCACATCAGTATCAAGTTTGTCAGATAATGAATTCTGACGAGAAAACAGTAATTCTATAGTTGATAGATGAAAACAATAAATAAGGACACACGTTCTCTGCTACGTTTTACTGAGCTTCTTTAAACGGGTTCTGAATTTTTATCTGTTGTGTACAAGTTATCATTTTGTTCAAATTATAATTTGTACCAAAAAATTGTACAAATTATAATTTGTATTTTGACTTTGTACACATTGTAATTTGTACAAAAAGTGCCTGAGTGTCTTGCATGTAAAATATATTAAATTTATAAATGCAGTTAGAAGATTGACAGTGCTTTTTTACAACCCAATTTGATCTGTGTTTCATAAAGTAGCGATCAACAACATAATGAAACGGTACAACCATGTAAAGCATGACTGAATAGATAAGTTACGATCTTTATGGTTTTGAAATGAAAGAAATATATGTGTCAGTTTGGGTAATAATTCTACTGGAAAATTGTGTTAAATAATGAGAAATAGGTATTTCACCCTAAGTAGATATATGAAGATGACTTTTTGTGACAAGAGTGCCAATGATACAACTCTCCATCCAAGTCACAATTTGTAATAGGTCAACACGGAGTCTTAGCTCACACCGAACAGCAAGCTACTAAGGGTCCTGAAATGACAATGATAAAACCATTCAAACAGAAAAACTAACGGTATAAACTATATAAAAAAACGAGATACACTGAACATTAGGTTCCTGACTTAGGACTAGTGCAACAAATTCAGCGGGCGTACACGTTTTGATAGGTACCAACCGTCACCGTTACCTGAAACAATTGTCTAACATCGCAACATAGAAAACTTTGATTTACTGACCAAAAATAAAATTGAGTCCAATTCTCTCCATGGGACATTCTTCAGTTAAATTTCTTTAAATGTTTGACATATAGTTCGAAAAATATTAACACATATCTGTTTATTGTGTTGTTTCTTTTACCTATGACTCATTAGGGTCGATTTAGATAGATAACGTCAATGAATAAATCAATGCAGAGCTTTGAAAACTATATGCTTCTAAAAGTAATAATTTATGTGACCGGGGGTAGAAAAACAACACAGATTTACAATTTTATGCACGGTAAATCTAAATACAAACCTAAATCATTGAAATTCATGACACCGCAGACGTGTCGACCTCTCGACTGGTGATATTCTTGGATCTAAAAGCCGAAAGTGGAACTTATTTTTTTTTCAAACATAAGAGTTCCTTTGGCATTTAGATAAACGCCGTCATATTCTATCAAGGATTCCAAACATAATTGGCCCATGTTTCTAATTATCAATTTCAAATGTATAATAACTTTGTCAACATGTTCATTTTAATTCTGAACTGTCAGTTTTAGCTGCAAAAAGATGAAAAAAGATTTACGTAATAACCATCAATGTTGAACTTTGCAAATAAAATTATCTTGTGCTATTGTTGTGAAAAATTATATTAATTGAGTTATCTGTGAAAAAGGAAACGATGGATGACCTTCACAACATTTTCACGTTTGTGAGATAATGAGTTCTTATAAAAAAATCAGTAATCCAATTTTTAATAGTCGAAAACAATATGTAAGACAAACACGTCCGCTACCTAGTAGTATGCTTCATTAAATAACTTTTGCATAACGAAAGATTTAAATAAGTACAACAACGATAAAGTGCTAGTGTATGTATTTGTGAAAAAAGAACAGTCCAGCAGTGTCCTTTAAATGAGATATTATTGAATTTAAAAAGGTTCGGTGTGAGCCAAGGATCCGTGTCGAAGGCCGTACTTTAACCTATAATGGTTTACTTTAACTAATTGTGACTTGGAAATCATACACATCTACTTATATCTATTTAAAAGATTGACAGGTCTAATTGACAACACATTTTTGTTATTTCTATTATAGTAGATACAGCAACAATATTTAAAGTAACTGTAAAGTCAATTTGAATCATATATATCTTGTTATTTCTAGAAACAGCATGCGTGCATAGACTAGCTACGATCTATCGGGTTTTGTGATAAAGAACATATTTTTGGGTCGGGAAATCATCTTTTTAATTTTTATTTGAAGGTGTATCGTCTGCTGAAAAGGGGGACGAAAGATACCAAAAGGGACAGTCAAACTCATAAATCTAAAACAAACTGACAACGCCATGGCTAAAAATGAAAAAGACAAACAAACAACAGCACACATGACACAACATAGAAAACTAAAGAATAAACAACACGAACCCCACTGAAAATTATGCTAACAATAAAAAATAAGTGCCTCTTTCCAAACATAAAATTGGGATATTCGTACGTTAAGTTTGGTTTTAATGTTTGACATGCAGTTCGAAAAATATGAACACCCATCAGTTTATAATTTACTACGGTCACTGTAGGGTGTGTCGTCTATCTGTTTACACATCAAGCTAAGATTCATCTTTGGCGCTAGAAACAAATTACGTGAATAAACAAATCAATAAAGAGCATTGACAACTACATATTCCCAAAAAATATGCCAAAGATAGCTTATGTTAGCTCTGCCCGGTGTTAGAACAATAACAGATCTTCTTGTTCACGCCACGATGGATTACTAAATTCAATCTTGGTAAAAGTTGATAATATGATACAAATTTTACATTCAACCTATTCATTTCAAATTGAAATGATTTTTTTAACTTTTATTGGGCATGCTTAAACGATATTCTGTAAAAACGTTTGCATATGAGTAACTACGATTTTTTCATGAAAATAAAAGTATGACGTTCTGTTAGGTTGATATTTGAACATGTGAAGAAGTTAAGTTTCTCATTAGTCGAATGCAACATTGTCTCAACTCGGTGGTAAGGGTTTGACTGAAGATTGTCTGAACTTCAGAGAGAGGCTGAAATGAACGAATAGTTACTCCAACTAGGTTTGAAATTTACAAACTGTGACTTTTGTTTGCTAAAATCTTAATCATTTTGGTCGCTGGCAACTACATTTTAGTTGTCACATTGGCAATCATACCACATCTCTGTAATCAATACAAAGTAGAAAAAAGAAGAAAATCTGCCTTTAACCATTATTCTAATCGAAGTGAGACCCTATGAGCTAACCATGTGTTAACAGTTGAAGCATATCTTTCTATGCATCACCTGTCACACAACACAAAAGTCCCTTATACTAAGTAATAGTAAACATTGCTATTTATTTAAACATTTTTTTTTTATTTAAATAAGGCCGTTAGTTTTCTCGTTTGAATTGTTTTACATTTCGGGGCTTTATAGCTGACTATGCGGTATGGACTTTGCTCATTTTTGGTGACCTATAGTTGTTAATTTATGTGTCATTTTGGTCTCTGGTGGAGAGTTGTCTCATTGGCAATCATACCACACCTTCTTTTTTATAATTAGTAACAAGTGACAACGATAAAAACTGACACAGCCATGATAATATACTGAAAAGATCTTAAGTGTACAAAACACATCAAGAAAACTAAAGACTGAGTTACAAGCACCCCATGGCCATCAAAACCGGTGCTCAGAATTCGAAGGGATGAGGAGACCCTTATCCACATGTGGCAACATTATAAAAATACGAAAGATTAACATTAGCATAAAATAGTATTCAATGTCAAATGAGTATAGAAAATAATAAAACACGACTTATAACCGATGAAGTTATAACGCGATAAATTAGGTCATTGTAAATAATCTTGGTTAAAAAGTTGTTGGTATAATACTGAAAGTTCGATATCGAAGACAAATCGACTATGTTTCCCTTCTTATCTGTGATGTTCCCATATGGTAATATGTTTCGTCCTTCAATAACAAGTGCTATGAAAGCATACAATATTTACATACTGCGCTTATCTCTGATTTAGTGAACTTCACATTTTGCAAATCAAGTGTAAATATATTAATATCCTCCTTGTTATTCTGTTTGTCCTGCGAATGTCTAATATATGGTTTGGTTTATTTCAATTCTAATTTACTTTTGTTTCAAGTTTGCTTGTCCGACCTGATCCATTTAATTGTTGTGAACGTTTTTCTCCTTTACTAGTAGAAACTTCTAATGGCAGTCTTGTTCTATTGTCTGCGAAATTTGTCTCCTCTGTTATAACGCAGTTTAAAAACTTTGATACTATTCATTAAGCAACCACCATTCATTTAATGGTTGTGGGTGTTATCTGGTTTTTAAAATTTATTTTGTAAACAATTTATCCCTGAAGGCAGGTGAAATAAATAGCTTGTTTTTTTTATTGTAAATAGATAAAGTAACTAAGGATTGATTAAAAAAAGGTTCTTGCTCCTACATCATGTAATGTGATATCAAAAGATAATTAGGTGTTTTTTTATTAAACTTTGAAATGCTTCCCCCCGGAAAAAAACGCAAAAGTTAAAATATAATGGATATATATTTGAGAAAACCCCATCTGGCTGGCATTATGACCATGATATATTTGTATTTAAAAGGAAGATTGATGAAATAAGGCTAATTTGTTTATCATTTACATGAGTTACTAGTCATGAAAATAAACATGCACAACATCAAAGACTTTCGGGGTTAACGTAAAAACCACTATGATCTTTCGAGGCCATAAGTCATTCATCTTGTTAAAATAATACATGGAAGCATCAAAAATACTGCGGATAGTGAAATTGAACAGTAAATTTAGAAATGACCTTTAAGTTATAAAAAAACATAAAAACATAAAAAAAAAACGTTATTTTTTAAATTTTCATTGTTTAACAGTTTAACATTTGTCATTTCGGGGCCCTTTAAAGATTGCTGTTCGGTATGGGTTTGCTTATTGTTGAAAGCTATAGTTAACTTCTACATCATTAGGTCTCTGTTGAAGAGGTGTCTCGTTAATATCATTACACATCTACTGAGTTTTATATTTTGTAGAACTTGAATTATTTATTAAAAAAAGGTATAATGATAAAGTCTCAAATTATCAATATAGGATCAAAATCTTAGATGATTTTCTTCTCTATCATTACGCAATCTTGCTTTATGCTTTGTGCTTGTTATATAGTAGGGTATTTTATTGTGATTAGAAAATAATAACATTATTGTACTATTTTCATAATACACTTTTTTATTGAAGAGATAAAGAAGTGCGTCTTTATAAATAATGAGACATCGATCCGATAAAGTCAAAATGATGTGGACTGAAGCAACTATAGGTCTGCACCAATGAACAAACCCCATTCCGTGAAGTCAAATATAAAAGCCCCAGACATGACTATTAATACTTCAAAATTGCACATTGGTTGACATTTAAGGGGTTTTCTGCATACTTATCTAAAGGTTAATTAGTAAACTTCACGTTCTAACATCTGAATCCGATGTAATCACTTGTTTATTTCAGTATTCTATTCCTACATGGATTTCTTATAACTGACATCAGAATTCAAAATTATGTAATAGCAGGATTAAACCGTCCAAGGATCGCTCGCAAGCTAAGTTTGGTTAATGATGGACATTAAGGTTCAGAAGATATAACCACTCATCAAAGGTACCAGCTTAAAGCTACGATAGATCAATAATGTTTCATCAACATCAGACTAATTAATGGTGCTAAAATCAAAGTAAATGGAAACTTTCAATAAGACTAAATCAATTCAGAACACTAGAAACAAAATTTTATAAAACAAATTGTGCCAGATCTTGCTTCAGCCGAATGTGCCCGGGGTGGAGATAAAAATGATGGTTAACTACAAGTATTGTGCACAGGCCATTTATAGACAATAACCATGATATTCGTGTCAATACAGAACAGAAGTTACATCAAACCAGTGGTACAAAAACCTCAATAAAGATAGTAGGATTTTAATGCAGTACTTTAAACTCACATTTTGTTTTTGTAAGACAACTTATGGGTGGCGCTGAAATAAAAGGAGTCATCAGTCCAAATCAACACAAAAACTATAATGGACATTTAAAGTCAAAAGTTAAAAATAATTGATGTGCCAAATCTGACATATGTCATACAACAGGGGAGGTGAACACTTTAGGGTTTTTATTGATCATCAAATTTGTTAAAGGATAAATTTACAGACATTACCATATCCATAATAAATCTATTCAAAACAAACCGTTGGCCAATAGTCCATTTGCCAATTATCGATTTGATTCTGTTATTACACACTTTTTAAGCAAATTAAATCCCTTTGTCAATCGTCGACTGGTTCCATACCAGACAAAATTTGCATTTTCCAATGCAAAGCATGATGTATTGAAAGTGAAGTATCGTCGGTTTTAACTAATTTTTCATTAAAGTATTTAGCTGAACAACAAATTAGTGCAATTATAAGATTTAAAAACCTCACATTTAACTCACAAGATTACTCACATTACGCACAGGTAGATTTGCTCTTTCTGCTGGCTCTCCATTGTAAATTAAAATTAATGTCCCTCATATGGGATACAACTAAACTAGAGGCTCTCAAGAGCCTGTGTCGCTCACCTGTTACTGTATTTACTGATGTCTGCAATCTTGGTTGGTAGAAAGGCAGGGTAATTGGAGACTTTTTTAAAATAGATACCCTAGTAATGATTGTGGCCAAGTTTGGTTAAATTTGGCCCATAGTTTTAGAAAAGAAGGTTTTTGTACAAGTTACAAAAATGACGAAAAGTTGTTCAATATTGACTATAAAGGACAATAACTCCTTAAGGAAATCTCTGACAATTTTGGTCATGTTGACTTATTTGTAGATCTTACTTTGTTGAACATTATTGCTGTTTACAGTTTATCTCTATCTATAATGGTATTCAAGATAATAACCAAAAACTGCAAAATTTCCTTAAAATGACCAATTCAGGGGCAGCAACCCAACAAGGATTACACTTATGACTGGACCGAATGACAGGACCAAATGAAAAATGCTAATAACTTTTTCATTTCTCAAAGGATTGATCTCAAATTTGAATTATAATAAGATTTCATCATTTGATAAATAGATTTAAGAAAAAAAATTAAAAAGTATTGTAGAAAAAGTGACATGACCAACTCTGATAATGACAGGACCAACATCGAGAATGACGGTATCTGGATGATTCGTTCCAACTCCGATTCGTCCCAACAAATTCGTCCCAAATTGCTTGGACAATTCGTTCCAACTTTTTCCAAAACTTGCCAGTTCGTTCCAACTTATTCAAGAACAGTATTAAACAATAATAACCATTTGCATAGCCTTATTATTTCAATTTATAATGCTGTACTTATATATATAATGTAAATAAATACTTAAAATTAGCTTTAAGGTGGTATGGGAGTCTAACATAAAAATGATAGAATTTGTTCATACTTTGCCAAAACGTTGTATCTATTGATACATGTTGAAAAATATAATAAAAATGATAGGTCACCGCGCATTTTCTCAAGCTACAGGACGGGACAAAATGACACATTTTGTATGGATTATACAGGAAAAAACACTATTTTGTGATTAGAAACTAAACAAAATGATAGAATTGTTAAATACTTCAGGAAAAGATAGCTTTCAGACACTGCTTTGAGAATATCAAAAGAAAAGATAGGGTCACCGTACGTTTTTTCCGGCTAAAATACAAAATAGGGAAATTCCATACAGAATCCTTCAGAAAATGCACTTTTTTAGAGTTACCTCCCCTTAAAATGCCAATTTTTAAAAAAGATAAAAACAACCAAAAACAATTAACATTTGCAAAAATATCAATATTTAGAAGTTATATTCTTATAAATTGGTACTTTTAAATGAAAATGTACATTAAACATCTGCATTCCTGCATCAAATTTTGAAATTATTCAGTTGAAATAACAGCTGCTGACTTTGTTTAATTGTAGTGTATTGTATGTATTAATGTATTTCCTATTTTTTTTATCATTCAGTCACGTCTCAGTCATTACAGCTGAACGGACGTGCTGGGCCAGCTCTCCTTTACCCGCTATCTTCGATGAGGGTTTACAGTTAGATGAACAACGACATACTACTTAAGATGACAGAAACCAATCCATGCCGTACAGATAGACGTAGTAGTTGGCGTACCCGCGTTAACATGCACTCCAAAACCATTGTATCATGGGGAGTGTTATGCCGATTAACGTCCGAGGGCTGTATCCTAGGCTGTTGGGTGATACGACCTGCATGTAACTGCCTCACGGCTTTGGGTCCTGATAACGCTTCCTGTCATCTTTAGAACTACATCCACCATTCATCTACCGGTACTCACTCATCGAGGCTAGCGGGCTGCCAAGCTGACCAAACTGGCCCTGAAAGCAGCCGTTGTGAAGAAGTAAAATCCAAAATAGTCAAAAACCAAAAACAACTCACCAAAACCAAGATGGCGGCCTCCATTCGGCGTCCTCTACTACCAGTTCCTGACCCACGGCAGAAAATATTTAAATGCTCACCAATCGCCTTCGGGCACCGAGCCGACCGTGCGAGGGCTGTATAGCCAGTCAAGGTCGTTAAACACTTCCATTTGTTGTATTTTTTTTAGGTGTACAGGGTTATTCTTAGAATGCTTCCAACTGCCCCTGCTGTCCGTAGTGTTGTGCTTGACTTCGAGCGTGCTACATGGGTTGCCACAAGAAAGGTTCTGCCAACAGTTTCTATCAGAGGCTGTGCTTTCCACTGGGGCCAAGCAGTGTGGCGGAAATGTCAGAGATTGGGTTTACAGGTAATTGTTTATTTTTTTATCTCAATTCCGTTAAAGGATAACAGTTATAATTATCAGTTATAAAATGTGGTATGCTTGACCAAATGACACAGAAATTAACAACTATAGGGCACTGTACGGTCTTCAACAATGAGCAAAGCCCACATTGCATAGTCAGCTGTAAAAGGCGAACTAATTCATTAGTACATAATGCAAGTGCTTCATTTGTAGCAACTTTTTTGCACAATTAATTAACATTGTTGTGCCGATATATTTATAGTAAATACACATATTCATACGTATATCATGTAGTTAACATGTTCTTTAATCTTTATAGGTCGCCTACTCTAAGCAAGACAACGTTCACCGGTTTATCCGTCAATTGATGGCTCTTCCCTATCTACCAAAAGAGCACATTCCAGCAGCCTTCCAAAAGCTTAAAAGTAGGATCCAGCCTAACAACCGCATGTACCGCCTGCTGACATACATTCAACGCAGATGGATAGACAGCACCATCTTCCCCATCAGTGCTTGGACTGTTTTTGGCCAACCCATTCGTACTAACAACGACGTGGAAGGCTGGCACAACAGACTAAACCGCAAGGCCAAGGGTGCCAGCCTTCACTTGTATGTGATGCTGAAAGTATTGAGTGATGAAGCCAGATACCTACCCATGCAGATACAGTTAGTGTCGGAGCACAAACTGACGCGCTACCAAAGAGCAGCCACAAAGAGGTCCCAGTCCAAGCTGATGGAGCTGTGGGACAGCTACAGAAGCCAGCAACTAACAGTAAGCCAGCTGATGTCATCCGTTGCTCTTATCGTTGTGCCGTCCATTGACTAGTAGAACTTTCTGAAAAACTGCAAGACTTTTGAACAATTATCAATGAGTTGTTATTGTTATATCTTGTTATTAATATATATGTGTCAATGACATGATATCAAATAAACTTGTAAACCTAAAACTTATTTTTTTTTATTGCAAAAGATTCAGATTATCCCAAAATATGATATAAGCTGACAAGAAAAGGGAAAAAACAAAGACAACCCAAAAAAACTATGTCTAAATAAACAAATATTGTACATATAAATCGAACCATAAAAGCCTTCAAAGATATTGCTGAAAAACGATCTTTTAATATGAAAACATAAAATATGATACATAAAAATTGACAAGAAATTGATGATTTTTTGCCGTGAACTATAGGTTGATTTACACAAAAACATTGATATACGGACATAAACAGTGAAAGAAAGTTGGAACAAATTGTTTAGACTGATTGAAAACGATCTATTATATGAAATATACATAAAAAAAAAATGACAAGGAATTGACAATTTTTGCCATGAACAGTAGGTTGATTTACACAAATTCAGTGATTTACGAACACAAACATTATAATAAAGTTGGAACAAATTGTTAACTCTGATTAATAATGAACTAAATCAGTTGGAACAAATTGTTAAGTCTGATTAATAATAAAATAAATCAGTTGGTACGAATTGACAATTGACTTGGTACGAATTGACTAGCATTCAGAATGACAGGACCAAATAAAATGCTAATAACTTTTTTTTATTTTTCAAAGGAATTCTCTCAGATTTGAAATATAAAATAATATGTCATATTTTTAAAAATAAATGTTATAAAAGATATAGAAAGTTTAAACGTGACATGACCATCGCTGACTGACAGGACCAACTTCGACAATGACAGGACCAGATGAAATTGCTAATTACTTTTTATTTCTAAAAAAATATTTTTTATGAAATTTGAGTAATTATCAGATTTAACCATTTTATACATAAAGATATGAATAATATAGAAAAAAATATTAAAAGCTTGCTGTAATGTGACCTGACCAACACTGACAATGACAGGACAAACCTCGACAAGGACAGGACAAAATAAAAATGCTATTCACCTTTTAATTTTGAAAAGGAATTATGTCAGATTTTAAAAATATCAATTAAAGAAAAAAATCTAGATTTTTGTATTGCGAAAACGTGAAATGACCATAGTTCCTACTATAGAAATCCTGGTTGAAATTAATAATAATATATATAAAAAAAACACACATTTAAGATTGAATGATTTAAAAGGGAGTAGGTTCAGTAAGACCCCTTTTTGGCCCCAAAATATAGCAGTTTTACAAAATTGTTAAAATGTAAACCTTTAGTTATTTATTGGACAGTAGAATGCTTCTGCTACATAAATCCTCTTAATTCTAGCGTTTTAGTTAAATTATAGACGGTTTTCGTGTAAAACGAAAGTGGCCGCATTCGTGTTCATCCTTAATATTGAAATGTAAGTTGTATTTTATGATAATACATAACATATATAAAGGTTGAGGATGAACACGGATGCGGCCACTTTCATTTTTACCAAAAACCATCTGATAAGTGACATTTTTCGGCATATTAGGTAGATTTTTCATATTTGAGCTTGAATCGGATCGTTTTTTAATGACTAAATCTGTTAAAATCTTTCACATAAACTGATTAATTCAAATAAAATAGACACTTACCGTGTTTAAAAAGTGGTCAAAATCTTTCGTCAGATGAACCTGAAATTTGAGGCCAAAATCGGTCCTTACCGGACCTACTCCTTTTTAGAAAATAAGGGAAAAAAGCTAACTTGGGGAAAACATTAGGTCTGTGAACGCCCTTCGCGTTACTTGAACTTTTTATTGGTATACATGTATTGTATTAAACTGATTTGTAGAAATATTGCACTTGACCCTGAGAAACTTTGTAGATGTATTAAATATATTTCTGCGAAAGTCTATCCTCCTGGATAGTACAACTATATGTTTATTTATCTTTAGTGTAAATATTTATCATATTAAATGCTATATCTTATATATTTTATATATATCATTGTAATATCTTCTCAGTAACTATGTATTTGGTTTGATGAGAATAAAGATCATTCATTTATTCATTCAAAATATTTTGTATATTATTGCGAACCCTATCATAGTTTTCCATAGATTCACCTGCAAGTTACTTGTCCATTTAAACTTTTGTAAGTTCTATTGTCCCCTTGAACAAATACAACAGGTATTGTTCTCTGTGTAGTTTATTTGATGGGACCTTTAAATTTCTTCCAAGAGGAATCTATCACTCATTGATTAATTTGCCTGACCAAAGAAATATCTTGTTTGTTAACTGAAATACATGTATAAACTCACATAAACTGCATGTGATACAGTATTTATTCAATATCAATAATATACTTTCAATCTGTTCAATAAAAGCACTGATTTAATTATAAAAAGTTTATTTCTGATTTTTTTTTAACTACTGCATGCATTTATGTTTTAAAGAATTTGCATGTTTTTGTAGTTGTTCAGTTATAAAGAATTCATTTATGAAGAACTTTATTTAAATATTATCATTTCAAGTTTTCACTTATGAACAGACTAAAAAAAAGCAAATTTTACTAGGTAAAATGTTGAAATTTGATCAGAAATCAACTTTAAATTTTTAAATCAGTGTTTATATCAAACAAATTGAAAATGTGTTATTGAATGAATAAATACAACATCCCATGCAGTTTCATAATTACTTATTTGTACATGTATTTCCATCATTGACAGTTCAATTGTTTGTTCAGGTAAATTAATCAGTGAGTGATAGATTTCTCTTGCAAGAAATGTAAAGGTCCCATTGAATAAACTAAACAGAGAACAATAGCTGATGTATTTGTTAGATGGGACAATAGGACTTACAAAAGTTTAAATGGACAGGTAACTTGCAGGTGAATCTGTGGAAAACTATGATAGGATTCGCAATAATTACCGGTCATAATCTGACACGTCTGAAAACAATTATAAGGTAACAAACAAAAGATGTGACATAAACCATAAATAAGTTGATAAATTTAATAAAGATTGTGATGACACAAAATTAAAATCACATAATAGTTCATGTCGTTGTTTTATTAATATTTTCAGAACAGAATAATTATTTCCATGTATGTTTGAGTATATGCAGGGTATATCTTGAAAGCAATAATAAATAAACAAATAAACATTTCTTAAAGTGTGCCCGACCCTTGCATGCATGATTTCTTGGTAGTTTTAAATATTTTCATAAAATATACTGAATCAAACATTTTCACGAACTACTTTAAAAGGTTTGATACCTTTCGAAAAGTGGCTTAAATTGGGCTTCATTATGTCAAGAAATATTATGATGATAATTCAATAAATCTGAAGTTATCTATAGTTTAATGAACTATCTCTCAAACTATAAAATGATTACATGTAATGACATATAAATATTTCAAGATCTCTTTCTTAAATATAGTGATCATTCGTGTCTTTTTGTCCTGTGAATCTCTGTCAACATACGTTAAGTAGCTAGATCAAGATTTTTAACCACCATAGAATATATTTTCCTGAATTTATAAGATATATCTTACTAATTATGGATCAGAATTTAACAATTTCAGTAAAATAAGAAAGAAATTATGATTTTTTCATCGGCCAGATCATCAGTAGCCGATGTTGGTCAGGTCACACAACCGCAAGCTTTCAATACGTTTTTTTCCTATATTTTTCTTATATGATGTGCAAAATGGTCTTAATTGTCAATATTTCAAATTTGAGAGGAATATTATGACAAATGTTATGCATAATTAGCATTTTTATTTGGTCCTGTCATTAATTGTCGAGGATTGTCCTGTTATTGACAACGTTAACCAGGTCACATTTCAACAAGCTTTTTATACCTTTTTCTTATATTTATGTATAAAATGGTAATTTAAAATTTCAGAGAAATATTCTGCGAAATAAAAGAATAATTAGCAATTTCATTTGTTCTGGTCATTGTCGAGGTTGGTCATGTCAGTCTGAGACTACTATAACTGTGTTACAGTTGTCTCAGTGTCAGTCAGCGATGGTCATGTCACGTTTTTGAAAGTTTTTGAATATAAAACTATATTTTTTATAACATAAATGTTTCAAAATGTGACATATCATTTTATGTTTCAAATCTGAGATAATTCTTTTAATAAATAAAAAAGTTATTAGCATTTTTATTGGTCCTGTCATTCTCGATCTTGGTCATGTCATTATCAGAGTTGTTCATGTCACGTTTTCTAAAGTTTCTTACAAATTTTTATTTTTTTTTCTTAAATCTATTTATCAAATGATGAAATCTTATTATATATCAAATTTTAGAAAAATATTTTGAGAAATAAAAGAGAATTAACAATTTCATCTGGTCCGGTCATTGTCGGGGTTGGTCATGTCACGTTTTCGAAAGTTTTTGAAAATAAATTTATATTTTTTATAACATTTTGGTTTCAAAATATGACATACCATTCTATATTTCAAATATGAGATAACTCCTTTGAAAAATAAAAAAAGTTATTAGCATTTTTATTTGGTCCTGTCATTCTCGATGTTGGTCCTGTCATCATCAGAGTTGGTCATGTCACGTTTTCTAAAGTTCCTTACAAAACTTTTTATTTATTTTTTCTTAAATCTATTTATCAAATGATGAAATCTTATTATATTTCAAATTTGAGATCAATCCTTTGAGAAATGAAAAAGTTATTAGCATTTTTCATTTGGTCCTGTCATTCGGTCCTGTCATTCGGTCCAGTCATTAGTGTAACCCACCCAACAACCAGTTGTCCGATCCATCTGAAAATTTCAGGTCAGATCGATATTGACCTGAAAAACAATTAAACCCCGTCAGATGTGCTCTAAATGCTTTGGTATTTGAGTTATAAGCCAAAAACTGCATTTTACCCCTATGTTCTATTTTTAGCCGTGGCGGCCATCTTGGTTGGATGGCCGGGTCACTGGACACATTTTTCAAACTAGATACCCCAAAGATGATTGGTGCCAAGTTTGGTTATATTTGGCTAATAAGTTTCAGAGGAGAAGAACTAGCAAAAAATAACAACAGTAACATCCAAACCGACATAATTGTGATGGACTTTGCCAAAGCCTTTGACAAAGTTCCTCAGAAAAGACTTCTCTACAAACTGAAACATTATGGCATTGATGACAGCACCTTAAAATGGATAGAAGATTTTCTCACATCTCGGACACAAACAGTGATTATTGATGGTGTTCAGTCAGACAAAATAAACGTAACATCTGGTGTTCCCCAAGGAACAGTTTTGGGTCCGATCCTTTTCCTTGTATACATAAATGACTTTAACGAATACATCAAACACAGTACCCTCAGATTATTTGCAGATGAAAGCATAATTTATAAAACAATACAAAACAAAGAAGACACACAAAAACTGCAAGAAGATCTCACATCAGCTGCAAAATGGGAGAAGGACTGGCTCATGTCATTCCATCCAGACAAGTGCTCAGTCCTTCAGATAACAACTAAGAAAAATCCATTAAATTTTGACTATACTCTCCACCAACATGTACTTCAAAAAGAAACATCCACAAAATATCTGGGAATTACTATACAAACTGATCTAAAATGGAACAAACATGTAAACAATATCACAGCTGCAGCCACACAAAAGCTGAACTTTATTAAAAGGAATCTAAAAGTCAACTCAAAAACAGTCAAAGAAAAAGCATACATTGCACTTGTAAGACCAAAGCTAGAATACAGCAGCTGCGTCTTGGACCCGCACACCAAATCTCAAACACACCAACTTGAGATGGTCCAGCGCAGAGCAGCAAGGTACACCTGCAACAGATACAATAACACCAGCTCAGTCACTGAAATGCTACAAACTCTAAACTGGGCAACACTTGGGAAAAGGCGAATTAGAACCCGCATCATTTTCCTCTACAAAATTATACATCATCTTGTTGCCATATATCCGACAGACCTACTTACACAATCTGATACAAGAACACGTCAACATTCACATATTTACTCCTTCAGGCCCATACAAACCACTAAAGATTCATACAAGTACTCATTCTACCCTAGAACAATCTTGCAATGGAACCTTCTCCCAGTAGCTACAGTTCAATGTACTACTCTTGAAAGCTTCCGAGAACAGATTCCAATATCTGTTCTCAATAAACATCTAAACATTTAAATAAATTCCACAATGTATATAGTTTTAACCAAAATGTATAGTACAAAAACAGAAGAAAAAGAAGTTATGGTGAAATTTATATTTTTATTTTTGTATTATTCACTGTAAATAAAATTTATATCCCACGCACGCGCGGCATAGTAAAATCAGTGCCTGGCACGTTATCATCAGTATGTTGATAGAGTGCTGAATTATAAAGAAGAAGAAGAAGAAGAAGAAGAAGATTTTTGTAAAAGATTACTAAGATTTACGAAAAATGGTTAAGAATTGACTATAAAGGGCAATAACTCCTAGAGGGGTCAACTGAACATTTCAGTCATGTTGACTTATTTGTTAATCTTACTTTGCTGAACATTATTGCTGTTTGCAATTTATCTCTATCTATAATAATATTCAAGATAATAACCAAAAACAGCAAAATTTCCTTAAAATGACCAATTCAGGGGCAGCAACCCAACAACGGGTTGTCCGATTCAACTGAAAATTTCAGGGCAGATAGATCTTGACCTGTTTATCAATTTTACCCCATGAATGCGTTGGTTTTTGAGTTATAAGCCAAAAACTGCATTTTATCCCTGTGTTCTATTTTAAGCCATGGTGGCCATCTTGGTTTGATGGCCAGGTCATCGGACACATTTTTTAAACTAGATACCCAAAGGATGATTGTGGCCAAGTTTGGTTAAACTTGGCCCAGTAGTTTCAGAGGAGAAGATTTTTTTTAAAGTTTACGGACGACGGACGACGGACACCAAGTAATGAGAAAAGCTCACTTGACCTTTCAGGTCAAATGAGCTAAAAAAGGATCTCTAATTACAGGGTCAATTGCGAGAAGAAGCCTATTGTAGTTTATCAATTACTGATTTGAACCTGACCGTAGTAGACATTTACTTCAAAATGAATTGATTGTTTTTTTCATCAAATGGGGCATTATCACATTTAAGTTTGGTTAAAGTTAGATAAAACCAATAGGATCATCATACAAAAGGGAATTATATAATTACTAAGTTAGATTTAATTAAAGTTGAAGTTATGACTCGATTCACAGACAACTTGTTTTTTTCTAAATAACATCCGGAAACCACAACTTAGAAATGTTGCGATCTATCATTTACTTCTCTGTGACCTTGACTTTCGAACCTTTTCCTCATAATTTATCTTTTTCATTCTACATACTTGATTGGGATAATATCAAACTACGTTTAGTGGAGGTTCGACATTCTATTCAACAGATAACAACAGATTAACATCCGAAAACCAAAATATTGCTAAAATATTAGTATATCAATACACTGTAGCTGCTGTGACCTTGACCTTTCATTAATTAATTACAAATTGAAAAGAGTTATTTTCTTATCGACATTGTCAAAAGTTGGTTTTTATGTTTTAGCAGAATCTGGTCTGAACTTCCGAAGGAGACAGAAATACACAAATAATTCCATGCATCTCCAAACATTGTAAAGGTAAAAAAAAAACTGTGACCAATATTTTCTTAAATCTATGTCCTTTGGCCTCCGGTGATTAATTGTCGCATTACCAAGTATACCACATCTCCTGGGAGTTGAATATAATTGGAATTTCAAGAAGTTAAAAGATAAATCAGCAGTGGCGGATCCAGAAATGTTCATAAGTGGGGGCCCACTGACTGTCTAAGAGGGACCAGCTCCAGTCACGCTTCAGTGATTCCCTATATAAGCAACCAAATTTTTGCCTAACCAAATAGGGGCGGGCCCTGTGCCTTCCCCCTAAATCCACCTCTGATCAGCTCCTGTTATGCTTGCATCATCCGTATTATAGTATAAAAGTCACATACAGTAGGAAACAGCAGTAAAAAAGTAGGAACATACATTACAATTCTGAAAGTTTTATATCAGTTTTAAATAATTGTTTATTGCTACTGTTCACGTATCAGTAATGCTCATTAACACTACAAAATTGGTGACAATTCTCATTCGTGATGTCATAATCAAGAGGAAAAGGAAGAGAGTATCTATACGACAATTGCAACATTTCTAATAAGTGTCACTCACATCAAAAAGAAATATTAATTAATAGATTGTTATTTGCTAATTGGTCATTACAAATGTAGTTAAAAAAAGAAAGACAAATTAAAAGTATATTTTATTATGAAAATTGAGATATCCAAACATGCATGTCGAAAACACAAAATTAGTTATTGTGAATTTAACATTGTTGTATATGGAAAAATACGATAGTTTCTTTAAAATGGTTTGACAACATTCTATATGTACAGGTAAACAAATAAAAAATGTATATTTATTTTGATGCAACAAAAACTTTAATTTTATGTTAAGTATTATTTGAAATCTCCTGTCAGTGACACATTAACGCAACACAAAAAATATCTGTAGGCAAACATATGGTCTTGATAATTAAACTAAACCGTATTATGTAGTCGATGTAGACTAAGTATATGCAGAGCTTAAAATCGCTTTGAATGACAATCAAAGATTTGCAATCAAGACCAAATGTCCTTATATTAAAGACAAACGCTGACGAGGTTCCCGACTTTAAACTTGCTCATTTGTATTCCTGAGAGAAAAAGAAAACATATAGACATGATAGACTTAACATTTCTTGATATTTTGTTATGTCAAAAGGTTATATATTCAATGTGTCTATTTACATTTAATAAATAGACCACTGATTGAAGGCCGTACTTTAATGGTTTATTCTTACAAATTGTGACTTGGATGGAGATTTGTATCATTGGCACTCATACCACATCTTCTTTATATATCTATTGAAATCGATTCTTTCGAGAAAAAATTAATTTAAATATTCATTTGCATTATGACACGTCTTCAATGTTATTTTCAGGCAAATTTACATTCTTGCTTTTCGTGAAACAAATCCGTGTTATCAAAACCATTATTCCAGCAAAACATATACAGCTTCCGCCTGAAATGTAGGTGTTGTCATAACTTCCAGATATATCATACAGCCAGCCTGAAAGCAGATAGATAGTTTATAAACTTTGATAAAGATACGCATGTGCTTTGACCTATAATGGTTTACTTTTATAAATTGTGACTTTTAAATGGAGAGTTGTCTCATTTGCTCTCGTACCACATTTTCTTTTATTATACTTCTCGTTAAAATGCCGTATTTTCATTGGCTAATACGAGGGTGTTAATTTTCTCTACCACATGGCTGAGAGGGTAACATGTTTTTTTTAATGTTACCCTCTCGTCTAGACCAATCAAAAATCGATAATTTATGACAATGAATTGAATTTACATTAAGTTATTATATACAATGCTTAAGTTCTACATTTTTGCTCAGATTCTATTATTTGACTGTCAAAATAAAAAAATAAAACATCTTGCTTCACTTCTGTTGATTGTTCTAATACCCGTAATGTTCTAATGTACGTGACGTCCATAGAACATACTTTTAAATAAACTTTGAAATTGAGAATGGAAATGGGGAAGGACATTCAGTAAAATAGATTGAATAACACATAGCTGAGAGGGTGATAGATTAGATTGGTACCTCTCGAAAAAGCTGTTTTCTCGGGGACTAATCTACTCTATCACCCCCTCAGCTATGTGTTATTTATATAGTATCTATAATTTCAGACGCTAAATTGGAAATCTGGAAATGTTTTTTATATCCATATTTTAGTTTGGTCAATCAAATTTCGGTCGACTAAACTCATTGTATAGACGGGTACAAAATAGAAGAATTAAGTTAATCAGGCATCTTTATCTATCAGTAATGTAATTATCAATACGTCGGAAACAGGAGGTATGGGAAATCAACTGAATCCATGATCAAATCATTCATAATTACCTTGTTGAGATGCACCTTTTTAAAGAAATACCAGTGATTCTTTAAGTTGATTTATAATACATCTGTCTCTAGCAGAAAATTTTACGAGAATGTTAAATTGCATTTAGATACTTATTTACGACTTATCAAGCTCATTATTATTGCGTAATTGTCGTATATCATCATAATTATATCATTGGGGTGTTTAGATTTTACCATTAAACGAATGTAAAATTCAGCAGAAATCAGACCGTAAGGTTTTCGCACAAGAATAGTTTCACATTTAAGTCTGTCGGTCGTCTAATAGTTCAGACCTAGTACTGTACGGTAGGGACATTGCTCATGGTTAAAGGCCGTTTTGTGACATGTAGTTTTGTCATGTTTGTACATCGTTGTTCATTGGTCGCTATTGTATCAAGTCAGGAATATGACGGTTGTTTTGATGTGTTTGAGCTTTTGATTTTATCATTTGAAACGGACTTTTGCATCTTTAATTTTCAACGGAGTTATGAAAAATGTTATTTTACTATTATGGATTAATGTCGCATTGGCAATTATATCATATCTCATGCATGTACTTGGGTATTTTTGTTATTTACTTTTTGGATGAGTGTGTCATTGGCAATTAGATCACATCTTCTTTATTTTTTCTTCAACTATCTTTGATAAACTTACCAGCAAATGGAGGACCAGTTAAGTTAGCAATGCCTTCAAAAAACATCAAAAGACCATACGCATCTGTTATTTTATCTTCACCGAGAATATCAATTATTATTACTGCATGTATAGCCTCCTGGCATGCAGATATTAATCCAAATGTTCCCGCCAAAATCATATTTGGAATGTAATCTCTAATAAAGGAATTGCACATATATTTACTCCCCAGATACATAAACTTCCGCAATAAAGATAAAATCTAAATTTTCGTTTTTGCTGCCTAGGAAACCAAATAGTATATTACCAACAATATGAGAAGCACCGATGACAGCTACTATATATGATCCTTTCTTTGTAGAATATCCAAAACCATGCATCCGGTCAACTGTAAAATTATACGGTAGATCATACCAAAAGTAAACAATAAACAAGGAACATGTAAACAGTAGGAAATTAATATCTTTTAACATTGAAAATTTACGCAAAATGTTTTTGTAAATGTTTCTAGCTAATGACACGCTTTTTTTTGATTCGTTGTCCGTATTTCTGGCAGTAGATTTTTCAATGAATTTTGCTGTTACATCTATGGATTCAAGGTTTTCTTTTTCTGTCATGATATTGTTTTCTAATGGGTTTTCGGTGATGATTTCTTCGTCTTCTATGTCAACAAAATCATTGACATTTCTGAAAACTGCACCGCATGGTATTGTTTGCAATAAAATACCGCCAATTATAGTAAGAGCTCCTCGCCAACCATACTGCTGTATAAGGAATTCATATAGTGGAGCAAATATGAGAGTTCCAAGTCCGGCACCACTCTGAGAAAATCCCGTTGCGATCGTTCTCTTCTTTTCAAAATAGGCCGTTACGACTACCACTGAATTGAGGTAAGGTATAGATATTCCGAATCCAGCTATAAGTCCAAAAGTCAAACATAAGGCCTCAATCGAATTAACAAAAGTACTGGCTATAAATCCAGCGAAGCCTATTAAACCACCTAATATTGTCGCTTTTCTAAACCCAATACGTTTAGTGATAATACTAGCAACTGGACCAAATAACATCGGAGCTGAATCTAACATAGAACCTATCCAAGCGGTGTTACTCCTGGTTTCTTTAAATTCTTCCAGGAATTGTACATAGATTACACCGAAAGAAAACAGACATCCGTCAACTATTATATTGATGACAAAAGCTGAGAATACTATCACCCAACGCCTACTACTGTGTACTTTCTTATCACCATCTGTAGTACGTTCATGTATACTCTTTACACTTTCATCTCTGTCCTTCATCGTATGGTATTCAGACTAACTGTTGCTTTATACTTTCCATTTATGTGGCCACCATTGCTAAATTACACTATGGAACGGTTCAGGCTGAAAATAAAAAATAAAATATTGACATGTAAAACGTGGTATTACATAATATGTTGTATAAACATTTTTACTTTACCTATATACATTACTGAAGGTATGTATTATCGGAATAATAACTAGAGGCTCTAAAGAGCCTGTGTCGCTCACCTTGGTCTATGTGCATATTAAACAAAGGACACAGATTGATTCTTTGAAAATTGTGTTTTGGTGATAGTGATGTGTTTATAGATCTTACTTCACTGAACATTCTTGCTACTTACAATTTTCTCTATCTATAATAAACTTGGCCCTTTAGATACAGAGGAAAATATTTTGTAAAAATTTACAAAAATTTACTTAAAATTGACTATAAAGTTAAATAACTCCTTAAGGGGTCAAATGACCATGATGGTCATGAATGACTTATATTTAGATCTTACTTTGCTGAACATTATTGCTGTTTACAGTTTATCTCTATCTATAATAGTATTCAAGATAATAACCAAAAACGGCAAAATTTCTTTAAAAATTACCAATTTGGGTGTAGCAGCCCCACAACCAGTTGTCCAATTCATCTGAAAATTGAGCAGGTAGATATTGACTTGGTAGACAATTAAACCCCTGTCAGATTTGCTTTAAATGCTTTGGTTTCAGAGTTATAGGCCAAAATCTACATTTTACCCCTATGTTCTATTTTTAGCTATGGCGGCCATCTTGATTGGTTGGCCGGGTCACCGCACACATTTTTTAAACAAGATACCCTAATAAGGCTGTGGCTAAGTTTTGTTAAATTTGACTCTGTAGTTTCAGAGGAGAAGATTTTTGTAAAAGATTACAAAAATTTAGGAAAAATTTGTTAAAAAATGACTAATAAGGGCAATAACCCCTTAAAGGGTCAACTGACCATTTTGATGATGTTGACTTATTTGTAGATCTTACTTTGCTGAACATTATTGCTGTTTACAGTTTATCTCTATCTATAATAATGTTCAAGATAATAACCAAAAAAGGCAAAATTTCCTTAAAATTACCAATTTAGGGGCAGTAACCCAACAACCAGTTGTCCGATTCAACTGAAAATTTCAGGGCAGACAGATCTTGACTTGATAAACAATTTTACCCCCCATGTCAGATTTGTTCTAAATGCTTTGGTTTCAGAGTTATAAGCAAAAATCTTCATTTTACCCCTATGTTCTATGTTTAGCCACGGCGGCCATCTTGGTTGTTTGGCCGGGTCACCGGACACATTTTTTAAACTAGATACCCCAATGATGTTTGTGGCCAAGTTTGGTTAAATTTTGCCCAGTGGTTTCAGAGGAGAAGATTTTTGTAAAGTTAACGACGACGGACGACGGACGCCAAGTGATGAGAAAAGCTCACTTGGACCTTTGAGCCAGGTGAGCTAAAAAGGAACTAAAACAAAAAAATAATTTAAAAAAAACTAGACAAAGTGATGCTTCCGCACTCCACTCTGAAATAACTGTATCATAACAAAGTCAATGTAGGACTTTCTTTGCGATTTTATTGTCTGAGAGACACAATTGATGCACACGCAGATGCAAAGTGTTATTTTAAAATAACTATAACATTTAACCGCTTATACCCCAAACATGATTAAGTGCAACTATCTCCCAAAAAAGAGCAAATATTAATAAAAAAAATCACCAAGAAAGTTACGTATATACAGGGCTTTTCATATAATAAGTAATGAAAACTTTATTGAACTTATCATATATTTCTTTTAGCTTTCCCCACCTTTTCACATATTTTATAGCCGGGAGCTTTCTTCGACACGTCCTATCACCTTGTATAAAGGAACATATGGTACCCCCCCCCCCCCCCCCCCCCCCCCCCCAAAAAAAAAATAAATAAATAAATAAATAAATCAAGAATGTCATAATCGATAAAAGAGGACTGGATAATGAAAACGACAATTCGAACACATATCAGTGGTCATCTGTAACAGTAACAGTGTATTTTGTTGTGAAGGTCCTAAGCAAGGGTAGAATCTTCGGAGTGGCTATATGTCCGGCTAGCCGGACGAATATATAGTCTCAGGGCTATTCGTCCAGCCATTGCAATGCGCATGTCATATAATGTGAATTCGGAAGTGCGTGTAATATTATCTTCAGTAGCACCAAGGGGGCGCGTGTAATCCGATCACTGATTTTCAGTTTTAATCTCATGGCGGAAAACGGCGATATCAATATTAAGGTCACATTATTTACAAAAATACTTTTGCTCTTGGCCAAATATGTATAAACTGGATCAATTGTTAAAAGCTGTCAATAAAACTGTTACTATAAAATTATGTAATATATTTAAGGCAGCATGGAAAAGAGATGTCAAATTCTTACCTAACTTTGTATGATGTGTTGTTTTCTGCTGTTTATTATTGTGTCATATATGTAATATATGTTTTGATTGCCATAGCATGTAAATGCTTTTTGCAAATAAATAAATTCATTCATTCATAATATTGTGATATATAGGGGGATGGAGTGGAGGTTTCAAACTTGAAGTGGGATTGTTAGATACATGTATAGGATTATAAAAAGTGGGGTAATGAAATACACGGGACAACAAAGATGGAATCAGGAGCAAAACAGAAAAAAGGACTTTGGCTCCGACCCCCTCACGTATTTTTTTTTTTTGGGGGGGGGGGGGGCATTAAAGAAAAATCTCCAACCTTTTACTCAAAATATGGATAACTTTATGTCAAGGGGTCTATAGTTCTCTTTAACAGCTAAAACATAATAACTTTGTACCTTTTTCAGCTAGACAAAATCCTTTACGTTAACTTAAAATGCACGAGTCAAACACTACCCAAGTTTGTTTTACAAGTAATTTCTTCTCTCTTCTTAAATAAAAAATATGGGATATGCAGTATATGATTTTTTTTCAAAATATTCGTTATCCACATAAGACTTATACTAGTAAGAAAAAAACAACAATATAAATTACCAGCAACAAGGTTTAGGCCCTAACAATAAAGATTACTACCATTTGCTACCACCTGGTGCTGCTGAAGATAATATTACACGTACACACCAATAGGTCATTTCTGGAATCATGTCTTTCATCGGAAAAGATCGTCAACTTCGCACGACTTTATGACGTCATTTACCAGATAGAAGGCGTGCCTGTATCCCTGCTCTATTGAAATGTCCCGCAAGTACATAATCGTAATTGTCGTATGACTGAGGGAGGGTGACCATCCTTTTAGATTTTAATTTCCCAAATATTTAGTGCAGTATAAGATACAACTTTTTCACCCGTTTGCTCAACATGTGTACTAAGGAATTTTCTATGCATACATTTTTGTCACGTGGTGATGGAAGTCACATGACAGATTCGTTTGAAAACCTTATCCCGGAACTTGCCTATAGTGACATGCGCATTGTATTTGCCGGACAAATAGCAACTGCCTAGAATCTTTAGGTCCTTTATTTTGGATTTCTAAAGATTTTCTTAGATTAATGGTTCAATTATATAAAGAAGATGTGCTATGATAGCCAATACCACAACTCTCCACAAGAGACCAAATGACACTTACATTAACAACTATAGGTCACCGCACGGCCTTCAAAATTAGCCAACACGGCAAATAGATAAATGACAATTTATAAATGTTTAAAAAAAGTCGGAACTAACTAATAAAAAATGCAGGACCGAATATCTAGAGTGAAAAATAATAAGGCAGGACAGAGACTCAGATTGCGATTTAAAAAAATGTAGGACATCATTTTTCATCCAAGCAACCCCCCCCCCCCTTTTAAAAAATCAACTGGTAGGCTAGCTCCCTGCGTCTGAATTTTCATACATTAGATATTGATTTAATTTATACAGGGTGAGAACAGTGATTGAGAAAAAATTCCGTAAGCGAATTGAAAGCATATGCATGCACCAGTGTGATTGAAGTTCACTTTGCCTTCAATCCATTCATTGTCTCCATCACACCTGTTAATGTAAGAATACACCAGTATTGTAAAATGTTCTTAATTAAGATTATCAATATAATGATTTAATAATAGTTGACATACGATTCACAGCGAAAGACAATAAATAAGTTATTTATTGGACCTTACCATGCATAAACCATGTGATATTCTGAAATCGCAGCACTTATACACATTTACATTGTTCGTACACAACAACACATGCTACTACGGGTTACACTAATGACTGGACCGAATGACAGGACCGAATGACAGGACCAAATGAAAAATGCTAATAACTTTTTCATTTCTCAAAGGATTGAGGTCAAATTTGAAATATGATAAGATTTCATCATTTGATAAATAGATTTAAGAAAAAAACAGAAAAAAAATTGTAAGAAACTTTAGAAAACGTGACATGACCAACTCTGATAATGACAGGACCAACATCGAGAATGACAGGACCAAATAAAAATGCTAATAACTTTTTTATTTTTCAAAGTAATTATCTCAGATTTGAAATATAAAATGATATGTCACATTTTGAAACATAAATGTTATAAAAAATATAGATTTATTTTCAAAAACTTTCGAAAACGTGACATGACCATCGCTGACTGACATGACCAACCTCGACAATGACAGGACCAGATGAAATTGCTAATTTCTCTTTTTTTTCTCAATTTTTTTTCCTGATATTTGAAATATAATAAGATTTTATCATTTGATAAATAGATTTAAGAAAAAAATTGAAGAAATATGTAAGAAACTTTAGAAAACGTGACATGACCAACTCTGATAATGACAGGACCAACATCGAGAATGACAGGACCAAATAAAAATGCTAATAACTTTTTTATTTTTCAAAGTAATTATCTCAGATTTGAAATTATAAAATGATATGTCACATTTTGAAACATAAATGTAAAAAAAAATATAGATTTATTTTCAAAAACTTTCAAAAACGTGACATGACCATCGCTGACTGACATGACCAACCTCGACAATGACAGGACCAGATGAAATTTCTAATTCAAGGCCGTAACTAGGCATCTTATTTTAGTGAGGCAAGATAATTGAGCCGAGCGAAGCGAGGCGAAATTTTTTTTTGGAGGGTAAGAAATGAATGGTGCAAAATCCTGCATTCTAGGCATTTTTAGAGAGTTTGATAATGTTTTAAATTTGGACACTTTTTATATAAATTTTCATATTCTAAGACTTTTACTAACACCAATTTTTTTACAACTTTATTTAAATTTATATGTAAGATAATCATCCAAATATCACTGACTTTAGTTTGATGACAGAACATAGAACAAACATCTTTTTTTCTATCGCTGGTTCAGTCAAATCGTTTAAGAATCATAATGTGATCTGCTGATATCCTTATCGCGAGCGATGAACATTGAGCATGGCAAGACCGCACAATCTCTCGCCACTCATGCATGCTCTTTTCCAAGTTGTCAGTCGTTTCAGGGCAGTCTGTGTTTTTAAAGGTAGCACATTATTATCAACACAATGATTAATGTCTTCTAAAAATTCCTTCTCCATCAGCAATTCGGTAGCAGCATCGGTAGTAACAGTTTTGTTTGCAAAAGGGAATTAAGCTTTCCCGTAAGCACCATCATACAGTCGCAGTTACAAAATATTAAACTCGTTGTTTTTATGCTGACAAAGAGTAGACAAACTAGGGATAGAATGAGATAAGATACAGGTATATGATTCTATCTATAGAGTAAGTATATTTGATATGGATACAGGTGATTGGAATGGAGTTTTTGGCGTTTACATGTAGGTCCGTAATTTCCAATTATTTCTGGAAATAGTTGGTGATATTTTAGTTCTAGAATCTATGGGTTAGGGGTTGGGGTGTCCGATTCCGAAACCCCGAATATAAAGAAACGAAATTCCGAAGTCCCGAATAAGTAAAGACAAAATCTTGTGTTAATAGTTTTACCATTCCTCAATAATATCAAATTGGAATATGGGATATTCTTTCAATTTTTAAGGTTAAAGAAACATGCATGTTTCATATTATTTATATTTCATTTATCTGTAAAGAGAAAGATTAAAGTTCGTGAAATGAATTCGCAGACAGGACTGCCCCCTTGCGATGCCCAGTACTTATTTGTCAGTCTACTTGTCATTTTTGGATTGTACTAATGATTTTATATGCAATGCTCAGACTATGTTCACCAAACAAACTAGTTTCCTAGAATTATTCCTTCTTTACCTTCAGTGTCGCTTTTCCTTTTTCTGCACGAGCCTGTTTTTAACTAGAGATCCTTGATGATTATCGTTACTAGGTTAATGTAATCGAGAAACATCACACGTTTAGATGATGAGTTATATCCAGGAAGAATAGGTTAAAAGGAATGATGACAAGATATAGAAATCAAATTTGAGACAGAACAACAAATGACTATTATATTTATATATATATGCATAAAAAAATATAATCAGTGTGGAAATTTTAGTGAGGATTGCCTCACTTGCCTCAAGGGTAGTTACGGCCTTGTAATTTCTCTTTTATTTCTCAAAATATTTTTCTGAAATTTGAAATATAATAAGATTTCATCATTTGATAAATAGATTTAAAAAAATAAAAGAAAAAAATTGTAATAAACATTAGAAAACGTGACATGACCAACTCTGATAATGACAGGACCAACGTTGAAAAGTTCGACAATGACACTCAGGACAAAATAAAAATGCTAATAACTTTTTTTTATTTTTCAAAGGAATTCTCTCAGATTTGAAATATAAAATGATATGTCATATTTTGAAACATAAATGTTATAAAAAAAATATAGAAAGTTTAAACGTGACATGACCATCGCTGTCTGACATGGCCAACTTCGACAATGACAGGACCAGATGAAATTGCTAATTACTTTTTATTTCTTTAAAATATATCTTATATATGTTATATCTATCATTGTAATATCTTCTCTGCAACTATTTATTTGGTTTATGAAAATAAAGTTCATTCATTCATTTATTCAGAATATTTTGTATATTGATTACCGGTCATAATCTGACACGTCTGAAAACAATTATAATGTACGTAACTAACAAAAGGTGTGACATAAGCCATAAATAAGTTGATAAATACAATAAAGATTGTAATGACAGTAATTAAAATCACACAATAGTTCATGTCGTTGTTTTAATAATATTTTCAGAACAGTAAATAATTATTTCCATGTATGCTTGAGTATATATATATATGTATATATATGCAGGGTATATCTTGATAGTTCCCCCCCCCCTTCATAATAAACAAATAAACATTTCTTGAAGTATGCCCGACCCTTGCATGCATGATTTCTGGGTAGTTTGAAATATTTTCATAAAATATACTGAAGCAAACATTTTCACGGACTACTTTAAAAGGTTTGATACCTTTCCAGAGTGGCTTAAATTGGGCTTCATGATGTCAAGAAATATTATGATGATAATTCAATAAATCTGAATTTATCTATAGTTTAATGAACTATCTCTTAAACTATAAAATGATTATATGTAATAACATATAAATATTTCAAGATCTCTTTCTAAAATATAGTGATCATTCGTGTCTTTTTGTTCTGTGATTCTGCATGTCCTGTGACTCTCCGCCAACATACGTTTAGTAGCTAGGTCAAGATTTTAAAGGGAAATTCCGCGATTTTTTACTTTCAATACTTTTTTTCTATCTTTTTCTAATATGATGTGCGAAATGGTCTAAATTGTCATTATTTCAAATTTGAGAGGATTATTCTAACAAATGTTATGCATAAATATCATTTTTGTTTGGTCCTGTCATTAATTGTCGAGGATTGTCCTGTCATTGACAACGTTAACCAGGTCACATTTCAGCAAGCTTTTTATACCTTTTTCTTATATTTATATATAAAATGGTATAATCTTCACATATTTTAAATTTCAGAGAAATATTCTGAGAAATAAAAGAGTAATTAGCAATTTCATCTGGTCCTATCATTGTCTAGGTTGGTCATGTCAGTCAGCGATGGTCATGTCACGTTTTTTGAAAGTTTTTGAAAATAAATCTATATTTTTTATAACATAAATGTTTCAAAATGTAACATATCATTTTATGTTTCAAATCTGAGATAATTCTTTTGAAAAATAAAAAAGTTAATTTAGCATTTTTATTTGGTCCTGTCATTGTCGAAGTTGGTCCTGTCATTATCAGAGTTGGTCATGTCACGTTTTCTAAAGTTTCTTACATATTTTCTTTAATTTTTTTCTTAAATCTATTTATCAAATGATGAAATCTTATTATATTTCAAATTTCAGAAAAATATTTTGAGAAATAAAAGAGAAATTAGAAATTTCATCTGGTCCTGTCATTGTCGAGGTTGGTCATGTCAGTCAGCGATGGTCATGTCACGTTTTTGAAAGTTTTTGAAAATAAATCTATATTTTTTATAACATTTATGTTTCAAAATGTGACATATCATTTTATAATTTCAAATCTGAGATAATTACTTTGAAAAATAAAAAAGTTATTAGCATTTTCATTTGGTCCTGTCATTCTCGATGTTGGTCCTGTCATTATCAGAGTTGGTCATGTCACGTTTTCTAAAGTTTCTTACATATTTCTTCAATTTTTTTCTTCAATCTATTTATCAAATGATAAAATCTTATTATATTTCAAATATCAGAAAAAAAAATTGAGAAAAAAAAGAGAAATTAGCAATTTCATCTGGTCCTGTCATTGTCGAGGTTGGTCATGTCAGTCAGCGATGGTCATGTCACGTTTTCGAAAGTTTTTGAAAATAAATCTATATTTTTTATAACATTTATGTTTCAAAATGTGACATATCATTTTATATTTCAAATCTGAGATAATTACTTTGAAAAATAAAAAAGTTATTAGCATTTTTATTTGGTCCTGTCATTCTCGATGTTGGTCCTGTCATTATCAGAGTTGGTCATGTCACGTTTTCTAAAGTTTCTTACAATTTTTTTTCTGTTTTTTTCTTAAATCTATTTATCAAATGATGAAATCTTATTATATTTCAAATTTGAGCTCAATCCTTTGAGAAATGAAAAAGTTATTAGCATTTTTCATTTGGTCCTGTCATTCGGTCCTGTCATTCGGTCCAGTCATTAGTGTAACCCTGCTACTACACGGTAACTATTAATTATGTGCAACATGTTATATTGATCGAGCTATTTTTAACATAATCTTCAAACACTCTAGGGCTGTTATCTAAACATGAAAAGAATAATATGATTTAAGGTCGTAGACAATGTGTATACACCACCGATAAAATATAAAGGTCAGCTTTAAAGATCACTAAAGGTAAAACTTAACCGTAAGATATCTAACGTTTTATAAGCCCACGGGGAGAAAAACAACTATAAAAATTTGTTTTAAAGTAAAATGGTTAAAAATTAATTATATTCAATTAATTAATAGATTGAGAATAAATTACGACATAACAGTGTAATTATAAACCCGTTTTAGGACTTAATCATGTTAATTGCCTTAAAGAGCTTAGACACAGTTTTCCTTTTGATGTCCAAATTTGTTTTTCGTACATCAAAAACATACATGTTTAATGCCTTTAATATTAGATAAATAAATACAGTGGGAAATCAAATGTGAAAAAAGTGAGAAAAATAATTACCTCTCTTAATTGCAACACTGAAAACTTTATTTTTTCAAAAGAAGAGACGGTAAATAAATTAAGTGAAATAAAAACAAAATTAAATATGTTATTTCTATCTATATATACATTTTATGTAGGAGCTTTGTGTAAAATTGGTTTGATATTTTGCAATGCGAAAAAAATCCCCGGAGTACCAACTTCTAGTTATTTTTATAATGGATTGTATGTAACCTTCTTTGTTTTTCTTCAAAAGTAATGCCTTTGTTCTGTCTTAGTATACAGTATTATTAAAGAAGATAACTCATTTTGATAGACATTATGGTTTTTCTGATTTGTTCCACCTTTCGAAGATACAGATGATTTTTCAAAGATTTTGAAGCAGAACTACACTATTAAAAGTTGCATTTCATGATCCGATCGCAATCCTTGATCACTGTTGGTTATTCTTTCACGATATTGTTTTCTTCTTATACCGAATGACACCTGTGTTTGGCCAGTTGCATAAACAGTTCATATGTTCTCAAGATGTTCTTTCCTACTAGGACCCAGAACACGCATGCCTCTCTATATATATAGGTTGTCAACAACCCTTATATTTATTAATCAAGGAATTTAATCCTTATCTTCCAAAGATGGTACGCCAATTACATCGCAATAATTTACCTCAAATACTGCGGGAAAATAGGAACCATGAACATTAAATCGTAATTATAATCAAAGAAATGGACGACATTGGCAATTTAATCACTTTTAATAGCCATATATCTTCGATGAGTTTTGAATGAATTTGTATTTACCCGAAAGAGGAACAATGCTACCTTTTATTATTTGACATATCAAAAATGCGTAAATCCATTAATATATGACTGTCTTGTATAACTGTGACCGTTTTGTAATGGTGTTATATTAAAAAAGATCAACAATTTGAAATGCGCTATTTCGTAACAAAAAGAGAGAAAGTAAACTGTTGTAAAATTTGTCTTAAATTATTTTTCATTTATTTACTACTAATATTTTCAATTATGGCTCTGTAGCTGACAAAGATCTTCATGCCATTACATAATACATCATCCTTGAAATTCCTCGAAAATCAGTTATGCATGCTTCTAACGTTTCAATCATATGTAATGCCGTGGCCAACCACACCTGTAGCATTGTTACAGGGTCTCAATATCTAATCCTCCTGATTGCTCATTTAAAACTTCACGAAACATATGTATTCAGGCTCACTATGTTATAACAGATGATCAATACATTGCCATCACTATTGATACGAAATGTATAGGGGTAAACACAGTAAAAAATCTCCCATTGACTTTAATGCTAATCTATGTCTTGAATTAAATTTATACCTGATTTACCTTTAGAAATTAAAATCCTTCATATATCATTCATAAAAGTACAAATCTAGCCCTATCTTTTGCAACAATAAAAACACAGGGTCATTCGGCATTTTTTGGTCATTCACATGGCCTTGTTTACAAACACTAGATTCGCACTTAATTCCTTTACTGATCAACATTACTTTTTAAAACTGTAGTAAAAATAATTAGTACATTAAACTTTTTTTTCTTTTATTTAACTCTAGTTTTGATCCATCTATACACAAATATTTATTACAAACATGAACTACCAATCAGAAGAGCACAGGACTTCAGTTTTATACAGAAAGCTCTCCCCCAAAATGGGCGGTCCCTGATGACGTATATTTATTTACTGAATTTACCTCTATGGCTCAAACTGATTAAAAAATTAAGTGAATCAAAATTGTATATCTTATTCGTGTTAAATATAACTTTTATCAGTTATATGTGATTTTGAATGAAGTATTAAATGAAGTGATTACTTTGACTTACATATATGAATATATAAAAGGAAAATCCATGCTAAATATCCAAGACATCTTGCAGTAAAAAATACTAGAGGGACAGAACAGTTAAACTCACAGATCGAAAATAAACTGGCAACGTCTTGGCTAAAAAATAAAGAGACAAATAATATTACACAAGACACAACATAGAAAACTGAAGACTAAGCAACACGAACCCCACCAAAACCTGGTGTGATCCCATATGCTACGGAAGGGTTAGTCGATTCTGCTCCACATGTGACACCCGTCGTGTTGCTCATGTTATTGCAAACCCGGTATATAGTCGAATTCGATAGGTCACATTCGTGGGCGAAAAAGGAATTCATTTGTAGTTACGACATAAGGAACATATCTGATATCATCTTGGTCAATATTCGCAATTATCATATACTTTATAACTTAGACTAAATAACATATGAATTTTACTGTATGATAATATCTTTAAATTAACGTAAACTGCATATTTTTCAAATTGGTGCTTAGCGGGCTGATATGAAAAGTTTATCACATGCTTCGATGGTTATCACATACCTTTCCGTAACGCTATCGCATGACATTCCGGTGATACTCGGCAAATTCCGGAAAATACATCTCAATGCTACGTTTTCAGTGACAAAAAAACATTACAAAGTAGTAAACAAAACACTTAATTGGGTAATGGAAAGTATATTGTGTAAAATAATAAAAAAAAAAAAAAAAAAAAAGTATTAAATAAATGCATTTTTAAAAGTTTCAAACTTTATTTGGAAAGTTACTTTAAAAAAAGTTGACCTTTCCAAACAGAGTTCATTATGTACATTGTTGAATTATTTATTTTGTCGATTCGTCCAAATTAAAATGTTTTTCTTCTCTGGTGAGGCATATGATAGAAAAATTTCATATCGACTGTAATAAATTTGGGGTCCGACGTCCGTGAACTTTCCAATATTTGAACTTCTATATTGGAGCCACGTAAAAGGATCAATATATGATTTTTTTTGTTCTTCATTGTTGAAGGATATGATAAAAAGATCATAACATGTCATTTTTTATATCTCATGTATTATCTGCCTTCGTTCATTATCAGCCCTCGAGCCATGCGGCTCTTGGGTTGATATTGAACCTAGGGCTGATAATACATGCGATATGAAAAATACCATGTAATGATCTGATATTATTTCAGCGTAGGCGGTAATGGCAACGTTTTTCTTCTGTAGCTCAGTCCAGATCGTAAACTTGGACATGTATTATAGCTTGTTTCGGATCTTAGACATTTTCACAAAATTTATGTGGTTAACTTTCGGGATACGAATAGTTATCAAAGGTACCAGGTTTATAATTTAGTACGCCGTACGCGCGTTTCGTCTACATAAGACCTATCGGTGACGCTCATATCAAAATATTTATGAATCAATACAAGTACAAAGTTGGAGAACCAAAATTCCAAAAAGTTCTGTCAAATACGGCTAAGGTAATCTATATATGCCTGGAATAAAAACAAATCCTTAGTTTTTCGAAAAGATCAAAGTTTTGTAAACAGGAAATTTATAAAAATGACCACATTATTGATATTCATGTCAACACCGAAGTGTTGACTACTGGGCTGGTGATAACCTCGGGGACAAAACGTCCACCAACAGTGGCATCGACCCAGTGGCGTAAATAGTTATCAAAGGTACCAGGATTGTAATTTGGTACGCCAGACGCTAGTTTCGTCTAAATGAAACTCATCAGTGACGCTCATATCAAAATATCTATAAAGCCAAACAATTACGAAATGTGATTACTTTTCTCGTTAATTAGCATACCCCGAAAATCTTGTCATGATGCAGGTTCTTTGAAAGTCTTGTATGTTCTTCCATTTATTTGTATTGTAGTCCTGTTATTTTAATGTTATATTTAACATTGCCATAGCAGCACAATGTTTGGCTTGCCACAAAACCAGGTTCAACCAACCACTTTTTTTCTTAAAATGACCTCCACCAAGTCAAGAAAATGGCCGTTGTTATCTTATAGATCGTTTATGTTTGTGTTGCATTGTCTTATAGTTGATGTGTTTTCGTCGGTTTTAATTTGTAACCCGGATTTGTTTTCTCTTAATCGATTTATGACTTTCGAACAGCGGTATTCTGCTGTTGCTTTTATTTACCATCGTTTTGCAGATCTCTGTTCATTGATATTCAGTAACTACTGATCTACGTTTATATTTATAATGACTGGTCCTTTGTACAAATTTTTATCCTGTCTAAGCTAGAACGTTAACCTCTATTCTCATGTTATCTTCAATTTTGTTTTTTAAAAGTGTAACTTATATATATTTTTTTCAAACAGTAATTCCAATTGAAGATATGTTAGCTACCTTGTTCATGTCAATTTTCAGTTGCAGGGCCAACAATTCAGTGCTTCATTTAAAATCTGTTCGTTTGAATTTTTTATAGATGACTACCCCCGAAACTTATAGAGTTGAATCGTTCTATTCCGACCACACACAATTCTAACAATATTTATATTTGGCTGAACATGGAAATAAATATTATTTTTGAAAACTGCATGTTTCGAACTGAATGGATGATTTAATCAAATCATTTGTTCTTTTTCTGCCAGATATTTAAATTTGAGCGATGCATTTCATTGGATATGACACGTAAACATCGTGCTGTGTTTACATTTAAATCTCTCCTTCAATTGTATGTAGTAAGTACATTATTGTGGAGGAAAGGCTTTTTCAATCTTTTCAAATTATTTTTGTCTTAAAAACACAAAAACTGCGACGTTTGAATAGGAAACTATAACAATGTAAGCACATGTAAGGCTTCAATTTTCACATCAATATTCATTGGTTTAATAACTTCCTTGTTAGCAGCAAATTATATTCCATCAAGAAAATCAAGATAGGAAATGCAATCACTGTAATATTGTTTAAACTGCATGGGATGCATTCTAATTAAAAGTCCTTTTTGAATTTTTCCACATATACGTTTAGAAATAAAAAAAAGTCATAATGTTTACATTTATAACAGACAAGTAATTTTATACTGTCAGATAAATAGAGAAGAAACCGTACATGAAAATACATGATTTATTTAAATAACTTAGCCGGATTCAACCACATCTCAAGTCGGAAAAAAACTGACAACATAAAAAGACTAAAAGTATACGAATTCTTTATAGGAAACAAACAAAAAATAGCAACATGAACCCGACCATACACCGGAGAGGAATAGGTTTGAGGGGTTCGTGATGCGTTTAATACGTTATTCTGTTTTATTATATAATATTTTGCCGAGTCTGTTTATCTGCATTCTCATTTCTCCTCATTTGCCAACAACTACATTATATTTTTTTCGAAAAAAGGAAATAATTTGAAACAATTCAAATCATTGTGTTCTTTTTTTTTTCTTTTTATGTTTCTTCATTTTCAATCAAATGTTTGATTTTGTATAAATAAGAAACCATTCGGCAATCCTCGGAAGATGAGGGTACGGAATCGGCCGAGTTGAGACGAATGACAAGAAACATGTGAAGCAAACAAAAAGTAAGTGTAAAGAGTATTCTTATAAAAATTTGTAACACAATTTAATTAATTGTATTCTGGATCGGTCTTTATAAGTTGAGAATGCAAAAAGATATAACAAAAATACCGTACTTCAATGTTTATTAAATTTGAAATACGACCCATTAAGACTGATCTGATTCGATCATTTGAATAAAATAATTCTTAAAGGTAACCGATTCAAAGTTGTTAGATCTTTGCATGTTATCTTTAAGGTTCTTCATTGTGAAAAGTTTTTTTTTATTATTAAAACTTTAAACATAACTATATATGTTGGAAGAACGGATCTAGAAAAGCCGTAGTTATTTCGTGCTTTAGACTGTCCTTTCTAAATAATTATGATATTCATATTTTTGGATACTCAAATATTTTGGCCTCATTCGGAAACATTACTGAACAACCATAAATTGTCGAAATGCGCAGATGGTGTATAAACATTGGTATCGTTAATCTGGTTAATATCACTTGTTTGATACCTCTGCTGGTGGACTGTTGTTTACCAAGGGAATCACCAGCCCAGAAGCCAGTCCTGTCATGGAAATACGAATATAGTTTGATCAGAATTTGCTGTCGTAAATGTTTTGACATTATTTTAAATCAAGGAATATATATCTCCCTCACTGAAAGCTCTGTTTCCGTATCTAGATTTGGCTTGGTTTTTGGTCTCTTTTTTTTTGTTTGAATCGCTTACCATACATGTATTTTTATTATATTTTTAATACTTAAATACTTAGGCCTTCAGCATCATACAGGACATTTCTTTTCGAAAGTCACATCTGGTACGGTTAAAAGTATTTCAACATTTTGTGAAGGAAGTTAATTTGTGTTTTGTATCTGTCTTTCATATAGTTTAGAATGATGCATATATTTGAAAATGTGTAAAATAGTCCTTTCTTTGAAAAAAAACCAAATTGCGACCAAGATGCTTTTGCGTATATTAAGTTTCACTTTCTACTAGTATTATAATTTTTTAAAGTGGAATTTCAGTGAAAAGATACATCAAAGATGTCAGCTGATGGTATAATTTTTAATGGCAAATTGATTTCCGGATTTCCGGTATTACGCCACACTCATTGATAGACATAAACGAGAAAAGAAATGCATTAATGTGACAACGACAAATGGAACACAAATGTTCAGTAACAGTCAATTAAATCGTAAGTCAACCGTAAAAGTTAGACAGAATCATTTCATATTTACAATTAAGTTGGAATTCCTTGTAAAAGCAATTCACTAATAGTGCGAAAATCATTGATTGAAATTACATGCTAAAATTTATCGTATATTGAAATTGAGATACATAGTCTTCCTGTGTATGTGCTACCCGCTTGTTGCTACAAAATGTACGAAATAACATGCACAAGACACAGTAAACGTAAAATGTCAAATAGAACCGATCCAATTGCTCGCAATTACTGAAAGCTAGAGCGAAAATACACAAAAGTAAATAACAACAAAATATATGTTTGCCATATTCAAATATCAATCAGTAAACATCCAACATATCTAGGTATGTTGAAACTAATTAAGATGAATAATCAATGTATCACAATATAATATCGATAAAAACAACATCCTAACACGATAAATTGATATTCTTTTAGAATCAAATGTATCCAAAGGAAGTCTATATTGGTTGTATTCCAAAGCGAGGGATCATTTGACTACATCACCGTTTGTTATCAGGTTTCTACCGGTACATGTATGCTAAAAATCTACAACAATACTATCGAATTCCGAGGCAAATTCATGAGGTTGAAGTCCATTTAAACTGATAAAAATCAAAATAGCCAGACTTTCAAACCTTATCTGTGTATTCATGCAGGGGTTGGGTTAGGGAAAATCCGAATATTATTTGTTTGGATTTGCTACCATCAAATGTTTTAACATTATTTTATTTCCAGAAATATTACTCTCTCATGCAAATTCGGATTACTTCCCTTTCTTTGACTTTACTTAAGATCCTCTTTCGTTTGATTCGCTCAACATATCTGTCTCATAATTTGGATACTCTATCATCATCACGATTGGTTGCCGAAAAACTCGTCTAGTGCATTAAAATTTGTACCGTTTGTGTTATTGTTTTATTATTGTCTTCAGTAGTTTAGAATATAGAATATATTTGGAAACGTTTTATCTTTATTAAGATTAAACTAAAAGTACGTCAATGTATAAAATTGACATTTATTTGAAAAAAAATAATAATCTGCAAATAAGCTTATTTCAAACACCGAAATACAGGCAACTAACTTGGATGAGGAACGTTATGAAATCAATGTGGCGAGGTTAAGGATGTCTGTGAGCGATTTACTCTCTCCTTAGGTGGAAAACGATGTCGTATTTAACAACAAAACCAACGAACAAACGATAGAATTAGTTGGAAATTGCTTGACTCATCAGTTTGGGCATAAAAACAACATCCAAAGGTCTAGCTACCGTATTTAATTGATATTCGTTCAAAAAAATAAGTTTGCTTAAATGAAGTTCACACGGTCATATTTAACAGCAAAGGTTCTTTTTACAACATCATCGTAAACGTTAGGACGTTTATCCCTTTTGTAAATGTAATTAGTTTCTATCGGTACATGTATATCGTTGCTTTTTTCTAATAACTGGATTCTATTCAGAAAAGAACAATAATGCTGTCAGATACTGAATGTGAAAATGTATATAAACTATAAATAACCTTCAATTCAAAATTCAACTAAAATAGACATAAAAAATGGAATATGTCATAGAGACGACAACTCGACCAAAGAGCAGACAACAGACGAAGGTCACCAATGGGTCTACAACGCAGCGAGAAAATCCCGCACTCGGAAGTAGTCCTCAACTGGCCCCTATTTACAATTGTGTACTAGTTCAACAATAATGTTACTGTTACGAACGAAAAAAGATTTTTTATTACTTTCTATAGGATATTAGGTAGGCTAATTTTAAGTATTTTTTTTAAGACACCTTTTAAGTATTGTTCTACAGTTTTACTTCTTCCGAGCTATAGCTACACCTAGTAACAGCGGTTGGACCTACTACATTCCTTCAAAAAAATATATTGATGCTTTCTCTTTATCCTCGATGGATAATGAACTGTTATTGACAGATTACTAATTACATCCGTTGGCCGAAGACCGTTCATTGAATCTTAATGTTGATTTCGATTTCACTATCTGATATTGGACTATTATTAAAATCAATTTATAAGTATTTTTCACAGATCACATTACATATTTTTTGTTAGATCGCAGACGTGTTATAATCTGAGTGACCTTACTTCAATACTGATTTGCTTGTGGATATATTGAAACAATAAACAAATTTTTTCAGCAATTACATTTTATAAGGGACACTAGGTGTCAAATTTGTGTTAATAGATTTGATCAAAATTCTCACATTTAATTGATAACCATGTAAACAATTATCCAAATTATAAAAAATCTAAAATAAAAATTACCAGGGCATAGGCTCGATAATATGTAAAATCGTTTTGTGTGTATTTTAGTCTAAACGCCATCTCAATAACTATCGAGTCGACCTCCGAATACCTCATATGGTCATATAAGCGATATAAACATTTAAATATAGATATAAATACAAAGCGAACTTGTACAATTGGATTTTTCTAGGTCTGTTTCATTTCATAGTATAGATTAAAATTATATGTTAATCATCTTTTAACCTGTATAACCAGTATAACTTTATAAGAATAATCTGTTTGTGGACCGAAATAGTCAATCAAATTATTAATCTTTGTTTCACTTCCAATGTTAACATGCTTTTCCAATAAATTACCGAACACGCACACTGTGTGCGTTATCCATCTCTAGGTAAGGGGTTAAACTGAAGTTCATATGAATACCGATAATTTATCATCGAAGTTTCTTGGCTTATGTTGCACCTTAGATCACCCCAGCGTTTTGTTAGGTTCGTGAAGTTTTTATGTTCTGTTGTGTATACTGTTGTCTTTCTTATTGATGTTTTACCTTTTTTATTTTGGCGTTGTCAATTTATTTTTGACTTATGAGTTTGAATGAACGTCTGGTATCTTTCGTCTCTCTTGAATATCCTAAATCTAGTTTACTTTTACTAATTTTACTCAATTCATGCAAGTCCCGCATGTTTCATTTTAACCTTGATTTGTTATTTCAGAATGAATTTATTAAATTTGTAAAACTGATGATGCCTCTAATCCAAAGCACACATGACATTGCATGTGACAAGCTGATCTAAAAACAAGATTTTCCGGAAAAATATTTTCTTTACGGCTATATTTCAAGAAGTAAAGCAAAGTTAATTCATGTTTTCGACATCCGGTGTCCTTGTGAAGTATGCAATCGTTCGCGTAGGTGTTGATATTTGTATACCTTTCAATTGCTATTATATTTTGTGACGTCAATTCTTTTTCATTACGGATGTTATCGTACCTTTCGTACAAACTAACTATCTGTTAATTTATTTTTAGTTTCTGAAAACTTTCCAATATTTGAACTTCTTTATTGGAGCCACGTTAAAGGATCAATATATGATTTTTTTTCTCCATTGTTGAAGCATATGATAAAAAGATCATAACATGTCATTTTTCATATCTCATGTATTATCAGCCTTCATTCATTATCAACCCTCGAGCCATGCGGCTCTTGGATTGATATTGAACCTAGGGCTGATAATACATAATACAATCTGATATTATTTCAGCGTAGGCGGTAATGGCAACGTTTTTCTTCTGTAGCTAAGTCCACATCGTAAACTTGGTCATGTATTATAGCTTGTTTCGGATCTGAGACATTTTCACAAAATTTATGTGGTTAATTTTCGGGTTACGAATAGTTATCAAAGGTACCAGGTTTATAATCTAGTATGCCATATACGCGTTTCGTCTACATAAGACCTATCGGTGACGCTCATATCAAAATATTTATGAATCAATACAAGTACAAAGTTGAAAAACAAAAATTCCAAAAAATTCTGTCAAATACGGCTAAGGTAATCTATATATGCCTGGGATAAGAAAATCCTTTGTTTTTCGAAAAGATCAAAGTTTTGTAAACAGGAAATTTATAAAAATGACCACATTATTGATATTCATGTCAACACCGAAGTGTTGACTACTGGGCTGGTGATAACCTCGGGGACAAAACGTCCACCGCGCAGTGGCATCGACCCAGTGGCGTAAATAGTTATCAAAGGTACCAGGATTGTAATTTGGTACGCCAGACGCTAGTTTCGTCTACATGAAACTCATCAGTGACGCTCATATCAAAATATCTATAAAGCCAAACAATTGCGAATCAATGTGATTACTTTTCTCGTTAATTAGCATACCCCGAAAATCCTGTCGGGATGCAGGTTCTCGTGGTAAAAATTCCTTTTTTAACACAAGAAGTTCTTTGAAAGTTTAATACTTTGAACACATTCAATAGCTCCATACTTATAACACATTTATTATATATCCTTCTTCTTTCAAAATCAACACAAATGATTAAGCTGTCTTGTATGTTCTTCCATTTATTTGTATTGTAACATTGCCATAACAACACAATGTTTGGCTTGACAGAAAACCAGGTTCAACCAACCATTTTTTTCTTAAAATGACCTCCACCAAGTCAAGAAAATGACCGTTGTTATCTTATAGATCGTTTGTGTTTGTGTTGCATTGTCTTATAGTTGATGTGTTTCCGTCGGTTTTAATTTGTAACCCGGATTTGTTTTCTCTTAATCGATTTATAACTTTCGAACATGCGGTATTCTGCTTTTATTTACCATCGTTATGCAGATCTCTGTTCATTGATATTCAGTAACTACTGATCTACGTTTATATTTATAATGACTGGTCCTTTGTACAATTTTTTTATCCTCATAACGTTCTAAGCTAGAACGTTAGCCTCTATTCTCATGTTATCTTCAATTTTTATAAAAAAAAAAAAAAAGTGTAACTTATATATTCAAGCAGTAATTCCAATTGAAGATATGTTAGCTACCTTGTTCGTGTCAATTTTCAGTTGCAGGGTCAACAATTGAGTGCTTTATTTAAAATCTGTTCATTCGAATTTTTTATAGATGACTACCCCCGAAACTTATAGAGTTGAATCGTTCTATTCCGACCACACACAATTCTAACAATATTTATATTTGGCTGAACATGGAAATAAATATTATTATTGGAAACTGCATGTTTCGAACTGAATGGATGATTTAATCGAATCATTTGTTCTTTTTCTGCCAGATATTTTAACTTTGAGCGATGCATTTCATTGGAAATGACACGTAAACATCGTACTGTTTTTACATTTAAATCTCTCCTTCCATTGTATCCAGTAAGCACATTATTGTGGGGGAAAGGCTTTTTCAATCGTTTCAAATTATTTTTGTCTTAAAAACACAAAAACTTCGACGTATGAATAGGAAACTATAACAATGTAAGCATATGTAAGGCTTCAATTTTCACATTAATATTCATTGGTTTAATAACTTCCTTGTTATCATATTCCATCAAGAAAATCAAGATAGGAAATGCAATCCCTGTGATATTGTTTAAACAACATGGGATGCAATCTAATTAAAAGTCCTTTTTGAATTTTGCCACATATACGTTTAGAAATTAAAAAAAAAGAGTCATAATGTTTACATTTATAACAGACAAGTAATTTTATACTGTCAGATAAATAGAGAAGAAAACGTACATGAAAATACATAATTTATTTAAATAACTTAGCTACATTGTAGTGTTGTGTTGTTGTTTTTCTCTTATATTTATGCGTTTCCCTCAGTTTCAGTTTGTTACCCTGTTTTTGTTTTTTGTCCATGGATTTGTGAGTTTGAACAGCGGTATACTACTGTTGCCTTTATTTAGCCGGATTCAACCACATATCATGTCGGAAAAAAACTGACAACATAAAAGGACTAAAAGACAATCAACAGTAAACGAATTCTGTATAGGAAACAAACAAAAATAGCAACATGAACCCAACCATAAACCGGAGGGGAATAGGTTTGAGGGGTTTGTGATGCGTTAAATACGCTATTTTGTTTTATTATATAATATTTTGCCGAGTCTGTTTAAATTATCTGCATTCTCATTTCTCTTTATTTGTCAACAACTACATTATATTTTTATTCGAAAAAAAGGAAATAATTTGAAACATTTCAAATCATTGTGTTTTCTTTTTTCTTTTTATGTTCCTTCATTTTCAATCAAATGATTGATTTTATATAAATAAGAAATCATTCGGCAATCCCTTGAAGATGAGGGTACGGAATCGGCCGAGTTGAGGCGAATGACACGAAACATGTGAAGCAAACATAAAGTAAGTGTAAAGAGTATTCTTATAAAAATTTGTAATATAATTTAATTAATAGAATTCTGGATCGGTCTTTATAAGTTGAGAATGCAAAAAGATATAACAAAAATACCGTACTTCAATGTTTATTAAATTTACGACCCATTAAGACTGATCTGATTCTATCATTTGAATAAAATGATTCTTAAAGGTTACCAATTCAAAGTTGTTAGCTCTTTGCATGTTATCTTTACCGGTTCTTCATCGTGAAATGTTTTTTTTTATTATTAAAACTTTAAACATAACTATACATGTTGGAAGAACGGAACTAGAAAAACAGTAGTTATTTCGTGCTTTTTAGACTGTCCTTTCTAAATAATTATAATATTTATATTTTCAATACTCAAATATTTTGGCCTCATTCGCAAACATTACTGAACAACCATTAATTGTCGTAATGCGCAGATGGTGTATCAACATTGGTATTGTTAATCTGGTTAATACCACTTGTTCGATACCTCTGCTGGTGGACTGTTGTTTACCAAGGGCATCACCAGCACAAAAGCCAGTCCTGTCATGAAAATACGAATATAGTTTGATCAGAATTTGCTGTCATAAATGTTTTGACATTATTTTAAATCAAGGAATATATATCTCCCTCACTCAAAGCTCTGTTTCCGTATCTGGATTTGGCTTGGTTTTTGGTCCCTTTCTTTTTTGTTTGAATCGCTTACCATATTTTTATTATATTTTTGAAACTTAAATACGTTGGCCTTCATCATCACACAGGACATTTATTGTCGAAAATCACGTCTGGTACGGTTAAAAGTATTGCAACACTTTGTGAAGGAAGTTAATTTGTGTCTTGTATCTGTTTTCATATAGTTTAGAATGATGCATATATTTGAAAATGTATAAAATAGTCCTTTCTTTGAAAAAAAAACACAATTGCGACCAATTGAACTTTCTACTAGTATTATAATTTTTTAAAGTGGAATTTCAGTGAAAAGATACATCTAAGATGTCAGCTTATGGTATAATTGTTAATGGCAAATTGATTTCCGGTATTACGCCACACTCATTGATAGACATAAACGAGAAAAGAAAGGCATTAATGTGACAACGACAAATGGAACACAAATGTTCAGTAACAGTTAATTATATCGTAAGTCAACCGTAAAAGTTAAACAGAATCATTTCATATTTACAATTAAGTTGGAATTCCTTGTAAAGGCAATTCACTAATAGTGCGAAAATCATTGATTGAAATTACATGCTAAAATTTATCGTACATTAAAATTGAGATTATATAGTCTTCCTGTGTATGTGCTACCGGCTTGTTGCTACAAAATGTACGAAGCAACATGCACAAGATACAGTATAGTACGTAAAATGTCAAATAGAACCGATCCAATTGCTCGGAATTACTGAAAGCTAGAGAGAAAAGACACAAAAGTAAATAACAACAAAATATATGTTTGCCATATTCAAATATCAATCAGTAAACATCCAACATATCTAGCTATGTTGAAACTAATTAAGATGAATAATCAATGTATCACAATGTAATATCGATAAAAACAACATCCTAACACGATAAATTGATATTCTTTTAGAATCAAATGTATCCAAAGGAAGTCTATATTGGTCGTATTCCAAAGCACGGGATCAATTGACTACACCACCGTTTGTTATCAGGTTTCTACTATACTAAAAATCTACAACAATACTATCGAAATACGAGGCAAATTCATGAGGTTGAATTTCATTTAAACTGAAAAAATCAAAATAGCCAGACTTTCAACCTTATCTGTGTATCCATGCACGGGTTGGGTTAGGGAAAATCCGAATATTATTTGTTTGGATTTGCTACCATCAAATGTTTTAACATTATTATAATTCCAGAAATATAACTCCCTCATGCAAATTTGGATTACTTGCCTTTGTTTGACTTTACTTAAGATCCTCTTTGGTTTGATTCGCTCACCATATCTGTCTCATTATTTGGATACTCTAGTATCATCACGATTGGTTGCCGAAAAACTCGTCTAGTGCTTTAAAATTTGTACCGTTTGTGTTATTGTTTTATTATTGTCTTCAGTAGTTTAGAATATAGAATATATTTGGAAACGTTTTATCTTTATTAAGATTAAACTAAAAGTACGTCAATGTATAAAATTGACCTTTATTTGAAAAAAAATAATAATCTGCAAATTAGCTTATTTCAAACACCGAAATACAGGCAACTAACTTGGATGAGGAACGTAATGAATGTGGCGAGGTTAAGGATGTCTATGAGCGATTTACTCTCTCCTTAGGTGGAAAACGATGTCGTATTTAACAACAAAACCAACGAACAAACGATAGAATTAGTTGGAAATTGCTTGACTCATCAGTTTAGGCATAAAACAACATCCAAAGGTCTATCTACCGTATTTAATTGATATTCGTTCAAAAAAATAAGTTTGTTTAAATGAAGTTCACACGGTCATATTCAACCGCAAAGGTTCTTTTTACAACATCATCGTAAAAGTTGGGACGTTTATCCCTTTTGTAAATGTAATTAGTTTCTATCGGTACATGTATATCGTTGCTTTTTTCTAATAACTGGATTCTATTCAGAAAAGAACAATAATGCTGTCAGATACTTAATGTGAAAATGTATATAAACTATAAATAACCTTCAATTCAAAATTCAACTAAAATAGACAGAAAAAATGGAATATGTCATAGAGACGACAACTCGACCAAAGAGCAGACAACAGACGAAGGTCACCAATGGGTCTTCAACGCAGCGAGAAAATCCCGCACACGGAAGTAGTCCTCAGTTGGCCCCTATTTACAATTGTGTACTAGTTCAACAATAATGTTACCGTTACGAACGAAAAAAGAACACAAAGGAAATGCAGACAATAGGATTTTTTATTACTTTCTATAGGATATTAGGTAGGCTAATTTTAAGTATTTTTTTTAAGTGTTAGGAGTAGATACAGACACCTTTTAAGTATTGTTCTACAGTTTTACTTCTTCCGATCTATAGCTACACCTAATAACAGCGGTTGGACCTACTACATCCTTCAAAAATATATTGATGCTTTCTCTTTATCCTCGATGGATAATGAACTGTTATTGACCGATTACTAATTACATCCGTTGGCCGAAGACCGTTCATTGAATCTTAATGTTGATTTCGATTTCACTATCTGATATTGGACTATTATTAAAATTAATTTATAAGTATTTTTCACAGATCACATTACATATTTTTTGTTAGATCGCAGACGTGTTATGATCTGAGTGACCTTACCTCAATACTGATTTGCTTGTGGATATATTGAAACAATAAACAAGTTTTTTTCAGCAATTACATTTTATAAGGGGCACTAGGTGTCAAATTTGTGTTCATCGATTTGATCAAAATTCTCACATTTAATTGATAACCATGTAAACAATTATCCAAATTATAAAAAATCTAAAATAAAGAATTACCCGGGCATAGGCTCGATAATATGTAAAATCGTTTTGTGTGTATTTTAGTCTAAACGCCATCTCAATAACTATCGAGTCGACCTCCGAATACCTCATATGGTCATATAAGCGATATAAACATTTAAATATAGATATAAATACAAAGCGAACTTGTACAATTGGATTTTTCTAGGTCTGTTTCATTTCATAGTATAGATTAAAATCATATGTTAATCATCTTTTAACCTGTATAACCTGTATAACTGTATAAGAATAATCTGTTTGTGGACCGAAATAGTCAATCAAATTATTAACCTTTGTTTCACTTCCAATGTTAACATGCTTTTCCAATAAATTACCGAACACGCACACTGTGTGCGTTATCCATCTCTAGGTAAGGGGTTAAACTGAAGTTCACATGAATAATGATAATTTATCATCAATGTTTCTTGGCTTATGTTGCACCTTAGATCACCCCAGCGTTTTGTTAGGTTCGTGAAGTTTTTATGTTCTGTTGTGTATACTGTTGTCTTTCTTATTGATGTTTTACCTTTTTTATTTTGGCGTTGTCAATTTATTTTTGACTTATGAGTTTGAATGAACGTCTGGTATCTTTCGTCTCTCTTGAATATCCTAAATCTAGTTTACTTTTACTAATTTTAATCAATTCATGCAAGTCCCGCATGTTTCATTTTAACCTTGATTTGTTATTTCAGAATGAATTTATTAAATTTGTAAAACTGATGATGCCTCTAATCCAAAGCACACATGACATTGCATGTGACAAGCTGATATAAAAACAAGATTTTCCGAAAACATATTTTCTTTACGGCTATATTTCAAGAAGTAAAGCAAAGTTAATTCATGTTTTCGACATCCGGTGTCCTTGTGAAGTATGCAATCGTTCGCGTAGGTGTTGATATTTGTATACCTTTCAATTGATATTATATTTTGTGACGTCAATTCTTTTTTATTACGGATGTTATCGTGCCTTTTGTACAAGCTAACTATCTGTTAATTGTTTTTAGTTTCTGAAAACTTTCCAATATTTGAACTTCTTTATTGGAGCCACGTTAAAGGATCAATATATGATTTTTTTCCTCCATTGTTGAAGCATATGATAAAAAGATCATAACATGTCATTTTTCATATCTCATGTATTATCAGCCTTCATTCATTATCAGCCCTCGAGCCATGCGGCTCTTGGATTGATATTGAACCTAGGGCTGATAATACATGCGATATGACAAATACCATGTAATGATCTGATATTATTTCAGCGTAGGCGGTAATGGCAACGTTTTTCTTCTGTAGCTCAGTCCACATCGTAAACATGGACATGTATGATAGCTTGTTTCGGATCTGAGACATTTTCACAAAATTTATGTGGTTAATTTTCGGGTTACGAATAGTTATCAAAGGTACCAGGTTTATAATTTAGTATGCAATAAACGCGTTTCGTCTACTTAAGACCTATCGGTGACGCTCATATCAAAATATTTATGAATCAATACAAGTACAAAGTTGGAGAACAAAAATTCCAAAAAGTTCTGTCAAATACGGCTAAGGTAATCTATATATGCCTGGGATAAGAAAATCCTTAGTTTTTCGAAAAGATCAAAGTTTTGTAAACAGGAAATTTATCAAAATGACCACATTATTGATATTCATGTCAACACCGAAGTGTTGACTACTGGGCTGGTGATAACCTCGGGGACAAAACGTCCACCGCACAGTGGCACCGACCCAGTGGCGTAAATAGTTATCAAAGGTACCAGGATTGTAATTTGGTACGCCAGACGCTAGTTTCGTCTACATGAAATCATCAGTGACGCTCATATCAAAATATCTATAAAGCCAAACAATTACGAATCAATGTGATTACTTTTCTCGTTAATTAGCATACCCCGAAAATCCTGTCGTGATGCAGGTTCTCGTGGTAAAAATTCCTTTTTTAACACAAGAAGTTCTTTGAAAGTTTAATACTTTGAACACATTCAATAGCTCCATACTTATAACACATTTATTATATATCCTTCTTCTTTCAAAATCAACACAAATGATTAAGCTGTCTTGTATGTTCTTCCATTTATTTGTATTGTAACATTGCCATAACAGCACAATGTTTGGCTTGACAGAAAACCAGGTTCAACCAACCATTTTTCTTCTTAAAATGACCTCCACCAAGTCAAGAAAATGACCGTTGTTATCTTATAGATCGTTTCTGTTTGTGTTGCATTGTCTTATAGTTGATGTGTTTCCGTCGGTTTTAATTTGTTACCCGAATTTGTTTTCTCTTAATCGATTTATAACTTTCGAACATGCGGTATTCTGCTTTTATTTACCATCGTTATGCAGATCTCTGTTCATTGATATTCAGTAACTACTGATCTACGTTTATATTTATAATGACTGGTCCTTTGTACAATATTTTTATCATCATAACGTTCTAAGCTAGAACGTTAGCCTCTATTCTCATGTAATCTTCAATTTTTATAAAAAAAAAAGTGTAACTTATATATTCAAGCAGTAATTCCAATTGAAGATATGTTAGCTACCTTGTTCGTGTCAATTTTCAGGTGCAGGGTCAACAATTGAGTGCTTTATTTAAAATCTGTTCATTCGAATTTTTTATAGATGACTACCCCCGAAACTTATAGAGTTGAATCGTTCTATTCCGACCACACATAATTCTAACAATATTTATATTTGGCTGAACATGGAAATAAATATCATAATTGAAAACTGCATGTTTCGAACTGAATAGATGATTTAATCGAATCATTTGTTCTTTTTCTGCCAGATATTTTAACTTTGAGCGATGCATTTCATTGGATATGACACGTAAACATCGTGCTGTTTTTACATTTAAATCTCTCCTTCCATTGTATCCAGTTAGCACATTATTGTGGGGGAAAGGCTTTTTCAATCGTTTCAAATATTTTTGTCTTAAAAACACAAAAACTTCGACGTTTGAATAGGAAACTATAACAATGTAAGCATATGTAAGGCTTCAATTTTCACATTAATATTCATTGGTTTAATAACTTCCTTGTTATCATATTCCATCAAGAAAATCAAGATAGGAAATGCAATCTCTGTGATATTGTTTAAACTACATGGGATGCAATCTTATTAAAAGTCCTTTTTGAATTTTGCCACATATACGTTTAGAAATTTAAAAAAAAGAGTCATAATGTTTACATTTATAACAGACAAGTAATTTTATACTGTCAGATAAATAGAAAAGAAAACGTACATGAAAATACATAATTTATTTAAATAACTTAGCTACATTGTAGTGTTGTGTCGTTGTTCTCCTCTTATATTTATGCGTTTCCCTCAGTTTTAGTTTGTTACCCTGTTTTTGTTTTTTGTCCATGGATTTGTGAGTTTGAACAGCTGTATACTACTGTTGCCTTTATTTAGCCGGATTCAACCACATATCATGTCGAAAAAAAACTGACAACATAAAAGGACTAAAAGACAAACAACAGTATACCAATTCTTTATAGGAAACAAACAAAAATAGCAACATGAACCCAATCATAAACCGGATGGGGAATAGGTTTGAGGGGTTCGTGATGCGTTAAATACGCTATTCTGTTTAATTATATAATATTTTGCCGAGTCTGTTTATCTGCATTCTCATTTCTCTTCATTTGACAACAACTACATTATATTTTTTTCGAAAAAAAGGAAATAATTTGAAACAATTCAAATCATTGTGTTCTTTTTTTTCTTTTTATGTTTCTTCATTTTCAATCAAATGTTTGATTTTGCATAAATAAAAAACCATTCGGCAATCCTCGGAAGATGAGGGTACGGAATCGGCCGAGTTGAGACGAATGACAAGAAACATGTGAAGCAAACAAAAAGAAAGTGTAAAGAGTATTCTTATAAAAATTTGTAACACAATTTAATTAATTGTATTCTGGATCGGTCTTTATAAGTTGAGAATGCAAAAAGATATAACAAAAATACCGTACTTCTATGTTTATTAAATTTGAAATACGACCCATTAAGACTGATCTGATTCGATCATTTGAATGAAATAATTCTTAAAGGTTACCGATTCAAAGTTGTTAGATCTTTGCATGTTATCTTTAACGGTTCTTCATCGTGAAAAGTTTTTTTTTATTATTAAAACTTTAAACATAATTATATATGTTGGAAGAACGGAACTAGAGAAGCCGTAGTTATTTCGTGCTGTAGACTGTCCTTTCTAAATAATTATGATATTCATATTTTGGATACTCAAATATTTTGGCCTCATTCGGAAACATTACTGAACAACCATAAATTGTCGAAATGCGCAGATGGTGTATAAACATTGGTATCGTTAATCTGGTTAATATCACTTGTTTGATACCTCTGCTGGTCGACTGTTGTTTACCAAGGAAATCACAAGCCCAGAAGCCAGTCCTGTCATGGAAATACGAATATAGTTTGATCAGAATTTGCTGTCGTAAATGTTTTGACATTATTTTAAATCAAGGAATATATATCTCCCTCACTGAAAGCTCTGTTTCCGTATCTGGATTTGGCTTGGTTTTTGGTCTCTTTGTTTTTGTTTGAATCGCTTACCATATTTTTATTATATTTTTAATACATAAATACTTAGGCCTTCAGCATCACACAGGACATTTATTTTCGAAAGTCACATCTGGTACGGTTAAAAGTATTTCAACATTTTGTGAAGGAAGTTAATTTGTGTTTTGTATCTGTCTTTCATATAGTTTAGAATGATGCATATATTTGAAAATGTGTAAAATAGTCCTTTCTTTGAAAAAAACCAATTGCGACCAAGATGCTTTTGCGTATATTAAGTTGCACTTTCTACTAGTATTATAATGTTTTAAAGTGGAATTTCAGTGAAAAGATACATCATAGATGTCAGCTTATGGTATAATTTTTAATGGCAAATTGATTTCCGGATTTCCGGTATTACGCCACACTCATTGTTAGACATAAACGAGAAAAGAAATGCATTAATGTGACAACGACAAATGGAACACAAATGTTCAGTAACAGTCAATTAAATCGTAAGTCAACCGTAAAAGTTAGACAGAATCATTTCATATTTACAATTAAGTTGGAATTCCTTGTAAAAGCAATTCACTAATAGTGCGAAAATCATTGATTGAAATTACATGCTAAAATTTATCGTATATTGAAATTGAGATACATAGTCTTCCTGTGTATGTGCTACCGGCTTGTTGCTACAAAATGTACGAAATAACATGCACAAGACACAGTAAACGTAAAATGTCAAATAGAACCGATCCAATTGCTCGCAATTACTGAAAGCTAGTAAGAAAATACACAAAGGTAAATAACAACAAAATATATGTTTGCCATATTCAAATATCAATCAGTAAACATCCAACATATCTAGCTATGTTGAAACTAATTAAGATGAATAATCAATGTATCACAATTTATCATATGTTTAGTAGTAAATACAGTAGTTTTGCATATGTGATAAATAGCCTGCTGTTTAATCCATATCGCGCAACTTTGATGCGCACCCTTTATCGCATACCCTTTATCACATCCCTACCCTTTATCGCATACCCTTTATCACACCCCTACCCTTTATCGCATACCCTTTATCACACCCCTACTTTTTTTTTTTTTTTTTTTTATACATAAAGTCAGTTTTGGTTTTTTTTTTTGCTTAAGAAAAATTTTCCTCAAAATAGGTAGATTTTTTGAATGACGTCATTGTTTGGTATGTGACGTCACGAACGTCGAGTTTTCATATTGTATGTGACGTCACGAACGTCAAGTTTTCATATTTTTTGGCACACTAAATGCAACTATGAAAAATACAAAACACACAAATTAATACAATAATAAACAAAATATTTTTTAATAATTGTAAGGTAACCCAGGTGCTTCGGATAAGTTCAGTTCTTTTAATGCCTTTGAAACAAGACAAAAGTATAACTGAACCCAGTGCTATGGATCCGAAAACAGTTCATATAATATAATACTCTTCTGTTGAAATATATGATAAAGCGTATAATACATGGCAAAATCCGTATCACATGCCGTATCACCCTCGACCAATATCATCCCTCGGGCCTAAAGGCCCTTGGGCTGATATTGATGTCTCGGGATGATACGACATATGATAAGGATTTTGCCATGTATTATTCTCTATGTAATACCGATAAAAACAACATCCTAACACGATAAATTGATATTCTTTTAGAATCAAATGTATCCAAAGGAAGTCTATATTGGTTGTATTCCAAAGCGAGGGATCATTTGACTACATCACCGTTTGTTATCAGGTTTCTACCGGTACATGTATACTAAAAATCTACAACAATACTATCGAATTCCGAGGCAAATTCATGAGGTTGAAGTCCATTTAAACTGACAAAATCAAAATAGCCAGACTTTCAAACCTTATCTGTGTATCCATGCAGGGGTTGGGTTAGGGCAAATACGAATATTATTTGTTTGGATTTGATATCATCAAATGTTTTAACATTATTTTAATTCCAGAAATATAACTCCCTCATGCAAACTCGGATTATTTGTCTTGGTTTGACCTTACTTAAGGTCCTCTTTGGTTTGATTCGCTCACCATATATATCTCATAATTTGAATACTCTATCATCATCACGATTGATTGCCAAAAAAACTCATCTGGTGCATCAAAATTTGTACCGTTTGTGTTATTGTTTTATTATTGTCTTCAGTAGTTTAGAATATAGAATATATTTGGAAACGTATTATCTTTATTAAGCTTAACTTAAAAGTACGTCAATGTATAAAATTGACCTTTATTTGAAAAAAAATATAATCTGCAAATTAGCTTATTTCAAACACCGAAATACAGGCAACTAACTTGGAAGAGGAACGTAATGAATGTGGCGAGGAGAAGGATGTCTATGAGCGATTTACTCTCTCCTTAGGTGGAAAACGATGTCGTTTTTAACAACAAAACCAACGAACAAACGATAGAATTAGTTGGAAATGGGTTGACTCATCAGTTTGGACATAAAAACAACATCCAAAGGTATAGCTACCGTATGTAATTAATATTCTTTCAAAAAAATAAGTTTGTTTAAATGAAGTTCACACGGTCATATTTAACAGCACAGGTTCTTTACACAATATCATCGTAAAAGTTAGGACGTTTATCCCTTTTGTAAATGTAATTAGTTTCTATCGGTACATGTATACTGACATATCGTTGTTTTTTTCTTATAACTGGATTCTATTCAGAAAAGAACAATAATGCAGTCAGATACTGAATGTGAAAATGTATATAAACTACAAATAACATTCAATTCAAAATTCAACTAAAATAGACAGAAAAAATGGAATAAGTCATAGAGACAATAACCCGACCAAAGAGCAGACAACAGCCGAAGGTCACCAATGGGTCTTCAACGCAGCGAGAAAATCCCGCACCCTGCAGTAGTCCTCAGCTGGCCACTATCTAAAAGTGTGTACTAGTTCAACAATAATGTTACCGTTATGAACGAAAAAAGAACACAAAAGAAATACAGACAATAGGATTTTTTATTACTTTCTATAGGTTATTTGTTAGGCTAATTTTAAGTATTTTTGTAAAGTGTTAGGAGTAGATACAGACACCTTTTAAGTATTGTTCTACAGTTTTACTTCTTCCGATCTATAGCTACACCTTATAACAGCTGGTGGACTATTAGTCCCCGAGGGTATCACCAGCCCAGAAGCCAGTACTTCGGTACTGGCATAAAAATACGGATTTTTTTGTGTTATTAAAATTTGCTGTTACAAAATGATAGAAATTATTATAAATTAAGGAATGTATCTCCCTCATGCAAAGCTCCGATTCCTTTCACGGATTTGGCTATACTTTTTGGACCTTTTGGATTATAGCTCTTCATCTTTTATATAAGCTTTGGATTTCAAACATTTTGGCCACGCGCATCACTGAAGAGACATGTATTGTCGAAATGCGCATCTGGTGCAAGAAAATTGATACCGTTAATTTTATTACTATCACTGGGTCGATGCCTCTGCTGGTGGACTATTAGTCCCCGAGGGTATCACCAGCCCAGTAGCCAGTACTTCGGTACTGGCATGAAAATACGGATTTTTTTGTGTTATTAAAATTTGCTGTTACAAAATGATAGAAATTATTATAAATTAAGGAATGTATCTCCCGCATGCAAAGCTCCGATTCCTTTCACGGATTTGGCTATACTTTTTGGACCTTTTGGATTATAGCTCTTCATCTTTTATATAAGCTTTGGATTTCAAACATTTTGGCCACGAGCATCACTGAAGAGACATGTATTGTCGAAATGCGCATCTGGTGCAAGAAAATTGATACCGTAAATTTTATTGGACCTACCACATTACTTTAAAAAATGTATTGATGTTTTCTCTTTATCCTTGATGGATAATGAACTGTTATTGACCGATTACTAATTACATCCGTCGGCCGAAGACCGTTCATTAAATCTTAGTGTTGATTTCGATTTCACTTTATGATATTGGACTATTATTCAAAATAATGTATAAGTATTTTTCACAGATCACATTACTTCTTCCGATCTATAGCTACACATAATAACAGCGGTTGGACCTACCACATTCCTTTAACAATATGTTGATGTTTTCTCTTTATCCTTGATGGATAATGAACTGTTATTGACCGATTACTAATTACATCCGTTGGCCGAAGACCGTTCATTAAATCTTAGTGTTGATTTCGATTTCACTTTCTGATCTAGAACTCTCATGATCTAGTACTCGGATGACATATATATTTACATTCCATAACACAACACTCTACACGTGGTGGCGTGACGTACTGTAACCGAATCGAGTACACTCAAAACATAGTTGAAGCATGAACTTGTGTATGACCTTTGACATATGTGTTAATAATTATAATATATATATATACGGTAATGCTACTACCTATATTTACTTTGTATAAATAATACATTTGTATAAGTTCAAATAACTTGAAATCATATAGTTTAATATATACCTGTAAGATAATATATATACTCATTCTGTCATCTGTAATTATAATATACTATACATATTTGATGCTCCTGTAGCGCAGTTACTGCGTCTGAGTTTAATAAAGTTTGAAAGTTTGATATTGGACTATTATTCAAATCAATTAATACATGTAAGTATTTTTCACAGATCACATTACTTATTTTTTGTTAGATCGCAGACATGTTATGATCTGAGTGACCTTACTTTAATACTGATTTGCTTGTGGATATATTGAAACAATAAACAAGTTTTTTCAGCAATTACATTTAAGGGGCACTAGGAGTCAAATTCATGTTCATCGATTTGATCAAAATTCTCACATTTAATTGATAAACATGTAAACAATTATCCAAATTATAAAAAATCTAAAATAAATTATCAGGGCATAGGCTCGATAATATGTAACATCGTTTTGTGTGTATTTTAGTCTTAACGCCATCTCAAAAACTATCGAGTCGACTTACATGTACAAATACCTCATATGGTCATATAAGCGATATAAACATTCAAATATAGATATAAATACAAAGCGAACTTGTACAAATGGATTTTTCTAGGTCTGTTTCATTTCAAAGTATAGATTAAAATTATATGTTAATCATCTTTTAACCTGTATAACCTGTATAACTGTATAACAATAATCTGTTTGTGGACCGAATCAGTCAATCAAATTATTAACCTTTGTTTCACTTCCAATGTTAACATGCTTTTCCAATAAATTACTGAACACGCACACTGTGTGTGATTCCATCTCTAGGTAAGGGGTTAAATTGAAGTTCACATGAATACGGATTCAATGAGATCAAATTATTCACTTGCAAGTGAATAATTTATCATCAATGTTTCTTGGCTTATGTTGCACTTAAGATCACCCCAGCGTTTTGTTTTGTTCGTGAAGTTTTTATGATCTATTGTGTATACTGTTGTCTTTCTTTTTGATGTTTTAACTTTTTTATCTTGGCGTTGTCAATTTATTTAGTTTTTACTTATGAGTTTGAATGAACGTCTGGTATCTTTTGTCTCTCTTGAATATCCTAAACCTATTTTACTTTTACCGAATTCATGCAATTCCCGCATGTTTCATTTTAACCTTGATTTGTAATTTCAGAATGGATTTATTAAATTTGTAAAACTGATACTGCCTGTAACCCAAAGCACACATGACACTGCATCTGACAAGCTGATGTAAAAATAACTTTTTCCGGAAAATATTTTCTTTACGGCTATATTTCAAGAATCTACATGTTAATTTCTCTTTAGTTTCTGAAAATACGTTTATTGTTGTATATATGTTGTATATTCTACAAATTAACTCATTTATGTATCTTAAAATACTAATTAATCATTTAACAGTATACAGTTTTATGTTTCTTTGAAGGATCAACCTCAGTCATATAGATTAAACATAGTACCAAGTCTATAATTAAAATTTCAAACTCAGATTTTGGATGATGTTATATATACAAGTCATTCAATTTGCAGTTATTCATTTGTGAATATTTAAGGATGTTCTCTAGCTTCAAAATGTTGCTGTTGAAATTATATCTTCTTTTCTTAAGTTCATGTGTTTCTTATGTTAGCATCTACATTGTAGAATGGTGTCTGATATATATCATGACCCTTGATTTTGTGACTATACATTGTAGGATGTGGTTTTAAACATTTCATATAAAAATCATATTTGGTATAACTGCCAATTAGAAAACTCTCCATAAGAGAGCAATGCAAATGACACGTTATAGGTCACCATACGGCCTTCCCAAATGAGCAAAGCCTATACCGCATAGTAAACTGTGACAAAAAAAACACGAAATAACAAATGTAGAACAATTCAAACGAAGAAACTAACGTCCTAATTAATGAACAAAAAATAACGAAAAACAAATATTAACACAGCAGCAATTGACAACAACATGCACCGAATTACAGGCTCCTGACTTGGGACAAACACATACATACCGAATGGGACAGGATTAAACATGTAAGCGGGAGTTCAACCGTCCCATAACCTGATACAAATGTGTAACAGTACAACATGAGAAAAAAATATAAAAACAGTTGAAAAGGCTGCATACTTACAAAAAATCTACTGCAAATATATTATTAAGCAATAATTTGTTTTGTAATTCCTAATTAGTTTCTCGTCATCTTTGTGATGATGACTGATGTACCCATATTCTGACTATTTTATTTATTGTGTCTGTTTAGTTAACGCATCAATGTAAATATAACGGAAATTGATGAGACTGTCATCAAAGTGAGAGGGTTAGCGCTTTAAAACCAGGTTTAATCCACCATTTTCTACATTTAAAAATGCCTGTACCAATTCAGGAATATGACAGTTCTTGTCCATTCTTTTTTGATGCGTTTTGTTATTTGATTTTGCCAGGTGATTATGGACTTCCCGAAATGATTTTCCTCTAAGTTTAGTAATTTTGTGATTTTACTTTTGTCATTTTCATATTTTTCAGCTTTGGTCGTGGTATCAGGTTACTTGTCAACAGATGTTGATATAAGAAGACCTTGTCAATATACGATTAACGCAACATCAAACTCCCTGTGTTGTTCCTCCAAGGTCTCTAACCCTAACAAATTGTCTTGAATTAAATATGATGTAAACATGTCTGTTTATGTTCTCTTAGCACGTAATATTATCCTGGGAGCGATATCTAAATGATTTATCTTAAGTTTCTTATAACAGATTCATGATATATGATATTTATCAAATCTTTGTTCTCTAAAAAAATGCTTTATCAAAATTGCTGATTCTTGATTATCACTATCGTTTTGATGACGTGTTTTTCAGCATTCTTATGATAACCAATTGTGCTCCTCTTCTTGTCAACTTTGTACATACCGAATACTGACTTTTTTGTTTCTGATGCTGAATTAATCAGCACGAGCATCAAATGAATCCGCAAGGTTGAGCTTATATTCGGGCTAATGAAGTCAGTATCTAAAAATAAAATGATGTTATTCTTTTGATCGGCAATTTTACCCTAACCAGTGTTTGTTGTTTGAGAATATGAAATAAATTGAAGTGGTGAGTAAAATATTTTTCACGAGAAGAAAATGTTGTAATGGTGTTGCGAGTGTATAAATGATGTCGAATGCATTCCATTGATAAGTTGCTACGGATGGACATGCATGCGTGATGCTGGTTGAACTGTTACGTGACGTCTTTGCCTAATATCAGGTATCAGGTTCTTTCCGTGATATAGAACAAATATTAGGAAGGTAAATCATAGGTAAATATACATATTCAAGTTATCGTAACCACAATCCCGTCCTATTTTCCTCTACATTAACGAATTTGACTTTTTGATGATTTAATTCCATGTGTAATCTTGAGGTAACGTTAACCATTCAAAGCCCTAACCCCAATAACTAACCCTTTTGGTGTGGATATATTTTCTCAGTCTGAAGCATGTTTTTTTTTGTCATAACTGTTTATCGTTATGAGATTGAATATCCTTTACGTATATTTCACCTCTCTTAAACATCAACGGATGCGGGACGTAGATATTAAACATCATACCATACAACGTCAAACTAAGGAATAATTAAAACAAAGGCAAAGTGATTGTACTGAAAATATATGTAATATATTGTTTATATAAAATTTATCATAAGTAGAAGTGTTTCTTGCATATTTGTTTATTAGTAATATTTCATTCGTTATTTATCATTAATTGGTGTTTATGACAACACTAAGCCAAAGTGGTATAAATGCCTATGAGACAACTCTCCACGAGAGACCAATTGACCTACAAGTTAACAGTTATCGGTCATCATGATGTTGTTATAACTTGGGTCTAATCCCTTTTGCAACTTTTACATAAAATATGTTAAAACTTACATTGAGGAAACCCCATACCACATATAACCCTATAAAAGGACACAGAAATGACAATTGAAAAACAAGTCAAAAGAGAACCATTAACAAGTAAAAAACCTATCTATTAAATATAAGGGCATACACTACAGTCTCGGTATTTAAAAAAAAAAGAATAACAAAGAATATATGCGTACCTTTCTTGCTTTTGCAACTGAGTTTGGGTGTTGTATACGGATGTTGATTAAAGTACTACAAACCAAGATAGAGAAAATAAACATGGAAAAGAAAAAAGGGGAAATTACATGATCTTAGCTTTAATGAATAAAAAAAAAAGATAAGTATATAGGATTTACTAAATTTTATCATCGGTATAAAGACATCATTCGTAAATATAGCTCAACATGCAGACTTCTAATACGTTCAGGTATTTCACATCCAATTTTTTATGGAAATATTCTTTATAAAGCACAAAGGTGTCAGTATTCACCTCAGAAACTTACAAAACCTTTGAATAGACTTATTAAGAAGGGACATAATTACGATACTGTTGTAAAGTCATTAAAGATTGCATATTTTGGCGTTAATATTGAGTCACTGATAAGGTCTTTGCATCGGAACTAAACACATTTATTCTAAAAACAGTTGTTGGCATGACACGGGTTATGTTCTTCTCATATATGTTATGATGGTATGATACTAAACCCCTAACGGGAAGGATTGTGCCTGATGTTCATATGATGAAATCATAATCTTTCAGTCAGTTTAATTGAAGTCTGGAGCTGGCATGTCAGTTAACTGCTAGTAGTCTGTTGTTATTTATGTATTATTGTCATTTTGTTTATTTTCTTTGGTTACATCTTCTGACATCAGACTCGGACTTCTCTTGAACTGAATTTTAATGTGCGTATGAAGTCCGTACAGTGACCTGTTGTTGTTAATTTCTATGTCAGTTGCTAATCATGTCACATATTCTTATCTTTATAATAAATAACAACTAACAGAAAACTGAGTGAAACAGCTTGTAACTAATAATAGGAGAAAATCGGTTAGAGTACCACTCAAAGATAATTGAAAAATCGAGTTCATTTGTAACAGAACAACCACGTGTCTAGTTATAAACGACAATAAACTATATATGGATAGCGAGGGTAGTACTTGTAATGTTGCTTCTTATACAAATTTAATAAAGCGATAATTGGTCGAGTTTAGTGAATTTTGTTGAACAAACATAAAAGTCATGATTAATTCTGTTTTACACAATCTACGTTAATATTATGTTATTCAATGATTCAAATGAAATATATTCATTTATATATTTTCTGATTTGATGGATGAAATTTAAGCAAATAAAACAGTATTGATGAAAATATCGATTAATAAAACATAGAGTTTTAGGACTTCTCTTATATTTCTAACTTATAAGATTTGTTGAAAAAAATCAAGTTTGCTTACAATAGAATATTAATCAAGCAAATATTTCATTAATGTTTTCCTATGTCGGTATTTCCTGTTGTGCTACTAGTTCCAAATTGAAAAAAACATGTATTCAGTTATCAGTTATGTATGCATTTTGTTTTTATTTATCATATATAGTATTTGCATATATGTTATACATATATTACATATCTTTGTTCTCATGAGCATTATTTGCTTAAAGTAATAAAAGAATCAAAAACATACATGTTTGCATTTTTAAAACCATATTACAGTGTAACAATTAAAAATTGACACCTCAGTTAATAATGAGAGAAGACAATTATATAATAAGAATAGATGGTGACCAACAAAATCTTATTTTTAAATTAAAAAGATATAATGCAGTTCAGCAAAAGGAAATTTATTTTAATTTTAAAAGTTAACCAACTATTTTGTTTTTGACGTATGTAAAGTATGTTACGACATGTCGTTCGTATATATCACTATCGGAATTTCATTAACCTTCATGTTCTTCAACTTGTACGTGATATATTATTTATAGCAAGTCATTTCTTTTGAACACAATTTCAATAACGTATGTCATCGAGAGGAAATTGTGGTTTTTATATTAAGACAGAAAAAAGTTAATGTTGAGCATGTTTGTTTACTGTCATGATAAGAATGCCTAGCCAATGCAAATGGTAAATAAAGTATCCATTTTCTACATCAAACATGTCAACCAAGCTTTTCATTTTGGGGGCTTTCATAGCTGAAAATGCAGTATGGGCTTTGCTCACTGTTGAAGGCCGTACGGTGACCTGTAGTTGTTAATTTCTGTGTCATTTGGTCTCTTGTGGAGAGTTGTCTCATTGGCAATCATACCACATCTTCTTTTTTTATATTTTGGATACATATATATCATTGTCATGATTCCAGACAGAAATGTTTTATATATACTGAAATGCATACGGGTGTATTTATTAGTATACATTCCAATACTACTATTACTGATGTTTTGTTATACATTGTTTTTTAAACAAGTTCCCATTCCTGTTTTTCATAAAGATTGGCATCTAAACTCTATCACATATCCCACATATCCACTAATATAAGTGATACTAGAAAACACCCGCGATATTGCGGGCATTTAGAGCTTGGTTGAAAGTTTGAAAACTGTTGTAGGAGAATTTTTGTAAAAGATTTCATGTCTGGAGAATTTCAGAAAAGGTATCAAAATTCATAGGTACTTAAATACAGTTTAAGCCCTCTCCCTTGCTTCCAAAGTCCGTTATTATTTTTTTCTGTTAAATTCCATTATTTTCGCGTTTCTGTATACTACGAACATACATATACTATAATTAAAGTATATTTGCTATCAACTTTCAAATTCAAGTTGCTTCTCCTACGCGATCGTTGCTAAGTTATATATAGAGTCTCTATCAACGCAACTGTTGATTATTATTGTCCTGTCCCCGAGTAATCTTATGAAATTTCTGTGCAAGTTAAAAACGAAAGTCCTGTTTGACTTAAAAGCGAAATCGCGGACATTTTAAACTTGGTTGAAAGTATGTTAACTAGTTATCAAAGGTACCAGGATTATAATTCAATACGGCTACTCATCAGTGTCGCTCAGATCAAAACAGTTGAAAAAGCCAAATAAATACAAAGTTGAAGAGCATTTTGAGGACCCCTATATATTTTAGCGCCAGGGATGAATTTTTGTAAAAGATTTTATGTCTGGAGAATTTAAGAAATGACATCAAAGTCATATAGGTACATGGAGACATGACAATATTTTTAAGCTTTTTCTCTTTTTTCCAAGTCTGTTATTATTTTATTTTCTGTTACATGTGTATATGCCATTATTTCGCGTTTCGGTATACTATGAAACATACGTATCTAAAGTTTATTTATTAACTATTAATTCTAATTGCATACGATTGGTTCTCAATGTTAAAACTGGAAGTCATATCTGACTTAAAAGTCGGTTTGAATACGGAATCAATATCCGGACACGTTTTTTTTTTTGTTTTTCTCCCAAAATAACCCAAACTGAATAGTCATAAGAATGGATGACAAATGCGACTATACACGGTACCGAAGTATAGGACACAGATGCATGATGATTAATTTATTGTGGTAGGAGGATAAACGACACCCAAATGAGGTCTTCTAGTTTAAAAGTATAGATGATAAAAGGTAATGAAAAAATGATAAATTTCCTACATTCAATAATTACTACTGAATGTGACTTTGAAAGCGTGTAATCAATAGGAAAATTTTGTATACCCTTTACCGACTTACCTATTCTCATTCCGTTTGATGATCATGCAACTCCAATTTTATTCCTTAAATCATTTGTGTTTAATCTTTACCTGTAAGATACCTTAGAATCCTTTAATTCGTTATACAATGTGTTCCAATTATCTTCTCTAAAAGCTCTCACAACACTTGAGACGGACTATGAACGGTGTGAATCAGATGTTAATATTGTAAGAATAAGCATGCAATGTATCGAATAAACATACGATTTATCAGAATATCGTGGCAGGCATACTATAACAATGCTTAAAGTACTAAAAAATGTTTTATAACACTAATTTTGAGAATGATGGTGGTCAAATTGTGATTTCTTCTATTGTTGTAGAAAATGTTTAAAGTCATTTAAATTTACAGCATTTCTGTTAGAAAGGTTGTTAAACTAATTAAAGAAACATGTCTCTTCAGTGATGCTCGTGGCCAAAATATTTGCAATCCAAAGCTTACATAAAAGATGAAGAGCTTTAATCCAAAAGGTCCAAAAAGTATAGCCAAATAAGATAGACCTCTTCGTAATTCATTGCTATTTGTGATACCATGGTTTAAGTACTTATTTATTGGTTATTTATATGTTTCGTCTATGTGTGTTTAATTGCCAAGTATTTCGATTTGGCTTTCATAAAATGATTACACAATCAGAAATGGATAAACAAGTGTTCTTTGAAGAATAAAAACATTAAAAAGAAATTCTTCTAAATTTCAACTTTCTATTAAAAGACATGTACTCTATCTCATGTTCACTAACTTCCACCAAACACCCATCCTCGTCACTCTCTCTATCGATCGAACGCATATTATCCCTTTTGTTTACTCAATTTTCTTCTCACAATCGTTATTTCTGATTCACTGAATAATTCACATTTTCCCGCTCCCGCTCAAATACACATTCTCATTCACGTACTGACAACCACTCTTTCTCTCTCGTTCACCTACCCACGCGTTCAGTCACTCACGAGTTTACTCCTCGAGAATCAATTTTCTTTTAAATGAAATCAGAACAAAATTATGCCTCGTTCACACGAACATTTAATTTGAATTGAATTTGAAACGAATGCGAATCGAATTCGCTAATCACGTTCACACACTCCTCTTTTTTTAATTCGAATTGATTCGAATTGGCTAATTCGAATTATCCAATTCGAATCAGAAATACGCTTTTCTTAATACGAATTAAAAGTTAACGTCGTTTGGACAGTAAAGCGAATTTGACGTACATTGCAATTCAAATTAGAATTGACGTTAGAACGTAAACGTTGCGAATGCGAATTAAACTAATTCGAATTAGTTAATGGGAATCGAATTCGAATTACGTGTGAACTCAGCATAAAACTTTCTATCTACTTCTAGGAGCAAAATTTTTGTTCTTTATGTTTCGAAAATTAAAGTTAAAAAACAACACCACAATTCGAACAAAGAACCAGTAAGTCACTCAAAAGACGGCACGCAACACCAAATACAACAAACAAAGCAATAAACAAAATCATAAACAATGACTTTGCAGATCCCTACTAGTTTAGTCACAAAATGTGGCACAATAGTGATATTATTTTCCATCTTAGATACCTACCATCATCTGATTACCAAATCTTATACTAGCAATATTGTTGTACACCTGTTGCTATAGATATAAACTGACTGTGAATCCGTCAAGATGTGTTATATATATATATCTTGAAATTTATACGCTATAACTGCTCATTTGTAAAGATATATATCAATTGTATTTATCTATCTTTTCATATATAAAGTTTATATACATTTTCACGGATATAGTTTATTTGCATCTCAACGGATCAACATTTAATTTTCAAATACAGTTTTACAGATATATGCACTCTGCTGTTTATAAGTCAGATTAAAAAATAGTTTAGATAATAGAATGAACTATGCTTTCCGTGTAATTATTGCGAAATTGTCTGCTCCCACACGATCTTTTGTTTAATGTATAGTTTGTTTACACTATGTGTTACTAATTTTGCTATGTTTTCACAGATCGCATAATATACACTCCTTTTCTTAAAGATAATCATATGCAAAGAAATAACTAAATCAAATTAAATTTTGCTTGACCTACGTAAACATTTTTAGTTAAGATCTCCTTGATTAGTACAAACTCAGCAACTATAATATACTTTGTACAAAGCCAAATATATAACTTTAAAGTACATTCATCATCGATCTGCCGAGACGACCTTTTTTCAAGATATAGGAGACGCAAGATTGAATTAACAAATCAAATTGATGTAATACTTTCAATACGAATCTTAGTTCTTTATCGATAATACATCAATTATTTTATCGTGTGCAATGTTATACGAATGTATACAATTTTTTCTCTGTAGATATTGAGCAAAATATTTGTATGAAAGTTGTTCATAATATTAATTGCGTCTGAGTTATTTTTATTCTAACAAATAACTACATGATAGAACTGATATCGTATATTGCCGAAAGAACAACATTATCTGTTTCGCATTTATTTAGTACAACTCTATGATTGCATTTGATTTGATTTATTTTGCTTTTTTCTGAAGTCGTTCTGTGTCCCAGCTCTTATTTACCTCTGTCGTAGTTGATATGACATGTTTTAACAGTAATTAATTTACCTCAGTTATCATATAAAATAAGTTCACAATATTTTCGATACTTTGCAAAGTACAAGCTTTGAACTATTGGACCGGTCAAAAATTTACAACTTTTGGACCTGGGTGAAACTATTTGACCGCAAGCGTCATTATATTTCGCGGAATTTTAAATGCAGCTACGTTATTGGAGGATTTTGAAAATAACGCGGGAGTAACGACGTCGTGTTTTACCTATTGCATATAGTATAGTGTTGACGCCAGAACAAGACGTAGCCTTACCATTTGAACATATCTATGAAGTAAGCGTTATGGTTTGGTTTCTTCTTTTTAATATTACGATAGTTTATTCATCATCTCCATGTATTTTCTGCTGGCTTTTTCGATATAATAAAAAACTTACTAACTAGATATTTGCAGAATAGTAAGTTTATTGTCCCTCGGATACAACTAGTGCCCTCTGCTACAACTCAGGACAATAGTTTCTTCTCGGGAACGTTTTATAACCATTCACAAATATATATACTTCATAACTGCTTCAATTTAGTTGAACTTGTTTATGACCGCCATAGCAGAACAATATTAAATAGGACTATATTAAATGCTGCAAAACATAATTTGCCTTATAATTAAACACATCATAGATACCAGGACTAAATTTAGTATATACTCCAGACGCGCGTTTCGTCTACAAAGACTCATCAGTGACGCTCGAATCCAAAAAAGTTAAAAAAAAAAAAAAAAAAAAAAAAAAAAAAAGTCCAATAAAGTACGAAGTTGACGAGCATTGAGGACCAAAATTCCTAAAAGTTTTGCCAAATACAGCTGAGGTAATCTATGCCTGAGGTAGAAAAGCCTTAGTATTTAAAAATAATTTCAAAATTTTGTAAACAGTAAATTTATAAATATAACCATATCAATGACAATTCATGTCAGCACAGCACAAAATGTGCTGACTACTGGGCTTGTGATACCCTCGGGGAAATAAATCTCCACCAGCAGTGGCATCGACCCAGTGGTTGTAAATAAACTCATTATAGATACCAGTACTAAATGTAGAATATACGCCAGATGCGCGTTTCGTCTACAAAGACTCATCACTGACGCTCGAATTCAAAAGAGTTAAAAAAGCCAAATTAAGTACGAAGTTGACGAGCATTGAATATAATTTCATAATATTAATATACAGTGGAGATCACTTCTAACCTCTCATTAGAACTGTCAGAATATCTGTCATAGAACTGTTCTAACCTGTCCTAGAACAGTTCTATCTAGAACAGTTCTACCTTAGAACTGTTCTAAGTAGAACTGTCAGAATCAGTTCTAGGTAGAACTGACTAAATCAGTTCTAGGTAGAAATGTCAGGATCAGTTCTAGGGTAGAACTGTCTAAATCAGTTCTAGGTAGAACTGTCCAAATCAGTTCTAACCGTAGAACTGTCAGCAGCAGAGCTGACTAAATCAGTCAGGACTGTAGAACAGTTCTAAATGACGTTACTGCAGTAAGGTCACTTTAGAATTTAGCAGAAATAAATCACTTCCAATTACTTTGCTATAGCAGATTTTCTATATTTTTTACTGATCAAACGTTACATGTACAAATATCGAAGTGAATAGAAGGTTATCCAACTCATCGTAGAAATATTATTATAAGATTGCATAGGAAACATCATTGTTTACGTTTCTTCGTTCTCCGTTTTTAACAGGCTCTTCATAAATATAACTCTGCATTTAATTCATGGAATTTTAATCGTAATTTACCTTGTTTGCCTTGGATTTACATTCATTTAAGATTCTGTTTTGACAAATGTTCAAACGAAAATTGTACAGTGTATGAATTATGGGATATTAATGAAAAAAGTGTTGTATTATAACGTAAAAAAACTATATACATTTGCACCATCTCGTTAATTTAGCCAGACTTATCCACAACGATTATAAAATGATATCAGGGAGTCTGGAACTCAGAAAAATATACTCATCTGAACATGAATGAAACATTTGCCCCTGGACGTTCGGCTACAAACAAAATCATGCATTTTTCTTTGCCTTCTTCAAATTATATTAACAGTATACTATTCCAAGAAGAGAACTTCCCATACATGTACTTTTTATTTTAAAATAAAGTATATGAATCAGTCATGTGAGTGTTGGATGATGCTGTAAAATAGTTTTGTTAAAAAAAAAAACATTACAAACCTGAGACTACTATATACTACTATATAGTAGTCTCAGCACAAACTAACGGACTTAAAAAGTCACTTTAGTGACGGTTCATTATTATGGATACAGAGAGGAAATAACAGCGCGCTAAATTTTTAGATATGGTATAAATACACCTTATCGCTATTTGTCTGCCATTACTGGATATCACACAGGTTCCCGTAAAAATTTGACGTCATAAAACAAAATATCTGACGCCACAATGGAAAAGTGATTGTTGTATGCTTCAAAAGTTCAAGAGGCCGGGTCAGCCAGGATTAGCAATAAGGTGTATTGTGTTCCAAAGTTGGTGTCATTTTTATCATACGATCCGTCCTGACATAGAAATATTATTGGTTTACAATGACTGAGGCCATATATATTTACATGATAAGTGTAAATAAGTTCAGTTTTGGTTGATGTGGTCAAATAATTTTGTTAAAACGACTCGGTCTGATACACGTATATCGAAACTACTGAAATTTGTTTACAATTCAATATTTTGAATAAAAAGAGGACTTGCAGAAAATTGCTGGTACTCTAAATTGATGTGGAAATTTTTTTGTAGCCAATGTATTACACTATTGCTGTCATTTGAATTATACAATGCATCGTGATATGTAACTATAAGTGATTTACTATGCGGCTATATATATATATATTAAGATTTACATTATAAAGTGTAAATATGGTCAGTTTTGGTTGATGCTGTCAAATATAAAAAAGAAAATATGGTATGATTGCCAATGAGACAACTATCCACAAAAGACCAAAATCACACAGACATTAACAACTATAGATCACCGTACGGCCTTCAACAATGAGCAAAGCCCATACTGCATAGTAAGCTATAAAAATGGTCAGTTTTCATGGTTTTGGATGATGCGGACAAATAATTTTGTTATATCCATGAGTCAGTCTGAGATATCAAAACTACTGAAATTAGTTTACGATTCAAAATTTTGATTAAAAAGAGGACATGCTGGCACTATAAACTGATCCTAGCATAATTTTGTTTTCCAATATTGCTTTCATTTATATTAAACAATCCATCCTGCTATAAAAATATAAGCTCGTGCAATATAAAATTCTACTCGGAACAATATTCCCCAATATTCATGCAATAACCCTATAATATAGATCATTTGTATAATCATGATTATACACTCCATCCTTACATAAAAATATTACAGATTTACTATGCGACTATAACATGTATAAGAGTTACATAAAAAAGAGCAAATATGGTCAGTTTTGGTTGATGTGGTCAAATATGGTCAGTTTTGGTTGATGCTGTCAAATATGGTCAGTTTTGATTGATGCAGACAAATAATTTTGTTACATGAGTCAGACTGAGGTATGAAAACTACTGATATTTGTTTCTGATGCGATATTTTGAATAAAAATAGGAAATGCTGGCACCCTCAATTGATGCGAAAAAAAATTTGTGGTCATTGATTTCCAATATTGCAGTTATTTATATACTACAGTCCCTCTCGACCTAAAATTATAACTGAATTGCTGTGCAGCTATATAGATTTACATAATAAAAAGCAAATAAGGTAAGTTTTGGTTGATGCAGTAAAAAGATTTTATTACACTACTCAGTCTGAAGTATAAAAACGACTGATATTTGTTTCTGATGCGATATTTTGAATAAAAATAGGAAATGCTGGCACCCTCAATTGATGCGAAAAAAAATTTGTGGTCATTGATTTCCAATATTGCAGTTATTTATATACTACAGTCCCTCTCGACCTAAAATTATAACTGAATTGCTGTGCAGCTATATAGATTTACATAATAAAAAGCAAATAAGGTAAGTTTTGGTTGATGCAGTCAAATGATTTTATTACACTACTCAGTCTGAAGTATAAAAACGACTGATATTTGTTTATGATTCAATATTTAGGATCAAGGGGAGGGGGTCCAGGGGTTGGAACCCCACATTTTTTTTAACAGCAATGCATTTGAATGGGAGCATATAGTGGGACCCCCCCCCCCCCTTGCCTTTTAAAAATGACTGGATCTGTCCCTGCATGCTGGCACTATAAATTGATGCGAACAATTTTGGAAAATGTAACTTGTATATATTTATTACAGTCCCTCTAGACCTAAAATTAAATCTGAAGTACTGTGCAGCTATATAGATTTGCAGAATGAAAAAACAAATAATGGCAGTTTAGATTGATACGGTCAAAAGATTTTTGTTAAACAGGTCGTCCGAGGTGTGAAAACTACTATTAAACTGATATTATATTGGTTAATGAGGTCCGATAATTTTTTGATGTGATAACGAGCCATCCTGACTCCCGGAATAACAAATGTAAAACAATTCAAATAATAATGCCCCCCCCCCCCCTTAATACTAACGGCCTAATTTATGTACAAAAAATGAAAGAAAAACAAATAATTTATGTGACACATCAACAAAAGAAAATCACTTAATTACATGCTCCTGACTTGGAACAGGCACATACATGCAGAATATGGCGTGGTTAACAGGTTAAACATGTTCTCTTGCCGATTATAAATCTGAAATAAAACCGGCAAAATAGCAAAACTCTATATAATTTAAATTGCTTTTTTACCCAAGCCTTTATATTAAGGCAAAGAATTCTTAAAACTTATAAATCAACTCTAGCCGTAGAATTTATAAATCAATTTTAGCCGTAGAATTTATTAATCAATTTTAGCCGTAGAACTTATAAATCAATTCTGGTCGTAGAATTTATAAAAATCAATTCTAGCCGTAGAATTAGAAATCAATTCTAACCGTAGAACTGTTCTAGAAGTAGAACTGTTTAAATATTTGCTCAGTTCTAGCTAGAACTGTCTAAAACTGTTCTAGGGTAGAACTGTCAGGATCAGTTCTAGGTAGAACTGACCAAATCAGTTCTAGCTAGAACAGTTCTAACCTAGAACTGACTAAAAGGTGTCAGACTGACAGTTATACGTACTGTTCTAGAACAGTTCTCCTGGCAGATTTAATGAGAGGTAAGAAGTGATCTCCACTGTAGTTACACGTTACTAATTTGTAACATCTCAAAGACTAAAGCCTAATAACTATAAAAGAGGGGCGAAAGATACCAGAGGAACAGTCAAACTCATAAATCGAAAAAAAACTGACATTGCCATAGCTAAACATCAAAAAGACAAACAGACAAATAATAGTACAAAATCAACAACCCGTGAAGCTACCCAGTACCTCTAAGTATGACATCCATTGTCACCGAACTAGTGTACAAATGTTTAGAGGTCAGGTTAGGACCACCTTCGGTTGCAGGATTTTCTCGCTGCATTGACAAACTTCTGGTGCCGTTCGGCTGTTGTCTGTTCTTTGACCGGGTTGTTGTCTCTTTGACATATTCCCAATTTCTGGCTAAATTATAACCTATAATTAAAACTAACTGAAACTATTCAAAGGTTGGGTTAGGCTCGAATAATTCGACGTAAAAATCATGTAACACATACTTGTAGTTGAAAAAAAAAACATAGATTTAGCATGTTCTTCATCTAGCAACGACCTTCACTTAAACCTCTACGTTTGGTTGTCTAGATAAGAGTCTCAGAGCTATTTCATGTCGAATACTGCGCTTTGTCTTTGAGATTTAGAACGATGATAAAACTATATTTCTTTTGCGTAAAAGTATTTTGATTTCGTCTCATGATGTTTATTTTCAAAACGAGACCATTGAGTTTGCATTATACAGTTTTATGCACAATGTATAAATATTACGTAAGATTGATTAAATCACACAAACAAAGATATTTACTGTACGAGAGACATCAGATTTTGTTAATCAAATGCTATTGACAAATATTTTGTGTTATTAACAACTATACATAATATCTTTTATTAAATTCCTTTTTTATTATAACAAATGAGGGGTTTGAGATTCGAATGAGTAATGATGATGAAGTTTGCATAACATGATGAAATGCAGAATTAAGATAGACGCATTTCGTGTCGTCATTTTAATTGTTATATAATAGTTCATTTCTGTGTGTGTTACATTTTAATGTTGTGTTTCTGTTGAGTTGTAGTTCTCCTCTTATATTTGATGTGTTTCCTACAGTTTTAGTTTGTAACCCGGATTTGTTTTTTTCTCAATCGATTTATGAATTTCGAACAGCGGTATACTACTGTTGCCTTTATTTAATGCCATACGATCTGACAAATTGAAGATTACTAATATCTTACATGATACATGCTTTTGTAAATATTGATTAGAATATCATTCGTTGAATGCATTAAAAAAAATAACATTTGAAATGGATGAATGTTTTTTGGTTATAAAGAAAAATTATAAGGAAATATAATAAATACGGGTATGCGTTTTGTTGAAATTTCCGTTCTATCTGAAAAACATCTGAGCCAAACAATGACATAAGAAAAACTGTTTTAAACGTTCAAATAAATATAAATAGATGTGGTATGATTGCCAAGGAGACATCAAGTGACGAGGGAAAAAGCCCAGACATGAAAGAAGTGAAACGACTTAAACGAGAAATCAACCTATTGTGACTATATTTATCAACGTTTTCTATCAAACTTTGACAAAGTCTTTTTGTGAGCGGCCATTATCTTGAGTATTGTTGGATACTTACGAGACAACATTAAAAACATGATCGAAGAAAAAGGTGGAGTTAAATATATGACTTTGAAAAGAAAATTGGTCAATAGAATTTTCATAGAATAATTGCATTGGCATAGAATAACTGCTTTTATTTGTATTCTGTGTTTTAATATTTTTAGAAGGCGGATGATAAATCGAAGAGATAGGGGACACAACTCTCCAGCACGAACTTATTAAAAGTCAGGATTCGACGGGGAAAAAGTTTTGTTTTGTAAAAATATATCGCATCTTTTTTCTAGTACAATAATTATATAATTGGCTGACTTGTAAAATGACATCAATGTTTCACATCTGTACTCAACAATATATTGTATACCAATACAGTTTACGACATATATGAAACAACAACCACTGATTACCACGTTTTTTAAGTTAAGTTGCAATTTGTTAATATAGTTTTAAAAATGTACCAGGATTATAATTTAATACGCCAGACGCGCGTTTCGTCTACATAAGACTCATCAGTGACGTTCAGATCAAAATAGTTATAAAGCCAAACAAGTACAAACCTAAATTAAACTACTTAAATATTTATTGGTTTTATTACTGCAAATCTCGATGCAAAAGAAAAAGTATTTATTTAAAAAAACATAGGATCTTCTAAAAACAGTTAATCTCAGATTATTGTATTGAACATTCTGAAAGTATTTTTTGTTGTACTAACACAATGCAATCATTCTTGGAATTTGCTTGTTTGTTTTAACTAATTTATAAGCAGGGACATATATGTCTTTTGGGTTTTTCTTAATTCCATCAGGGTCATAATGACTATTTCTGATGAAAATAATACCGTATTCCACCACGTAGCAATGACAGAAATGAAGTTGCTAAAATAATTATACATGTGATATTTTCCAAATAAAACATGTAAAAAATCAAATGATATCAAAAACGTATTTTTCATGAATTACATTAAAACCAAGACTATTGACAAGGTCGTTCAATATTACTTAAAGTCACAGTATGACAATGTTATTTGTTAATGTTGAGGTTTTTACAGCATAATTTTGCATTTTTAGCTTAGAGAAATGACAGAAAAAGTTAATAGCAGGGATATTCTGAACAAAATAACAAATTACTTCATAATTATATAGGATTAAATTATCCTTTGATGCAACATACTACAAAAATATATTCTGCAAAATGCGGTGAAACACATTTTGATTGCACATGAAAAACATGTTGTTTAATATTCAATGCCGATGCCTCTGCTGTCAGTCCTGGCGGGTATCACCAGTACAGGAGCCATGAAAATATAGATATTGTGCTATTAAAATGTGTTTGAAATTGAATTGAAATAAGAAATATATCTTCCTCATGCAAGGCTGTTATTCCTTGTCCCACTATTGTACAGCGGTTTGGTTTATAAACACTTCATTTTCAAAATAGAATATAATAAAAACAAATACCGAACTCCGATGAACCTTCAAAACGAAAACACATCAAACGAATGAATAACAGCTGTCATATTTCTAAATATGTTTTAATATTTTAAATATTGTTCTTTCTTGCGCATTATGGAAGGGACATCTATAGTCGAAATGGGCATCTGGTGCAGAAAAAATTGTAAGTACTGTCAACGTTATTACTACCAGTAGATTATTAGTCCCCAAGGGAAGGACCAGCCAAATAAGCAGTACTTCAAGAATGGCATGAAGAAACAAATACTATGTTATTAGAATTTGCTTTTATATAATTCTGGAAGTTATTATGAACTAAGAAATACATATCCCTCGTTTAAACCTCTAATTCCTTACCAGGCAGGTTTTAAATTTAATTCTTTTTGGTAATAAACTTTTGATTTTTTCAATGAGGTTTGGATTTTAAAACAATTTGGTCTCACTGAGGAGACATTTTATGTCGAAAAGTGCTGCTGGTGCACACATATTCAAGTTATCAATGTGTACTATTAAGAATATTCGATACACCAATTCCAAAGTAGGTTTTAATATGTTCAACTCCAAAGGGAATTGTTCATAATCTCTTACTCAGTGTACTGTACATGCATCCTGCAAATATTCGACTATAAATATTATAGTTCTTCTTACTAGTGCTCTTGGTCTTACATTACCACAGATAGACAAGACCAAATGAATATTGTGATTGTAAAATAATGGTGTCTACATTAGAGCAGTATAAAGTGTCATACTTAATTAAACAGGTTAGTAAATTTACAAAACAAGGGTTTATATTGACCCATCCATTGCACATAAACAAGATTGATACAATGCTTATATATTATCACATCTTCCTAGTGAAAGGGAGAGAACATCTACTCAAACGTTGTCTTAGTAAAATGAGGAACTTTAAAGAGAACATTCAATAAAAGTTTTTTTTTATATATTAGTTCATATTCATTCTAATCGCTTTTGTGGATTCGAGCGTCACTGATGAGTCTTTTGTAGACGAAACGCGCGTCTGGCGTATATACAAAATTTAGTCCTGGTATCTATAATGAGTTTATTCATAAGATAAAGCAGCTAAAAGCTTACAACATCCTTTACAGATCTATAATAATATTTTCATTACATGTAATCAATAAGCTTATGCATATATTGACAATATGTTTAGTAAGTAATGTTTTGTCACATTACTTAGACATGTGTACTCCAATTCAAGAGAACCTTATCCAATATTGCATTCTCACATATTCTATCGTGTATTTTCATGCAAATTCTTATATGTTTCTCATATTTGTTAAAACATGTGCTTTTGGTACAAATATATATGCACAAATTCTGATTTCTAAGGCCCTATTTAGACCATATTTGTTTTAAAACTAAAACTTCCTGTATGTATAAAGGTCAATTCCATGTTTGTCATTTTTTTTTATTATCTGCTACATTTTAGTTCTGCTTCCCTGTAGTGTATATATTTAATACGTAGGGTATATTTCATTTCATTTCATGATTAAGGGGGCTCCTGGGTATAAATCCAATTTTTTTTCTAATATAGGATTTCGCTTTATTTTTTTATAAATGAACCTTATCATGTACTTAAAAGAAAAATGAAATAAAAAAAATGGGGTCACCGTTCATTTAAGATCACAATCTGCCTTCGGAAGAAGCATACATTTTTGTTAATGTCCTTTTTTTCTGTTGAACTAATAGGAGAAATAGAGGTAATATTGAAATAAAAAAATAACCTAATTACAGAAATCGCTTAAATTTTACAATTATTAAGTTTATGTACAGCTTTATGAAAACAATAGTTAAAAAAGATATTGAAAATGTGATGCCAAAAAAAGGGCATTTTTGCACCAAAGGGAGATAATTTGGAGCTTTTTCAATATAATAAACATTTTAAAAGGTATATGGAGTCTAACCGAATCGATTTTTTGGGTTGATTTTTTTACCATATCATAAAGTAATAACCAATAGTGTAATAAATAAAATGTGTAATGAAAAAATAAAGGTTCAATTTTTGGCTGAATTTTTTGTACCCACGAACCACCTTAATTATTGCTATTGATACTCTTTGATCTTTTAAATAAAGGCAACAGTAGTATACTGCTGTTTGAAAGTCATAAATCGATTGAGAGAAAATAAATCCGGTTTACAAACTATAACCGAGGGAAACACAACAACTATAAGAGGAAAACAACAAAACAACAGAAACACTGAAGTGCAATAAGAACAAACGACAATGCAACACATACAGAAACAAAATATAAGTTACAACTGTCATTTTCCTGATTTGTGACAGGATATTTGAAGAAAAGAAATCATGGGTTGAAACTTGCTTTTTGGCTAGCCAAACCTCGTGCTGTTATGGCAATATGAAATATAACACTAAAATAACAACATAACATGACAGGATTGCATTACAAATAATTTGCAAGAACATTCAGGACATCGAAATACTCAAATAACCAATGCAATAGTCCATTTCGACATGCTAATACGTACCAGGCTTATCATTTAATACGCCAAACGCGCTTTTCGTCTATAAATGACTCATCAGTGACGCTCAGATCAAAACAGTAAGAAAGTCAAACAAGAACAAAGTTGAAAAGAATAAGTGATCCAAAATTCCAAAAAATTGTTTTATATACGGCTAAGGGTTATCTATGTCTGGGATAAGAAAATTCTTAGTATTTAGAATATTTCATACTTTTGCAAACAGAAAAACATGGCTAATGATTTAAGAAATTAAGAGTATTGCAAGTGAATGCTATTCATTTAATCTAAATTGTTTTCTAAAAGATAGTCAATTATCGAATGCGTTTTTTTTTTATTTTCTTAGCAGTATTTTTTAACATTAAAACATACGCATTTGACAATTACAATGACATGGCTGTGTAAGCTGTATTTCCACATTGTTTTACGACTGAAATAGGACAGTACTTTAGGGTTATGGAACAACAGTTTATTATCAATTGAATTTCATCAATAATTTAATTCTATCTTAAAACAACACAATGCTTGCTTCAAAGTCCTCCATTTGATAAAAAAAAAAAGCATCAACAGTTCAACTAAGGTGATCTCTTATTTGATCCCAGAAAAGTTTCTGTGCATTGTCATCACTGTCCCATGCTGCATAACTTGACATTTTCAAAAGGTGATATAGCTCAGAATTCATGTTCTTAAATTCTATCTCTTCCAGTAGCACAAGAAATATGGATAATTTCCCAAGTTTATTTAATTTGTTTTTAGCAACAGCAAGTTGAAATAAGCACCACTCATTTTTGGCAAAATTATTCGACAGAACAAGTATAACTGTTTCACTCAAATGCATGTGTTCAACAATGTTATCTGCAAATACTTTTCCCAATTCAAAGTCCCTGTGTGGAATACACAACTTATAACCTTGCTTCTCTTCTATTTCTTGAATGAGGCTTCTTTTTACCCATGTGAAATCTTCGTAACAATAAACTACGTAAGCAGAATATACGAAATCCTCTTTGTTGACGAGTTCTTTGTACTGTTTACGGAGTGAACGAAGTTTGTACAACTGGAATCTGAAACGCCATCGACAGATATAACCGGTTATAGTTACGATCAAAATAAAAGCGACGCCAAATCCGATTGACAGGGAAATTGACAAAATGTGGCATTCTATAAAGTCTGGATTGTAATCAACTACCTTCAATTTGCCAGTATCACATTTGTAAGTATTATTTCCAGAAATATTTACACGAGTATGTTTCATCCAATTCCTAAACCACTGAAGGTCACACGTGCAGCTAAACCGATTAAATAAAAGGTTTATTGAGGTCAAGTTGTTCAAAAGAGCCAGCGGAAAAGATGTATCATAAATCATTCCAATCTTATTGCTCCTTAAATTAACTATCTTCAAATTTCGAACACCATTAAAAACAGAATGGCCATAATTCCATGGGTGAATCTTATTGTTCTCGAATGAAATAAAAGTCAGTAAAGGAAATAGCGGTAAAAAGTATTTCGGCATGTATGATAGAGATATTGATTCCATCCATAATTTCCGAAGTTTTTTCAGAGGTTTGAACATCAATCTGATTTTATTCGATATTAAATCTATTTTATTATTAGATAGGTCAAGTTCTTTTATATTTTTACTGTAGCCAAACAATGAATCAGGATGAAACATTTCTTGGTTTGCAGATTTCGAGGTAAACAAAAAGCCGTCCGCTCGCCAGAATGTTAAACTTTGTAGAGAGGAACTGTTGAAGGCGTATTTATGAATCTTTTTAAATTGTGTAGACATCTGCTTCATTGTTAGCTCCGTTAAGGATTTGAGATTTGAAAATATGTTTGTTGGTATTAACCTTATTGACAGTCCACTCAAATATAACTTCTTGAGATTTTGCAGACACGAAGAACAGTTTCTCAAATGGTTAATGGTATATAGCTTTGTGTCACACATACGTAAATTTGCAATATTATTTAAACCAAACTGACAAAAATCTGGAATTATATTAAACCAGTTACCAGCCAAGTTTATATCGTGTATGTTAGGAAGTCCAGTCAAGTTAAAATCCGAATCTTTAATTGAATTCCATGAAATATCCAGCGACTTTAGTTGTGGAAGACCTGAAAACCATCTTCCTTCAAATGGTGTTAAGTAGCTATGGCTCAACTCGATCCTCGTCACATTACTATTATTTAACCCATCAAATAATCCTTCGAGTGGATGCCAGAGAAGATGGTTTAATCTCAACTGGTGTATACCTTTTCGTAAACTTTTAAAACAGTCCATTGCATCTTTTTCTGTTATATTGTTCCTCGAGAGGTCTAGTTTTTCCAGGAAAATAAAACTAGCAAAAGAATCGTTTTGAATAACACTGATTGAATTGCCTTGCAAATCTAGATTTTTCAGTTTTAAATGTGTTAGATTGTTAAATGTTTTCCTTGACACATTTGGTAAGTGATTGTTTATAAAAATGACTTCTACTGTTTTTGGAGGAAATTTTGGAATAAAATTCATCTTTATAGTATGCAATTTTCCATTACATTTTGAAATAAAATTGTGTTTAGGGTTTTGTTTATCATATCCACATTTACATATCTTTGGACAGTTTCCTTTATTTGATTTAAATACCGCAGAAATCAGTGGTATGCATAGATAAAGCAAAAGTCTCCGGAACATCATCTTACTGCTTTTTCAAATAAAATCTGAAACATAGTAATATGCACATTTATGGTTTGATACTATTAATAAAATGACTTTCACCCAACTGTTCACATTTTTATCAGATAATAAAATAAACAAATTACAATTGGAACTGATATCAAGTCTGATTTCAGTTCGCTTTGAAATTTGATAATGTAAGACTTTATCCCCGTTTGATAATATAATGATTATGAGGTATTTAATGTCGATTTCATTATTTACATAGTACTCACTGTTTCGGGAACATGATATCAACTTCAAAATAAACATGATAAATTAATAAAAATCTATAATAAATTAAGCACTTTAAAATATAAAGTATTTGTCATAACTTTCATAACGGAAACATTTCATTGTTTTGCCTTTATGACTAAATTTCAAACTCAATGGCATGACATTAATATGTTTGATTCAATTCATCCGTACCATGTGAATCAAGGATAATAAGCATATGATCAGGAAAACATTATGGTGACGTGCACTTAGATTGTACCTAATTAAGTTGACTGATTGATAGTATATGACAGTACATTGTTACTGTAACTGTGCGTCTAAGTGCCAGCCAAAACGCAAACAAATTAATTAAGATAAAAATAGTTTTTAGTGGCAGTGGATAGGATTGATTTACAGTAGAAATCAAAACCCTACGAATACTGCTCATGTTCTATGTAGAAAAATACTCACAGCTGTTAAATGTGTATTGCATTCAAACTTTCCTGTTGGATCTAAAGTTTTTGAATATACATGCATATACTATTATAATAGGTTCTCGTTCTTTTCGGTTTAGCATCGACTATCCATTGTATAGTCTTTGGTGTGATTTAGCCTCTCTTTACACCGTTTTTGTTCATATACTTTTATGTTTAATTTTGTTTTTTGGGGTTATAGTTGTTATCATAGGTACCAGGCTTATAATTTAATTCGCCAGACCGGCGGCGTTTCATCTACATAAGACTCATCAGTGACGTTCAGATCAAAATAGTAAGACGGCCACACAAGTTTACAATTGAAGAGCATTGAGGACCCAAAAATTCCAAATCGTCGTACCAAATAATGCTACGGTAATCTATGCCTGGGATTGGTATGTCGAATAATTCATACTTTTGCAAAGAATTAATTTATAAAAATGATAATATGATTGATAATCATGTCAACACTTAAGTGCTGACTGCTAGTTTGGTGATATCCTCGGAGACGATACGTCGACCAGAAGTGAGCCATTTCGAAATAACATGAATTTAATACTGAAAATACATTGGACCGAAACTATATTGTTGAATTTTTATAGTGCGTTGTGTTGTCGAATCCTATAGAATCCTGTAACATATTGTAGTAGTCTCAGAATCCAAACAGTGCCAACTTTAACTGACTAGAATGTGTCCTCTCGGTATCCCGTATTCACTTTTGCCATTGGTTGCTGTCTCAAAAACGTATACCCTTTATATGTTTGTATTCAAATATAACAAGAAGTATACGATTTGTACAATTTGTATTACTGTTATTTTTACACTGTACTGTTTTAATTGACAGGCAATTAAATGCCGCAGACACTTTTATTATGGTTACATACTTTATAAGACAATGTTCAGAAAAAAATCAAATAAAAATGAATGCATCACATGATTGATATAAAGAGTCATTTAAATTTCATTTATAACTTTGCCTCATTAAAACAGTTTGTTTTAGATTCTGTGCCAAACTATCCACGTGATTTGGTTTAAATACTATTTTAGCCTCGATTTGATGACCTGTTCCCATGATTCCACTCACTTGGAATGTTTCATCTGCGACCTTTACCGGTCTTGTGTAATTGACATATTCTTCAGTTTTGAAATTAAGTCCGGGGTACGTGTTATTTAGTTTCATTGCTTTATGCCATTTGCTATCATGTTCAGTGATACCGACGTCGGATATGCCAACAGAAAGTTTATTTGTGTATGTCATATAGTTTAGAAATGCATGCCATGGCAACGTGAACATAATAACCAGACGTCGGTTGCAATCACTGATAAGCCATGACACTATTCCGCATATTCCAAATGCAGGCCAATATGGTTTCTTCGTTGCAACCTGTAAAATAATTGATAATAAAGTTTCAGTTATTTTGTTATCATAAAGGCTGGGGGGAATATTTAAAAAAGGATGTGTGAGCTTCATATACTTACTCGATCTTTTTAATATCTTAACAAGCGTGCACACGCTGAAATGCTTTCCTTTTCTACTGGCTATTTATTTTTGGTCGATAGTCCTAAATATGATACTTTACTACAACTATCACATGAATTCAACATGCTTTGTAAAAATGAGAATGAGGTCAGATAAACCAAGCTGAAAATGCATGTAAATCTTACAAAATTATTAATATTTAAACTGTATACATAATAACACAATTGGACCTTGCAAGGTATGCACATACCAAATATAGTTATCATTTAACTCATAATAAGTGAGAAATTAAGAATACAACAAATTTTAACTTTCTTTTCAAGTAGTCAGCCCCTATGAATTTACTAACCCTCTATGGATCCGTAGGACTTCAGTTGCGAAACATATAACTTGTAATAGCCGTAGACGAATCAAAGTACCCACAAAGATAAATTAAATGATTTAACAGAGATCACACACATCTATTGAATGTTGATCTGACACCTGGTACAACTTGAATATAAAATTCCCTCCGGATTATTCAGGACAGATTTAATGTGGTATGTGTATTGTAAAAGAATTGGAGATACATGTACATGAAAAAAAGTTTAAAACGATTTTGTTTTTAATTTCTTAACATGTAATTTTCTATTGAATTTGAAACCTTATAGTATATACCATTGCCTCTTTGTATCCTGGACGAATATCTAAAGCTGGTATTGAAATTTCTCCACTAGTCAAGTATGTCTCAGAATTTTTTAGTTTATATTTCGGCAAGTTCTCTACCTCAATGCCAAACACGACGTGATAGTTTCGAGGCATTATCGAGGACAATGTGGTGTTCCCTAGAGAAGAACCTGGCACAGCTGTGACACCATCAAGCAGATTTTCTATGGAAACAGATTCTACAAGAAGAAAATTATTGGATACTGAATTTTTTTAATTGTTCGATTAATATGATTGTGCATTGGATCTTAACATCACGACAATATACCAAGACAAACATGGCGTGCAAATCCTTTTAAACTGAATGCAAATTTTATCAGAATGCTGGAAACTTGGGAAACTGTAGACTCCTCAGTTTTGCATCATGTTTTAATGATCTAAGTATATAGAATATTACAACTTAATCTTAGATCATACGTTGTGAATACAAGGTTTAGTAGTATTATTCTGATAGTATCATAGATACGAAAATAGAGCCTAACGTGAATGCAATAAATTATCATTGCATCATTAAAGGTTATTTTTCAAATTATATGCAGAAGTTTTACCCTAACATAGATATAAGAAGATGTGGTTTGTGTGCCAATGCGATAATTATCCATCTAATCACAATTAATTAAAGTAAATCATTATAGGTCAAAACACGGAATTTAACACGAAGCCTCCGATCAGCAAGCTATAGAGGGCCCCAAAAATGATAAGTGTTAAACCATTTAAACACGAAAGTCTTATCTATATAAAAACAACGAGAAACATTTATGAACCCCACCAACAAACGGTTCCTGACTTAGGACAGGTGCAAACAAATGTAGTCTCGTGTAGTATATGCATGTATTGAGTGCAAACTTTAATATATATATATGCATACCTCCTGGAATATTGTCCTGGTCATTTGTGAGTTTTTCAAGCATCTAAAAGTACATATTAGTACAAATATATGATTAATAACCCGGAATTGCAACATTCAAGAATTTCCAGTTAAACGAACAATGGATAGTACATGGTTGTGACTACATGTGCCTGTCGAATAGTATTATACAAAGCACTCAGGCTAATTGAAGCACATGACAAACTACAAGCAACTTGTATACCGCCTTTAAAGATTCCATTTAAATTTCCTAAGACCAACATAACTAGTCGTTCGTCGTCAAAAAGGTTATAGAGGTTTCTTTCGTTTGCAATTGATCATTTAGAAATCAAACCGTATGAAATCGACTTGGAGCGTCACTGATGCATCTTTTGTGGACGAAACGCGCGTCTGGCGTAAATACAAAAATGTAATCCTGGTATCTATGATGAGTTTATTTGCAAGGGCATCTTTGAAATTCAATAAATTCTAACAAAATTTCAAGGAAACTCCAGAAACAGTTCGAAAAAAAGTTGTAAACATTGTTTCTGATATTACTTGTATGTCTCATTTTTTGTCAACATGTAAACTTACACCTGCATGCACAAACAGAAATGTTCTGGTATACATCACATTTTACAAGATAAATTATTTTAATTTCAATTACTAAACTAAATGGATATTATAATTGCAGTAATTGTAAAAAAAAATTAAAAAAAAATTAGCATTTAACAAATGTTTTAGTACTATATCGTTAGTATAAACGTTAATTTACCAGTTTGATGTGCTTCAGTTCGTCGTCCTTCTCTATCTGTTGAAGTAATATTGTCTGCAATTTCAAATAGATTGCAGTGTTAAATGGTTGACTACCAACTTCATACAGTTTCTGTCTAGTTTCTGTTTCTTTCCCATCTTTCTTTGCTATGACCAATAAGGACTTTGAGATTTGTTCAATTGATTGCTTATATTCCTCATTTGTCATTTTTCATTTTTTGGCATGCGCAGATTCATTTCTTATCTTTACAAGATCGTCAACTGCTTTTCTTTCAACGGAGGAAGGAGGGACAAGGAAATTTATCAAAATAACTCGAGCTAGAGTCACATCAAGCTCTTGTATAGTGATGTTTCCTTTTACAGGCCAACAACAGTTTGGCGCCGATCTACTGCCTTTTGATTGTGACGGTGTGCCAGTAGGGCAACTACAGCACGGATAGTAGTTGTAACATAGATGGTAGAGATCATGCTGGATCTTTCTGATGAAGTCTTCGTATGTGATGCCTTGGTTTGTCAAATAATATTCAATAAGTTGTTGAAGTGATTCTTTAGTTACATCGACTATAACTGTTGAATGTCTGTAAAAGTTTCTTGTTGTTCCTGCTCTTCCATCATTGTCTTTAGTAATTAGAATTTCTGAAATATTTTAAGTGAAGAGAAAAAATTAAAGAAAACAATCAAATATAAGTCCACATGGACTTGTACATGTACTAAAAATTAGAACACTTGTTGCTGATACACGTTGTTGAAATTTAATACCGGTATTTGGATTACATTTACCAGATTGTATATTCCCGTGCTTGCATTTCCTATCATGATTTTCTTGATAGAGGTTTGCTGCTCACAAGGAAGCTATTAAACCAAGAGTTCCAAATGGTGAAGTTGAAATCATCCCTTCGTAAATTTTACGGACGCCATCACGAGTTGGTTGACCGTTATGGAATAACCGTTTCACAAATGATATCGGATATGTTCCTTACGTCGTAACTACAACCCCCTTCCCTTTCATGAATATGACCTACCGAATTAGACTATTTACCGGATTTGTAATCACTTAAGCAACACGACGGGTGCCACATGTGGAGCAGGATCTGCTTACCCTTCCGCAGCACCTGAGATCACCCCTAGTTTTTGGTGGGGTTCGTGTTCTTTATTCTTTAGTTTTCTATGTTGTGTCGTGTGTACTATTGTTTTTCTGTTTGTCTTTTTTATTTTTAGCCATGGCGTTGTCAGTTTGTTTTAGATTTATGAGTTTGACTGTCCCTTTGGTATCTTTCGTCCCTCTTTTCTTTTCTGAGACAAATGCAGGATTATCAGAATATTGCATTCGCGGAAGAATATAGATTTCTAAAATGCGGCGTCTGTCAGCCCAGCAAGAGTATGCATTGTTGTTGATTTTACAATTAAATGTGTTAGCCAACAGCTTTGCCTGTTGAAATGGATAGGATTTGTATGATTAGTTCAAAGATACCCAAGATGACACAAATTAATATTGTAAGAATATACATTTAGAGGCGCTGAAGAGCCAATATCGGTCACCTGCATCTTAAACTATTTCCACTTTTTAGTAAAATCATCATTAAACGTGAACTTCTTCATTCATAGTTAACTGACAATTTCACTCTGTTGACATATTTGTATATCTATTTTGTCTGACAATTTTTCCTTTCTATCTATTACAGTTTTTAATACAATGAGAAAAAATGCAGAAAAATATTTTTTTAAAATATCATTCACGGGCAATAACTCTAAGAAGAAGTCAACTGCAGATTTTAATCATAATTATATCTTACTGGTCATTTATGCTATAAAGGAGCATTAGCTACAAAATATAAAAAGATAGAATATGATTTTTCTTGGTTTAATAATTAATAAAAGGGAAAGAATGAAATAAAAACTCGATTTTAGCAGCCAATTTTGCTGAATTCTGTCAAAACAAGGAAAGACACATAAAATAATTCATTTGCAAGTATATAATTCGAACTCTTTGCTCTTCTAACAGTCAGAGTAAATATGTCAAGATATAGGTATCGACAGTTTGTAGAACCATGAATGCGCTTATGTTAAACAAATTGAATGATAATTAGTATGTTTATTTGTTGTTGTAATTTACCGATAACAAAATCAATATTAATTTTATACAAACAGAACTCTTTTTTGACAGAAATTACAAAACATAGTTCATTCATTAACTGGTTGGACCGTGAAACACTCAGTCTGATAAGATATACATTGTACACAAAATATTACAAAAAAGATATATTATGGAAACAAATTCCACCCTTTCAAAATCAAGGATCCGACCCTCAAGGTAAATGTACTTTTGAACTGTGCAGTATATCTGAGGTAGCTAATGCACACATAACCTGTGCCTTATCCAGATTATAGCACAGTATTAACAAAGTTACATCCCAGCTCCTTTGTTCTAACAGGGGTGATCTGAGCCGGATCACCCCTACCAGATCACCCCAGTTTGAGTTTCTTTGTTATGCATGCTTTCCTTTGTTCTGTAACATTTTGGCGGGAATGTCAAATCCACTATAAAACTTATAATTAATTATACAGAAAAGAATATCTATGAAAACTCACGTAGAAAAAAATCCAGTATATACTGGGAATCGAACTCAAGACCTTTAGCATATCAAGCCTCGACACATACCACTACAGTAGGACGACTGGATACGAATTAACAGTAATTATACATACTTATATCTAATTAAAGGAAGCAAGATCTTTTTATAAGTAGGGCGAGTTGGCAGACCTTTATTCAGTGGGGTTTAAACCTTTTTTGTTAATAAGTGAGTTGTCAGGCTGACTGTTCAATTTGATTTTACACTTTTTCAAAGTGTGGCGAGTCGGAAAACAAGAGAGTGGTGTTTTTTTTTTATAAAGTGGCGATATAGTATGGGCCAATTGGCAAGTGGGGCGAGTTGACATTGTTTGATATCTACTCATCGTGTTCGGGGGTCATAAAGGGTATACATCATGTAGTAATATAGAAAGTATATTATAATGGTTGTGTGGCGTTTTAAACTAGATTTTTTGAATTGTAAATAGTTTTTCGTCTAATTTAAAACAGCTGGGATGTAAAATAGTTATCCCACTCGGACTTGGTGTGTCAGTGTTAGATCACCCTCTGGCCTCCGGCCATCGGGGTGATCTTACACTGACACACCGCGTCCTTGAGGGATAACTATTAAAGATTTTACCCATTTCATGTCTTAACTTGAATTATTGATCGAAGTTGTTTGTCAACAAGTAGTAATTGGTTCTTTTTTGGTTAAACGTTCTCTGAAATGCACATGGCGCAGAAGATTTAATTAAATTTGACCTTGTTTTGAATATGAAGACCAAATGCTGATTTAATGCAAAGTAGATAGATAATTCAAAGATGAAATGACGATGACAATAGATGCAAAGAGCCCTAATTATATGTTTGTTATGTCTTTTGTCTATTATGAAACATGCTTTCCATCGTCAATTTATTAATAAAAAAAGATATTAAAAAAAAGAACTATGAATCCTACAACTATATATTTACATGTGTGTATTGTTGTAGTAAAAATTACAGTTTATAACCCACCATTACTGTTTATTCCGCCATCACCTATTCTTTTGATATAAACCAAACAAACAAAGTTCAATAGTCATGGTTCGACAGTCTCTGACAATTTTATAAATAGTTCATCACATAAAATTTCTCTTTAAATCTTAAGTTAAGAACATTATGAACTTAATACGCCGTAGGATTTCAGTGTTTTAAAATAAATATTTGGATTAGGCAAAACGAATATAACCTTTTCATTGTGGTTCGAGAGCTTGAAAACGACTGGTTTCTTTATACAAGTGGACGACCATTTGATATTATTGATGGGGGAGGAGGATTTGTTTTGAATCAGTTATTTATTTTTGTGGACTAGAAGCACAGAATAGTTATTTTCTGCACTGTTGAAGCATATTTTTTTCATTTTTATTAAAACAAGGGATTGATTATTCTCACAATTATATTCATAATATTTGAAAACACATTTCTAAATTATTATATTTTTCTTGAATAAATATAATACATGTATAGTCAAATCATTATGTACCATTAAATCAGGATTAATCCTCGTCCTCTGGACAGGCATGAAATGAATCTTCTGAATTCAAAACTGCATAATTATATTTCAGAGGTACAACTTACAAGGTATAAAGGCTGGGCTGTTACTAGCCTTAATAGAGTAATGGCAAACATATTTACCGAGCGGAGCGAGTCGAAAAATAATTCGGCGAAGGGTTTGGGGCCGCTGAAGGCCTCAAGAAGCTAATAAACCTTAAGACCAGCATTGGATAATGAATGTGTTATGTAAAAAGTAAAAATTACAAAAATAACGAACTTAAAATGGAAAGTCATTTATCGAATGAAATAATCAAATACCTCTAACACATCAGACCAATGGAAACAACTGTCATATTCCTAACTTGGTACAGGCAGTACCTTGTGTAGAAAGTGGTTGATTAAACCTGTGTTTAAAGCGCTTGTCATGATATTGCAAGTAGCTGAAAAACAAGAAGCTCACTCGTTTATTATTTCTGATTTTGACAACAAAATGGACAAATATATGACAAAGTAAAGGTTTTTACAATTAGGTATATCAATAAATTCAAATTGAGTTTTCTATTTTTAGTTTAAAAATTTCCAGATATATTTAAGTTATTTCCTTGTTAAATTGGTAACTAACAACAGTTCAAACATGTTTTAATGATGATGAAATCTTAATGAAATGAGTGGTAAGACCATATCTGACATTATCAATTCAATATTCAATTTTATGTTTAATAACACTTTTTTAACGAATATGTCATGTATACTATAATAAAGATACACAGGAGAAATTTATATTTTGGACAAATTCATTTGGTCCATTTTATTAATGATGCTTAATTGTTTATTAAGAGTATATTGCAAGTATTGTTATAAAAATACTTTAAAAAACACAATTCATAAAAGTTGACCATGAGAATTCAAAAGTTCACTACAAATCGTCTTAATATCAAAATAAAACCAGAAAGAAGAAAATAAAAAGAATAGAATAAGGAGATAAAAGAAAGACGAAAGGAAATTAGAAAATGACAATTATATATAATAAGACAAATAATTTAAATTTCAAACTCGGTACATGTGTAACTTTCATTATTAAAACAAACCATGACGTAATTTCTCAGTTAACCATTTCTTTTATACTTTTGTATTCCTTTAAATAACAATTTTATAATGTCAAGGACTTCTTTTTTTAAAGTAACTGTAGTTCACACGGTGCCGAATTTGTTTAAAATACTATTATGTTCTTGCACTGCTTATCATTGCTTTGTGCTTTCAGGCACCGAGTAAATATTTCATGATTGAGTGTGTGTATGGGGGTTTGGGGGGGGTTAAAAAGTAAAATCACAAAAATAATGAACTTAGAGGAAATTCTAATTGGAAAGTCCATAATCACATGGCAAAATCAAATAACAAAACACATCAAAAACGAAAATATGAATTTATCATGTTTTCAATCCTTTAAAAGGAAAGCTATGAATTCGAAAATATGTTATTTACTAACTTTTCATTGTTTTATAGGAAAAGGACTTCACTTACAAATTGGGAGAACGGCAGTCAGTATTGTGAAAGGAGATATAGTCACCCAAGAGGTACGATGAATAGAGCATAAATGGAGAATAGAAATGGGGACTGTGTCAAAGAGGCATAAATTTATGTATTACTGAAAAATTATTACACCAGGGTTTTCGATATCACAAACTAGTCAAAACATTTACTAAATTTTATCATCGATATAAAGACATCATTCGTAAATATAGCTCAACGTGCAGACTTCTAATACGTTCAGGTATTTCACATCCAATTTTTTAGTGAAATATTCTTTATAAAGCACAAAGGTGTCAGTATTCACCTCAGAAACTTACAAAACCTTTGAATAGACTTATTAAGAAGGGATATAATTACGATACTGTTGTCAAGTCATTAAAGATTGCATATTTTGGCGTTAATATTGAGTCACTGATAAGGTCTTTGCATCAGAACTAAACACATTTATTCTAAAAACTGTTGTTGGCATGACACGGATTATGTTCTTCTCATATATGTTATGATGGTATGATACTAAACCCCTAACGGGAAGGATTGTGCCTGATGTTCATATGATGAAATCATAATCTTTCAGTCAGTTTAATTGAAGTCTGGAGCTGGCATGTCAGTTAACTGCTAGTAGTCTGTTGTTATTTATGTATTATTGTCATTTTGTTTATTTTCTTTGATTACATCTTCTGACATCAGACTCGGACTTCTCTTGAACTGAATTTTAATGTGCGTATTGTTATGCGTTTACTTTTCTACATTGGTTAGAGGTATAGGGAGAGGGTTGAGATCTCACAAACATGTTTAACCCCGCCGCATTTTTGCGCCTGTCCCAAGTCAGGAGCCTCTGACCTTTGTTAGTCTTGTATTATTTTAATTTTAGTTTCTTGTGTACAATTTGGAAATTAGTATGGCGTTCATTATCACTGGACTAGTATATATGTGTTTAGGGGCCAGCTGAAGGACGCCTCCGGGTGCGGGAATTTCTCGCTACATTGAAGACCTGTTGGTGACCCTCTGCTGTTGTTTTTTATTTGGTCGGGTTGTTGTCTCTTTGACACATTCCCCATTTCCATTCTCAATTTCATCAATCCGATCAAAGAGTAGAAAATCTACTTAAATTCTCCATACTATGTTTTCCTTCGTGATATTCCATTTTGTTAGTCGTTAGTGCCCGATACTTAATGCAATCAAGTTTGATTATCATCTGTACCATTTTCTTTAAAATGCGCCTCTATAATGATAGTACTTAATAAAAGTTACGTCAATAAAACAAAACTAGATATTGATCGAATTTCCAACATCAGTTTTATCTATAAAACTCTTACTCGAAATTGTGTGTGCTCACAATACTTGTTTCTGTATTCATGCTTAAGTACCCCGGTGTCAAAAGCCGAAAATATAATATAAAATTAAAAATTGAAAAAGGGAATGTTGCAAAAAGACCCCACAAAAAAACCGACTAAAGAACAGAAAATAGCTCAACGTGCTCAAGGCCATCAATGGGTCTTCAACACAGAGAGAAAACCCGCACCTGGAGTCAAAACTTCAACTGAACACCAAATACAAATGTGTACTAATTTCAGTAAAATTTGACGTCACACCAAACTCCGAAACTATAAATGAACTAAAATTGAAAGAACATGCAAGACTTTAAAGACCAGAGTCAATAGGAATAAAGACAAATAGAAACTTATTAGAACAGCCGTTTTCGTTTCAAGCAAAAGTTGGCTGCAGGATTCTTATGAATTCAATAGAATTCAATAGAATTCATACCCCTCGAATGAATATTGAACTCCTTGATTGTATTGAATGTATTGAATGTACGAGTGGCGCTTTTCCCAAACATGACCAGATATATGTTCCACGTGTCATCAACTGAAATTAACGTGCCATGGAAAACATGACCGGTTGAACAAACTCTAGAAGTACAGTAAAAAATACTCCTGAGCACTTGTTACTCTGTTTGATTTTTTTTTCTGAACATTCACTTTTCTGTCAAGTGATTTGTGACATCAGTCTTTTCCTATGCCTTTCCGTCCTTGTTAGCCATAGTGTTGTCTGTTTTAAAATCATTGGCAATATGGATTGAAAAAAGGCAATAAGTTTACTTGTTAAATAATACAATTAAAACAGCCCTAATACTACCAAAACGGCATGTGTCATACTGGTGACATCATACTGGTTATATAAATCACGTGATCTGTATTGCTTTTCCGCCCGGTCCAATATTTCCAATACGGACTGGCAATGTATCCTGAATTACTTGAAAACATACATTGTATATTGTGCATGTAATTCAGAATGCATTGCCAGTCCGTATTGGAAATATTGGCCCTATATTCACATCATTGTCAGTCCGTATTGGAAATATTGGCCCGTTTAATACAGCATTCAGAACAAGTCTGTATTGAAAAAGTTGGATTATTTAATAAAAGTGTTATGAACTGGCTGTTTGTGTATTGGCACTGGTATAGATTCTCGGTCAGCTGTATTGGCCCTCGACCCTACGGGTCTCGAGACCAATACAGCAAACCTTGAATCTATGCCAGTGCCAATACACAAACAGCCAGTTAATAACACTATGCTATTTTTCAGATTGATGTAATAGTGAATACTACGAATGCAGAGTTAAATCTTAACAATGCAGGCCCTTCTTCTAAGGCAATTTTAGCAGCCGCTGGAAACAGTATTCAACAAGAGTGTAATACTAATTACCGCTCTAATATCAATCCCGGTGATGTGGCTGTCACAGGATCCGGATATTTGAAATGTGAAAATGTATTTCATATCTACATTCCAATGTATAAAAATCCAGAAGACGAAAAGGTTCGTATTATAAATACGTTTAATGTTAACATTTAACCAATAAAAACTTACCGCCACGAAATATCACAATATTGCTGAAAATGGCGTTAAACACCATTAAACTAATCAATCATAATGACTATATCAGTACCAAATGAATGCTACTTCATCATTGTAATTACCAAGTATATATTTTTTTTAATAATAATACTTTATTCAGAAGCAATACAGCTTATAGAATATACAATTTTACAATATTTTTTTGAATGCATCAGTGAAATATAAATACAATAAAATAATATATGTTAATACATATATGAAATAAAAAAGTTAATCATAATTATGTTCTAATTCATAACTTCAAGCGAACATAAATTATTTACAAAATAAACTTAACACCTTTGTATGGGATCAGCTCGCCTGACAGTGTGCAGCAAAGCTTTAATTTTATTAAAGACAAATGCAACGTAAAAAATGTTCATCAGTGTTACTGTCTGCCAAGGCCGCTGCAGGTAACAAACACAAAAACCAATCTACAAAAATAAAAACAATTTTTATTATTTACGAAAATACATATTATGAATCAAATAAAGATTCTGTTCTTACACACATTATTTTTCACATTAATAAAAAATAACACAAATAAAATACATTAAGTCGGGTGGGAGGGTGGGAAACTTTTCTGCACCAAAAGCGAACCTCGAATGACAATATATTTAATTTACAAAACCGCCAAAAGTATAGCACGAAATATTTGAAATGACCTTATTCAAATATTATGGTCAGTTCTACCTCGACCAATGAAAAACATTTAACCTATTATATACTTTCAAACACGTGTAATTTCATTAATAGTTATCCCATAAGGACGCGGTGTGTCAGTGTAAGATCACCCCGATGGCCGGAGGCCAGAGGGTGATCTAACACTGACACACCAAGTTCGACTGGGATAACTATTTTACATCCCAGCTGTTTTAGATTAGACGAAAAACCATTTACAATTCATAAAATCTAGTTTAGAACGCCACACAACCATAACAATATACTTTATATATTACTATATGATGTATACCCTTTTTGACCCCCAAACACGATGAGTAGATATCAAACAATGTCAACTCGCCCCACTTGCCAATCGGCCCACACTATATCGCCACTTTATTAAAATATCGTCCCAATTTTGTTTACCGACTTGCCCCACTTTGAAAAAGTCTAAAATCAAATTGAACAATCAGTCTGAAAACTCATAAATTAACGTAAAAGGTTAAAACCCCACTGAATAAAGGTTTGACAACTCGACCCACTTATAAAAAATATCTTGCTTCCTTTAAGTATGTCAAATTACTATTATTTCGTATCCAGTCGTCCTGGTGTAGTGGTATATGTCGTGGCTTGATATGCTAAAGGTCTTGAGTTCGAATCCCAGCATATCCACTGGATTTTTTCTACGTGAATTTTGATAGATAGTCTTTTCCGTAAAATTAATTATAAGTTTTATAGTGGATTTGACATTCCCGCCAAAATCTTACAGAACAAAGGAAAGCATGACTAACAAAGAAACTCAAACTAGGGTGATCTGGCAGGGGTGATCCGGCTCAGATCACCCCTGTTAGAACAAAGGAGCTGGGATGTAATAAACAAATACACGTGGTAATGTTTACATACCGGTGTACATAACTTTAATAAATATATTTATGTTCTAATTCATAACTTCAAGCGAACATAAATTATTTACAAAATAAACTCAACACCTTTGTATGGGATCAGCTCGCCTGACAGTGTGCAGCAAAGCTTTGAAAAATAAAGAAAGGGTAAAGAAAAAATAAAAGTAAAAATACATAATTAAATCCCAATATTATTTGTTACAGACAGTCTATCCTTCAAAGACTCTTTAACATAACCGTCTTTTGCCGTGTCACTTTTCCACCGACCATGCTTTTTGAACAATCTGTCCTCTACACCAGCCGCTGCAGCAGCCGATGCCCCTCCTGAACGGAGACTATGCAGTCCAAATTTTTTACTATCTAAGCCTATACTCTGTAAACTTGAAAGTAGTATTTCCCGAGCTCTCGTGTATGACAACGGACCTGTACTTCTAAGTTTATAAGAATTATCAGACTTACAAAAATTAACGGATTTAAAAATAAATTCATCAGAATTTGATGTAATACTAGCTAATTTGAGATATCGTTCTAGCATACAGACAGGACAAGTTACAAGATTAGTTCTAGAAATAACCACACCCCTCCCTTCTCTGTAAATATCAGTTTTACTCTTCGCCAAATATAAATTTGCATGTGTAGAATAAATCTTTATATCGATACCTCTCAAATTAACTAGTTCTGGAAACCTTAAAAAACCTGCATAGCTTAATAAACACATACAAACGGTTCTTAAGTCTTTAAGATTACTATTAAGATGACCATAAGTATGAACAATCTTTCGCAAAATGTCTGGTGTAATAGGATCTTTCTTAGTGATAAAATGTCCCAATTTTCTCTGTGCTCCTTCGTTTACAAACGTTACTAATTCAGATGTACAAGGATTATTAAATCCAGCCAGTTTATGTGCCCAGCTAATGGCGTATATTACTTCATTTATCTTGCTTGCCGATTTTGCATTCTGTGAAATGTGAATCAAATATAGAGAAACTGTATAATCAGATGAAGGTAATGGAGTAATATTATGTATTTTAGTCCACTTACAGAAAGTATTAAAGGCATACTGGTACTTTTTAGTGTTTAGAGAACGTGAGCTCAAGCAGTACTCTGGTAGTCTAGCTTTCAATGTAGAAAGTTCATCCGAAATATCTGAATTCTGTTTCCATCTACCAACTCGAAAAATATCTGAAAAATTTGCAATCTTGAAAAAAACATTATAAAATGTCAAAGTATTAAAAAACTTATATACAAATGATCCATGCCACTGTAAACATAACAGGACCTTGTCCAATATTTATTTGACCATGCCAGCTACAATGCTATATACATTAGTGCCGTGTTGAATACAACCATGCTTTCTACAATGCATATACACACTAGGGCCTTATCAACAACAACCGTGCCTGCTACAATACACATTCATGTACTAGGGCCTCGTTACTTTAACCTCGCCAGCTACAATACACATCTGTGTACTAGGACCTCGTCACTTCAACCTCGCCAGCTACAATACACATTAGTGCACTAGGACCTTGTTATCCTTGTCGCATCTAACTTCACTGCCAATACTGGAGCAATAAAAGGCTCAGTGCCAAAAATGGATTTTCTATTAGAACCACTGACAAAAATACCACTTGTATTTTTAAATTCAATAACATCAGATATGTAATCTCTGTAATTCATATTTTTATCAAAAATGAAAGGCCAATAGGTCTCAGATATCCATTTTGGTACAACTAAAGTACCTCTAGCTTTACAAGCAATTACATGTTTTATAGCTCTCAATACTAAGTAAATAGGTGGTACAATCCAATTGTTTTCACCAGACCAATTCTGAGTAAAACAGTCTACAGCTTCTGTAGTTACATTCCAGAATAAAGAGTTAAATCTTTTTAATTTTGTGTTACGAGAACTAGCAAAACGATCGACTGTATAAAGACCCCAAAGGTCGTTAATAAAAGTATAGAAAAATTCTGAAACTCCCCAGTCTTCATAATCAATGATTTTACTGATATAATCAGCTTTCGAATTTTCACCTCTCGGAATCCATTGTATGTTAATGGAGATTCCCTTTTGTAAACAAATAGAAAAAATGGAAATTGCTATATCTTGCAGTTTTTCTTTCATGCTTCCTGCTTGAACAATTCTGACACAATTTTGATTATCAGTTAGCCATTTTAAGGATTTTCCAGCAAATGCATGTTGATAAGACATCAACGCCAATTCTATGGCCTTTAGATCCCTCCACGTGGAACTCTCTAACATTTCAGTGGATTTCCACATAGTGTGAAAATTTTTACTTTCCAACTCTACTGTACATGCTCCGGCAGCTATGCTGCTAGCATCAGAATATACCATTACATGTGACTGACTATATTGATTTAATGTTTTAAAATTTACATTTGCAATGATATCAAGCCAGAACTTTAATTCTGATATCACAAAACTTTTACTTTCTAAAACTAAATAACTATCCCATGACATTCTACTTTCAATAGACATATAGCAATATCTAGTCATTATTCTAGTAATATTTCCGATCACAGGAGACATACTTTTAATTCTACCCGTTACCTGGGCTAAATTTCTGGCAGAAATATATGGAATTTCTCTGAAAACATTATGAATAGATTGTAATAATTCGTCAATTCTCCTTTGAGGAATGCATAAAGTGAAATTACATGAATCCCAAATGATTCCCAACCACTCCAACTTCTGTACAGGAGTAAAAACTGATTTTTCTTCGTTCAGAAGAAAACCCGCACTCAAAAGTGATTGTTTCACAAATTCAGCATCTTTGATGCATTCATTATGTTCGTTATTCATACCAAATCCATCATCAAGATATAAAACTATTTTTATACCATTTTTTCTCCAATACTTGACCAATGGTCTGAGACACTTTGTAAATATGTAAGGACCCGTTGAGCGACCAAATGCTAAAACAGTGAAGCAATAAAATTTATCTTCCCACGAAAAACCTAGATACGTGTGCTGCTGTGGACATATATCCAAATGAAAATAACCAGATTTTAAATCAAATTTATACAGATAATCATTTTTCTGAAAGTATTGCACAGCTATTTTCCAATCTTCAAATTTAATCTTTTCCTTTTTTACCGATAAATTCAAAGTGCTCAAATCTAAAATTAGACGCCTTTTCCCAGACTTTTGAGTAGATACACATGCGGATTGACAATGTAAGGTTGAAATGGGACCTCAATGACGCAACCTGAAAGAACAAGTTCATTTACAGATTTGCTAACAAAATCATCATTCTTTAGAGCAGATTTGTTATTTTTCATGTACATGCTCGAAGGAGTATCAATAAATGGAATAAGATAACCATTTTTCAGTGTGTCTAAAATAAATGAGTTAGCACCAATATGCTCCCAGTACTGAATACTTTTAGCTAACCTTCCCTTTACACCAGAAAAATACCCGTGTTAGATTTGAAATTTTCAAAAAATCTTACTTGTCTAAGCAAAATCTCAATATCATGATTTAAACAATAATCACTATCAAATTCAGAAAATAAATATAAATACTTATCATTAACTAACTGTTAATTGTTCTGTTGTGTATTGTTGAAGTTGAACTGGTTGCGTTTGACAAGTGGACAGTTCTTCCTCCAGTGGCCAAATTGTTTACAGGCATGGCACATATCGTGCTGGGACGGCTCACGCCGCCCGCTGCCAGCTCGAAAGGGCGGCGGGTTCTGTCGCTGATACTGATTGGAATAATAAGGATTAGGAGCAGTTTCAACGAGAGCCGGTCTAGAAGTTGTCTTGTAGGGATTTGGGCGTCGGGATTTGTCTTTAGTCGAACGCATGGCTCTGGACTCCGCCTGGCGGATTTTCTTTTCATCTTCAGAGTCTGAAGCGATAACATTTGCTTCATACTCTCTGACAGTAGCCCAACCACCGGCTGAAGTATCTGCTATGCGTATCAGTTTGTTTCTGCCCTTAACCTTATCTATGAGGTCTATGATGATACGTGACACCTTGGTTTCTGAACGGGGAACAAAGCTATAAACCTTGTTTAACTCGGTAATAGTTTCCTCGTTAAATTTCTATTGTATTTTGTTGCCCTCGTGCTTGAATTTAAGGGAAATCTCTTCTTTTAACTTTTTGGAAATTACGTCCTGTTCACGGACCAAATCTGATTTAAGATCTACTAGCTTATTGTCAAAATACACTTTAAAAAGTTCAAAAGTATCAGCTAAATCACGGCGCTCTTCTACTATGTGGTTTCTACTTTGTGATTTACCGGTTGAAATGTGTGAATGCTCAGTCTCACCTTCGGACATTGGACTTCCTTCTCTATTCTCAGACATACTCAGGTTAAGCACAAGCTTCCAACTTTACTGCACCAAAAGCGAACCTCGAATGACAATATCTTTAATTTACAAAACCGCCAAAAGTATAGCACGAAATATTTGAAATGACCTTATTCAAATATTATGGTCAGTTCTACCTCGACCAATGAAAAACGTTTAACCTATTATATACTTTCAAACACGTGTAATTTCATAAACAAATACACGTGGTAATGTTTACATACCGGTGTACATAACTTTAATAAATATATTGATATATTTAGTCTGCTGCTCAGTGTGAACAATCAGAATTCTGAACTCGTAAAGGTGAACATATACATGTACATGTAATTTAAAATGAAACAAAATTGATATTAATTTAGAATTTGTAACTGTACTTACCCTTCCAACACATGAGATTAACAACAAACATTGTCTGAGCTAATGTTTCAATATATACAAATGGAAAAAAGAATTGCAAAACATTGATATTTTAAAACTTGAAAAATCAGCCTTTTTTTTTGGACGGAATATAAAATATTTATAAAATAATATTGAAACGTAGTTAATGATACCATTGGCATTAAAACGAGCAAAAAATGTATGAAAAAAATTGTTTTATCTAACCAAAATTTTTATAACAAAATGAAGTGTTTTTTGTAAAAAAATGCATTTTACAACTTTTACTGTAGCCGAACTTTACCATGTCTGACATTTCAAAAATAATCTTTAGATGATTGTTCATATCATGGTTGATCGTTATACGCCAAAGAACTAATACTTTGTGCGCAGCTTCCATTCTAACGGATAACCGCCTCTTAACGTCTTCTCATTCCTGCCATAAGTCGACTAAATTGTTGCTAAGGAAGGGTATTGTTTATTTCATGACGTGTTCGAACTGGTGTGTCCTTCCGTGCACTTTACGCCCAATAGTGTCCCATATATGATCGATATGTTTCAAATCCGAACTACGACCGGGCCAACGAAAATAAACCGAATTCAATTGGAACAATGGATCTTCTTCCACGATGCTAATTTCCAACTTTGGCGACCTCTGCACTACATTGGATACGGGCAACTGTGTGTCTGTTCGTAGGCAAAGGTCTCCGAAATGGTCTTATCGCATGATAACCAGTAGCGATGAACCGATCTCGAACAGTTCTTGTTTAAAGGCTCCTGTATGGTCATCACTCTTTTTTTTTAGGATTGTAGGATTTTTTTGCATAGGGTTTCCTTCTGACCAACCTTCATTATGCTTGATTTTCCCTAGCAGATGTTATAGGGGGTCTTCTTGATCTCCGAAGGTCTTTTACATCGTTTGTTGCCTGATTTTTATTCTCAAAACGACTTATAATGGAATGGTGATGACCAACAGTACGTGCAATTGTCACAGCGATATACCTGCTTCTCTCATGCTGATTATCTGCCATCTTGCTGCAGTTATGAGTTGTGGGTGACCAATTACAAGGTGTCAATCACATAACTTTATAAACTTGGTTATTTAAAGTGTTGGAAACAATAAGGATAAAATTATCTGTTTTATTGTTAACGAGTACAGTAGCTGCATGTGCAGGCAGATAAGAACTTATCGAGTCGATATTTATACTGCACTCGTTTTATTTGAGCAGTCAAAATGCGTTGATCGTATATTTCTATGTCATATACAGTCACTTGACCTGATATCACTTTTCCTCATGAATATTTAAATCGAAATTGTCGAAGTTATATTTATTTATTCATACGACCTCTACAACCTGTTCTTGCTTCCAATGTAAACAACAGTGCGTTTAACGACTCAAACTTGTTTCTTTCACAATTTTTGGAGAAAAAAAACATATTTCACGTGTTAATATTTTTTGTTTGCAACCTATAAATCATTATGTTTTATGTTTATTGTTGATATTTTAGTCTATAAACAAACGAATTCGTTCACCATTGATTGCGGTTTTCAACAGGTAATGGTGTATATTTCATCGTGTTGTATATTTCTCCGGCTGTGTGATATGAGGCCTTTTTAAAGGAGGATTTCCCCCAATATTGAAATCAAATAAATAACATTAACATACTACACAACAATTGAAAATAGTTTTCTTAGATTGCAGTATAAAGACAATAATAGTGAATTGACTTGACATATCAACGATATAAGGATTTGACCCGAAACGGGGAAAAAGCTCGGCACAGCCTCATATTTCCCCGTTTCTTAGCCTCATCCTTATATCGATGATATGTCAAGTCAATGCACTATTATTGTCTATTTATTGATTAAACTCAGGTGATATTTAAATAATGTTTAACTAGTTCTATTTCAACAAAGTATATCACACAAAAATAAAGAGTGTTTTTTAATTTAAATTTCAATTTGGTGTTGCAATACTTTTTTCCATGTGTATATTATATAAAACATCTTATGACGAAATAATAGATCTTCAATTAATTTTATGGTTTGGAATAATTCAAGTTAAGCATATATATATGCATTTTGTTGAAACACCCCACTATTGTTGAAACCATATGCACGTTGACCTCTTTATGGTTTTGTTTATTTGTTTCGTTGTGTTGCATTCGATACCCCGCATATCCGTATCTAACTCTTCCATTTTTTCCTGAAATATAATGCATTAATACTAATTATCTATTAAAGAATATACATGCAGCCGTATATGAATGTCTGAAGGAAACTGACAGTTTGAGTTTGCAGTCCATTGCCTTTCCTGCTCTTGGAACTGGTGGACTGAATTACGAACCAAATTTTGTAGCAAACTCACTGTTTGATACTGTAAAAAGATACAATGTGCAGAACCCATCGACGAACATAGAATTGGTTGTATGTGTTGTTTACCAAGATCAAATGTATCAGGTATTGTTCATGGGATAAATTAAATACCCTTTATTTTGACTTTATTTTATTTTTATGCCCCACCTACGATAGTAGAGGGGCATTATGTTTTCTGGTCTGTGCGTCTTTCCGTCTGTTCGTCTGTTCGTCCGTCCGTCCGTTCGTCCGTCCGTCTGTCCGTCCGTTCGTCCCACTTCAGGTTAAAGTTTTTGGTCAAGGTAGTTCTTGATGAAGCGGAAGTCCAATCAACTTAAAACTTAATACACATGTTCCTTATGATATGATCTTTCTTATTATAAAACAAAGTTAAACTTTTGACCCCATTTTCATGGTCCACTGAACATGGAAAATGATAATAAGAGTGGGGCATCCGTGTACTTTGGACACATTCTTGTTTACTATAGCTACCACCCGAAACACAATTCATCAATATATTTCAATTACCAGTGCTTAACGCATTTCATTTCTTTACACTTCAATTTAAATAGCTTCTTCTTCTTATCGTCGCCTTTACACTTGAATATCAGTCTCCTCAACAAATTTTCTGTAGGGAATCCACTGGTCCGTACAGCGTCCCTTTGAGTGGTGTTTCTGGGTGCCATATCTTATCTTTCAATGCCTGATCGATCATGCATGACCGTAAGAGGTGTGTCGTATCCTGCTCTGCTTTCCAGAATGTCACATTGGAGATGGCACAACTTTCATGACTGTATAGAATTTGGTTGAGCCTGTTGTGTCTTGTCCTCAGTCTAAATATAGTGGTTTGTTCAGATCTTGTTAGCTGATGGTAACTGGCTTGTTGGTGGTAGTCTTCATCTCTGTAAAGCAGACTGGATTTTCTTCCTGTTGTTGTTCAGCACCATACTTTGCTAATTTATCGGCTTGTTCATTACCCCAAACTCCACAATGTGAAGGGATCCACTGAACTACTGTTGTCAGAATTTTGATGTTGTATAAAACTTGTTGGAGTTGAGGTAGCTTGTCGATCTTCAAAGCTTGTGGCACAGAGAGGGCATCAATCAGGAGTACTGCTCGAGTTGTGTTATCGATTTTGTTTTTGATGGAGTTTGCAGCATAAGTAAGGGCTTCTTCTTAGCTTTGTAGTTGGAACAATGTAGGCTTGTTGGTATTGCCTCTGATTGTTGCTCTCCATTTGGATACCTAATGTATATACCAGCCCCTCACTTTTGCATGTGCGGCTGACCCATCTATACTGTTACCCAGGTTTTTTTTAAGCATACTCATTTTCAGTGTTTTCTTAACATTTCTAGTCTGTTCATCTTTAGTGGTATTGAGCGGAACTGAGGTCTGGATAGTGACATTTCTAAGTTTATCTTCACACGGGTTGTTATTCATTGTGAAAGCTGTTGGCTCGATATATTTAGGTGGCGCTTCCTCGTGTTTTCATTGTTATGCTCTTGTCTCTTATGTAAAGCTGGATCTTTTTAGTCTGTCTCATGAGAGTTGTTTTCAGCCTGGTATTCATTGGTTGGTCAAGGCTCTTGTCTCTAATGTAAAGCTGGATCTTTTGAGTCTGCCTGATGAGATTTGTTTCAGTCTGGTATTCATTGGGTGGTCTTGTGAACACTGGTATTACATCATTAGTTATTATTCATTTATTGTTTTCTTTTCCTTTTTTCATTTCATTCCTTTATCATGTTTATTTTTTTGTCTTTTTTTTTTTTGTTTTCTTATGGGATTTTTTTCGGGTTTTTTTCAAGTAAACACTTATTTCTTATTTTCTAATATTCGTCCCTTTTGTATGTTTATTTTGAGTACTTTTTGGGAGTATAATTTTTTCCTTGGCCTGTCTACACTTTGGTTCATTTTCGTTTTGCAAAGGAATTAAAGGGTATAAAATAAATCCTTGTTTTTATTTATCACAAGCATCATTAATGACTATGAAAACGATTAAAAAAAACAAAAACAAAAACAACAACACATGGATTTCTTCGTACTTTTCAGACATTTGTGGCAGCTGCAAGAGAAAGAGCAAGACGAATAGGTATGTTCGTTTTACATGTGTGTACCAAAAGGTATTATAACCTTTACTGCATTATCAAGGTAAATAACGATCACATTGCAATTTATTAACGCATCTAATTAAATTGTAGCATTAATTATTTGTTCTCACTCTCTTGCATCCAAAAAATGCTAAAATCAAGAACCCTCTAAAATTAATGATTCATATATTTTTAATTATTATATATTTTTAACAAAATTGATGCAAGACTTATTTGCATTCACTAAAATACCGGTTAAGTTCTAAAACTCAGAAATGACCTGAGTGATCCAGTTACAAAACCATATACGATTTATGGTTACACTCTAGAGAATATCTTCTAAGATACGGAAACAAAATGGAGTAGAAAATCTAGAAGAATTGATATTTTATCGTGTTTTTCTATGTTTTGATGTTATACTATTGTTTCAGAAAAAGGGAGAAGGTTTGGTACCATTAACACGTTTAATACTGCTGCAAATGTTTGCACCTGTCTTCAGGATTCTGATGTACAGTAGTTGTCGTTTGTTCATGTAATTTATACGTGTTTCTCGTTTCTCGTTTTTTATATAGACTAGACCGTTGGTTTTCCCGTTTGAATGGTTTTACACTAGTAATTTTGGGGCCCTTTATAGCTTTTTTGTCGGTGTGAGCCAAGGCCGTACATTGACCTATAATGGTTTACTTTTATGAATCGTTATGTGGAAGGAGAGTTGTCTCCTTGGCACTCACACCTATATCTATATATGACTACACATTAGAATAGCATACGACTAAATAAATAAAGGAATGACTAATTAAGAGCTTCTAACTACCTAAACATTTTCCCATTTCATTTTACAGGAAATGAGGCTAATAAGATCACATTGAAAACCCCTGGAAGTACGAAAATTGGAAATAGTCATATAAAAGTATTAGTAGGAGATCTAACACAGGAACAGGTAAACATGGCTTTAAATTTGTTAATTATTATCAAAGTGATTTTTATCTTAGTTAATAAATAAACTCATCATAGATACCAGCTAGCTAGGATTACAATTTTATATTTACGCCAGACGCGCGTTTCGTTTACAAAAGACTCATCAGTGACGCTCGAATCAAAAATGTTTAAAAGGCCATACTGTCGGGGTGTACCCTTGTGCCTATTTACTTGGGGTTTTTTTTGTCCTTCTTAAATGAACGAATTGTATTTAAATTAATATTATATTCACTTGAAATTGTAGGAAACGACCTTTCGGTATTCCAATCAAATTTAAATTTCAAATTGATAAAACTATTAGTAGATTAATTTAAAACAGAAGACATTTCAAATACAACAAGACATACATGTAAATTAACAAACAACAGTGTTATATCCAGGTCCCAAATGTTAATTTCCTACCAAACTCTTCTTTACAGGTAGACGTTCTAGTTCACACCTGTTCACATTCGCTGCAGCTTAAAAAGACGTCGGGACTGGCAACAGAAATATTAAATACCGCAGGGCGGAACATACAAACGGAACTCGATAATAATTATCCAAATGGCTTGAAAAATGGTGAATTTGCTGTAACCAATGGCTATGGATTGGGTTGTAAAAAAGTATACCACGGAAAAGTCCTCGATTTTACTGCAAATGGCAGAAATGATCGACCAGAAAAAGTGAGTAAAACAAACAGCTAATTAATTATGACTTTTGTCTCGCCTGCGATGAAAATCGCGGAATTCAGGACATGGGGTCACAATCCCCACGCATTGGCTGCGGCGTAAACTATTTGTATAAGGCTAAGGTTTATGCTCAGAAGGTAGAAGACCTGGATACTTCATGCCTTGTTAATAGATGGCATGGTACGTATATTCTGCAGTTTAACATATGGCAATAGTCCTTGAAAAGGTGCACATGCCTTTCTGGTAGTATTGATCTGACTTGAACCTGATCAATTGTTCGTTAGTCAATGTTAAGTTTTCATTGTTGAGTTAGTTTTTCTCAGATACTTAAAGTAAGCGGTTAACTATGTTTTATATATGGAATAATTTCATTACCTACATGACATCTGGCAGAGTTCATTTGGCCTGGACCTCATTTATGGTTTACCTCGATTTCCTTTACATGAACCTTTGATACTGTGTGGTGTATTTTTTTGAAACATGTTTTTATACTCTCGTATTAATGTTGCGCACGATGTTCCTACAACACGACGTTACACCACCACGACGTCAAAGAAAGTTTTCTGAAACTTTTGACGTACATTTACTCAATTTGTAGGTTTCATTTGCCTGTAGTTGGTTGATTTTAAATCTGTCTCTATTAATTTTGTGATGTCTATTTACCATGAATTTATTTACCTCAAGTTGTTGAAATCGATTAAATAATTTTTACCCTTAATTCACCTTTTGAAAATGTTGTATTGTCGTAAGTAATGAACTTGAAGGAAGGAAAAATGGGACTGAAGTATACGGTATTCAATAAATGAATAACAAAACTTTAATCGCAGGTTGCTAAAATTGCATGGTGCATATCATTTGTCATTGTAAATTTTTCATATCTTGATTCAACCCTAATACAAATATATCCGACACTGTGCAAGTAAATAAAAACATATTTACCCTTGATCACTTTGAATTGAATTGTATTAAAAATTTGCTTGACACATTACTTGTCGAAATACAACCATTAAATAAAATTACTATAACCCGATCTTGAAAATTATTTTCCCAGTCATTTGAAGTTGCTTGCTTTTAAAATGTACTAATCTTCTCCTTAATCGTCCGTATAATACGGGGTTGCATTAATTCAATGAAACTGTTTTTGTCGCTGTTTGCGACAAGTCTTTCAGTTACCTCCGTTTCATGCACAACATGCACCGTGGTTTTTTTCGCCAACCAAATTTTTTTTTTAAATTTCACAACGCGATTCATTTCAAGTATCAGGAATATACGATGGAACAAATTTTGCATATGAAACGTCGAAAAAAAAGCGTTTGTTTGGATTTTTCGACGTTTTTCGACGTTTGCACAAAATGGCTACCGTTTTGTAATGTTTCGTAGCATTTAAATCCTGTCAGACCCAAACATGCAGTTAATAAAAAATTAATCTAGACTGTATGTACTGTTCGTGTATCTAACTTTTGTTTTGGTAAATTATAAATTACTTTTGAAATATCAGGTAAAAAACCCGGATTAATTGCTTGGACAAATGAAATATCAACTTGGACATAATACCGCTTGAAAAACGTTTGTGTAGAGATGGTTTTATAGAATCTACAATTTTTGAACTCACGAACAATGAGGCAAATGTTTGTTCTTTCGGTAAATGTTATAGTTATTGCACATTTTTTAGACATTTTTAGCTATGTCTACTTATAAAACTACCTTTCAGCCGTTAAGTCAACGAAAAACGTCATCGGACATTTTTCTTATTCCAGCTTAATATGCAGCCACCGACTCTAACGAAATTCGCAAAAGAACGGCTTTAATTTAACGGAGAACTGACACACTTCGTTGCTTCTGTCAAGTTTCTGGAAGATCAGATAATAAGAAATAGGATCACTATACATAAGAGATAAAACAGTTGTTTAAAAATGTAACGTTGGACATCCGTTTTTTTCACATAGCTTTCTTATTTTAATCCTCAAATATACTAGATATTACTAAACATATGACCAAGAGCTATAAGAACATAAAGGAAAACATATACTGAATTAGTTTTTATAGTGGTTAGTGTTTGTTAACATTTTATTTTGTTTTGCGGAGGAAATTTCGAAGATTCTGTTTTAAATCATAGGGGTTGTAGGAACAACGTGCGTGACATTATTACAGACTTTACTTGAATTTAATAATGTAAAGTAAAGCAGGTGAGACATGTCTGAGTGTACACTCTTGAGGTGTTTTTCTAAAGTATATGTATATCGTGATCTATGTAAACCAAGTGGCTCAACTTATATGCTTATCATGCTCTCGCCATTGTTGCCCTATTAGCATGTTTAACTCACATATACATTTCTCCTTTCATTTTACAGATTTTGCTCACATTTGTAACAAGGTGCCTCACAGTAGCAAATAAATACGGATCGGAAAGTATTGCATTTCCAGCACTAGGTACAGGTATCCTAAAGTTTCCGTCTGATATTGCAGCCTCTATTTTTATTAGAGCAATTACAGACTTTATTCATAAACATCCTCGAACATCGATCACTGACATTAGAGTTGTTGTATATGGAGGTAATCCTTCCTGGTCGAGCATCCAAAAGGTAATCTCGAGTAAAAAGTTTAATGTAAAAACGCTTTTGTTGCTTAGTATGCGGTTTCTATAATTTATTATACTTAATGAATGGCTATTATTTATTTGGAATTTATTGAACCATAAAATCATTTTTTGACTCTTCACATTGAATAATCCGCGGAAAGTGTGAAGAGTCAAAAATTAATTTTATGGTTCAATAAATTCAAAATAATTTATTGCCATTCATTATAAATAAATTTCTTTCAAAAATTAGGATCAAAGAACTTTTTATATTATTTATATTAACAATAACAACGTACACACATGTTGGCGTATGTATACAAAACGTCAGAGTGGTCGTGTCGCCATGAAAAGTGACAACATTGAAAATAAATTGTCCGGATTAATAAAACAATGAAAATTTAGGAATAAATAAAGCCTTGGTTATGAGTATATAGGCGTCACAATGTGAAATGAATAAGTTAAGGCTAAACTATTTTTTTCTTTGCACAAAATATGACTACTTTTTCCCCTTTCTGACTATTTTTATTTTACAATTGTCCTTATAATAACATATGCGCACTTAAATCATAAGGCATTCAGTATGATAAAAAAAAATATTGCCTTTGAATGAATGTGTTAGGTTGATTAGGCACGACAAAAGTCGTGGTAATATTTGTTTTCCCTCGCTTGGTAATCTACCGTACATGTAACACCTTCATAAATACCAGTATGTTCAAAATACTGTACCAATTTTTCTGCACTAGATGTATATTTTGATATTTTATAACTTCGGTGATGCCTTAATTGCCTAATGTAACGTCGAAGAGCTTAAAATGTAAAAAGAAACAGGAAGTATGTGTGGTACAGGTAAGGAAGTGATTGAAACAGCATATACATGAATGCTAGTTAAATAAAAAGGTCCAATGTGTTTGTCAGCATGACGTAAAGACGACTAATCAAAGCTTTCAACTTTATATATAACTAATGTATGACCTTTGTGTTGTTAAAAATTACACCATTCTAGGACCTTTTGTTTTCTACCTAATTAAAATGAGTTATAATTAACAAGTTCCTGGTCGAATTAGAATTTTATTAAGTAACGGACCTGCGATGTAGCGGGTGTGTACAGGTAAAAACAAATTGTACTAACTTGTTGTGAATTTGAGATCAACCCTATGTAAATTTTACGAACTCCATCACGAGTTTGTTAACCGTAATAGAATATCTGTTTAACAAAAAAACGACGGATATATTCCAATTGTCGTAACTACAACCCCGTTGCCTTTTCCCAGAATGTGTTCTGCCAAATAAGACTTACAAGAGCAACACGAAAGGTGCTACATGAGGAATATGCACATGGACCGCAGTATTTGGTTGGGTTCTTATTGATGATACGTTAGTTTTTTATGTTGTGTTTTGTATACTGTTGTTTGTCTATTCGTTTGTGGGTCCTTTTATACATTTTTTTCTTGAATGTAATTCCTGGAGCTTGAAACCAAAATCAGAAAGAACATGTCAAAATTTGATTAATTAGTATATAACTGCTGATACTATTGGATCAATCCATTATGAACACTATTTTCTGTTTTAAAGGCTTACAGGAATGAACTGTCAACAGGCCGAGGTATGATAATACTTGATATATGATACTTTGCAAGAATAAGCAAAATAGTGTTATATCGTATATGAATAATCTGATTTCAAAAGCATTATGTCTACTGAAATAAAAATAAAGATGATCAAACATTCGTGTGATCGTTCATCAAAAATGCAACTTTAAAGGTGGTTGAATGTCAAAGTTTATATTGCAATTTGGGATTATTAAAAAGTATTGTAAACGTATTAGCGAAATTATTGTCGAACTTTCATTCATACTGCAAAACAATACTAAAGCTGGTTGAATTTTGTTTTAGAATTAAAATTATATTATACATTTGCAGCAGTTCCATGCTCGAATTTTCTTTCCATGGCTGTTCCAAAAAGAGGATCAAAGGCTTACTTTCGTTATAAATACAATGAAAACCCTCGGCCGCCTACTAATTGGAGTCATTTCACGTGCGATAAAACAATAAAGGACTGGATTTCAATGCAGGGAACCAATCATTATAAGCTCGTTAAACCAGACCAAAGAATTTCAGACGACATAGAGCATCTATTTCTGAGCACAATTCAACTTGACGGGGCTGAAGTAGTCTCTGTTATGAGAAATGAAAATTTAAAACTATATGAAGAATACTTTCAAGAGTGTCAAAGACTGTATAGTAGAGCAATTGCAACTGGACCATGCAAATCTTTAGCCAATACACCCGGATCTCGGGGACCATCTCTGACAATGCAGTATGCCAACCGACAAATTGCAAACCTATTAGACTCGGACTTAAACGAGGTTTATCTCTTCCATGGAACAAAGAAGGATAGAGTAAATGTTCTTCTTCACAATGGATTCGATCTAAGACTGGCAGCTATGAATTTTAAATCTCTCTGGCTTGGAGCTGGTGTCTACTCAGCAGAAGAGGCTAACTTATCTGCCCAGTATACAGGTATTCAACTGATAATTATTTCTTAAATAAAAGAGACGGATGATACCAAAAAACAAACAAAACTCAATGAGACACCTTCAAAAAGATGGCATAAACGATAAATAACAAAAATACAAATTACAAGTAGACACCAATCTACAAAATACCACACAGATAACTTAAGACTGATTGACATGAACAAAAACAAACAAAAACCATGGGTGATCTCATATGTCCTATTGGACAGAAGCCAATGTGTTGCAAATTAGGTCATGCGATAAAACCCACAATGAATGCGTACGTTCAAAGTATCAAGACAAGTCTACTGACATCTAAAAATACGCAATATAAAAAGCCATTAAACTTGCGATAATGCTACTAGTTATGGATCTCAATTAGAATTATTATATCTACTACCAATACGAAATCTGAATTGCTGATGGCAATATAATAACGAAAACTTATGTAAGAGTCAAAATCGGGAAAAGAACGCTGAGATTGATATTATTTTTCAACTATTTCCAACCCACCCAAATGGTAATTTGTTTTTCGTGATAGTGATTTCAAAACTTGTTTTTACTGGAATAGTTTTTATACAAATGAAAAGACCACATGGAAATCTATTTACTAGGACGCAGAAAGTTGTGATTGTTTGTGTTAAAATTATCATGCGGGATTCGGGGATGTTTTTGATGTCTGAATTTGATAGCTGTTAATTAGGATGAACATTAATCTGTTTTTGTATCTAATAAAACGTGAATTCATTAAAACAACTAACAGTCATTACAAACTTGACTTCCAGTTTCAACTGAAAACAATGTTGTCTGCATAACGACTAAAACTATAGAAAATTTAACAGCATGCGTAATTTGTGTATTATTAATTTTTTTTCTGATTTGTTATAAAGACTTACCACTAGTATCTGTTCTGTTTTAAGATAGTCAGTAACTCAAGTCAAAACGAAATTCATATATTTATTCCGAAATTGCATTATATCTTACAGAAAGAAAAGGAGTATGTACAATTTTTGTTATGAGAGTGTGTTTAGGTGATGTCTTTACAACGAAAACACACATGACTGATTTGAAAAGACCTCCTTGCAAATCCTTCTGTAATGGAATTTGCACTCAGCATAAGGACTTTTTCGATTCTGTTGTTGGAGAGTTTCCCCAAAGAGAATTTGTTGTGTATGATGATGCAAAATGTTATCCCGAATATGTGATACAATACCAAGTGGTGCAAAGTCCTCCGGACCCAAAGGGTGGATGTTACTAACAGCTTATGCAGCACATTTGATATTATTTGAACATGTTTTGAATACTTTATAACATATATAATTGCTTTGGAGTTTTTGTGTGTTTATTTATGTATTTTGAAGTTAAGATTGATGTAAAAGACTTTTCAGTTTTTGAAGATTTTCAAAAGAAATATTGATGATAAAATGATGCAATGGTTAACATGTAAGTGTATATTCGACAATGAAGGGGTCGAGTTCAAATGTAAACTTAAAAATAGAGATTTCTTTCAATTTGTACATGTTATTAAAACACTTGTTTCGTTTCATATAGAACAAGAATGTGTCCTCAGTACACGAATGCCCCACTCGCACTATCATTTTCTATGTTCAGTGGACCGTGAAATTGGAATAAAATCTCTAATTTGGCTTTAAAATTAGAAAGATCATATCATAGGGAACATGTGTACCAAGTTTGAAGTCGATTGGACTTCAACTTAATCAAAAACTAACTTGACCAAAAACTTTAACCTGAAGCGGGACAGACGGACGAACGAACGGACGGACGGACGAACGAACGCACAGACCAGAAAACATAATGTCCTTCTACTATCGTAGGTGGGGCTTAAAAAAAAATTACATTTCTTACTTCAAACGACGGATATTTGATATATTCAGTTTTAAAGTTGAGTTATATTATGTAAAGGGAACATGTCTTCATGCTGTACGTAAATTTATATTTATTGTTTACACATACATGTAGTTATATAAACATATATTCGCATGTCGGCGTCAATAAAATATAATTTCTACTCTGATAGTTACTGTACTTTAAATTTGTATTTAACAAAACTTGGTGACAATCATTATTTGGGTATCTAGCTAGTATTAATAGTTTCATCCGCTAACCCTGCTGGCCAAACAACATGACTGTCCTGATAAAACATAGGTGTAAAATGCAAAATACATTGATAAGCCTGAAATGACAACCTTTTTTTCTTGTTTTTTCTCCTTTTTGCTTTTCATTTAAAACTATAAAATTAAAATAGAAGCTTTAAAAACAAATATTGATTAACAAAACACTCTAGATATTAGATCAACAAACATGAAAGTTTCAGCTATCTTCTTATGTGAATGATTATATTTAGCCTTTTTGTGTTTTGGTCAAATTCAATAAAATATAGAATTGTACAGAGAATTCGTAAACTAAAAAAGTCGAGATAAACGAGATTTTTATCATGAATACTATTTTATTTTACAATGTAAGAGAGTGTTTCCTTTGTTGGCGATAAAGCTAGACCTAGTTCGGCGGTATGTGTATGTCTAGAAAAAAAAAGACAACATCCAGACTATACGTGCTCTTCGTGACATCGTTATAACATGTTGAGGTCAAATTTCTAGTTAGATAATCAAAAATCTTGATAAGAAATGCAACTTGCTGATATACGTTATCATTAATCAAACGGAATACAAAAGGATGTCGAATGAAGGGATTTGCAGAAAACGTAACAATGACACAACATCTGATTCGTGATGGCCTCTGTTGAGTCTTTATTGTCCCTGAACCAGGGTAGTATAGATGATGGAACAGGGAAATTGTCTAAAAAGATAGCAACCCGATTGAAAAGCAGAAAACGGCTCTAGACCAATAATGGGTCTTCAATGCGTGGAGAAACTCCCACACCTAGAGGCAAAATGAAGCTGACGCCAAAACAATAATGTACACAAGTTCAACAAAATTGACGCCATACTTAACTCCGAAACACACAAATGAATCGAACTTTTAAAACACTTACAAAGAGTTACTTCGGGCAGAAACAGAAATGCGGCGGATTACTCGTGTTCTTTGACATCTAAGCGAATCTCTATACATCTAGCCAATGTGGAATAAAATTAACGAAAAAAGCACAATCAATTCAATTCAAAATATTTCCGAGTCCGAAACTAAGCAAAATGACAGTGATGAAAATAAGTTAAAAAAAAAAAGGACTACTATCAGTTACTGACATGCCAGAATTCATTTAAACTCATTGAAGCATTATGTCTTCATCGTATTTAAATTAAGCACAGCCTCTCAAGGGACGACCATTTGATATTCTGGGGGGGGGGGGGGGGGGGACAGGAGGATTTTGAAGATGAATAACTCAACCTTGATAATCACAAAAATAAATGGTTTGTTCTGTGGTAGTTTGAAAAAAAAAGCTGACTTACAATGTATTGAAAATAAATAACTCAGAAGGTCTATTCGAAAGTATGATATGACACCGGATTCTTCACAAAATTCATCTTTTTCCAAAAATAAAACGGGAAACACTCCCAAATCTTTAAATACTAAAAGTATGTGTGTCAGGAACCCTTAACTCACATTCATTACAGGGCCTTAACTACATTGAGACAAATGCCTCATGTAGGAAATTTCAAAACCAAAAGATTGTCTTTTCACGGCGAGTGTCTGGCAAGAAACAATTTGTGTTTTTGGGGATAATTTTTTCTTATTTATTTGTCTTTTGTTCTTTGATTGCCCTTCTGTATTCTGTTAGTGTTGCAATCCTTTTGTAATTTTGTTATTAACTTGGTCATGAGTTTTAAAAAAACAACAGCAGCCACATACATTGTTATTCTAATTAAAACTATGTGAATTAAATGTTTGCTTTATCCTACATATTTTAGCCTTGCTCCACTCGGCATAAATGTTTTGCAATACGTTTAAAAGACTTATTGCAGTAAAACTTTAATTCCTTGTATGAATGCAATACATGTATTTACGCAGATATTCATTTCCACAGATGATGATCAGTGTATATTAAGTGCGAATCCAGCTAGTTCATTTTTACTGTTATGTGCGGGTATGTCTATTGTAGAATAAAGGATCATGGGAAAACTGTATTTGTTTATGTTTTGAAAATATCAAGTTAAGTGATTTGAAGATAAGTTTTAACATATTTTCATTGTGATATGTCTTTATAATATACAAACATAGCATTAAAGTTCAAATAAGTGTTATAAAAGCATCATAATATAGCATATCGATTATTGAAAGCGATCCATTTTAGCTATAGATGCGATGAATTATCACTGTTAGTGCAGTCATTATTAATGTAGAATTTTCAAAGATGCGAGGAATTTTTATAGTAGAATTATGTGATAAATGCACTTGCAACAAACGAAAAAACTTAGTTGATGACTTTAGGATTTATGATACATGTATTTTCAAATTGAAATACAAACTCCTCATTCATTCTTCATCAAATATATAGCTTTTCAAACTTGTAACAAAAGCGATTCTCAAAATGAAAAATTCTAGATCCGCGAATGGATGCTACCGCAGAGGTAAAACCATACACATTTGGGTTATTGAATTGTACACGAAATGATTGCTACAATTCATTTTTGTTGATTTTAGACCCTTTGGAACTCTATGTGGGCTGTTTCAGCAACTAGACAAAAAATCCCCAAACTAGAAACACGGTTAGATTCAGCATGTCAACGAATCCCAAATATCTATATTAAAGGACTTTTGTCTTTAAATTTGGACCCCTCAAAAGTGAAAAAGGGACCAAAAATATAAAAAAAAATGCACGCATCGGATACATTTGTTATTGAAGGCATGACTGTAACAATAGGATTGATATACACAAATATCTTATTCTGGGGGTCTCATGGGGGGGGTTCCCGCTTACTGTTTTGGCAGATTCCCGTATTCCGCTTATTGTTTTGTCAGATTCCTGTGTCCCGCTAGACTTCATTTCTCGTTTTTCACGACACAATCATTTGACTTTCACCTGTCACGCTTGCAAAAAATCGGCAATCCGGCGTCACGCTTATACCCAAATGCGACCCACTATTTTACTCTATTCTGAATCATATTAAGCCCATTATACATATATTAAAAAAGTAGTGTGGATTTTTTTATACCTTTTTATCCCGTCTCGTTTCGTTTTTGAGCCATATATAGATGTCGTATGTGACAATGAGACAACTCTCCATCCGAGTCACAATTTATAAAAGTAGACCATTATACGTAAACATACGGCCTTCAACATGGAGTCTTGGCTCACACCGAACAGCAAGTTATAAATGGCTCCAGTGTAAAACCTTTTAAACGGGAAAACAAAGATTCAATCTATATCAAGATGTACGTAATTAGTGGTGAAGTGTCATGGAAATGGATAAAAAAAAATAAAGATAAATTAAGATCCCTATACGCTTTATAAGAAACTAAATGGAATACATTTGAAATAAATGTTATTTCTATTGAATTTATTAAAGTGTTTTAAAACCAAACTTTCCTCCGTAAGTTAAATTTTATCAAATCTTTCTCTTACTTTATCTATTGCTTGAGCAAGTCGGCTAAATTAAGGCCTTACAGCTAATTTCATAATGCATGCAAAGCAAAACTTTGGTTGGCTTGATTGCTTTGTTTGTTTAATTGTTTATACAAACTTTGTAAATAAGATTGACATTTTTAAACAATATGATTAGGCATATGATAGTTTAACCTGTATTTTTAATATTTGAATTAAATTGGGTGTTATCATAACGATTATCCAATAAAAGAAAAACAAGCAAGTCAACTAAAGTCTTGCTCTACATGCTTAAAGAAATGAGCTGTAATAGATAAAAAAAAAAAAAAAAATTATACAGTGAAAATGCACCGCATATACAGTACTAATGATTCGCTCCACAGTAAAAATGAAAGAATAGTATCATTATTCGACAGTAAACATGACTAGCATTACGAAATCATCATAGTGGAATTTAGTTAAATATGAAGAAACTGAATGACAAAACATATTCTACGTTATACAACTTTATTAATTGTATTAAAATGAATATTTTGTACTGCAACAACATCTTACCTGTTAGTTATAAAGCACCTGCACGATCTGTTCGTGAAATGTCATAAATATTCACCTATTTTGGTATATATTTCAAAGCTGGATGGCTTTAGGCGCGATAAAACCCCGCTCGCATCTCTTACTTTGTTTTATTAGTATTATGTATTTCTGAACATATACATTTTAACTAATTTTCTTCATTTTCTTCGAAAGTAAAAAAACGTTCGTCTGTTTATTTATCATTCTACATTAGACATTTATGGCATATACAGTAAAAATGATATTTTAGGATCCGCACTTTACATAGTTACACTGATGATGATTAATTCTGATTAAATGGTACATAATGACTTGACTATAGATGTATTATTTATAATAAAAAATGAATTTAGAAATTGTTCTGTTTTCAAATATTATAAATATAGTTGTAAAAATAAATAAATAATCAGTCCATTGTTTTGGTGAAAATGAAAAATCTGAATTCAACAGTGCAGAAAATAAAAAAATCTGTCTTCTTAGTTTGCAAAAATAAATAACCGATCAAAAACAAATCCTCCTAATAGAAATAGGAATCTAATATAAATTGTTTTGTAAATAGTTATTTCTATTTTATACTTTTGTGACATACTTTAAGCAATATTTCACTGTTCCTCCACATTCGAAATTGTAACAGTGTCTTCTGTGCATGTCATTTAAGAAACTTTGAACAAGTGTTTAATTTGCAGTCAAAATACATTTTTATTTCTTTATATTTCTAAACTATTCATTTATTTATTTAAGTTATAATTTTCATGTGTATAAATCACTCACATGTAGGTAGGTGTCTATCAGTGATAGCTTGAGTGAACATATTTTTTTTATCAATTTCTAAAATTCAGAAGTTAAGATGTATTTATTTTGTAAAAGGTTGAGTGAAATGAATCAAAGGCTCGAACTAGCAGTGTTAATTAATCCACAACTTGAAAAAAAATTTAATCTCAAGTTCTGGAAACTTCAAGATCATAACCAAACACACACATAAACCGATGCTAGGGGGTCGTCTAAATCTTACAATGATATGTATTTTTATATTTTTTTTCTATGAGCCGAAGGCCTCACTTGGACGTTGAGATTAAAATATCAATAAAAACTCTGTTCTTTTGTTTTTGTGTTTTTGCTGTGCACTTATTGATATTGTGTCATAGTTAGATACAAATGCATCAATATCCTTTATTTTCTATTTTTGCTAGCCAAAAGTTGCTTTTTATTTGGTATCTGGTCTCTGATAAATATTTTGTTCTCATTGAGAATTATGCACCATCTACTTATTGTTATACTAAGAAATAAGATCATACAACATCTACTTATAGTTATACTCACAAATATTTATTTGGTTTTAGAAAATCGACACTGATATGCAGCTTCTTAGATAAAAGTATCAATAATGATTTTGGAATTAGAAAAAAAAACACTAGTCAAACTGTTCAAATGCTGGGTGTGTTTTTATTTTGCATTTTTACCAAGATGACCTGTAGGTTTACAAGACTACTTGAAACAAAATAAAAACAAACACACTATTAAAAGAACTTAACGCATGTATAAACTAAACAAGAAGTTGAAGATAATCAATGTATATTTAAACTGTATATTGCAAAATGACTGAAAACGCTCTGAAAAGAATAGAAAGACGAAAAAGAAAAACACTGCAGATCAAACTTAAGACAAAGCAAAACAAGCACCACCAAAGCACCCAAAGAACTCCGGTGCATCAGAAGGGTATACAAATTCTGTCTTACAAATCAAATGCGACTGTCAGTAAGAGGTTAAGCTAGCTATAAAACCAAGTTTCCCGCTCAATCTGCATAGAAAGTTTTGGAAGAAAGGATTACAAAACAAGAACAAAACATTTTTAAAACCAATTTAGAGAGTTAAGCGTTTCCCGTTTTTCATAGGGCTGTATTAAGGGAGTTCGCTTCTCAGTTTCAAAATAATTAGCTTTCCAAAGCACAAGTTTATATTGATAAGGGATTAAAAAAGTAATCAAAAGAGCAACACAAATCTATAGGTCAATTTGCTGGTTTTCGAGATATGAGCCATTAAAATTTTAAGATATTTTCTCTTGACTTTTCATAGCTTTATCATTGACAAGTTTAAGTTCTCAAAAGCTATTTTAAGTTAATTAAAAATAATTAAAATTGTATAAGACTTTCACAGATGGCTTATTATTATACATGTTACAGATTTATAAAAAGAAAAATAGAGGTCAATGGGCAAATTTCTTAAAGGCATTCTAATGGCTCAACCAGAGAATTCCGAAAATCTGACAAAAATTCCAAAACATTACAAGCGAAAATCCTTAAATCAACATTGGTTTTGGAAGAATGATCTTAATCATCAATCTGCATTTATACCATTCTCTTATTTCGATAATGATTACGTACCAATATATGACATTAAATTTCCTGGTTTTTCGATCGGTCAATTGTTGTTCAGCAGAAATTTATTATTAATTTAGTTTTGTTACTTTGTGTGTGTGTCTATGTTGGGCACTGTCCCCTTTAAATGTTCATTTATAGAGGCAATAACATAAAGATGATAATAGATACAAGGATTGAAATGTTGTAGGCTAGACCAGTGTTATGTTAAAAAAAGACTGATCAGTGCTGCTCGATTTTTACAGAATTTTATTTCAGAAATGACAGTTGTTGACAATACGACAGTTATAAAAGATAATTATAGTTAATCTGATTGAATTTGCCAAATAAAGAAGAATTATGCTGTAATACTCTTCTGAAAGTTCACAAAAAGTTGTAAATGTAGAACAGCAATACTTTTACTCAGAGTTATGATTACGGAAATACCTTTTCTTCAATGTAACATACTTTGTGCTAATTTTTAATATAAGAACATACGTATGTGTGTAGTCCAAATTATCTTTAAGTGTGATATTCCCAAATAAAATATCAATCTGAACATTCTTTAAATGACGTATTGAACTGTAATAGAACGTGCATTCATTTCTTACTATTACTGCTTTTGGCATTTAATAGCTTCATATAGTTATCAAAGGTACCAGGCTTATAATTGATACGACAGGAAATTTATAGAAAGTCAGACAAGGAAACAATTGCTTTGTAATGTATTTCCTATATTATAATTGTAATTTTGAACTTTGGAAGTTATAATCAGAATATAGAACTTTTCAAGTTTCATGTACCATTAAATAAATCGATCATGTCTGTATATATTTTATACTTTGAAAAGCTTTTTTTCTAAAAAAAAAAAAAAAATGTTTACTTGTGGAAACCAATTGTATCGCATCAAATACTGTACATTTGATTTATTTAAATTAAACGATTCTCGACGTTCTATAAGCGTCAATAAGTTCACAGAGATGTATTTACTCTTTTACTTCCTCAATATATATGATTTAAGTTATATCATGTATATATCACAGGAAGTTCAAATATATTCGTCTGATGAAACAAATATAAAGGTCAGTTTTGATAATTAAATTCTCTAGAGAAATATTGCTTTAGGGTCTCAATTCTTTCTTTTGAGATTTTTCTTTCTGTCAGGATTCAAATTATTATTTTTGCCTTATGACAAGTCTTATCCATAAAAAACAGAATTGATCTGAAATATCTACCTAAAAACCAAAATAGTTATGAAATAATAAAATAATATTGCTAACAAATACTCATGTAATATGAATTCTCTTTTAGACTTCTTATTTGTTAGCAAAAAGTTCAGCGTTTCTTGGATGTTAATCAATTATAATAGAAGAACCGATTTTAGCCTATATCTCTTTTAAATAAAAGCACTAGTTAATTTCGTTAACTGCCAATCTAACTCGTTAAGAATTCGTATAAATAAAATAATTGTTGTGTAAATGGGATCAACGAAACACTGTTTGTCTCTTATTCTCTAGCAATGATGTTGTTTGTTATACAATGTCATCTGTTTTTGGTTGTTGGTCACATTAACGTGCATGTTTACCTTCTTTGTCAGTTTGTTTTGTTCACACATGCATGACTGAACACTGATTAACTTATTATAGAATTGTGAAGAATTTTTTACTTGAAAATGTTTACTTATGTAAATGCAAAGGGTTATTGGTCAGTTTTTAAATTGAAATGTCTAAAACAATTTTTACATTCAAGCAAACATAGCAATATAAAAAAGCAGATGTGGTATGATTGTCACTGAGTCAGCTCTCCACAAGAGACCGAATGATACAGAAATTAAATTTAGATCACGGCTTAAAACAACGAGCAAAGCCCATACAGCATAGTTAGCTATAAAAAGCCCCGAAATGACAAATGTAAAACAGTTCAAAATAAACCCAAATCTATTCAAAACGGAGATCTCTGATGTCAATACGATATCAGAGCATGCGAGTCGGTATAGATCTGAATTTTAGTAAGATTGTTTTAACCCATGTTTTAGTATATATAAAAAAGAAGATTTTGAATGATTGCAAATGACACAACTCTCCACAAGAGTCCAAATGTCACAGAAGTTAACAGCTATAGGTAACCGTACAATGAGCAAAGCCCATACCGCATAATCAGATATAAAAGTCCCCGAATTCATAAATGTAAAACAATTCAAACGAGAAAACTAACGACCTTATTTATGTACAACAAATGAACGAAAAACAAATATGTAACACATAAAAAAACGACAACCACTGAATTACAGGCTCCTGACTTGGCACAGACACATATATACAGAATGTGGCGGGATTCTATACATGTTTCCCCGAAGACTAATTTTATCATACTTACATATGTATATAATAACTTTTTGCAAAGCTTGTACTTTTTTGAAATACGAAGGATAATTTTACATCAGGAAAAGCTATCCTTAGCTGTATGAAGTATTATCTTTAGGAAGTTTTCGTCCTAAATGCTCTTCAACTTTGTACTTTGTTTAGCCTTTTTAACCTTTTCAATCTAGGTATCTATAATGATTTTATTGAAATATTATCAACATTTATAGAGGCGAATTCAGAGGTATTCGGGGATTTGAAACCCCTGTTGTGACCATCAATGCATTTGAATGGGGACATATATCTGGAAACACCCTATCCCTTTCTCCTCGGTTAGAACCCACCTTGATCCGCCCTTAATTAAGATCCAATGCCTATTTATTCTATGTTACTCTAAATTTTTCTTTCAAATTAAATATTGAATTTAAAAAAAATAATATAATTTTAATTTTTCACCTCAGATCAACTCGTCCTTATTTTATACATTATTTGAATTAATCTTTTGATATTGTTTCAGACATTATGCATGTTCTACTACTTCTTACAATTTTACCAATGGTGTTATCAAATACAATCTGCAACACTCATTGTACATGTAGACATAAAGGAAGAGGAAAAAACAGAATATACGTAGGAACATGCGATGGAAGTTTAAAAGGAGAATTGACCTACATTCCGAAATTTCCAAATGGAACAAGCAAAGTAGTATTTATCAATAACGGCTTGCAGATACTTTCTAGAGAGTCATTGGGAAATATATCATCGATGCATTCTCATGTAACTGACTTGAACTTAAAATACAATAAAATAAAATCCATTCACAACAACGCATTCAGTGATATGCTTTGGTTATGTTCATTGGACATTTCTGGCAATGATCAAATAAATAGTAGTGATCTAGCTAACAGCTTTAATAGTCTGCCGAAAGGTTACATAAATACATTGATTTTAAAAAGCATGAAACTCAAGCACATTGATGACTTGTTTGGTGGACTCAAAGGATGCAAGATACGAACAATTACTCTAACAAACAATGCTATTGAAACATTCAATGGAAAATGGTTTGCACAGTTTCAAGAGTTGATCATCCTAGACATAAATTGGAACAAAATATCAACTCGAAACCTAAAACTGAAAGGACTCTCAGGCTTAAGATGGTTACATTTGGGCGATAATCCTTTATCTGAAATCCCAGCATTTTGTGATGACGGACTCTCTAAATTAACGACATTACACCTCTCGCATACACAACTAAGGTCACTTGCAGAATTAAAAGAAAAATTCCGATGTCTACAATCATTAAAAATTTTATATTTAAACGAACTTGAAATACATCAGTTGCATAATAATACGTTTTCAGAATTAAAGAGCCTAAAGGAACTCAATTTGATGAACATGCAAGGACATAGCTTAGAAATAAGCCCGTATGCATTCAATAGCTCGTCTTTAGAACAACTTAGCTTTTATATGACAAAACGATTCCGTTTTACCATGTGGTACGCAAAAATGGGAACGTTTTCCCCGCAAACACTTTTCTCTCAATGTAGGAATATCATTGCGCTTGATTTGTCACATAACGTTTTCAATTTTACAGAAAAAAAGATCCGTGACATGTTTAAACCTTTAAAAAATCTTCAAAGACTGTTTTTGGAACATTTACAAATCACTTATATCCCTAAATACTTCCTTCACAATTTCCCAAAGCTGAGGAAGCTCTCGATGGCGAAAAACATGATTGTGCCTTGGACGGATGGTACCCTTACTTTTAAAGAGGTTAAGTCACTACAAATACTTAATTTGGAGAATAATAGAATTAGCATGATTAGTTCAAAATCTATACCATCTAATGTCCTTGATAATTTAAAGACAATTGATCTTTCAAATAATCATTTCACGTGTTCTTGTGACCTACTGTGGTTCAGAGACTGGATGAAATCAACAAAAGTTGAAATCAAAAATGCTAAGACTTACAAGTGTGACAACTCAGAGTTTCTGACCAAATACAACCCGACTCCCGAAAGCTGTAAAAATATCGTCTTAATTATTGCAGTGTCAATTGGAAGTCTAGTTGGTGTTATTTTATTTGCAACAATCATTGTCTACTTTTGTAGATGGCGCATCCGTTTCCAACTATACAACATCCGATCGCGCTATAGAAATTATCACAAGCTGACACAAAATAATAGTGTTTATGTTGCCTACGTGATATACTGCTATGAAGATTTAACGTGGGTGAAAAACAAACTCATCAAGGAAATAGAAATTGAACAAGGATTCAAACTATGTATTCCGCATAGGGATTTCGAAGTTGGGAAAGTGTTTGCTGACAATATCGTTGATCATATGAATTTGAGCAAAACAGTTATACCTATTTTTTCTAATAACTTTTCGAAAAATGAATGGTGTCTCTTTCAGCTTGATGTGGCTCGAATCAAACTTACTAAAGAAGGATCATTAACAATTTTACCTGTCATGCTGGAGGAAGTTGAATTCAAAAATATGAATGCAGCAATTTACTCGTTCATAAAGTTATCAAATTATGCCGCTTGGAGCGAAGACAACAACGCAAAAGAACTTTTCTGGGACAAAATCAAGGATCATTTAAAGAATATCTAAGACAAAGCCGTTCATTTAAATTTTTTATAGTTTAGAATAAGCAAGGTGCATACTACACATGTGTTCTCAACTGAACATAATTTGAGTTTTACTTCAAGTAATAAATAAGTAATAAATACCCCATAAATTTCTTTAAATTATAGTGGAGTGACAAATCGGGAAAGTTGCTTATTTAAAGAGTTTAATGGACCGGAATACCTCACGGCTGAAAATTTACACGAAGAGAGAGGAAACATTATACGTTCAGTTTAGCCCTGTCGTAAAATTTTCCCACGGTGCAGTTTTTTGTAAAATCGCGTTAAAGTGTAATTTTCAGATTTTTTTTCTTTTTCATTTTCAAATACGGGAACGCTTATAATAAATTCCCGAATGAAGATATCGTTCAAAAATTTGGCATCAGATAAAAGAGTGATGTATCAGCTTTTATTTGACATCAAACTTCAATATCATATGAACAAATAAAGTGAGTAAATTGGACCATTTTCAAATGTATGTAACATTTTTTTCAATCTTACCGTCTGTCAAAGTATATTACATTCCTTATACATATCACCAATAGTAAATGCTCACAAAAAATAGCGGACCAACCAATACTTAAAAAGTTTTGATAGACAACATTTTGATAGAACATACAAATCAACTTTTACAAGTATTTTCATAAAACTCATCACATAGCAGTATTACTACTCAATTTTCACCTCAGAAAGTCATGTAACGTTTCCCTTTCCTATTTCCCCCTGTCATATGAAATGCAATGAATCAATTATGCATTTTCTTAAGTTTAAAAAAAGAATATATATTTGTATCAATAGTTATCTCTCTGTGCTTGAATAAATAAAGACGCTAAGGTTTAATAATTTTTGAGGTGCTTCTATTTTTGTTTTTCGAAAATACTAATTTTAATTCCACATTGGAACACATCCGAAAAATTCCGGAAAATTATTGTCAGTGCTAATTCCATTAAATAAGAACGACCAAAGTAGCTTCGATCGTGTTTTTTAGCCTTTACATGTCCAGATTTAAATTTTTCAAGCATTTGAATCAGTTAAAAAAAAACATGCGTGAAACGATGAATCAACTTTCTTTAAAACAAGCTTCATGGCAATAACATGACTTGTAAAAATGTCTATTCTGAAGACAAAAGTCATACAACAAGCTAAGCAATTAAGGCATGTCGAGTCATTTGAGCGTGCCGATATTGTTTTAAATGACACAAATTATCAGGCAGGCCATCCAGCGGTGGGTTTACTTTTCATAAATAACTTCAAGGACAAGCCGCTTCAATATTCAGCATGCATTGTTAACTACTTGATAAAATTAAAAATAATTTGCTTCTGATGCTTAAAATTAATCGGGGCATGATGTTGTTTTTCAAATACTAATAGAAAGTCTACATGATGATCTGTTTGCGAAAGAAAGAGAAAAAAAGATTTTCGTTGTCGTATAGTTTGCCAGTTACATTTGATTACAGATATTGCATTTTGAGAAGAAAAAAAATTGTGAAAAGCTGTTTACGATCGTTCGAAATTTAATTTTTTTTTTTCTATCTTTACAATATTTTCAATAACCTCTCTAATAAATATTTTGCCTGGTTAGTAGATGACAATTATTTTCAAATGGATAATGATTACAATGCACTCTCATTTGATAGTCAACGAAACTATACTTTAGCTTTAGTTTGTAATATTCCTTTATGAAAAAATCAGTACACTCCTGATCAGATAGGTGGTATTGGTATTGTCCAAAGTGTTTATGTAAAATAGTACAACAGTTATTGAGATTTGGCCAAGTACTGCCTTAAACACCATAATCCAAAAAATACGTGGTATGATTGCCAATTAGACAAATCTCCACAAAAAGACAACAAATAGCACAAACATTTACAACACCGTACAGCCTTCAACAATAAGCAAAGCCCTTACCGCATAGTCAGCAATAAGGGCCCGAATTGACAACTGAAAACAATTCAAACGAGGAAACACCGGCCTTATTAATGTACAAAACAATAAACGAACAACAAAAATATAACAGCAACAAATGACAACTACTGAATAACAGGCCCCTGACTTGGGTCATACAGAATGTGGCTAGGTTCAACATGGCAGCGGGCGCCAAACCCTCCCTTACATCGGACATTGGTGTATATAAAAAGAAGATGTGGTATGATTGCCAATGGAACAACTCTTTACAAGAGACCAAATGACACAGATATTTACAACTATAGTTTACCGCACGACCTCCAACAATGAGCAAATCCCATACCACATTATCAGCTACAATGATTTTGATTTGCAAGAACATGACGAAATATTTCTAGCGGTATCTTTCAAAATCTATAGACTGTGAAGCAATTTTATGTAGGATCTGTAAGTGACTGAAGAGGCAGATATAAGAATTATTCTGTCGCCTTTTTTGCCAATGAACAGATATTGAAAACTCATTCCAGGGATTTCATCATATTAAAATCATGACAATTATGTTTTATTTCTTATAAGATTTTTCCTGAGATGTCAAACATGATGAATTTTGATTTTAGACTGGAGGCGTTTCTTCAACCAAAGCCACAAGACAGTTTTACCTATTCACGACATAAGCAACTTTTTAAAAGTTATTTGATCCTTAATGTCTGGCACACCAACAGCAGCTCGCACTCTTACAGGATGCGACACGTCTTTTCTAATCGAAATTGGCAAAAGACAATAACAAGGGAAAGGAAAAAAACATGCATGTATCAAAATTTGTCATTCTAGCTGTTTCTTATATTGACACATATGTTGTGAAAATCAATGCACCGCAGATCAAAATATCCCCAGAAGCAATGGTCAAACAGTACAAGGTGATCTGAATATACTCATGAGTATTGACGGTGCCATACAATGACATCCACTTGTTTTTCTAGTATTCCGTTACCTTTTCAAATTGATGTGCATATTGCTGTCTAGTGTTAGTGTATTATAATTATACATAGACAGCAACTTTTGAAGCGTAATATTCCTGTGAAACTGTGTAGTTCACATATATATCGGGCGCACAAGTCTGCTATATATTCCATTGTTGCTATATATAAGAAGACGTGGTATGAGTTCCAATGAGACAACTATCCATCCAGGTCATAATTTATAAAAGTTAACCTTAACTCACATCGAACAGTAAGGGCTCCAAAAAATGACTAGTGTAAAACCAGTGCAACGGTCTAATCTCTATATATATATCTGGAAACGAGAAACATTTATGAACCACATCAACAAACGACAAGAGCCAGATTTCTTTGCTCGTTAAAAAACACCCTTGTAGATTTCGAAAAAGAGCAGGATAGTGCCGCTACAATGTGAAAAGGGATTAATATAAGTTGCAATAACTTGTTTCCCAATCCGCTATAGAGAAATATGTTTAAACTAACATTTTTTTTGTGAAAAAAAGGGGTACACATCTTCTCAAAGTACTGATTTATTTATAAAAAAAAACTTCATATACTATAGTGTCATAAGCATGAAGACTAATGTTTATAGTTCTAACATCCTTTTGAGTTTGAATAATCACTGAAGAATTTCATCATTTTTTTCATAATATCATGGACCGGTCGTTAACTTTACAGTTCTTACTTCTTCTCTGTTCTTTGTGGCATTTTAACAAAACTTTTCCAAAAATATCTTTACATGTGGCCGTATATTATTGCATTGCTAAATCTTAACTATGAATATTTTTTGTCGATAATTTCGGTAGATAAAGATTTTTGGTTCATTTTCTTACATGTTGCAAGCGAGGGTACTTATCACTAATCTCTGGTAATCAGACCTAGATATGACTAGCTGTATTTGTTGAGCATTCCAAGCGCATGCTTCCATCGAAAAAACTTCTCAGTTAACACGAGAGACTACCGAGAAATTGTCCAAAATGTCTAAAATTTGAGATTTTTTAAAATCCCCCCCTTTTGACCTTTGACCGCAGTTTTCTAAAATCTGCACCACTTTTGCACTCTACGACATGCCTTAATAGTTCTTGTCTGCAATGACTTACACAATTTTTCATTAAAAATACGGAGACTTAAATAATAAATGTAAAATCGCAAATATTCTGAACTCCGAGGGAAATTCAGAACGGAGAGTCTCTTATCAAATGGCAAAATCAGAAGCTCAAACTCATCAAACGAATGGATAACAACTGTCGTATTCCCAACTTGGTGCAGGCATTTACTTATGTAGAAAAATGGTGGATTGAACCTGGTTTTATAGCTTAACCTCACGTTTTAGTTTGACAGTTGCATCATATTCCATTATATTGGCAACGATGCGTGAACAAAACAGACAGACATAATGGGTAAAAAGTAAAAACTATTAAATAAAATATAAATAATAATAATCTATTTTATTTTTGTGTCACATATTGATTGACATACATATCATACAACAATATTAAAAGATAAAATATTAGTTACATAGTGTGCTAGTGACCTAATACGGTATATATGGGGTCAGTAAATTCCATATGGGATGAGAGCGAAGCTCGAATCCCCATATGGAATGTACTGACCCCATATATACCGTATTACGTCACTAGCACACTATGTAACGAATTTATCTTACCGACTATCTTAACGTGTAAAATTTAGACTTGTGATCTATCAAAATGATCAAGCCAGTCTTCAATACTAGTACTGTTAGCATTAAGAAACTACTTTCATTGATCCTACAAGAATAGCCAATGATAACAACGTGTGAGTTTTAAATGTGTTTAATGGATTTATTTCAATCTTAATCATCAATTTCTTCGTCTGTTGAAACCTTTAAGATTTTTTCTCAGTTCCGTTGTGTTTTTATAAAGGGGCGTAACACCCCTACTAATCGTGTATGAATTAAGCCCCGCCTCCCTACTACTTAATTTGGTATATAAAGGGACGTAACTCCACTACTAACCGTGTATGAAATAAGCCCCGCCTCCCTACTAACCTAATATCAAATATACACGGTCTTCACGCGGACGCTTTTAACCAATCACATTCCTAGAAATGTATAGGAGGTAAGATAATACATAGCACAATCAATACCCAGCCATATCATTTGGCTTATGAGACACATTGCACAAAATATATATACATGTTCTTAAAAATCCAACAATACCTTGAAATACTGTATTTTTAAAACTAATAACTATGATTTTAGAGTATTTTCAACACGATGAATAAGACTTAAGTAAAAAATATTTAAAATTAATTCGTAAAAAATATTTACTTTACATACATCTAAAACTTCACACATACATGTACATACATCTAAAACGTCACACGTGAAAATATTTCCATTAAGATATACTATTGGTACAGCAGTCAAGATTATTTGTAATTTAATTTGTGTGATTGTGTTATAATAAATTGCTCACTTTCCCATTTATCTGTTTCATCAATTAAGCAATATCGTGAAACTTGGCGAAATTGCATTTTTATTTAATCAATTAGTACAATTTTCAATCCTGCTTAAAATGTTCTTTCAATTAAAATACAATTTATTTCCGTGGGTACGAATTTTCGTGGATAAAGCCTTACATATTCATGAATATTTTATTTCGTGGTTTTGCTGAAATCTGGATGCAAGCCTAAAGAAAATTTGTCATTCATTAACCATTTGATTTCGTAATTTCGAAATCCACGAAAATTTTTATCCAACGAATTATACTGAAACTACAGTATTGTTGTTTAAAAAATATGTTTGTGTACAAACACTAGTTAAATATTTCTTAAAAATAATGGATAAAATTTAAACAAGCGTTTCAGGCGGAAATATAAAATTCAAAGTGAATACCACCAATTTGAGACCAAAGATAATTATGAATGCTCTGACCACTTTGTAAGTGGTGACCATGTAATTCTTTTCGGGAAAAATACTCGGAACTGCGAATTATAATAAGAGCTTTTGTTGAAGTCCAATATTATAACTCACTTGCATTTGATATGTATTGACTTGATAATATCAAATAAAAGATTTGAAATAATGTAATTTAGTTCGTTTTTTTTTTTTTACTTTACTTTACTGATGAAATTGTTATAACGTTTTATTATAAAACAGTTTTAAACATTTCTATTTCTTTACTGGTGAAATTATAATATCATAAAACAGTTTGTCAATTTATCGTTTATATGTCTGCCACTATGTATATTTTTTCTATACGTTTTCATAAACAACCAGGCCTATGTTAAATAGTTGCTAAAGTGAGACACGTGGTTTGGAAAGATGATACTTGTTTATAGTTTACCATCGACTACTTTATCATGATTTCAAAATGTAGTACTCAATTTCAAATGTAATTAAGTTCGCAAAGAAATAAAAGTGTACAATGTAACGCATGTCTATATGCACGTATCTTTGACTCTGAGAGGTTTTTTTTGTGATATTTATAAGTTTCAAAGAGGAAAGCGCTTCAAACACAGATAAAACTGTAGATTTAATAACATTTGATTTAAATATACAAAATGATTCGCTAATTCACACGTTATATAAAAGTCCATATCAAAGTGCGTACAATGGTATTTCCTCATTTACTTCCTCAATATATATGTTTAAAGAAAGATTACGCAGGAAGTTATATAAAAATATAATCATACGTGTAATGAAGCAACTCTGAATGTAAGTTTGTATAATTATTTAAATAACAACACTTTCCCCTCTTGGGTTGTTACATTATTGGTTATGAAACTGTCCTTTATAACATTCTGATATCTGCTATGGTTTTCTTGGTTAGTTCCATATAGCAACATTATAAAAACTGTGCGAAAAAAAACTAAGAGTAAAAAGTCCATTCTCGATATATAAAAAAATCAAAGTTTCAGACCTTTAATCGCTTTTAATCGGCAAATCATTGGTAGTCCTCCAAAACACCAAAGTTCTAAAATAAAATAAAAAGATTATATAGAATCTTTAAATTCTGTACTCTTTATTTGTGAAGAATTTTGAAATCTGGAAATAAAAATAACTACTATATCTCGCTATCGAATTCTGCTGAATATGTGTTTGGACTTTTCAATCAAAAAGCGTAGGCTGATTTTTGTTTTACAGTGTTTAGATTTTTAAATCAACTTTTTCTGTATATCAAAGTTTATCATTAACATTGTCCTGACAATTCTGATTACCAATATTAATTTTTTTTTTTAAACAAGTTACATGTACTAAGTGTGTCCTTCAATGAAAAATTTGCAGCATTATTTGCATGTATTCTTGGAATGTCCAGCTGGTGTAGTAAAATTGGTAATATAAATGTTTTAAACCAAAGTATCTAAAATACAATTCACAGGACTAATGACTGACAACCATGTCTTTTTTATATACATTTTATGTAAAAAATCTTTTACTTGAATATTTACAGTTATGAATTAGCTTGTTTTGACTGAAATTCCTGATGTTCACGTCTTAAATAAACTAGTTACCTTAACATACTTCTCAAAACTACATTTTAAATGCTATCCAAAAAGGTAAGGGACGCCATCACGAGTTAATTTTTCTATACGATGCGTCTATGTTTTAACTTACAACAAAATTTTAACACGTCTTAGACTGTATAGTTTATCGAATATGGCTGTTTTGACCAGTGGGAATTTGCATTACTAAATGACATCTCTTTGTATTTAAATATCCAACTTTCATGTATTTAGTTATTATGTTTCTTTTTTAAGCCGAGTTAGATATTGTAATAAGTTTCGTTTGAATTGTTTTACATTGTCATATCGGGCCCTTTTATAGCTGACAATGAGGTATGGGCCTTGCTCATTGTTGAAGGCCGTACGGTGACCTATAGTTCTTAATGTCTGTGTCATTTTGGTCTCTTGTGGACAGTTGTCTCATTGGCAATCATACCACATCTTCCTTTTTTATACTTATCGTTTGTGGTTTGAAATCTGTACGTTCAGTACATTTCATGTATATCTTAATGGTCAATATAGTCAAGTGTTTCGTGGTTCGTCTACAGTGTTTTTGTTTTATGTTGTTTGTTTTCAAGCGTGTTTACTGAATGGTCAAACATGATCAGGCCTAATATTACAGTTATTTTATTTCTGTTTTGCTATATGTTTGCTACATCTTTCTAAAGTACTGACTACTATTCTTTCGACAGTTAAAGATGGGCTTCAAAAATATTGTGAGGAGATATATTCTACCAGTGGTGTTAACCAGATGTGGATTCTCAAAAATTCGAAAGATCTACTGCTTAACCTTCAATCACAATCTTTGCAATTTTGCAGCAACATAAAAACTTTTGATTTTTCTACGCTATATACTACTATTCCCCATGCTCAGTTGAAAGATCGACTACACCATCTCATAAAACAGAGCTTTTTCTATAAAAATGGAAATCGTAGATACAAATTTCTTGTTTTGGGTTACAATAATTCATATTTTGTGAAAAATCACACTGAATCTCCCAGAAAATATACAGAAGATGATATTATCAAAATGCTGGACTTTTTGATCGACAATATATTTGTTGAGTTTGGAGGATTTATATTTCAACAGACAGTCGGTATTCCAATGGGTACTAATTGTGCACCCCTGCTGGCTGATTTGTTTTTGTACTCGTATGAAGCAGAATTCATTCAGAACCTTCTAAAAGACAAAAAGAAAAAGCACCTTGCGAAATTCTTTAATTTTACTTTCCGATATATTGATGATGTTCTATCATTGAATAACCCATATTTCAGCCAATACTTACATCTCATATATCCAAGTGAACTTGAAATTAAGGATACCACTGATACTAGAAGGACTGCTTCATACCTTGATCTTTTCCTCAATATTGACGTAGATGGACGACTTCACACGAAAATCTATGATAAACGGGACGATTTCAACTTCCCAATTATCAATTTCCCATTTCTCAGCAGTAACATACCCTCTGCCCCTTCGTATGGTGTTTACATATCACAATTGATACGATATTCACGTGCTTGTTCACACTATACGGACTTCATATACAGGAGTGTGCTCCTTACGCAGAAACTGCTCCAACAAAGTTATGAGGAGGACAGATTAAAATTGACACTCCGTAAATTTTATGGACACCATCACGATTTGGTGGATCCATACGATGTTTCGTTGACCAAACTAGCTAAGGACATTTTTACCACATGGTAGATTGTGTTTTGTCATAATGTCGTCTAATCTTTTAATTACCAAACGTGACTTATTCCCGATTGTGACTGTTTTGCCGAGTGTGAACTCGCATTACTATAAGACGTGGTACGGTACTTATACATCCCAAATTCATGTATTTAGTTTAAATGTTTAATGTTTATTTGTAATTCTCATCGGATTTTGTCAAATGTGTTGACGTCTTTTCTATTATATTTATGTGTTATGGTAAAGAAAATTAATCACCGCCTTCATTTATCAGATTTGATTTCGTTCAAAGTAATCAGTACGATATTTTACGTTTGAAGTTAGATTCATAACAAACCTGACATAGTTTTATAATATAGTTAATTGCTACCTCAGTTTTATATTAATAAGAATTAAAATGTGCTTTGTTATTAAATGCAATATCAGTATTTAGTTCAAATACATAATCTTAAATTAATCCTAATTCTATCTTATTCATTCTTATGTGACGTCATTTTTCATTTTTTGATGCTCTGTTTTACTAATTCAAATGACGTCATTTTTTCGTCATTTTTCAGTTTCAAATAGGACGTCACTTGGCGTAGAGGTTTAAACGTATTCGGATGTGTCTACTTTTGTGTTTCAAATGTCTGGTTATGTAAATGTATTTCAGTTGTTTCCTGTAATTAGTTAATACTTCAGCTTTATCATGTACATCTTTTGAATATTCATTTTATTAAATTTACTGTTTGCAAAAGTATAAATTACTCTAAATTATAGGGATTTTCTGGTAACTTAACAGAAAACCCTTGCCGTTTTTGGCACAACCTTTTTGATCTTTTGGTCCTCGATGCTGTTCAACTTTGTACTCGTTTCGGCTTTCAAACTTTTGTATCTGTGCGTCACACATAGGTCTTGTGCGGACAAAATACACTTCTGGCGTATTAAAATTTTGAACTTGTTGCCTTTTGTTGGCTGTTGTTCGTGTGATTCTTTGTCAATTGTGTTCTCCAATTTATTTATATTGTAGTCCTGTGTTGTCATTTTGATGTTATATTTCACATGGCCATAAAAGTGCGAGGTTTGGCATGCCACAAAACCAGGTTCAACCCACCATTTTTTCCTTTAAAAATGCCCTGTACCAAGTCAGGAATATGGTCATTGTTATATTATAGTTCGTTTCTGTGTGTATTACATTATAACGTTGTGTCGTTTGTTTTCTCTTATTTTTGAGTGTAAATTCACATTGCGATAAGACGTGTCACGGTACTTGTCTATCCCAAATTCATGTATTTGGTTTTGATGTTATATATATATGTTATATTTGTTATTCTCGTGGGATTTTGTCTATATGTGTTACATTTTAGTGTTATGTTGTTGTTCTCCTCTTATATTTAATGCGTTTCCCTCGGTTTTAGTTTGTTATACCGATTTTGTTTTTTGTCCATGGATTTATGAGTTTTGAACAGCGGTATACTACTGTTGCCTTTATTTGAAAAGGCTACGATAAAAAAAAGCAGCTATTTCATTATTCGATTTTAAGTTTAAGCAACTTTATGCACAGGATTCTTTCGTTTATACACTGTTTTGATGTAGAAAAAAATCGAAATGGTTAAAAAATAAAAACACAATTACAACCAAATTACGTTATTACATTCTAGTAACTGTTTGATATTACACAGAATAACATCTCTACAAACTCAATCCCATTTTATTTATTTTTTTGAATATGTATGTAAGGCCACACCAATTTAATTCCTTGTTTTTTCAAAACATTTTTTTTATTTCTTTTTATATTCCCGCTTACTGCATCCGGAAATGTAATCATGTTCATTTCCCGCATCGTTTTTTTTTGTTGTTGTTAAATATTATAAAAAAATATCAACATTTGTTTTAAAATCACAGTCTAACCTCAGTTGGTTCTCGGCTGACTACTACACTTTGATTGAGTGAAGCGAATACAAGCGGATTCCAGTTTAAGTCTAACCTGTATATAACAATTTTAAACCTATAAGCACCCCCAACACTCTGTATAAATATCTGAAAATATTTGTTTCAGCATGAAACCAATTTATCCCAAGTGGGAGTGCTCCGGAATAAACATATAACAGCGGAAATACATGTACAGAACAAAATATTGGTTTCTTTCCCTTTAATTATATTCCTTATCAAAAAATGTTCGTTGTTAGAATAAACTTTTAAAATACAAAGAACTTCTGAAAGATTTGAATTCAACTGCAATTATATTGTATGCTGGCTAAACAAAACTATCCATAGCCGCTAAATGTTTATGCATCTGTCCTGATTGATTCAGGGGCCTGTCGTTCAGCAGTTATCGTTTGTTGCTGTGGTTCATTGGTATTTTCCCGTTTCAGGCGTTTTGATATATAAATTCAGAAATTATTGCGTGCATTTATTATTGCGATTTTGTCATTTTACACTTGAATGCGATTTTAATTTTTACGATTTTGAGAAAAGTCATGCTTAAGTCAGTTCAAATATTACAAAATGCGAGTTTTAATTATTGCGTTTACAACTCAGTCGCATTATTCGCAATAATAAAAACCTCGCAATAATTTCTGAATTTACAGTAGTTGGTTTTCCTGTTCGAATTGTGTACACTAATAGTTTTGGGGTCCCTTATGGCTTGCTGCTTGGTCTGGATCAAAGCCTTGTGTAAAAGGCCGTACTTTGACCTGTGTTTGTTATTATCAGGTTGGGAACAACCCTCCCTAAGACAAGGGGTCATTTTACTGTTGTAGAAAAGAAAATACAAATACAAAGGATTTGTATAGTTTTACTATACAAAACCTTTGAAAACTAAGAATTTTTTACTCAAAAAGAGGAGAAATACATCATATTTTCTAAAAGAGGGTTCCACTTATTTTGAATAATATTAAAATGGTAAACTAAATGAATTAACATGGTTAGGGTCCATGAATATTAAAAAATTCGTGGACAGTTTTGACCATTTAATACAAGATATATATATATATATATAGTTCTTTGGGAAAATATGAGCCCTTTTGTACTAAAAAGTGTTTTTTACAAAAAGATATATTATAACTTATATTGACCCCTCATAAAAGGGATATTTATAGCATTAAGGGGTTGTTCCCAACCTGATTATGACTTGGATGGAGAATTGTCTCATTGTAAGTCACACATACAATGATATACATGATACATAGACCAGATTTAATTATTCAATTATTTATGGTGAACAAAGAAAAAATACTTCATAAATTAAAGAAATGTCATAGTACAAGTGATAAATCAAGTTTTAATATTGTCAAAACCTACTATTTTATGTTTACAAAAAAAAATTATAATCGCTCGCCTGTACTTTTCAAGTAGTTATCAAAGGTACCAAGATTATAATTTAGTACGCCAGACGCGCGTTTCGTCTACATAAGACTCACCAGTGACGCTCAAATCAAAATATTTATAAAGCCAAACAAGTACAAAGTTGAAGAGCATTCAGTATCCAAATTTCCAAACGTTGTGCCAAATACGGCTAAGGTAATCTATGCCTGGGATAAATATTATCCTTAGTTTTTCAAAAAAATCAGAGTTTTGTATACAGGAAATTTATAAAAATGAAAAATGACCACATTATAGATATTCATGTCAACACCAAAGCTTAGAGAACTTTAGGTTCAAGCTTCGACTCAAATTTGAAAATTAAATATTTTTACATTAAAATTTTCAAATCGCTCGCTCGCCCCAATTTTTGGAGTCCAAAAATCCGTAGAACAAGAAATTAAATTGGTGTGGCCTTAATAAAACAAATCTTGTTTTTTTTTAGAAATTTACCACTAAAAATATAAACGTGACAAAATATACGTCACTTATTTTGGCGTTGATCCATTCATTTGATGCGAACTATATACTTCGTTTGTGCTGTCGTTAGTTCATGCGAGGTGTCCGTTTTTATTCTGCAGTTGATATGTTGTAATGTACTTATATATTATTTATTTATGTATTTCTCTGTCCTGCGTGTTCTTTGTCTGTTTGTACTGATTCCTGGCATGTAGTGTTTTCATTTTAGTGGTATTTTTAACATTGCCGTATGAGCAGGATGTTTGACTAGCTTTGGAAACAGGTTCAACACACCATTAAAACCAAAAATGTCCTGTACAAACACAGGATTATGGAAGTTGTTATCAAATATTCAGTTCGTCTAGGGTTTTGTTCTGCTCGTTGTTCGGGTTGTTGTTTCTTTGACACATTCCCCATTTCTAATCCTTAATATTATTATCGTTTCTATGTTTGTTGGCATTTGTTTTTGTCCCAGTTATTAGTAAGTGTTTCTGTTGTTCCGGTTTTTTTTTCGTTTTATAGTTTATGTGTTTCCCTCGGTTTTAGTTTGTAACCCTCATTTGTTTTCGCTTGATCGATTTATGACTATTGAACAGCGGTATACTACTGTTATTTGTATTTATCAAAGTTCAGATCCACATCGTAAATTTTCTTTGATGCTCAACATAAATGTTTAAAAAAAAATGAAATATTTTAAATAAGTTTGCAATTTTATTGATATCTGAATGCTCTCAATTTAACTCGTCTTTATTATATATTATGTGAGTAAATCTCAAAAATTTTTTCAGACATTATGAAACTTCTACTTCTTACGATTTTACCACTGGTACTCGCAAAAACAAACTGCAACAAGTACTGTACATGTACTGTGGAACAAAAACAAACACGAACAATATACGTTGGAAAATGCGATGGAAGGTCAAAACGAAAATTGACATACATTCCGAAATTCCCCGATGGAACACGGAAAGTTGTATTTATCAACAACGACTTACAGATACTATCTAAAAAGTCACTAGAAAATATATCTTTAGCGAGTTCTCATGTAACTGACTTGAACTTAAAATACAACAATATAACATGCATTCACAACAATACATTCAGTGATATGATTTGGTTATGTCAATTGGACATTTCTGGTAATCGTCAACTTATAAGTAGTGATATAGCTTACAGTTTATATAGCCTACCGAAACGCTATATAAATACATTGGTTTTAAAAAACATGAAACTCAAACCCTTTGACGGCATGTTTGATGGACTTAAAGGGTGCAAGAGTCTGAAAATTGCCATGGCTAACAATGATATTGAAACATTAAATGGAACATGGTTTTCACAATTAAAAGAGTTGATCAGCCTAGACTTACATTGGAATAGAATATCAAGCCAAAATTTGAATATAAAAGGACTCTCCAGCTTAACATGGTTACATCTGGGCGACAACCCGTTAACTAAAATCCCTGCGTTTTGTGATGACGGGCTTTTTCAGTTAAAGACATTACATCTGTCATACACACAACTGCAATCATTTGCAGACATGAAAGACAAATTCAGATGCCTACAATCATTAAAATATTTGTTTTTAAACGGCCTCAACATAAATCAACTGCATACAAATACATTTTCAGAATTAAAGAGCTTGAAGGAACTCAGTTTGATTAAAATGCAAGGACGTAGCTTAAAAATAAGCCCGTATGCATTTAATAGCTCGTCTTTAGAACAATTAAGTTTTTTTAGGACAAACGGATTCCGTTTTACCAACTGGTCTGCACAAGTCGGATATTTTGACCCGCAGACACTTTTCGGTAAATGCAGAAATATTTTTTCTCTTGATCTGTCAAACAATGTGTTCGATTTCACACAAAAATCTATCCGCGACATGTTCAAACCATTAACAAAACTACAAAAACTTTATTTGGAAAAATTACAAATTGATTATATTCCCTGGAACTTCCTATACCAATTCCCTCGACTTCAGTTGCTTTCCATGGCGAACAACAAGATAGTACCATGGATCGATGGTTCATCAACGTTTAAAGACGTTAAGTCACTACAAGAACTTAAGTTGGAGAATAATAAAATAAGCATGATTAGTTCAAAATCTATACCATCAACTGTTCTTGACAATTTAAAGAAAATTGATCTTTCAAAAAACCATTTCACGTGTTCCTGTGACCTAATGTGGTTCAGAAACTGGATGAAATCAACAAAGGTTGAAATCAAAAATGCAAAGGATTACAGGTGTGACAACTCAGAGTTTTTAATCAATTACAATCCAACTCCCGAAAGCTGTAAAAATATCGTTTTAATTATTGCAGTGTCAGTTGGAAGTCTTGTTGGTGTTATTCTATTTGCTACAATCATTATATACTTTTGTAGATGGCGCATCCGTTTCCAACTATACAACATTCGATCGCGCTATAGAAATTATCACCAACTGAAACACAATAATTGTGTATATGTTGCGTACGTGATATACTGCTATGAAGATTTCAAGTGGGTGAAAGATAAACTTATCAAGGAAATAGAAGTAGAACATGGCTTCAGACTATGTATTCCGCATAGGGATTTCGAAGTTGGGAAAGTTTTTGCGGACAATATCGTTGATCACATGAATTTGAGCAAAACGGTTATACCCGTTTTTTCTAAGAACTTTTCAAAAAATGAATGGTGTCTCTTTCAGCTTGATGTGGCTCGAAGCAAACTTACTAAAGAAGGATCATTAACAATTTTCCCCGTCATGCTCGAAGAGGTGGAATTTAAAAATATGAATGCAGCAATTTACTCGTTCATAAAGTTATCAAATTATGCAGCTTGGAGCGAAGACAGTTACGCAAAAGAACTTTTCTGGGACAAAATCAAGGATCATTTAAAGAATATCTAAGACAAAGCGGTTTAGTTTAATTTTCAACAGTTTAGAATAAACAAGATGTATACTACACGTTTGTACTTATATGAAGAAAAATTTTGTACCTTTTCAGATAAACATTGCCAGAACGGCGTCGAGTGGGATTCCGTCTTTGGGAACGATTCAAAATGCGGGGTACTAGCTCTTTATTCACACACAAGTCGGAAGTTCAATACAGTAAACATAAACAAATTGGTAAAGTCCAAATTCATTTAATAAAGTCCAAATATAAAATATCAGTGTTACAACTTAGTTATTTTAAATCAAAAACAATGTATATGATCGCGATGGAAAATCCGAACGCAGTTCGTGTGCTCTCGTATATCCAAACTGAGTCCCTGAATATAAATTTATCTTTCTTAAATACCAAATAAAGTTGCTATTACAACACAGTTTGTTGGGGTCATGTTGTAAAGAGAAATTATATAATAAAGTGATTTAATTTATCAAAGAGAATTACGATAGGTGATCAATCCATCAATCAATTGAATTATGTGTGTATTTGATATGACCGAATAAAAAGTTGCATAACGATCTTGTAAAATATTTACATTTGCTTAGAGTTTAAAAGGTTATTGACAAATAGAAATTTATAATCTTGCATGTTTCAGATGTAAACAAATATTTCGGACATCTAAATTCATAGCGACTTTCGAGATCATTCTTAGTATTGAATAAATTAAAAATGCATGCTGTATACGAAATGTACATAATAGAAATAAATGTAATTAGACAGTTTGAAATATAAAATTTAATACCAAAATAATGTGTGACACTTAATCAACTAGCTTCAATTGTTAAAATCATAATCACTTCCAAAGTTACGTTTTCCTTATTTTTTGAAGGCCGTTGTGGTGAGAAATGAAATAAAATAAACACTAGGTTATGAATAATGTATGCCAAACGCGCGTTCTTCTATAAGAGACGCATCAGTAACACTCTAATCAAAAACAGATGTATTAAAAAGTTAAATAATTCTTTTAGTTTGAAACCCTGATTTGTTTTTTCTCTATCGATTTATGAATTTTGAACAACAGTATACTACTGTTGCCTTTATTTATACAACTAAAGTAATTTATTCATAGGGTAGAACTCCTTAGTTTTCAACAATTCTAAATTTTGATTATAATTTATTTTTACCACATTCTATTGAAACAAATTATAGAAAATGCTTAAGAAGGTAAATCGCGTACACATTTGGATCGGGCATGTTTGAATCTCTTACATAACCGTATAATTAATATAAACAATTAAAAAATATATATCATCTCCCTTGAGACTTTTAGAATTCCGAATAGTAAATTTTTAGTTTAAATTTACCATTTAAGAAGAGCTTCATATATCAGTCAAGTAAAATGGTCAAGTAATATGTGGTACATTACAGGCTGATATATAGCTGAAATTAAACAAGAGAGATGGAACTTTTTATTAGAGAAGGTATTAAAAAACAAGTTGTGATATATGAATTGCTTAGACGTTACGCGCGATATTCGTACCTCATTGAAAATTCGGTGTAGTTGGCAAGATGCAAGTCCAAAATATATAATTTTGTGATATCATATTCAATGCTATTGTACGTATTCTAAAAAGTAACAATTTTTAATATAAAAACGAAAAAAATAAATGTTGAAACTATGTTTTATGCTGCATGCGACAAGCTTCATTAAAAAAAACGGCGAATTTTAGGTTGTCCCGCGTAACATATTTCATTTATTGTAACTACTAAACTATGATTTTCGTCAAAACTATTTAATATTTTGTAAAACAGTTTTTTCCATTATTAAACAAAATGATTCCTTCAGTCTTTTATGCAGTTTTTATGACGTTATTATGACGTCATAGAAAAAAAAACGCGTTCCATACTACAAGGGCAAATCTGTCCCACGGGAAAAAAATGGTATTCCAGTTTTGAGAAACAAAAAACATACATCTAAAATGAAAAAAAGTTTAGTATTTGTATTCACTACATCAGTTAATTTGCTTAATTTTATGAATTTAAGGACAAATATCCTGAAAAATGATATATGATAATTTATGAGCGATTTTTCACTGGCTTACAACATTGTCGCATCACCATTTTTTGACGTGAAAACGAACTCAACTCAAATTTACGTCAATTGTTTGCTTATCACTGCTCTTATAATGTTAGAATTTTATGATTTTTTAAAATGTTATTTTTCTTAATTTTTCAAAAAACTAAAATACATCAATTCTCGATAAGTAGTTAAAAAGCACCGTCGATTTTGCGGAGTCTTACAAGAATGTCGCACTTGCTTAAAAACAACGTTTTAGTCGAATTTTTGGTTTGAACGTTACGAAATATCCTCGACGTTGTGTTACGCTTACATGTACGAACATCGCGCGTAACGTGTTAGCAACGCTCAATGCTCTTCAACTTTGTACTTGTTTGGTTTCATAACTATTTCGATCATAGCGTCACTGATGAGTCTTATGTAGACTAAACGCGCGTCTGGCGTATTAAATTATATTCCTAGTACCGTTGATAACTATTTAGCAATACAACTGTTTCTATGGCCTTTAAAAATTTATGTTTGTGCATAATTAAGGATTTTATGCACCTGATATACGTACTTTTACTCGTGGAGCGATGAAATATTTGTTAACCTTTGACCAAAATTTTACAAAATTGTCGATTGTGGTAGGTGTGAAAATATGTTGATCTTCTTGTGCAAAGGCATAAATTCTACAGTAAAAAAAAAACACAGAAAAAAATAAAAATTGATTTTTAATGAGTCTGACATAACAACAGAGTAGGTGTGTTTGCATAACAATGTTTACTGACAGGACTAGACGACAGACCTTAAAATTGGATTTTAAAAATGTATAACATAATTTAAAAGAATATTTTGTTTTTTTGAAAATTCCTCCTGACAACCGATCAGACAATATAGTTTTAAGAAGATGTTGTATGATTGCAAATGATACAATTAACTCACCATCCAATCTCATCAATAACAAAACTGATTATACAGAACGAAAGTATCAAGCATAAAGATGCATTCGCAAATGTACATAATGGGTTTTTATAAGTTTATTTCTTTAAACGAGTTTGAACTATACACTGACTTGAGTGTGTTTATAAACATAACAAGTGTATTATTGGATGTGCGATCGATTAATAAGACGCATATATATAATAAGTGCTGCCATATTCCGGAAAGCGATATCTTCTTAAAGTGTGTGGATCAGATTATAAATCTTGAGGCGTGTAATATGTATATGCACATACAGCTACATCATGTACATTGAAATCAGGTAGGTGCAAGGCAATTACAGTTTATACATAAATATTTTCAACATAATCAACATCTGTTAGTGAAGTGTAAGATACACATTTTCGTCAAAAATAGGTTTCTCTGTCATGTAATTACTGATCACGTGTAATTGGTACATGTTACTGGGAAATGGCATTTTAAAATGTCATTACAGTTACATTTAATATCTTATAGCGTGTTATCATTTTGTAGACTTTGATAACATTTTAGCAATCATTCGATCAATCCATGTCTAAAAATCAGTAGATTCGCAACGTGGAGGGTATGGAAAATGAAATACTTAATTTCATTATAATCTTCATCTTAACATGTTTATTGTTCTGGCATATGTTTTGTATGTTGTAAATGTATATAGCATTATTCATTAAGTTATCTATATAGGTTGAGTCGTAATAATGACAGATAGCCTCCTATTAACAAATAATGTACATGTTATGATGATATGTATGTAACAGGAAAACACGCACTTCAATTGAACGGAGTCAGAGACGGATTAAGAAGAGAGGGCCAAAGTGATCACAACATCTCCCCTTTTTGTGAAAAACTTGGTTGATTATTTAGGGAATCACTGCAGCATGACTTGAGCGGTTTCCCTTTTTGGCCCCCAACCGTTCCCCCCAAATCTTTTAAAGATTTCTCGATCCACCACTGGTAGGATCAATTAACCATGGATAACATAGAACATGCGTATAATGATCTATAATAAGTCTGTTACAGTACTTTACCCTCAAATATCCATAGATTATTTCGCACAAGAATCGGTATGGTCACATTTCTTGAAAAAGAAATTTTGGTATCCAATTATTTCAAAATGTTTTTCTTTTTTACATTTCTTACATTTTTTACAAGACTTGATTAATGCAACTAGAGCATTTGCATTAATAAAGTATTTGCTGGCGTATCCGTATCGACGTATCGTATAACACGTATATGAGGAAAGGATAAATAAAGTCAAGTTGGTCCCGATGAAAATATTATATAATGCATTTTATTTTAATTGAGATCGGGGTAAAATCATTATTGTAAACAAATCTGTTCGATACGTATACGTCGATCCGTGCACGTATCCTGATATGTGAATAATGCAAATTCTCTATTAGAGCATTATTAAATATTTTTATCGGGAATAACTTGACTTAATTTATCCTTTCTTCGTATACGTGTTATACGATACGTTGATACGGATACGCCAGCAAATACTTGATTAATGCAAATGCTCTAATGCGGGGTTAAATCATTATTGTACACAAATCTGTCCGATACGTTTACGTCGATCCGTGCACGTATCCAGATACGTGAATAATGCAAATGCTCGTCTAGAGTTCGGTCATTTAAAAACGTATCAACCGTATCGTATATGTTGACGTATCCGCATCTGCAGATTTATCAAAAAAACAGTATGTTATTCCGAGCTTAAGAACACTTTGCGTTCGAAACAATCAAAAATTCACTTTCAAAATTTGCAATAGTGGTGTTTTGTAAAAATAATAATAAGGGGGTCTATCAACTACTTTTACATGCCATTAAAAATGAGCCAATGTAGGGCAGGTAAACGAATATCGTACACAATCCTTTAATAATCTAGTTAAAAAATATTTCAAGATCTTACATGAATAAACACACACAAAAAATAAAATGTACTTCTTATAAACATGTAAGGAACTTTGAATATTGTTCATTTGCGATGTCATCATAAGAGGTAATAGAAACACGAGATGTCTTCAGATGTCATATAAATACATGTACATTTAATAAAGCAGTACTGAGTATCACTCTATTTGTCAAATAACAATTTGGTTCTACGTGAGCACAAGTTAGCACACAAATAAACGATTTTAACATATTTACTCCTATCATGCCTGTAAACTGTTCCAACTATCCGGAATATCTTTAAAAGTCGGATTAATGTTCCAGGAAACTCAATATTTCCTAATTGTTTTGTTAATTTTTGCATTAGAAATTAATCAGTTGCTCATTTGCATTATTGAAAGTACATAAAATTAAAGCTCGAGATCACATACTGTTTTTTTTATAAATGTGCAGATGCGGATACGTCAACGTATACGATACGGTTGATACGTCTTTAAATGACCGACCTCTATTGATAAACCTGAAAATCATAAACGACATTTTCTTAAATCAAAATATATAAATAGAGGTATTGATTTTATTAATTTGTCTAGCATATTCAATGACTCTTCTGTCTATCGCTTTTAAAATACCTCCATATAGCAAATTAACCTGACGATATCGGGATATGGGTATTTAGTCGGATCTTAACACGTACGTGTGATTTGTTTGAAACCGGTTTCAACGAAGAAATGTCGAAATGTTCAGAACTTAATTAAATCTGTTTTTTGGGTAAGATGGTGCAAGCATACGATTTTTATTGCGTCTTACACTTTGAGAAGCGAATAATCTTTAGCTACTTTATTTAAATATTGTGTAAAAACGTTAATTATGAGCTATGAAAGTCAAGTGGCTCAAGCATTTTACTGAGGAAGTTTTAAAAAAATGCAAAGAAATATTTTAACAGTTGGTTAGATTTCATTAGTCTTTACTATCTATAGATTAACAACTTTTGGTTATATTTATAATTTAGAATCATCATTGAAGGTGGAGCGCGATTGCACAGTTAATTACTTATATTTATGTGCCATTTGTATGCAAGAGTGACATTCCGTTGTATTATGTGCCAATTCGAAAAAGTTATGCGAGTATTGTCTCCCTTTAACAGGTTCATTATTTTATAATTAAGTTTAGGTTTCTGATATAAATTTGAATAGTTACAAAATGTATCAATTCAATATATTTCAGTTTTTGTTATTGGTGTATCAAAAACATTGATGTACGAATATAATTTCATAAATTTGAAACGTTTACAATGATTACATACCAATATAAAGAACCGTTCATCATTTTTGAAAAAGACTATGATTGAAATTCGTATTATTTATCTTCCCTTTATGATCGATTGATTAGGTAATGAACCAAAGTTCTCTAAAGGTAATCACAGAGAGGGACTAGCAAGCAATTTTTAATTATAGCTTATTTAACGTTAAAACAACTTTCCACTATAAACAAATGTTATTTTATACAAATATAAGGACCTTGTTAGCTAAATCTACAAATTTTATTAGATATTATGAATTTTTATTACAATAGATTAATATGCTACTCCATATTATTATTTTGATAATAAAGAACAATCCATTATTTCGTATTCTTATAAAAAAAAATACGAGCAGAAATTTGATTTTTAATTATACGTCAATTACAGCAGACGTCAATATAGAAAATAATGTTCCTTCCACTTAAGACATATAGTTTTAGATATGTTCCCTATGGTTATGTTATTACAGGAGACTTCGACATCGTCGAAGACCGTGAGGTCATAACTTTTCTAAAGAAAGGACCGAAATACCCGTCCTCCATCTATTAATAATAGATTGGAAACAGTGTCATTAAAGACGCTCTGTCTGCCTACTCTAAAAATTGTTGCAAACGTGAAAAATCTGATAAAAAATCTTTAGATAGTTATTTGAATAAAATTATGAATACTGTTAATATTCAAATATCTCATTTAGTAAACAATTCTGAAATTAATAATAGGAACCATAATATTCCCATTTCTAGAATAAAAAATAAACTCAAGGTACTCGCAGAGCGGTTTGTGTTCGTACCGGCAGAAGAGGCAGCCGATAATGTTGTGGTGGTGTGACGCATATACCACACGGAAGTTCTTCAAAACTAAATTAGCAATTCCTCTACATTCAGGTCCGTGCGCACCACAGAGAGTCAAATCGTTAACAAGCATACCACTGCCACTACCCAGCTTAAAGCATCTTCCGAACATTTGAAAGTCCCTACCATGTACTGGTTACCGAAATTACACAACAAACATTTAAATTCCGTTTCATCTCCGCTTCGAGTAAGTGTTCTACTATCTATCAGTGCTTCTAACTACCTCTCTTACTACTATCAAAGAACTGGTTATTAACTTTTGTAATAAAGCTTATGAAAATAATGGTATTAATTATTTCTGGAGTGTTAAAAATTCTTTAGAGGTTTTAGATAAAATACATGCTTTTGGTGGTCCTTATAATTCTGTTGACAGTTATGATTTTTCTACTCTGTACACTACACTTCCACACCATTTATAAAGAAAAAGTTTTTGTATTTGATAAAATGGTCTTTCGAAAAATCTCATTGTAATTTGATTTGCTGTAACTCGTTTAAAGCCTTTTTCTTTAACGATACACTTACTGGAAATGTGAGGATATGATTGAAGCTTTAAGTTTTCTGCTAGATAACATTTATGTACGTTTCGGCGATATAGTGTATCGTCAGGTAGTAGGTATTCCTATGGGCACTAACTGTGCCCCTTTAATAGCAGATTCATTTCTATATTGCTATGAATCTCAGTTTATGACCAAACTCAGTAAAGACCCATCATTGTTATATTTGGTTGATACATTCAAAAATACCTACCGTTATCTGGATGATATTTTTTCGTTGAATAATCCAGAGTTGTCTAAATATACTTCCGAAATTTACCCAAAAGAACTTACTTTAACTAAATCTAACATAAACAGCAGCAGTTGTCCTTTTCTAGATTTAGACATTGCAATTTTAAAACGGGAAACTACATACTAACATTTACGACAAAAGAGACGATTTTTCATTTCCTATTGTTAATTTTCCTTTTTTAGACGGCGATGTGCCGTTGTCTCCATCATACGGTGTTTATATATCCCAACTCGTTCGGTATGCCCGTGTGTGTTCTGATGTCATAGATTTTAACGAACGTAATCAATGCATCACTGGGAAATTATTGTGTCAGGGATTTCGATACCATAAATTACTTAAAACTTTTACTAAATTCTTCCATAGATACAAAGATTTGATTAGTAATGTTGGCTGTACCTGTAGAAAACTTATTAAAAATGGTATTTTACGGTAATATTGTACTTAAAGCGAGGAAATCACTATGGGATCCGTGTAAACTCGTCGAACCTTCAAACTGTTAAACAAACTTATAAGTAAGGGTTATCGTACCAATATTATTATTAGATCTCTGAATATAGTTTACATTGGCACTATTATCGATTTTGTCACTAGCAAATTAAAACATAATTAAATTGTATCTTCTTTTGAGGCGGGATATATAGAGAAACAAACACGTTAATTTTTATCTCTGTAGAAGTCGCTCCTTACTATCCTACTACCTGATGATACATTTATTTTTTGGCATTGCACAAGTCATGTCTTCTCTGACTGTTCATGACGTTAAAATACTAAATCCCTGGGATGTGCTTTAGTTGATTTAAGTCTCTGATGCATGATTTTTTTTTATTATTAATTAATTTTGGCTTTTAACTAGCTGTCAGTAACTGCGAGTACTCTCAAGTCGTATTTTCTTGTTAATTCGACCTGTTGATACTGTTTATAATGCTTTTTTGTTATTTTATATTGATATGGATCGTGTCTATATACATTATTTGGAATATCTTCTAATTTTCACTTCACATGTGTATGAACTTTAAGATTATTCTCCTTAAATCTGTACAGGGAAGTTTTAGCTAGCTCTAATTGTATAGTTTTATTGTTGATATTCACCCCAATTTGTATCTAGTGTTAAATTATGTATTTATGACAGAACTTTCTTGGTATTCCTAATAATTGGAAGAATTTTATATACATAAGTATAAAAAAGATGATGTGGTATGATTGCCAATGAGACAACTATCCACAAAAGACCAAAATGACACAGACATTAACAACTATAGGTCACCGTACGGCCTTTAACAATGAGCAAAGCCCATACCGCATAGTCAGCTATACAAGGCCCCGATAAGACAATGTAAAACAATTCAAACGAGAAAACTAACGGCCTCCTTTATATAAAAAAAAATGATGTAACACATAAACAAACGACAACCACTGAATTACAGGCTCCTGACTTGGGACAGGCACATACATAAATAATGTGGCGGGGTTAAACATGTTAGCGGGACCCCAACCCTCCCCCTAACCTGGGACAGTGGTATAACAGTACAACATAAGAACGAACTATAAAAATCAGTTGAAAAAGGCTTAACTCATCAGATGGATAAAAATACAAGTGGACGTGGTAGTATACCTAAAACGACAAAATTATTTTTCATTTACCTGTATTATTAAAACCTTTTTTTTTCAAAAGTAATTATTTCGAAGGGTTAAATATTTCGCAGTGGTGTCTTGTCATGGCTTTGTTTGGACTTGTTTGTTTGCTTTTTGGCCTTGAATGTTTGTCCCTAATATTTTATTAACTGTGCATTTTCATTCAGATATCGCAGATCAAATTTGTTCGTTCATAGTGTGCTAATTTACGTTTTTTTATTGAGTTAAGCCTGCCAATTGATATTTTATCGTGTGTTTTTCTATGTTGTGATGTAATGCTATTGTTTCAGAAAAAGGGAGAAGGTTTGGTACCATTAAAACGTTTAATCCCGCTGCAAATGTTTGAACCTGTCCTAAGTCAGGAATCTGATGTACAGTAGTTGTCGTTTGTTTATGTATTTTATACGTGTTTCTCGTTTCTCGTTTTTTATATAGATTAGACCGTTGGTTTCCCCGTTTGAATGGTTTTACAATTGTAATTTTGGGGCCATTTATAGCTTGTTGTTCTGTGTGGTCCAAGTCTCCGTGTTGAAGGCCGTACATTGACCTAATATGATTTATTTGGATGGAGAGTTGTCTCATTAGCACTCACACCACATCTTCCTATGTCTATGTATGGTTAATGTGTTATACCACTATACGCCTTATTCTAAGTGTAAGAGGGGCAAAACTCCCATTTAATGTCTATTATGCACCCTTTCAACTCAAATTTAAAAGATACGATTTGTCGCAAATAACATTTCGATGGAAAATAAATGTTGTCGTTATCTTGTACGATGTTTTGAAATAAGTGAGAATAGGCCAAAACCAAAATTCAGAATATGACCTTGACTTTTGACCTTGATCTAATTTTCTTTTTCTTTTTTTGGACCAAAAAAAAACAAATCCCAAAACACTAGGTCTGTCGTTTATGATTTACCAGTTACAAATGCAAATCACTTATATCAAATGCATAAAAGAACATAATTCTGATATGGAGTCTCCGGGTAGCTTCGGTTTAATTGATTATCCTAATAATGAAGATATAACGAGCAATTTTGTGAAAGGAAATGAATGATTAAAAATTAGTTCCTAGAATTAAGTCGCATCTTATGGCGTGTGGATTTCTCAGCTTGTATTGCTTACTATGGTATGTTCTTAAGGGCTTGTGTAGTGACCATAACCTTCCATTGGCACAGAAACACGTCGACAGGTACAAGGATTATAATTTAATACGCCAGACGCGCGTTTCGTCTACATAAGACTCATCTGTGACGCTCCGATCAAAATAGTTGTAAAGCCAAACAATTACAAAGTTGAAGAGTATTGACGACCCAAAATTCAAAAAATATGTGCCAAATACGGCTAAGGATATCTATTCCTGGAATAAGAAAATCCTTAGAAAAATTCAAAGTTTTGTAAACAGGAAATTTGTAAAAAAGAAAATGATCATATAATTGATATTCATGTCAACACCGAAGTGCTGACTACTGGGCTGGTGATACCCTGACACAGATGTTTGAAAACATTCGTCCATTCGTGTGTCCGTCAATACATCAGTCTTATTACACACTGTATCTTAATTTTTCTTATGAACTGCAAATTAGAGGTTCTTGAAGTTTTGTTCCAAGCTTCATAATGGTTATATTTTCAGACATCTTTATTGCTAATAAAATTCCTGTTTGCTTTGTGTAAAAGAATACAACAACGAAAATTCGTTATGTTTATAATCCAGTATTTCAGGAAGTTATCACAAATTTCGCAATATACATTTGATATACATAAAAACACAAGTATGAAATTGAAAATATTAATAAGCAAAATAACCAAACAACAATGAAACATTGAAATACGAGGAATATATACCACTACCACTTAAAAGTTTTGTATTTGTGAATCACATATCTGTCATATGGTATAAACATTAATTTGTTTACACGAAATATGTGTACTATAGCAAAACATTGAGACACATAAACAGATCTGACTCTTTTAAATGCAACGGTGTTGCATTTTCGTCAGCAAGTACAACTTAGGTTCTCTTTACATTTGGTACCAAGTTTAATTTTGATAGACTGTGTTTTAGTGGTTGTCGTTGGTTCATATTTGTTATATTTGATTTTGGCAAATTGTTTTGTTTTAAAATAGACCGTTAGGTTTTTCAATTGAAATGTTTCCTTTTTTTCTTGTCGGGGCCTTTAGTAGTCGACTTTAAGGTATAGGTGTTTCTGTTGCTGTCCCCCTATTTTTGACATTTGTAACTAGTATGTCTTTGTTTTGTTCACATATCGTTTTCAATATAATGGAATTGTTAGTGAGAGGTTTAGCTTGCTATACAATCAGTTTTAATTCACCATTTTCTACAGAAGAAAATGTCTGTACCAAGTCAGGAATATGACAGTTGTTATCCATTCGTTTGATGTGTTTGGGCTTTTGATTTGTCCATTTGCTTAGGGAATCACCGTTAAGAATTGTCCTCAGAATTCGATATTTTACTTTTTTTATAGTTGAAGGCTTTCCTGTTTTAATTTATGATTCGACATTGTTTGATATATGTGTATTCTTTTACTTGGACGTATTTAAAAGCAGGAACGTAGTACACATTATGTTTATTCACACAACGTCCTGTTGATTATAGTTGGTTTGAGGATGCTCGCCTCTCTGTTTCAAGATAACAGACCTCTTTAAAAATAATAGTATATATATATAAATAAACTTAAAATAGTTATCAAAGATACCTGGATTATAATTTAGAACGTCAAACTCGCGTTTTGTCTACATCAGACTCATCAGTGACGCTCATATCAAATATTTATAAAGCCAAACAAGTACAAAGTTGAAGAGCATTTAGGATAAGAAGAAAAAACTAATTGAAAATTTGTCAGGAAGAGAGGCGAAAGATACAAGAGAGTCATTCAAAGTCGAAAATAATCTGACAACGCAATGGTTATAAAAAAGACAAACAGACAAACAAGTAAACAGGCAAACACATATTATAGTTAAAAAAAACACCATATAAAACAAAAGACTGGGCAACTTGACACCCCCCCCCCCCAAAAAAAAAAAGAACACATGGGGTGATCTCTGATGCTTCGGAGGAGAAATGATTTCTCTGAGTTGTCATACATCTACCAGAGACACTTTTCGTTCAAAAACTATGGAAAAAAACAAGAGTTTTAGAAGAAATTCATATTGGCATATAGTTATTAAATTCTTTGTCATTTTGGTCTCTTGTAAAGAATTGTCTCATTATTACTTATGCCCCTTCTTCTTTTTATGATTTAAACTATTATTAAATTCTGAACAGAAAAGTAGGAGTTACAGGGCAAAACGTGTCTTTGCACTACATTAATAAAACTAGAGATTCCGAATATCTGACAACAAATAAGTCCAATCTACCAAATTAAAACAAAAACATAAGTTAATACAACATATTTAGTGTACGAACTTGTTGTTTTCTATTTCAGTAACGCCTTTGAACTGTTTCCACATCAAATGTTTTGCTTGCAAATGCGTCGACTGCAAAGTCCAGATGAATATAGAAAGCTGTGAACGATCTTGAATTTGATAACTGGGAAACTTACAAATGACAACATTCGTCAAAACTCGGCCGATTCCGAACCTCTAATCTAAGAGTATAGATGGTAAGAAGCGTAGTAACCCGATGTTTTCAGATTGAAATGATAAGTCACAGAGAAATATAAAGTAAAAGATAATTCTTTGTTTATTTGAGATACAGAATTTTGGAATAACGTATATTTTAACAATAACCCGGGTTCGTTTTCAAGAAGAGAGATATTACCGATAACGATCAGTGTTCAACGTGAAACACCATGGATGATAATAATAAATAGGAGCACGTTTCTGTAAGATTTTATCAGAGGATAGAAACCAGTCAAAGAGTAAATGAATCAGGACATGCTACTGAAGACTTAGACATGTTAGATCAAACTAGCGACTCGACAGCAAACAACTGCCAACAGATGATTGCTAGCCAGATAGACTTACATCAAACTAGCGATTCGCCAGCAAACACCTGTCAAGAGACTATTGCTAGCCGGATAGACTTCGGAGTTGAACATACTCAGTTGGGTAAATGTTTGATTGACGAAACACAGGCGGAAGATTCTGTAAACAAGTCACATGTCAAAGTCTTTGAGTATAATATAAATAATATATCTGAAACTAAAATATCTACCGAAAATGAAAATCACAAAGAAAACACTTCAGAATCAAATGATGCCACAAGTATGGAGAATCAGTCAAATGACAACGAATTGTGTCAGCAAACCGTAACATATGTAAAATCTGAAATGGAAGACAATATTGAAAAAATAAAATTTCAAACGGTAAACTGTATTGAAAATGAAAAATCTCAAATGGAAGACAATATTGAAAAAGAAAAAAATCAAATTGTAAACAATACTGAAACAGAAAAATCTCAAATGGAAGATAATATTGATATAGAAAAATCTCAAATGGAAGATAGTGTTGAAACACAAAAATCTCAAATGCAAGATAATATTGAAACAGAAAAATCTCTAATTGAAGATAATATTTACACAGAATGTTCAAAGTTAGAATATCACATGGATATGCAAAGACCCCCGTCTCACATTACTGTTGCTAACTGGTCAAGGAAAAACACACCTACAAAAAAAACCAAATCATCCGATTCAGTAATACGTGAAGAAGTAAATGCATTAAGTAGACAGGATTCAAAGAAGAAACTGGTAAACAATTCGGACATTGATAATATCACTGAAAAGGTCACTGGGATAGGAAACACTAAATTGTGCATGAATAATGAATCAACTACGGATTCACTGAACACGAAAGACGAAAATGAATATCGGCTTGCAACAAACAACGATGAAGGTATAAAATCTAAAAAAGGCGATCGATTGTCTGAGGGCTTTACTGATGATGATACGGATTCGAATGCGTTAAACAAATCTTCACAATCGATAAAACATGAAGAGACTGTTAGAAGTTGTATGGATTGTATTAAACCAGTACAAGTTGAAACCTGGAAGGAAATCAACCAAGGCGACCACATTATTCTGTCAAGGAGTTTTTATGATCATCATGCAATTGTAATCAGAGTTATTGAACCAAAGAATGAGAACAGTGATCAGATTGATTTAGATCTAGTTCATCAGACAAACAGTACGATGGGTGCCATTTGGGACAAAATTCATCCCCTAGGATCACTAGCCAAATTACAACGTAAAACTGAAACTGTCGATTTGAAAAGAGACATAGTGATGATTTGTAAATATTGGGGAAGCATAAAGCTGAGTTCTCCAGAAGAAGTAGTGAAACGGGCAATTGGGGCTTTACAAGCAGGCCCAGGGGAATTTCGGTACGGTATTATTGATAATAATTGCGAACATTTTGCATCTTGGTGCGTTACTGGAACAAGACTCAGCGTTCAAATACGAAAAGTAACGATTGTTCTTAAAATATTTTTTAAGTTAAAGAAAGGATTCCGTGGTTTAAGCGACGAACTGTTAAGAAACCAGGTAGAATATGATCATGGCATGCTTTGCGAAAGGTGCTTCGAGAGAAATAAGAAAATGCTGAGTGTACCTAAATTAAAAGTTCTAAAAAAAGACCAGATACAAAAAGGGGACATAATTTTGTATAGCTATTTCAAACTTCTACACTGTTCAGTTGTCCTTGATGTCCTCAAGCGTAAAGACAAATATATTAAGTGTGAGATTGCGCATTACGCATTTAAGGGACCATTCACACAGAAAAAGATACAAAGTGATATTCTGAAAATTCCATTTAATGGATCAGTTTCAATATTTGATTACTCGCAATCGAGTGAATTTAAAACCTATGATCCGGAGGAAGTAGTTCGTCGAGCAAGGGAACGATTAGGAGAGCAAATGTTTTCGTATTTTTCTAATGACTCAAGCCACTTCGCCCGCTGGTGTAAATTAAAATTGAACTGATTGAAACTAATGAAAGATATACAAACACATTAGCTGGACAGAACTAACCGTTTGCCGATTGAGTATAAGTAACTAAGATTCAGTCGAACTATCTTAAAGTCATATGAATTAAGTGACTAAGTAATGGTAAAACGTATAATTCTATATATACATTTTCCATTTAGAGCCCAATTTAAAAAAAAATTATATATATATATATATATATATGTATCTCATTTTAACTCATATCCATTGTATCAGTTTGTTTTTTAAGTTAAAGTATTTTTTTTTCAGAAATTGTGAAGTTTCTACTCGCCAGGGGTACGGTTGTGTCACTTGTATTATCTTTCACTTGTTAACTGTTACAATATTGTCCATTAAGTTTGGAAGGAAAAGTCAAAATCAAGATATCTATAGAAATGCAAAAAAAAAAACATGTTGTCTAAGAGGACATTTTTTAAGACTTTTAAAAGGTTTATTTCTATTCATTTCTAAATTTCCAGATGGAATACTGGAGGTCTAATTCGAATATAACGACTAACACTAAATAAAGAGTTATTACAAAATATCGACTATTTATTTATACCAGTTCCTACACGAATCACTAGACATGTAATACAAAAATATAAGACTATTTCTAAAGAATGCATTCAAAGAAATGACATGGCTAGATGAATTGTACAATTCGAGTATCATTTCACTTATTTATAGAGATTAAAGTCATATGAAACCTCAAATTAAAAAAAATTATGCATATGTTTTTTAAAACTAAATGGATAGTTTTCATTATACAACTTATGTACATATACTTTTTTCTGAGGAAAATTCCTTAATTTGTCCACATTTAGAAGAAGTTTACATATTTTTAATTGCTTACTGCCAGGAAGCAATTCGCCGACATATTTTCCGTATGCATAGTGACCTAAGCGTGACCCTCCTCGTAAAAATCCGGTTATAGCAATACGCATGAATCTGTCATTAAAATAAACAATTACCTGATTGTATATGTTACACACGTGCTAAATACCCATGCTTTTTGTTGATTATTTACTATAAGGTGACAATCGGTAAACTTCGGCTTCAAAACACGGCATTTAATGAGTAGCCATATTTGTTATATCATAACAGACAGATAGAAAAAAAAATGACGATTATACGATATATTTGCGTAAAAAATGATAAAATCGTGCACAGAGGACTAAGTTTATGATATATACATGCATTGGTTCAAGAATTGGATGAACATTATTTTTCACCAGTCACTCGTTTCTTATGACTTTAAGCAAATAGCAATTACAACTTGTTGAAACGCTACATTTACATATTGGGTTTAAATATATGGAAGTAAACAAATTAGACGGGTTCTTTGATGGACATATATCAGAATGCAAAATGCAACAAATTCCTATAATTAGATAAGGAAAACATTCTGCACACTAAAACAGTTTGAAAATACTAATAAAGATATTACCATCAAACTCTGTCTGTTATGTTCTATATAGAGAGCTGAAAGGGGCAAAAGCTGTCAAATTCGTGTTCATTTATTGAACTCAAATTCTCATTATTGATTTATAGCATACAGGTACTAAAACGTACATACCAATTACAAGAAGTTTTGATAAATTTATCAACAATGCACAAACTCGATTATATATATAAAATTTCGTGTGTATTTAAGACTGAACGCCATCTACTTAAACATCGAAATGAACTCCGAAGACTGCTGACGGTTTCAAAACGCAATATAAACATAAACATAACTAAACATAGAAAGCGACCTCTTGCAATTGCACTTTTCTAGGTGTGTTTGATTTCCTAACAAGTCACTCCAGTCAACGAAATGGTTCTCCTTTGTTTCATTTTCAATGTTTACATTATTTTGCATTATTATTAGCTGAATACTACTTATACATGCGTAAACAATATCTAGCTAATGGGTTAAATTAAAGGTCACCTGAATACGGATTCAATAAGATTGGATTATTCATTTGCAAGTGAATAATTCATCAAGGATGTTACTTGGCTTATTTTGGCTAAAATGAACTAAGCTGACAGTGAAAGCAAATTATTATTTCATTATTTCACTTTCATTTAAGAATTTAATGCTTCTTCTTGTAAATTTATTTGTGTGTAATTTTATTGGGTTTATGCCCCTTTAACTTTTTTGCAACTCGGTGAAAACACAAAATCAGAAATATAAGAGTTTTGTTATAAAAATTTTGTACAAGAAATTACACATGCATTCAATATACACGTGTTTGAAAGGTTCTAAGAGGCAACAATTCTAAATAAGTGTTTTTAAAACATAAAACAATAAAAAATATATACAAACTGTATAGAGCAAGATAAACAAAAAGGACCAAAAGTATAAAAAACCTTGCCATTTATCTTTCATTTCTACTGATAAAGTATATGTAATAAATAAATAAACTTTCTAAATAAGGAAGATATATTCCGAATCTTTCATAAACTCTAACAAAACATGTAATTTATATAAATGCACATGACTCAACTTTCGACCGGGTTTTTTTTACTAACTGCAATACTTCCGTTACCCAGAACCAAAAAAGAAATATTTGTCGTCGCATAAACCACAGGAAATATATTTATGAATTGCACTTTCAGTTTCCTTGAAATGTAGCACTTTACAAAACTACGGAACACGGACAGATTTAAAAAAAAACAGTTGATGAGAGAATAGTGGTTATGTTCAATGAATATATGTAGCTGCAAATGTAAGTAAATGAAACAATACTACTCTATACATTGTACATTGATAAATCACAATTTGAAACATATGATACTTGTACCATTGGCACTCACTTATACTATCATAATTAATTGTTTGAATAAAAATATGCTTAAGTTCACATGTAATCATTTACTATACTATACTAGTCTTATATTACTAAAAGCTATTGTAAATACCGTGCGATATCAACATTATGACAGTTCCTGATTGAACTACTGTGGATTCATTTTTTTTTTCGTTGGGTACCAATTTTCATGGATTTCTAGGGTACTGGTGTACAACGAATTAAAGTGTTCAAAGAAATACAAATTTTCAAAAGGAATGTAATACTATGCAGACTTTGCCAAAACCACGAAATTAAGAATCCACGAATATACAAGTTTTCCTGAATCGATAAAAATTGGTACCCACGAAAATAAATGAATCCACAGTATCACCATGGCTTTGAATTCTCTAAATATATAGAAATTAGAAGTGGTAGGATAACCAATGAGGCAGATCACGGGACTAAGATGGGAGCATTTACTTATCAAAGAAGGCTTTCAACAATGCGCAAAACCCATATCGAAAATAGTTATATCTAAGCATTAATACCAACGGCCTAAATAAGGCTGCAACGAATTAAAAAAAAAGGCAGCCACTGGATAATAAAAGTTGTTTTTTTTTTCTTTTAAATCAAGGCGTCCAATAAATTTCATTGTCATACCTTCTGAAAATTAATAATCAAAACATATCAATGAAAACTTTATTTATTCAACTGTTAATCTGACAGATTCATTCCAAAAGTGTAAGATCATTGATAGTTTCATAATAAATATGAGTGGCACTTACATGAGCAATACAGGGGGTCCACATGTGGAGCAAGATCTGCTTACTTTTTCTAATCCAGCCCTTTTCAACAACTGAATTTTAGATAATGCAATGGTAATTTACCCTTTTAACAGTGTATTCTCATAGTGAGTGTTACATCCCTGCACCATAATATAGGATAGTTACGCCTTCCCAAACATGTTTAAAACCGTCACATTATTTACATGTAACGTACATTTTTTGTTCTTATTGTTCAAGACTTTATATACTCTTTTTTTTACTATATATGATACAGAATAAACTGGGGTTTTTTTTCTTTATGTGATACAGTATAAACTCTTTTTTTTCTATATGTGATACATTATAAACTGTTTTTTTCTATATGTGATACAGTATAAACTCTTTTTTTCTATATGTGATACAGTATACACTCTTTTTTTCTATATGTGATACAGTATAAACTCTTTTTTTTTCTATATGTGATACAGTATAAAAAAAAATTCTATATGTGATACATTATAAACTCTTTTTTTCTATATGTGATACAGAATAAACTTTTTTTTACTATATATGATACAGAATAAACTGGTTTTTTTTCTTTATGTGATACAGAATAAACTCTTTTTTTTTTTATATGTGATGCAGTATAATCTGGTTTTTTCTATATGTGATACAGTATAAATTCTTTTTTTCTATATGTGATACAGTATAAACTCTTTTTTTTTTCTATATGCGATACAGTATAAACTCTTTTTTTATATATGTGATATGGACCCTCATAATATATATACCCTGTGTACCTGTACTATGTCACCCTGTGTGTCTGTACTATTACCCTGTGTGTCTGTACTATTACCCTGTGTATCTGTATTATTACCCGGTGTATCTGTACTATGTCACCCTTGGTGATTTTTAATCTGCATATCAATTGTGAACACTAGTGCATTGTAGTCTGAGACTACTATAACCGATCATGCAGTGTAAATTCTATTGAAAATTGAGGTCAAAATTGAGATAGTTTAAAACGTTTTTATTTACCATATAATACCTCGTGTGTGACCGAAGTTTAAAAAGAATTACCAAATTCATATTAATTTTCAAAACTGTTACATAATCCAAATAATGATATACGTTGCTAAACATGACAGAAATAATGCATATTTCTATGATAGAAACAGACAGAAAACTCACTATTTAATACAGATTAGAAAAGGATACAGATGGGGTTTAAAAATTGAGCAAAATGGACAAGAAAAAATAAAGAATAGAAAAAAGATAATAATGAGGTTCTGAAATAATACAAAATTGAGAATAAAACAAAATAAAGGGAATAGAGTAAAATGGCATAACGCAATAAAGAATACACAAACGAAGACCTCCCCCCCCAAAAAAAAACAAAAACAAAAAACAAAACAAACCCAATCTAGGTCGACCCTCTTATACGAATTGTTGAATTCTTTAACAGCAAACTACTAAGCTATAGGCGTTTAAGGAATGAATCCTCTTTTTCTTAATATTGTTTATATATCACAGTGATAGTAATTTTAAAATTGGGAATTGAAATTGGGAATATGGCAGAGACACAAACAAATCCGACCAAAGAGCAGATAACAACTGAAGGCCATCAATTGCTCTTCATAGCAGCGAGAAAATCCCGCACCGAAGGTGGTCCTCAACTGGTCACTTAATAAAAATGTGTACTAGTTCAGTGAAAATGGAGTCATACTAAACTCCCAATCATAAACTGATCTAAAACTTAAAAAACATCCAAGACAAACAAAGCCTACTAGAGGCTCTTGACTTGTATACATATTGTCCTAGTTTCGATCTTATGAAAATAAGAATAGAAGGGGATAAGAATAGAGGGGTATCATATATAAAACTACTGATATTGTTATAACATTGTAATAATAGCAAGAACACATTATTTTTTTAGACAACTGTTAAAATATTAAAAAATATAAACTCAAAAAAATAAGACACACACACAAATAAAAAAATTAGAAAAAAGGGGTCCATTCCTCAAGCGACTTTGACAAGATATACAAATGTTAAAAGTTTGGAATAACTCTTATACACACCTTTATACCTGCTATCATCACGACACAGTCAAAAGATACTTAATTTCAATTCAATTTAAAACTGTATTGTCATATTAACCAAATTATAGATCATATTATGTACACGATTGCAAAAACAATTGTTTTAATATCGATCTGGCATACAGATCATTTTAGTATCTTCCGTTCCGATGGTCGATAATATTAAAAGCTTAAATTTATATGTCTTAACAAATTAATCGTTATAATCTAGGTGATAAGCGACATAACTTGATAGAATGGAAGGGTAGCTCCGTCACTTAAATGCTTCAAGACAGAATTATGTAAATTAATTATGTAAAAGCAGCATGGATGATATTCGATCTAATATATCTCTTAACTGTATATGTCATTGTATTATATTATTGCTCTCTGGTGTCTATTCCTGTTTTATATTATGTAATGTATGTTATTAATTCTGCCATAGCATGTCTACGTTTTTGCAATAAAGAATCATTCATTCATTCCTTCATTCCTTCATTCATTCATTCATTCATTCAGAATCGATAACAGTGTTCTTGATGATATCCATTCCAATACATATTTCAAATAGTATTAATTTTCTTCATTGTTTCCCCTTAGTTACTCGGGTAGCCGAGTCATGCATGCGTAGAAATAGAAGCAGTCGTTCGATAATGTTGTGTAAAAGAAAAAAAGACTGCAAATTAGAATATCGTTGTTCTGATATGTATTTCTTAACATTCAATTTGTCTTTAAATCCAATATCACAGTGTACAAGCGGACAGTGACACAAAACGGAAGTTGCTGATCTGTCCGACGGCGATCGGGTCGTTGTTTTTCAAAAAAATATAGAATATCAACACAAAGTGTCCCATAATGGATTGTTCAGCAGCTCAAGGTAAGTGAATAACTACAATGATGTATTTTTGACCATTTAAAACTTATTTTATGCTTTTAGCATCAACCGTCTTTTTAAAATAACTCCTGATCATGAAGAGGGGTCAAAATTTTGCGATTTTTCGAGTCATAAATCTTAACAAAACTCCGAAAATTCAAACATTTTCAAAATTTTTAATCGATACATAGTTGAATAATCATATTCCGCATACACACACAAAAGTTTGGTTCATTTTTTTTTATTATATTGTCACAATTGAATCTTTTCTATTCAAAGTGTACTGTCCGCCTCGTTGCCACCGTATGTTTTCATACTGTCCGATTCGTTGGTCATATTCATGATCGATATCTTAAGCAAAAGTAAGATTGAAACATGCAATTTATCCACATTTAAACTTTATTCAACACAGATACTGTCTATGATTATATATGGAAAATATTTATAGATTATATATTCAGCTTGGATCTCGTGTCAATTAAAGGGGGACATTGGTCACTCTTCCAGAACCTTTACTCATGTCTGCTGCTCGTATTCATCGTTTGCGGACCTTGTTGTTAGACTCTCTACCGATATAATATTCTAATAAATGCATGGTGAATTCAGTACACATGTTCCCTATGACATGAATTCTAATTTAATGCAAAATTAGAGTTTTGATCCAATTTTACGGCCTAATGAACATAGAAAACGATAGTGCGAGTGGGGCATCCGTGTACTATGGTCACATTCTTGTTTAAAAGTTATTTTAAAACAACAGTATATGATAGTGAGTGATGCAGCGCACTTAAGAACATCAATTAAATAATGTTTTGCTTATATTTTCAGATATACATGATGAGTACTAGTAATCCTTATAGTTGTACAACATGCTTGTTTTCGTGCAAAATATTTTCCGAAATAATAGACCACAATATAATATACAAAAATAAAATTCAGGAGCGGATCCAGAAATTGTTAAGAGATAAAATAAAAATTAAGAGAGAATTCATACCCAGATGAAAGATTAAAAAAAAAGTAACTAGGGTTCCCAACCCCGGACCCCCGACCGCCTGGATCCGCAACTGCCTAAGCGATTACAAATACATGTATTAAGTAACGTGAATGTATTCATATTAATTTATTTAATCGATGATTTGTACATATAAGAATTGAATAATAACTCATACAGAATAAATGCAAGTTATGATACAAAATTTAACAAGAAAGGCTTCACCGCATACTTCATGTTAAATGTGTGTATATAAGTATTCTTACCTCTACTAAGGCAATAGGAAAACAAACTCATGGACCATTCAAGTACACCGTAACTTTTCAATTGATTCTTTTTGACTTGAATTCCAAGCCATGAGATTTGTTTGATTATTGGTGAAATAAGACGCAAACTGGGTGTAAAAAACTATTGTTTTGATTTTCTGTGTCAAACGTTTATAAATATAAAAAAGAAGATTTGGTGTAATTGCCAATGAGACAACTCTAAACAAGAGAACAAATTAAATGACACAGAAATGAACAACTATAGGTCACCGTACGGCCTTCAACAATGAGCAAAGCCCATACCGCATAGTCAGCTATAAAAGGCCTAGAAATAACTTTTGTTGCATGGTTGTATTTTTCATGAAAAGTTATTACCCCTATTTATGTTTTTAAGTGATAAAAATAACAATGTTCCACATGAATGTATGAATAAATATACCATAAAAATCACCTACGTGCCCCATTTTCCTAAAACAAACTAGAGAAACGTATATTAAATTTTCATGTGCATGCATTAACAATGCTTTTTATATGTAATAATCAGTAACATTTTATAAATGTTGATATTTCCTAGGAAATCGGTCATGAATGTGGATAAATTGCATGTTTCAATCTTACTTTTGCTTAAGATATCGATCATGAATATGACCAACGAATCGGACAGTATGAAAACATACGGTGGCAACGAGGCGGACAGTACACTTTGAATAGAAAAGATTCAATTGTGACAATATAATAAAAAAAAATGAACCAAACTTTTGTGTGTGTATGCGGAATATGATTATTCAACTATGTATCGATTAAAAATTTTGAAAATGTTTGAATTTTCGGAGTTTTGTTAAGATTTATGACTCGAAAAATCGCAAAATTTTGACCCCTCTTCATGATCAGGAGTTATTTTAAAAAGACGGTTGATGCTAAAAGCATAAAATAAGCTTTAAATGGTCAAAAATACATCATTGTAGTTATTCACTTACCTTGAGCTGCTGAACAATCCATTATGGGACACTTTGTGTTGATATTCTATATTTTTTTGAAAAACAACGAGCCGATCGCCGTCGGACAGATCAGCAACTTCCGTTTTGTGTCACTGTCCGCTTGTACACTGTGAATATATCTAAATTAAAATACAAGACAACATGACTACATGTGGCAAACATAAAAATACACACAAAAAAAGTCGTGCACAGTCCAGTTACCAACAGTAGGACAAATAACTAGGAAAAGAAAATAGAAGACGGCACGGTTTTTTTAAAGGGTTAACTTATCCATCGAGTTAAACCACACCGCATATTTATGTGTGTTCAAGGTCAAAGTCCTCTTCTTTATAATAGCATGTGAAATATTGTATGTGAAACCATACGCATACTATGACATTTAAAACCAATGTTAGAATTATTTCAAGACTGGTTACAGGTACAAGAAATATAAGAAACTAGAATAAATAAACTGGACATAAAATAAAACAAGAGTGCACACGCTGAAATGTCTCGCCTTCTTTACTAACCATTGATTTTATGTTGATAGTCTTATATATAAAAAATTTCTACAAGTATCACATAAACTTAATATGGTCCAAGAAAATGGGACAAAGGTTAAACCAAACAAGAAATGCATGTACACCTTACAATCGTTCAAAACACCACCTATTATAGTTAACCTATTGCTTATAGTTTTCTAAGAAATAGACTTAATTAAACCAAGAAAACCAAACATTGACCAATGAACCATGAAACTGATGAGGTCAAGGTCAGTTAAACCATGCCAGACAGTCACATACAACCTACAATCAATCTGTATTACGTATAGTTGACATATGGCCAAATACACTTTTGCAGTATGTAAGAAGCAAACTTATTAACCATGAAAACTCAACATTGACCAAATAACCATGAAAAAGAGGTCAAAGTCAGGTGATACCTTCAAGACAGACATATACACCTTAACATAATTCCCTATATGCCGATCTTTTTGCGACAGAAGTTTTGAGGCTCGATAAAAAATAACGTTATCTACTTAATGATCAATAGAGGTAGAAATGTAAATTTGAAAATGGGTTTTGAAATTAAAAGACGTGAAAATTTAATTGCAACCTAAATAAAAGAACATGAACACAATTGTTAGTATAATTCATTTTATGCTACATGATAATTTCCCGACTTTACTATAGACATGTATTTCTTTTTAAACGTTACAATTCCAAACATTGTTAAAGCTAATACCATCAATATAACCAGTAAAGGACCATGGTTATAAAACCACCATATTATTTCTCCATCCCAACTATGCCAGGTTCCACCGTGATAATGTTTGAAATATTTCCCTTCATACAACGCAGGACTTACAATATGTATTTCATGCTTATTTTTATATAATCCATATTTTGCAGTAAAATATAATGGACCTGCAGATAGCAATACTGTTAGATATGGAATAGGATATCTTGCTTGAGCTGGTATCAAACCAGATATTACTGATTTCATGAATGGATGTCCTTTTGCCGAAACGAGCACTTCCAATGAAAATCCGTATGGTCTAACTTCCATGACCCCGACGCCTTGATAGTTTCTTAAACTAGATAATATCTTTCTTATAGACTGGTTATTACATCCTATATCTAAATCAGAATAAATTCCACCATAATGGTATAATAAAAAATATCTCCCTGCGTCTGTTCGAGAAATTGGAAAATGATAACTGTGAAATGCGTTGTAAAACCATGGATATTGCTCCTTGATAAAAGTGTCCAACATTTTATCAGTCCATAACATATACACAAATTCGTTGTATTTACGTGTTAACGGATATTCAACAGACTGTTCTGTCCAAGAAGCTTGTGCATCTTTCCACTTCTCAGGAACGCTACTTGATTTCCACGTTTGATGAATTATAAGAGGTATACCGTTCACAGTTGTCTCTGAAATTGGATGTACACTGATTTTTTTTGGTACCACGGACATTTGTATATTCCTATTGAATCTCAGAACTATTGTTATTATTAACAGTAGAAGAGTTATAGCTATGAATATAAGTCCTCCAATTAAAATCTTCAGTTTTCTTAATAATTCAGCTATAGTAACTTTGTCCATGGTGTCTGGAAAAAATTAAAAAAAAGTTAACATACATGTATCAAGCATTTAAGGTAGATAGTAAAAAAGAAGAAGATATGGTATGATTGCCAATGAGACACCTCTCCACAAGGGACCAAATGACACAAAAATTAACAATTATAGGTCACAGTACGGCCTTCAACAATGAGCAAAGCCCATACCGCATAGTCAGCTATAAAAGCCTCCAAAATGACAATGTAAAACAATTCAAACGATACAACTAACGGCCTTATTTATGTAAAAAATAAAATAATAATAAAAAAATAAAGCTTTTAAATGTACATAAGCATAGAAACTGGGAAAAGATACGAAAGGGGCTATCAAAAACTCATGATAAGTTGATGATAAAAAGACAATACAATGAAGAAGAAGAAGAAGAAGAAAAGTTGTAAAGGCAAACAAGTTAGCTTTAGACCAAAAGTTGTACAACACTGGCACACCAAGCACCGGTGTTGAACGAACTTAAAGGTCAACGGCTTCAGAAGGTCAAAAGCTCCTGTTCCGTCAATAACTATATCTTTAAACATTGTAAACATATCCGTTTGTTTTTATATTTTGACTTAAAATGTTACAAGTGTTCTTGATTTTCGGTTAATTTTCAGAAGTATAAATAAGGGTATGACTGTGTGTTTCATTCTTGTTTTGTACATTTGTCACTGAGACTGGGAGTTCTCTGTTTGAATTGTCGAAGGCCATACGGTGACTTGAGGCTGTCAACTTCTATGTCATTTTGGTCTCTGGTATTGCAAATTAAACCACATTTTCTTTGTTTACATTTAAACAGAAAATAACCTCTTGCATTGAGACAAATTTTATACTAGCTTTATTACAACAAGTTTAAACTGTATTTTCTGAAAGAGAGCAAAAATAATTGTTTGTATTGTTGTAAATTTTTTGATGCTCTTGAAATTTGTATTCAATTCTATTGGAGACTGGTTAAATACAATAATTATTTACATGATGAATAAGTGCGTGCTTTAAAATAAGAAGTCGTCTGCGAATTCAATTTTATTTAGCCGATATTCAAAAAGACTCAAATTCATTGATATTTCAACAATGTATACAGGAGAATGTATATAAATACTAGTAACACATAGCTGAGAGGGATATAGAGCAGATTTTTATCCCGACAAAACATTGTCAACTGGGGCGAAACCAAGGTTGACAATGTTTTTTTAGGGATGACAATCGACTTTATCGACCTCTCGGCTATGCGTTATTAAAGGAGTGAGTCCTCAAAGGTGTAGGTGGGGTAAGGGTCGATTTTGGCCTCAAATTTCAGGTTCATCTGACGAAAGATTATTGACACTTTTTAAACACTTAAGTGTCTATTTCAGTTGATTCAAATAGTTTGAGTGAAAGAATTAACTCATTAAGTATTAAAAAACGCTCCGATTCAAGCTTAAATATGAAAAATCTATCAAATATGCCATAATATGTCACTTTTCAGATGGTTTTAGTCAAAAATAAAAGTGGCCGCATCCGTGTTCACTCTCAACCTTTATACATGTTATGTATTATCTTCTAATATAACTTTCATTTAAATATTAAGAATGAACACAAATGCGGCCATCTTCATTAAAGACGGAAACCGTCTAAAATGTAACGCAAATGCTAAAATTGTGAAGATTTCAGTAATTTAGCATGACTTAATGATGCTAGTACCCGATATATGTGCATTGTATTGTCAAATACAGCCCATATTTATGTAGCAGACGTATTGTACTTTTCAATTATTAGTTAAAAGGTTACATTTTAACAATTTTGTAAAACAGTTATATTTTGGGACCAAAAAGCGGTCTTACTAGACTACTTACTACTCCTTTAATATACTGAATGTTCAGTGGCGGATCCAGAACTTTTTATAAAGGGGCCCACTTACTGACGTAAAAGGGGTTAGGCTCCAGTCTTGCTTCAGTGATTCCCTGTATAATCAACCAAATTTCCCCCACAAAATGGAGGGCATGGTACCACCAGCCCCCCCCCTTTTTTTCTCCCCAGAATCTGTCTGCTAAGTTTCTAAATATGGGTCATTTTCAAAAAATGTCGAATTTTCAGTACACCCATGCTAAAAGTTTTATTTCTAATGGAAATTTCAGTTGTAATGGTTTAAATGAAAGCTTGTCGGATTTGTGATTCAGAACATTAATAATAAACAAACCTTACATCTATTTTGATAAGATTAAACTGCATTTAAGGCCGATTTTGGGGGTATTTGTGTGCGTACATTGTCAGAAAAACACATTTCAAATGATTTTTTTCCGATTTTCTGATCGCCTTGATATCTGCAAAAGAGACTTTTTAAGAACGTTAATTATAATTCTAACGAAAAATCGTAGCTTCTTTATCATTGTATGTAACAAATTATCTACAAACTAAATTCAATCAGCGTACAGGAGGTTCATGTCTATCCTGTTACCGCTACTTAAATCAGTCGTTAAATTATTCTCCCTATGAATATTGAATCAGTCAGTGTTGATTTCAAAAATGCAAAGTAATCTTTACATTTAAAACGCCTCGTTTCTTGAACGACAGTGTAGAGAAAAGAAATTTCAAGACATTTAGTGAAAAAAATAGAGCGTACTTTTTTCATGTCTATGCTGTTACCGACCATTTTGATTAATTACACTAACAGTATAGTTGTAAAAAGTGCAATAACGTGTTGGAAACCAAATTCACAATAGAAAACCATAATCACTTCACCAAAGGGAGTAGTTATTTCACAACAGCAATAAAAAACGAAGAAATTTGTCTATCCTGTTATGTCTATCCTGTTACTATGGTTGCTATGGTTACAGTAACAGGATAGACAATTATAGACAAACACGTCGTTAATTTTTTTATCTTAACATGTAGGTGGAAAACGAATGAAATATTTCATTGTTTGAACTCATCTTAAGGTTATAACGTCTTAATCTTCCCAATTAAGCATTTGCAGGTGCAATACTGATATCGGTAACAGGATAGACAAAAAGGTAACAGGATAGACTTTTATATAGTGATATATCAGAAACGTACGTTCCTGTTACCAACGAAATAAAGAGAAAAGTAAATTAACTTATGAGGGATTTACTTGATGTTGGGTTTATTCGAAAGGGTGGAAAAAGGCCGAACAATATAAATTGCTATCTTAGACTTGCATTACTGGTGGTAATTTTTACAACCTTTGAAAACCAATTTTTAGAGCCATTTTTTAGTACAACCTAGAAAATTGGCAAATAATCTATTATTTTACAGAATGAATATATATAGAAGTTTATTCTCTTGAAAACCATCTAATTGGTAACGTTTAACAAGCTTAACATTTTATCTAAACCTTTTCTTAATAACCCAAAATTTCTTTTGAAAATGGTAACAGGATAGACAAAATATTGTACCACCGATCAAAAAATGTTTCAAGATATTCTTGTATGACATCATTAAGATTGCATCTTTTAATATGTTGTTCTTAAAGTACTGTTTGTTTTGATTTGCTTATGTAGAGGGTTGTTTGAATAAGTAACTTTTAATAAATTTTTCAATTTCAAAATTCGACATTTTTTGAAAATGACCCATATCAGTTTGACTTTAATCCTAATTTATTGATTGTTCAACACATATGTTGTAAGTATACATACTAAAGTGGAGAATTGAATTGGAGAATGTGTCAAAGAGAAAACAATCTGACAAAAGAGCAAAAAAAAACAGATACATACTACATACATACATACAACAATTCGGAAATTAGTATGGCGTTCATTATCACTGAACTAGTATATATTTGTTTAGGGGCCAGCTGAAGGACGCCTCCGGGTGCGGGAATGTCTCGCTACATTGAAGACCTGTTAGTGACCTTCTGCTGTTGTTTTTTCTATGGTCGGGTTGTTGTCTCTTTGACACATTCCTCACTTCCATTCTCAATTTTATTTTTATTTTACATACTACTAACTGCACTAGCGTCAAAGATTGACCTCAAATGCTCGCCACTTACACTCTTTCGATCCTCAAGTATTTGCACAAAATCCCACTTTTTAAAATCAGATTAGAGAGAGAAAAAATATCCCTTTTTCAATGATACACGTGCCTGTGCTAATAATCCATTGATCAGTATTGATCTGTTGTGGTTATGCTCGAGTTGTTAGGCGTAATAAGATGTATTTAAGGTCACGTTACAGTAAATGGGCTATGTCACAGATTTTGGTAATAAAAATAATAATAATAAAATTTGCATACATGTTTTGGCTCGTTGAATTATTATAACTGAAAATCGAAAAACAATGCATTTATCTTTTTTTAATTTCTGAAATATTACTGATATGGGATTTTATAATTCTCATCAATTCAGTGATCATTCATTACTCCTTAAATTTCGTGGATTTTACAAATTCAACGTATTTAACATGTTACACGTGTACGTTTAGACAGGTTCACACTTTATTGAACATACAATTGCCAAGGACGTCCTTGATATTGTGAAGATATGTTAAAAAGTCTCAAATCGAGTAAAAAAAATGGTAATTTTTAACTGATTCCAGGTAATGCTTGGCACATTAACTGATATGAATCAATAGAGATTCTAATATGGATTAAAATTACTACGTTAAATGGCCGAAATGTTCTTAAGTCCTTACCTTAAAACAACTACACAGGAAATCAACAACAGAATACTTTTAAAAATTAAATCCACCCGGTATATATGTTACGGTCACTTCACATTCATAATGTTTCATTCACGACATTCAGACACTTTGTGGTATTCAATTATGATAGTTATTTTCTAGAACGTTCTGCGACTGGTTTGTATTTTTATTTACAAATCATGAAATAAGGTACGCCGGGTAGAAATATTTCTGTCTTCAGAATTATTTAGAATCGATCAAGAGAATACAAACATTATATTCAATAGTATTCAACAAGGTTAAAAAGTCGAACGTATATTAATTTCAATTGACAATAAAAATAAACATATTTGATGAATTATAAAACATACCTGTCAATGGAATTTCTCTTTAGTCCTGAAATTTACGAAACTAATTTAAAAAAAATGTCCAGGGTCGTGTTTCGTCATTAAAAGTATTGTATTACTATTGGCTTCAATGAACACATTAAATAATATCAACAAGAGCGTTTTAAAATACGTTTCGATCGATTTAAATAATTAACTAAAGGCTCAAAAGAGACGGGTCGCTCAGGTCTTCTTCTGATCCAAAATTTTCAAGGACACTCTCCAACATTCACGGTGGGTAAGGTTGTCCTGCGAGAGAACGTTCTGTGTTGGTGATTCGGTTCTGACGGGTGCTGGTGATCGTTCAAAAAATGTAATCAAAGAAAATTGATTTTTGACGTTTTCTCTCATAAAAAATGGGAGGAAACAGTTGCGATTTTTTTTATAATGTTTTTTATGGGTTCATATGCAAACCATTAAAAAGTTGACCCTCTGAACTGTTTCAGTAAGCCTAACACAAAAATGCTCATTTTCAGAAAATCGAGAACTAAAAAAATAAAACAAAAATGCTCCTGGAGTCCGCTTTCTATACCCAAATCCACACGACAAAATTGTTTTGTGAAAAACCAGTGCAATTTATAAAAATTTTGTGTTTCTCAGTTTATTCATGTCCTGATACTGTGCTGATGGGTCCTGTCATTGTCCTGGTGGGTCCTAATACGGTGCTGGTGATTTGGGATAAAAAAAAAAGTTGGTCATATTTGAAACAAATGTTACAAAATCAATAAAATTAGACAGATATTGTATTCAATTGAATATGTGACTCCTATTTTTACTTTTGTTCTTCTATTTGGCTGTTTAATAAGCGTTAAACACTTTTCAAAATAATCATAACTTACATTACATAAAAGGCCAACATCTTCCGTCCAATATCAGATGAAAATATATCTAATTATAAAATTATAGAATAGTTTTATTTAAGATATTGAATGCCCATGAATTAATGATTCTCTATACATAATATACCAACTAAAACAGTTTTTGAAGGTGCTTAAAGTTAAGCGACATTTATAACGACAATAAAGGTTTGACTGGATTATTTCAGTTAAATATACGAGGTAAGACGATCTATTTTATACTGGTACCTCTAATTTCTTCCTAAGTATATGCACCGTCTCCAATAAATTTCGACTGGATAAAAAAACGACCTAGACTCGCTTTTCAAACGAACTAAAATGGAACAAGATGTGAAAAACTGCAATTCAAAGTATGACCTTCAAAAACGATCAAAAACCATAACGAATACTAGCTATAAAAATGTAAACGATTAAAAAATGACTACCTTCGGCCTGATTTTAACTACAATTTTGAACAAAATACAAATATGACAGAAAGCAACCATCGCAATAACTTGTTTTTTGGCAATCTCGACATGGTTTAACATATAATAAAAGAAGGTGTGGTATGATTGCCAATGAGACAACTCTCCAAAAAAGACAAAATGACACAGAAATTAACAACTATATATAGTTTACCGTACAGCCTTCAACAATGAACAAAGCCAATACCGCTTAGTCATTAAAATGTTCGTTTGCGCTCCACACACCCTTCCCCACCTCCACCCAACCAAACCCTCCTCCTTTCCTCCTTTATTGGTATAGTGGTGTAACAACACAACCATTTATCACATACAATAATAACGTATAGACACAATTTATTGAACAACGAATACTCGCAGCTACTGAAACCTAGTTCAAAGCCGCATTTTCAACTTATAGATAAACCAAGTTCTCTTAGATAAAATCTTAATCCGATCAAAATATTTCGCAAAACTTCCTGTCTATGTGTATTACATTACTAACTTTTTTTAACGTTGGCATCAATATTTCTTTGTTTTCTATTTGTTTTCTAGCAATGTGCAGTTTACTATCCATATCACTATATTGAAAAATCCTAGGATTTATGGATAGTAAACTGCACATTGCTAAATAACAAAGAAGATATACTAACTGAGTCCCTGTGAGAGAGTCTCCATATATCGCAAGGTCCATACAACCAGTTATATACTAATATCTACTGTATTGATCCTGGACCAGACTGATTTTCATTTACTGGTATCTATTTTTATCCCTTTTCAATTCCTTGTTATTTTTTTTAGGCCAAATCAGTTTACTGTTTTGCTGTGTTACTGGAACCCCCCCCCCCCCTTTGCCCCCCCCCCCCCCCTTCTTGGTAGTATGAAGCTACGAGATATTTTAATTTTTGAAATAAAGGCACATTTAACAAAGCAACCGATTTCGGTAGGATTGATCTTAATGTGCATCTCTGAACACCCTCCCCCCCCCCCTTTTTCCGGCAACTTTTTTTTTATGTGAGGATGGGTCTAAAAATGGGCAATTATCTTATCGTTAAGAGACAGTCGAGAACGCAATTTACTTTCAAGGAGTGTTTGAGTTGATTGTTTTTGTTCTAAAAACGCATGAATAATAAAAAAAAGTTTAATATATCTGGCTTTAGATTTGATTTTTTTAATATATATAAAGGTTACATGTTAATATAATAATACTAAGAATTAACAGTATCAAAAATGAAATAAATGAGTGAAGTGAAATACCTTAGTAACGAGTCATTACTAGAGAAGGTGTGTTTGACACACAAAACTTAAAAGCTTCGTGATATTACCAATATTTAAATAAAAGTGTATCTCTTAGTCTAGTATTTTTTTTCCGTTCACTCATTTTTCACTCATTTTCAATTTAAATTCAGGCATATTTTATTTTCATTTTTATTCATGAAATATTATATTTAAATATAGAAAAGTAGGAGACATTGTTTACTCCCTCTCCCTTAATTCTTTATAAAAAAAAATCCTTGACAACAGACTTTATTTTGGAATTATAAAATGCAAAACATGAAAAGTCTTATTTCTGTTTAAAGCTCGGGATTTCGGAATTGATACTTACGGACGCATGATTCTTACGCGCAGACAGAAACAAGTTTCATTTGGTTGAATAAAAAGAAAAGTATCTACAGTATGATCATACAAATTTGTCAGAGAAACAATACAATACTAGTATGCAGGATGCTTAGGTTACACTGAATGTATCATCTAAACTCATCTAAGAAGTGTTCAGGCTCACCTGATTGTTTGTGCCTGGTTCTTACAAAACATGTTTAATCCCGACGCAATTTAGCGCCTAGCCCAAGTCAGGAGCCTCTTGCCTTTGTTAGTCTTGTAATTTTTTTTTATATTGTAGTTCACTTATATGTTATGAAGTTGAGTGTGACGTCCATTTTCATTGAACTAGATTACATTTTGTTTAAGGGCCGGCTGAAGCCCGCCTCTGGATGGGGTATTTTGTTTTCGCTGTGTTGAAGACCCATTGGCGGCCGTCAGCTGTTATCTGCTCTTTCATCAGGTTGTCCCTGACACATTCCCCGTTTTCATTCTCAGTTTTATTAGAAAAAAGTCCTTTGTTCTATATTTATGCTCTCTATTTCTATGCAAAACCTTTTACATTTTGATTTTTTTGTGTCATTGTTGAAGGTCGTACGATGACGTTTGGTTGTTCACACATACTTCCTTTGGTTTCTTATAGAAATTTGTCCATTGAAAAACATACCACATCATCTTTTTTATATATTAGGTATTGTATATGTTATAGATATTTCATATCTTTTGGATAGTTTTGTGGTGTATCGTAAATTATACCATAGCTTTTGTTGAAACCCCCGGCAATAACCTCACGAGACGAAGTCGAGTTAAACATATTTTACACCATTTATTTGATCATGCAAAAGGATCGTAATCCCGAAAATAGTAAACATATTTTCTTCTTTTCTTAAAAGGGGACAAGAGCATTAACAGGTCAATAAATAAGATTACAGTAAATTTAAAATACTGATAACCGATAATAGCATTTTAAATCATCTTAAATAAGAAAACAGAAAACAGTAAAACCAAAAAATAGAGGTATTTTTTTGCATTCCAATATTTCATTATACATGTATAACATTAGGCGTCGGTCCGACGTTCGTAAACTCTTCATATCTACCTGAAAACCAGTATCCATGATTAAAGGGAAACTCCGTTAGTTTTCCATTGCTGAAGCATATATTAAAAAGATCTTTACATGTCATTTTTCATATCAAATGTATTATCAGACCTTTTTATGCTCGATTTGAGATCTTAAGTTTATTGTTCAACAAGGCTGTGGTCAAACAAATTTTATGAGTAGTTTTAATACCGAGGGTGTGTCTTGTTTTGTTAGTTCTCATTGGTTTAAAGTTTTAAGACCCTTCATTTTTGGCCATTGGAAAACTTCCCGCCAAAGTGTTTCAAATAGCACTTTGTCTTCAAACGAACAAGATGGACACAATTTACAGAAGCAAAAGATTTACGATGTAAACTTTGAAACTGTTCGTCGGAAGCCACAAAAACCCAAGGTAAATATTCCGAACCCCTTGATATGCTTCCATATTATTTTCATTATACGGATCATTCAGAACACCGCTTTTAAAATCTTTTCTCAAAAATTTTGGATATGAAAACAGAAGACCATCTGAAGAAATTTGAGAAGCTGTCTCGTGTTCATTTATCGTTCTAAATATGCATGAAATATTTGCCACTGGTTGTTAAGCAACCAACAATAAACTAGACTGGTTTGATGCAGTCATGATTTGTCAACTTTGCAATAGCAAATATATTGATGTTTGTAAAATCAACACCAACTGAAAAGGAATATTCATTAATATAGATAGCATATGTTTTGCTCAACTATCGATAGCAAAGTTTTGAAAATTCTTATTTTTATTTTTTTCGTATTTTACTGATAGATGGACTTATATATATATTTTTTATAGTTAACATGAAGATGCAGCCTGGGGTTGAAGTGTATATATGATATTGTACTGGTATACCACTGTCCCAGGTTAAGGGGTGAATCCCGCTAACATGTTTAACCCCGCCACATTATTTATGGATGTGCTTGTCCCAAGTCAGGAGCCTGTAATTCAGTGGTTGTCGTTTGTTTATGTGTTGCATATTTGTTCTTCGTTCATTTTTTTTTTACATAAATAAGGCCGTTAGTTTTCTCGTTTGAAATGTTTTACATTGTCTTATCGGGGCCTTTTATAGCTGACTATGCGATATGGGCTTTGTTCATTGTTGAAGGCCGTACGGTGACCTATAGTTGTTAATGTCTGTGTCATTTTGGTCTTTTTTGGATAGTTGTCTCATTGGCAATCATACCACATCGTCTTTTTTTTTTTTTTTTTATATATATAAGCTATATTTCAAAAGGTAGAACTTGATTCTTCATATCTGTCCTTGGTCCACTTTTTAGTTTATCGGTTTTTGTGGTCAAACTTAAAAATTTGAATGCAGGTTCTTTGGGCCTCATGCTTCAGATTTTACTGTTCTTTAACAAGTAAAAAAGAATTCCCTTGAGGGCAATTATTTGTTATCTGACCAAAATTCAGTTACATATTTTTTGGAATACTTTTGTCAGGTGAAAATATTTGGCTTCACGGCTGGTTACTCAAGTGTGAAGTGAGTAGATTTGAGTGTATAAATTGTCATGTGAGTTGGACAAACCCCTGTGTTTTTCCTTAAAATTTTTGGGGACATCAAATGAGTTCTAGTTATAGAAGATTTAAGGTATCATTTATTTATCATAAATTTCTGTTTTGTTTGATTTATTACTAGAGATGTAAAACATCTTCTTAATGTCTGTGCATGTCTATATATACAAGCTTTACTTGAGTTACAGCAATGCATAGAGCTTTTACTTTAACCATTTAAGATTCATGTTTGATTGTTGGTTGCATAATGTCCAGTGGCAAATATAACAAGAAGAATAGAGCTCACATTCATGTACAATGTATCTGTCTAGGGAACAATTAACAGTTTAACCACTCAAATTTGGGTAAAGTTTTTGAACTGGTTGGCAAAACTTACTGAAAACGTCTATGTTGAAAACCTTGTATTGTAGGGTCAATAGACTCAAACATATTGAGTCTATGGGAGCAACAATGCTAAATCAAAATATTTCCCAACAAAACTTTAGTGAAGGTATGGGTACAGTAAACACACCTACTTTTTGTTTGCAACATATTTTCTGGAATAATTTTAATATTAAATGTTTCTTTTCAGTAACTTTGACACTACAAACTTGGTCATCTAAAATCTAAATTGGTATTCAGATGCATCTAGGAAAGCAAGACAGTATATATCAACTTCATTTCACAAACATGTTGATTTTCCCTTGATACAGTAGACCAAGTGAATACAGGTATAGTCAAATAGTTTATTACAAAACTTAATCAATTTTTTTTACCATCCGGATTACTAGCAGGTTTATCTGATAATATATTGTACTATATGTATATTAACATTTTAGATTGTAAGTTTCTGTGGTGATCTAAACTAAATATACCTAAAAAAAAAATTCATAAATGTTTGAGACAGAAAGTTTCTGGATTAGTTTTTTGATGATGAATTTCTCCAAAAAATCTTTTTGATAAACTTTTCTCAGATTTAACTACTGTTATGATTTGGACATTAAAGTATAAAGTGGTATTCATCTTTGATAGACCTTGTGCTACAGTTTGATAGGTAAACAAAGAATATGCACACAGGAATATCCATCCAGAACACAAAATCAGTACATAGACAGCATAAATAAACGAACTAAAGAAAGGAACAGTGCTTTTATTGCTGTTCTTCATCTCATACATAATCAATTTGCACAAAATTTATCATTTTCACTCAAAAGTTTGAATAAGTTTAAAAAAAAAATTAAATGTATGAAAATATACTTTTTGTTGCTATTGATATACAAGTCATTTATACAGACATACATTTTATCAATGAAATTTATCATTATTAGTTATAATAAGGTAATATAAGTTAAGTACTCTTTTTTAGCTCACCCAGCCTGAAGGGCCAAGTGAGCTTTTCTCGTCACTTTTCGTCCATTGTTGTCGTCTGTAGTCTGTCGTCGTTAACTCTTACAAAAAATTTTCTCTGAAAAAACTGGGCCAAATTAAACCAAACTTGACCACAATCATCATTGACTATCTAGTTTTAAAAATGTGTCCAGTGACCCGGCCAACCAACCAAGATTTATAAAGAATGATAAATAATATAGTTTTAAGTTCCATTCTTTCATATTTATTAAAAAGAAATGATGTTTTAGAGGAGCCAACAACTGAGCAGAGAGCAGAATAGAGATTGATGACCTTGAAGAGTAAGCAATGTGAACAGTAAGACAGCTGTTAAGTATATCTGGGGTTACCAAATATTATGGTAAGAACCTCATCTATAATCAAACTTGGTGAGTATTCTTTTTGTTTGTTAGATATTATGCATCATTATGAAAAAAAGGGGGATGTAGGGTATAAATCAACAAGGCAGCTACCCAATGAAAATAAATAACCAAAGACATCTACAGGTCTTCAACTATAGACTGATGTTTATACAATACATGAACTTGTAAATCATCCAAAGTCTAAAAGATTTGTGAATAAAATGAACAGACTAACAAATAACTTACATACACACCAATATCTGACCTAAGCACATGAGCATGCTGCAGGGTGAAACTTTTTTTAAAGCCCACCCTTTTTGTGCAATGCCTAACCAAACTACAAAATTTCATACAGAAAACTTTTCAAATTGAAGGGTTTCAAATTTTGAATAAGCTCATTTGTTCTTTTAAAAAAAAAATGCCAGATGCAATTAACAAACAACAAAATATTTGGAAATCTTGACTCCCCCGCAAGAAAAATAATGTCAATCTTATTATTGAGGAAAATGGCCACTACCTCAATGGTCTTTAAAATTAATTCAGTTGCTCTGGTCATTTTTCAAAATTTAACAAGTGAATGGAGTTGTTTAGATGAAGCTTACCTTTAATCAATGGGAGATAACTGTGACCACATGGATCATAGTTCTGAAAACTTATCCTGAAATCCTGGACATAAAAACTCGAAATCCTTAAGTCCCGAATTTAAATAAATTTCAATCCCGACATCCCGAAATTTGAAAAAAGAATTCTCGGATCTTGAAAGGGTCAATCCCAACATCCGAGCTTAAAAACACCCAATCCAGGAGTCCCGATAAAGGTCCTATCTACCCTCATATCTATAATTGATAACTAAGATAAAAGAAATAAAGAAATTGTTTGCATTAAATTGCCTTTTACCATGCTTTCATCAACAAAAGATTTTTTTTTTCATTTTCCAAAATAAATTCCAAGGCTAAGATGTAGGATGCCATTCTTCTAACAAAATACCACAGCATGGAGACCCAAATCAGCACACTAAAATGTCAAATGTGTGTCCTACATCTTGAAATAAATATTATTTTATAAATGTTCAAATATCTTCAAAAACATTGTTTGTTTTTTTTACTCATTTCTACTCTGTTGAGACTATTTCACTAGCACTGCACTTTGACTTTGACTAAGACAAACAAAATGTTTATTGAAGTCGAATGACCTTAGTGATGACTTGGTTGAGGACATGGAAAGCATTTTGTCATTGTTGGTTGTTTTATGGGCTTTGACCTCTTGAGTCATAAAGACCTTATGTATATTAGTTCCATTGAAATGTTCAATGCATTGTCAATGCTAAACATTTGATTGACTTTGACTGATTTTTTTTAGTTTCTGAAGAGTATAAATGAGTTTGAACAAAATGCAGCATAACTTTTTCTACATGATAAGAAGATTTGATTTTAATATTTTCACCAAATTTACTGTTGATAGCAAGGCTTATGGTTTGTGCAATACTAGAATATGCTTTTTTTCACAAGGAGCTTGTCACTTTCACTCAAAAAACATTAAAGAATCCATCAAATTTGTAAAGCTAAGCTTAAGGTTTGATATGTTACACACATAGGAGCTTGAAATTGTTAAAAGAAAATACTGAATTATCTTGTGTATTTTAGTCAGCTTCCATTCACTTTTTAAAAGTTTGAAAAAATACATTAAGATAATTTATCACTTAAAGAGGCATTTGCTATAAAAAAAAAAAGAAAAAAAAGACAATAAATAACAGCACTTCATTTTTGATAAACATAAATTAAAGGGGAATAATGAAGTAATGACCTGTAATTAGCAAGTAGAAGATGTGGTGTGAGTGCCAATGAGACAACTCTCCATCCAAATAACAATTTATGAAAGTAAACCATTATAGGTCAATAAACCATTATAGGTCAATGAACGTCCTTCAACACAGAGCCTTGGCTCACATCGAACAAGCTATAAAGGGCCCCAAAATTACTAGTGTAAAACCATTCAAACGTGAAAACCAAAGGGTAGCAGTCTGTTTAGTTAAATTTTGTAAAAATGAGCTAAAAACTTTGCATATTATTATTTTTTTCCAAGACTTTAATTTAACCTCATTTTGGTCTGTATGCATTCAACATTTAATAGATACCATTGTAGTAGAATGTTGCTCAGCTTGGTCAGATAATAAAAAGAAAAGAATGTCAAAATGAAAAAATGAAACAAGGGAGCCACCGCACACAACAGGTTTGGTGACTGTTTTTTCCAACAAAAAATATGAATTTTATACAAAATTGAAAATAATTTTTGAGACAACAACCCAACCAAAGAGCAGAAAACAGCCGAAGGCAACTAATGTCTCTTCAACTCAACCAGAAAATTCAGCATCAGGAGGCTTCAGCAGGCCCTACACAAAAATGTGTACTAGTTTGGTAAAAGTGGATGTCATACTAAGCTCAAAAACATATAAATGAACTAAAATTAAAAAAACATACAAGACTAACAAAGGCCAGAGGCTTCTAACTAGAGACACGTGCATAAATACAGTGGGTTAAACAGGTTTTAGAGATCTCAACCCACACCTATACCGCTAGGAGCCAATGTAGAAAAAACAAACACACAGCAATTCACACAGTAAAACTCATTTAAAAAGAAACCTGTGTCCTATGTCAGAAAAGGTTACATAAGAAACAGACTAACTAAGCCAAATGACAATAGTTTTGGTATTTTTACAGCAGTTACAATGCTAACTTTCATGGAAAAATAAAGTAAAAAAATTGATTAAAAAAAAAAAAAAAATTTTACTACAAAGAAAATTAAATAAAATTTAATTGATTTTATTCTTATATGCCCGTATGTAATTTTGTATATTTATTTATGTTTCATTTCAGAATTCACCAACAGATTTATAATTCTATAATTTTGATTTTTGCAGATTGCAGGAGGGGGATGTTACAGTCATAGACCTTGAATAGACTCCGTTGTACTAGACCAGGGAGGGTAGCGCATAGTTTCCGCAGCACTATACAATAGTAACAAGATCACTCTACCATGAGCTTGTTAAAGGGCCCGTTTGATGAAAGTGACACCAACGTTCTCCAAAACACTACAGATTTTTTTTACAGATACAGCTGAGAGGATGTTTCAGTCATGAACCCATTTGATGGAAGTGACACCAACGTTCTCTAACACTAATAATTTACAAATTTGTTTTTGTTTTAGATGCAACTTCAGTCATATACCCAGATTATGGCTCGGTTGTAACAGATGAAGAAAAGTGGCATATAGATTTCTGTATGTCCATTTCTTTGTATAAAAGTGACAAATTACTAATCTTTCTTATTCATATCCATTTCAGAGTTCTTACAAAGATTTATAGGTATACAATATTTATTATTTTTGTATCTTTTTGTGTGTTTTTGTCAATGAGAGAAAACATACAGAACAAATCAATCAGAAGTATTTTAAAACTGGTGTAATTTGAGACAGAACATCCTGGAACACAAAAAATATCCTACCTCACAAAATTTAACACGACATCTTATTTTCACCTTTTTTCATTGAAGCAGCATACACAGTGTAATCAAGAATGTATGGATGTCCTTGAACATCTAGAAATAGAATATCTCTAATAGTAAACAGTCCGGTATAATCATGATAATGATCACCAAGAGCTACACTAAAAATAAAGTAAAAAAAGTATATATAACTTTTGAAATTTACCTCAAAGAAAAGAAAATAAAGTTTAATTGATTTAATTCTTATATATGTGTAATGTTGTATATGTATTTATATTTCATTTCAGAATTCACCAACAGATTTATAATTCTATAATTTTGATTTTTGCAGATTGAAGGAGGGGGATGTTACAGTCATAGACCTTGAATAGACTCCGTTGTACTAGACCAGGGAGGGTAGCGCATAGTTTCCGCAGCACTATACAATAGTAACAAGATCACTCTACCATGAGCTTGTTAAAGGGCCCGTTTGATGAAAGTGACACCAATGTTCTCCAACACACTACAGATTTTTTTTACAGATGCAGCCAAGAGGATGTTTCAGTCATGGACCCATTTGATGGAAGTGACACCAACGTTCTCCAACACTAATAATTTACAATTTTTTTTGTTGTTGTAGATGCAACCTCAGTCATATACCCAGAGTATGACTATGTTGTAACAGATGAAGAAAAGTGGCATATAGATTTCTGTATGTCCATTTCTTTGATGGAAGTGATAAATTACTTATAATCGCTCTTATTCATATCCATTTCAGAGTTCTTACAAAGATGTATAGGTCACTATAGGTATACGGTATTTATTATTTCTGTCTTTTTGTGTATTTTTGTCAATGAGATAAAACACACAGAAAAAATCAATCAGAATTATTAACTGGTGTACAAATTTGAGAAGAAACACAAGCAATATCTTTAGTTACCTCACAAAATTTAACACATCAGACATCTTAATTTTCACCTTTTTTCAATGAAGCAGCACACACAGTGTAATCAAGAAGGTATCCATGTCCTGGAACATCTGGGAATAGCATATCTCTAATGGTATTTCCATAATATAATCCTCAAAATTCAAACAGTGAGGTATAATGCTTAACAAGATCATACATAAAAAAAAAAGGAGGGATACCAAAGGGCCAATCTAAAACCATGTGGTGAAAAAAGACAACACATAAACAAAAGAAGTGATGGAAAACTGTCTACACTGATAACAAAATATTGTACAGCAACAACCCAACCAAAAACCTGAGAGGTTCTCAGGCACCAATCCATCCAAAGACCAGGGATGATCTCCAGCATTGAGCACCAACCAAAACAAAGAACAGGCATGAACTAGGGCAAAGAGCACCAATCCAATCAAAGACCTTTTGAGGTTTTCAGGCACCATGCACCAACCAAACTAAAGAGCCAGGGATGATCTCAGGCACCAAGCACCAACCTTTCCAAAGACCAGGGATGATTTCAGGCACAACACACCAACCTTACCAAAGACCAGGAATGATTTCAGACACCAAGCACCAACAAAAAAAAAGGGTGATCTCAGGCACCACAGAATGGTAGCAAGTATTTGATATGTTAACTTATTTATTAATTGTTCAAGTTAAATGGGTTTTTTTTTCATTCTTTGCTCCATTTTTTTCTATCAAAAATTGTCAAAATGCAACATGAATTTTTTATGTGTTGTTTCATCTCTTTCTTCAAAATGTTTTACATAATATGATAGGTAAATAATTTCTTGAATAGCAAAAAAAATTGGAAATGTTAACTAACTTTAATCAACGAATGAAAAAAGAAATGTTCAAACCTTTTTCATGCATAACCAAATTATTAAATGTGTTAAATAAAAGATTATAAATAACAAATTTCTATATTTTTTGGAGTAAATTTAGATATATGCTTCTATGAATTTTTACAATTGAACTGTTCCAAAATTTAATAATGTATCTTTTTTTTACAGAAAATATAAGGTAAAATAACAAATAATGACTCGGGTTTACATGAAAACAATGATATCTTGAATGACAGTACCATAGGTGGATCCAGTTAGCCTTGCCCCCCCCCCCCCCCCACCACCACCACCACCACCCCCTTTGTGGGAAGATTATATAAGGAATCACTGTAGCATGACTGGCGCGGGCCCCCTCATGAAAATTTCTGGATTCGCCACTGAGTAGTGAAATACAAATTCACTAAATTAGAAGGGGAGGTAACTCGTATGAAATGAGGGTTTCGATACGATATTGTATTTCAACTAAGTGATGCAATTTTGCTCTAAATTTGTAAAGTAAAATTCAGGTACACTATGCCAAGATCAAAATTCATGTATATTTTACTCTTGGGAAAGTTGAGGGGGTACATTATTAAACCTAGGGCATTTTATTATTAATATATACTGCTTATTTAAAATGTGATGCTATCTCAATTGAAATCAGTCTGCCCAGGTGAAAAAGGTTTCTCCACTATTTTATGGTAGTAATTGGGAAAATGTGATTGAATTTGATTCTGAATTTCTAAAATTAGTTAATATTTATATATAAAACAATATCATTTATGATTGTCACAAATATTCACCATCAAAATTTTTAACAATGTTTCTGGATTATGATGAGCCATTTTTAATTATAAAAGTTTTCCTCATGTTATTTATTACAGAAGCCAAATGATTATTTGATTAATAATAGCCAAGTACATAACACCTTCTTCTTTATTCTCATAATTAAAAAAATATCGAGGTAAATATGCCAATATAAATCCAAGTGGTACTTATTACATTCTTGTCGGTGAATTCTTGAATAAGTTTCATTTAATATTTAAAACTTACCAAAAAGTATTTTCCTTTAATACATATTCACTTTGAAGTATTTTTAGTAAGCATTTCATGAGAACAACGTAGTTAGAATTTTGACCAGAAAAATAAATTAAAAAAATTCGGCCATTCAATAGTGATGTATAGATACAATTTAGAAAGTACTATAAAAACTGGAAATTAAATAAAAAACTCAGAAAGAAGATTGATTTGATTTGATTACAATATACACAAAAAGTGTCCCCGATTATTAAACCATTGAACAAAATTTTCTTCTGGAATGCAGTAAAATGATTTGCCCATCAATTTCAGTAGTTCAATTTGGCATACTTTAATATGCAACAACAGTCTAAGCCAAAAAAAGAGGTTGGAGATTAACCCAGAGTGGAAAGCCCGCTTATTTGATTTGTTTATAATATTTTGTCAAATTGATTAATGTAGAAATGGTGAGAGTTGAAATAACTTTAGATGAGGTTTATTAAGTTGTGAAACATTTTAGGTCGTTGGGTCCATGCAATGATCAACTGATATTAATAAAACATTTTTAAACATTGTCTTGTTTGCATTGCCAGTGCTTTTGGGTGGTTGAAATTGGGTTTGCATAGCAATTCATGCAATTTTTGGTGGTACACCAGTTTAAAAAGATAAAAACTGAAATTTCAGATTTGTAATTTTAAACAATTTCCCCAATATTTTTACTGTTTTCAATACATCTTGATTGTCAAATTGGAGAATAACATAGTACATTTGTACTTGAAACTAAATTTAGGTCATAGTCATCTGCATTTAAAGTTTCATAGCTGAACATTATTGTTCATCTTGAAAGTTGTTTTTGAAGATTAAACAAATATCAAATTATCATTTCAGAAATACATTGAGGTTTGAGCGCTGCGTCTCTTACTAACATATAACATAGTTTCTTTTTGGTGTAGCTTTCAGTAGTTAGGGTCTGGTTATTTCTTCTGTTTTTTCATTTGTTCTTTGGATGGTGTTATGGTTTTCATGTGTTCTGCTTCCAAAGGAATCTTCATATGTAATTCTGAAATGAAAGTATTTGTACGGTCATTTAAATATTAAAAAAAAAAACAATTTGGAGCTTAAAGCTACTTTGAATTTTTTATAATTTTCGAAACAATGTCAAAAGCAAATGTCTTGAATCAAATTCTAAATTGTATTTGACATATTATGATGTATTGGAAACGAAAAAATTAAATGTATATTTGTATCTTAAATTGAATTCAAATACAGTATTGTGAAAAATTACCCAAAATGTTATTTACTTGAGCGTCAACAAAATTATTTCTTGGTATCTGTTTCTTTAAAGCACATATTGCTAACAAGGTAATGGTGAAGTAAAAGTAATATTTCAAAATTATAATCTAATTGGATGCATCTCTTTATATCTATAAAAATCTTAAATCTTTAACCAAATGGGAAAGCAATTAATTAAATCATTTTACACAGCCCTTAAAAAAAAATTTCATTCTGAGTTATCTAAAACTATCATCATTTCCCAGAGAAATTTAAATAATCATCCCTAGCGTTAAATGGTAGTAAATCTATTTTGCTTCAGATATCTCATTCTTGGGTTAATTTTTCATATCTAATCCCCAATAATATGCTTTCATTCAGACATTTTACAAATTCTCCATACAAATCCCAAAAAAATAATCTTGTGGAAAACTCAAATTTGTGGTTCTCATGAATAATAATAAAAAAAAAACTGTCAATGATGGTGAATCCACAGTATTCACTTTTTGCTTGAAAAAATTTGTAATCAAGTTTTATCATTAAGCCTCAAATGTTGTATATAAGCAACATTTTTTGTTTGTTTGTTTTGTTTGTTGTCTATACACAATTGAAATCCATTACTTTAAAGCAAGGGAGATAACTTGATTCAAATTTTAATTTTATGATGAAAATTCTAAAAATAATTTCTGGGAACAGGCTATTTGTTTATGTCTTCTTTGTCCATTCAACATCATATTTTTCTGAAATCAATGTAATTTTTATTTGATTTAAAAATATGTAGTAACTATGGTTTATAATTATGAGTACATAATTGACAACTATTTTTAATTTAAACCATTTCGTCACATTTAACAATTGCTCATCATGATTTGTAGATAAGATTTTGACATTTCTTTTTCGAAATTCCCCTTAAATTTCTTTTAAAAATTGCACACAATCAGTTATATTAACCAAGCAGGTTCCAATTGGATCATGTACCATACTTTGAGGGCAGTGGCAGATTCAGAGGGTGTGAGTTTTGGTGTTGGATCCCCCTTTTTGTCGAATCTTTGACTTTAGTTGAAAAAGTGAGACATAGCCGTCCTACATTCCGTCCTTGGTGTGGTCCTTGGCAGCATCAACAAATATTCACTCTGTCGTTAAAGTTTGAAATTTTAATAACTTTCTTAAACTCTCCTGGATTTATACCAAGATTTGACAAAAGCTTGTTTATGATCATAAGATAGTATCCAGAAGTAAATTTTGTAAAAATAAAATTCCATTTTTTCTGTTTAACACTTATATATGGACTTAGTTTTTCTTCATGTTAACATTACATACAGTCTGCTGTTAAAGTTTTTAAAACATTTATTAGATTCATAAACTATTCTGGATTTTTACCAAACTTGAACAGAACTTGGACAAATGCTTCTTTCAATTAAAAGATAAAAAAAAGACTTTAGGGATTGCTACAGTGATTTAATAAGACAGACATATTTTGGTTCCTATGAAACATCATCAGGATTGCAACTACAGGAAAGTACAGAATATTGTGATAATTTGCATTTCACAATGACACCATAAGGATAAATTATAAATAGGGAGTGAAGGTAGATGTGAATTATCTTTAACTGGATCAAGAATGTAAAAATAAAATATGTTTTTGTAAATTTGGACGACATTTGACTTGCAATTATGTACCGTTTACTATGCTAAATGTAGTACAGACTTGCTTACGGTACCATTTCAACACTGGAAATAGTACGTATGTCTGAGCGAAGCCAATTGGAAGCACGTACCTCTTAGTGAAGCTAATTGGGAGCACATACCCTCTGTCTTGTTGCGAAGCCGATTGGAAGCAGTACATATATACCTCTGTCTGCTAAAGCTAATTAGAAGCAGTACCCCAGGCAGAGTGGTCCCAATTAGAGGCAGTAACTCTGAGCGAAGCCAATTGGAAGCATGTACCTCTGCAAAATTTGATTAAACACTATTCAACAAATTTTATTTAACATTCTTTTTAAAGTTTACCTTCATACCTTCTTTTATTTTTTATTTATTATTTTCCCTCCTGTTGACATTGTGAAGTGCAAATTATCACTTCTTCATGTTGTACTCTTTAGTTTTTATTCTGATGAAGGTGCCATAGAAAATAAAACATACCAATATAGTTAAATTACTCCAACAATTCCTCAAGTCTTGTTATAAGTATTATCATAAGTGAATCTTTTATAGACCATTCAAATAAAAAAATAAAAAATACTATGCATTTTGCTGATTATTTATTTTACTTGGAATTTCACTTAATGTAACTTAAAATGTAAAATACCATTTATATTTTTTTTGTCTAGCCTTCGACTTTAGTTGAAAAAAATGAGACATAGTCATCCTTCATTCTGTCGGCGTCGGCGGTGTTGGCGATCACAAATATTCACTCTTTGGTTAAAGTTTTGAAATTTTAATATCTTTCTAAAACTATTCTGGATTTCTACCAAACTTGGACAGAAGCTTGTTAATGATTGTATCCAGAAGTAAATTTTGAAAATAAAACAAACTAATTTTTCCATATTTTACTTATAAATGCCAGGATACAATACATTCACTCTGTGGCTAAAGTTTTTAAATTTTTAATAAGTTAATGCTATCCTGGATAATGTACCAATCTTGGACAGAAGCTTGTTTATGATCAAAAGCTAGTATCTAGAAGGAAATTTTGTTAAAATTTTGTATTTATTTATCCCTATTTTACTTATAAATGGACTTCCAGTTTTCCTTCCAGTAATATAAAATACAGTCTGCAGTAAAAGTTTTTAAAACATTTATGAGATTCATAAACGTTCCTGGATTTTTACCAAACTTGGACAGAAGCTTTTTACATTCAAAAGATACTACCAAGAGGAATATTTTTATTGATTTTCCCCCCTCATTTTTGTTGAGCCTGCAATTGACAGCAAAAGTAGGCAAGACACTGGGTTCTGTGGCACCCTTACAATTTTTTTTTATGATCAATGCAATTGAATGAGAACATAAACTAGTTTGAACCTAGCCTTCTATCCTGGGTTGGGAACCCCCTCTCTTTAGAAATGGCTGGATCCACCCCTGTAGGGGATGGGGGTGTGTTCAATAATTGCATTTTTATCATTTGAAGATGGAAAAAAACCTATTTAAGTTATTACATGACATTTGTTTCCTCTCCAAATGGACAAAATGAGCTGTTTCCTGTAAGTCTGTGTATTAAATGGAGCTGGTTCCGTATTGACTGTTATCCTCCATTTAAGGAACCAGTCATTCCAAAAGGTTACCTTGTGTCAGTCCATCTCTATTAATGTCAGGATATCTGTGTTTTCACTTTTCCAACAGAAGTCATAGGAAGCCAATCTTATAAAATAAAAAAAATTTTGATATCACCAATCTAAATTCTATCTAAAACTTAATTTGGGAAAAAAAACATCACTTTTTGGTTTGTTAATTTCAGAACTATTTTTCTTAATGTACTAAAGTTTAAACTAAATTAATGAAGTATTGCATGCAATTTGAATATGGACAATTACTTTTTATTTCAAAGAATCAGTATTTTTATCATCTTTGAGTTCACTTTTACATTACTAAATTTGGTCCTTTGTGTAAATATTTCATAAATATTTCACTATATAGCACCATTTTGCATAATATTTGTATTTTATATTTTCAGTGTTTCTGCACCATCGAAACATTGCAGAAAGATTGCACACATGTTGAAGTTGTGTATTTCCTAGTATGAAATTGCTTGAGGAGTTTTCCCCCATTTTTTCAATCTGCAGTTTGAAATGTTTATAATTTTTTCGAATTTTTCTTGAATTGGGAGCTTTTTATATAAAACTTTTTAAGGAGGTAACAATTTTTGTTTTGAACTCATATCTTTGGAACTCTCATAATGAGCATGCAAATTGATTAAGGTTGATTGTCATCACCAAATTGCACAACTGAGCTACCTCAGGCTATCATGATCAATTTTTGGAGTATAATTTTCATGCCTATGATGTGCATGATGCAAAACTTTAAACAAGGGATATTTATTAAACTATGCTCCAAAATATTAAAAAATGTTGTGTGATTTATTGGTTTTAGTCAATTACTATTTTGTTCTTTTTGTGTTGCCTCTGTTTAAGTTTTTACATATCAGATGTCTGCTAATTTATATAAAAGTTATTGTTTTAGCTCTGTAAATAAAAAAAATGTAAACATCGTTTAAATAATAATGAGAAAGAGAAATTATGGGTACTGTGAAAAACATTTGGTCAATTTTGAAAATACAAGTTACATGTTTAAAAGCACATCTGATATTTTTACTGTTTTATGTATGATTTCAAACAATTACTTGTGTTTTATATCGAGAATTACTTCAGCTGCCATGAAAAAGAAAATATTGTGAGATGCTTTGGAACCTTCTTGGGAAAATTGTATATTTGGTGAAATACAACAGAAAGGACATTTCATTAATTGGATAAAATGGATTCAGTGAACTGATCAGTACAAAAACCAATATTGAAATGCATATAAAAGTAGCAATGGTAGCAGCTCCAAGGAAGATGGTTAAATAAATCTTCAACCAAGTCTGATGCTTTCCCAAGAAAATAAAAAGGCAAGTTTAAATAAGCCAAACATTTATATACATGCTATCGGTAATTTGATTAAAATAGAAGGCTAGTTTAAATAAGCCAAAAATTTCTATACATGCTATCGGTAATTTGATTAAAATAGAAGGCAGGTTTAAATAAGTCAAAAATTTCTATACATGCTATCGGTAATTTGATTAAAATAGAAGGCAAGTTTAAATAAGCCAAAAATTTCTATACATGCTATCGGTAATTTGATTAAAATAAGAAGGCAAGTTTAAATAAGCCAAAAATTTCTATACATGCTATCGGTAATTTGATTAAAATAGAAGGCATATTTAAATAGGTCAAAAATTTCTATACATGCTATAGTTAATTTGATTAAAATAGAAGGCTAGTTTAAATAAGTCAAAAATTTCTATACATGCTATCGGTAATTTGATTAAAATGTATATTTAGGGCATATGATAGAGTTACAGTGGAGATAATGATGTTGCTAATGTAAAATGATATTTTTGCAATTCAATGGGAGATAACTCCTAATTTACCTTTATGAGCAAAGGAATATATTTAAATCATCATTTTTGTGGAGTTGGAAATTCAAATAATAAATTTATAAGATTATTTGTTTTTTGTTTTTAATCTTTTATATTAATTTTTCAGTTATTTAGGTTATAGTAAGAGATCGGAACAATATTTTTTTAATGTCGGGGAAATTGAAATGTTATTAAAGTATATAAATTGTCAATTTTTATATTTTAGGTTCTTTCTGTGAGATGTTTTCTGGTGTGGGAATAAGACTTGGTGGTCTGATAAAGCTAATATATAGGTATGTATGTACCAGTACTGTTTTGAAAAGAAATAAATTATCAATGTATTATAAAAATACATAAAGATACATGTTTTTTACTCTCTTGGCCTTGAAATATTCAAACATTTAATTTCTGTAATTAATTTCTACTCTCACTTTTTATATGAGTACAAATACAATGTATATGTGTAGATTAAAGGCTCTAACCTGATTATTTAGTTGGATTGCTCTCTAGTCTTTTCTCAACATCTATTACATGAATATGACCCATTTCTTTATAATTTTCATAGTCATTAACAGTGATCCTTTCAAAATAATTTGGTTAACTAAGCATTTTATGTTCTTTTAAATTTCAGCTTAGCATCACAGCTTGTCTGTAAGGATTGAAGCTGGGAGTGGGCAATTGAGCTGACTTTTATGGTAAGAACCAATACAAAAATTAATGAATTATTCAGCCAAGAGCATGTAAATACCATAGAATATTATTATGCAAAGAAGTTTTATATTTTGATTATGCATAGAAGTATTATATTTAAACTGTGTAGAGAAGTGTTATATTTTAATTTTTCTAAAACTATATCTGTATATATAATCTGGAAGGTGGTAACAAGATAAGTAAACGAAATCAAAAATTATGCTGTAACTTAAAACAAATCTTTCAATCTGTTTTACGATATCTAAAATTGTCCCTGTAAATTAAGTAAATGAGATGTGGCTTTAAAATTGCTAATGAAATAAAGATTTCCCAGAGACCAAATGACATGGATGCATTCTTCTAATAGTCACTGTATGACCTTTAACAATGAACAAAACCTATACCTTTTATATAACTATGAAAGTCTGCAACATGAAAAAATGTGAAACATTATTCAAACAAGAAAACCAATAGCTTGTGATTTATGATGAAACAATAATGAAATAATAAAAAAATCCCTTGTTTGCAAAGGAAGACTGGTTGATTGTAAATTCATGTCTACACATCACTTTAAAATAATGGTAAAATCAAAGTTCTATGCATCATAAGTGCAATTGCCAGTTACATGTACTTGTTTCTTTGCATTGAATATTGTTCTGACAGATATTAGAATGTATATTTCTTTTTTCAGGTGACTTCAACTGTGGCTGCAGGAAATTATTGTGCAATTCAACTGAAACAAAAAAGAATGTAATTCAGACTATTTTTGTGTATGCATTAAAAAACAAAATTGTAAAGATTCTCCATTTTCAACAGAGCTGGAAGTTGTAGGCTAAATTGATACTTCATAATTTTACTTTATTACCTACTCAAGTTATCTTAATGATGGTCTTTGTGTATCCAAAACATTTCTAGTAGTTTTAGAATGGAGAATCTAAAAAAAAAAAAAAAAAAAGAAAAGAAAAAGAAATGTATTTTTTATAGTTTTCTGATTTGTATTATATAAATATTTATCCAATGTTTTGTAATACTTATTTTTAGCAATGTTTTAGCTCAAACAAATTATTTCAAAAGAAGCATAGTAAAGAAACATCCTGGTGAAAAAGATTGATTGATTTTTAGTGTTAAACATCACTTTCAGCAATATTGATTATATCTTGGTGGCCATTTTTTTTTATTGGTTGAGAAAATCAAAGTAATGGGAGAGAACCACCAAATTGATGTACTAAATAATTTTTTAAATGTTTGAATATTTTATATCAAATTATTTATTTTTAATTATAGCTATACCATTTTTTTGTTGTTACATATAGCAATGATGTGGAGTCCAAACAGGTGAAATTTTTGGCAAAGGGAGGTAATTTATTATTCCCCTGTTTAACTCCTTATTCTTGAAATTTCCTCATGGTAGGGAATATATAACTATTTACTTTAATTTCACATTTGTACAAGTTTTGGGTTTAATATCAGATGTATACTAGCTAATAAGGACTATTATTCAGAGTTCTGTAAATAAAAAAAATGTAAACAGAGCTCTAGATAATAGATTTGAGGGTGGGAGAAATCATGGGTTACTTCTTGTAGAATTGATTTGGTGAAATTTTCAAGATAGGAGATTAATTGAAAGTGCATCTGATATCTTTATTCATTTCTATAAATAATGTACCAAAAAATGACAGATTGACAATCAGATAATGATAACAGCCACCCTGGCAGCCAGGAGAGCAGCTCTAAGGAAGATGGTCAATAAAATCTTCAACCAAGTCTGAGGCTTTACCATGAAATTCAGAAGGCAAGTTTATTGAAGTCAAACAATTCTTATACATTTTCTAGAAATATTTTATAAAAAGCGCATATTCATCTTTCTTTTCTGCATGATAAACATCTTTGAAGAATGTATTTACCAGTTTAATATTTTGAAATACCAGTTACATTAACAAGAATTTCTATCACAATTACTGGAGTAAATCCTGAGATAGGAATTATATCTCAAGGGGAGACTAGTTTTATTAAGAGCAAGATTTGTTCATTCAATGGGAGACAACTCATTTTCATTATTCAAATTAGTTGAGTTCAGTTGAATTTCAAATCATAAAACTGACAATTTTATTTTGTTTTTCAATCTTTATAAATTTTACAGAATATGTGGATGTTATACTATTGGTACATGAAGTAAGAAATCAGAACAATTTGTAAAGTAATCTTTAGGTTGACATAGAAATTGGTTTGAAAAATTAATAAATGTGTTAATTTCTTTTTAGGTACTTTCTGTGGCATGTTTTCATGGTGTGGGAATAAGACTTGGTGGTCAAATACAGCTAATATGAAGGTAGGTACCAGTATGTTAATCCTGTTTAAAAAAAAATAATTCTATAAATAATATTATTTGGAAATAAATACTGACTGGGGTTAGAGGTTTATAAAAGTTTGGTCAACAGTAAACTCTTTATTTTATCAGTACCATATGACAATGTTCACTTGGCAAAATATGGCCTTATTATAGATTTTAAATTTTAACTTTCATCATAGAATTCCAAAAAGGCCCCAATCTGGTTCTTAAATGGATATATCAAGAGACTTATGGGGACATAAAAGAAAAAGCTTCTTTATAATACACTGTAGACTCCATCATTAGCTAAATTGGGAGATATTATCAAAATGCGAGGTTCTTACCTAAAAGCTTAAAGAATACCTTTGATCCAAAATGTTAAGTTACCTATAGGTGCCAAGGGTAATATTTAAATTACAAGACATACACTATTACTGGATCAGGGAAAGTGAATTATGCTGAAAACTGTTCTAAATTGTGAAAAATTGGACCTTAATTGGCACTTTTGCGAAAACACTAGAATTGCATAATCAAGAGGTCATAACTTTGTAGTTTATATTGTTTCATGCCAAAAAAAGAAGTGGTTATTTTGTATCAAAAATGATACCACAACAACTTATATGTAGCATTTGGACCTGAATTAAAAAAGATTAGAATCTTATGGCCAACTTTAGCCCTTTTAAACCTACCCCTTTTAAGGATTGAATTGGGTTATTGGATTGATGTCTTATCAATGTTCTCAAAACCTGTCACATGTATATAACCCATTTTATATAAAGTAGATACGATATTCCAGAAGTGACCCTTAAAAACAATTTTGATTGACAAAGCATTTTATATTTCAGGTTAGCACCACAGCTTGTCTGTAGGGATTGAAGCTTGGAAAGGGCCATTGGAGCTGAATTTTATGGTAAGAACTAAAAAAAAAGATTGAACTGTTCATCTAAGAGTATGTAAATGCACCATGGACTTTTTTATGTACACATGTAGATCTAACATTTAAAAAAAAAATCCAAATTAAAAGTTTATTTATACCGGTAATCTGGATAGGGGGATATAAGAATAAAGAGATGTTATAATATTGCCAACTACACAACTATCAATAAAGGAATCAAATTAGTCACCATAGGACATTCAGCAATAAGCAAATATCTATATGAATGTAAATAATGCAACTGGTTGAATATCACAATAGGAACTCGGTGTATTCATAATTTTAATCTCTGATGCATAACTTTGAAGGCGGATTTTTCTGAAAGCGGGATTATTAATCTTGCATATTTATCCATTTATTAAAAATTTTTAAAGTTTTAAAGTAAGCTATAAGAGGTACTGAATATGACAAAATGTGAAACAATTTCAAACAAGAAAACCAGCACATTGATTCATGAAAAAAAAAATCTAAAAAAAATAAACATGATACACACCAACCATTGGTTAGTTATTCATACTTATTTGCTAATATTTGTATAAGATATAGATTAAATTTTGATATAAACTTGATCATATGCTTTGACAGATATGTTTAAGAATATTTATTTCTTTTTCAGGAAACTTTGACTGGCTGCCACATAAAATGATTATATGATATAAAGGTGAAGAAAGTTGGTCAGAAAACTTTTGTATATGTTTCTGAAAATGTAATTTTTTACAACAAAAAAAAAAAAAAAAAAGAATGTGTAAAGATTCTCCACTTTCAAATAGATTGGAAGCTTGTATTTAAAATTTCAAAATTACTCTTACTTTTCTTGTCGTACGTGCTTATAGAAGCTGAACTTTATATGTTACATAATTTAGATCTTATTCGTTATTCCCCCAACCCCCCTGTATCTCTGTTTCATTTTTACTTTGAAAATGAAATGAATCAGAAAAAGTTTACTTGTAAACTTAATAATGGTCTGTCTAGTCCAAAGGCTTTCAGTAGGTTAAGAATGGAGAATCTAAAAAAAAAATTGAAAAAGAATATATTGTGTTTTTGTGTTTCCAAATTGTTATATAATTTTCCAACTTTTTGTTATTTTTTTGCAGTGCTTTTAGCTAAAAAAAATATAAATTATTTCACTAGAAGCAGAGTAGAACATATTGGTGAAAAAAGATTGATTGATTGATAGAATTTTGGTGAATAATGCCACTTTCAGCCCAATTTGTATTATCTTGATGGCCATTTTTTATGGGTTGAAAAAGTTGAAAAAGTTAAAAGTAACAGTAGATACCCACCAACTTTTCCCCCAGGGAACTGTCAATTCTAGTCAATTAAGCTTCGAGTCAAACACACCTACCACAGGTTGGGTTTGAATTCTCAACCTCATTTTGACATGCTAGAGATACAATAATACTTCTTAGACCACTGCCACCAAGGCCCTTAAGTAAAAGTTAGAGTACTAATAAAATTAGTTATTGAAATGTGTTGTAGTTTTTACATACCCTATTATTTTTTCATTTTAATTATGCTATATTTTGTATTGTTGTTAAATATAGGAAGGATGTGAAGTCTCGACAGGGTCATATTTTCAAGGCAAGGGGAGGTAATTCCCTTGTTATATTCCTCATACTTTAAATTTCCTAAGTGTTTATAGGGAATATAACTTTTTTTATTTAAATATTCACTTTTTCTACACATTTTCTTTAAATATCAGATGTATACTAGCTAAAATTACTATTATTTAGAGCTCTGTAAATAAAAAAAAATGTAAGCAGAGCTCTATATAAAGATATTAGATTTGGAGGGTTTGAGAAATAGTGGGTAACTACAATTGATGAGGGGAAATTTTCAAAAAAACTTGATTTTGTTAAAACTAAAGTGCATCTGATATTTTTTTTTTATACATGTATAATGTTATTTCTGAAAGCAAATGGACAATAAGATAATGAGGACATGGACCTCCTTGGCAGTTATGATAGCAGCTCTAAGGAAGATGGTCAATTATATCTTCAACCAAGTCTGATGCTTTACCAGGAAAAATCTGTGGTGAGTTGAAATGTTCCACAAAATTTATAATAATATTATTATAGACTTTTAAAACTTTTTATTTATTAAGGGTTATTGTGTGATATTGAAGATATCTGCATCATTTCATAACATTTTTTTATAACTTGTATTTAATGAAAATGTTTTCTACCTTATGTATGAAGTCAATATTTTGAAGATATTATTTAACAAATTCATAAGAAATGATACAAGGCATAATTATGTTTCTCTTCTTAATTTTATCTTTTAAACATTTTTTTTTATTTCAGGTTGTTGAAATTACAATGTTTTCCTGGTGTTGGGAGTAAGACATGGTTATCTGATATTGTTAACATGTTGGTAGGTATTAAAGCTTTTATTTTTAATAATTTTAATAGTATTTGACATCAATAAATTTTTTGAAGGTTTGAAATACTATACAATATGATGAAATACAAGTTTATTTTTTGCTAACTTAACAAAATTGAAAATGTGTTGGCGGGATAAAAAAAAACCTTTCAAAGGGCAAAAAACATAACCATTAGTTTGATTTTGAATACCAATTATTTTCTGGCAGAATTTTGTTTGTTATCTGAGAACTTTTAAACAATTTTTATGATGTACATATTTTTTGAAAGTTGAGAATAACTGACCTTGAACTTTGTTTTACAGGTTAGCATCACAAGTTTCCTTGGGGTTACTTGCTTAGGAAGTTATTAGAGCTGTTTTCAGGTGAGAATTTATTAATCAACAAACAATTTAAATTTATTTATTATACATACATATCTAATTTTAAATGCCCCTAGATATCTATATATCTATCCTAAATATATGTCAATGTAAAATGTTGTACCTTTACTTTAGAAGTGTATCTATATTTACTGATTTGTCTCTCTTGCCCTGAACAAGATTAGGCCTGAGACTACAATTAATTCCTCTATCAGTTCTTTATAACGTTTTGTCGCATTAAAACAAATTTGCTTATTTTTTTTGTCTAATTTTTGGTGTGTGCAATGTACAGTTCAAGTCCAAAAATATATGCAATTTTTACATCATACAAATTTGGCCATTACACATCCATACCCCTATAGGTAAGTCAAGAGTTGTTCCGAAAAGTGTAAATACTACTGTTTGCACCTGGCCGAATCACTCTTTCCTTATCAAAATCAGTTAAAATAAAACATCAAAAAGTTTATTTCAGCTCTCTTTTTTTATTTCCACCCCAAAAAAATAAAAATGTATGAGAAAGGGAAAGAAAAAAAATAAAGAAAAAATACACTATAATTAAAGGGGACAACGAAAAGTGGGGTCATTAATTTTGGTCTTGGGCCAGATGTGAAGGGGAGATAATCTGATATCAAGTAAAACCTAGCTATCATAAAAAAGTCATTCATATTTTCATTACAAATTTCAAAAGAATTTATTCCTACTTTTTTATCATGGAGAAAATTTTGTTTGGATCTCAGTAAGGGTCAATAAAACAACAAATAACAAAATATTCATTAAATTTTACTTTTTATTAAGTGAACTTACTAGCAGCTTCTGCATTCACTGTGTTAAATATTTCCAATAATTGCTCAGGTATTTGATGTCAAGTCTCATAATTGTAAAGTTTGGAAAATGTATTTTTGTGTATTGACAGATTTCAGTCAAATGAAGTAGCAAAAATAAGAAGAGTTTTCACATTCATTGATATGTTTTTTTTTAAATTGAATTTTATTATATACCCTTAAGATTATTTTGTAAAAATAATTAAAATTTAACTTTATTTCTTTTCAGTTGAAAGTGTAACAGTTGCTGCCTTGTATGGTAAAATCTTCAGACAATAATCCTGCAAACAATCGGATGAACTGTTACTATCTCGTTTGGAACAATCTGTAGACAGTAGTCTTGTAAGCAGAATGAGTTTTTAACAAATTGTATTTTTATTGCTGTATTGAATTTCAAATTATAGATTTTTTTTTATTTATATTACTTGCATTCAATTATTGTTTTGTGATTGATGAAAAATTAAACTGAAATTATTGTTATTTGAGGGGTCCCAAAGGTATGCCAAATGGTTTCTCAAAGTACCCACAAGACGTACATAAGGTTTACATATATTTTAAAGTTATGTACATGTAAGCCTTACAAGTGGTTTGTGAAATGAATTTTGTCGGTAACACAATCCAAAATAGTAGGATTTTGATGGCCAAACACTATGAAAAGAGAATATGAGACTAAGTCCCCTGTTAAATATTTTAACTCCTCTAAGTTTTTGACCCCAAATAAAAATGTTTGGGTTTTGGGTTGGGTTTTACTCCACTGACTGCCTAAGAGGGGACCAGGCAAGCCCAAGTGATTCCCTTTATTATAATCAACAATTTTTTTCCCACAAAAGGGGGGGGGGGGCTTTAAACCGCCTCTGCAATGTGCAGATTTGTGTTTTCTGTCTGTTTGTCCATCATCATCTCTTATCCACGGCTTATAAACTATTGGTAGATTTTCATTGAAACTTTTAGATTATCTTCTGTAACTAATGGCAGTGTGTATTTTGTTTTATGATAATGAAATTTTGGGGTTCCCAATTGAAAGAATGGACCTTTTAAATACTTTGTTTTAACTTTTGGAAGCATCTCCTAAAATGAGTTCATCATATGAAGGATAGGTTATAATAAAGTTTGAAATTTTTTTATTATGTTTTTATCCTGCTTTTAATCTTGTCTTAAAAAGTTGGATCTCATTTATAATGACAAAATTGTCATGACATTAAATACAAATTTTCAATATATTCTACTTCAAGACAATAGTATATTACCACTGTAGCTTTGAAGTATATAATTTTATAAGGTTTGCTATAACAACATTTGTGTTTTATATGATTTTATCTGATTTTAGTGGTTTTTTAATCTGATTTTATTTGTTTTTATTGTAAAATCTTGTTATAGCAAGCATTATAATATGATTGGGTTTGTTCGGAAACTAAAAAAAAATACTTTTGCATGCAGATATTTATTTTCATAATGAGATCTGACATTTTTATGCTTTTAACTCTGTTAAATTCATAAACATTCTATTTCACCCTTCAACTATTGATGCAGTCCTTGGAAGATTGATCAAATTGTTAGATTTATGGATGCAAGTTGAGAATCTGCTCTAACTAAATCTATGTTGATATCAGCTGAACTAACCTAATCCTTCAATATGAGTAATAAGATATAAGAAAAAAAAATCCATTCTTTGATTAGAGAACCTTTAGAAGTTATAAAAAATAGTACACAATGTCAGCAGAGGCTGAAGATTATTTGAAAGTATTAGGAAAGTCCCATTTAATCTTGATAATTGTGGGTTAAAGTTGTAGATGGATGAGCAAACATATCATACACTGAATCACTATACCACATTCCGGCCTAATGCATAAATCAGACTATAAAATAATAACTGAACAATAGTTATCTGCCTTTCTGGGTTCCATAAATAAATATAATAATATACTACTTAATTTTAAAAACAAGTAGCTTAGAAATTTGGAAGGAGTAAAGAAACTATATATAGTTTAAAACAGCTTGAGATTAAAAATGTGAATGAATGAAATGTAATCTGTTCACTGGAGGATCCAGAAATTTTCACATAAAGGGAAAAAAGGGGGGGGTGCTCACCAATTGTTAGAAGGGCCTCCTCCAGTGGTACTTCAGTGATTTCCTAAATAATCAAACCAAATTTTTCCCACCTCTACTATTTCATTGGTAATCTAATCATTTTTGCACCGATCAAGATATTTAGTTTGTTTTAATTACCCAGTAATAAGTTGAGTAATTCTCAAAAAATAATTTGTACATGCATGTTTTAATATTTATATATTATAGCTTTTACCACAGTTTTACTTTGTAAAAGAATTGTATTGTTTTTGGATGTCATTTTTAAAAGTTAAGACAAACTGAGGATTTTTTTTTTATATGGAATTCTATTATTTATTTATAAGTTAAGTAAGGACTAGAAAGCCTTAAGTTTATATATTAAACAAAGAATAGTCACTAAATGATTACAAAATTTATTACATGTATCAAAAAATTTACATGATTTTATTTTAATTCATAAACTTTTATACGTAATTATATAGTCTAAGAAATTACATTAGGATTATTTCCCCCTATAATAAAAACAACCAGGAAAATAGATAGTATCCTCAGTACTGTCATTATTTTGAATTATTGTAATATTTTGCTACTGATACCAAACCCATGATGCAGATCCTTTTCCTCCTTTTTATTTAAAGATAATTTACAACGGTGATCAAAAGCATATCACAAGTAACTGTTTGTTTGATATTTACACACATCTTAAAAGAAGCAGATTGTGTTTGGTTTCATTTGGTTATTTTGTATCATGTAGGATCATAATAATTGGTAATTAAAATTTATTAGGAAAATCAGCTTATCTTAATTGTATCTGGATGACAAGTAAAGGGGGAAGTGGTTTCTGTGGTCGAGGGTATGACACATGGGGATGCTTTAATTATATTTATTTATATTTAATTATATTTCCATCACTTGGCGTCTATAATCATATCATCATGGCTTGGCAGTGTATCATCAGCAGAACTTAGGGATACTTAACAGGGTTGTCTTTTTTAAAACTTTATTGTCCAAACTTTAAAGGTGCTGGATAACTTCATATTTGTATGAAGATGCCAAATGGTCTTTTTATTTGACTAGTTACCCCATTTTTATGTGTAATATAGACAACTATATTTGGTACAAATGTATATGGATTCATTGCTAGGTATACATATAAAAAAGAATTGGTGCAATTCCTAATGAGACAACTCTTCACAAGAGACCAAATGACACAAACATTTACAACTAAGGAGTCTTTTATACAATAACATCAGTGGTCTTGTATTAGTGTGTTCGCCTCAAGTTGGAACTCTGGCATGTTAAAACCTAAACGACTCAAAAATTGGTATTTGCTGCTGCTCTTCTTGTGGATTACACAAAGCAGGGTTAATATTTATGTACCTGTCCTGAATATGCATTTAATTGCCACAGGACTTTTAACAGCTGTCCATCATTACCATCATGAGAGGTCGCCTAGCCTTACAAAGTCATGGTTCAGTGATTAATGTTCAGTTTTGGGATTAGGTATTTGTTTCTCTGAAACTGAGTAATTCATTATGTTTATTCAATGAATAGAATAATTGTAAGGTTCACACGTCTGTCTAACAAGGTTCATCTTCATTTTCATGGATATTTTAGTCCATAGTTTTTTTTTGTCGAGCCTGCGACTTTTTGTCACAGAAAGCTCAACATAGGGATAGTGATCCGGTGGTGGCAGTGGTGTTAGCTAACTTCTTAAAAGCTTTATATTTTAGAAGTTTGAAGACCTTTGTATATAGATGCCTCATGTTATGAAGTTTCCGTCATTCACATGTCCAATGTCCTTGACCTCATTTTCATGGTTCAGTGACTACTTGAAAAAAAGTTAAGATTTTTTGTAATGTGAAATTCTCTCTTATTATTAGTAATAGGATAACTATATTTGGTATGTGCGTACCTTGCAAGGTCCTCATGCCCGTCAGACAGTTTTCACTTGACCTCGACCTCATTTCATGGATCAGTGAACAAGGTTAAGTTTTGGTGGTCAAGTCCATATCTTAGATACTATAAGCAATAGGTCTTGTATATTCGGTATATGGAAGGACTATAAGGTGTACATGTCTAACTGGCAGGTGTCATCTGACCTTGACCTCATTTTCATAGTTCAGTGGTTATAGTTAAGTTTTTGTGTTTTGGTCTGTTTTACTTATATTGTATGCAATAGGTCTACTATATTTGTTGTATGGAATGATTGTAAGGTGTACATGTCGTGTGCAGGTGTCATCTGACCTTTTCATGGTTCAGTGGTCAAAGTTAAGTTTTTGTGTTTTGGTCTTTTTTTCTAATACTATATGCAATAGGTCAACTATATTTGGTGTATGGAAATATTTTATGATCTATATGGGACAACATCCCTAATGCCCCTCGAAATGAGGAACTCAAAAGTCACGTGTAAAGAAAAAATCTCTGTGTAGTGATATTGGACATGTTTCTATTTTTAACAAATAACTGAACTTAATTATTTGTGGTGATTAGGAAAGTAGAGGAACATAGAATAAATGTGTAAAAACTATGGAGCGATTGAATGTGTTCAAAGTATTTAATTTTCAAATAACTTATTGTGTTAAAAAAGGGATATTTTACCACAAGGAGCCGCATCACAAAAGGATGTTCGGGGTTTGCTAATTTACGGGAAAAGTAATCTCACTTCGCACCCCGAAAATGTAACCACATATGTGAAAATGTTACAGCTTCGAAACGAGCTATCATACATGTCCAAGTTTACGATATGGACTGAGCTACAGGAAAAAACGTTACCATTACCGCCTATGTAAAAACAATTAAATATTTTGACCCATATGTCAGTCACATACTAGGTTTTATTTGACCTTGACCTAATTTTCACGGGTCATTGCTCAGTGTTTAGTTTTTTGGTGTGTTTTAAGCAACTATAAAACTATAAGCAATAAGTCAACTATATTTGTTGTATGGAAGAATTGTTAGCTGTACATGTCTGCCTGGCATGGTTCATCTGACCTCGATCTCATTTTTATGGTTCATTGGTCAATGTTCAATTTTCTTGGTTAATGTTAAGTTTATATGATGGTTGTAATAAAGCTTTATATTTAGGACTACCAGCATACTATCAATGATTGGTTAAGAAGGCGAGACATTTCAGCGTGTGCACTTTTGTTTTTATTAGGATTATTTCTTAGAAGTACTGAAAAAAGACTTATAAAAGAATTTCAAAAATAGGTTAACTGTATTTGGTATACAGAATGATTGAAAGGTTAACGTGTTTGTCTGATGAGGTACCTCTGACCTTGACCTTATTTTCATGTTTTTGGTCTGCATTGACTTTTCATGACACAGTTCCAACTAATGTGAGTGTATCAGATTATTGTAAGGTGGTTTATCTAAAATTTCTGTTATTTTCATAGGTCATTGCAATTGATAATGTTGCCTGTTTTAAACCCTATTTCTTTTTAAAGACTTTCAACACCGATTTCAACTATTAGACAGATGCCAAGTGATCAAGAAGAGCTCGCTTGGCCCTTATGGCTTTGTGAGATAAAAAGTACAGATCAGAGAGTACTCACAGTTTAAGTGACAAAACAATAAAAAAAAATGTATCTAATAGATATAGGAAGATGTGGTGTGAGTGCCAATGAGACAACTCTCCATACAAATAACAATTTAAAAAGTAAACCATTATAGGTTAAAGTACGGCCTTCAACACGGAGCCTTAGCTCACACCGAACAACAAGCTATAAAGGGCCCCAAAATTACTAGTGTAAAATCATTCAAACGGGAAAACCAACGGTCTAATCTATATAAACAAAACGAGAAACGAGAAACACGTATATATTACATAAACAAACGGCAACTACTGTACATCAGATTCCTGACTTAGGACAGGTGCAAACATTTGCAGCGGGATTAAACGTTTTAATGGATCCAAACCTTCTCCCTTTTTCTAAAACAATAGCATAACATCACAACAAAGAAAAACATACGATAAAATATCAATTGGCAGACTTAACTCAATCAAAAAAGACTAAAATATCAATCGGTACACATTCAACATCCAAAGAATTTAGTATAAAGACACCATTACCAGTCAGAGAAAAACATGACTTTGTTGCACAGCCAAAATATAGGTATCTACAGATTGTAGTACCCTGAAAGAACATATGTGTTATATTTTATATGGTTTTAATTTACTAACAAAATCAATACTTATACCAACAAAATCACTATCCAAAGATTTAACTACTGTGTTGAATAGGTAAACCTTTTAGATTTTTTTATTCAAATTGTATCTAAATTTCCAGGCTTGATTTACAACATCAATGTAAAATTTAGGATGTTCTATTTCATTTGAAATAAGTTTTCTACAGGACCAGTAAAACTTGCACACCAAATATTTGTATTTATGAGTTAACTGCAATTTCAGTCATGTTGACATATTTGTAGATCTTATCCTGATCATTTTCCTTTTTTAATAGAAGAATTTTCTTCAGAAATAGCTGTTTTTATGATTTCCGGACTGTGCGTCCGTTAGTTCGTTCATCCCCCAGTCTGTCCCACTTTAGGTTTAAGTTTTTGGTCAAGGTAGTGTTTGATGAAGTTGAAGTCCAATCATCTTGAAACTTATTACCAAGATAGTGCAAGTGGGGCATCCGTGTAATATGGACACATTCTTGTTTTGCTATTTCTTTGGTTTTTGTTCACTTATAAAATTTTGATATTGATGGCAAAATATAAATAACTAAAACTATGAGCTACTGCTCACTCAGTCTGATGATACCCCTGCTGTAACTGCATTATATCAATAGTATAAACAGATATAATTGCAAGGCCGTAGCTAGGCATCTTATTTTAGTGAGGCAAAATAATTGAGCCGAGCGAAGCGAGGCGATTTTTTTTTTTGGAGGGTATGTAATGAATCATGGTGCAAAATCCTGCATTCTAGGCATTTTTAGAGAGTTTGATAATGTTTTGAATTTGGACACTTTTTATATAAATTTTTCATTTTTTTAGACTTTTACCAAGGATTTGTATAGTTTACTATACAAATCCTTGCTTTTACTAACACCAAATTTTTAACAACTTTATTTAAATCTATATGTAAGATAATCATCCAAATATCACTGATTTGAGTCTGCTGCCAGAACATAGAACAAACATCGATTAAGTAGAGTTTTCCAAAGTTTTCTATGGCCGGTTCAGTCAAATCGTTTCAGAATCATAATTTGGTCTGCTGATATCCTTATCGCGATGAACATGGAGCATGGCAAGACCACACAATCTCGCGCCACTCATGCATGCTCTTTTCCAAGTTTTCAGTTGTTTCAGGGCAGTCTGTGTTTCTAAAGGTAGCACATCATCATCAACACAATGATCAATGTCTTCTTCCAATTCCTTCTCCATCAGCAATCTGGTAGCAGCATCGGTAGTAACAGTTTTGTTTGCAAAAGGGAAATAAGCTTTCCTGTAAGCACCATCATACAGTCGCAGTTACAAAATATTAAACTCGCTTTTATGCTGACAAAGAGTAGACAAACTAGGGATAGAATGAGATAAGATACATGTATATGATTCTATCTATAGAGTAAGTATATATGGGTACAGGAGAATTGGAATGGATTTTTTGACGTTTGTACATGTAGTTCCGTAATTTCAAATTATTTCTGGAAATAGTTGGTGGTATTTTAGTTCCAGAATCTATAAATTTAGGGGTTAGGGTTTGGGGGTGTCCGATTCCCAAATCCCGAATATAAAGAAACGAAATTCCGTAGTCCCGAATAAGTAAAGACAAAATCCAGTATTAAAGGTTCTACCATTCCTCAATAATATCAAATTGGAATATGGGATATTCTTTCAATTTTTAAGGTTAAAGAAACATGGATAAAAACAAATCCATGCATTCATGTTTCATATTATTTATATTTTATTATTTGTAGAGAAAGTTTAAAGTTCGTGAAATGAACACACAGACAGGACTGCCCCCTTGCAATGCCCAGTACTTGATTTGGCAAAAGTTGGTGAAACTGAGAAATGAATACGCAGACAGGACTGCCACCTTCCGAAGACCAGTACTGTATTTGTCAGTCTACTTATCGTTTTTTTTTATTGTTCTAATGAAGTTATATATGCTATACTCAGACTCTGTTAAAAATTTTTTTTTACTAGAATTGTTCCTTCTTTACCTTCAGTGTCGCTTTTCCTTTTTCTGCAACAGCCTGTTTTTAACTCAAGATCCATGATGATTATCGTTACTATAGGTTAATGTAATCGAGAAACATCCCCCGTTGAGATGCTTAGTTATATCCAGGAAGAATAGTTTAAAACTAATGATGACAAGTTATAGAAATTAAGGTTGAGACAGAACAACAAATGACTATTATATTTATATATATGTATAAAAAAAAAAAAATCAGTGTCGAAATTTTAGTGAGGCAATTGCCTCACTTGCCTCAATGGTAGCTACGGCCTTGAATTGTTTGGTAAACAGGAAGGTGTTGATTGATGAATCTGAAAACGCATCACAGGGTATAGCTGACTCATAAAACCTTGAACCCTAATTTCAGAAATCATTGTAATGTAGTTCCTGAGAAAGATGGGACAAAAAATATCCATGGAGCCAAGGGCAAGGCCGTAGCTACCATTGAGGCAAGTGAGGCAATTGCCTCACTAAAATTTCGACACTGATTTTTTTTTTTTTATACATATATATAAATATAATAGTCATTTGTTGTTCTGTCTCAACCTTAATTTCTATAACTTGTCATCATTAGTTTTAAACTATTCTTCCTGGATATAACTAAGCATCTCAACGGGGGATGTTTCTCGATTACATTAACCTATAGTAACGATAATCATCATGGATCTTGAGTTAAAAACAGGCTGTTGCAGAAAAAGGAAAAGCGACACTGAAGGTAAAGAAGGAACAATTCTAGTAAAAAAAAATTTTTAACAGAGTCTGAGTATAGCATATATAACTTCATTAGAACAATAAAAAAAAACGATAAGTAGACTGACAAATACAGTACTGGTCTTCGGAAGGTGGCAGTCCTGTCTGCGTATTCATTTCTCAGTTTCACCAACTTTTGCCAAATCAAGTACTGGGCATTGCAAGGGGGCAGTCCTGTCTGTGTGTTCATTTCACGAACTTTAAACTTTCTCTACAAATAATAAAATATAAATAATATGAAACATGAATGCATGGATTTGTTTTTATCCATGTTTCTTTAACCTTAAAAATTGAAAGAATATCCCATATTCCAATTTGATATTATTGAGGAATGGTAGAACCTTTAATACTGGATTTTGTCTTTACTTATTCGGGACTACGGAATTTCGTTTCTTTATATTCGGGATTTGGGAATCGGACACCCCCAAACCCTAACCCCTAAATTTATAGATTCTGGAACTAAAATACCACCAACTATTTCCAGAAATAATTTGAAATTACGGAACTACATGTACAAACGTCAAAAAATCCATTCCAATTCTCCTGTACCCATATATACTTACTCTATAGATAGAATCATATACATGTATCTTATCTCATTCTATCCCTAGTTTGTCTACTCTTTGTCAGCATAAAAGCGAGTTTAATATTTTGTAACTGCGACTGTATGATGGTGCTTACAGGAAAGCTTATTTCCCTTTTGCAAACAAAACTGTTACTACCGATGCTGCTACCAGATTGCTGATGGAGAAGGAATTGGAAGAAGACATTGATCATTGTGTTGATGATGATGTGCTACCTTTAGAAACACAGACTGCCCTGAAACAACTGAAAACTTGGAAAAGAGCATGCATGAGTGGCGCGAGATTGTGTGGTCTTGCCATGCTCCATGTTCATCGCGATAAGGATATCAGCAGACCAAATTATGATTCTGAAACGATTTGACTGAACCGGCCATAGAAAACTTTGGAAAACTCTACTTAATCGATGTTTGTTCTATGTTCTGGCAGCAGACTCAAATCAGTGATATTTGGATGATTATCTTACATATAGATTTAAATAAAGTTGTTAAAAATTTGGTGTTAGTAAAAGCAAGGATTTGTATAGTAAACTATACAAATCCTTGGTAAAAGTCTAAAAAAATGAAAAATTTATATAAAAAGTGTCCAAATTCAAAACATTATCAAACTCTCTAAAAATGCCTAGAATGCAGGATTTTGCACCATGATTCATTACATACCCTCCAAAAAAAAAAATCGCCTCGCTTCGCTCGGCTCAATTATTTTGCCTCACTAAAATAAGATGCCTAGCTACGGCCTTGCAAGGGTGGACAGATGGGCCCTACCCTTTTAAAATAATTACTATGGTCTAATCATTTATAGCTTGTTAAGTCTTTGGAGTGATTTAGAGATGAATATTATTTTCCATTTTAGACTACATGTTGACCTCTACATTTTTTTCATTTTAAACTTTTATTTGCTGCCTCATTCATGTCCAACCTTTTGCATTACTCGTACTTGCTGATTAACTTTTAACCCTGCCACATTCTGTATGTGCCTGTCCCAAGTCAAGAGTGTAATTCAGTGGTTGTCGTATGTTGTTGTGAAGCATATTTGTTTTTTATTCATTATTTTGTACATTTCAAAATTAGGCGACAAGTTTTCTCGTTTAAATAGTTTTACATTTGTCATTTCCGAGCTGACTATGGGGTATGGGCTTTGCTCATTGTTAAAGGCCATTCATTGACCTTTAGTTGTTAATTTGTGTCATTTAGTGACTCTGATGGAGAGTTGTCTCATTGACCTTAAAAAATTAGAACTGACATAAGGTTGATATTTTAAAAAGTTTTTTTATTCATTCAACTTTTAAAATCAATGTCATTAAACTAAATGCTAAAAAGGATTATAATAGTCCTTGGTCATTTTTTGCTGGTCAGGTGAATTGTTGCAAGCTTCTTGTTTCTCTACTGAACCAGTGCAGTGTATTCCCCAATGTTGAGGAGCTGGAGTATTGCATGACCTTTCCCTTTCTCTGTAACCTTGACAACCAGAATTGACGATACATGATGACCATTGTCCCCAATCACTGAATTTTCCATTGACAGCTGTCAAGAAAAAAGCAATTATTAATTTGTGTTGTAAGATACACAATATGGTTCCTGTATCTTTTGCTCATGGTTTATTTAAACATTATTTGTAAATGTCTGGCAAAATTTGCAATTTCTTTCAAGTGATAAAAAAAATCTCAATAAACAAGAAGTCTAAAAGAACAAAACTTTTATTTCCATCTATGAACATATTTTCTTAAGTGGTATGACACATTTTTATATTTCAATATACTTACAACAAGGATGCTCATTACAACTGACAGAATTCACACCATCTCAAACACAGTCGGTGCCGCCATTTGCAGTGGCAGGATTATTACAACTTCTGTACTGAGATTGCACAAAGTTGACGGCAACTGTAAAATGTGCTTTTAAAAGTAGTTTTATACAACAGAGTTAAACATATATCTTAAATAGGAAGGTTTTTTTTTATGATAAAACAAGTGTGGACACAGATGAGTGTGGATAGTATGTTTGGATGTTTGACAGTGTCTTATGACAAAAGGGATGTTTTCCTATATGGTGTTATTAACTGTGTTGCACGATGACAACCAACCTGAGCATTAGGATTAAATTGAGAATGGATATGGGGGATATGTCAAAGAGACAATAACCCGACCATTGAAAAAAAACAACAACAGAAGGTCACCAACAGGTCTTCAATTTAGCGAGAAATTCCCGCACCCGGAGGTGTCCTTCAGCTGGCCCCTAAACAAATATATACTAGTTCAGTGATAATGAACGCCATACTAATTTCCAAATTGTACACAAGAAACTAAAATTAAAATAATACAAGACTAACAAGGAGTATTGTTTATTAATATGTTCCACATCTTTGATGTTGGATACATTTTGTAGATAGGAGAGCAACACTTTATAGGTTCATTTTTTTCATGTGTTTTTTTTTCTAAATGGGAGAGAATATATAGATTTGATAACATGATATAAGAAGCCTGTAATTCAATGGTTGTCGTTTGTTTGTGTGTTACATATTCACTTTTCGTTTTATTTTTTGTACATAAATAAGGCCGTTAGTTTTCTCGTTTGAATTGTTTTACATTGTCATTTCGGGGCCTTTTATAGCTGATAATGGGGTATTGGCTTTGCTCATTGTTGATGGCCATATGGTGACTTGTAGTTGCTAATGTCTGTGTCATTTTGGTCTCTTGTGCAGAATTGTCTCATTGGCAATCATACCACATTTTTTTTTATATGTATTTGCCTACTGTTTGTATGGTTCTATTTATATTATTTTGTGGTGGATCATCACTATCATTAGTAAAAAGAATTGTTGAAATGTTCCTCAGATTAGGATACATTTATTGGTTTTTAGTAATGACAATGCCTGACAATTGTTTGATAATATCTCCTCCAAATCCGGTCAAAGCAAAGTAAATTTTTGACCAATATGACAATAATTTCACCAAAAGAACCTTTGTGAGCATGCTTCAAAGACTCATAACTGCTCCAAAAGTAATCTGATAGAATTTCAAGCATGTCAAGTGGATATTATCAACAGCTACTTAATTAGTCTTAATATGTCTAAATATCTACAAAGTCATAGTATTCAAAAGGTTATGCAAAATTATTCTCCTTTCATTTTTTTGGTTATATGGATACAAATATAAGTGATACAGATTGATAGAAAGATAGATAGATAATTTTATTAACCAATCATGGTGCCCAAAATTTGAGCTATACAATCAAATGAATTACAAAATAAAGCACAGAAAATGATTAGAATGATTAAAGTACATTTTAACAAAAAACCACATGAATACACATTTACACTAATTAACCTGATACAAACCAAGTTATTGACAAAACATGGTTGTTATGGGTGCCACTGTGACCTGGAGAAATTACATAATTCTTTATAGTTCTAGGTCTATGGGAGACAATATCTGATCAATTTTATTTCCTATATATATATATATATTTTTCTTCTATATTTTTTTTTTCAAACAACAATATTTTCTATAATTTTCTTTCGTTCTTCAAAAAGGGAGTGCAATAAGTTAGATAAGTTTGAAGTAACAAACAAATCTTCAGATGAAAGAATCCAAACAAATTTCATTTCATCAGATAATCTTGAAAAAATTTTGAATTTAGAATCTAAATTAGATAGATGTTGAGATCGAGTATCTTTTAGAACAGGACATTTTAAAAGAAAATGCAGTTCGTCTTCAACTGCATTCTTACATAGCTTACACTTTCTGTCTTCAACTTTAATTCCAATATACCTCCCTCTTTCGATTTCAAGATCATGACAGCTAGTTCTAAATCTTGTGATTATTTGCCTGTCTTTTTTTTTGAATTCATTTTTAAATATGGTTCAAACATAAAAATATTTTAAAATTTTCTGTAAGTTCTTAATTTATTGCCAGATTGTAAATTAGTACACTACCCAGAATTGCTTTCTAAACTCGCTAACCAGCTTTCTTTAAATTTAATAGTTAAAGATGTTTTTACTTTTTTTAGAATATGGTTTTGTTTAAAGTTTGACTGGTTAACAAATAAATATTCTAAGTCTAGAAATTTAAATATATGTTTAATGCTTCCTATCCTAGATTCCTGGTTATGTTTGTCCATAGAATGAGATAGATTTATGGCTTCCCATAGAATAATATTTGAAGGTTCAATATCTTTCATAAGATGGCTCCAATATTTGACCATATTCATTATTACATAATACAGTGTAGGGAGTGAACCTAGTTCTCCTCTACATGCCATATTTGATGTTTTTATATTAACTCCAAGTGAAAATTTACAAAGCTTAGTATGAGTTTTCTCTAGTACAAGATAATCAGTTTCTTTTGATATAAAGTTATCCAAATGTATTTGTTTCTTATGTGGTATATAACCCCAAATTTCAGATCCATACAACAAGATTGGTCGGATTGTATGGTTATAGATGTGTAATAAAGTACTAGGTTTTGGTCTTTCCACTGAAAAGGTCTTCCTTAATTTGAAATATGCTTTCATTCCTTTGTTATAAAGTTCTTTCTTTGCTATTTGGAAACTCCCAGATGATGAAAAATTTATACCTAAGTATGTGTAGTTCTGACTGTACACATTCAGCCTGGTTTCCTAATGATATTTTAATAGTTTTAAGTCTTCCTGATTTGTTAAATACAAGAACCTTGGTCTTTTTTGTGTTAACTGTCATTTTATAATCAACTGTAAATTTATTTAATTTGTTAACACAATTTTGAAGTCCTTGCTCTGATGATGATAAAAGAACTACATCATCAGCATACATTAAAATATTTAAGGGATGTGTATTTTTAATGGGATTGGGTCACATGTTTGGTCAAAATAGGTTGGCAAATCATTTAAATATATATTAAAGAGACAGGGACTGAGATTATCCCCTTGTCTTACTCCTATATTTGATTTAAAAAGGTTTGTCCTGTGTTGGTCGATTTTTACACAAGTTTCTGTGTTTTCATACATACATTTTATAATGTCATAAAATTTTGTTCCAACACCTATGCATTTAAGTCTATAAAAAAGGTGGAGATGTGAAACTGAATCAAATGCACGCTTAACTTCTAATTATATTTCTAGTTTTTAAAAATTTTGTCAACCTGTTATTTAGAATTGAATTAAATAACTTGCCTATGTTATCTGCAATAGTAATACCCCTGTAGTTTAATGGATCATGATTAGATCCAGACTTGAGAAGGGGGTGATAAAGCCTTGGCCCCATAATTTTGGGTAAATACTACTTGAAAATACTAAATAATTAAAGAGTTTTTGTATTAGAGGGATGCAAACGGTTTGGCTATATTTTATCATTTCATTCGAGATCATGCTGAATCCACTCGATTTAGAATTCTTAAGACTTTTTATTGCTTTTTCTATTTCCTCAGGCGTTATTAAGTAGTCAAGTTCATTAAAAACATTTTCATTATGGAATGATTCAAGTTTCTTCTTAATCAAATCATCATTATATTGTTCATTCTTATTTAATTTTTGAAAGTATTCTTGCCATTCAGATGGGTCGATAGTATTCTCAGATTTGTTTTGACTATTATTTGAGATATTTTTAATTTTATCAAGTAGTTGCCAATAGGCTTTGGGATTTTGATCATATAAATTATCGAGTTTATTCATGATGTCTTGTTTGAATTTTCTTATTTTCTGATACATGTACCAATACAGTATTTGTTGTGGTATGAAAGTGTAGTAATTAACATTTACTGTAACAATGTTAATTCATACAAATTAAGAAATAAACAAATGTTGAACATGTACAATGAAATATAGTTTTAGAAACTGATTAGGCCAGATAGGCCTTATAATTTTTTTTAAACATTAAATTGAAGGACCATTTACATTCAGGACCGAGTCATCAGTAGGCAGAACAGATGTATTAAAACAACCTAGCATCATATCACCGAATGACACCCGTGCCTATGGTGTATACAAAATTGTTAGCTTTTAATTGAAATCATGTAATGCATTTTGAAATAAAAACACTATGTTATCTGGCCTTGACCTCATATGCACGGTTCGTTGGTCAGTGTTAAGTGTTTGTGCAATGTCATTTGCCGTATATTTCATTGCAGTAAAACATTTTTTTTAAGTTTTTCTAAGTACCATTAAGATTTTGTGTGCTTCTATAGAATTATTTGGAACTTGAGATTACATTGTTACTAAAGCTTGTACACAGGAAAACACGGGTGAGCATTTGATTGGTTGACTTCTATATAGGGATGAAAGTTTTCTTGCAATGAACGGTTATGTGAAATTATGTCTATTGTACTGTACAGAACAAAACTTTACTCATGCTTAGTATATCTTTATTTAAAACAAAGCTTCATGAATTCTGCATAAACTTGTTTGAAAAGTGCAAACTTAACAAAGACATAGAGGACGACTATTTTATATTCGAGGGGGGGGGGGGGGGGGGGGGGGGGTGGAGACTAAGAGGACAGATTATTTATTTTCTGAAATGTTGAAGCAAGATTTTTCATTTTCATTAAAACTAGGGACTGTTTTATGTTTGAAAACACTATTTTTAATTCATTATTTATTCTTAAATACAATAATTAATACATGTGTAGACAAGTCATCATCACCATTTAATCAGGATTAATCATCAACCTCTGCGAAAATGAATCTTCTGAATTCCATACTGTATGGCATACATACACGGTATTAAGTTTGGCTGAAACTAGCCTCTTTTAAAAGTATTTTAAAACATTTTTATGCCTAGCGGAGCGAGCCGAAAAAAATAAGTTTTTTTTTGTGTTTCGGCTTGCAGAGTTTTAATCTTTTATACCTGTAAATTATGCGGTTTATTTTCCAAATTAAGTTTAGAGGAGACTGAATATCATTGATATAACTATGTCAAGTAAGTTTTCATAACACATTTCAATTAAAACTTGATATAGCTCCTAACTGGGATACAATTTAAAGTAGTTATTAACTTAAAGTTGTAAAAATTAACTAAATAGTCTCAAATAAAATAAAGTTTAAAACAAAATTACTGAATTATTAAAGGAATGCAACACAAAGAGATTACAGAAGGGCACTCACTGAACAAAAGACAAACCACTGTCGGGGAACAGATAAACACAAAGGACTAACAATAAGACAAATAACACTGAAAACTAAAAATAAATTAGAAACATGGATCAAAAGTACTTGCTTCTTGAAAGACACTCGCCGTGAAAACAATTTGATATGAAGACAAGCTTTAGGTTTTGAAATTTCCTACATGAGGCAATCTGGGCTGTGTTGGTATTGTGTGGTGTTTTTTTTTAAACTGAACTCGTATACAATATTGTTTAGGTCTTACTGATGCTCGCCTCCGCGGGTTCAAAATTTTCTTGCTGCGTTAAAGACCCATTGGTTGTCTTGGGTTGTTTTGTGGTCTTTGTTTGGGTTGTTGTCCATTTGACATTCGCCATTTCTATTCTCAATTCTGTTTTTGCATAGATAACTATTTAAAATCGTCGTAATAATAATATTTTGTTTCCAGCAAGAAACAAAGTTCCGTGTCCCAAATTTATCTTTTAATTTTTTAGAGATAAGTTATATAAATAAGAATATAACTTCTCATAGTTTATCTTAAAAAACATACTTTAGTGTTCTCTCTATCACTTTAAATTTATTTTTCCATGCATTATCTATTTAAAATCTGAAAATTTTGCACAACCTGTTACAGTAAAGTCTTCCGTAACTTTTTTCATTACTAAATAAAAATAATTTAATTTTGGATGTAACGCGTCTTCTGATTGGCTGACCTATTTTGTTATGAGCCCATAGACATAATTTAGTCATGTGACCGTGACGTCATCAACGTTTTTTCATGGTTTTCTACGGTTTAAAATGGAATTTAGAATTAAATTATAAGAAATGACTGTAATATTTTTTCTGTCTATTCGAAATAACATAAAAAATGTGGTGCACACTGTTAAATAACCCGCTACGAAATAAATAATTTTTTCTATAAAATAAAAAAGGTGATATTATGTTTTTATAAACTTTTCTGTAATCTGTTCAGATAACATAACAAAATGAGGAAATACAAAATACAAAAATTATATAACAATAATAACACACAATGGTACAGAATTGTATAACACACAATGGTACAGAATTATATAACACACAATGGTACAGAATTGTATAACACACAATGGTACAGAATTGTATAACACACAATGGTACAGAATTGTATAACACACAATGGTACAGAATTATATAACACACAATGGTACAGAATTATATAACACACAATGGTACAGAATTATATAACACACAATGGTACAGAATTGTATAACACACAATGGTACAGAATTCGAAGTAACGCAATAAACTCAAATTGAGTTGTAGTATTCAATGTTTTATAAATGTTCATTTATCCAACCGGTTGAGGAACCATTGTAGAAGCATGTTTTTCTAACCAATCTTCGTATGTTTTTATTTGATTGCATGATGCAATTAAAATGTCATCAACGGCAATATCACTTTCCCATGGCGTTGCACTTTGTCCTATGTCCACTTCAATTATAATGTCAATCTATAACATAAAAATAAAGTCTATTGTGAGCAATCACTTTATGAAGTCATAACTTATAACAAAAAAAACATGTGAAGAACACGTTTTAGTTTTCCCTGTTACAACTGTTTAAATGCATGGGGTTGTGGCTTTTCCATTTCTTAGCTCTGTTTTTCTATTTGTCGTCACCACAAACACTTTCACTTTTCCTCGATCGAATCGTTACCAAGTTTGAGTTTTCACTGTATTTTTTTTTTTTGAAATTGCAATGAGTAATACGACGTGTTCCAATGATGGGGAAGAAACTTCTTACCCTTCCGGAGCACATGAGTTCATTACCAGTTTTGTAATTTGTTTTGACCATATCGTTGACTATTTGTTGGGACCTTAAGACTATCGATTGGCCCTTTTTGTATTTTCTATTTCTTTATAACATTAAAGAGCTGCAGTCTTGCTATGGTAAAATGTAAGAGATTGTATAATAAAGTATAACTTTTTGCTAGATTTTACTACGAGTACACTAGGGTACACAAAATCCACATATATTGACATTGGCCTAAACTGCAAGGAATAACTTTCACCACAAAACTCACAAACGAATTCAGAAATTTCTTATGGTAGCATTAGTAATTTATAATTAATATTTGGTTGATGCGGGTCTATGAAATAGCCGTAGAACTCCAAATTCAGCTTTAACTTACAGGCCAAGCACGGACTTGCATTTTGATAACAATGCAAAGCAACCGACCGTGCAAGGGTTGTATAGCCAGTCAAGGTCGTTAATAACTTCTATCATCATCATACTCTGTACAATATGAAATCTACTGATCAGCAGGAAATTCAAAAAATTTAAATTCAAAGTTAAAGCGTAAGGGCCTACTTGAAATGCTAAAAATATTATGCAACTACTACTTTACACATATTTAAACGGTTAATCTTTTGTCACGATTTTTAATATAAAAACAACATACCATTTTACCCATTGAATCTGGCTTTATTTGTGTTGAAATGATTCTTCGTATCCATTTCTGTGAATTTGTTCCATCGTCTTTCCATATCAGTTTTGTTTGTGAACTGTTTGAATGTGCTACATAAACCTGAAGCGAACCTGGGACTATTCCTTTGCCATATGTATTAGAATAAAATCTGCAATATTTATCAAATTTGATGATTTTTTGGAGTATCAGAATAAGTTAGAATACTAGTATGTGTTTTCTTAATGCACATTTTCTCAATATATATAATATAAATATATACTAGTATATCATAATTTTTAAGTTTTTAGTATTGATAACGTAATTCCTTTATTTTATATGGACAACATGTTGTTGAATGAAATAAAGTTAGGATTGCATACATTTTATCACGGTTTAGAAAATGTGTTGGTTTTTTTTACGACGACGACGACGAAGAAGAATATGTTCTATTTGTAAACACAATTCTGTCCTCTTCCGGAGCATCTGGGATCACCTTGGTTTTTGGTGGGGTTCGTGTTGTTCAGTCTTTATATTTATGTGCTGTGTTTTGTATACTGTTGTTTGTTTGTTTGTTTGTTTGTCTTTAGGTCGGTGTTCGCTTTTTGTCATGGCATTGTTGGTTCGTTTTCTACTTCTGGGATTGACTATCCCTTTAGTATTTTTTTATCTCTTTTTAGTTGTTTATTTTTCTTTATTTGTGCTATCATTACAGTCCTATAAATTTCATAAATTTAATAATTGGTCGAATTCGTTTTACTTATTATGACCGAAGAACTTTTGCCATCATTGTTACTCTTACACATGTATTGTGCTAATATTTTACCACGTATACTAAGTATATGGAGGATATTAACTTATCAAATGCCCAGTTTCGTCAAATTGATCAGAATTAACTTAAACTTACGACATGCAGACTCCTCCCTCAACGTCGCCATGACTGATATTTGAATTCCTAATCCTGAATTTCCTGGTTTGGTTTTGTGTTGGTTTGTATTTTTCGGAACTTTCAACATACATATAAAAACCTTAAAACAATACGTAGAAGTTTTAGCGTTATTCTGCAAACTGCAGGGGTATATATCTTTCGGTTCATAACAGTTTCTAAATCAACACTCTTTTGTTATACGTTTTATTTTACTGTTGAATTAGAAATTTCTCAATATTTTTATAGAATTAATTGGTGTGTAAAAAACAACATATTTTGGTAAAAAAAATGACATTGTACACCATTCATTATGATTACGTGTAATGAAGGTTTAGTCAAATCTATAGTGAGTAGAGTATATTGGGATCAGTATACGCTACTCTAGTAGGTTCAGCCTACGACATATTTACAGATTATATTTATTAGACTATTTACATACCTTCTGATGTTTCTCTGGTATGATCAAACACAGGTCCAGTTCGAGGTGTTTTTGTTGATCCAGCTTGTTTTGACCACTCTTCATAGTCTTGATCGGGGTCCGATATATCAGGGTTCCAATTACAGGTTCCAGGTTCGTCAAAATTACAAAAGTTCAGAACATTATCTGTTGATAGAATAGTAAATTTATAAACTGTTGAAATTTAATGAAAAAATATAAATTTAGGTGATAACAAAAGAAAGACGTTACTGATATTTCAGAGATAAGTGGTGAGTAGATATAGGAAGATGTGGTATGAATGCCAATGAGACAACTCTCCATCCATGTAACAATTTAAATAAGTAAATAGGTCAAAGTACGGCCTTCAACACGGAGCCTTGGCTAACACCGAACAGGAAGCTATAAAGGGCCCCAAAAATTACTTGTCGAAAACCATTCAAATTTATATTTTCTCAATCTTACGTTATACTGTCGAACCTAATAAATGCTTTTATTATGTGTCTCATGATGTTGTTTTTTAGTTGTTCGTGGTCATGGTGTATTCTTGGATTTTGACTTACAGTTAACTAAATCCTTAGCTACATGTTCTTCTTTAATTTTTATAGCTTCTTACATTTCATAAATACATATGTATATTTTAGCGTTGACATTTTAATGATGACCGTGAAATTCTTACTTGTAGGTAAACACAGTGGCTCGTCACCAGACCAAGTTACATCATTTCTACAAAATCTCTCTGAAGGACCAATCAATACATATCCAGTGGAACAGTTATATTGTATTTTGGAACTTATTTTTGTGTCGGAGAATGTGACGTTACCATTCCTTGGTGTTATCGGCTTGGCACACATTTCTCCAACTTTCTCTAAAAAAAAAATGAATAAAATCAAAACAAATCAGAATAATTCTATTTTTTCTTCGTATATCTAATCTTTCAATTTTTAAAACATTGTATCACAGATCAAATTTAATCGTTCATTGTGTGTCAATTCGTTTTTTGATTGAGTTAAGCTTCCAATTGATATTTTATAGTGTGTCTTTCTATGTTGTGATGTTAAACTACTGTTTCAGAAAAGGGAGAAGGTTTGGTATCATTATAACATTTAACCCGCTGCAATTGTTTGCACCTATCCTAAGTCAGGAATCTGATGTTCAGTGGTTGTCGTCTGTTTATGTGGTTCATAAGTGTTTCTCGTTTCTCGTTTTTATATAGGTTATACCGTTGGTTTTCCCGTTTGAATGGTTTTACACTATTATTTTTGGGCCCTTTATAGCTTGTTGTTCGGTGTGAGCCAAGGCTCCGTGTTGAAGGCTGTACTTTGACCTATAATGGTATACTTTTATAAATTGTTACTTGGATGGAGAGTTGTCTCATTGGCACTCATACCACATTTTCCTGTATCTATATATAAATGTGATATCGAAGGGTAGTGCAAAACGAAAAAGAAAACTATGCAAGGGTTACGAAACATTTATTTTGTGCTAAAATATATATACTTTAAAGAGTTTTGGACTATTATAGGCCTATATTAACATTAAGAATTGAAACAAATAACAGCACAACTTTAAACAAATGAATTTTTCCATTACCATAATCACTACAACACCCAATCAGAGACTTTATGATTTGGATTTTACTGAAAATCTCTGTGGTTGGAATGTATTGTTTTGCTATTCGATAATTTCCTCTATGTAGTCCCATACCATAAAGGTTGACTGAGGGTTTGAAATATTGTGTGATTGATCTTCTTCCGACCGGCAGTAAAACTCTTGCAAAAGTGGGGAGATTTTTGTTGTTGTTTTTTCTATGATGGATGTACAAGGTCGCAACCACGTCCAGTCGGAATAGGGAAGAGAGTGTCACAAGATCCAAATCATTGCAAAAACCCTTTAGGGGGTTCATAGGTCATGTATGGTCTGTTGCGTGGCAAAATGTCTATCTCTTTTTTAATTACCCTCATTTTCTACAGGCAATTCAAATTTCCAGAACCTTATCTCGGCCGTCTTCTATTACAGGAGTTAAACCTATTTTATTTATAGTTTACTTGTTCTCGTCCTGAACATGCATGACACATTTGACACTAGACGTTAAACAACTAACAATCAATCAAAATCTATTTTGTCTCTAGTATTAGAAAGAGAGTTTTAATTTAGGATGTCAATGTTGCGACAGCGTATTTTATCACTATCGAAATGCTTACAATACATACCATGCATACCACAGTTATATAATTTTTGTATTCTCTTGATATCTTTCTCTGTTAAGTAGTCTCTTTGACCAATCTCGCAATCCACATGGTGCCGAGGTTCAAATGTATGCTTCAATGGATCAGTTGAAAACGTCGTTGGGGAGTAATGCATGATTGAACAGTAGTCATATTTTTCCAGTAGCATTACTGAATTTGCAGGCATTTTATAGAAATTATACGTATATTCTGAATATAAAAAAAAATAAGAAAAAAACTTCGTATGATATATATATATCAGCTTGTACGTCAAGCGTAAAACTGTTTAATTTACAATGCAATGGTAAATGTGCAGACAAAACAGTATCCTCTAACAATAATTCGTACAATGTAGAAATCACGTATTATTGGTGAATACAGAGATATAGATCTGAACTTAGGTTTCAAATATAGATATATCTTTATTTTCAACAAAACTGGACATAATTCACTTTAATATTCACACGACGAAGATTGTATATAGGATATTTCTAAGAAAAAAATAATGAAATTTGAAGTGTTCTTCAAAGAGTAAAACCTCCGAAAAACCAGGAAAATCTATAATATGTTCATTAAGTCACCAACAGTAAATACTTGTTTATAACATATGTTCAAGTTTAAATTATCATCGAGCCTAGCAACTTTGTGAATAAAATCAATAGAAAACTAAAAGGTCTACCATAGAGATCAAACCCATAGGACAAAAACACCAATTTTATGTTACTCAAAGAAAACCACTGACTAGGTGCAGGACTGGACTCCTATGAACCTGCGAACATTATGCAAAATAGTTTTCCCAAATGAAATGACAATAGTTTTATAAAATGTCTCGACGTCATCTAAAATTTTACCTTTTAAAATATTGTTTTCATACACATGTATATAATCATCTCTATCTGGTCGTGTATGTTCGTGCCAGAAACCAAGTGTATGCATCAGTTCGTGCATGATGGTACCATTTTTTAAGCATTTATCACCAAGGTTTAATATCTGGGCGCCACCGGTCCTGCCAATAGCACTGTTACATCTACATGAAGGCAATAATTGTACAGTCAGTGGAGTGATACACTTATTTCATACTATTAGTATCTTTAATCGAACTAATCCCAACAATTGTTGAGTTCCTTTGTAGTCAAAACATAGTTAGTGATAGATAAAACAATAATTACATTGACAAAATGGTGTTGTAATGATTGCAAGAGAACTACATAACGTAAATTAAAGGGAAATTTGTCCAATGGTATTGATACAATGTATGTATAAGGGCGGACACAGTACCAATTTCACAAAACTTCAAAATTAATAAGACGGATTAAAAATTAGTTAGACAAAGTAATATAATGGTACACACCCTTTTGTTTTGTCACTTCTTAACTCTACATGTACGTATCGCCAATTACTGTACATTGCCGACAGTTGACTATAACATGTATAAATAGTATGACCTAAATATGATCCTACTTTAATGTAATACTTCGACACTAATGATATAACAAAAATTGATGGTACGGTAAAAAATCAAGTTATTTTATTAAAAATACAGCCAAAAGCAAACACAGTATTATATTATTACATACTCTTCTGCGTTCTGTATATACACAAAGTCTTTTTCTGTTGTTCTTGGAATAAATGTGACACAATTGCTTGTTATTTTCATCATGTCTGTAATGACTGATACGATATAGTTTTGTTCAGTAAAACCTATAAAAAACAGAACATACAGTCTTTTATTCACGGGTAGATTTTTATACATGAAACAAAACTTCTCTGTTAGCTGCCGGTTTATTTGAGTGTTTGAATGATTCGTTGTAGTTTTCTCTAATTTCATAATAAAATGTTGCCACAATTTTTGTATGTTTTTTTAGTCCGCGCTTCTTTGTTGTTAGTTTGCCCTTTCTTTGAAAACAAATGGAAGTTTAATTATTCCATCTTATGAATGCTTTGTATTGATTATTTAAATACTTAGATACATAAGTTGATCTGGAAAATGGTCTTAAAAATGCACTGGACTGATAAAAATTGGGGTAATCTCTGTTACAACAAGCTTTCACACAAAAGAAAACAAAACAAAAATATTTTTGGAAACAAATCTCTGCAAGTATTAAGCTTTTAATTTATTCATACAAGTAAACATTGCAATTAACTTTTGTTAAGTCGAGTGTATACTTAGCAAATACATATGCTAACTTACTATAGTTATTGGGAGCAAATGTATATGGAATTACATTATTGGTCCATGTTCGTTGATAATTCCCCACAGAGTTACGAACCTACAATTATAAAATTCAAAACGTGCTACAATGAATTGTTTAGAAAACACAAATTGTATTGACAAATAAATAAATTTGGTGTATTTACTGTTTTCTGATTGGTTAAAAGTATTAGTTTTATTTTCAATGTTGTCAATTTTTATGGCGACACGCCCACTCTGACGTTGTGTATTCATACGCCAACATGTGTGTACGTTGTTATTGTTAATATAAATAATATAAAAAGTTCATTGAGCCTTAATTATTTTTGATAGAAATTTATTTATAATGAATGGCAATAATTTATTTTGAATTTATTGACCCATAAATTTAATTTTGGACTCTTCACATTTTACATAATCCACGAAAAATAGCCATTCATGAAATATCTACATACCTGTTATCAGTATCATATTCAGAAAATTTCCGATCTGTTATGTTTTGATATCCGGTTTTTTTTCGAAGGTTGAAGGGCATTGGATTAATTACCCAGTATTTAAACCACAGAGACTTCAAAATAGACGATTGCAATTTCTCTGCTAAGCAGTAGAAGTAGGGATTGTGAGCAAAGATATAATATCCCAATGAATTAAAATATAAAATGTGTGTGTGTGCATCATGGCTTTCGAATCAGGAAGAGTGTGAGGCTTTGCGTTAATTTGATATCAGTTTACTCTGTTAACCTTGTTCCGTTTGTAATTTTATATTTCATTTTCAAAACTTTCAATAAATATCGTCATTATGATCAAGAATGATCCCTTGAACTCATCCACACAGGAGGTTGGCGAAGATGGCAAATACGAATACTTGATAATCCCTGATGGTTATTATAACAAACAATTTAAAGATATAATCATAGTTTGTATATAAGTGAATTCAGTATCAAACAGACGCACTTTTGTTTCTGAACAATTACTTACATCTCGTTGAGCTTCCAGAATGTCACCCTGTATCAAACCTGGAGTATCTTTTCCTGAAATTATTTGATAATATTTAAAACAAAAAACCATTTAAGATGTCGTAGTTATGCTAATTAAAAGAATGACTGCAAGTGCAAATCAAAATCCGGCGGTAAAGTGTAATCGGCAGTGTTATAAATAAAACGGAATTGTGGTTACGAATAAATGAAACATATCCGTGATCTTTTAGTACACATATATAATTCCATAGCGATCATTCGAATCATGATGGCGCCTATAAAATTTGAAACGAAAAGCTGACTTCGTTTATTATTATGAAAATTTGGTTCAATAGCTTCCTTGTCTCAACGACTCTCTCTACATATATATAACACAGGCACATGTCTCTATTTATTTACCTATATGGTGCATATACTCTATCATCTGAAATTCATGAAGGAAATGCGAGGTATTGGGTATCGTTTCAACAGAGAAATATATATTTCGTATTGCTACATTCAAATGGAGTTCAAATTTAAAAAATCTATTTCACGATAAATTCTAAATTGAGATGTCCCCCTCACAAGACATAGCCCCTTTATTCAGTTATTCAGTTATAGGATATCATCGTTATCTTCTTTTGATTCTTCTTAGGATTCTGTATAAATTCTATCATATACGATACAAGAAACAAGTCGTCGACAAGAGGAGCACATTTGCTTCCCATAGGAATGCAACTGTCTGTTAAAAGAATGTCAATACCTCACTTGGCAATATGTGCACTGTTACTAAGTCATTAAAATGCATTGATCCACGCAAATAGCATAATGTCAATTTTTTTCAATGAATCAAGCGGCAGAATGTAAAACTTTCACCAGGTCTGGTGTACGCCAATGTCATGTATACCAATAACATAGATGTGTAAAATAAACACCACAGATTCCATCTTTTCAACGATTTGGTTATTTGAGCACTCGCGTAAGTGTTATGAAATTCAATATAGTTTCGAGCAATGGTCGGTATAATGGGTAAAAATTGAAAACTTTCACAACGTTACACATTTAATTGCGAATCATAGTCGAAATGCAAAACTAAAACCCTTTACTGTTCTAGTGATATAGATCATTTTGAATTAAAAAAAAAACCCGCAGTGTTCATTATTGTACAAAAAATAATACATTTAGTATGATTGGGTAAGACGTGCAATGAATAAATAAAGCAATGCATATCTTACCAAAATTCTGTTCTGGTAGTGTAGGATCATTTTTCATTGCCTTCAGGTAGGCAAAGATCTGTAAACAAATTTTGCTTACATAAAAATATGTTGAAAAACGTTCTGTTATAAAAAAAAAAAATCAAAAATAATCAAAGATATTTCAAAAAGTTTTGAATTATTACTTTTATTAAAAGAAACTAATTAAGTTAAGACTTATCGAACATGTATATGGAATACTATGATTAGTGCAATGATAAATAAAGTTCGCGTTTGATGTCCCAAATAACACACCTAACATACATATGTTCGTCTCCCGGGTCACAGTATAACACATGGACCTATACGGTCGATAAAAACTACGACACTCACGTTTTCATTCCAGTCTGTTTACCGATGATATAAATTCGTAAATGTTCAGAAATATTATAATAAATAAAAAATACGCCAATTCGTTTTAAATATTGAACGTCAAATAAAAGTAGCTCATCGATAATTAAAGCTTGCAAATGCTAAAAAAATCCCGAACAAGCAATCTAGCGATATTACACAAGACGTAAAAACAAAACATGAAAAATGTAAATCATTAAATCATCTTAAATATTATTTTTTTAGAATGGCAGTTTAATACACATATATACCTCAGATTCTGTAGGGCGACTTTGAACATTTACCAAGCACACACATAAAACTGCGAAGATTTGATTGTCCATGATCGACATACTGTCGTAAGAGGTTCTGTCTATATAAATACGGAAGAGTACTAAGTTTGTTTTAATGTAAATTAAAGTAGGCCAACAGTTTTGATAAGCGGACACCCCCCTGTAAGAACTTCGATACCCGATTAAGAGCCTACATTTACGAAATTCCATGTCAAATGTTTTATTTATATAAACTTTGATAATCCTATTTATGATTTGATCACGGCGTTTGCACGTTGTCAGCGTGGAAACTTAAATATGTTACGGATTTTCCTGATTTATAATCTGACAATTTGGTAATCAAAACTTGTTAGCAATCCCAGGCTAGACTTTTTAAAAATTGTTACTTTGAATATTTTGAAATCATATCCGTGTTTTTTGTTGACACAAACCTTTTTAATAGAGGCACTGCAAACTTAATTCCTATTTATTAAACAAATATGTCTTACTGCAATAATTTATGTTTAAAAGAAGGGGTGTGGATTATAGTCTTCAATGATTTCAATTTGTTTAACCTATTATTGTTTATTGCTTCGTAGATACCTCACAAGGTTTAACTGACAGGGAGGCCTGGTCAAGCACGTCATGAGATACTAGTACTAGTAGATACTCTTCCACGGTTGTAAAGTTAAAATATGTAAGCCTATTTATAATAGTTGGTCTTGTTTGTTTCGATCTTACAAATATGAGACAGTATAAGTGATCTAGAGATCAACATAGGTCTTAGATAAAAAGTTTTACGTTTTAACTATAATTTATTGAAGTTATGACTTAATTTAACAAACTATTAATTTTGGCTCTCACTGCTTTTGGTATTTGAATGTGATTAGCCAAATACTGCAGTTCTAGTCTTACTCCAGAAAATGTTTTAACCATAGCCGCAATGATTATGGATGGATCAAGACTCCGTTTTTGTTTTGTTTTTCTAAACTTAAAAAAGAAACATTCAGATAAAGTTTTGCAGTTTATCAACTTTAGCAAAAATAAATGCCTATTTATATTGTATTATTTTTAACTTTGTACAATTTGGAGTTTAGTATGGCGTTCATTATCACTGAACTAGTTTATATATTTGTTATGGTGCTTTTTTTGCTGAAGGACGCCTCCGGGTGAGGGAATTTCTCGCTGCATCGAAGACCTGTTGGTGACCTTTTGCTGTTGTCTGTTCTATGGTCGGGTTGTTGTCTCTTTGACACATTCCCCATTTCCATTCTCAATTTTATCTATTATATCTTTTTAAAATATGTTTGCAACCACTCTTTCCCCGAAACAACCTTACGATCGTTTATTATCTCATTTAGATTTGCATTCGAACTTTGCTAAGCCTTTTATCAATACCAGGCGCTGTTCCAGGATTTGCTGTTGAGGTGACATAATTGAGAATTAGGTTTTAGAGGATTATATTTTGACAAAATATTGGCAATATTTTACTTATGAATTACATTTTCTGTTTTAGAGGGCGGGCTGGTTTCTTCAAGGTCTGAACCTGCATCGAATGTGACGCAGAACACACGAATTGCTTACGCACGGAATAAAAAAAATATAAAATGTGTTAGGTTGAATTTGAAGAAAAAGGTCAAATACAAGTACATCACAAAATACCCATTTGTTCCAAAGAAATGAGACCAAGTTACTATAATGCTGTAATCATTTTTTTTTTTGACAATTGTTTTGTATAGCGTAAGATATTGCATAACCGTAACTGGCCCAGGTCCCCTCTAAATAATGACAAATAGGTTCCCATGTACTAGTAAGACGTGGTAAGTCGTTATTTTTCTCTGAAATCGTACTATCGTTATAGATTATTTAGCCTTTTACATTTGAACCTCTTTGGTTTTACATGTCTTGTGGTAGCATAGTAGAGAGCAGGATGTCGTGGGTCCACTCCCATGATCCTGTTTAGGTCCATGAAAATTGATATTTCTGTTTCTGCACCAATTAAGCAGTAAGAGCAAAGATTGGTCAGAATAATGTGTTCAGGAGCAAAATGCTGTTACCTTGTGAACAAGTAGGTTAAAGATACGGCTCAATTTGTCGGTTTAGTACACAGCAGGGTTAGTATTTACATCACAATTGTCATAACAGATGACCATCATCGTCTCTCACATTTTGAAATACAGGTCAGCGACAAATTGGTGTTTTCCTTTCGATCATACTAGTAATTAAATACATTAATAGAAGAACCAAATTTTACGTTCAGAACAAAATACATTTGTCATTACATTCTCTAGCCGATGCCGGATTAGTAACGTAAAATACTTTTATACATTTATGTTTACATTATTTTAAAAACACAAATGCAGTCTAAGTAATTAGACTGACACAACTGATATATGCACACTATCTAATGTAAGCCTCAGATATACTAAGGATTAATATGATTTTAAAATTTATGTATATAATATTTCGACCATGAACTTAAACGACAATATATGATAAGCCTCTAGAGTCAGGTTGTTATTGATATACATGTTTATTGACACATATTCGTATGTTTAAAACATTAAATAAAGTATATTGCATTTCATGTATCTCATCTATCTATCTAGCTTAGCAAATTTTCTTATTATAAAATTGAAAATCGGCACTCCAAAAGACAAAACTTTGGTCATCTGCAAAATGTGTATGAATAGTATCTTCTCTATCAATTCACACACTTTTTCTTCATCATTGAACTCGTATATCTCGAGCACAAAACCAGAACTTAGGAGCCAGCACATTCACTCGTAAACCGAACTTTTTTTCTCATCAAAGCGCTATATTATGAAAGTTTTGCTTTTGTAAATTTTCACTACCTATGCGCTTTTTTTGGACATAAAAATAATTTGATTTATGATATGCCTTATATAAATTTATTTTTTATATTTTCTTTTTAATAAGGCATATTTGGCAGTGGCTGTTGGACCGGCACCGGTAAAAAAGCAAATTTACTGTTTTGCCGGCTCTGATTAAAATATATCTCACTGGAATTAAATTGTAGGAAAGTATGCTAGATACACTTACTGGAAATGTGAGGATATGATTGAAGCTTTAAACTTTCTGCTTGATAACATTTATGTACGTTTCGGCGATAAAGTGTATCGTCAGGTAGTAGGTATTCCTATGGGCACCAACTGTGTCCCTTTTATAGCAGATTTATTTCTATATTGCTATGAATCTCAGTTTATGACCAAACTCAGTAAAGACCCATCATTGTTACATTTGGTTGATACATTCAAAAATACCTACCGTTATCTGGATGATATTTTTTCGTTGAATAATCCAGAGTTCTCTAAATATACTTCAGAAATTTACCCAAACGAACTTACTTTAACTAAATCTAACATAAACAGCAGCAGTTGTCCTTTTCTAGATTTAGACATTTCAATTTCAAACGGGAAACTTCACACTAAAATTTACGACAAAAGAGACGATTTTTCATTTCCTATTGTTAATTTTCCTTTTTTAGACGGCGATGTGCCTTTGGCTCCATCATACGGTGTTTATATATCGCAACTCGTTCGGTTTGCCCGTGTGTGTTCTGATGTCATAGATTTTAACGAACGTAATCAATGCATCACTGGTAAATTGTTGTGTCAGGGATTTCGATACCATAAATTACTTAAAACTTTTACTAAATTCTTTCATAGATACAAAGATTTGATTAGTAAATTTGGCTATACCTGTAGAAAGCTTATTAAAAATGGTATTTCACATCCTAAATTTTATGGTAATATTGTACTTAAAGCGAGGAAATCACTATGTGATCCTTGTAAACTCATCGAACCTTTAAACAAACTTATAAGTAAGGGTTATCGTACCAATATTGTAATAAGATCTCTGAATATAGTTCACATTGGCACTAATATTGATATTGTCATTAGCAAATTAAAACATAACTAAATTTCATTATCTTTTGAGGCGAGATGTATAGAGACACAGACACGTTAACTTTTATTTCTATAGAAGTCGCTCTTCACTATACTACTACCTGTCGATACATTTATTTTTGGCATTGCACAAGTCATGTCTTCTTTGACTATTAATGACGTTAAAATACTAAATCCCTGTGATGTGTTTTAGTCGATTTTAGTCTCTGATGCATGATTTTTTATTATTTATTGGTTTTGGCTTTTAACTAGCTGTCAGTAACTGCGAGTACTCTCAAATCGTATTTTCTTGTTAATTCGACCTGTTGATACTGTTTATAATGCTTTTTTGTTATTTTTTATTTATATGGATCTTGTCTGTACACCAGCTTTCATTATTTGTAATATCTTCAATTTTTCACTTATTCTTACAACATTTGTATAAACTTCAAGATTATAAAAAAACCGGTTTTTTTCTAAAGTGAACATTGATTGGTTAAATATTTCTCAGTCATGTCCTGTGTTTGAATTTGTTTGTTAGCTTTTTGGTCATGAATGTTTGTCTCTAATATTTAATTAACTGTGCATTTGTATTCAGATATCGCAGATCAAATTTATTCGTTCATTGTTTAATCATACGTTTTTTGATTGAGTTAAGTCTGCCAATTGATATTTTATCGTATGTTTTTCTTTGTTGTGATGTTATGCTATTGTTTCAGAAAAAGGGAGAAGGTTTGGATCCATTAAAACGTTTAATCCCGCTGCAAATGTTTGCACCTGTCCTAAGTCAGGAATCTGATGTACAGTAGTTGTCGTTTGTTTATGTAATATATACGTGTTTCTCGTTTCTCGTTTTGTTTATATAGATTAGACCGTTGGTTTTCCCGTTTGAATGGTTTTACACTAGTAATTTTGGGGCCCTTTATAGCTTGTTGTTCGGTGTGAGCCAAGGCTCCGTGTTGAAGGCCGTACTTTAACCTATAATGGTTTACTTTTTAAATTGTTATTTGTATGGAGAGTTGTCTCATTGGCACTCACACCACATCTTCCCATTTCTAAGAATAATAATTAAATATCAAAATTAAATTTTATATTTAAATTTGTTTGTTACTGTTACTCATATAAATACTTTGAAAATTGAATATGACACGTGAGGAATGCATTTGATAGTTAACCCACAGTATGTAGATGGGCATGGACAAAATGAAATAGTTGCTACATTTTTGTATGTTCTTTTTTTACACAGGAGGAGGAATTTATACTTCAACTATAGTTATCAATTATAGTTGAAAATTCAAATTAAAGAATGAAAAATGGGAAAATGTATGAGCGATATTAACTGACAAAGACATGACCGAAAGAAATGTTTTGGGGAATTTTAACTTCAAAGCTATACCTCAAGCAAAGCTACAGTTGTGTTTGTTTCCTGTTTTACTGAATTTTAGACGAGAAGTTCAACCGAAAAATTGGGGATGACAGTTGGTGAGAAAATTCAAGCTATTTGTCTTTCTATGTTGGAAAAATCATATTGTGATGTTATATTACTGTTTCAGAAAAAGGGAGAAGGTTTGGTACCATTGAAACGTTTAATCTCGCTGCAATTGTTTGCACCTGTCCTAAGTCAGGAATCTGATGTTAAGTGGTTGTCGTCTGTTTATGTGGTTCATAAGTGTTTCTCGTTTCTCGTTTTTTATATAGATTAGACCGTTGGTTTTCCCTTTTAATGGTTTTACACTAGTAAGATTTTGGGCCCTTTATAGCTTGCTGTACGGTGTGAGCCTAGGCCCCGTGTTGAAGTCCGTACATTGACTTATCATGGTTTACTTTTAAAAATTGTGACTGGATGTAGAGTTGTCTCATTGTCACTCATACCACATCTTCCTATATCTATTAGAAATTATGCATAAGATAGTCTAATCAAAATCAGAGGATGAATATCAAACTATTTACAAAGAACTTTGTGAAGAATCATCAACAGAACGAGACCTCAAGACAAGTGGTATATCTCAAATGATTCACCTGAATATAAATATGAAGAGTTGGTGACACCATATTGCAAATGTTAAATCGTGTGTCCATTTGAAATTCGTAGCAAACAACATTTAAAAGTGTCTGTTTTATGATGTTGGTTAACATAGCATCATTTTAATCACATGGTAGGATATTCAAACCATAGATTTTACACAGATTTGAAAATCAACTTTTTTATAATTATTTTAGAAAAAAATATATTTAATAATGTATAAATACAAAAGTGTTTTCATGCTTTTAATTAATATTATAAAGTTATAAGTTATTTATTTATAAACATCTTCAATATCTTATTTTTTATTGCTTGATATTGTAATAAAATGATTTTAAATTATTATTTATCCTTTTTCATTCTCTACTGTACTAATCACACCAATCAACAGTTTTATTCAGTGCCGGCAATAGCATTTTTCTATTTTGCCGGTGCCGTTCAAATAGCCACTGCCTTTTAATAAATCCGCGCAAACGTGGTGACTTTTAACAGTAAATTAATGTGTTTAGTCGCACAAACGCGGATTTTTTCTTTACCGTAAACGTAATGCAGTTTATGCTGTGCTGCTGCACAGCATAAAATACATATATTTTTTTTTTGGAATTTCAAAGATCAGACGTATATAGCCATCTCAATGCAAATATTCATGAAAATAAAAAATGTTACTACGAACAAGGAACAATACAAATCCTTGGTGCGAACGGACACTAAGGGCGAAAGAACCCGTTACCAATCTTCGGAGCCTCTCGGCCACATATGTAAACAAACAGACTAGCCGGTAGCCGGTGTATTTACGCATCGAAAAATGTTTCCTTGTTACGCACATATCTTGTTTTCTTTAATTTGCGTGACAGTCCTATCGTCTTGTTTTGGTGCTTCAAAGTGTGGCTATTCTGTAAGTAATTGAGTTTAAAAATTTAATGCATTCTTCTAGAATCACAAAAAAGAAAAATCAAATGGGACTGCAAGTGCAAGGCTAACCAAAAAATATGTGTGTTTATTGGTTCTTTATTGTTGCATACTGAAAGGGTAGAGTGGGGTGCTCATTTTCGCCATATCTTTCCATGTTTTCTTCAGTTTTAATATGTTCAGGTCTTTATGTTTTTGAAGTATACTGATATTTCTATATGAAGATAACTTCAAATGCAAAATATTCTTAGCTGTTTTGAACAAAATCATCTGAAAAGTTGGATTAAAGGGTGTTTGAAATTTCCTCATTTTTTGTCAACGGGGGACACATATTCGCCGTTTTTACACATCTATTTAAAACCAAATAACTGCAGCTTTAAACAATATTTATTAAATAAATTTCATTATATAGATGAGGAGGGATAGGACCTTTATCGGGACTCCGGGATCGAGTGTTTTTCAGCTGGGGATTTTGGGATTGACCCTTTTGGGATCCGGGAATTCTTTTTTTCTGATTTCGGGACGTCGGGATTTACTTATATAAATTCAGGACCTCGGGATTTCGTGTTTTTAAGCTCGGGATTTCGGGATCAGGACCCCTCCTATCCCCCCTCATAGATGAATAGCAGACATTTAAAAGGTATAAAAAACTGAAATTTAGGGCAATCAGTCAAAGAATCCCTAGGAAATACTTCTTTGAAATCTTATTTTTCATTCAGGAAATTGGCTGAAAATCGTAATCCGTTTTTTGGTCCTTTGCGGTAAGTACCGAAATTTGGTCTCATTTTCAAAAATAATCATATTTGTTATAAAAATATAATTTATCGGCATATTTCTGCCATTTCAGCCATCCTTTGAAGTTTTTACACCTCAAAATCATAAAACGGCGAAATTGTGTCCATTACGAATTTGAGCCCCCCCCCCCTCTAGGCGGAAAGGAATTTATCTTTATTTGTATTTTATTTGATCCTCAATCTTAAGGCCTGTTGGCACAAATTGTCCCAATGTGCGGTTTTCCTCAAGGTATTTTCTTCTCTGTACCAAGGATGTGTCTCTATACAAATCCTTGTCTGTGCTATGCGCTGGATTGGGATTGTGGAACAGCAGTATTTATTGGGTCAATATGGTAGCAACATTGTGAATTTAACAGTACTTAATAAAAAAAAGGTCTAAAATTAACTTGAGGTAGGGGCACAGTAGTCAAAATAATTATGACGTCTGGCAAGGCTATCTAATTTTTTTCTGGGACCATCCAAATAATTATGACCTCTGGCAAGGCTTTTTAAAAAATTTCTAGGACGGACGTATAGCCTTGCCAGACGTCATAATTATTTGGACTAGGGGCACAGTAAACATGCAAACTTTTTTGTTTGGCCTAAGCTTCATGGCCAAACTCTGGAACATAAAACATTGACTAAGTACATTTGTACCTGAGATGCTCCATTGTAATCGTCAAGATTTCTGATTGGGGAGATCACACAAACAACATCACCAGCTGAAGGTTTGGTTTCTAACACCGAAATTGCCACATCAACTCAAAATCCTTTACTTATCTTAAAGTTCATGCAGAAATGGCTCCTTTTCAACCTAGAATTTACTTTGAGTGCAGACAAACATGTGGATCCGGAAAACTTATAAGGCAATTGATAAATAAAATTCAAATAAAAGTGAGAATGGAAATGGGGAATGTGTCAAAGAGAAAACAATGAGTAAACCCAACCAAAGAACTGAAAGCAGTTTAAGGCCACCAATGGGTCTTCAACACAGCAAGAAATTTTGTAGCCGGAGGTGTGCTTCAGTTAGCCCTAAAACAAAAATGTGTATTAGTTCAGTGAAACTTTTACATCAAACATAGAGGGGGGATAGAAGGGGTCCTGATCCCGAAATCTTGGGCTTAAAAACACGAAATCCTGAGGTCCCGAAATTCGTAAAAAAGAATTCCCGGATCCCGAAAGGGTCAATCCCGAAATCCAGAGCTTAAAAACACCCGATCCCGGAGTCTCGATAAAGGTCCTATCCCCCCTCAACATATGCATTATTTGTTTTGAAAACTAAGAGGTTACCTGGATTTTGCAGTGATTTTTTTTCCTCCCTTCAGAAGATGATTAAATTAACAAACAGTTGAGTTTCTCTTGATATGGTCCAATCAGGTACACAGTATAAATCACCAATTATTGTCACATATATATCTATTGTTTGTGTCAATCATTACAGTTCACTTTATTTAAAATCTATGGTAAAGTTCTCAAACCTCTTTCCCAACTTTGATTATGTTGGCACCTTCTGCATGATCTGTAGGATGATAAAAAGTGCATTGCAAAATCCAAGTAAGTTTTATTTTTGCTTTAATATAAGTTTTAATCATATTCCTTTTGTAGAGCTGTCCTAAAGGAAAAGATGGGATGCTCAATGTTCATTTAGTACCTCACACACACGATGATGTTGGATGGCTAAAGACAGTTGACCAGTATTTTTATGGAGGTTGGTGGTATACATTTTGCACATACATGACATATACAATTTCAATCATCAGGAAATACAATCACATGTAAACTTATGCTGCTGGGTCATTCTGTTTGCACCAAAATTCATTTCAACTACTACATTGTTCTAGTGACTGAAGGCCAATAATCCAACATTTCTACAACAATAAACAAAACAAAATGTGGTATTAGGACTCAATTAAGTGGGTGAAGGGAAACCCTACAAAACCATGTATTTTTCAGGGGTGTTATTTTGGTTTGTTGCCTTTTCAACTCTAAATGAAATTATCAGTTTAAGGTAGAAGCAGTTGATTAAACAAACTCATATTCCTGTATTCTGAAATAATTTATTTAGAAAAAGTGCAAAATTGTTTTGTTTAAGTTGGTGAATCAATAATTAAAATAGTAACATTTCTATGTACATTAGGCCACGGTTTTTTAATTTGATGGTTTACGGATTTTCCCAATGAAAAAGTCGGGTCGGTCGGTCGGGAAAAAAAAAAGAAAAAAAATCATCTTTGAAGACAGAAAAATATGCAAAATCAATATATATTTCACCTTTCTAACAATATGTTTGTTATGCTATTTTATCATCATTTCTTAAATTTTAGTTCGATGAAATATTATTGCTCAAATGTTATAAACATCGCATGACATTGTCTAATAAATTACAGTAAAAAAAAGGGGGGTGCACGGACAAAGACGAAATTAAATCGTCATATCAGAAACAAGAAAAATAAATTCGCGTAGCTCTTTATCAATTCCAGAAAACTTGGTGAATAATGATCTTCAAGCACGAAAACTGATAAAGAAAAAAATGTAAAAACGTCGTACGAAAATAAGTTTCAACACACGTGTTAAAAACCTAATAGACTCGTCCACTGGAAAACGAGATTATCGGGTTAATCTGTTGTCTCGCATTCCCGTTTTTTATCCAAATGGACGATAATTTTTTCATTATCTATGAAACAAGAAAATTCCAAATGATTTGTTAATATTCAGTACTTCAACTTGATGCCTTTACCCTGTCCACATTTGGACAAGTCTATTTCTATGAGATGATGATCTTACGGACTGATGACAAATAAGGGAAACGAACTTATTGTGTAATTGGTTTTAAAAACAAGTTTCGTTCCGCAATATTATTTGCGCAAACGACATTTCAAGGTCAGTTATAATTGATTTGTCTATTTTTAGAAACGTAAACTGGAAGTTTTATTTTTTCACAACAGAAAGTGTTATCAATTTTGTTAGTGATTAATGCATTTCATTTCATAAAAAAAAATTATTTAATTATTTTTCAGGGATAATGCATTTGCTAGGGTCGGCGGGAATAAAAAAGCATGAAAAGTCAATTTTATTTTTATTCTGGAAATCGGAAAAATCGGGTCGGCGGATCCGTAAACCAACAAATTAAAAAATCCTGGCCTTACATGTATCAAGTTATTCTTATTTATGAGATACGTTTTCTGTTTGAAAACATTGTTAGATTGTTATTTTTTCTCCAAATTGATTGTATATATATAGATAAATGAAATTATCAGTCTTTTTATTGAACAAGAATTGACCGTGATATTTTGAGAAATTTTTACAGAATTTGAAAGTTCCATGCAGATACAATGTTAAGGAAAAAAACAGACTAAATATGTAAATTGTTGAAAATTTGAAAGGTGAGATTACACATTATACAATCATGAACCATTTAAGTAATAAACAGAGGTATTTAATGCATGTATATTTATAATCAGAATAAAAAATCTCATTAATTTTACTTTTACAGAAAAAAATAACATCCAGAGAGCTGGAGTGCAATACATTCTTGATTCTGTTGTTCAGGAACTGTTACAAGATCCATCAAAGAGATTTATTTATGTAGAAATAGCATTCTTTGCTCGATGGTTGAATGAACAAAATGATATCATGAGACATGCAGTCAAAGGACTTGTAAACTCAGGTTTGTTGATTTTCTTATTTATTTATTTCATTAAATAGATATAACTTATAAGATGTGGTGTGAGTACCAGTTTTTGTGGTTAAAAATTGATGATTGTAAAAAACATTTTGAACTGTTTACTGTTTAATGGATTTTGTGGTTCAAACAAGTTTTCCAACCTACAAGACAATAAAACAAATCTTTTGTTCAATTTCTGTGGTTCACCTATTCTAATAATTCTTCATAGTTATTATCCCAAAAACAACAAGTTTATCCATAGGATATAACAAAAATTAACATGAATATAAAGATATTCAACCCATATGTATTTTAAGCATTGATAAAAACAAATATGAATGTTAAAAAATGTATAATACTAAATTTACAAGTTAGTTTTCGAAACTCCCAATAGATTTGATAATTATCCGTTCTATTCTTTAAACACTTAGAATTGATTACATTAATTTTACAATAACTTGACAGGTAGATTAGAGTTTATACTAGGAGGCTGGTGTATGAATGACGAAGCAACCACACACTACAATGCCATTATAGACCAGCATGCCCTGGGATTTGAATTTTTACGACAGAATTTTGGGGAGTGTGGTAGACCTCGAGTTGCATGGCAGATTGATCCTTTTGGACATTCAAGAGAACAAGCTTCATTATTTGCACAGGTAAAAAATTATACAGCATGACTTCCTATGAGCTACTGCCGATTCCTCAAACTATTCATGGGATACCAATTTTCTTGTGTATAGGGAAACCGCTAATTTAAGTTTTCAACAAAGTATTCATTTAATTTTTTATAGGCCTTTATTCAATCTCTGGCAAAAACCACAAAATCAAATATACTTAAAAAAGCAATATTTATTTAATCATGGATGTAAATTTGTATCCATAAAAGTAAACGAATCTACAGTAATAAGAAAGAAATAAATAGTAAGAAAAGTAGGTATTTCTTCACAAATCGAATTCCATACAAATCTGAGACAATGTATTTTATAAAATATCATTTGAATACCAATACCTGTTATATGGTGATCTACTGCCAGCTGTAAATTATAAGATTTTTTGATTGGATGGCTCTTTTATTTTCATACATGAGATGTACTGTTCTCTTTGAAGTTGCTATCAACAGCCTTTCATCAATTTAACATAATGATAAAAATTGTATCGATTAGTTTCTTATCAGGAAATTTTAAAATGATGTTAGGATAGGAAAGGGTTGAAAATGAAACTTAAAAACAAAAAATAGTACTTAAGGAAAACAGATATTTTCTCTCACATGCTTTTTCCATACAAATGAGATAATTATATTATTTTTCTACAAAGTCCATCACCAATGCATGTGTTTATCAAAAACCCTTCTATGAACATTTGAGATTTTCTGAACTTTTTAGCCACTTATGAGTGGAAAAAGGTAATTGTCTGACTGGAATTTTGTATAATTTTCTGCACATATATTTTCCAATCATTTGGTTATTTTTTATTAATATATAATTATATAAAAAGTAAAGTCACAAAAATATTGAACTGTAAATTAAAAACAGAAAGTCCCTAATTAATTGGCAGAATCAAAAGCTCCAACACGTCAAAAGAATGGATAACATCTGTCATATTCCTGACTTGTTACAGACATTTTCTTGTGTAGAAAATGGTGGATTGAACTTGGTTTTATAGCTAGCTAAACCACTCACAAAAACACTAGATGATGTTGCATTTTTTGTTAAATACACATGTTGAACATTTTTGTCTCTGGTTTTAGATGGGCTTTGATGGTTTATTTTTTGGACGTGCTGACTATGAAGATATAGATCAGAGAAAGAAAACAAAAACCATGGAAATGATGTGGAAAGGAAGTCCTAAAAATTTAGGTAGTATTTAAATTTTCTATGTACCACATATTATTAATGTTCAGATTGTCATTTACCTCTCTCCATTGGATTTTTTTTCTTTCTATTTCATCTTTAATGTTTGATATATAACTGTAGAGTTGTTGTGAGAATAAATGAAAAAATGAAGTAAATATTTCCTTCCTTGTTAATTATTTGTGTGGGGAACATGAAAGTGTAATAGGTGATTTCTTGTGACTGTACGTAGACATTCAAATACTACATTCAGCAATGAAGAACCTTATAGTAAATGTTGTTTAGCATTTCTGTTGACATATTTATATTTTTATATGAAAAAAAGGGAGATGTGTGCAGGATATGTTGATGAGACAACAACTAAATAACATAAAAATAAACAAAAAAACAACTTTAAATCAATCTTGTAAAAAGTTGTAAATATTCCATTAACTAAGAAGTTTGTGTAAATAACAAACAAAAAAGACCGTTATTTACAGACAAATGTTCACAGTTTGTCAAGCTTTAAATCAGAATTCTGACTCTAAAAAAGTGGTAAATTTTACATTTATCAGAAAAATTATTTAATATGTTTCACTTTAGTATCAAACAATTTTATACCGTTTTATTTTAGGGTCCAAGGCAGATTTATTTTCAGGGGTCCTATTTAATGGATACAGTCCACCACCAGGTTTCTGTTTTGATATCAACTGTAATGATGATCCTATTATGGTAGGTAAGGTTTTATATTTCACACGTACATGTAGTCTCAGTACCTTTATATGGGCATACCTATATAAAAAAAAGAGATATGATATGATTGCAAATTAGACAAACAGCCACCAGAATTTAAATGAAGTGGATTTAAGTTATCATAGGTCACTGTACAATCTTCCAACATGAAAAAAACCAATATTGTACAGTGAGGTATAAAAGGCACCAACATAAGGCCAACATTAAAAATATCTTTGTTTCCCCTCTCCCGACTGAGGTTGTTAGGGTATGGGTAGGTAGATAGGCAAATTATTTTATTTTATTCCTTGATATGGTTTTCTATATTGAATTTGTACAAAATTCAACAGGTAATTAGGCTCAAGTCAAGAAAAGTGGGGTATTCCCTGTATTCTAATTCAGTGTACACCACAGTTTTCTGGTGTTTAAAAAAAACAGTATACAGGGACCTTCTTTTTTTTCCTATTCATTTAATGTAATGAAATCTACAAAAGCGCACATTCTACTTATGATAACAATACTTAATGATAGCAAGTGTTTTTTTAGTTAAAAAATCAAGCTTATTTCAAGTCTAAATTGATGCATAACTCACAACAAAACAATTCCTTTGTTCACCAATTCATTCCTTGATCATTGATTATGAGATGACAAAAAGATACAAGTATGTTAATCACTTGGGAATAGAAGTGAACATAATTCAGTTATGTTCAGTTACACCTGGTTCATGCAGCTTGGTCAATTGATTCCTAAACAAAGATTTGTATGTTTTTTTTTCGAGTTCTAGAAGAAACAAGGCTTCACTTTATTTATATTCATGTTTTGTATTTCCTAAAACACTTTTAATAAGTATTTACGAATTCTACTGATGCAGTTATAACGTTAAAACATGCCCTTTTGTAATTTTCATGCCATAAATTGAAAAAGGAAATCCCATTTAAACTGGGTTTTTTTTACACCAGAAAACAGGGACGTTCTCTGAAAGCAGGGAATACATGTATCCCACATTTCCTGATTTGTGCCCAACCTGTTCAAAGACAAAGTAGATAGATTTTAAAGCACGAGTCAGACCATTTTTACTCTAAGTCTTTAAGATTTTATCCTTTTAACAGGAACAAGAGGTTAGACACAAAGCAAATCAAGATCTGATGCACTCAGCGGGTTGAAAGATGCTTCAGTTTTTTTTTATTTTCAAAAAAAGATCACCCTTGCACACAAACAAATCGTGTGGCAAAGCATTTGTTTGTTTTCCTTGATTCCGAATCATGTAGACGCTTCAATGCAAAAATACCTTGATTTAAAACGCTAGTTGACTACAGCATCGGAAAGGTATCACTAAAACCGAACAATTATTGGCTACAGCATCGGAAAGATATCACCAATAACAAACATAGCAACAACAAAAAATAGCAGACGAGAATGGCCAATAAAATTTTTCGAGTTGCTGTGATCTAACCGGGTTGGTCGGGTGAGGGGAAACAAACAATATTTTATTTTTGGCCTAAAAAATTGAAAAATTCAAATGCAAAAACTTTTAACAGGCGTATTTATAACAAAACAGAAATGGTATTTGTACAAGAAAAATTGTTGAATAATGAATGTCTTTTTATGCCCCACCTACGATAGTAGAGGGGCATTATGTTTTTTGGTCTGCGTCCGTTCGTTCGTCTGTCCGTTCGTTCAGGTTAAAGTTTTTGGTCAAGGTAGTTTTTGATGAAGTTGAAGTCCAATCAACTTCAAACTTAGTACACATGTTCCCTATGATATGATCTTTCTAATTTAATTGCCAAATTAGAGTTTTGACCCCAATTTCACGGTCTACTGAAAATAGAAAATGATAATGCGAGTGGGGGATCCATGTACTATGGACACATTCTTGTTAGCTATATTATGTTTCCATATATAATATAGGTATTCATTGGTGTGCTTTAAAGGACCCACTATTACCAATAAGAAATATTTAAAAATTGTGCCAAATTCCTCAAACTTTTTGCTGAAGTCATAATAATGATCCCCAAATAAATAAGAATTGTAACTTTATAATCATATAAACTTCTGGACTAAGAAATATAGAATTACTTATTATTTCAGGATGATGACAGATTACATGATTACAATGTCCAACAGAAAATCACACAGTTCATAAGATATGCTCAGTTACAGGTAACAACAAATCAAATGCCTCTTTCTCCAGTTCTGCCTAGTTCACACGTACAATAATATTTAATTCGAATTGAATTGGAATCAAATGAAATCAAATTCCCTAATCACGTTCACACACTCTTCCTTTTTAATTCAAATTGATTCGAATTGGCTAATTCGCATTAAAAATCCCTGTTTGTTGATACAAATTAAAAGTTAACCTTGTTCGGACAGTAAAGAAAATTTGGCGCTCATTGCAATTCGAATTAGAATTTACATTTGAACGTTAAAGGTTTCCAATGTGAATCAAACTAATTTGAATTAGTTAACTAATGACATTCAATGGTAGCGTTTTGTTTTGAAATTGTGTATAGTATTGTTTTACAGCAAATGAAATTATTGTTACAGAAATACTTGAATTTTTTAGTCTTGCCTTGACGGAGTCAAAAAGCGAGACATAGGTAGACGGCGGCGACGGCGTCAACAATGTATTAGTTTGTGATTAGGTCTAGTTTATGGTGAACCACAAGTGGTAGGTCAATCATATTTGGTAAGCAGTTGTATAAGCATTGGCACATCTCATTTCCATGGAGATTATTTGGCCCTGCCCCCTCAGTCATGGTCTATAGACTTCAAACTTTTGCTTATTTTACATGTATTAGTTTGTGATAAGGTCAGTTTATAGGGAACCACAAGTGGTAGGTCAATGATATTTGGTATGCAGTTGTATAAGCATTGGCACATCTTATTTCCATGGAGATAATTTGGCTCCGCCCCCTTAGTCATTGTCTATTGACTTTGAAATTTTTTTTAAGTTATCATGTATTAGTTTGTGATTAGGTCAGTTCAAGGGAAACCATTATTATTAGGCCAATGTTAATTGGTATTCAGTTGTATAAGCATTGGCACATCTCATTTCCATGGATAATATTTGGCCTCGCACATCAGTCACAGTCTAATGACTTTGAAACTTATCTTAGTTTACATGTCTTTGTTTGTGATTAGATCAGTTTAAGATGAAATGCTAATGTTAAGTCAATGATATTTGGTATGCAAATTTATTGGCATTTGCAAGTATTGTTTCCATGGAGATTATATAGCCCCACCCCCTCTTCATGGTTCATTGACTTTGAAACTTTTACATAGTTTACAAGTTAATGTCTGTATTTAGGTTTGGGAACGACTTATAGTTCTTTGAGAAAATATGAGCCCTTTTGTACAAACAAATATATTATAACTTATATTGATCCCTCATAAAACATGTAAAAGGAATATTTATAACATTAAGGGGTTGTCCCCAAACTGATTATGACTTGGATGGAGAATTGTCTCATTGTCAGTCACACATACATGTCATACATAGACCAGATTTAATTATTTCTTGGTGAACAGGGAAAAAATACTTCAGAAATTAAAGAAATGTCAAAGTACAAGTGATAAATCAAGCTTTAATATTGTCAAAACCTACTATTTTATGTTTACAAAAAAAAATTATAATCGCTCGCCTCTACTTTTCAAGCTTCCCCTCAAAAATTTGCAAATTAAATATTTTTTTATTTAAATTTTCAAATCGCTCGCTCGCCCCAAATTTTGAAATCCAAAAATCCGTAGAACAAGAAATTAAATTGGTGTGGCCTAATTTTCTGTTTGTAAATGTAACTAAAATAGTATATTTAATTTCGTGTCACATATTGATTGACATGCATATTATATAATAACATTAAAACAAATCAATTTGACTTATGAGACACATTTCACAAAATATAAACATGTTCTTTAAAAACCAACAATACTTTGAAATTCTATTTTCAAAACTAATAAGTATACCATTTGAGTACTTTCAACATGAATAAAACAAAAGTAAAAATATATAAAAAAAAATCGTAAAAAATGTTTACTTGACATTTTTTCGAGCGCTGACTTTAGTCGAAAAAGCGAGACATAGTGATCCTACATTCCGTCGGTGTCGGCAGCGGCCGCGGCGGCGCGTCCACAAATATTCACTCTGTGGTTAAAGTTTTTGAAATTTTAATAACTTTCTTAAACTATCCTTGAATTGTACGAAACTTGGACAGAAGCTTGTTTATGTTCATAAGATAGTATCCAGAAGTAAATTTTGTAAAAATAAAATTCCATTTTTTCCGTATTTTACTTATAAATGGACTTAGTTTTTTCTGCCAGGAAACATAACATTCACTCTGTGGTTAAAGATTTTAAAATTTTAATAACTTTCTTAAACTATCCTGGAATTGTAAGAAACTTGGCCAGAAGCTTGTTTATGATCCGAAGATAGTATTTAGAAGTAAATTTTGAAAAAATAAAATTCCTTTTTTCCCGTATTTTACTTATAAATGGACTTAGTTTTTCTTCCAGTTAACATTACATACAGTCTGCAGTTAAAGTATTTAAAACATTTTTAAGATTCTTAAACTAGCCTGGATTTTTACCAAACTTGGACAGAAGCTTCTGACAATCAAAAGATAGTATCGAGAGGAATAATTTTATTGATTTTTTTCATCATTTTCGATGAGTGTGTGATTAACAGCAAAAGTAGGCGAGACACTGGGTTCCACGGAACCCTTACAAATTTTTCAACTAATATATATATAATTTGTGTCATACAACTTTGATTATTTTTTTTGTAGGCTTCTCATTATGCCACTAACAACATCATCATGACTATGGGAAGTGATTTTAATTACCAAAATGCCCATACATGGTTCAAGAATATGGACAAACTCATCAAATATGCTAACCAAAGAGTAAGTTAGTTTGATTAAAAAAAATATATTTCTGATCCCTAAATTGGGGCACATTCCATGATTAAATATTCGACAAATTATTACGAAGTCCAATCTTTCATTTGCTCCAAAAGGTTATAGTTCATTAATGACTAAAGTCTTTCAGTGTTTTTGAAAAGGGTACTTTCAAAATTGAATATCTTATAGTCAAAAGCAACTTGTGTTTTCATCATGTTTTTTGTAGTATTGTAATGTCCTTTAAAAAACGCTCCTTTTTCTACACTGTATAAAGTAAATAATTTGATGACTTTTTTATCTAAGGAGAATATATTTTCAGCAAGTCAACGGAAGTAAAGTAAATTTGTTCTACTCCACGCCATCCTGTTATCTTCAAAGCTTAAATAATGCCAGCAAGACATGGACCACCAAACAAGATGATTTTTTTCCATATGCACACAGACCACACAGTTTCTGGACAGGATACTTCACCAGTAGGCCAACTCTGAAGGGCTATGTCAGACAAACTAATAATTTCTTACAGGTATGTTATTGAAATTAAAAGGTATTTAGAAGATGTATTAAAAAATAAAAAAAAAAGAATAATTGTTGACTGCTAGTGTATATGTTCTGGACCATATGGGTATTTGGACCATACGCGTATGGGTATATACTCATTTTATCAACTGTTTTAATATAAACTGACGTAAAAGTCGACATGCACGATAAAGAGTGTAATAGTTTGCTTACTTTTGAAACTTTATATAATTAGCATTAGCAGTTCAGAATTGTTTTACTTTAAATTTTAATATACGTGTTTTTGTTTTTAAAAAATGAATGACGCCACCGGCAAGGACCCTAGTTTATTTAAGTAATCTGGTGATATGATGTACTTCAGTCATGTTACGGTATTTAGATCTAGAGCTTCTTAAAACACCGTAGACACATTGAAACGACACAGGACCCAAGCAAAGCTATGGTACCATATGGATTTAAATGTCACCCTATGCAAGAATACAATTAGTGACGAAAAACTAACGTTGGCATTAATATTTTTAAATGATTTTGTAGCCTTTGAATTGTAAATAATAAATTTTCATGTAGCCATTATTGTTTTTTTTTATAAAGATTTATAATGCATATTATTGAAAAAATTAACTATATGATCCAGCCCGTTAACCAAACGAGTATATACTCATATGGTCGGACCATACATGTATGGTCCAAATACTCATATGGTCCGGAACATATACATTAGGAAATTCAAATTATTTTTAACAAACTTGTGCATTTGTATCTCTGAAATAATCAATTTGAGTTTGTATGAAACAAATCTCAATGGTGTGTTCTTTCTTTTGTGCCTTTAAGCATTATGGAAGGATGAGGATACATTGCTTGTATGTGTTGTTACCTGAAAGATTTTATAATAGACTGTGTTATTGATCTGATGCTATATAAATACTAGAAACAAGATGGTATTTCACTATTCCTGTTTTATACCAAGATGCTGGATCAAATATCTTAGGAGAACACCATTTGAAAACTGGCGTGTCATTTAATTTGTAGATTTTATGTAAAAATGGTGTCTTGAGTTTATCTAAAATTGTGGGTGATATATATTTTTTGGGGGTTTACTGAGTCTCACAGATCTTGTTTTATTAGGTTGCTGTCACATCAGTGAATTTAATATACGTAAAGTGTGAACAGTTAAGTAAGAAGTTCTCTCTCAATACAATAAAAAATAATGCTAATCCGGGATAATTAGCTGAAAATTTTTATGAAGTTTTATGCAAATTACTTAAGGTTATTTTTCTTTATCAGGTATTCATTAATTTAAGCATTAAAAAAGTTACATTTTATATTCAATCTGTTTTTGGAACTTAAAAATAGATTTCCTTTCGCACTGAAGTAGGAAAATAAATAGTGTTTTTTTTTTCTTTCTTGTTGATTTTAGGTTTGTAAGCAGCTTGATGGACTTGCAGAATTAAAAGATACAGATAACAGCACATTTCATTTAAACATCTTACGTAAGTACAGTATTGTCATATCCCAAAATCATTACTTTTTCATATATTTAGAATTTTCCTTCCATTAGTTAAGCTAATTCCTTAATTATTTCTATGGCCTCTGTGGTCAAGTGATGTTAATAGTTCATCTATAATTATTATTAGCCAGTAAAAAAAAAAAGATTGTGAGTTCAAACTTTACAAAACAATTATGGAAAAATGTGTACATCTCGGATCTTATTTGACTAGCATTGCCAGTTTTCCCACTGAACGGGCGGTTGTTCCGCTGGCTCCCTCCATCAATAGAAACTAGCTGCAATGATGAGGCGAATAGTGCTGAAATTGGCCCCAAACACCAACTGTCAATCAATTAATATATTAATTTAAGGTAAACCTGCAATTTGAACTTGCAAGTTTTATTATTTCATGAAGACCAACAGCAAAGAAGTATGATATTCATACACCAACAACTAAAACCTTGATTTGTTCAAACCACAAAGGATGAATGAATACCAATGTTTAAAACAGCAAACCATCACCTATGTTTTTTCTATTGGCATCCTATACTGTAATTGAGTTGATTTGTGAAAGTTGATAACACAAAACTTTAACACATTACTTCAAAGCTTTACTTCAGTATTTTTTTTCTAGGTTTTTAAAACCAAGTTATATTAACTTTTGCATTGAACTTTGAATTATGTTTCTCGATGAATAGATTAGTTCTGGTTGTCAAGTTGTGTGTTAACAGTTTTGTTTATAATGTTACAGGGGAAGCATTAGGAGTTGCTCAGCATCACGATGCAGTGTCGTAAGTTATTTATTTCAATTAAATTTATTTGATATAGCATGAGCAAATTGTTTATTTATGGAGAAAGTTTTATTGGTATAGTTTGAAAAAAGTAGCCATAGACTCATTTCTTTTCATTGCGATTTAGGAAAAAAAATGTGTTTTTGTGGACACTTGATATTTTGTGATTTTGACAATTCTGCATGCAAAATTCATTACAGAAATTTGTTTTTTTTAACACATGAAATCGTCATTTACCTTCACCCGTGAAATCCACAATGATTAGTACCCCATCAAGAATAAGAATTCACATGATATTTAGCTACAGTATAAATAATCAATTTATATAAAAAAATAATTATAATAATTATCTTATCTTGACAAGATTTTTCGAAGTTAATACCAATAGATATTTTTAATACCAGAATACTCAGATAGATTTCCTTTTAAAATCTGCTGCAAAGACAAATGTTATAAAGAATTTCAGAAGGAAGTCTTGACAAATATTTGTTGTTTTAAATTGATTAAAAATGATTTTACCTTAATTACATTATAAGTTCAAAGTCAAATATAGTATTTGAAATAGTAAATCAACCTGTTTGACAATCAAATACAGCCTCATCAGATTTGAAATGAATGCAACATATATTGATGCAACAGCATTACCTTTCCTGTAGTAGGAAAATTTATTGAAAAATGCAATTTTAAGTAAATGATTCCATTTTGAAAATGGGAGACAACTTTTTTTTCCCATTTTAATATAGACCATATATGAACCTGCATGTGGTGAGTTTTAAAAATGTATATTGTACAATCATGTTGAATTTGGAAAAAAAAAGATTATGATAATTAGGTGCTTAATAGACAGTATCAAATAAATACAGGAATGAATCAAGTAATACAAAAGTGATGCTTATCAGCTAACATTATCTCCCTTTGTTATCTACTTACCCTTCCAGAGCACCTGAGATCACCCCCAGTTTTTGGTGGGGTTTGTATTGCATAGTCTTGAGTTTTCTATGTTATTTTGGGAACTATTGTTTGTCTGTTGGTCCTATCCTTTTTAGCCATAGGATTGTCACTTTTTAATTTGAATTATGAAGTTGAATGTCCCTCTGGTATCTGTTCCTTCTCTTTTATCTACATCTTATTTTGTTTTCACAGAGGTACAGAGAAGCAAGCTGTTGCCTATGATTATGCAGAAAGATTAGCTAATGGTGTAATGGAATGTCAGGTAAATATTACTGCCATGCACAACTCTTATTAATGGAAATATCCTTTCAAAAATTTTGTTTATTTCTTTCAAATTTTGTTACAACATTTTAAAAGAATATGTAATCCATACAAAAAATTCAAAAGGAAACACTACACATTTTACCCATTTTTGTCCAGACTGTTACATTTTTATCACAGAAGCTTAACATAGTAATTGTACCTTATGTTGTTGTCAGGGTCATTAAAAACATTTAGCCTCAGTTTGTTGTTAAAAGTATTTTTATGCCCCACCTACGATAGTAGAGGGGCATTATGTTTTCTGGTCTGTGCGTCCGTTCGTCCGTCCGTTTGTTCCTCTGTCTGTCCTGCTTCAGGTTAAAGTTTTTGGTCAAGGTAGTTTTTGATGAAGTTGAAGTCCAATCGACTTCAAACTTAGTATACATGTTCCCTATGATATGATCTTTTTAATTTTAATGCCAAATTAGAGGGTTTACCCCAATTTCACGGTCCACTGAACATAGAAAATGATAGTGTGAGTGGGGCATTCGTGTACTGGGGACACATTCTTGTTTAAGATATGCATTACTTTTTTAAACTCATAATTTGACATTGATTCTATTTTAAATGAACAAGTAAAATTTTATACTAAACTTTTTGCCACGGAAGGCTGGGACAAAACAGAGGGCGAAAAAACTTTGTCAGTTTATGATAGATAAGGTAAGTAAGGAAGATAAAGAAATGTTCAGTACCTGTGAAGTAGAAAAGGTACTGAAATTACTTAAATAGAACAAATCACCTGGTGAAGATGGTATAATATCAGAATTTTATTGTTTATACTGGAATATGATAAAAGATAATTTCTTAAGTTTACTACAAGAAATTTTTAATTATAGTATATTGAGTAACTCTCAACATAACCTTACTACATAAAGAAGGAGAAAGGGATAATATAAAAAGTTGGAGACCACTAACTTAACTAAATTGTGATTATAAAATTATTGCAAAGATTCTATCTGAAAGACTTAAGATAGTATTACCTAAAATTATTCAGTCTGATAAGAAAGGGTTTGTTAAAGGTAGAAATATAAGTGAGGCTAAACGAATGCTTCAGGATTTTATAGAATATATTGACAACGAAGATGAAGCAGGAATTATATTATTTTTGGATCAACAAAAAGCGTTTGATAGGGTTGAATGGGAATGGATAGATTTTGTATTAAAGACATTTTAATTTGGCGGGAAATCTAGAGCATGGATAAAAATACTATTATACAATCCTACTACGTGTATTAAAACCAATGGGTTTGTATCAAGATACTTTTCGATTACTTGTCCAATAGCGCCTTTCTTGTATATATGATACAGGCTGAACCCATGGCATGTGCGATTAAGGGTAACATTAAAATAGAAGGATTAAAATTACCAGGAGAGAGAGCAATTTTATAGAAATTAAATTATGTATGTTTGCAGATGACATCCAGGTATTTAATAAAAATGAAAAATCTGTAGAAAATACTTTTAAAATTTTGTCTTTATACGAATAAGCTTCGAGTTCTAGAATAAACTATGACAAAGCAAAAGGCTTACTGTTAGGGGCTTCGAAAAGATAACGATTTAAATTTGATAAACATGATAAAATCAAATGGACCACAGGCAATGTTAAAACATTAGGGGTGTGTCATGGTTATGAAATAGATGACTATGATATTTAGAGAAAAATAAATATTAAAAATTGTATTCACGTATGGAAAAGTAAAGCTAAACCATTAGTTTGACAGAACTTTTTAGTTGCATCATTATAAGGATTTTCTGAAATTTGGTTTATATAAGTCAGCTATTTCGTGTAAAAAAAATTCAGATTCATCACTCAACAACTCCCTGTTTACCAAAATATTTGGATGGGCTATAACCAGTGAATAGAAGCTCGCAGTTTCACTTGTTTTATGATCAATAGACAATATCCAGAGCAAAATTTAACTTTTTAATTTTTAGCTTATCAGGCCTCAAAGGGCCAAGTGTGTAGCTATTCTCATCTTTGGGATATCCTGTCTACATCCTCCGCTGAAGCCTGTTAAGTTGTACATTACTCATCTTTACTGTAACTACTGGTCCAATTCACAATTGTCATCAAGGTATTTGGGTTATACCAACCAACATTGCAGTTCTGAGAACAAATAAAACACAGGTGTAAAATGCATGTCTATAATCTTGAAAATGCTGTAGAGTATAGACAGAAAATATGAAACTGAGGTCAAAAGTTATTGACATAAATGAGCAAGAAATGCATCTAAAAAAATGTTTAATTTGTTTAGTATTTTACAGTGACTGTTTATTAATTTGTGCTGAACAGCCAAACCAATGATGTTTTAAACACTGGTCTTACTGCTATGTCCTATGTAACATGTTTTCGTAAACTTACCTCTGTACTTTGATTTGAATACAAGGTCATTTAATGAAACTGCAAGATAATCCTTACCTACTAATAATTATTTTACAGAAAGTTGTAAATGATGCCCTGAAGAAGTTATATAAGAAAGGAAGTACACCAGCACCAAATCAGCTGTTTTGTAACCTACTCAACATTAGTGTGTGTCATGTGACTGAAAACAGTAAACAGGTATGGTTAATTTGATTCGCAAAATAGTGAAGCTGTTTAAAATGTCCCTTTTCTGTTCACATTCAAGCACTTGTTGTGCAAACTTTTAACTTGTTTCTTTGTTGTTATTTTTATGCCCCACCTACGATAGCAGAGGGGCATTATGTTTTCTGGTCTGTGCCTCTGTTCTTCCGTCCGTCCGTCTGTGCCTCCGTTCGTCCGTCCGCTTCAGGTTCAAGTTTTTGGTGTAGGTAGTTTTTGAAGAAGTTGAAGTCCAATCAACTTGAAACTTAGTACACTTGTTCCCCATGATATGATCTTTCTAATTTTAATGCCAAATAATAGTTTTGACCCCAATTTCATGGTCCACTGAACATAGAAAATGATAGTGTGAAGTTCAGGTTAAAGTTTTTGGTCAAGGTAGTGTTTGATGAAGTTAAAGTTACATCAACTTGAAACTTAGTACACATGCTCCCTATGATATGATCTTTCTAATTTTAATTCCAAATTAAAGTTTTGACCCCAATTTCACGGTCCACTGAACATAGAAAATGATAGTGTGAGTGGGGCATTCGTGTACTATGGACACATTCTTGTTCATTTAATATTTACAAAAGAGATTTTTTATAAGTGATTAATAAAGACTTAAATGATAATTTTGCTTTGAATACTGTGGAATCTTTATTTATGTGGGTACCAATTTTCATGGTTTAAGGAAAACTTGCATATTCATGAATATTTAATTTCATTCTTTTGGCAAAGTTCGAAATATTCCTTTAGAAAATTCATTGAATATTTAAATTTGTGGTTACCTTGTACCCATGAAAACCACAAAAATTGATATCCAACGAATATTTATGTATCCCCAGTATATTATGTTTTTTTTATTCTCTTTTTCAGTTTACTTTGACTGTATATAACCCCTTGGCACGATCAGTTATTTCATGGATCAGACTGCCTGTTGTTGGAACAAATTATACCATACGAGGACCAAAAGGGGAAAACCTGCTATCTCAGGTAAATATTAAATGTAACAAACAAAGCTTCAGATAGAAAATATTTTATATAATATATATCTCACAAACGAAGCTATACTATACCTTCAATGTCAAGATTTGTTTCACTAGATATCTACCAAAATTGAACAGAAGCTTCTTACAATCAAAAGATATTATCTAGAGGAAAATTTTAATAATTTTTTCCCCATTTTTGTTAGCCTGCAACTAACTGCAAAAGAAGGCAAGCCACAAATTTTTATTTATTTATTAAATTTTATTTAATGTATTAGATTATTCAAGTATCAGCTGACACCAAAAGGATACCAGAAAGAAAAGGATCCCTGGCAAAGAATGAACTGGTATTCCGTGCAGATCTTCCTCCATTGGGATTTAATACTTACTTCATTAGTATGACAGGTAAATAGGTTTACATTCCTATTTATTGACTCTACTTTACCTTAGTTCTTTGATAATACTATAAGTTTTCTTTAAAACAGGGTTGCAGTTTGTGTTTCCTCTATCAAATTGTTTGATTACTTGAAAGATTCTGTTGGTATTGAGAGTGATAAAAGAAAACCTAAAGGGTCCGGAAGCGGCCATATTTTCCAGTCTTGTCCTAAACTGAAAGTAGTAGTCCTAAACAAGTAATTGGGATTTAGGACTAATTTTATTTTTAACAGAAATAATTCAATTATTTTGTTGAGATCCAGTTTCTAAATCGCCATTTTGAACTTGTTTTTGTTATGTTATCCCTTTCCTGTAATAAAACTGCCACTCCAGTAAAGTGTTATAATCCTGAGGGCCCTCCTAATAACTATATTATTATGTGGTTTTGACAAAGTCAGCATACATTAAAGAAGATTTGTAATTCTTTGAACATTGAATTCATGGTTCTTGGGTACATAACCCTTGAAAATTGGTATCCAACAAATAATAATGAGTCCACAATATTAATTATTAATTATACAAGAGTTATTTGTTTACTCATTTAATTAATACTTTTACAAGAACTATTACAAGGTTAGATTACTAACTAACAGCAACTTTATGCAATCTTTAATAAGCCACATTTAAAATAAAAAACAGAACCCACTAAACATCAGCTACTTATGTTGTTATGGCATCTCTAATTTTGTCCCAGAATATAACATTTCCATGTTCATCATTTGGATATTCTATATACGACTGTTTCTGTATAAGTTCATACAGCAGTAAAGGTAATTCCTCTGGTAAAAGTTTCTCATAAAAGACAAGAAAAAGAATATTTTTGCCTTCCCTAGAATGAACACTTTCCATTCTCGCCATATTATATTCAAACATACAGTAGTACGAATCAACAAAAGATCGAGTTATTATACAAATTGTCTTTCGACTGTTTTGGATAGCGTTAATAATGTTATCTGTGATATCTTGTCCTGGTAAGAAATCACGCTGATGTAAACACAGCCTCAATTTGAATTCATGTTCCAAATTATGAATACAGTCTTGCGTAACGAAAGTTCGGTCTTCATCAGAATATGATATAAATGCATCATAAGTATACTCATTCAAATTATCCTCAATGTTCTTTATAGATGTATATTTCAATTTAGCAGTGTAGAAAATGTAGCGTAGCTTCCATCTTTGTCTATAAATAAATCCTCCAAACAATACGATGATAAATCCAAAAATAGCAAAAGATACAGATATTATTAAATTTGCATAGCTAATACAGTCTTCTTGAAGATGTTTTATTACTTTTTCAAATGAATTCAATGTTGAAGAGCTTCCATTTTCATAAGTGCATTTGTATTGATTAAAATTGATGAAATGTTTGCGGTTTACTTTCATCCACTTCAGAAATGGGACTGTATAACAGGTACACTGCAAGGGGTTATTGATGAAATCTATTTTTGTGTCATTGTTTTTAAGAACTTTATCAATATTTCTCATTGATGCTGCATCCAAGAAATTTATTGCATTGTTCCTGAGATTTATTACCTTCAACTTTGTCAAGTTAGACAAATCAAAATGTATAGCTTTCAAAAAGTTGAAATTTAAATCAATAACTCTCAGGTGCTGTTGGCCATGGAACATAGTGAAATTAAGTTGGTGAATGGAATTGTTGGATAGATTTACATGCTCAAGTTTACTATCTTGCGTTGTCATGTATCGATGTTCAGCTAGGTAGCCTCCTAGCGCATTTCTGTTTAATTTCAGAATCAAAACATAAGTAAGGTTTAGAGCTATTTGCTTAAACATATTACCACTTAGATCCAGAATTTGAAGGTTCGTTGGTGGTGGCACAGGGAAAGTTTGAGTAGATATTTGTAAATTTTTGTTATTTGTGAAGGTCAGTTCATGAACATAGGTTGTTGATAGGAGATCATAAATGTTATTCAAAGGAAAAATTTGTGATGTGTAGAAAACATTATTCATTTTCACAACTTTTACTGGTGTTTTAGCCAAGCTTTGGAACAGTTCTATAACTTTTGCCTGTCCAAATTTATATCCTGATGGACAGTCGAGATCAAACCCAAAAACTTCAAGCTTTGTTAGATTAGAAAAAGCCTCAGATTTCACAACCATTTGGTGACAATGGTTGATATATAGATACCTTATATTTGGTGTATATCTGAATACGTCATTATAAAGAGGTAGATGAAGGCAATTGCTAAAATTGAGTGAAGTTAAATGATGTAGGGAAAGATAACCCTGACCAAGAACTTTTGTTTCAATTACTGGTATACTAACATCCATCTTCAGTACCTCTAACTTTTTTAAATCCGATATTGTTTCATTAGGAAAGGAAAACCGACCAAAAGTAGGTGTAGTTAGATCATTATTGTTTTGAAGAGATATATCTGTTAGTGACCTCAAAGGTTTGAAACTTCCTTTTGGAAATCGTTCCAATTTATAGCTCAGTTTATTATGATCAAGTTTAAGATGCTTTAAATTTCCAAGTCCTGTAAAAGTTTGAATATTTATCGACTGCAATTTGTTGAAGGATAGATTGAGTACTGTAAGGTTTGTCAAATGTTCAAATGAATTATTTGCTTTTTCCTGGGATAAAGTGTTGTTCAAGTAATTATTGTTCAGTTTCAAGTGCCTCAGGTCACTTAGTCCATAAAACACTTGCTGATTTATTGACACTATTTTGTTGAAAGATAAATCCAGTACTTTTAGACTATACATATTTTTAAAAGAATAATCTGGTATTTCACTGATTAAATTGTGTTGTAAATTTAAGTAAGCTGTATTTGACGGCAAATTAGGTATAGATGTCATATTCCTGCTTGAACAATCAACATATAGCTCTCCTTTTTGGTAAAACTTTTCACAGTGGAATTTTGGTTCTGGTTTAAAAGTTTCAGCTTTGCTGATGATAAGGTGATCATTGCAGATCACAAACATGATAATAAACTTGCAAACTTGAAATAACTCCATTTTCTTCTTCTGCAAAGGAAAAAATAGATTTTACTCATCATGTTGATATATGTAGTGCAAATGAATTATATTCTGTGTAAGAAAAAGAAATAGTTGTGTTATTCAACTTTATATAACTCTCTCTTGCAAGCCATTACGTGTTTTATCTTATAACAGTGTTAAATTAATTTAAACTGTCCAGTCGGTCAGAAAATGGATTAGGAGACCCACCATAAAGCTAATATTGTTTGTAATAATAGTGAAGAAAATCAGGGAGGTACTGCACCCATGTAACAAATGAATGAATATTGATATAAAAAACAAGTTTTAAAACATGTGTCTGTCCCTAGTTGGCAGCCTACATTTCAGTGGTTGTGGTTGTTTCATGTCTCATATTTTCTTTGTAAATTTTCTTTATTATAAATAAGGTTGGTTAATAGTATTCAAATGAATTATTTCACATGGTTAGACGTTTTATAGCCGACTAAACTTAACAAGTTTTTATCATTGCTGATGGCCATAGTTTTATCATTGTTGATGGCCATAAGGTGGCAGAAAATTACTTATATTCATTTCAATTGAACTCTGGTGAATAGTCATGATAGTTGTCTCATTGAATTGGAAAGCATACCACATCGTCTTATTTTTGTATGCAATGGTTGATCATCATCATGACCTTAAACATTATGTTTGTTAGCAGGAAAGAAAGATTTGAGGGACAATTGATTCACTTGTTCTCTTTATGTATATGTTACAGGAAATAGGTGAAATTAGGAAGTACATGTAATTACTAAAATTTAGGAATTACAGGTAATTCCCGATGCACTTCATGCACTTAGTTAATACAAGTAATTCCTTAAACGGCCCAGTTATTACCAGTAATTACTAAATTTAAAATGAATATTTACACCTATTTACTGACTGCTAACACAACCATAACTTTTGATCACCTGACCATAATACAACATTGTTTTAGCTGTGTAATACTAACTAGAAGATCAGTTAGTACACTTAAAATTTTGAATGGTTGATATGTATAAAAAATATCTTGAATAAATATGGACTTTCAAATATTTGGTTAAATCAGAGTAACTTTAGTTTTAATCCAAAATGGTTTAAGTTGAGCATTATAATACAGATAATTTTTGACCAACTTCAGCAGACATGGAAATCAGAAATGGAAAATTCTCCCAAAGCATTATGTCTTAACTTTTTAAAGAACTCTTTGAATATGAAGAATATTTAGACTTATTACCTTATAAAGATAAGATAACGTTATGTAGGTTAAGAACTGGAATGAACTGTTATGTGCATTAGCTTCGAGATATATAAAAAAAATATCTTTTTTTGTTGTTAAATCATTTATAAAAATGATATTGTAAAATTATAATTCACTGTTAGCAGCCATTCTGGTTTTATTTTGTTAAATTAGCTGAGAAACAAGGTTGATGAGTTGTGCACTTGCAAGTGAATATTTGGACCTCATTGTCAGGGGTTGATTTGAAGGTCACATGAATACGTATTCAATGACTCATTGAATACGTATTCATGTGACCTTCAAATCAACCCCTAGCTGGAGATGGGTTATCGATGTATTAAGCTATTAAAATTGTAAGGGTTTTTGCAGAACAAATACATGTAGTCTCGGTTACTTTTGCTGTTAATCGCAGGCTCAACAAAAATGAGGAAAAAATATTAAAATTTTCCTCTAGATACTATCTGTTGACTAGTACTGTAAGAAGCTTCAGTCAAAATTGGGTAAAAATCCAGGATGGTTTATAAAATCTAATGTTTTAAAAACTTCAACTACAGAGTGTATGTAATGTTAACTGGAACAAAACTAGTCCATTTATAAGTAATATACGAAAAAAAGGATTTTTTTTTCAAACTTTACTTTTGGATATTATTTTATGATCATAAACATTTAGCTTCTGTCCAAGTTCATGAAGTTTGGTAGAAATCCAGGATATTTGGAGAAAGTTTTTTTTAAAGTTTTGAGCCACAGTGCATGATTGAGATTTTAGTTTGATTTTGGATAGATATCATTGTCTTGCATACATATATTTACGGAGTTTCAAAACCTATAAAACAACCATTTTCCAGTTTCAATTCACAAACACTAAAGAGTATGCACTTTGGATGTGCATTATATTCCTACATCCTTAAGTTAGCGCCATTAAAATCCCTACCCCTTTACTTTCTTATTTGATATCTTGAATTATGTTTTTAATTTTAAAACAAAAACATCAAGTTAGTAAATAGCTGTAAAAATGACAAAAAAAATCAGTGATTACCAGTAATCACTGAAACAACTAGTAAATACATGTAATTACTAAATTGGCTAGTAATTACAGGTATTTACTGAAGTGTTTAGTAATTACATGTAATTCCTAATTTCACCTATTTACTGTAACATATATATTTACCTTTAGATGCTACATAAGAAAAAATAATACTTATTTAGAAATTGTTGACTATTAGTTGCAAGTATTGCAATAAACTTGTCACATTTGAAATTCAATTAAATCATAGACAATCTCTTTATGAAAACATAAAGTGAAGGTTATCCATTTAGATTTAAATTTATAAATCTTGTTTTCTAATAATTTTAAGATCAACATAATGTTATCATACCTTATAGTTTATCATCAGATTATTTGAAAATATATGTCTAGACACTTACATGAGGAAAATATAAGTAATATAAGTTGTTAAGGATATTTGATATTGACATATATTCTAGATCATATCCTGTCATTGAAGATACTTTTTAGTGCTTACGGAAATTATGTGGGCTTTCATTCATTTTAATAATTATTTTCTATAATTAAGCGAACAGCAATCAATCAATGGATATTAAAGGTCACAAGATCAATCGATATTAAAGGTCACAAGATCAATGGATATTAAAGGTCACAAAATCAATGGATATTAAAGGTCACAAGATCAATGGATATTAAAGGTCACAAGATCAATGGATATTAAAGGTCACAAGATCAATGGATATTAAAGGTCACAAGATCAAGAAAAGTTTATCATCATTTATTTTGTCTGCATAATAAAAACAAACTTTTGTCAGACAAACATTTATATGAATGAAAGAGATATGTCAATAAGACAGCAGCCCAATGACAAAAATAACCAAACCCAAAAACACCTAGACTGAGAATACATTTTTAAACAATACATTACATGTTAAAACACACTCTAAAGAGTTCTACATGTGATATGCAATGTTTTGGGACACTTTTTGCTTTTTTATTTGTGCCTCTAGTATTTATGTGTTCTTCTTTAAATAGATTGTAAAATACATATTTATTACAAAAATACATTTATAATGTTTCAAATATTTTGCAAATATGATTTTGATACCAATGATTATTATGGTAGATTCTTGGATCAGGATATTCGATTTCGTGGTGTTGCCAAAGTTTCCATACAAGCCTATAGAATATTTGTACTTTATCGAACATTTGAATTAGGGGTTCACTTGACCAATGAAATCAATTTGGATCTAATGATTAATACTGTGGATTCATTTATTTCGTATGTACCAATTTTTTGGTTTGGCCATTCTCTGCATAAAAAGCCTATAGAAAATGTATGATTCGTTGAACATTTAAATTTGTGGTTAACCTGTACCAACAAAACCCACGAAAATTGGTATCCAACAAATATTTATGAATCTACAGTAAGGTATTCACAGTACTAGTAGTTCATATAATAATAGCTTCTGGTTTGCTGCTTGAGAATAACCATGATCTTAATTTAAAGTGTTTTTTCTAGGTTTTAAGGAGAGACATTCCACTAAGTCCTTTAAAATGAAATCCAACAGTGATCTAGTAATGAAAAATGAGGTAAATAATTTTGTTGTATATATTGCTGTGTATCATAATATATTTTAAAACACCTGTTTCTTATCTTTGGTGTAGATGTCATGAAATTTATGTAAAAATGAAGTAATAAAAACTGATTTATATCTGTTAACATACTGTAAACTTGAACCTTTTTTTTTGGTGTAAAAAAATTAAGAAATAATTCTTTCATGCCATGCTCTATGCTCATTTTAACATGGGTAGCATTATATTTGTTAATATCTTAATACCGAGCGTTAGCGAGGTATTAAATGTTTACAAATATAATGCATACCCATGTTAAAATGAGCATAGAGCATGGCATGATAGAATTATTTCGATTCTAATAGGAATATTTTGAACTTTTGTTCTTCAAAGCGGACCTATAGCAGACGCTCGAAATGCCGCCATTTTGATTTGATGAACGAAAACGTTATAGAAAAATCAACAGTTTATCAATAAAAAAAAGAACAGAAACATTTAAACTTACTTTTAGAATGTTTTTATTTAATTTCCTAGCGAGCAACACCAACAAAAATGTCCATTTTGATCTCTCAGGCGTTGTTTAAAATTCATCTGACATTGCAATTTCAATTGTGACATCAATCACGTGCAGCCCATGTTCTATTCAAATTAGAACATGGCTTTGTACCCAAAGCTAAAGAAGAACGTCATATTAGAATAATCTGTATATGAGTTGTGGCAAATATATTAAACTTGGGTCTTTCCTTATTTAACTACAAGTAAATTTGAAAATCTTGAAATTGAAATTATGCCAAGTGGGACAGAAAAAGAAGAAGCGAAAATAAAGTATTATTGAAAATAAGTCAGTTTACAGTATTAAGCTGTACTACATTTGAATACCAAGTGAAGCACATACAAAAAAGATCAGTATATTAGTATAGGAAAAAATGTCTGAGATTATAAGACATAGCTATACAAGGGTTACTGTAAGATCTATAGATAAGATCGAATAAAAAGATTTCAAACTTTTAAATGAAAAATAATAGTAAATGCATAATGTGTTTAATGATAAAAAAAGAATAAACTTTTTTTTTGTCTTTAGCATGTGTCCTTGACATTTGATGGTCCAACTGGTGCCCTTAAGCAGATAACAAATCTAGACAGTCGGGTAACAGTACAAGTGAAGCAAGAGTTGATGTACTATATAGGTGATTCAGGATCTTCAAAGTCTTCAGCACTCAATGCTCAGCCATCGGGAGCTTATATATTCAGACCAAATGAAACTGTTCCTTTGTCTTTCCATGCCGACTTAAAGAAAACAACTGTTATCAAAGAGGTAATTATAAAAATAAGAAGATGTGGAATGATTACCGATGAGACAACTCTCCATCAGAAACCACATGACATAGAAGTCAGCAACTATAGGTTATTGTATGGCCTTCAACAGTGAGTAAAATTTGTACCTCATAGCAAGCTATAAAAGGCCCTGAAATGACAAATGTAAAATAATTCAAATGAGAAAACTTATGGCCTGATTTATGTACAAATCAATAATAAAAAAAACAAACGTGTTCAGCTACAAATGACAACCTCTGAACTACAGGCTCTTAATTCAGGACAGAATAAGGTGTGTTTAAATATGAATATTTATATAGTATACATTACATAATTAACAACTAAGAAATGAAATATCTTGAAAATAGCCCTGCCCATTGATAAGAGTTGTTACTAGAAAAACATAGGTAGAGTTTTAAATTGTTCCAATGCTGATGATTGAATTTCTGTTTCAGATGAAAATTGGACATTTCAAGTTTCAAACACCAATTATCAGATAATGCAGTTTAAAAAAAGTTTGACACATTAGTCTATGTTTTCAAGTTAAATTATTTATTGTTATTTCAGGGTGCACTTGTACAAGAGGTTTATCAGAAGTTTAGCCCCTGGGCAACACAAGTGATCAGACTTTATGATGGAGCACAACATGCAGAATTTGAATGGACAGTTGGACCAATTCCTGTTAGGTAATCTTTGGTTTTCAGCCTTGTAATCACGTAAATTTATTGGGCAACGATTTATAGGGTGTACTGATTACCTAAAGTAAAAATCTTTTAATAGATACTAAAACCATGAAAACTAGATTCAGGTATCAAGATATACCAAATTTATATAGAACAGAAGAAAAAAATTAGGTGCTTAAATACATAGAATAGAAAATAATGGGCAATATGGAATTTTTTTTTTAGAAAAATGGCATAAGAATTTGAACATTCAGACCTGTATGCATGTATTATCTGTGTGCCTGCTACAGTATTATTATAACATTTGATGAACTGTTTACAGTGATATGATCGGGAAAGAAGTAATATCCAGATTCAGTACTGACCTGGCCACTAAAGGTGTTGTATATACTGATGCTAATGGCAGAGAAATTCTACAGAGAAAGTAAGTTCAAAATAAATCCATGAAAATTAGTATATGATTACACAGTATGACAGACTTATTCTGTTATCTGCTCTTTGGTCGGTTTGTTGTCTCTTTGACACATTTGCCATTTCCGTTCTCAATTTTATTATGTGAAATTTTAATTTTGGAAGGTATTCATTTATTTCTAGAGTACCAATTTTCACGAATTGAGGAAAAAACTATATTTAACCGGATTTTTTTGACAAAAATGTCGGTTATTGATTTGGGGATGTACGGCGGGCAGCCGGGCGGCAATCAAATGTTGTCCGTGCATTAACTCATAAAATTTTAATATGTTGTTACTGACAACTAAATGAAGGTCAAGTTCAATAATGGCGATTTTGACTTTTTCCGTTCAGGAGTTATGGTTCTTGAAAGATTGAAAAATGGAGTTTCCAGTCGTGTCCGTGCATTTACGCATGAACTGTTCTGCCAAAGCTTCCCAAATTTTGATATGTTGTTACCGCTGACAGAATGGAGGTCAAGTTCAATAATGACGATTTTGACTGTTACTGTTCAGGAGTTATGGTTCTTGAAAGTTTGAAAAATGGAGTTTCCAGTCGTGTCCGTGCATTTACGCATGAACTGTTCTACCAAAGCTTCCCAAATTTTAATATATTGTTACTGATGACAAAATGGAGGTCAAGTTCAATAATGACGATTTTGACTTTTACCGTTCAGGAGTTATGGTTCTTGAAAGATTGAAAAATGGTGTTTCCAGTCGTGTCCATGCATTTTCTCATAAACCATTCAACCAAAGCTTTTGAAATTTTTTTATGTTGTTACTGATGACAAAATAGAGGTCAAGTTCAATAATGACAATTTTGACTTTTACCGTTCAGGAGTTATGGTTCTTGAAAGATCGTAAAATGGTGTTTCCATTCACGTTGTTGCATTTACTAATGAACCATTCAATCTAAGCTTTTCAAATTTTAATATGTTGATACTGACTACAAAATGGAGGTCAAATTTGATATTGACGATTTTCACTTTCAGCATTCATCAGTTATGGTTCTTGTGATATTGCAAGGACACAAATAAATGTTAATAAATCCGGTTTGCTGTCGTTGTGACAGCCTTTTGTTAATTTGTTGATCAATAATAATCCATGATTAATCTAACCTATACACACAAAATGATCAATCAACAATTATAGGTTACCCAACAAATAATAATGAATCCAAAGTATTGTATTTGAATTTTATTAGGACTCTATAAATACGTTAAAATTCAGGTGTTAAAATTCAGGAATGGCAAAAATAGCACCCTATATACGATTCAATTGTTTAACATTTTTTTTTTATTCCAAATTGCAAAAATAGCACCCTTTAAACGATTCAATTGTTTAAAGGAGGCTCAAGGGTACAAAAAAATTCAGAAAAAAAATTTCAACATTTTTTTTTTTTTTTTTATTCCAAATTTTAGTTATTACACTTTTAGTTGTTACTTCATAATATTGTACAAAAATCAACCAAAAAAATCAATTTGTTTTGACCCCAGATGACTTTTGAAATGTTTATATAATTGAAAAAAAAGTTATCTCCCTTTGCTGAAAAAAATGTCATTTTTTGGCATTTATATTGAAATATCATTACCGTTTTTCTCCTACTAGTTCAACAGAAAAAATGTAACTTAACAAAAATGCATGTTTCTTTAGAAGGCAGATTGTGTGCTTAAATGAACGGTGACCCCATATTTTAATTTTTTTCTTCTATTAAGTATAGGATAAAGTTCATTTATAGAAAAAAATAGCAAAATTTTATATTTAAAAAAAAATGTGATTTATACCGGTGAGCCCCCTTAAGGTCAATTATTTATGTTTTACAGGAGAAATCACAGAGACACATGGAATTTTACCAATACAGAACCAGTATCTGGCAATTATTATCCTGTTAACAGTAGAATATATCTTAGAGTAAGTAAAGGACAGCAATAGGTGTAAACCTTTCTTTAAATGTAGTCAGTTCTTTTAATCCAGCTGTGCGAGGGCTGTACTGTATAGCCAGTCAAGGTTGTTAAAAACTTCCATTTGATTTGTTCTTTTAATACATCAAGGCGTTCAGAATTTTTTTTAACATTTTTTATGCAGTAGTGAGTACTAAGTATTAAACAGGAATTAACGAGGAATTATATTTTTCAATCAACTTTTTTTTTTTGTATTTAATTATTGTAAGCTCATATTTATTTGTATATCTTGCAAGTACAATTTGTGTATAGGGAGCAACACTCATATCATTAAAAAAATATTAGATCTAAAACAATAGATGATCTTATTCTTCCTTGAAGCAGATACATGCAATCAGTAATTTCTATAAAGTCAGCACATAGACAGAAAAAAAAACAAAGAGCAAAGGAACAGCACTTTTATTGCTGTTCTTCATCTCAAAGTTTCGCACACAATTTTACATCTTACCATAGTGTCAAAATAGTACATTATAAAATTGTTATTGTACCTTTTAGGATGATACAAAGAAGGTACAGTTTACAGTACTGACAGACAGAAGTCAGGGAGGTGGTAGTATAACAGATGGTAACCTAGAACTCATGGTAATTGTTTTTCAGTAGCTTTTTTTTTTGGTCAAAGTTTTTAGATTTTTGGGGGCGTTACTTTTACCATTCTAGATGTAGAGTTATACCCCTTTACAAATGGAAAAAGTACTGTTCTCCTGTTATGCCTCTTTATAATTTTAAATGCTAAAAGGGCATCATCTGTGTAGCATGGACATATTCTCCCTTTTATTGTTAATTAATTCAAAGATTACAGTAAAATATTATAAAAGAAAACTGTAAATCCAGAAATTATTGTGAGGTATATGTTTATTTTTTTTTCCAATGACAGTTATTATACATTATTACTTTTTATTTTTCTAGAAGAACTAATTATAAACAAGAATGTGTCCATAGTACACGGATGCCCACTCGTTCTGTTATTTTCTATGTTTAGTGGACTGAAATTGGGGTCAAAATTATAATTTGGCATTAAGGGGGTCCTGGGTATAAATCAAATTTTTTTTCTAATATAGGATTTCGCTATATTTTTTTATAAATGAACTTTATCGTATACTTAAAAGAAAAATGAAATAACAAAATGGGGTCACCGTTCATTTAAGCTAAAATCTGCCTCTGGAAGAAGCATACATTTTTGTTAATGTCCTTTTTTTCTGTTGAACTAATAGGAGAAAAAGAAGAAATATCGAAATAAAAAAATAACCTAATTACAGAAATTGCTTAAATTTTACAATTATTTAGTTTATGTAAAGTTTATTTGAAAACAATAATAAAAAATATAGGTCACTGATGAGTTAAAAAAGATATTTCAAATTTAATGCCAAAAAATGGCATTTTTGCACCAAAGGGAGATAATTTGGATCTTTTTCAATTTTTAAAGTCATCTGGGGCCAAACCAAATCAATTATTTGGGTTGTTTTTTGTACCATATCATAAAGTAACAACTAATAGTGTAATAAATAAAATTTGTAATGAAAAAATAAAGGTTTAATTTTTTTCTGAAATTTTTGTACCCAGGAGCCACCTTAAGTTTTAAAAAAATCATATCATAGGGAACATGTGAACTAAGTTCAAGTTGAAAGGAATTCAAATTCATCAAATACTACATCACCAAAAACTTTAAACTGAAGCAGGACAGACTCACCAAATTTTCTAATTTTTATATTTCAGATTTCTTCTTTTCTTTCTTTTCTTTCAGCATAGCTTTGCAAGAGTTATTTTCTTAGGATGTAGGTTGTCACAGTGCAACTATATATATGATGCAATTTTTAGGCATTTACTGAAGAAAATTGTTTGAACTAGTTTTGATGTGTTACAATAAAGACTGATTATCAAAGGTTTGAACACATTAAAAAAATAGAATCTGAAAATGCATTAGAACATCTCCCCATGCATATGGGAATCAACTCTGACAAAACTTTGGACATAGAAAATAAAAAAATAAAAATGGTTAGAAAGTAATCTGCTATCTCATTGTTTGGTACATAGACACCTGTTGTGTGCTGAATTAAAGAGTTATTGGCTTGATTACAGTAAAAAGTAAATAGAATGTGAAAATGCATTTGGTCATCTGCTAATACACATGGCAAGAGGATAAAACTAACAAAACTTGCGTCATCAAAAATACAAAAAAATAAACTAGTTGTTTAAACTGTATCTGATTTCTCATTGTTAGGTACATAGACGACTGTTGTGGGATGATTATTTAGGTGTAGGTGAACCTTTAAATGAGACAGGAATGGATGGCAAAGGATTGATAGCAAGAGGTAAAATAAAAAGTTTATCAACAAATTTAAATGCTTACAACTTCTATTGTATATGTCAAATTTCAACAAATAGTTATCTCCCAAAATTATAAAAGTGACAGGGAGCTCTTGGTCTACTAATTTTAAAGAAATTGCCGACTTTACATATATTTTATAATTCAAATCTATAAAGTTGTGAAAAGGACTGTTTGAGTTTTATGTGACATTATATACATTTCTTGGAGTGGTGAGCTGTGTAAATTTGTTTAGAGGGTGTAGAAACTTATTTATATTAAACTCAAAACTGAGCAACTTTGTGTCATTTTATTAAAGAAAAACAGAATTTCTGCAATTTTCATTCTTAATTATGTTTAAAAAAAAAATTCCATAGAATTCTTATTAAAGTTTATGATAATGCTGTTAAAATTTGTGTTTAATGTTATGAAAATATAAGGGGGTCGCCCAATTATATATACTAATAATGTAATAGTTATGTCTTAGTATGAGATGATATTTGTGAATCTTAGACTCATGTCTTAGTATGAGATGATATTTGTGACTCTTAGACTCATGTCTTAGTATAAGATGATATTTGTGAATCTTAGACTCATGTCTTAGTATGAGATCATATTTGTGAATCTTAGACTCATGTCTGAGTATGAGAGGATATTTGTGAATTTTAGACTCATGGTATGTTGCCTTTATTTTACAGGAAAACACTTCATATATGTAGATACCATAGAGAACTCAGCCAAATTCCACAGAGACATGGCCCTGAAACTGTATATGGCTCCAAGTCTGTCATTTACCACATCAACAATGAAGCAATCTGATTGGACTAAAGTTTACCATACATCTGTAAGTCAGAACAAAAGAGATACTATCTAATTCTAGTTTTAAGGTCCAAATCGAAACATGAAAATCAGAAGCTAAACTATGACCTTGGTAATAAGTGCTAGTCTTGCTAAGAATTGGGCAGTGTAAAAAAAGAATCTGTCTTAGAATTTGGCACCATACAAAAGTGGAAATCTTGCTAGTCTTGAATTTAGCAATTTTAATTGAAAAAAAAATCTATCATTCACTGAGGTTAAGTATTTCAAGCTCATATTGGTCTTTAGTTAAGTATATTTCTTTCTATTGGACCTAATGATAATTGTTCATTTTTAACCGGATTGTTGTGACAAAAATGTCAGTAATTGATTTGGGGATGTACGGTGGTCAAGCTGGCGGCAACCGAATGTTGTCCATGCATTTACTCATGAACCTTTCAACCAAAGCTTTTAAAATTTTAATATGTTGTTACTGACAACAAAATGAAGGTCAAGTTCAATAATGACGATTTTGACTTTTACCGTTCAGGAGTTATGGTTCTTGAAAGATTGAAAAATGGCGTTTCCAGTCGTTTCTGTGCATTTACGCATGAACTATTGAACCAAAGCTTCCCAAATTTTGATATGTTGTTACTGATGACATAATGGAGGTCAAGTTCAATAATGACGATTTTGACTTTTATTGTTCAGGAGTTATGGTTCTTGAAAGATTGAAAAATGGCGTTTACAGTCGTGTCCATGCATTTACTAATATACTGTTCAACCAAAGCTTTTCAAATTTTAATATGTTGATACTGATGACAAAATGGAGGTCAAATTTGATATTGACGATTTTCACTTTCACTGTTCATCAGTTATGGTTCTTGTGATATTGCCAGGACACAAATAAATGTTAATAAATCCGGTTTGCTGTCGTTGTAACAGCCTCTTGTTACAAGAATTTTATAAAACTGAATGAATTATCTCCCTTTAAAATGCTATTATCAGAAAATTGACGTAAAAATTTCAAATGACAAAATGTTATTCACACTACAGGACTAGTTTTTGCAATTCCAAAGTATGCAGATACAAATTGTCATTTCAATCTAAAAGTTTTATTTTTATAGAATGATGTATCTTTTGAATTAGTGAAAATTGCAAATATTTCTCTGACCGTTGGGTATATATTTGAACACCGTATCATTTTGGTAAATTCAGGTTGAACTGTTTCATTACTAAATAAAGAGTTAAAGGAGTAGGTCCGGTAAGGGCCGATTTTGGCCTCAAATTTCAGGTCCATCCAATGAAAGGTTTTGGACACTTTTTAAACACTTTAAGTGTCTGCTTCAGTCGATTCAATTAGTTTATGTGGAAGATTTGAACAGATTTATTCATGAAAGACACTCAAATTCAAGCTTAAATATGAAAAATCTATCAAATATGCCATAATATCTCACTTTTCAGATGGTTTTTGTAAAAAAATGAAAGTGGCCGCATCCGTGTTCATCCTCAACCTTTATAAATGTTATGTATTATCGTCAAATACAACTTGCAGTAAATATCAAGAATGAATATGAATGTGGCCACTTCCACTTAAGACGGAAACCGTCTTAAATTTAACTCAAATGCTAATATTGAGAGGATTTCCGTAATTTAGCGTGACTTAATGGTGCAGTACCCGATATATGTGCATTGCTTTGTTAGAAACAGCCCATATTTATGTAGCAGAATCATTATACTTTCCAATAGATAGCTAAATGTTTACATTTTATCAATTTTGTAAAACTGCTATATTTTGGGGCCAAAAAGTGGTCTTACTGGACCTACTCCTTTATGTAAGAACATAGTTACTTTTCTCACATGGAGCTTGTACTATTTTATTTTAGTGGAGTGGACTGAAAGCAGCTTTACCAGATAATGTCCATATGTTGACCTTTGTACAGTGGGCGGGGCCATCTTTTACTGCAAGAACTTCACAGCCATACCTCGTCAGATTTGAACATATTTATGAGAAAGATGAAGATGCAACACTTTCAAAACCAGTTAAGATAATTTTACAGGTACAGATTTTAGATATAATAGACAATAGAGTGAGTGGTTGAAATAATATGATGCTGAATTTTTCTGCAAATTAAATTCTTATAATTTTCTTTCTTTCCTTTCCCGCAATGTTCTCAATTCTCTGTATTTCCTTCATCACAATTATTTCTGTCTCTTTCCTTCTCAGCAATGAAATGATTTTCGTTTTTTGCAAATAACTTGACTATTTCAAGGCCGTAACTAGGCATATTATTTTAGTGAGACAAAATAATTGAGCCGAGCGAAGCGAGGCGAATCGAGGTGAAATTTTTTTTTGGAGGGTATGAAATGAATGGTGCAAATCCTGCATTCTAGACATTTATAGAGAGTTTGATAATGTTTTGAATTTGGACACTTTTTATATAAATTTTTCATATTTTAAGACTTTTAATTACTAACACCAAATTTTTAACAACTTTATTTAAATTTATATGTAAGATAATTATCCAAATATCACTGATTTGAGTCTGCTGCCAGAACATAGAACAAACATCGATTCAGTAGAGTTTGCCAAATTTTTCTATGGCCGGTTCAGTCAAATCGTTTCAGAATCATAATTTGGTCTGCTGATATCCTTATCGCGATGAACATAGAGCATGGCAAGACCGCACAATCTCTCGCCACTCATGCATGCTCTTTTCCGAGTTTTCAGTCGTTTCAGGGCAGTCTGTGTTTCTAAAGGTAGCACGTTATCATCAACACAATGATCAAAGTCTTCTTCCAATTCCTTCTCCATCAGCAGTTGGGTAGCAGCATAAGTAGTAACAGTTTTGATTGCAAAAGGGAATTAAGCTTTCCTGTAAGCACCACCATACAGTCGCAGTTACAAAATATTAAACTCGCTTTTATGCTGACAAAGAGTAGACAAACTAGGGATAGAATGAGATAAGATACATGTATATGATTCTATCTATAGAGTAAGTATATATGATATGGGTACAGGGGAATTGGAATGGAGTTTTTGACGTTTACATGTAGTTCCGTAATTTCCAATTATTTCTGGAAATAGTTGGTGGTATTTTAGTTCCAGAATCTATAAATGGGGTTAGGGGTTGGGGGTGTCCGATTCCGAAACACCGAATATAAAGAAACGAAATTCCGTAGTCCCGAATAAGTAAAGACAAAATCCTGTGTTAAAGGTTCTACCTGATTCCTTTATAATATCAAATTGGAATATGGAATATTCTTTCAATTTTTAAGGTTAAAGTAACATGGATAAAAACTAATCCATGCATTCTTGTTTCATATTATTTATATTTTATTTATCTGTAAAGAGAAAGATTAAAGTTCGTGCACCGATGAATACGCAGACAGGACTGACCCCTTCCAAAGACCAGTACTTGATTTGTCAGTCTACTTATCCTAATGAAGTTATATGCAATACTCAGACTCTGAAAAAAAAAAAACTAGTTTACTAGAATTATTCCTTCTTTACCTTCAGTGTCGCTTTTCCTTTTTCTGCAAGAGCCTGTTTTTAACTAAAGATCCATGATGATTATCGTTACTAGGTTAATGTAATTGAGAAACATCACCTGTTGAGATGCTGAGTAATATCCAGGAAGAATAGTTTAAAAGGAATGATGACAAGTTATAGAAATTAAGGTTGAGACAGAACAACAAATGACTATTATATTTATATATATGTATAAAAAAAAAATCAGTGTCGAAATTTTAGTGAGGCAATTGCCTCACTTGCCTCAAGGGTAGTTACGGCCTTGTATTTCATTTCCTGGATTGAAGATTTTGTTTTCCTCTTGGTATTACTGTAAACCGGGAAATTTTCGCGCAGTCTTTATTTCACGATTTGCCAAGTTAGTCTAGATTCGCGTCGTTTTAAATTCGCGGTTTTTCGATGTCCTGAAAAAGCATCTTTAAATTTTAAAACTGCATACTTGTTTGTGTACCGTTAATTAGTGAACTATATTATACTTGTAGTACCTGAAGAAGTGGCAAAATTTCTCAAAAAAAAAGAAAAAACTTGATAAATTTGAAATTGACATGAGATTAAGCGTTATCAAACCACTGCACGCCCGCTGGCTACTGAAAACACAAAAACAATAAGAAACAAAGAATGACTTTATTCGTAGCGCTTTCGAAGCCGCAGGGATAAAAGTCAATCAATAAATCCTTTGATCTATGTGACAGCTACAATGTGTTAATTAGGTATTTAAACGATTTACAGGTGTACTTTACCTAACTGTAATGTGTGTTGTTTTTATAAAAATTTGATCAGTGTCGGAATTAGACTTGAGATAATTTTTAATCCATTTGTCATTATTATCAATAAATATTTTATTACCAAATGTCTTTGTATATAAACTTTTAGAATCAAAGGTAAAGTAGTGTCCATTTAAAAGTTGTTGGTATATATTTGTCGTCGACATATACTATTTTCAGACCATGTGCTTTGAGTAGATTTTGTTCAGGACTATACCTTGATATAGGTAGGAAACACATCTTTTCCAGTTAAATATTCGCAGTAGTTTTATTTTCACGTACCAATTGCTTCCGTGAAAATAGCGAAAATAAAACTACCGGGAAAATTTGCCGGTTTACAGTAAGGAATCGGAACACTGTTACCAACCAACAAACAACCTCAAATATTGATGCTATCTATGAAAAATAGTTGTTAAATTAGTACCACTCTTCTTGAATATGCCTAAAATATTTGCCTTTGGATGTAAAGAAAAACAACAATAAATTGAGTGAGGTCATATACAGATCTGAAGCTTTTGATTAAATAGCTCTTCAACTGTTTAGGTTTTTAAACATCCTCAGCTTTCAAATATTCAACTTTGAGCGTTTCAGATGAAGGTATTATATCCAGAAAAGTGCTTCTGATACATGAAATTTAAAAGGTGTTCAGTTTGTATACGACCGCAAAATTTTTATTTTTTTGGTCGTATATTGGTATCACATTGTCGTCGTCGTCAGCGTCGTCCAAAGATGGATGGTTTCCGGATAATAACTTTAGTATCAGTGAATAGAAATCAATAGAATTTTAACAAAATGTTTATAACCACAAAAGGAAGGTTGGGATTGATTTTGGGGGTAATAGTCCTAACGGTTTGGGAAATGGGGGCCCAAAACAAGCATTTATCTAGTTTCAGGACAATAAGTTGTGTATAAATACTTCAGTTGCTCTGAAATTGTACCACAATGTTCAATACCATTAAGTAGAAGGTTGGGATTTATTTTAAGGGTTATTGGGCAAACAGTCTAGGAATTAAGGGCCAGAAAGGGGCCAAAAACAAGCATTTTTGTAGTTTCGGGACAATAACTTATGTATTACTGTATTGATCTCTCTGACATTGCACCATAAGGTTCCATATAACAAAAGGAAGGCTTGGATTCAGTTTGGGGTTAATTTACCTGAACATTAAGAAATAAGGGACCAACAAGGGTCCAAAAAGAAGCATTTTTCTAGTTTACAGACAATATCTGGTGTTTAAGTTCATGGATCTCTCTGAAATTATACTACAAGGTTTCTTACTAAAAAGGAAAGGCTGGAATTGAGTTTTGGGGTTCTTCCTCCAAGGGGGGTTTCAATAAGTGAGGGGCCAAATAAGCATATTTGTAGTTTTCAGTTAATAACTTGTGTTTAAGTGTATAAATCTCTCTGAAATTATACCACAAGTTTCCATACTACAAAGGGATGGTCATAGGGGTTATGGCTCAAATCATTAAGCAATTAGGGGCAAAAAAGGGGGAAAACAAGGGTTTTCTGGTTAAAGGACAATTTAGGCAATTTAAAAGCAGTGAAGGGGAGGTAATCCATTTAAAATTAAAGAACACTGTTATACATATGTTTGATTACTTGATTACTTCCCCTACACTGCTTGAAAATTATGTATTAAAAAATGATGATTGTCTTGAGATGTGTAGCTGAAAATTTATTTTTAGAAGTTACTGTAAATTAATATCAATTTTAACCATGACTATGTCATTTTATATTTTAAATATTTTTTAATGTATTTAAGGATGTATTCTTCTGACTTTTCAGTCTCGTTGAAATCTCAGTCTTTAATTATTTCCAAAACATGTGATACAAATGGAAAATATCAATGAATTTAAAAAATATTATAATCAAACATAACTCTGTGAAAAAATTGTGTATTTACAATGAATGTTTTTTTTAGTAATCCAAATTTTACGACCACCCTTCCCTAGATTTTCCATCAAAACGTGATGGAATTTCGAGATGGAAAAAATGCCATCAAGTTGATGGAGTATTGGAACAACTTTCCATCAACTTTCCATCAGTGATGAAAAAAAATTGATGGAAAATGTTTGATGGAATTTTTTCATATTGATGGAAAATTGATGGCATATTTTCCATCTGATGGATAACTGATGGCATATTTTCCATCTGATGGATAATTAAGGGCATATTTTCCATCTGATGGATAATTGAAGTCTGTTTTTCCATCTGATGGAATTTGAAAATCTTTCCATATATGGCATTTTCTGTGATGTCATAAAACAATATTTGTTCTCTGTCGTCTATAGGTAGTCCAGTTACATGTGTGTATCTTTTAGTTCAGTGTCCCATTGGAATCTCTGTCCTTAAAGTTGAATTAGTTGATGGCAAATTCTGCAAAATAAAAATAAAAGAATCTAGCATATTATAAACATGATAAATTAGAATAAGTTAACATTGTAAAGACATAAAGTAAGATTATTAGTTACTTGTCATTTGTGGATATATAAATGTATAATTGTCGGTCATACCACAGATCTCTAATTTTATAGCAAAATTATTTTATTGGAATTAAGTACTAAATAATTTTATAAAACAACTAATGTTTTAAAATGATACAAAATATGATTCCTGTCATACACAATTGTATGATATGTATATATTCACATTTTTTGTGTCATTTGGTCTTTTGTTGATAGTTGTCTCACTGGCAATTGTACCATGTATACCACATCTTCTTGATTATAAATAATCTCTATAAATCTATGGTCAAGTTTTTTTTCTCTCTTGACTCTGAAAAGCTAATAAAACATTTTAAATGTCACTTAACTTTGAACTAAAAGAGCATGCACATATATTCAAAATGATGGAAATTCTAATACATTGTACTTACCAAAAGATTTAATCCAGAACATGTGTACACACTAATCTTCCTAAATCCAAGAGACAATTATGTCATCAGAATAATACATCTGCACTATTCAATCCCAGTCAATAGAATTAATAAGAACCTTTTGATCTAAATCCATTGTAAAATTCATAATTTGTTAATGACAGAAGACATCTTTGCTTCTTGTCTGCATGTTCATGAATGTTCAAATTTAAATTTGTTAATTTGTTAAGGTTGTGTAGGGTCTTGTGACAATTTGATTTCTTTGAAATGTGCCCTTAATAAATACTGTTAATTATCTAAATCTTGAATAATTGCTATAAATTATATAAAAAATATGTATTTATAGTTTGTAGTGTATCTTTATGTTATAAGTTAGAGATATTGCAGAAGAATGCATAAAAACATGTGCTCTCCTCATTGGGCCTCAAACTCTGTGTTCATTTATGATGTCACATCCTGTACACAAAGGTTAAAGGAAAACAGATTGGCACCTGACACCTGTGATGGAAAAATTTTCTAAGTTTTTTTCCATCAAGAAAAATGACAGAGTCCAAATACCATCCCTCTTTCCATCAAAGAAAATGTTTAAGTCCAATTTCCATCATAATTCTTTCATTTCCATCCTATTTACCATCAGATGGAATAAATGCCATCATATTTTCTATCAGGGGTAAAAATACCATCCAATATTCCATCAAAGGGTAAAAATGCCATCCAATTTTCCATCAGGGGTTAAAGATTCCATCAAATTTTCCATCAAAAGAATGATGATGGAAAAAATATTTCTAATTTCCATCATCCTTTGATGGATATTTTTGGTTTAGGCTGGAATTCCATCAAGTACCATCAAATTTCCATCAATTGTCCATCAAGTGTTGATGGAAAATGAAGAAATTGATGGAAGATCTAGGGAAGGGTAATCAAGTCAGTATTTTTAGCCAAAATTTAGAGAAAATTGGCGAGAGATACAAAAAATGATTTTACAAGAATCATGTACATCCCATATCATTTTGGTCTTTTCAAATTTGTTAGATATGTATGTTTTCAATCATTTATAACAAAAAAGTTGAAATAATATGCATTTTGTTCTTAAAACTGAGAAAAATCACAAAAATAGAAAATTGACAGCATGGTAAATTTTACACAAAAAAGTGTCAAAATATGATAAAACTTTCTTATATTAACACCTACATATAGTTTCTTAAGTAAAATTTATTCAGATTGGTCCACTTCATCTTTATAGAAAGTATGAAAAAAAGTTTAATTGTGGAACTGTGATTTTTTTCACGATAATAGCCCAAAAATAGGTAAAAGTCGATAAAAAATGGGAAAATCATCAAAATTGGGCATTTTCAAAGGGCCGTATTAAAAAAGGAAGTACATCACCATATGATTTTTTTCTTATTATGTTACAGTCTTTTAAACCCAAAAATCAGGTTAAGAAAAAAAGTTTAATTTTAGAAATTTTTGGCTCCTTAGAGGTGTACATCCTTAAATGAGTAGTTATCATTGCCAACTCCATTAGAAATTTGAATTGAGATTATTTTTGGAATAAGGAAGCGGGGGGAAGGAGACAAAAAATTAGGGGGGTAAAATTTTTCTCATTTCAGATATCAGAAATTAAAATGAAGTTTTCTTCAAATATTCTTTTTTTGAAGCGATTAATATTCAACAGCAAAGCGTATTGCTCAAAAGCCAAAAAAATTTATTTTAAAGTTCATTAGACCACATTCATTCTGTGTCAGAAACCTTTCCTGTGTCATCTATTTAATCACAATCCAAATTCAGAGCTGTTTTAAGCTTGAATGTTGTGTCCATCCTTGCCTCAACCGTTCAGGGTTTGACCTCTGTGGTCATATAAAGCTGTGCCCTGCGGAGCATCTGGTTAAATATATAATAGCTTTTCTCTAATGTGTCATGTTTAACACTGTACCATTTTTTCTTTTAGAATTTATTTGTACCATTTGATGTACAGTCCGTAGAGGAGTTAACATTGGGTGCTAATTTACAGTTATCTCAGTTACACAGAATGGAGTGGAAAACAAATCAACAATTTCCTGGTAAATATATCTCATTATTGCTATTTTACAAAATTTTCCTTTGGATCTTACTGACTGATAATTTCCTTTCTCAGCACAGTAGAGTCTCAAGCGTGAAAATCAATCTTGTTGAGATGATCAACCATAATCTATAAATAACATGGTGGGAAAATGATGTTTACCTTTTTAGTATATCAAAATATATATGGAGAATGAAATTGTTTGAAAATGACACTTTTTTTAAACAATGGTTAATTTGTTGTCCATATGAAAGACTTAATTTGGTTCATGCTTTTCCAAAAAATATTTTTCTTTTTTTTTCAGATTTATCCATTCAATCACAGCCTGTTACTGCTACTGACAATTTCACTGTGGTACTCAATCCAATGGAAATTAGAACATTCCAGATAACATGGAAATGAAACATAGTGGAATTTAAAAAAAAAAGAAGACATCAATTTAAAAGTGAATTTAGGTGATTGACTTAGCACATTCCTTAACTTAAGAATTCAATTCCAAGATGATTCAATAAGCTTAAGGATGATACTAAAGTTACAATTAAATTTTGCATAAGTGTCTATTTTAAATTAAAAAAATCATTTTTCCCACAATTCAGCTTTTATACTCCATTTTGATTGTAGATGGGAAATTTTTCTTTCATTGCATAATAAATTCTGAGAAGAATTCATAGTGTATTTGTCAACAGTTATTTTGCTGTCTCTATTTTTATTGTACATTTTTGTACTATCAATTATGTAGATTTCTTTTTGTGAGGAGTGTTGGGGCCTCAAAAGGGGAACAATGCAATAATTAGCTTACTCTAATGAAACAAAGATTATAACAATTTGTATTATATGATTTCAAGTTTGAATGATATGGTGTGGGTCATTTATCCTGTAGGTTACAGGTTTATGTCTGAATGACTGAAATTAATAATGAATGCATTTGTGATTATTATGTTATTGTTAGAATATGGTCCCTTGTCTCAGTAGGGTTGGGGCTAGCTCAAAATTCCATTACAGATATCAGTGGTAATGGCACGCGGATCGAGATGGGGTTCACAAAATAGCGAATAATGAGCTTATGCCACAAAAAATTGCCAAAATTAAAAAAAAAAAAGATATAATAGAAAAGGTAAATAATGAAAAATGAGAGGAGGGTATAAAAACTAAAATATAAAGATTAGAGAATAATTGACAAAAATTATAAAGATTAGAGAATAATTGACAAAAATTATAAAGATTAGAGAAAAATGGCTAATGTATTTAAGAATGCAGAAGTGAAGGACCCCATCTAGACCATCATGTCACTATTGAATTTGAAACCTCATCTCATTCAGATGAAGATTCAGAAGATTGAGTGGAAATCTGGATAAAGTCTTTGTTTACTGTTTTGTTTTAGGTAATTCTTTTAATCTGAAGATTTTTCATATATAGTCAGTCTTCCTTGCAAAGGCCAGTTGTTCTGTCAGGCTTCATTCACCAAAATGAATAACTGCTTTGATACAACCAATAGTTCTGAAAGTGATGTAAATACACCAACAATCAACCAATCACAGGTAGTCCTCTTTATGAAAGGAGATGTGTAACCTCCATTCTAGAATAGACTGGAAAAATTGAAATCCACAATGAACTAAGTCAAGTTCAGATGAATCATTAGGCATGCAGGGTTCATTAAAATCAATAAAGATTATTTAGCTTTTTATTGATTTAAAAACAACTGAATGTTGACCAACTTAAACTGTATACAAATCAACATTTGATTTTTTCAATCTGAATTTTTTTTAACATTTTGAAAAAATGGCAATATATAATTGGAGAAAGTATTCTCTTATCTTTCTTGGTCATAATTTCAATTTATGTTTGTTTTACTGATTGCTTGTTATGTTTGTACCTGCTTGTTATTTTTTTGAAATATTTCTCTTCATAATAAAAAAATGATTGCTATAAGGTATTTCACTTCAATTATTGTGATTATAGTCAACTTATATATACTAGCTTCAAAGCACATGTGGCAAAGCCTGAACGTACAACACATTTTACTGAATATGTTAAACTTGCCAGATGTGCATTTCCGTGGTTTAATGTATATGAATAACATATTTTCTTTGCATATCAATAAAGCAATAACATAATTACAAACAAAGCAAAATGAAGTTGAAAATCTGTGGTACTCCTAACACAAAGTACATGCTAACTGTGAGGTTTTTTTAAAACATTACTACTCGTCTTACTAACAATACATTATAATAAAAGGCTGAAATGACATAGCAATATAGTAAAAACTATTCGCTAAGGAGCAGAGGGTGGGATTTAATAATTTCCCAGAAAAAATCGTATGTCTGCTCAAAGAAAGCGTTGCTTTCAGAATAATTATGTGCTTGTGCCTAAAACAAAAGCCTTGTCAATTAAGCACTGATTGGTTAATCAAATGCAGTGTTAATTTTGATTGGTTAATTAGTATGATCTCGAAAACCAATTAGTAAACAAGATTTCACTGATTGGACCAAATAATAGACTGGGATTCCCAATAAAAATTATATGTACAGGCATTGCACAAAAACGTATTGTGTATTAATAATCTATTTATACAAAATAGTTCCAATAACCATATTTTGAGTATTTGTCTAGTCTATTCTTTTAAAATGTATTTTTGATTGGTGATGTCACTATAATATCGGGTAGTGTATTCCATGTTCTCAGCAATCTTAGAGCAAAGGTATTTCTCCCTAATTCTGTTCTGGCTCTCTGTGGATACATTTTCAGACTGTTGCCCCTTACCCCTGTTCTTTTAGTCGTATCCTTCCATAATTGAACAAGTTGTACTGCCTCTCTATCATAATTTCCGTTTAGTATTTTATACTCATATCACCTCGAACCCTTCAAAAGTTTAGAGATGGTAGTTTTAAATTTTGCAGTCTTTCTGAGTATGTTAAATTCTTTAATCCTGGTAGTTGTTTAGTTGCCCTGCGCTGCACATTCTCAACATGTCAATATATTTCATTTTATATGGATGCCATACTAAGCTTGCGAACTCTAAAGATCTTACGAGTGTCTTGTATTAAAGTGGTACAAAGGTATCTGTATCTAAATATTTGAAAGTCCAGGATTTTTATAGCCAGGTATCACTCCATTGCGATAGTTTTTTTAAGCCACTTTGTAATTGAGTTGTATCCTCTTTCTGAGTAATTGTTTTAATTTTTTTAGAATCGTCTGCAAAGAGGCATACGTCGAAATATTCACATAGGATCAGAGCAAAATTAAGTAATAACACATGAGTAGCACCAGCTCTTCTTTCAATAATTCACCGGTACTGATTGTGTTCACTCAATGATTGTCTTTTGGAATACATTGTATTTGTTGTTTTCCTGTTCTAATAATCTAGTTTTATTTATTATTTTTTAACCGGATTTTTGTGACAAAAATGTCGGTTATTGATTTGGGGATGTACGGCGGGCGGGTGGGCGGTCGGCCGGGCGTGCGGCAGCCAAATGTTGTCCGTGCATTTACTCATGAACAGTTCAACCAAAGCTTTTAAAATTTTAATATGTTGTTACTGACAACAAAATGGAGGTCAAGTTCAATAATGACGATTTTGACCTTTACCGTTTAGCAGTTATGGTTCTTGAAAAATTGAAAAATAGCGTTTACAGTCGTGTCTGTGCATTAACTCATGAAATGATCAACCAAAGCTTTAAAAATTTTAATATGTTGTTAATGATGACAATATGGCAGTCAAGTTCAATATTGACAATTTTGACTTTTACCGTTCAGAAGTCATGGTCCTTTGTTGTTGAAAGATTGTCTCGTGATAGAGATTCCCGACATCGTTCATCTTTCCGAGTTCGACTATCTGACCCTATTTTCGTGATTGAGATTCCGGGCCGTCTTCATCTTTCCTCGATATCCTGACCCTATTGTCTCGTGATAGAGATTCCCGACATCGTTCATCTTTCCTCGACTACCTGACCCTATTATCTCATGATAAAGATTCCCGGCAGCCTTCATCATTTCTCGACTATCTGACCTTATTGTCTCGTGATAGAGATTTGCGGAAGCGTTCATATTTGATCGACTACCTGACCCTATTGTCTCGTGATAGAGATTCCCGGCAGCGTTCATCTTTTCTCGACTACCTGCCCCTTTTGTCTCGTGATAGAGATTCCCGGCAGCGTTCACCTTTACTCAACTACCTGTCCAACTTGGTTTCCTCGTAATCTATGTGTTGCTACTATCGTTAGGGCTATTTATGATCCTGAATTGGCTTTCTCTCTCTTAGATTAAAATCGTCAGAATCGGACCGGTTGGTACCTGATCAAAGACGCACTTTTAAATCACATTTATCCTTCAAATAATCATTTAACGTGTTTGTAGATGTATGTTATATCAAAATTAAGGTTGACCAACACTGACTGTAATTCGAAATAAACTATTGTTTTCACCAAAAACACCATGTTAATAAAGCGGAAAAATTGTAGGCATATAGATTTTAGATTTCCTTAGCCGTCCATCTGTGTTGTGCTGAGCTAGAGATACCTGGTAGAGTGCACCTTTATCTGTCTCCGGGAGTGCAAAAGTTGTCACCTTAATTTTTTTGGAGTTAAGGCAAAATAAAGTTGATAACTTGGTTGGTATTAGTTCTCTGATATTTGTCCTAAAATGTTTTGGCTCTAGCACCATTGTTGAAAAAGTTATGCTCCTTTTTCAACATTTTCCTCAAAGAAAAAGTAGTTTTCCTCAAGGGAAATCAAATTTCCCTAAAGGACAAAATTTCCTTAACTACCCGACCATATAGTTTCGTTATAGGGATACTGGGAAGCATATAACTTTCCTTAACCTTCCGACTATGTTGTCTCCTTTTTAGCTTACCGGTCCCGAAGGGCATCGTGTGAGTTTATGTCATCACTTGGCGACCGCCGTCGTCAATCGTCTGTTGTCATCGTCGTCATAAAATATTTCAAGAATCTTCTCCGGTAACAACTTGGTCAAATACCTTGAAATTTTATCTGAATGTTCCTTAGGGTAACTAGTTTATAAAATTTATCCAAAGTTTTGATCCAACAACAAACATGGCCGCCATGGCTAAAATTAGAACATCGAGGTCAAATACAGTTTTTGGCTTGTATCTCAAAAACTAAAGCATTTAGAGCAAATCTGACTAGGGTGCAACTGTTCAATAGGTCAAGATCTATCATCAGCCCTCAATTATTTAGACGAACCGAACAACCCATTGTTTGGATTGCTTCCACTTAATTTGTAATTTTAAGAAAATTTTGCAGTTTTCAGTTATTATCTTTAATATTATCGAAATCCATTCAATCTGAGGAAAAATAAAAATATTTTAAAAATTGTATGCGGCAAAACATAGTATTGCAGTATTTATACAAATGGAAGGGGTTTTACTTTTTTCTCACAGTTTACATAAACAATGAAAAAAATACATTTTCTTAATGTATGTAATGGTATAACGAATTCTTTGTTTTAGTTCTGACTTTGTATACTGCCCCTTTACAGTTAATGGTTTCTCAACATCTTTGCTTAATTTACCATAATGATTGTTTGTTTCCGATTAGGTGGCCAATTTAAATTGTCTCTGTACGACTTTATCAATTATGTTCGAAATTTGATAAAACCTGTTAAAGTAACATCTTTTTTTTTTAAATACAGCTCTGAATACATACGTTTCCAGACTAAGTAAAATAAACGGACTCGGAGTAATATTGTCAGTTTAAGCTATCTTTCAGCATCTCTAAACAATGTATTTTCCGAAATACTTAGTACGTTAGAATTAAAAATTAGCCATGTTTTATGCCATGGCATAAAAAGTTTACAAAGTTGAATTTAAACAAAAATATTTCTCGTCCTTGGGAAATCTGATATTTACAGTACGACTTATCTTTCCGCATACTTCAGGTTTATTACCAATTACCAACACCGTTGTGTTAACAACATGGAAAGACGTAGATGAGGAATAATTGACTAAAAACATAATGAATAGAAAAAAATCAACCAACAAAAATAAAGAATACAGACAAATGGGATGCTTAAACATAAAAAGGAGAGAATGATGGTGGGATGTACAGAAAAGAGAAAAATCGCTTAAGAATTAAAGAATACTTAAGATCCCCAGCCAGACCCTCGCGGAACTTTAACTTCTTTGTGCAAACAATAGTTAAACATATGATCAGTCACACGTGAAATTTACTAATAAGGAAGTATAATTATGTTTTGAAACATAAAAGTAATGGAGAATTATTTAGTTGTTTTGCTACTGTCTGTACTTGTTCTGCTTGGTGCATTTTATGTAAACACTGTAGATAAAAGAATAGTTCAAATTAAAGATGAAATGGAGAAAGTAAAAGAGCAAATTGATACACTTCGTAAAGAAATTATAGAAAAAGACAATGCCTTCAGGAAAGAAAAAGATCAAATGAAAGAAACAGCTACACGACACGAAAACACCTTAAGTGAGATTAAAAAAGGTAAAACTGGTTGTTGTCCTCAATATGCATGATCTATTTACAAATGAACATTAAGAAAAATAGATCATACATCAACTTATCAGAACTTGCGAGATAGAGAGATTTCAACAAATTTGCCTAGCAACCACCGATTTCTTTAAATTTTAAAAATAATACAGTTTCAATACAAATGTTAATCAAATAGTTTCATGTTTTAAAACGACTGCAAAAACATTTGCTGTCGTATACTGGTATCATGTCCTCGTCGTCGTCGACGTCGTCGTCAGCGTCGTCCGAAGGCAATTGGTTTCCGGACAATAACTTTAGTATAAATAAATAGAAATCTATGAAATTTAAATACAAGGTTTATAACCACAATATGAAGGTTGGGATTGCTTTTGGGGGCAAATACGTTTTTTTTTCTTTTTTCTAGACAACAACTTGTGGAACGGTGTATGAATCTCTCTGAAATTATACCAAAAGTTTCCATACCACAAAAGGATGGTCAGGATTGACTTTTGGGGTTTAGAGCTTAAAAGGTTTAAGGGCAAAAAAGGGGAAAAAAAAGAGTTTCCGGGCTAAGAGACAACTTAAAAGCAGTGTAACGGACGTAATTCAAACATATTTAAAGTACAATGTTGTGTATATTTGGATTACCTCCCTTACACCTTTAAATTATGTTGTATTGTCTTGAGGTGGTTAGCTGTCAATTTATTTTTAGAAGTTACAATTAAAGGAATATTCATTTTAGCCATGATTTATATGTGAATTTCTATTTTAAGACTTTTATGATGTACTAGTATTTAAATTGGTAATTATGTTTTCAAAATCCATTCAAAAAATCATTCGTTATTCTAACGGTAATAGTAACACCTAGACCTAGGTCTCCCATTGCGTTAAACATTGGTTCTTTCACTATCGAAGACATCAACGATGTGTTGCAAAGAAAACTACGACTTAACAAACACCCAAACAAAATCAACATCAATGCTAATCGAAGTACGCTGAGTTCGACATTAACATCAGCAAAAATTACTTAGTGGACTTTAACGTTGTCAAAAGCATCAATACAGTAATGAGGAGATTCGAATGAAAATCTACACAGTCACACGACTACAGAATAATGTAGCCACATTCTTATCAACAGTGATATTATCAGTGTTAGCTATGTAAACGGATCACAACAATCCATCATCTACAGTTTCTTTCCAAAGGTCTGACCCATTGATTGCCCAGTCAGCATCCGTTTGTCGCATGTCCTTCTGTCAGAGGACAAAAGATGTTGCTCCACGTATGAGCAAAAAATATCTACAAGCTGTCAGAAATTGAGGTGACATAGTTTTGGAGCTGAGTACACCAAGTAAAACAGCTAAAACAATACATGCAAAAGGCAGATGGATTCTTACCAATGTTATTAGGGTTAGCGATGAGAGCGCTTTCCATGTTAGCGAAAACCGTACTACTTGCTTTTGGGATGGTGATTTGGGTGGTGAAGGAAGCGCTGCCACCAACAAAGCTATTTGGTATGGTTTCTACCTTGAACGTGGAGGTGGTGTGTGTGCTGTGTAAATGCTCGTGGTAACAATCTGTACCTCATTCCAGGTAAATAACATTCTACCTATGGAAATGATCAGAACTTGAAACATGGAAGACAATTCTTTCGTCGATGGTATGGGGTTGATTTTATGTCATAACAGTCCTTGTAAGAACGTTCATCTCTTATGTATGCTCCTAGCTATAAACTTTGAATAAATGAATGAAGTATACACTGGAAAGCAATCGTACCAAAAGGCTCGGATCCAATCTGTCAAACAAGAGCTAGAGGCAGAGATTCATAAATACACTCAGGTATTACAAACCTAAAACTGACTGAAGCAGGTGTTTACAATTGATTATGAACATGTTCTGAAGTCTGTTTTAAACGTCAATTGCACAACCAGAACACTCAGCATAACTGCTACAGGAATATACGCCATCGCATACATATACCTTCTAAGTAAGTCAACTGTCCTCAACTCTTTCGAAATGGTGGTGTTAACGGTGTTATATTTACAAATCGACAAGAAAAAATAGAGTTACAGTTTACCGTATCAATACCTACAGATCAAAGATCAACGATTCAGTCAACAATGAGTTGGATGATAACAACATCGGCGAAAAAAAATCTGCAGGCGTTGTTAAATGTTTGAACTTTTACTTTGATTTGAAATAACAACTGTAACAACCTTTGACTACAATTAGCGAGAATCTCACGGCGCATGCACCGACGTTTGATTCGCATACCTTCTATGACATTAATATGACTTTTCAGTCTATATCAGAATAAATCCACGCTCATGACGTTGGATATGCATACATTCTTTGACGATAATATGACTTTTCAATGGAGATTTGAATAAATCCACGTTGAGGACGTTGGGAAAACTTACCTTCTAAGATCATTTATTGACTTTTCAGTGTAAAATTAGAATAAATCCACGCTGATTACGTTAGGTATGTATACCTTCTATGACCATTACAAGTATAAGACTTTTCAGGCGAAATAGAAAAGACCCCACGCTCAGGACGTTGGGAAAGCATACTTTCTAAGACAATTGATTGACTTTTCAGTATAATTTTATCAAAATAAATCCAGGCTGAGGACGTTGGTATTCAAACCTTCTAAGATCATTTATTGATTTTTTTAGTGAACAGCAGAATAAATCCACGCTGAGGACGTCGGAAGCATACCTTCCTTGAGCATTATATGAATTTTCAGTCAAAATAAAAAAAAAGGTAACCACACTCGGACGTTTGGTTGGTCATACATGTACCTTCTATGAGCATCAGTTGAATTTTTAGTGGACATAAGAATAAATCTACGCTAAATGCTGGATATGCTTATCTTCTATTTGGTTTGCCATACTTCTTATGCTATAAATATCTTCGCATTCACACACATGCTCTTGCTCATATTGTAACAAATCAGGACTCCCAAAAATTCCAAACTGTAACTAGTTTAAAATACTCGAATTGAACTATGAAAATAGATTCAATATTTTTTTTAGGTGTATTCATTCATGCAAGGATTAGAGGAGAATTCTAGTTTTAATATATAATTTGTATTTTAAAAGAAATATTTAAAAAAACAATAGTTATTCTTAACTTCATACAAGTGTACTAACATGAGGTACACGACGGGTGCAACATCCTTCAGGAGCACCTGAAATGGCAGCCAATTTTTGGTGGGGTTTCGTGTTCCTCAGGCTTTGGTTTTCTATGTTGTGTTTTTTTTTTGTACTGGTGTTTGGCTTATTTAGCCTTGTCATTGTCCGTTTATTTTCGAATTATGAGTTTGAATGTCCCTTTGCTATCATTCGCCTCTCTTTAACTTCGACCTCGAACACATTTATATTTTATATAAAATATTTAAGTTCTGATCCGTTTAAATATCTAGCAGTTCGTGTAACTGTCACAACAAAGCTTTAGTTTTCATATCTTGGGATGGTTTTATGGCAAAAAACATTTGACCACAACATAAAATATGACCATATGTGTAGTTTTATCATTATATGGCGATATTAATTAAATCATTACTTAGAGTGGATGGTATAATACAAATGACAGCAATATTGGTACACAATAAGTACCATATTTTGTCCAAATCAATTTAGAGTGAAAGCATTTCCTCCTGTTTTTCAAAATATTTAGCCGGCATTAACAGTAGTTTTCATACCTCATATAATGGTTTGTATAACAACATTATTTGACCCTTACATCCAAAATGACCATCAATTTATTTATGTATTTATGTAAAGTTTATGACAATATAAATTAAATCATTAAATGTGTAGCTTTGGTTCGATTGTATAATACAAATGACAGCAATATTGATACGCAATGACTACAAAAGTTTGTCCTCATCAATTTAGAGTGCCCACATTTCCTCTTGTTATTCAAAATACTTATCCGTCACTTAAATAAGTGTTTTCATATTATAATACCATTTTACCTCAACATCAAAAAGTAACGTATGCGAAGTATGAAATTAGAATCGCTATTATAGAACTTCTGGGTTTGAATATCAATAATTTAGGGCAAATAAGACGTCAAAGTTAATAGGATCACTGAATATGAATATGCTGTTAAATGAAATTAAAAACAATTTTAAAGGTAACGTTAATTTAAGACATATTACAGGGGGAAAATCCTAGTTGAACAATGAAAATAAACAAACAATCAGACTATTGGACCGATAATCTTGGGATATTACTGTTTGATGTACCTTGCAATAGGAAAAGGTACAGAAATATTGAGGATTGCTATGAAAAAATGGAGATGAGGTATGATTGTCATTGAAGTAACTCTCCCCCAGAGACCTAAGAACGAGGATGTTAACAACTATTGTAAACCATGCTGACTTTAACCATGAGCAAAATACATACCGTATAGTATGCTATGGCAACTGAATGACAAAACGTGGAACAATTTAAAGAAAACCATAACTCTCCCCCAGAGACATAAGAACGAGGATGTAAACAACTATTTTAAACCATGCTGACTTTAACCATGAGCAAAATCCATACCGTATAGTATATGCTATGGCAAATGAATGACAAAACGTAAAACAATTTAAAGAAAACCAAACAGCCTGAGCATTATAAAAGGGAAAACCAACAGCAGGATTTATGCTAAAAAAATAAAATAAAACATATATATGCAAATAACATTTTGTTATGTTTTAATTTATCAAAACAAAATTCGATGCTATTACCCTATTTCCGACACAGACAATATTCAAAGATCGCATCCAAATTTGCGGACCATTTAAACAACAACACCGTAAACATTATAAAGATGAGAAATAAGGTACTGCCAAAATTTCAATTCAAATATTTCTATCAATGAAAGAAGTTAGTAATTTACAGCTTTTACATTAATGCTAGCAAGACAAATCTTTGTTTGGCTTGCTTGCTTTGTTTGTATCAGTAAGATAGGCGGGGCTTCAGCTTGTATACATCATACTTAGATTGTATTGGACGTTATGTCTGAGGTTAAGGACACTTAATTTTAGAACATCACATGACAAATATTCTCACATGTTTTCTCACCTGTAAAAATACAATAATTTGTCAATGAAAGAAAAATATAAACTTTTTTCTTGTATGAGGCTGAGAAACTGGCCTTCAACATTAATTGACATAATATTGTTTTTATAACATATCAATCTATTAGTTCAGTCAGTTATTTCCATGCCTGTCCTTCGATTATGCAACTCAAGAAAATATTCCAAAATGGGAAACAATTGTATCGAAAAGAGAAAATCGAGTGCACCTTTTTTATGTTAGGGTGTGTTTGAGATGAATATTTTGTCTTGAAAATGTACAAAACAAGAGTATTTGATGCATCATCTCGCTATCATTTTATATAGCAAAGCTACAGGTTGACTTTATAACATAAAAAAAAATCACAGTACTAAAAGATGAAATATAGGGTCAAGTGAAATACCTATCCAATGGATCACAAAATCAGAGTAGGTGTGTTCGAATAGCTATTTTACTAAAAGTGCTTGACAGTCTTTAAGTTGGATCTCTGAAAAAAAATTGTCTTCTGTTTCTACGATTGTGAAAATGAACTGGTGTAATAGGAAGATAATTTAGACGAAGTAGAATCCTGTCTGTATTGTATATTTACAGGTAAGGAAACATGTGAGAATATGTATCATGTGATGTTTTAAAATTTAGTGTCCTTAACCTCCAACATAACGTCCAATAAAATTTAAGTATGATGTATACTGTTAGACTATCGAAATGTCAAGTTAGTCAGCAACCCAACAAATTAGACAAGGCACAAGTATAAGCAAACGATGGCTGAACTGGTACAAACGTTTCTTTATTAACTGATCAAATTACAATCTGGACTGTCTGAGAAAGACAGTCCTTTTATACTTCTACAAACGTGACTTAAATTTAGAAAGAATGTTGTTTGTTTCTACTTTCGACGGGTACTAACTTTTAGTGAAAGCGAGAGCGATATATTAAAAGGTTATAAACAGTGGACATTACTTTTTCTTCAATACCGTAAGCCTTTTAATATTTCTACAAACGTGACTTAACTGACCACTACACGATAACAAAAGTTATAAACGGTGGACATTACTTTTGCTTCAATAGCTTAAGCCTTTAAATACTTCTATAGACAGGACTTAACTGACCACCCATAGCTGAGCATTGAAGTTCATTTAATATAAAGCAATAAATGTGATGTAACTGACCACCTGCCTAAAGTATAGGTTTTCTTTAAAGCCAAAACATGTATATACTAAGTCACGTTGTAACAATTATAAATCTGCAAATTAAACTATAATACATATAATAACTTTACTGTCCATTTGTAGATAAACATTATATTGAATATTAAAGTTATTGTATAAGCACTGCATAGTGTTACATTCCTCCCAATGTACTGGAAATATAGTTCAATATTTCACTAAAAGTCGCTAAATATAACTTAAATAGTCAATACTGCTTCTCCATTAAAAGTCACATTTAAGGGTTCATCCTTTTTGTTAGTTTCACACGGTATTGTTATCCGGAATTCAACTGAAGTACACAGTTATTGAAATGTTCCAATCGTTCTATGTTTGTCCAATAATTATACACAACTGTCGTCTACTATATAAAACTGAATAGACACATAAAAGTCTTGTCCTTAAATCAATGTCACGAATAGTTCATGGTTATTTCCTTGTACCATAAAATAGTGGTAATAAAATTGTCCACATACGTCTGTAAATACACAGTTCATGATATAGTTGATTAATCGTTTAATATATATATATGGATTATATATCAAGGTATTCTAAATCCCTTCAGGTCACTACCATTCTGTAGCCTGCTTTCTTCCTTCAACGACTAAATACATGTTATAGTTTATTTACACAATTATTTACAATATAGTACTTCTCAGTGTCCGCTTTGATTAATTTTCATGTTGGATGTGATCGTATAGATTTTGTTAATTGTCGATAATCGGTAATTTCAGCACTGGATAAATGTTATTTTGTGTATCTTCCTTGTGGTTGACCAGCATTGGTGCAGAGGCTACATCTCTGTTGGTGGTGACTTCACCCTCGGTCTTTGCCGACACCAGATGCCCCACTTTATCATATTTGGCAGCGAAATTCATCACTTTTTCGCCACCCCCTCTCCTGGCTGAACAAGATAAGCAGAACCTAACCTTGCGCCTATATTTACATATAATGAACATAGCTATTCCAACCAAAAGAGCCCCAAATAAATATATCAAAGTATATACCCAATTTGGTAATTCACTATCCTCAGTTATTTGACCCAAACTTTTTAATTGGCTAATTAAATCATCCATTGGTATCTCTTTAATTTGATCTAACTTTTTAGGTAACTTTGTTAAGTTAAATGTCGGAAAAGACTGGTGAAACGGTTTCCATAGCTTTTTGGAAGATAAGTCATAATCATTTATTAACCTTATAAAAGAATCGTCCGTCGAGGTAAATTTACTTTGTTGAGTATAGAAAGGCAATAATGTCATAAAGTCATTCGTCGCTGTACATGTCTCGTTAAGCGTCAGAATATTAATTGGAGGAAAAATCCTTTTTGTCAAGGTCGATTTATATTTAGAATTTTGACAAGCAATTGCAAAATCAAGGGGTCTATTTGTCGTTACTATCCATGATCCTGACGAAATATAGTTTGCCATGGGCAAGATTGAACACGGTTCTACTAAAACCTTACAAAATTTATCAATGTCATTTTCTTTCTTCAAAAATAGTGAAATCGCACAATTCTTACTTAGATTTATAGGGTAAACAGGACTTACTATTTTACAAAATTTTGTAAACCGATCTGTACATTTATTAATTTCATCATTATTTAGTAATACGTATTTTGACCGCTCAGCATTTACTGCAAAATATTCAACATTTATATCAAATTTCGCTACCATTGTTAATAATTTCGTACTGTTGTTTTTCATAGGCATAGGGGGATTATATGCTTTATAAACCTGGAACCTATTGTTTGAATCGAGAAGTGGAAGTGAGATAATGGCTAATATTTTATCATCGTAAAGTACAGTGGTGCAAGTCAACAATCTATAAAAGAACCACAAATTTCAATTAGGATCCTCTGATAACTCTAAGTATCTAGGTAATTTGTTTTTAATCTCGTTTAAAAGTCGTTTTAAATTTGTTGGAGTAATAGTACTAGGTGAAAGATGACCTAATGATAACATATTTAATTGTGAACTTAAATGTTCTAAATAAAACATTGCTTTCTGCATTAATAATTTTAATTCACCGGTTATTAAATCTAGTTGAACATACTTTTGTATATAATTTTCTAGATCAATTATTTGTTTTTCAAATTCTTCTGTCACATTTTCGAGTTTCGAATCTATTTCACGTAAGTCACCTATCAATGAATTAATTGCATGTCTGTTTTCGGAAACTTCAATCCTTGTTACATTTAAAATTGAAAGATTTTCTGATAAAACATGAGAAAGTTTATTTTGATTATCTGCAAGAACTCTTATGTTACCTTTTATTGCACTAACATCTGAATCCGTTAAAGTTCCAAATAAAAAATGCATGGCTTTACCGATAATTGGTAAAACACTACGTTTATTCCTATGTAAAGCCTTATAATCATTAAAAATTCTTAATATCGAAGTATGGGTATCTGTTAATAATCGAAATTCATTCCTTAAATTAGAAAAGGTATTTTTAAATCCTTCCTTTTCCGGTTTATCATATCGTCTCGTTATCTCTTGAGCAAGCGCGGCTGTTTGAACAATGTCATTCGAAAGTTTCCTTATAAAATTATCAAAAGGTTTTAAGTCTGTGACAAATGCAACTAACCAATTCGATCTGGTGGTCGTTATTGAATTTATTTTGTCAAAAACTACATTTTCTGAAATAAATGCTTGTTCACCCAAACTAATGAGGAGGGTGACAAGAAATAATGTCTTCATGTCCGTCCTGTAATTTAAAGAATATATAAATTAATAGTCGTTTAAAAATTAGTGCAAAAGTTCGGGAAATATGCTGCCATAAACTGTTCAAAGGTCGTATATACGGGAAAATCCCTTACAAAATGGTTATTTAATCTCTGAATCGAACAGTGACTCTTTAAAACAGATAAATATGTTTCCCCACGCCTTTTAGTGGCATTGTCTCTACTCTTGACCAAGTCACGAATATACGAGGGGGTCAAGTTGATATCCGGGTTTTGGAGGAAAGTTTCAAAAGAATCCCTCATGGTTTCTCCTAACATATTCGACTCATGGAATACCCTAGCTTTAAAATTCCAAGTTTCGGAGATTCTTTTGATAATAGAGGGCTTTAATCCTTCTTCTTCCAAAGTTTCTTTGCATCCAGAATATGCTATGTGGGAGAATTCATGAATGATTAAGTTAATTTTTCCTTTTATTATTTCGGCCTCAGCCAGTCTTTCTAAATCTTCTATTCCAGCCATCTTCTTACTGAAAATATATACCAAGGTAGTTTAGATGGAATTTACTTTTTAACTAAGATGCTTTTTAAGCATTGGGATATATCTGAGAAAATATCGATTATCTGTTGATCATTATTTCCACTCTGTTTACATACAGATTTTACATTTACAGAATTAACTGACATATTTTCGCTATCTGAATATATGTCGGTAACATCCGACTCGTCGCGCGCATCAGATTTCAATGTCCGTTTTAATCTTGATAAAGGAATTTCATCTTCCTCATCAGTTTCACTACTAAAAACTTCTTTATCATTTAAGCTTTTATTACGAATACTTATTCTCTTCTTTAATTCCATTAAAGGAATCTCATCTTCATCCGAAGACGTCTCTCGCTCATGTTTATTTTTTCTTATTAACCGATTTCGAAATGAGGTTCTGTTCTCAACTGTCTCATTCTCTTGAGGGTCAACCTCCATTTCGCTTTCACTAGATTCAGGCGGAACAACGAATCTGCTTTTCCTTAACTTTTTATTTTCATTTGATTTTGGAATATCCCACGTTTCAACAGGTGCAGGTTTAAGATGCTGTGCATGTACTTTAGTTGTCGAACCCGTTAATTGATTTTTAACTATAAAACTGACAGGTGATCTTTGTTCAATTATTCTATAAAACGGCTTCCACTTACTGTCTAGTTTACTTTTACGGAGATGATTTTTAAAGTACACCGCGTCTCCTACTTTAAAGTTTATTTCTTGCCTATTTTTATCTGCATATTCTTTTTGTTTACTTTTAGCTTTCTTCAAATTCCTATGCACAGTAACAAACGACTTGTGCTGTTCTTCTAATAAAATTTGATGCGGACTTTCTCCCGCATATTTACGTCTTGGTTTAAGTAGATTATCTACCGGAAGAACAGGATCTCTGTTATAAAGAAGGTAAAACGGCGAGAATTTAGTAGATTCATTTTTACTACACCTTATTGCAGCCAAAGTTTGGTTTAAGTAGACATCCCATGTTGATGGATCATCTTTTATTTTTTTAGCAAGAATATCATGCATGAAACGACGTAAGCGTTCTACCTTGCCATTCGAGCCAGGGGAATAAAATGAAGTTGTAACGTGATTTATTTTCATCTCTTTTAATGTTTCCCTGACCATATTGTTACAGTTTTCGGAACCATTGTCACTCAACAGAGTTAATGGACAACTATGTCTCGGAATAATTTCATCAAGCAAAAGTTGAACAATATTAGCAGCGCTTTTATCAGGAACAGGAAAGCATTCTGGGTAACCACTGTAAATATCAACAAAACTTATGATATACTTATTACCGGAAAGAGACGTTGGATAAGGTCCAGTTAAATCCACGGCAACTTTCGCGAACGGAAACGGTGGTATATCGGTTTCTTGCAATAATGGTTTAGCATTATATGAGCTACGTTGTTGACATGTTATACATGAATTAACATATTCATGTAATTCTTTATACAGATTAGGCCAAAAATATTTGATCTTAATAGCATCATATGTTTTATCCACACCTAAATGATCGACGTCATGATATTGCTTGACTACTTCTTCTCTTAACTGTAATGGGACATACAACCTTAACACAGGTTCGCTATCTGCTTTAGATATAAAATAGAGTATGTCACCCATTAGTATGTATTTACTTTCTACTGACTTAGTAGCCTTGCCGTTTTGCAACTGAATGGCAATTAAACTTAGTTCTTTATCTAGCGACTGTTCATATTTAATATCATACCCCTTAATTTTTAAATCTTCTACTTGAACATTGTCGTCATCATTATGTTGACAGCTTGAAAATTCTTTTGGGTTGAACTCATTTGAATTTAACGTACTTATCTCATATGCCTTATTACTTATGTCCATCTCGATGTTATCATCTTTATCTATTTCTTCTAATGTTTGTGGGTCGTCTATTTTATTTTTAGGCCTTCTAGATAAGTAATCTGCGATTGTGTTTTCTGCCCCAGATAACCATTCTATCTTGCAATTATAACTAGAAATACACAATGCCCATAATTGAATTTTACGATTAGAGAAATTTGAGGATAAAAGATACTGCAATGGTTTATGGTCTGTCTTAATAGTAAAGTTCGCATTATGCAAGTAATGATCTAATTTCTGAAGTGCATAATGAATGCTATACGCTTCCTTTTCAATAGTGGACCAGCGCTTTTGAGTATCACTTAATTTATGGGATAAGAAATAAATCGGTTTCTCGTTTTTAACTCCATATAATACTTCTTCACTCTCATCACATGGTTGGGTTAGACACGCGCCTATCGATTCGTCCGATGCGTCGGTATATAAGATATACGGCTTTGATAAGTCCGGATATGCGAGCAAAGGAATGACTGATAGACTTTCTTTTAAGAAATCAAATGCTGTTTGACACTCATCAGACCATCTAAATTTTGCATATTTCTTAGTCAGATCAACCAAAGGTACAGAAATTTTTGAGAAGTTTGGTATGAAACGCCTATAATAACTTAACATCCCTATGAAGCTTCTAACTTCTTTCACACTAACTGGAGGTGGTAAAGATCTGATTGTAGCTACTTTATCCGTTTCCGGTTTGATACCGTTTCCGGTTATTTGGAATCCTAAGTAATTGGTTTCTTTTCGGAGAAATTGACATTTTTTCAATTTTAACTTTAATCCATGTTTTCTTAACCTGTCAAAAACTTGTTGAATATGGGAAAGATGGTCCTCTAAAGTTTCAGAATATATTAAAACGTCGTCAATATAAGCAATTGCAAATGGTAGATTTTCTAGAACAATTTCCATCAATTGGGAAAATACAGCAGGAGAGTTTTGTAACCCAAATGGCATTACGTTGTATTCGAAGAGACCTCTATGACACGCAAAAGCAGTCTTTTCTCTATCTTTTTCGTCCATCAAAACTTGCCAGAAGCCACTTTTTAAATCACAGGAGGAGATGTACTTAGCGTTGCCTAATTGGGCAAGTATATCATCAATCAAAGGCAAGGGATATGAAAGACTTTTTGTAATTTTGTTAATTTGCCTAAAGTCCGTGCAAAACCTATGAGTATCATCCTTTTTCTTGACAACAACTATAGGCGCGCTCCAACTACTTTTTGATCTTCTAATAACCCCAGCATCAAGCATTTCATCAATTGCCTTATCTACTATTTGTCTCTTATGTAAAGGGGTTCTATATGGTTTTAATCTAATGGGAGGGTGATTTCCTGTTTCTATTTCCATTTTTACCGTGTCAGTGTGACCTAATTCTGAATCTTTTGCAGCAAAAATATCTTTGTTCTTACTAATTAATTTTTCGATAATACCTTTGTATTCAAGAGGAGCGTCTATTTCGCAATCATTTTCGAATTGGATTTCTTTGTTTTTTATTTCATTTAAAGAGACTAAGTTTTCTTCTAGAACGGTGTTTATTTTACCAACAGCAGTGCCTCTTTTAAATTTGAATGTTTTGTTTGTACTATTCACAACGTGAATCGGAATTCTATTTAACTGTCTAATTTTAACAACGGAATTTCCAATTAATAAACCTGGCTCTTCACAAAAACTACCTTCTGTAACTGCAGAAGTTTCGTATAATCTCGACTCCGAAAGTTGAAAATTTTCCTTTATCTTTACAAAGGATATGTTTGAAGTTTGAGGTTTAAATACGGTTTCTTTAGAAAGTCTTAAAATACTGGATATATGAATATCTTCCTCTAAATTTGCATAAACATCCCCTACTCTCAACATTCCTAAATCAAAGTAAAGCCTTACTCCATTTTTTACTAACCAGTCACGTCCTAAAATAACGTTTCTGTTCATATCAGAAACAACATAAAACAAGTGTGTCATTTTCTTATTTTTGATAGAAAAATCAATTTCAATACTTCCTAAACAATTAAGTGAGTTTCCATTTACGGATTGAAGATTAACTTTCTTTTTAGATAATTTTGGCAATTTGTTTAAAGTTTTATCAATTTTATAATGTAATAAACTACATTGTGCTCCAGAATCAACAAGTGCCCTTAGTTTTCTTGTTTTTATATTTAATATACAACTGTTAGGATTTCCTGCCAAATTAATAGTAAAAATTTCATTTGTTTCTGGTTTCGTTTCTCTCTCTTTGTCGGCTTCATAACAAAGAGAGTTTCTTAGTTTCCCTGAAATCTATTTTCTTGTTTCTCAAAAGTCCTAACCCTACAAAATCTTTTAATGTGACCTTTTCTGCCACATTTCCAGCATTCTATTTCTTTATTAAATTTAGGAGTTTGGTCAAAAGCGTTTACTTGTTTTCTTGCCCTACAATCCCTAGATCTATGTCCTATTTTATTACAGTTAAAACAACGTTTAGCATTCCTATAATGGTCGACTTCCATAGCTTCTTCACCCGCACCCTGTACTTCAAAATGTCTACTATTAATTGATCTTTCCGGGGTTCCCCTTCTCAATTCAAACCTTTTTCTCAAATTTTGTTCGGTCATCGCTACCGCCACCGCACCTTGAAAGGTGTCTGGGTTTGACCTCATAATTTTCATTTTTAGGTAGTCTAAAGAAAGGCCATTTATGAAAAAGTTCACCAATTGTTTTTGTATTATAGGTAAATTAACATTCTGATCCTTAAAAACTTCTTCCGCGAGATTATACAGTCTCTCCGCAAAGATTGGAACGTTTTCACCATGTTTTTGCTTAATTTTGCTTAAAAGGTCGAAAGCATGTTGTGGATCCGATACTTCCGAAAATCTCACAACTAATTGAGCTTTTAACTCATTCCACCCCACAGTTTCATCATCGCCATTTTGCTCTAACCACCTATGGATGAAATCACTAACCGGCGGGTCGCTAGCTTGGTATGCTACCATTTTCGCTTCGTTTCTGCCCAACCCTGCCAAAACAATATATTTTTCGATCTGTTTGATCCATGTCCTAAACTTTGTAGCATCCCCCGAAAATTTTGGTATGATTTGATTAACCCCCTGTGCCCCTAATTTGTTTGATAACCCTTGCAGTTGGAAAGCTAGGTTATTAAACGCTTGTCCGATATCTTGCTCAGCCATTATGAGAAAGTAACAATAGATCAGAAAAATCGCTTACCTGATTACGAATAAAAGGGTTATCCTGGTACACGGCAACCAATTCCCAGGTGTTAGACTATCGAAATGTCAAGTTAGTCAGCAACCCAACAAATTACACAAGGCACAAGTATAAGCAAACGATGGCTGAACTGGTACAAACGTTTCTTTATTAACTGATCAAATTACAATCTGGACTGTCTGAGAAAGACAGTCCTTTTATACTTCTACAAACGTGACTTAAATTTAGAGAGAATGTTGTTTGTTTCTACTTTCGACGGGTACTAACTTTTAGTGAAAGCGAGAGCGATATATTAAAAGGTTATAAACAGTGGACATTACTTTTTCTTCAATACCGTAAGCCTTTTAATATTTCTACAAACGTGACTTAACTGACCACTACACGATAACAAAAGTTATAAACGGTGGACATTACTTTTGCTTCAATAGCTTAAGCCTTTAAATACTTCTATAGACAGGACTTAACTGACCACCCATAGCTGAGCATTGAAGTTCATTTAATATAAAGCAATAAATGTGATGTAACTGACCACCTGCCAAAAGTATAGGTTTTCTTTAAAGCCAAAACATGTATATACTAAGTCACGTTGTAACAATTATAAATCTGCAAATTAAACTATAATACATATAATAACTTTACTGTCCATTTGTAGATAAACATTATATTGAATATTAAAGTTATTGTATAAGCACTGCATAGTGTTACAATACAAGCTGAAGCCCCGCCTATCTTAATTACCATGCTTGAGCAAACATTGATACAAACAAAGCAAGCAAGCCAAATAAAGATTTGTCTTGCTAGCATTAATATAAAATCTGTAATGCTAGTTATTAATTGAGTATTACATGCATTAATTTTTGGCAACGAAATACCTGACTTGATATTTTACCAGTTTATATACAAATCTAAAATCTGAAGCGTCACTTCTCACATGGGCATAGGGAACGAGTTGTGAAAATTTACATCATATCAGATGTGGCTAACGGAACATTACCGTCAAAAGGGAACATTAACAATAGGGACATTAGATGACACGCGTTCATACCATGTGTAATGCTTCAAATCGCAAAAAAATCAAATTCAAAAATGAATTGAATGCAAGCAACGACATTTTTGGCTAAGAATACCTCCTTGATTCTTGCAAAATGTGCCCATCACTCGTTGCCATTTCGTATAAACTTAACTAAAACGCATTCAATTCCTTATTTGATATATGACCTGGTGAAATTTGAAGCTTTATATTTGGTATGAACACGTGTCCCTCATTGAAGACAGGCATATTTAGCTTTTAAGTTTAAAAGAGGGACGAAAGATACCAAAGGGACATAAACCCATAAATCTAAATCAAACTGACAACGCCATGGCTAAAAATGAAAAAGACAAACAGAAAAACAATAGTACACATGACACAACATAGAAAACTAAAGAATTGACAACACGAACCCCACCAAAAACTAGGGGTGATCTCAGGTGCTCCGGAAGGGTAAGCAGATCCTGCTCCACATGTGGCACCCGTCGTGTTGCTTATGTGATTACAAATCCGGTAAATAGTTTAAATCGGTAGGTCACATTCATGAAAGGGAAGGAGATTGTAGTTACGACGTAAGGAACATATCCGATATCATTTGTGAAACGGTTATTCCATAACGGTCAACCAACTCGTGATGGCGTCCGTAAAATTTACGAAGGGATGATTTTGTTGGGGTGAGATGTCTCATTGTCTTTCACCCAAAATTTCCCTTTATTAAAACTATTTATTGTTTAGATTGCAATTCTCTTTATAGCAAAAAAGTTATGTTCACAGGGATGGGAAGAGTATGAAGAGCATTGTTATCAGTTTAATACCAAGCAGAGTAATTGGGATGAAGCTGAGGTAATCCATGCCTATTTTATTTTTCTAACTTTGCTACAAGAATGCCCAATAAGTGAAGAATATACAAAATAGTTGATGTTTGTTTATATATGAGCTGTAATTATATTCAATTAACCAACATCACAATTTCTCTTTTATTACGCATTTGTGCTAAAAGAAAAAGTTGTAAAAAAGTAAATTATAATATCGGCATAGTTATTAGGAGAAACTTGTGGACTTCAACAAACATGATCCGATACAATGTTGTCGTAAAATAAACAATATTGGTTGCGGCCAAAAATAATTTTCTAAATGAGGTCTTGCAAGATGATTGAACTGTTACAATTAATATGGACTATGTATTTCAAAAATGGAAGGAAAGATTTTACAATTTGTTCAATTCCAATACACATAACATAAAAAATTATGTTTTTGAAACTTTTAATGTTAAGAAAATATAACATAATTTGCAACGATTAAGATGCTAATAAATCTTTTGAAGAAGTTGGTAAGTTAGCTAAAACAGCAAAGAATGAGAAAAGCGCAGTTTTAGATTTTTTAGTGAGAGTTATACAAAAATTATACCTTAACAAAATTATTTGATAATGGTTTTAAACTCATCATAGATATTAATCCTGGTATCTATGATGAGTTTATTTAAAACTGATAAAAGTCCAAATATGTGGAATAACAGCATCATTTCTCCTATACAAATGGGTTCAACTACAGAGCACTGATCCCAGAGATTCTTTATCATACAGAGACATAACTTAAGCTCACTCTTAATATAAGCTTTCGGTCGCGTCAAAACGCCCGGCCAAACACATGAATTTTGGTACAAAAATGTTTAGTCTTAATAAATTAAAAGATTGGTTAAAAGCACATGAAATTTTTAATTCTTTTTGAATGATTTGTAATTGAAGATAAAAGTGACGAACTTTACTTTTAATCAAATGGTATCATACTATATATTTGTTCGTTTTCTGTCAAAGTCCGATTCTGCTGTGAATTCTACGCAGTTTCCTATTGTTTAAAGCAATTCATTTTTTATGATATATCGTTAACAATGAGAGTGGCTGTGTTTGACAGTCATAAGGAGACAGTATTAAGGATGTGATAAGGCAAAGCTTTCAATAGATATTTTAATTTCATATAATGTGAATGAAGTCCAGAGTTCAAGGTGCAACTCACTGATTCCTATACAAGCCATCATGAATCAAATTCCTGATGCTAAACTATAAAAAAAATATTTACAACATCCCTAGAGATTAGGACTTTTTCAAATCTGAGGTTGATCATTCAGACAATGGATCGTCCGCTGAGTATTTCAGCAAGCGGAAACCTTCTTCTCTGTGTGAAACCTTAAAAACAGTTTACCATGCTCGTTGCTACCGCTACTGTAGATCGAGTTTTTTTTTAAGGTATTGTAAAAACTTACTTACGCACTTCTATGCACCAGGAGAGACTATATATCCACATATTAGTTGATGTATATTCACCAAGAAATTCTAATTAATGTAAAGGGAATAATAGAAATATTTGCTTCACGTAAAAACAGGAAAATGTTTCTGCTGTCCTAATACTGACTTTCAACTTCAAATATACTTTAAGAAATCAAGTAGTACTAAGTAATCATTTATTATAGCGACATGTGTATCATTTCATACATTTATTCAAGTATATACATAGCAATCTAGCACCCGGCCCATTGTTCATACTGTCACTTTAGAATATTATATCATATTTGAAAAACGTAAATGTTTACAAAATAAATAAATAGATTTAGACGTAATTTGTTTTTCTATGTATGAATGCTGAATTTACAAATTTTGCAGTTGGAATTTGATAGTGTTTTAGTAAATGAATGAGTCTATCGCTGTCTCCACTAAAATTGTCTAATGCAGCCATATATAGATATGTGTGTCCAAGTTTATTATATCATAAACATGTTAATAGAAAATGTTTAACGTCTCCAACCTAATGTTTTTCACACAGTACGCATATTCGTTGGTCCGGTAGCGCCTCGTTACGGAACCATCCAGTCGCAATGCGTTTAGGAAGAACCCCACGTCTCAATTGTGCAAGAGCCGATTGCTCTTGTTTAGAAAGATTAGACGTAATATACTGTTCGAGTTCATCATTGAATGTCACAAACGTTCTTACTTTCTTTGATGAAGCAGTGTTGTATTTTCAATCACTCTCAGTATAACCAGAGACATATATACACATGTAAAATAAAAATTGAAAATAAAAATGGGGAATGTGCCAAAGAGACAACAACCCGACCATAGAAAAAAACAACAGCAGAAGGTCACCAACAGGTCTTCAATGTAGCGAAAAATTCCCGCACCCGGAGGCGTCTTTCAGCTGGCCCCTAAACAAATATATACTAGTTCAGTGATAATGAACGCCATACTAATTTCCAAATTGTACACAAGAAACTAAAATTAAAATAATACAAGACTAACAAAGGCCAGAGGCTCCTGACTTGGGACAGGCGCAAAAATGCGGCGGGGTTAAACATGTTTGTGAGATCTCGACCCTCCCCCTATACCTCTAGCCAATGTAGAAAAGTAAACGCATAACAATACGCAATACATGTGTATATATGTCTCTGGTATAACGTACAGGTGTTTTTTGTAGCTTCTTGTATGTTCACTGTTTGTTGGTTTTCAAAGAGGTAACTTATTCCAAGTTTATAAAAGATGTCCATAACTTGTGTGCACCATAATCCATTAGACGTATACTCCCACTCAAAAAGTTTTTTTCTTTTTCGTGATTTTCTTGTCGTCCATAATAATGAGAGGATTCAATAGGCGTACCATACTAAGTATTCAACCAATGTTTCTGCAGTGGTGGTAACCAGCCAAGTTCGCTGTTCAAGGTTATATTGGTTGTAAACCGGTGTAATTCACAGAAATAACGCACTGCTCTATTCTGTATCATATAAATGACATGAAAAGTATTGTAGATCCAAAGCCCAGAACATGAATTTAAAACAGGGGTGATACAGGAGTTAAACATAGTTTCAAAGGTATATATGCTTTTCATGTTTAAACACTTTTTGTTAAATTCATTTTATTTTGGTCTATGTATATTTTTTTCAGATTGAATGTATGAAGCAAGAAGGATACCTGTTGAAAATAGACGATGCAAATGAGTTTCGATGGATTGTAGCCCGAGCAATAGGTATGTAGGAATATACAAATAAAGCGGGGAAACTAGTACATGTGTTATGCAAACTCTTGTTGATTATAGGAAAAATTAATAACTGTAAAATTTTTAATTATTTGATCTTGCCACAAGAGAAAACAGAACAAAATGATAAAATAGATACATGTATTTTCTCGATTATTTCAGTAGCGATTGAGATACTGACTAGCTTAAATATACAATTTATTTTTTAGCTCATTCTGTAGACGACATATGGATAGGTTTGCGACAAAACAAAAACGAGTGGAAATGGGTTGTTGATGATCAAACAGCCCGCTTTCAGAAATGGAATACTGGCGAACCTAATGGTATTGATCCATGTGTTCATATGTGGTCCTACTTCAAGTATAACTGGAATGATGTACCCTGCGACAGAAAGTGCTCCTTCGTATGTGAACAAAGATGGTAAGTCTAGAAAAGTTATGTTTGGCAATATCAGATTTCAGATTGTAGTCTTTTTTTATGTTACTGTCACGAAAATTGCTTGATGTTTAATTTTTTTTTTTAGATAAGTTCAATATAAAGCAACGGTGGTGTCTGCTAGTGAGATAACTATCTTCTTAAGAAAGAAAAAAACGACAATTATAGGTCACCGTAAGATTCAACAATTATCAAAATCATTTACTTAGTGATATTAGTAAGCTTTGAAAGGATACCTTAGAAATGATTAGTTTGCAACCTGGATATGTTTTCTCTCAATCGATTTATGACTTTTGAACACCGGTTGCTACGGTTGCCTTATTTAACAATACAAAAGCTAGCATTTACCCGAAAAATATTAAACACAATTTAAAAAGGAAAAGAAGAAATCGATGCGATTTTTTGAGAGAATATACAAGTTATTTAAAAATTGCTTTTATTAGCAATTGAGAAGAATAATGTCGATGGTTCGTGTCTGTCATATTTGTTTTTCGTACATTGTTTTGTTATGGATTACATGCCGTTCTTGTCGGGACCTGTTATATCCGAATATACGGTATGATTTTGTTTATCGTTATGGAAGGCCGTACTGTAGTCTATAATTGCATTTATTCACTTTATTTGTATTTGTGGATAGTCGTCTCATTGGCAATCAAACCACATCTCCTTATGTTTATATGATTCAAGCAAAGTATGATTTAGATACATCTATAAACAGAATTATGAAACTTCACCTTTGTTCTATATTAAAACGATAAACAACCAAAACCAATAAAAACTCATTTTCAAGCATGTATAGATAAACTGTATTGAACGTGTTGAAGTATTCATTAAATTTCTTTTTCAGAAGAGGCTGATTTTCTTATCGAAAGTTTTAAACGAAAAGAAAAAAGAAGATTTACCAGTGATTGCTTTCCAAATAAACATTAGTTAGCAATTGTGATTTTTGTTTGTTTAATCATCTAAAGTCATTCTGCAACATGAGGTTGAACATTTATTGACTAATTGCTTGATTAATTAATTAATTGAATAATTGAATAATTTAAAAAAGGCTATTTTACGCCCTGCGCCAAAAAAAAAACTGGTAAAGGTTAGCAAAACCCATATCTTAACAGAGGAATCGTCAATCAAATTACATAACAATACACCAAGAAGACATGTCAAACGCAAAGATAAATAATTCGTCATATTTCCCAGTTGCCAAACCGGTATCAGTACATTTGAAATCACCTGAACTTATTTCAACCAATTCTTGACGAATATTTCTATAGTAATGATATCAGATTAGATTGAATGAATCATGCACAAAGATCATGACTGTGAAAGTGAATGTGATTGTCAATTGAACTAATTTTTTTCTTTTAAACACAATATTAATCTTTATTGCACTATTTACTGCTTATCAATTTACTTATAGCTTACACCATTAGGCTAAGTTTTCCCGTATATATATATGATTATTTATCTAGGGAGAATATCTAATATAATTAATATAAAATTGATAATGGAAATGAGGATTGTGTCAAAGAGACAACAACCCGTCCAAAGAACAGAAAACAACCAATGCCACTTATGAGTATGGAACACAGCGATAACATTCAGCACCCGAAGGTAGGCATCAGCTGGCCTTTAAATAACAGTGTGTACTAGTTAAATGCGAATCGACGTCACACTAACCCACAAAGCATTTAATTAAGTGAACTTAAATTAAAAAAAAAATACATATAAACGTTTGATCAATATTTAGATTTACATTTACAAAACATATGAAGGATGACGGAAATTGAAACAGTATTACAGACCACACCAAAGACAAACCTCCAACTTCAAAATATATACGTACAAAAAATTACATACAACACTGGTTTCAGATAGTCTGAAATCACGGCTGAAGTAAACCCGTTTAACATATATTCATGACCCTTAGCGTACCAAGATCATATGTTGTAGAATTATACTTGCACAATAAAGACCCTGTAGCTTCCAGAACGATGACCACTACACTAACTTAAACAAGGAAGTAAAAGATTTACTGTAACTAGACTGTAAGAGTAGCTCTCCCCTATTGCATTTATTTCAAAGTTCTGACCCAATTGAAAATTTTGTTTATCGTTCAACTTGTTAGAAATTTGAACAAACTGCTGCAGAATACGACACTCAAGTCGTGAAAGTGGTATACTACTGTTGCCTTTATATTTTGACCATGTTTTCGACCATGTTTATTTGTAGATCTTGTCTTGGTGATCGTTTTTGCTTATTTCCATCTACCTATCAAGGTTTTAAGATAATAGTCAACACAAAAGCAAAAATAAATAGTTAAAATCATCATTATCAAATATTTTCAGCTCTATTAACTTACTAGTAGATCTTGTTTTGCTGATCATTTTTGCGTTCGATGTTTCCCTTTTGTATCTATCATAGTGTTAAAAATAATACACGAAATTGAAAAAAAATTGTCAAATCCTTGACCAAAGGGTATTAACTCATAGGTGAAGTAGTCTGAAAGTTTTGATGTAAACGGACAATATGTAGATATCATCAACCTCAATATGTCTTTTGTCCGTCAGGTTTTCTCTATTGATAATGACAACAAATGACAGACGAAAGAGGACAGACGCCAAGTGATCAAGTTTTAAAAAAAAGAAGCACAAAACATAGTGAAAAACCAGCTGGTATGGGTTCTAACTCCTACATGTTTAAGGAGTGATCTCGGTAGGACAATATATGCCAAGTGATGGTCATTGCTTACCATGTTCCATAGGGCTTGAGCGATATAAAAATGTCTATTTAGAATTATCTAAATATCATATTGTACTGTTTTTTCGTACATGATAAATTTTCCGTTACATTTTTTATTTTATTTTTTATTAATTATAGCTTTCCTCTTATTTTTTTTAGATATGACGGGTGGTGGTTAATAAAAGAAAAGAGTCTTTTACATATTTTGGAAATGTTTCAACCATCAAAAAGGTCATCACAATTGGTAGAGAAAATGTTCAAAACTTTGCTCTGAATACTGCCTTTTGTTCATAAAAAAACTTATCTTTACATTTCATACAATTCCATGATGGTTTGTCAAAGATATTGATGTATAAAAACTCAACCTTAGTGTTGACGCCGACGACAACAAGCCAATTAAATCTCGGACTTACATCTAGTTTTCACAAAAAAAATGTTGCAGGCTCGAAAGAAGACCTCAAATCATTAACAAATACTCCTATTTGATTTGCTGCATCCTGCATAATGCGGAATGCTTATTGTGTTGTTTATTTTCATAATTCTACAATCACTCGTCATGGTTAGATTCCAAAATATTCTAATTCATAAAGTTTGGCCTTATATGTATCTGGACTTCCTTGTTTACAGGTACATCCAATATATAAATTGCCTGGTGAAGATAGAGCTAGAGAATATGGATGGATGATTCCTATGTCTGAGAGATTGTGGTAGGACATTTATTTTTTTATTAAGGCTATTTAAAATATGTAACAGTATGAGGGTCTGGATGGGGGGTCTTGTATTCTGTAAACATTTAATTTTCACCCCTTTTTTCTCTAATCTTCATTTGTTTGCCCGTTATTCTCTAATCTTCATTTTTTTGCCCGTTATTCTCTAATCTTCATTTTTTAAAGGTATTATTCTTTAATCATTTAACCCCATCCAACCCCCGTGTATATTGTGCTGAAGCAGTGGCGGGTTCAGGGGGGCGTAGAGGGCGTATTCCCCCCTTTACTAGCACTTTTTTTTATATTTTTTTACGTGATTTTAGCAAAAAAAAGGTAAAAAGAAATTTCGCCTCGCTTCGCTAGGCCAGATCATATTCTCTACGCCCCCTTTCTAAATTCCTAGATCCGCCCCTGCTGATGTGCCTATCAATGACAACTATACTGCCTGATGACATGGTCAATAAACCTGATGATTTAAACGGTTCGTTTTTAGTATTGATATCAGGATGACCGGAATATATCTGTATGACACCTCCCCCGTGTCCGAACACTACCACTCTGCCCGGACCTTTACCATTAGCCATTTGCTTGTCTATCACAAATATATTACCATTTATGGTACTGGTCATATTACGAGGATATGTAAACAATGGTTTGTTGTTATTGTCATGTTCATATTCCTTTTGGCTGTGCCCCTTCTCATCCATGACTATCACAACACTTCTGTCTATGGCAGGGAATATGGGTGCTTGTGACATAGCTCCTATTATGACTCCTTGATCTTGTGTTACATGTATGCTACGTGATATTAACAGGTCCACATTGTGTACTGAAACAGTTATCTCCCCTTTCTTTACATCAACTATATTCAGCTTTGTATCACCAGTTGATTCAAGTATTTCACCTAAAGAATTGACTGCTATGCCACATATCTTGAAACTTTAATTAGATATCACTTGGAGGCTGGGTCCCTTAAATTTCACATGTTGTAGTACTTCTGATGTTTTCCCAGAAATCAGCAGGGTTTAATCACTTAACACGGTTAATTTCCCTACCCTTCTCAAGTCTGTAGTGTACTCTTTAACCACTTTGAAACTGACTTTTGCCTCAAAAACTTTGGCTTAAAAGCTGACCAAAATTAAATGTTTCAATTTCACAATTCAATGACGTTATTAACTCGTCAAGTTGTCAAGGAACTGACTGAAATCTTGAGAACTTTTTATAAGGTTTACATTACCATGATTACGGATTACCTCCTGAAGCTTTCCCTTTTCTTTGTTTATTTTTCTCAAATCTGTATAAATTGCTTGATTTACTGATTGCATTTGATGGTCCAATTTAATGAGTGTTTCATAATACTGATCAACATCAATTGTTGCGTTATCCTGTATATCTTTTTTGCTTTACTTTACGCTGATTCCTCTATTTCTTTGATCTCTTTCATTTTGGATTCTACCTTACACAGTTCATCTAATTTCTTCTTCACTCTATTTTGTCCTTCCCATAATTTTTCCTTTTTTCTTAGAAATTCCTCATCATCCACAAACCCATGTTCGTTATGCACTTTCATCACACATTTCACACACACAACTATTTTACAAGTTCTGCAATATGAGCAGCAAGCCTGATCAGAATGTTTGTTACAATGCACATTACTAAAATTAAAACTTTGTCCAGAATCTAATTCGCATATATCCTTAATGTTAACAATCTGATGGTCTTTAGCAATCCTAAGATGAATTTTATCTTTACAACTACTGCACATTAAAAACTGACAGTTCACACATTTCCACTGAATTTTATTTCTTCCCTGACAGAGCTTACAACCAATAGGAACCGGACTATTTGAGGCTGAATGTGAAGTTCCCATTTCAGAAATTATTACTAAAATAATGTACATGCTTTCATATCTGAATTACAACATACACAGTATGTTTTGTTGACTTAATTATGTTTGTTCTTTTTAATGGCTTGTTATAATAGAGGACATGCCTATGTTGTTAAAACAATGGTATGAAAAATCAGATTAATCAGTTATTAATCATCTATTGATTTATATTTAATCAATCAAGCCATTTATTATCAGATCTTAAAAATATTTAAATATTAAGACCCTGATTTTAGCCTTTATCCTAATTACAACTTTTCTGAAGAACCCATATTAATGAAATTAATTTTTATTGTTCACATTATTTCCATTCCTACTTTACCCCTAGGTCTATCGATGATTTTTTTTATTCTGGATAATTTTTAATGAAAATCAAAATTAACAAACTTATGGTGGTACCCGACACCTTGACTAATATTAATTTGTTTTGTTTAATTTCAATAAAAAAAAATGTTACTTTGACCCTCTGACATTACAAAAATATCAAAAAAATTGAACCAACCATTTTATCAGAAAAAAATTTCATTGGTTATATAGCAGTTTGACAAACACTAGTTTTGATCATTAATATTTCCTTAACAGTACAATGTGATTAAAACGTTCAGCTGTTTTTTACCAGAGTTATCTCCCTGTAGTGTTAGGTACTACTTTATGTAATAGTTTTTCTTGAGGAAATGTGTGTGTCTAGCTTACTAAAATTTCTTTCCAGACTTTTCTCTTTTGAAGAAAAAAGTATGATAGAAATTTCTTTAGGCTAAAACCAAAAGACTGTTGAATATGTTCCTTATTTATATGAATGATTTCGTTGTTTCTGTTCTACAGTAAATGTATATTTTGAATTGATCTTATCAAAACTGTAGTGACATACAAATGTTTTCATTAGGGAATCAATGACTGTTTGTTCTAAAATCGTTTTCTGGAAACTCATTTTTTTAAGTTTTAACAAGAGTGATCCGTAGAATTATCATATTTCAGTATACAAATATTCCAAAAGTATGTGAGCCTATTTGCAATTGTTATGATAGAAATAGTCTTTAGAGTAGGTACTTAACTTTGTAATAAAGACTGTTAAAGATGTAATTAATGTTGAATTTGACCTACTGACCAAATATTTAAAAGTGTTTTATTCTTTCTGTGGAGTATACCATGTTTAATTTGGTGAATGTTGGTCATATAATCAAAATATATTACCCTTAGACAAAAAATTAACACCATTTCAGTGTTAAATCCCTATATCCTTGAGATGGCAGATGGTACGGAACTGTCCATGGCTAATTTTAAAGAACCAATGGTTAAAAAATTCTGTAACAATAAGACTGCCTGATTCGATATCTATTAAATCAATAGGTTTAATTGGCATGTTTTCCTAGTGGAAATCTGGATGACACATCCCTCCCACTAAATCACAAACCTTAGAACTACCAAGTCTAGAACAATAATATTTCAATTTCTGGTACTGGATATTCTCTGTATGTAAATAATGATTTTTCTGTCATTAGCATATTCCCACTTCTTCCCACGTTCCCTTCCTGGCCCAATAAAACTTACAATACACTATCACAACAGTTCATTGTGAAGCAAGGAATACTGGTACTGGACACTTGGTCACTATAATAACTCTATAATATTTTGTCAGTTAATACTCTTTTGTCTTTGAAGCTGAACAGTATGCTTTAATTATGAAAAGGATTCATTTTATAACTGTTGGGCCCAATATTGAAAAAATCTAAATACACAATTACTTTTGGCATTTTTTAAGAAACTCAAGAATTCGAGACTTTTAATTTAACCTTATTGAAATTGTTCAAGAAATAATCAATTTATACAAAGTATTAGAAGAGTAGTGTTTTTGGCCACAATTTCCATAACGGTTTAGGGCCATAACGACTAAAAACAATCCAAAACTTCTTTTTGAGGTATGATACCTTGTTGTAACATTTCACTCAGATCCATAAACTTATACGCAAGTTCTATTGTCACCCTTTTTTCCACTAATTCCTAAACAGTTTTGGCCATAACCAATAAAATCAATCCCAGATTTTCTTGTCAATGTAATGTTCACTGAAGCCTCCAAAATCCTATCCTTGTCAAATGATATGTGTGTGTTTGTTGGATTACCTGAGTGCTTATTTATTCCTTATTATCTTGCAAGACACTTTACATACAAAGACAATAGTATTAAAAGCTTTATCCGCAGTAAGACAACTTGTTATAACAAAATACAAACACTAACATGACACGATAGATAAGATAAATTATGAACGCGAATGTTTCTGGAATTTACAACCATGTTTTGTCATGTTTGTGCCAAAGAGTAAACAGTCGAGTGACCATTTGAAAAAATCTTATTAAACCTGAGTCGCAAATGGATCTCGTGGTTTTTTTTGTTACTATTAAAAATACTGGCGAAGAAACTAATTATTTTGACCGTTAAAAAACAATTTTATTCACAAAATTAAATAGACTACCTCTAGTCATCACTGTCATAAAGGGTTGCAATTAAATCGGCATTTCTGATTCCTAATCTATCCCATTCTGTTTGCATGTTGATCCCAAAAGATGGTGACCTTCATACCGAATGATCCATATTTGGAAAGAGACTGTTCATTAGAGAATAAAGTGTTGATTGTATTGACTGACTTTGAAATCAACTGTGAATTTGTTGATTGTTCCCACTGTTAAAACTCGGAATAGTACCGTATCAGAATCAAATTGATCTGAAAATCTCTGGTTTGACGGAAACTGGCAATCACAGTATACTAGTAACACAAATTAAAGTAGTTAAAAAATAAACTTTTTAAATACAGAGAAAGAAGCTTTCAGTTAACAAAGTACAAGAACGAAAGGGTTTCGAATAAACTCATCAAAGATACCAGGATTGAAATTTTATATTAACGCCAGACGCCCGTTTCGTCTACGAAAGACTCATCAGTGACGGTGTAATAAAAAAAATGTTAAAAAGGCCAAATAAAGTACGAAGTTGAAGAGCATTGAAGACAAAAAATTCCAAAAAAAATTGCCAAATGCAGCTAAGGTAATCTATTCCTGAGGTAGACGTTTTGTTAATAGTTAATTTATAATTATGAGCATATCAATGATAACTCAAGTCGAAATCTTTTATCTCGGTTAATGCGTACAAGATATTAATCCTGCATGGTATCTATGATGAGTTTATTAATATGATTCCGATATACTGTTTCAGTTGTATGCAACAGCTTGAACGAAGTCATACATAACATGCAATGCAAAACAATAACAGTTACCTTTATACAGGATGAATGAACAGAATTATATGTTCATGAATGTAATACATTAAAGCTTGATATTGGTTAGGCGGATCTTAACTATGTGCATGTAAGTATCCCCGTCTTTGTGCAGCGATTTATGATCATATAATGTTCTTTATTTCATTAATTTGTTTATTTTTGTTTGTGATCGTTTGCATTTCGTGATAATTTATAATTATTATAAAACAGGCTGAAGTGTCTCCTGTGTTGCTTGTTGTTGCTGGCATTAAACAAAGGATCCTTTCAATATAAGATATATATAACACAGAACGAAAAGAATCTGATTTCCAACGCAAGGACAGTTCTTCAAAAATTGGAAAAAATTTTGAACGGTATGTACTGTGGCATTTGGTAAACCAAGGATTTGTAGTATACAAATCCTTGGGTAAACATAACTCACTTAATATTCATATGACCGTTAACAATTTAGTGTAACTTTAAATTCAGATGTGTTGCAGGACAATTATGCGAACTGTACAAAGAAGGATGTGAAATGAGGTACAGTTACACTTCCAAAAAATAAGGATGTGAAATGAGGTACAGTTACACTTCCAAAAAACAAGGATTTGTATAGTACTATACAAATCCTTGCAAAAATAAGGATGTGAAATGAGGTACAGTCAAACTTCCGAACCAAATTCTTGTATCTATGAAGGAAATTCGTAATTTATAAATTAATTGCATTGGCACTAGCACGGGGGGGTCTCTTCCTATATAAAGGTATATACATATGTGCCGCTGGAATGGGTCCCTTTTTTGATCCGTCAAATATATCAATGGGGTGCTATTTTACCGAGGAAATATATCAATAGGTAGTAATTGACCGATTGTGATATATCAATGGGTCATAAATATACGAATGGGTTATGATTTCGCTGTGAAATATATGTATAGGTAGGGATTTCACAATTATTCAATATATCAATGGGGGGTGTTTTTAAAATCCCAGCTGCACACCTGTACCCAAAATCCCATGTTGAGACCCCCCCGTGGGCACTAGTAATTTCTTGTAACGAAATACCTAACTTGATTTTTGACCAGTTATTCATACCTGAAATCCGAAGCGTCACTACTCACATAGATACAGCGAACAAGTTGCGGAAATTAAAAATTAACATAATGAATACCATCCTAAAAGGAACATTAGGGAACAAACAAACTTATCTGTTACAGTAATTGATTTTCTTGACAATGAATGAAACGCGTTCATATCATATAGGTGTAGTTTTAAATCGCAAATGATTAAATGCAATACTCATTTTTAGCAAAGATTCTGGTCGTCACTCGCTGTAATTTGTATCAACTTAAATAAAACACTTTCACTTTTACATTTGATCATGAATCAGTGCAACTTGCAGCTTTATTATAGAATAGAATATAATATTTTATTTACAAAATTAGGGCCCCAGGAGGGCATATAGCATACAGACAATATTATTATAAACAATAACATATGCAATACACAAACAATAAAAGATATGTAACAAGTGTTATAAAAATAATAAAATAAAATAATATACCACAGAAAATACACTCAACAAAATAGTAGCAATGTATTATTATTCAATGAATACTATATTTTGACTCAAGTGCACCCGGTAAGTGTATTTTCATATAGAATAGGAATACACCTTATCGCTATTTGTCCGCCATTACTGGATATCACACAGGTTCCCGTAAAACTTTGTCGTCACAATACAAAATATCTGACGCCACAATGGAAAAGGTATTGTTGTATGCGTCAAAAGTTCAAGCGGCCGGGTCAGCCGGGATTAGCGATAAGGCGTATACGTGAATACAATTGAAGACACCGTGTTTGGCTTTTAATCTTATTTTGTTGTTTAAGTGGGATGTCTTATTGCCGTTTACCTTTTATTCATAAAGAAAAATATTGTATATATTGTAATTCTCTTTATAGGAGAGAAATTATGTTCACAAGGATGGGAGGAATATAAAGAGCATTGTTATCGGTTTAATACCAAGCTAATAAAATGGCATGAAGCTGAGGTATGAACAAGTTGTGCAGAATGTATCTTTGTTTTAAATTTTAAAAAAAATATTTTGCAAGAGTAAAGTTTTATCCTGTCCAGTACTATTGAAAAAGATTCACATAACAAGAACCATTACTGGAAGTTAACAAATCAAATTTTCACCTCTTTTTTTAACTGTGAACAAGCTTTATATAGTTATATACCATGTAACCTCAAGTTTCTAAATTATTCTAAAGACCCCCCCCCCCCCCCCCAAAAAAAAAAAATAATAATAATAATGCATTGAAATACTTTAGATATATGTTGATGACACATGACACAGAAATGTTTTACTGCAATGAAATGTAGGATTGATACCTATAACTGTCAAATTCAAGTGAATATTTTTTTAACCTCTTTTCGTATGCAACCGGATGTGACGTACTGTGATTTGGTGGTATTACACCTGTAGAATGATATATACAATCGTTTCTTACTATAAAGATATCGCCGCGATACAACCTTTTTGTGCTAATGCGGCGTAAAGCAACCAACAATCAATCAATCAATACTATAAAGATGCTTCTTTTTTGATAATGGTTTTAGATTTGGTGAATATGTGGATAAACGGTATCTTTAATCCTATATCAAAGAGATCAAAAGAGTACAGATCCATGAGACCCTTTATCATACTGAGACTTTACTTTAGCTCCTTGTGCATAATAAGTTTTAGATAATAGGTTTATTGATGCTCATGAAATAGTTTTCATAGCAGAAAATGGTAAAGATTTAAAAAAAAAAAAAAAAAATTTTAATGTGTATATGTTCCAGACCATACGAGTATTTGGACCGTACGCGTACAGTCCGGACCGTATACGTATACTCGTACGGTCCGACCATACGCGTACGGTCGGACCGTATGAGTATACTCGTACGGTCCAGCTGACCATACATGTTTTGGTATCATATGGGTTAAATTAAAAAAAAATAAACAATAACCAAAAATTTGTAGCTTTAGTTCTCCAAGATGCTATTTTTACATCAGATGGGTAAGTGAATAAGCGTACAATTGAAATTAAATGTTTGTTTAATTCTATATCTGAATCCCATTTTTGTACTCTCGCCCCAGTTGACACTAACTACCACAAGGAATGTTATGTTTTTTTTTTTTTATTAATTTACATTTACATGTTTGCGGTCCATTCATGTTCCTTTGCATATGCATTTTTTTTTTAAAGTTCACAAATATTATAAAACAATTGAATGTCCTTGTACGTTTTGTTTACATACGTTAACCCCAATTTCAATGAGCATACTGGCCTTTAATTAATTACTGACATGCTAATTACAGGAGATTAACAGATTAAACTAGCGTGACCTTTTTAAAAAGTTATAATATTAAGTTTTCATTTCAATATCAATTGAACTTTTTATATTAATTTGAGATATAAGATTTTTTTATCTGTTATTTACATTTGTATCTGATAAACTTGACCATCTTCTTATTATTAGTTGGACCGTACGCGTACGGTCCGACCGTATGCGTATTTTGAAAAAGTACGCATACGGTCCAGACCGTACGCGTACGGTCCAAATACTCATACGGTCTGGAACATATACATGGTGTAGTTTTAATTACTTAACATCAAATCTAAGAAAATCGCATGCTTTGTATTTTAGACACCCGTTTGCAACCTCATTACAAATGGTGAATAAAAAATGTATTATAGATTAAAAAACATACGTGTAAATGTGTTTTCGAACAAAAACCACCAACTCTCTCATCCTTTAGGTATGAATACTTCTTTTAGTTTATCATGTTTTGGTCGGTGTTTTCAGATTGAATGTAGGAAGCAAGAAGGGTACCTGTTGAAAATAGAAGATGCAAATGAGTTTCGGTGGATAGTTGCAAGAGCAAAAGGTATGACTGAATATATAAATAAAGAGCAGGGAAACAAGTGCATTCGTTATGCAACAATCTAATTAGAATATAATTCTCTGATTTCGTTTTTCTCAGATGATTTATATGTACGAGCAAACAATTTAATATAGGTCCGAATTGTAATCAGATTGTTTATGCAAAATCTACTTGATTATAAGGGAAAATAAACAAAAAATAAATAACTGTAAAATCATGTAATATCTTGTCACCAGAAAGAACAGAACAAAAAAAGATAATATGTATAATACAATATCGGAGCAGAAGGTATATTAAATGTTTTTGTACAATAGACATTTTCTTGTGTATGTTTTTCAATAGCGATTGTTATACTGCCTGTCTTAAATACTATTTATGTTTAGCTCATTCTGTACACAACATATGGATAGGTTTACGAAAAAAAAATAACAAGTGGAAATGGGTTGTTGACGAGCAAACAGCCCGCTTTCAGAAATGGAATACTGCAACAGTCGAACCTAGTGGTGATGGTCCTTGTGTTCACATGTGTTCTCACTTCAAGTATAACTGGAATGATGTGCACTGCAGCATGCAATACTCCTTCGTATGTGAACAAGGATGGTAAGTCTAAAAAAGTATATGTTGGGCAATATCAGATTTCAGATTGTAGTCTTTTTTATGTTTCTGTCACGAAAATTGCGAGTTGATGTTCAATTTTTTTTTTAGATAAGTTCAATATAAAACAACGGTGGTGTCTGCTAGTGAGACAATTATCTTCTTAAGGTTCCACTAAAGTCAAAATATAGGACACTTTATAAACATCCAAACTTTGCCTGTATTTTTCAACCTATAATGAATAAAGTCATAAACTATGAGAACATATGTTCATTTAAACATACTTTACATATACACACTGTGTAAATTGTAAATAAACTTGAAATTTTGGTTGTGGCCAAACCGGTTCTTGGGGTGAACACTAAATTTTCAAAAAAATCTGCAGGCCTGCAAGACGACTTAATTTGCTTAAAATTGGTATGGACGAATACTATTACATGTAATGCAGGGCAAGCGCATGTTGATTTTTTATAAAATGTATTGATTTTCGAGTTTCAGTTGATTTTATGTATCTAAGTAAACGAATATCGAAGGTACAATACAGAAATTGGACAAATATGCCATTAAAAACATATGTATGTGACAAATTAGCATGAGCTTGCCCTGCATTATATGTATCAGTATTCGTCCATACCAATTTTAAGCAAATTAAGTTGTCTTGCAGGCCTGCAGATTTTTTTGAAAATTTAGTGTTCAACCCAAGAACCGGTTTGGCCACAACATAACAATTTCAAGTTTATTTACAATTTACACAGTGTGTATATGTAAAGTATGTTTAAATGAACATATGTTCTCATAGTTTATGACTTTATTCATTATAGGTTGAAAAAATTAAATACAGGCAAAGTTTAGATGTTAATGAAGTGTCCTATATTTTGACTTTAGTGGAACCTTAAAGAAAACAAAAACTATCTTTAAAAAAGATATCCGACGTATATGTTTAAAACTATCATTTCGATAACCGTCAGAAGCACAAAGATACCATTTAAATAACGTTTTTCTCTGTTTGTGTTCAGTATTCTCGGTCCTCGTATCTTTCTGTTTACATTCACCAAAACCCCGTGGAAATCTCACATGCGTAGGTGCGTTCTAAAAGTCATGTACGTTCGTACATTTTGTACAACAAAGTTTACATTAAAAATCATTTATTGTCCCGAATAAACAGCTGTCACGGATGTAAAGAGCTATTGAAGAAACAATTATTTTAATAAAAATATAAATCTTTGTAAGATCTAGTTCAAATATTTATAGTTTTTCACTTGCTTTCCATCACGATATAATTAACGAGACGTTTTTTTCAAACACAACCAAATCACCCACCATGACAGCATTTTGTCCAATCACAGAAGGGATTTTCGAGCATGCGTATTCTGTTGCCATAGTTAAGCGTCCTTAAGTTCAAAGGGCACAAACCGAAACTATACCGACTACGTCGGAAAAAAAACCCCGTCAATTACAGGTCACCATAAGATTCAACAATGATCAAAGTAATTTACTTAGTGATATTAGTAAGCTTTGAAAGGATACATTAGAACAAAATGTTAATTTAGTAACCCGGATATGTTTATGACTTTCGAACAGTGGTATACTACGGTTGCCTTATTTAACAATACAAAAGCTAACGTTTACCCCTTCAATTTTGAATCCATGTTATAAATCTTGAGTATTTTGATTGCATATTGAATTGTGATGGTTGTTCAATAAAAGTGTGTCAAGCATACATGCGCTCGATCTTGACTTCTTGAAACTAACATTAAAGGAGTAGCATATAGTAACTACTGTTATTGTAATAAAACCACATTATGTAAGTGAATATAAGTTAAATATTTAAGAATATTTATTGAAAAATATTAAACACGAATTGAAAAGGAAAAGAAGAAATCGATGCATTTTTTTGAGAGAATATACAAGTTATTTATAAATTTGCTTTAGCAATTGAGCAAAACAATCATGTCGTTGAATCGTGTCTGTCATATTTGTTTTTCGTAAATTGTTTTGTTATGAATTATAGGCCGTTCTTGTCGGGGCCTTATATATCCGAATATACGGTATTTTTTTTTATCATTATGGAAGGCCGTACCGTAGTCTATAATTATGTAGATTTTTTTGTCCTCAGGGCTATTCAACTTCGTACTATTTTTAGTCTTTTAACATTTTTTTATTCGAGCGTCACTGGTGAGTCTTTTGTAGACGAAACGCTCGTCTGGCGTTAATATAAAAATTCAATCCTGATATCTATGATGAGTTTATTTATTCACTTTATTTGAACTGGTAAATAGACGTCTCATTGGCAATCAAATCAAATCTCCTTATGTTCATATGATTCAAGTAAAGTATGATTTAGATACATCTATAAACAGAATTGCCAACTTTGTTCTATATCAAAAGGATAAACAACCAAAACCAATGAAAACCAAATGTTAAGCATGTAAAGACAAACTATTGAACGTGTTGAAGTATTCATGAAATTTCTTTTTCAGAAGAGGCTGATTTTCCTATCGAATGTTTTAAACGAATTAAGAAAAAGAAGATTTATCGGTCATTGCTTTCCAAATAAACATAGTAAGCAATTGTGGTTTTTGTTTGTTTAATGGTCTAAAAAATGATTCTGCAACATGAGGTTGAACCTTTATTGACTAATTGATTGATTTATTAATTAATCGAATAATTGAATAATTTAAGGCTATTTTACGTCCTGTGACAAACAACTGGTAAAGATAATCAAAACCCATATGTTTACATGGGAATCATCAATCAAATTACATAACAATACACCAAAAAGATATAGCAAACGCAGACTAAATAAATCATCATATTTCCCAGTGGTCAAACCGGTATGAGTACATTTGAACTCGCGGTGGACTTATTTCAACGAATTCGTGATGAAGAGGATAATACTTCTGTTGTAATGATATCAGCTTAGATTGAATAAGACATGAACAAAGATTCTGACAGCTGCATTTGATTTTCGTTTGAACTCATGCTTTTCTTTAAAAACCCAATATCATTATTTTTGCACTATATGCTGTAACAGTTGATCAATTTACTTAGCTTACACCATATGGCTAAGTTCCCTCGTATATATGTTACAGGGAATTTGTAAAACCAGGGATTTTGTAAAATCACTGGACTATTTAGTGATTTTGTAAACTCACTAACAGTTTCAGTGGTTTTGTAAAATCACTAAAATTGTTCGGGATTTTACAAAATCACTGAAAATAAGGCTAGGGATTTTGTAAAATCCCTGATTACCATTAAGTATAACTTGCTTTTAGAAATGTGTTTTTCTTATTATAAAAATAGACTAATGATCACTAACACAGTGTAGATACTATTCTGTACGCTATCCGGAAGTCGCGATTTTCGAAGCGATGATTATCAACTGGCTAACAGGACGGTTTTGCCTACGGTAACTTTTCTCATCATTTGTTTACTTCTATATCTATAAAGTGCTTTGAACATCTTCAAGGTATGTATAGCATCATAAATATGAGTTACTGTAACAAAAACATGCATTAGAATATAAAATATACGTGTGCATCACATCAACTTGGTAGAAAAAAGTGAAATCGATGGACAATTTTGCTCTCGTAGTACAAAGCAAATAATCTTTTATTGCAAATATTTGCATCAGTTTGCAGTAAAATATATACTGTTTCAATATTCTTTTCGTATTTAAGTAGAATATTCGTATTTCCCATAAAAAAATATGTTTTCCTTGAGGATCCCAAAATAAATTACTGTACGATCAGTCTAGAACTGACTGTATTCTAGAAGCGATTTCAGATTTTTTGACTGTATGACCAGTCGTGATTTTGAAGAAAAAACAACAGCAATTTGAAGGTATATACGTGTATATGTGATATTATAAACTATCCAGGGAACTGTAACGTGTAATTACTTTCATCAGACAATACAAATATATTTCTGATGAATTTTTTAGACGGCAAAATAATTGTATTTTTGTTCCATCAGTCTTATTTAAAATCAAATGCCTAAAAGGTAATACATGAATCGCTTGTGGACTTTGTAATAGTGTATCGTTACAGTTATCAGTTTAGCTATTACATTTTTAAAGATTATTTACACCGTCCACCGTTGACTCCAATTGATGATAACATAAATCAAGCTTGTCTTTTAAAATAACAAAAAATGGATAAAGACAGCTTTGCGTAGGGGGATAATTCATGTGATATAATTTTGGTAAGTTTACAGAAATAGAAGGTCCATAATGCATTAATCGAGTAAAAATGGAGCAATTTCAGAAAACTTTAATGATTGGTTTAGGAGGTGTTGGAAATACCTGATGGGTGCCCCCATATAATGTAATGTTCAAGTCCGTATCTTATAAAAAGTAACCTCATAAAAGATTTTTACTAAAATTCGAAATAGACGGTACACAATACAGTCATTATCATTTATGATAAGGAATCCGAATAAGATTAATTAATAGTTATATCAGTGAAGGATTCAAAAAAAGGGGATCCGGCAGTTTGAAACCCTTTTTAACTATCAATTCATTTGTATGGGAACATATATTTGGAATCCCCTTTTCTCTTGGATTGGACCCCTCTCCATTTAAAAATGTCCGGAACCCCCAATGTATATTAAGTGGTTTATGAGGAGATGCGCTTACAAAACCGGCGGATCATATTGTACCGGTCCAACGGACGAACGGAAAGACGGACTTCTTTATCACTATAACCCTCCGCTTGACAAAGTGGTGTACAATTGAGTGTCAAAGAGAGTTTTCTCGTTTGAATTGTTTTACATTGTCTTATCGGGGCCTTTTATAGCTCACTATGCGGTATGGGCTTTGCTCATTGTTGAAGACCGTACGGTGACCTATAGTTGTCTATGTCTGTGTCATTTTGGTCTTTTGTGGATAGTTGTCTCATTGGCAATCATACCACATCTTCTTTTTTATATAGCTCTACATCTTAAACAAAGTGAAGGAACCGTGATCAATTATAGGTTTCAGTAAGGCCTCGAATGTGTGTAAATACATACATTTTTATATAACAACTAAATCTGTGTGTTTGTACAATTTTAAGTATAACGGAGGACATTTCTGAAACTTATATACTAGTATACATCAAACCTTCCTCTTATTTTAGCAACATTTAAACATCCTTATACTTAATGTAGTAAGTCGAGTACACCCTATCAAGCTAAAACATGTTTCATAAGTTTTCAGGATGTGAATGTATTGAAATATATTTGTGTTATTTAGAAAAATGCCACCTTCTAATGTATCGTAAATAACTTTGAAATCACCACTAGAATACAGTGACATAAAGACTGATCATACAGTTTTAAAATAAACAAGCGAGACTGATCGTACAGTGAGAAATTCAAACAAGTGTAATTTTCTTATTTCTGGCTTCAAAGATCTGGTTGAAACTTTTACCACCACTTGAAATATACTTCATTGAGTTAACTAAGTCTGGTTTTTACGTTAATTTGTACACTAAGAGGGTAAAAAGATTGTTTTTAGGTTCGCCGACTGATTTTTCTTAGTGATGCACTTGAAAATCTCTCGATTAAGGCAAAGACACGGATATTGAATGTGCGGAATTTAATTCTAAACCATTTGAGAATATCGATGTCGGCTGAATTAATCATTAAGCAATGTACAGATGATCAACTTACCGTTTAATTCAGTATATCCATCAAATTTAAAATGTGATCCAAAAAGTTCTCGCTTCGAAAATCGCGACTTCCGGATAGCGTACAGAATAGTATCTACACTGTGACTAATGATTTTGAAATATATTTGTTTAATAAACACTGTGAGCTAGAACTAGTGTATAATGATAATGACTAAAATGCATATAAGCAGATATTTAGACCACTGTGAATTTAATTATTTATGCATGGCAAGTTTGGATGACATCTACTGTTACATCATTGCCCTGCTTTTCGATTCATGTCTGTATCAAATCAACCTGTCCTTCGGAAAATTGAACTATTTGCTTATTATAGACTTAACGACAATAACCTTACTTTAGCAGCTCTACATTTTTTTGTTGGCATTCCTCTCAAAATTTTGAAAAGTTCTAAAGCTTTGTTTGAAACATTTTCACACTTTCTATTTGCGTACTTTTAATAACATTTTTGTCCCTACCACCATGACCTATTGATTTGTGAATTTTCTGAAAAATGCTTTACATGTCTTCAAGACTTACATAATATTTTTTTAGACATCTTTCTGTAATGAATTGTACCGTTTTTAACGATTTTTCAAATCTCCACATTGAAGGACTTCATACCTACATTAACCAAATTATCGACTTTCATTTGGATTAAAAGAGTTAAGAAAGTTTAGAAACTTATTAACAGATATTTCACTTTGTGGTAGAATACATGTAACTGATATATGACCAAAGTATAAAGTAAAACTTTTTTCATTTTTGTTTGGTTAGAACCTATTCATAAACAAAACAAAGTATTCTTATTTATATTTTCCAAACCGTTCAACCTGTTAGGAACAAACTACTTCAGAAAACGTATCAAGTCACGAAACCGGTATACTACTGTTGCCTTTATATTTCGACCATGCATTTGACCATGTTTATTAGTAGATCTTCTCTTGGTGAACTGTTTTTCTCATGGAAGTTTCCATCTAAGTATCAATGTTTTAAGATAATAGACAAAAGCATGGGAAACTTCAATAAGCAAACAAGTTCATCAAGACAAGATAAAACATCATCTATTCATAGTGACAACACATGACAGACGGAGGTTGACAGACGCCAAGTGTTCAGGAGAGTTAAAAACACAAAAATAGTAAAAAAAACAGATGGTATGGATGTTTAAGGAGTGATTTAGGTAAGACAACAGATGCCAAAATGCTGGTTATTGCTAACACGGCCCATAGGGTTTGATGAGCGAAACAAAAATGTCTATTCAGAATTGTCTAAATATCATTGTACAAGAAAAATTTCCATTACAATTTTTATCTATTTTTTAATTTAAATATTATAATTTTCCTCTTAAGATGACCGAATAGACATTTATAGGTTCAAGTATTACAATACAATTTGTTTAGATAGGGTGGGTTGTAGCTTATAAAAGAAAGGAGTCTTTTACATATTTTGGAAATGTTTCAATCAGTAAGGAGCTCATCACAATAGGTAAAAATAATGTTCAAAAACTTTGTTCTGAATACTGTCTTTTTGTCATTAAAAAACTTATCTTTACATTTCATACAATTCCATAAAGGTTTGTCAACGATATTGATGTATAAAAACTGAACATAAACGTCGCCGACAAAAAGACGATTTCATCTCGGATTTATATCTCACTTTTACAACAAAAATGTTGCAGGCTCGACAGAAGACCTCAAATCATAATGAAATACTCCTCTCTGATTTGCTGCATCCTTCATAATAACATAATATATTCTGTTGTTTATTCTTATAATTCTACAAGCACTCGTCATTTTCTTGATTAGATTCCATAATATTCTAATTCATAAAGTTTGGCCTTATATGTATCTGGACTTCCTTGTTTACAGGTACATCCAATATATAAATTGCCTGATGAAGATAGAGCTAGAGAATATGGATGGATGATTCCTATGTCTGAGAGATTGTGGTAGGACATTAATTGTCCAAGGCTATTTAAAATGTGTATTGTGCTGATGTGTCTATCAATTACAACTATACTGCCTGATGACATGGCCAATACATCTGATGGTTTAAACGGGTTGTTTTGAGTGTTGATAGCAGGATGACCAGAATATATCTGTATGACACCACCATCGTCTCCTAACACTACCACTCTACCAGGACCTTTACCATTAGCCATTTGCTTGTCTATCACAAATATATTACCATTTGTGGTACTGGTTATATTACGAGGGTATGTGAACAATGGTTTGTTGTTTTTGTCATGTTCATACTCCTTTTGACGGTTTCCTTTCTGGTCCATGACTATCACAACACTTCTGTGTATGGCAGGGAAAATGTGTTCTTTTGAAATAGCTCCTATTATAACTCTATGATCTTGTGTTACATGTATGCTACGTGTCATTAATGGTTCCACATTGTGTACTGAAACAGTTAGCTCCCCTTTCTTTACATCAACCATATTTAGCTTTGTATCACTAGTTGATACAAGTATTTCACCTAAAGAATTGACTGCTATGCCACATATCTTGAAACTTAAATTAGATATCACTTGGAGACTGGGTCCCTTAAATTTCACATGTTGTAGTACGTCTGATGTATTCTCAGAAATCAGCAGTGTTTGATCACTTAACACGGTTAATTTTCCAACCCTTCTCAAGTCTGTAGTGTACTCTTTAACCACTTTGAAACTGACTTTTGCCTCAGAAACTTTGGCTTTAAGCTGACCAAAATCAAATGTTTCAATTTCACAATTCAATGACGTTATCAACTCATCAAAGTTTTCAAGGAACTGACAGATATCTTGAGAACTTCTTATCAGGTTTACTATACCAATGATCTCCTGAAGCTTTCCTTTTTCTCTGTTTATATTTCTCAATTCTGTATAAATTGCTTGATTTACTGATAGTAATTTTTGGTCCAACTTAATAAGTGTTTCGTAATACTGATCAACATCAGTTGTAGCTTTATCCTGAATATCTAGTTTTGCTTTACTATACGCTGATTCCTCGGATTCTTTGATCTCTTTCAGTTTGGTTTCTACATTACACAGTTCATCTAATTTCTTCTTCACTCTATTTTGTCCTTCCCATAACTTTTCCTTTTTACATAGAAATTCTTCTTCATCAACAAACTCATGTCCGTTATGAACTTTCATCACACATTTCACACAGACAACTTTTTTACAAGTTCTGCAATACGAGCAGCAAACCTGTTCAGAATGTTCAATACAATGCACATCACTAAAGTTAAAACTTTGGCCAGAATCTAATTCGCCTATATCATTAATGTTAATAATGTGATGGTCTTTAGTAATCCTTAGATGAATGTTATCTTTACAACTGCTGCACATTAAAAAGTGACAGGTCACACATTTCCACTGAATTTTATTTCTTCCTTGGCAAAGCTGACAATCAATGTGAACCTGGCTATTAAGGACAGAATGTGTAGTTCCCATTTGAAAAATTAATACATGTATCAAAATAGTTTATACGCTCTCATATCTGAAGTATACCATACATGTATATTGTTCTATTTAATGGCTTGTTATGGTAGAATAGTAATGTGTAAAAACTAATGTACTAAAATTGATAAATCAGAGATTTAATTCATCTATTGTTTCATATTCATCTATTGATTTATTTTAAATCAACCAAGCCATTAAATTAACAGATCTTTAAATATGTAAATACAGAAGACACTGATTTTTGGCTTTAATGCTCTTGATAATATTTCTGAAGTGATCATATAAACAACAAGAGTGCACACGCTGAAAGGTCATAATAACCAAACAAAAAATCATGTACACCTTACAATCATTCAATACACTAAATATAGTTAACCTATTGCTCATAGTTTCTAAGTAAGTAAGTAAGTAAATTTTATTGGTTTAAAATCCAAAATTACAGGATTGATACCAAGACAATACAAATTTGTTATACACAAACATACAAACATATATATATCATACCAATTTCATAAACATTATATGAGGAGGTGGTACCACAAAGTTATTTAGTGCTTAATAAAGCATTTCTAGAAATGTACATGTCGCTTATAAATTTAACAATAATTCTAATTATATTAGTCTTAACACACGTATATAAAAATTTAAATCTTGCTTCATTAGTCATATTTAAAAAAGAGGGAACTATTTCACTAATTTTGGAAAACAGTTGGTCTCTAATTATATTTAGGTTTGTACATTTTAAAGTGAAATGAAATTAATCTTCAACTTCTAAGAGGCACAAAGGACAAATTCCTTCTTCTACAGGGGTTTTAGTGTGACGCCCTTGTTCAATTGTAAGAACACTATTACTAATACGAATTTTAGCAAAATGCCCTATTAATTTTCTGTCTATATTTAACAATAAATAGGTTTCCAATTTATAATTTTCTTTAAGCTGTCTATATGTTCTCAGCTTTATATTACCATGTACTGATTTATTATCACAAAATATATTTTCTTTCCAATAATTAAGATATCTATCATTAAGTTTGGTATGAATTGCATATAATAAACGCCTTTTTGAAATAGTATTATGATTTTTTGAGACATGTGAAAAATTTAATGTAGCAAGTAACTGTTCAATCTTTCTAAGAAACAGAACTAGCCAAGGAACTAAACATTGACCGACGAAAGTTAAGGTCAGATGAACAATGTCAGGCTGATATTTACAGCTTTCAATTCTTCCATACAACAAATATAGTTGACCTATTGCATATAGTATTATAAAAAAAGACCAAAACTCAAAAACTTACCTTTTTCCAATGAACCATGACAATCAGGTCAAGTACAGATGACACCTGCCAGCTAGACATGTACACCTTACAATCATTCCATACACCAAATATACTAGACCTATTGCTTATAAGTTAAGTGAAAACTGCCTGACAAGCATGAGGACTTTGCAAAGTATGTACATACCAAATATAGTTATTCTTTTACTTATTAAAAGAGAGAAATTAACATTACAACAAATCTTAACTTTTTTTCAAGTAGTCACTGAACCATGAAAATGTTGTCAAAGACAATGGACATGTAACAGAGGGAAACTTTGTAATATGTGCATCTATATACAAAGTATGAAGCATTCAGGTCTTCCACCTTCAAAAATATAAAGTTTTAAAGAAGTTAACTAAAGCCACCACCAGATCACTATCCCAATGTCGAGCTTTCTCCTTTTACCCTATATCTACAGATTTTTTTCGGTGATAATCTTTCATAAAAATAAAAATTCAAAAACTTTGTCTTTTATTTTCTCTTGAGGAAATGAGTGTGTTTAGCTTTCTTATATTTAATTCCAGACATCTTACATTAAAGTAAAAAGTATGATAGACATATATCTGAAATACTTTTCTTAAGGCTTACAATTAAAGACTTGAATATTCCCTTATTGATATAAATGATTTTGTTGTTTCTGTTCCACAGTAAATGTATATTTTGAATTGATCATATCAAAACTGTAGTGACATAAATATGTTTTCATTAGGGAATCACTGACTGTTTGTTCTAAAATCGTTTTCTGGAAACTATAACTATTTTTTAACAAGAATGATACATAGGAATATCATTTCAATATACAAATATTCCAAAAGTGTAGGAGAATTTGCAATTGTTATAACAGAAACAGACTTTAGAGTAGGTAGTTTACTTTGTAATGTAGACTGTTAAAGATGTAATAAAAGTTGAATATGAACTACTGACCAAACATTTAAAGAGTTTTATTCTTTCTGTGGAGTATACCATGTTCAACTTGGTGAATGTTGGTCATATAATCAAATTATATTACCCTCAGACAAAAAATTAAGACAATTTCAGTGTTTAATCCCTATATCTTTGAGATGGCAGATGGTAAGGAATTGTCCATGGTTACTTTAAAAGAACGAATGGTTGAAAAATTCTGTAACAATAATACTGTCTGCTTGGATAGCTAGTAAATCAACAGGTTTGATTGGCATGTTGTCTTAGTGGAAATCTAAATGACACATCCCTCCTGCCCTAGAACCACCACTAAATCACTAACCTTAGCATCTCCCAAGTCTAGAACACTAATATTTCAATTTCTGGTACTGGATATTTTCTGTATATAAATAATGATTTTTCTGTCATTAGCATATTCCATCTTCTTCCTACGTTCCCTTCCTGGTCCAATAAAACTTGCAATACACTATCACAACACTTCATTGTGAAGCAAGGAATACTGGCACTGGAGACTTGGTCACTATTTGGTAATTATGAAACGAATACATTTTCTAACTGTTGGGGCCCAAAATCGAAAATCTAAATACACAATTACTTTTGGCATTTTTTTAAAATCCCAAGAATACAAGACTTAAAATTTAACCCCATTGAAATTGGTCAAGATATATGAGCATCACTGAAGAGACATGTATTGTCGAAATGTGCATCTGGTGCAAGAAAATTGGTACCGTTAATTTTATTACTACCACTAGGTCGATGCCTCTGCTGGTGGACTATTAGACCCCGAGGGTATCACCACCCCAGTAGCCAGTACTTCGGTACTGGCATAAAAATACAGATTTTTTTGTGTTATTAAAATTTACTGTTACAAAATGATAGAAATTATTATAAATTTAGGAATGTATCTCCGTCATGCAAAGCTCTGATAACTTTCACGGATTTGGCTATACTTTTTGGTCCTTTTGGATTATAGCTCTTCATCTTTTATATAAGCTTTGGATTTCAAATATTTTGGCCACGAGCATCACTGAAGACATGTATTGTCGAAATGCGCATCTGGTGCAAGAAAATTGTTACCGTTAATTTTATTACTACCACTGGGTCGATGCCTCTGCAGGTGGACTATTAGTCCCCGAGGGTATCACCACCCCAGTAGCCAGTACTTTGGTACTGGCATGAAAATACGAATTTTTTGTGTTATTAAAATTTACTGTTACAAAATGATAGAAATTATCATAAATTTAGGAATGTATCTCCGTCATGCAAAGCTCTGATAACTTTCACGGATTTGGCTATACTTTTTGGACCTTTTGGATTATAGCTCTTCATCTTTTATATAAGCTTTGGATTTCAAATATCTTGGCCACGAGCATCACTGAAGAGACATGTATTGTCGAAATGCGCATCTGGTGCAAGAAAATTGGTACCGTTAATTTTATTATAAGCAATTTATACAAAGTATTAGAAGAGTATTGTTTTTGGCCACTAATTCCTTAACAGTTTTGGGCCATAACGCCTAAAAACAATCTCAAACTTCCTTTTGAGGTATGATACCTTGTTGTAACATTTCACTCAGATCCATAAACTTATACACAAGTTCTATTGTAACCTTTTTGGTCCCTAATTCCTAAACAATTTGGGCCATAACCACTAAAATCAATCCAAACCTTCCTTTTGAGATATTGAACCTAAGGGTACAATTTCATAAAAGTCCATACACCTATAAACAAGTTATTGTACTAAAACCACAAAATGCTTATTTTTGGCTATGTATTCCTAAACAGTTAGGACAATAACCTCCGTAAAAATGCATCACAACCTTTTGTTTGTGGTATTGAAACTAATAGTACAATTGAATAGATATCCAGACATTTATACCCAAGTTATTGTCTAGAAAAAAAATGTCTTCAGATGACATGGCCATACCATTATATGGTCGCAAAAATGGATTGTACTCGATGGATCAGGCTTTTTGTAAGAAAATTCATCTATTGATTAGAAGCATTTCTTTAAAAGATTTAAATATAAAAGACCCAGCGAATACTTTCAGCCTCCTATAATATGTTTTGGCTACTTTTAGGCACCTAATAACTAAAGAGTTTGGACAATAACCCCCAAAATCAATCCCAACCTTTATTTTGTGGTATGGATCCTAGTGTTACGATTTCATAGAGATTTATTCATTTCTACGCAAGTAATTATCTGAAAACCAAATGTCTTCTGGTGATGACGACAACAACATCATAACATTATATGTGTGCAAAAATTTTGCAGATAAAAACTAATATCACAGAATCAATATATTTAGTTTTAATTTTTTGGGTTGATAGTTATTTTGGTTCTTGCATCTCTGTGGTCTAGATCTTCAAACACCCAAATTATATAAAGGCAATATTTTTTTCAATTAAAAAAAATAATGAAACAAATTTAAAATAATAAATTATATTACACATATGAATTATAAAACAATAGTTATCACATTCATAATTTGGTCCTTTATAATATAGACTGTTTTTAATTGCACTATTATGGATAAAGCTCTGCATAGTTCAATGATCTTCCATTAAATCTTTATGCAATCTAAAAAAACCAATTAAAAGATTTAACCATATGATAGCATAATGATGTTAGTATACATGGTATATAGTAGAGTTTGATCTAAATTTCTGTGTATTTGGATATTTTTTTTCCTGCTTTCTATTTTGTACATTTTGTATGTTCAAGCACCTGGTCTATCATTTGATATCATTATTTGGTAATTTTGGTTGTATTATTTATCTTCTTCTGAAATTCATTAATATTCATGCATCACTTAACTAAATATCTGAGATGGAGAGAAATTATGCTCTTTGTCCTAAACATAGTTCATCACACCATGTTTTAGAACCTGTACCAATCAGCATATTTTTTTATTACATTTTTTTTGCATTTGAGTTGTGTAAAATGTTTGTCCAGGAATATTTCCCACAATTTTCTCACAATACCAACCAGAATTCGAAATTAAGGATAAATGTTTAAAACTCATATTGCAATACTTATACAGTTCATATTTTTTACAGTGTAACATGGAAACCATTCAAAAATATGTAAAACCTCTTAAATAAAGTTTTAGGTTGGTTTAGGTTTCATCCTTTTTGCACCTATCAATTTTGTACATGTTTTTTATTAATCCCAACCATGTGTCCTTTTGAAATGATTATCTTACTTGACAAATGATGTTTCTGATTATTCATTAACCAGTTCGCATCTATTTTAGTTAAAAAAAAAATAACTTTGTTCCGATTTTTATATGATTATCTCCCTTTCTTACATTAACTTACCGGTCATCATTTGTTACTGTATGGTACAGCAACAATGACTATTATAGCAATGAACAACAACACAATGGCTACCCAGTATCCTACAAAATATAAGTGAATCAGTTTACAGATATACAAAATGATTATGTTGGAATTGTGATTAATCCATCTACATCAAACTTGATTGGTTTTAAGGAGGCTCTAGGGTACAAAAAAATCAGCAAAAATAGAAATGTTTGTTTTTTTCATTACAAATATTATTCATTACATTATAATAGTTGTTACTTTATGATACTGTACAAAAATCAACCAAAAAAAAAAAAATTCATATTGGCCCCAGATGACTTTTAAAATGTTTATAATATTGAAAAAGCTCCAAATTATCTCCCTTTGGTAAAAAAAATGCCATTTTTTGACATACAAATTGAAATAACTTTTTAAACTCATCGGTGACCTAAATTTTTTATTATTGTTTTCAAATGAACTGTACTTAAAAACTAAACTATTGTAAAATTTAAGCGATTTCTGTAATTTAGTTCTTTTTTCATTTAGATTTTAATTTTTGTTCCCCTAGTCCTACATGTATTAGTTCAACAGAAAAAAAGTACCTTAACAAAAATGCATGCTTCTTTCAAAGGCAGATTGTGAGATTAAATGAACGGTGACCCCATATCTTTATTTTATTTTTCCATTAAGTATAGGATAAAGTTTATTTATTGAAAAAAAAAGGGAAATCCTATATTTAAAAAAAAATTTGATTTAGACCCGTGAGCCCCCTTAAATCATTACTCTTCTCTTTTTTGTTTTTCTGTTATTTGAATTTTATTATCACTTTTACCTGCACTATTTGTTTGGAATCTTGCAAATTAATTATAATGAATAAAATACTAATGAACCTTACCAAAATTTCCTTACGTGATACTTACAGATAACGAGAACTCCAAATAACATTTATGGTCATTAAAAAAGCTTCAACTATTAATAATATCTCTAGCAAAATGGCAAAAGCCACTTCATATCCATTTGAATGTTTGAAAATGTGAAAGTACAGACTGTTAACAGATTATACTTCAATAAGTTTTGTTTGGCAATTGACAATGTAACATAGGAATCTTGCAAAGCCAGAAAAAAGTATATTCATCACTACAGATTGCAATTTACCTGAATTTATTAAATACATCTTTCAACAAAATGATACCAAATTTAGGATCATCACCCTTTTAACAACCTACCACAAGTATTTGACTTTCGATCTACAATTTTTATATGTCTTGTTTCTTTTATTAATCTTTCACCAGTTCTATCCATATGCTCTCCTATGTCGTCAATTAATACTGAAAACCAAAAAAAAAATACTCATTTATTTCAACAGATAATAAAGAGTCATATTTTGTAACAGTGGTATTCATTTGGCTTATTGTTCCTAAATGTTATATTTCAAGCCTTTCCAATTCCACTATTTATTTCTATTTTTGTTTTTTTCATATTTATAAAGTTCCTTTACAGATTGCCAAAAAGCCCTTTCTCCTATTTAATTTCTCCTTGGCATGATATTATTAGTTACATAGTGTGCTAGTGACCTAATACGGTATATATGGTGTCAGTAAATTTCATATGGGGTGAGAGTGAAGCTCGAAACCCCATATGAAATTTACTGACCCTATAGATACTGTATTACATCACTAGCACACTATGTAACAAATTTATCTTACCGACTATCTTAACGTGTGAAATTTAGACTAGTGACCTATCAAAATGAGCAAGTCTTCAATACTGTTAGCATTAAGAAACTACTTCCATTGATCCTACAAAAACAGATGCCAACAACAACAACTTGTTAGATTTAAATGTGTTTTATGAATTTAATTCAATCTTAATCATCAATTTCTTCGTCTGTTGAAACCTTTAAGTTTTTTTTCTCAGTATCGTTTTGTTTTTATAAAGAGAGGCAACACCACTACTAACTGTGTATGAAATAAGCCCCGCCTCCCTTCTGACCTAATATGGAATATAAAGGGACGTTACACCACTACTAACTGTGTATGAAATAAGCCCTATCTCCCTACTAAATCTAATATGAAATATACACGGTCTCCATGCAGACGCTTTTAACCAATCATATTCCTAGAAATGTATAGGAGGTAAGATATACAAGTAATCACTGAAGTGAGGATTATTTATGATCATGAAATTCAAGTTCATAATCTTTGAATAATATGTAAACAGAATGCACACATGGAATTAAACCATCTGATACCCACAATTTCATTGAGGCTTTAATCAAATGGAGAGGGTCATAAGGCACTGTAAATCAAATTTGATGAGTGGTGATTATTTTAGGAGGATATCCTTAACAATTATATGAAATCATCAATTTAAATTTTATGCATGTTGACACCCCCATCCATTTATATCTGGATAGCCCTGACCTAAATTTTACCCTTTATACAATCATACCCCTTCAATAAGTGTGCATCTCTATGATCATTACTTATACCTAGAAATACTAGAAGATGCCCATGAAATCACGGTACAATTGGGAAAGTGTTGAAACAAAGATTGTGGACACAGTATAAGGTGGATGCAGTGAAAATTTAGACATGGTTAATGCATTCAATTCTATTTCTTTAAAGAGATGAAAATGATGAACATAATGTGCAAAACCCCATTTATCTAGGTTGGAAAATAAATATATCAAATACCCTAAGAAAAGTGTGGCAAAGTGTGATTTTCAGTAGTTTTTAACTCTTTCACTCGATAACTGTATAAGCTATGTAAAATCTGGTGACCTTACACACAGGAATCAACTGAGGATGCTCTAAAGTGTATAAGACATGGATCTTTAACAGTCTCTGAATTTGGATATTTTCTCAAGGATAAGTGTTTTCTGTGGAAAACAAGATTGTTTCAAAGACAAATTTAGGAAGTACCAAACACTACATTTTGATTTATACATCGTATCACAAATATTTCTGAATTTGTATGGTTTCAGAGGAGATGTGGCTCATTAAAATCAGTCTCTTCCTTTAGAAGTATAAAAGATGAGATAATACCTACCATTCTGACTGTCTACTTCATCACCTATATCTATGGCCATTTGTTTCTGCCTAGTAATAACATGAGAAAGTGATTCTAGACCTCTGTCTTGTTCTGAAAATTACCAAATTATACTATGTTAAAGATTTCAACCATACAAAAGGAAACTATGCAAAATATTTTGATTGCAAATTCATTCTGGTATAAATAACTTTTGGTAGTTTTCACTCTACAACATTAGTTTCTTTTTAGTAAAAACTGAAAAACTTGTATGAGTATGAAAGTGTTAAAATATAACTACATGTATTTAAAACATTTTACATACAAAGCATGTTAGTTTTAAATGTCAACTTTGATATCTGCAAATCAGGATCAAATCTGTGTTTCATGTAAACATTTTACTATGGCTGATATATAAAAACTCCTTCTGTTGCATGTGAGCTTTGATTGTTCTGCACTCAAGATGTGAACATCTTAAATTTTTCATTTGCAAGCTTTAGAACATTTTTATTGTGTTTGTTCATAAAGTTGCAGTCCTCAGAAAGACATGTAACACTTCTTAATTTTTTTTCATAAATCTGGGTTCAAAAAAACTTAGACCTCCTTCACTTGAGAAGAGCATGATGCCATTAGACTATTGAGACGGTTTGAAGAAAGATAAATCAATCTCTGAGATTTTTGTGTAATCAACTAATAGATCTTACGTTGAATAATTTGCTGCTGTTGTGTTCTGACTTCAGTATTAGATCTTCCCTGGAAGTCTTCAGGTTCATCTTTTACACCCCAAGGATCATTATTACCAAATGTATCTGTACCAATCAGCGTATTTCTGTAATGAAAAAATTGAACTGACAAGATTGAATGACTCTGACAAATGGATTCAGAGTACAACCAATCTTAGCCATAAGTTTTTTTTTGTGAAATTGACTCCATGGCCTTGAAAAAGTCTTTCAAACTGATGTTTTCTGGTAGTAATGCAACTTCATATAAAATATCATTGGTCTATAACAAGAAGTTTCTTATGCAGAACACTTGACATTTGAAATTGCTTATTAATTTAATGTGGCCGGGTTTGCAGCAAACTTAACAGTTGTAGCTGCTTTTAATAAAACCATTCATGTCTCAATTTCTGCGACTTTCATCACAGGCCATACAAAAGTAAATCACTAACAAACAATTTGAACTATAATGAAACTAAAACATTGAATTCAAGTTACTCACCTAGAATTACTACCTTCATTTTTAAAAGCTTCATTTATCTGTTTTTCTTTAGTAATTAAATTATCAATTAACATCTGTCTACGTTCAACTTCTCTCTGTGTTCTAATAATTACAGTTAAGGCTACTAATTTAGGATTTTTATGACCCACTTAGGGGCATTATGTTTTTGGGTCTTTGTATCTGTTAAAACAATGACATCATTTAGATTTCATTTGTATTTTAAGAATAGATACAAGATTCCTGCACCTTGCAAAAGTAATGTAATTTTCTTGACAAGTGTTACATCATTTTGTGCCTTGAACATGTTGAATATCTGAGCATATATTACATCAATAAGTTTCTAGAAATGTTCATTGATAGGATGTAACAGGATCAATGCACTATATCTTGTGTATCAAAAAGGTAGTGATAAGCCTTGGAAGATTTAGATATCAAGTCGGTCCCACAAGGTTTTGATTGCATTTTATGCAATCTTTACATACATGTATTATAAAACAATTCAGACGATAATATTTGTCACTCCAGTTCATGCATTTATTATTTCCCATTAGTCAGTTAGTCGAAGAAGAAAAATAGTATATTCCAAATCCAAAACAGGGTTAAATGACATATAATTTATAAAATTGATATGAATTAATAAAAACACACACACTGCTATAACTCGTAGACTGAAACACACTCAATAATATAAACCAAAGGATACATATGATATGATGATGATGCTCGTATCAAATTCTGTCTCAGCTTGTTGACTTCATTTGAGAATGTTTTCAATTTAACTCTAATTTGTGCTGACAGCTAAAGATAGATAAAGAGAAATTAATAAAATATTCATTTATATCTTGGCATTTTGCTGAAATATTTTTTATTTTTTTTCATAAATCTAATTATTTAAATTGTATTTTTTTTTTCTTCTGGAAATACTGTGGTTATGCCTGTAATACTTGAGATGCTCCCGTAGATTTTTACTGTATGTTTGCAAAAATTATATTTGAACTTTTTTTTATTAAGAAAACTACAAAACATAAATAAGTAAACTGTTATATTAGTTATAACTAACTGTTTATCATCCATGTATCAGTTCATTTGTGGTTAACACTCAATAAACAGCAAATGGTCCTTTTAACAATAATTATATTTTTTATGAAAACTGCAACATCTTGACTCAAATCAAGAGATTGGCATCTAGGGTTGGTTGAGAACAAAAATTTACAACATAAGAAAATGATAGCAGCGCTCAAACTCTTTCATCTATGTAGCAACATTCCATAAGTTGCATTTCCTATCATGACTTCCTTAGCCATTAGTACACACAGGAAATCATTGAAGGGTTCATCCCTTTGAAAGTTTAAAAGACACCAATACATGTACATGTTGCTTGACTATGACATCACAGAGACTTATTACTGGGTTTGATCTTACATGAGTAACATGACAGGTGCTACATGTGGAGTGAGAACTAATTCGCCGTTTCAGAATCTAATGTATCATGGGTAATATTTTCAAAAGTGTACACCACAACGTCCTGATTGGTTAAAAATGTCATAAACAATAGAAATTTAACCAATGACATGGCGTTATTTTCATTTTGGGGTACGAACAATGAAATTACCCATGATTCTTTAGATTCTGAAACGGCGAATTACTGTTTACCCTTTTGAGCACCCCCTTTTTTTGTTGGATTAGTGTTCCTCAATCTTTAGTTACCAATGTTGTGTTTTATTGATGATTGTATTTCTTTTACCATGGTGTGTTTATTCTATATTTTTCTTTAAATTATGAGCTTTTATCGTCCCCTTGATATGTTTTGTCTTTTTTTCCAAAAGCATTGATTCTAAAGTTAACCATAGCTTCTTTACACATATTGTTTACCTTTGTGTATGTAGAACTTGTGCGACCATTTTTATTTCTATCATTGATCAAAACCATAAGTTCTTGACCAACACTAGCACAGGCTTCATAGTCTTTTAACCTGAAAAATCAATTACAGTCAAATTATTCAAACATTATTTTTGATAAGTGTAAAAATAATAAAATGGGGATGAATTCCCCTATTACATGTATTACAGTAGAAAATTCAATAAAAAAAATTAAAAATCAGGAAAATTTCTCGAATTTTTCATTGTACTAAGGCCACACCAAATTAATTAATAGTTCTTTGAGATTTTAACCCAAAAAAATGGGGCGAGCGAGCGAAATTTAAATTTATATTTTTAAATTCTTCGCCTCAAATTTTGAAGAAATATGGAGCGAGCGATATTTTTTTCTCTCAATTTTTATATCTTTTACCTAAAAGAAGCAACTGAATTTTCAACTCACTAAATTGAAAGGGGACATAATTTGATATAATTAAATTATCTCCCTTTTTATATGTATTTCAACTTTCTGCATTCTTTTTCATTTTGTTTTGTTGTTTGTATAATTAACACTGCACAAATATACACTTTTGAACATATTTTTTTATGCATGAACTTTATATGGCTATCTGCTTTTAATATGCACTGCTTTCATCTGTAGTATATGCACCTTCTGGTCCTTAGACACCCTCTGTAGTATGCTAGCTAGCTTCTTGTAACATAACTGCATGGTGTGTGTTTTGTGTTTATGCATATGGATCACTAACCAGTCAATCCAAGCACAGTGGAAACTGGGGGTTCTAGCTAGTGCTACTTTACAATTAAATATCAGAAAATAAACAAGAATGTGTCCACAGTACACGGATGCCCCACTCGCACTATCATTTTCTATGTTTAGTGGACCGTGAAATTGGAATAAATTCTCTAATTTGGCATTAAAATTAGAATGATCTAATCAAAGGCAACATTTATACTAAGTTTCAAGTTAATTGGACTTCTACTTTATCAAAAACTACCTTGACCAAAAACTTTAACCTGAAATTTGCACTATCCTTTTCTATGTTCAGTGAACCATAAAATTGGGGTAAAAACTATAATTTGGCATTTAAATTAGAAAGATCATATCATAGGGCACATGTGTACTAAGTTTCAAGTTGATTGGACTTCAACTTCATCAAAAACTACCTTGACCAAAAACTTTAACCTGAAGCGGGACAGACGGACGGACGAACGAACAGACAGACAGACAGACAGACAGACAGACAGACAGACAGACGGACGAACGCACGCACAGACCAGAAAACATAATGCCCCTCTACTATCGTAGGTGGGGCATAATTACACCAAAACATACCAACATGGAAATACCTACATAACCTCCATTTATAAGCCTATGTTATAACTAAGATTTCAACTAAGGCTTCTTGATATAGTTCCCTGAATGTCTGACATTTTGTTTGTGTTGCCGTATTTTTTAATATGTATGCCTTGTTGTTATTTTTGTCTGAATGTTTCACCACAGAAACAATCAGCATGTTTTCCATCTTTGCAACTTTTTTGTTCAGAATCAAAAATATGCTTGACAAATGACAAACACTGTATATTTTCAAACGCTTAATTGATAAAGATTTTTTTTTTATACCGGAATCGAGTTCGTCGAAAATGCGGATTTATTTTCAACGTGCAGGAATTTTATTTTTATTTTTATTTTTTGGTGTTGGCAGGTGAGGTGTGGGATATTTATTTTTATTTTTTTATTTTAATTTCGGCAATTTAGGTGCGGGTTTTCCAAAGAACTACTAATTAATTTGGTGTGGACTAATGAACTCAAAATTATTCCATTTTTTTTTTTGTCGCGATTTTGAATTTCCGGATCTGCGCAGAAATTTACTTCCATTTCCGTTCTTGTTTGCATGAGACATGTGAGACTTTGAATTAAATGTATATTTATCAGTCTAAGAAAGGAACTTAATACTAATTCATTTTTAAAAATTGTTTGTTATAAAAAAAAAAAAACATTACCTCACTGCATTACCTGATGACAGCGTTTCTTTGTTTACATTGAATATGACGTCATAACTTAAATAACGTCACAACCAAAATCCTTAACAACAGAACCAAAATCGGAAACGTTACGGTATTTCCATTTCTCTTTTTAACATGTTTGATTTAAAAAAAAAAAAATCATACAGACTTCGTCCCCATTCACAGGTAATGCCTGCCTCATATTACTTAAGGTTCATGTGGACCCTATGGCTAAAATGACCGTATTTTCACCTCAAAATTTACTCTGAGTACAGACAAACCTGCGCATCTGTAAAAAAATTCAGGCATAGCATGCCCTAGATAAATAAATTTAAAATATGTTTTATGTTTTAGAAAAATAAAAACTTACAAGGATTTTGCCGTGCACTTTTTTTCATTCCTCCAGAAGGTGCCAAAATAAACTAAGTTGGGAAACAGGTTTGAGAACTTCCCCACAGGTAATAATTGAAGTGAGCTGTATTGCTTGACATGGACATGAGATGGACAATAGATACCTGACAATAATTGGTTATTTAAACTGTGTACCTGAGTGGACCATATCAAGGTAAACTCAACTGTTTGTTCATTTTATCATCTTCTGCAGGGACGAAAAAAAGTGTACGGCAAAATCCAGTTAAGTTATGAATTTTCTAAATCATACAATGCATTTGAATTCTATTTATCTAGGGCATGCTATGCCTTAAAACTTTTCCAGATGTACAGGTTTGCCTGTACTCAGAGTAAATTTTGAGGTGAAAATACGGCCATTTTAGCCATAGGGTCCACATGAACCTTAAAATGGTAAATGTGTCAAAATCTGATTTATAACAAGAGAACAGGAACAACTATTATATAATCATATAACTTACATTTAAGAAGTGTTTTCAAGTGTAATATATAAATGTAAAAAATATTATCGGTTGCAGGAGCTTTGAAACTGCCCTCCCCCTTTTTGTTTTTGTTTTAAAACACTGGTTATTTTTTACATGAAAGCAACGTTTACTGAATGTGTATCTCGACAAATCATTTTACTATTGAGGAAAGATATTAAGTAGGTTTCATGCCTTTATCTATAGCTTTTGTATGCTATATATATACTAAACATTACTAACCAAGTATCGCTTGCCATCTTGTGATCGGAAGTTTACAAATTGACATTAGAATGAATAAAGGTAAGACTTTATTTAGGCTATAATTGTTGGTCACTGTAAGAGGTACATGGGAACTGAACCCTAAACACAATTTTAGTCCAATACATGTATACATAAGTTGGTCCAAGAACATATTTACAATAAATTTTATTATATAAATCCTTGAATAAATCAAAACAATTTTTTCTTATTATTTGTAATATCGATCAGCGGATAAAAACCGTACCTGAGACTACTATAACTCTGTGTTATAGCAGTCTCAGACCGTACATAAGTTATTTGGCTGGTTTAAAAAATAATGGACTATATAATACAATACAATACAATATAATATTTTTATTTTCCAAATTAAAAGGCCCATTAAGAGTATAACATTTATTACAACATGACATAAACATTACAGAGTGATTAAAGAAACATAAAATAATAATATACGGTCTCACTAATTAGCGACAACAAGAATTTTAGCGACAACAAGCGTCAACAAGCGACAAGAAGCGACAACAAGAATTATTTTAGCGACAACAAGCGACAAGAAACTATTTAGCTGTTATTTAGCGACAAGAAAACATTTTTTTTAATTAAAATTAATTATTGCAATAAATATTAAAAGAATATGCAAAAGAAAATAATTTTAGCGACAAGAAAGTTAAAATTGATAGAAAAAAATGAAACATTATTTACATCTATTATGAATAACAGCCAGTATTACGTTTAATTATTGTATTATGAGATTACTTTTTCTTGTGTTTTAAAACATATTATTTATCTTATAATTTGTATTTTAAAACTCTTTTCGTGCAATATGTATTAAGCTCGCAAAATGAATTACTTGTGCATCATTGTCCTGAAAATATTGACACAAATTGTGAAATACAAAGAACTGAAACCAAACAGGAGGAAAAGAAAATTGAAATGTGAATGTTTTCATCTTTTTATTTGTTTATTGCCTCATTAAACGATATTTATCATGTTTATGCATATTGATTGAAGATGAAAGGAAATTAATGACAATCTTGAGTTTTCAACAGGTGTTCACTATTTACAATGATTGTATAGTCTAGCGTGTAATTGTATAGTCTGACGTGTGTACAAAGTTGAAGGTGTTAATTGGATGTTATTGTAGCAATAAAACAGGGGACACGCGACTCGTTAATCTCATTTGATGTTCCACATTGTGTGTACTGTTATTACCTTAAGGGGAAGCCACATCTAATGTTGTTCCTATCAAGAACAATGAATTATACTGTTAGAAAGGAAATAATATTTCATGTTTTTGTTTCAATAAATCCTTCAAAGGAAAGTTGACCTTTTTTGGGGTTTTTTTTCCCGCAAAAGTACGTGATCTGTATATGGACCCCAAGGTAGAACCACGTCCTCGTCGTGGGCTCTGGAAACACGCTTAAATAATACAGATGGCAAAGCGTGGCTGAGAGTTTTACAAATAAAGCATCGAATTGAAATAACAAGAGTACACTTAGAGCATAGTATTAAGCAAATGAATCAAAATATTATATTCCATTATGCCCGCTCCATATATATCTCCATTCGTTTATTCATACTTTGACTTTGATGAAAACAGATTCATACATTATCTTATACATATTCTTCATATTTAAAAATAAAAAAAAAGAAGCTCAATCTCTTTCTTTTTCACAAATGTTAAATTTCTTCATCTACCAATATACTAATATAAACTTCACAATCTCTTTCTTTCTCACAAATGTTTCATTTGTTGTCGCTTCTTGTCGCTTGTTGACGCTTGTTGTCGCTTGTTGACGCTTGTTGTCGCTAATTAGTGAGACCCATAATATATACACCAGACTGATTTTTTAAGACATCAAAGACTAGTGTATTAGTAATCTATTAGCCTACTTGTTTGATGAGAAATGTGCCTGGTTTGATGTGGATTCGGTTATGGCAAACAATCCTTAAGAAATTGATTAGACGGATCTATTCTCCGAGTTAGGCCATACACTAAGGAGGCTTGTTTAGGGGGGGTATCAATATCCCGTATCCCATTAAGTTTTTATCCCAATATCCCGTATCCCTATAATGTTTACCCCTAATATCCCAATAAATATTTTTTACAAATATCCCATATCCCTAAAACTATTTTGAAATATCCCAAAAATTCATTATAAATTCATTCCCAAGCCCATTTTTTTCCTCATCATCACAACGTCAAAAATTTTGACTCTGGGAAAACAAACTGTGTTAAAGGAAATTTAGTGCATACTTCTAGTATTAAATAAGAATATACAATGTATGTGTCCAAAAGATGAAGTGTTCCATCTTAGAGCCTTGTATAACAATCTCTTTTTATGTGAGGTTAAACGATAAATTTAGTGTAAGGGGTCTAATTTCAGACTTTTTTTTAATTGTTCAAACCGTGATGCATATGACTGTAAAATATAATTTTGATAGCATTCTTCTTTCATTGATAAGAAACTTCATCCTACACGTTAACCTATGTTGGAAAGAACAGAAGGACTCAAGTTGAACCCTGTCTCTTGCTTTGACATCCAACGGCTGTTTTGCCAGACAAGCTGAGACTGTGGGACGTCAGAGCACGTCCATATCAAAAACTGGATATTTACCATGCAAGTTCAATAACTCAAAATTTAACACAAGAAAGCTTTCTGCTAATTTACCTACATTACACTTAACTGTTGCAATATTTTTACAGCAGGCAAAATTTGCACAGCCCTTGTTTTGCAAAGAAATAAACAACATTTGACTCTGTGATCTTGAACTTTATGAATTACATAGATCCCAATATGTTTGTTACTTTTTTTTAAATTTCCTTCCTCACAACACCAGTAATAGAAGAAAATATATTAATTTACATTGATTATTATAGTAATTATTCTTTATTTACTAGTACATAGTTTATACAGCAAAATATCTACTTTTTGATATGGGACGTGCTCTGACGTCCCTCGGCCCCAGCTTGTCTGGCAAAACAGCCGTTGCACATCAGAGCAATCTGTGAAACGTGGAGATCTCTGAAGATCCTCGCCACGTCACGTAAAAAATAAGAGGCAAAACACTAGAAAATATCCTGTAATCATATAAAGCATCAAAACAAATAAAAACATTGACAACAATAAGGCTTAACTCATCAGATGGCTACATCTAACAAAAATCTATGATTATTTCAAGAAAATTATCAATGCATATGAGCATATAATATAAAAAAAAAAGATGTGGTATGATTGCCAATGAGACAACTCTTCACAAGAGACCATGTGACACAGAAATTAACATCTATAGATCACCGTACGACCTTCAACAATGAGCAAAGCTCATACCTCATAGTTAGCTATAAAAAGACCTGAAATGACAAATGTAGAACAATTCAAACGAGAAAACTAACGGCCTAATTTATGTATAAAAAAAAAATATGTAACACAGCAACAAACGACAACCACTGAATTAAAGACTCTTGACTTTGGACAGGCACATACATACAGAATGTGACGAGGTTAAACATGTTAGCGGGATCCCAACCCTTCCCTTAACCTGGGACAGTGGTGTAACAGTACAACATAAGAACGAACTATACAAATCAGTTGTAAAGGGCTTAACTCATCAGATGGATATAAACAGAAATACATCTAACAAAAACAGAGAGTGGACGTGACCGAGTACTTGTACATCCCATCAACAAAAAGACACTAAGTACAGATCTGAGAGTACTTGCAGTTACTGACAGCTAGTTCAAAGCCAATTACAACTAATAAAAAGTAATGCATCTGAGAGTAAATTATCAATCATTACACATCCAGCATCCAACGGCACGGTAAACAACATCTCTCCGTAAAAATGAGGATGTGCTATCCCGTTTGAAATAAATTTTCTACAGGTAGAACCAAACTTCAAAACCAAATCTAGAATTTAGTAAAGATTTTAAGTGATTTGTGGTAACGAAATCCCTGACTTAATATTATTTACCAGTAATACATAGATTTCGTTCATTAAAATCCAAAACGTTACAACAGACACGGGCATAGCGGAGGTGTTGTGATATACAAACACTGTAAGATAGTGCCAAAGGAACATCACCATCCAAAAAAGGAAAATCAACAATAAGGAACGAAGTATGGAAAGCAAAACAAATGCTTTTAAAATTATTAGTACATATGAGCATATAAATATCGAAAATAGATCAATACTTTTCGCTTGGGTTTGGATGACTTTTAAATGAAACGACCATTAACTCAATTAAAATCAACAAAGCACTAAAATGACCTTTAATATTAAACTTTTTTGGGCAATTTTATCAAGTGAGATGTAAATATTTCTGTACTTAACTTTTAAATCCACTTATTTTTTTTCATGTTAAAAATTCAATATCCTTATAAATGCATCAATATCCCATATCCCATTTACTTTTAGGACAAATATCCCATATTCCTAAAATTAAAATAGCAAATATCCCGTATCCCAATATACCCTATACAAGCCTCACTAAGATGCTTTAAAACAATGGAAACAGTACCATGCAGTATAAAACAAGGATATGTGATATGATTGTCTATGAGACATGCATCTATATACATATTCTGTGAAAAGCTCAGTCATTAGAGCTTATGTTTGTAATGTGTGTCAATATACCGAATCAAAATATAAAGTTTTACTTACTTACTTAGATATATAGGAAGATGTGGTGTGAGTGCCAATGAGACAACTCTCCATTACAATTTATAAAAGTAAACCATTATAGGTCAATGTACGGCCTTCAACACGGAGCCTTGGCTCACACCGAACAAAAAGCTATAAAGGGCCCCAAAATTACTAGTGTAAAACCATTCAAACGGGAAAACCAACGGTCTAATCTATATATAAACGAGAAACGAGAAACACATATAAATTACATAAACAAACGACAACTACTGTACATCAGATTTCTGACTTAGGACAGGTGCAAACATTTGCTTACTTACTTAACAGTGACCAATACTGCATGGTAGGCTGATTTTTAATAAATATAACTATAAGGTTAAGGCCGTGTGGCCTTCAACAACGAGCAAAATCCACTCGTACTCAGCTGTAAACGGCTCCTTTCTTTCTTTCTTTCTTTCTTTCTTTCTTTCTTTCTTTCTTTCTTTCTTTCTTTCTTTCTTTCTTTCTTTCTTTCTTTCTTTCTTTCTTTAAGTTTTCCAGTCTTCCATTTGAATAAAGATGATTAATGACTGGTGCAGATTTTTGTTGAAAACCGAGTACTCCAAACGCAAAAAAAATCTGTTGTCAATCTCATCTATCTAAAATATGGATCTGTTTTCAATATCCTCTTATAATTGCGACGGGGCAAGCGAATTCTGATAGATCTGAATATTAACCAGATTGTCACATAATGTAACGGTCAGCTCCAATTATGTGCAGTAGTCAATACGTTTTGAGTCGTCTACTGCACAACTTGGGGTTGGACATATTGTGTGAACACCTGTCTTTGTCTAGTTGAACCTAAAGACCTTTAGATGTACTTTGGATATTTTTGACGTTTGGGTTGCTGTTTCGTTGACGCATACCAGACACCTCCTTTTATTGATATCCATTTACTGTCATGTAATTGGATTAACTAATAAGCCGACTATGATCTGAGGATCACCCGATGGAGGACTTACTCGAGAGGACTTATCGGCCACCGTGCCGTACCGTCCGCAGTCGCCTTGTCGTATCGGACACACTGCCGTACCGTTAGTTTAGTTGAAACATATTTATTTATAGTGGATTGGGAAACAAGTTTTGCAACTTATATTAATCCCTTTCCACTTTGCGGGTGCGAGTGCTGCCTTGTAGCGGCATTAGCCTGCTCTTTTTACGAAATCTACAAGGGTGCCTTTTACGTCCAAGAGATATGGCTCTCTCTTAACACGTATCAGCCATTTATCGTCCCCTTTCGACAGACTATCATCGTTTCCTCAAGACCATACTCGCAAAAGGTGTCAATGGATAGTCGAAAATTCAGTCCCTGAAATTTTCATCCCGGAACGGGATTCGAACCATGCAGGAACCTTTGTGTTAGTAGTCCGATGGACTAACCACTACACAGAGGCTCTCTACATGTTGTACATGCCGTACCATTCTCAGTCGTAACGTCCTCATACGTATTGGCCCAACTATCGTACGGTCGTAGTCGTTTCGGCCAAACTGCCGCACCGTCCTCAGACGTATCGGCCAAACTGCCGTACGGCCTTAGTAGTTTCGGCCAAAATGGCGTACGGCCTTAGTCTTTTCGGGCAAACTGCCGCACGGCATCAGTCGTTTCGGCCACATTGCCGCTCGACCTCAGTCGTTCCGGCCAAACTGCCGTACGGCCGTAATCAGTCGTTTCGGCCAAACTCGGCGTCGTACCGGCCATACTTTCTAAAGCCGTTTCGGCAATAATTTTTATTGTTATATAGGGAGGATGTATAATTATTTTAGAATTAGAAGTAATAAAAAAAAAATTCATTGGAACAATTGTTTTTTACTTTTCATTAAGAATGTCATAAAAAAAAATCGTACAATAAAATTAGGTGTTATTGATTGACAGCACACACTCTTGTTGTATTTAGGTGTTTTTTTCTTGTGGTCATTCAGGTTGGTTGTCAATTCTATTCATGTTTGAACACCACGAAGCGAGTTATTAAAAAGATATTTGAATTTTAAGCAAAGTCTTCTTAATTCAATTTCCTGATCAGGTCAGACGGGAGTACCCAGTAAGAACCAATTTTAAGCTTCGTGATATATATGATAAGAATGCGAAATTAAAAAGAAACATATATATATATGATAAAAAAAAATAGCACGTTATAACTTTGTAAGTAGGTAAAGAAGTATGTTTTTATTAATAGTCGGCACATATGAACAATCAAAAAATTCTCTTGATAAATTCTAAATTTATAAACGGAAAATTAAGTAAGTGTGTGTTTAGAATCGTGAAGGTACCGAAGCACTGCCTTCGGGACTGATAATATTGTATTTTCAGTTGTTGTATTCACTAGACTATCTAAAACCGAGACTATAGTATTATACTGTGATATAGTCCCAATTCAAAATATAATTTGGTACTTTCTATAGATGCGATTAAACCGTAGTTATAACTGCATCATATTTTTTGGAAAATCTATGAATAACAAAATCCTGATACATATAGGTCTCTTTTTGGTTAAAAACAAATAAGAAACTATAACTAAGTATTTTTCAATATCCAATATATGAAAAGTTGTGATACTGGAGGCCTAATATAAGCTGAACATCTGTATAAAAAGATTAAAGTTTCATTTCAGGTCAGGGATTTGGGGTAAAAAGTTTCATTTATTATGTACAAGGAATCAATTGAAAAAAATAAAAGAAGTTATGTTAGCTCAGATAAATCTACCACTCGGTGTTAAAATCGGTCCATTTCTCAGTCTAAGCGGAGACTTATAGATAAATGTAATCTTCCTGTGTTCATGTCAGAGTTGTGGCCTCTTCCTTGGCCTCAACATACATGTATATACAAACAACTCATGATTTTTCATTAAAAAAATATTGTCATAAAATATCAAACTTTTTCTTTTGTTAGTAAAAAGGTGACAGAGTCTAATAAATCGACATTACATGTTCATGTCTTTTAATAAAACAAGTTTACGTTGAGAGAACACATCTTTTACATTTTCAATTTAACTTCTTTCCTTTTCTCATCTATCTGACCTTGACACTGTTGCCCTACTGGATTCTAAAATATTTTTTAACCTTTTTACACATCGCTCATACGTTGACCTACTTTTTTCAAAGATCCAGGTAAATCAAAGTTTACAACCGTGGGAAAGTTTACTGAGCATGCGATTGTACAGGTTGCTTGCATGAATTGTAATGTGTCGGAATGCAGAAAGACACAAGTAAACATCTGTGGACAAGTGATGCGAATTTCTTTGCGAAGAATTTGCAAATTATTCCTTGTGATTGTCACATTTATTCTTGCACTTGTATTAATTTCTGTCACAAATACAGAACGCATACAAACAAAGCAAATTGTGTTTACAAAGTTTGTTAAGAGAAGTTATAGAAGACAGTTATCGCTGCAGAAAGAACAACAGGTGGTTGACCATATAAAATTCCAAAGAAAAACAAATGGAGTCAATTCTGTTGCAGATGATGAAAACTTGGGAAAAGATGAAATTGTAAACAAAAATGGTAAAATAAAACAGAACCGTATTCAGAATGTTAAAAATGTGATGAGGAAAACAGTTCAGTCTGATATATTTATTTCTGTTAAAACCACTAAATCAAACAGGAATTCAAGACTTGATTTGCTGATGGAAACATGGATTCCTTTAGCTAAGGATGAGGTGAGCATCTTGATTTTCTGATATACAATGTACATGGTACTTGATAAATACTTTTTTATGACTGGAGATGTTTATAATTTACCATGACCTCTTTTTGTAGAAATATCAATATCCAGTAATTGTTTGTGCAAGGATCTGAAATTTTTAGACGATGATTTCTATCAATTTTGGATAGAATTGAAAGTCGTGTTCTTTTTTCCAAACAGTCAACATGGTCAAATCAGAGTTCATAATCAAAACCAAGGATCCAGAAATTTTGCACACATTTTAGTTAAATAAGAACAATGTCTATTTATTCACACATGTCTTTAATGTAGAACAATGACCACGGTCATCTGTAATGAAACATAAAACATTATAAGCAATAATAGGCACAGTTCTGTCCATAGTTATAAGTAGCAAATGTACATAGGCAATTATAACCCTCTATTAGTCATTTAAGAATAAAAGTTTGGATCTTTTTATACCCGATCCAACTCACAATTTAGTCATGTCAAGGATTTGTATAGGGAAATTTCAAATCCTTGGTTATGGTTAGTAGTCACAACATTTAGGAAATGGTACCCGGTATTGTCAGATGGTTCACACCATTTACATTGTAGTTCATGAAATTTCTTGCTGTTTTATAAATGATGCATTTAGATACAATGTATGCTGAATTTAAACATGTCATTTGATTTCTGATTTTGGGTGCAGTATTCAACATGTTCAAGTTGATCCAAATCAGGGTCCGAAATAAAACTGTGTTTGATGGGATTCAAATAAAATTGAATATGGGATTCTTTGGTATGCTGAATCGTACCATTCATCTTTTGTTCATTTAGATTTTTGATTTTGCGCCCTATTGTACCAAATAAGTCCACATTCATTTTGACATTGAGGTCAAAGGGTCCAAAATTAAACTTTGTCATGTTTGTTTGTCAGTCAGGGATATAACTCTATAGGGTTATTACAGGAAAATAACATACATTTGTTATTGTGGACTAAAAAATCAAAGAAATGTGATAACATACGTATGTTACATGTTTCAAAGGGACAATATACTTCATAAGTTTAGTTAAAATGTATACAAGTTCTATTGATATTACTATTGTCTTTATGTATACTTAACTATTGAAAGATGTAACAGTTCATAGTATTCCAATTTTGAATAGTACACCTATATGTTATTACAGAAAAAATATGCCTGTAATAACTAAAGGGTGTTATCACAGCTTCTCTATATCACTTCAAAGCATTTGCTCAGACATAAATCATGCTTAATTACAATGTATTTTAATTTATTGTAAGAAATAATGACCAGAGCATGTAATGAGGTTCTGCGCATGTTTCTCAGTAATTCCCAAGTGTCTTATATAATAAGTAACATTCCTATAATAACTGAGCCTTGTTATCACAGCTAAGTTAATTCCTAAATAGCCTTGTCTCATTGATTAACCATGGTTAATCAAAAATGTATTAATTCAATTTAAAAATTAATTAGCAAGGCTATGCATTTAGTTTCTGCGCAAAGTCTCAAGAGTTCCCTAGAGTCCACTATAGATTAAATAATTTTACAAATAACAAACATATGTTATTACAGATTTAGAAAATTTAAGGAAAAGTATCTGTAATAACACACGCAAGTTATTTTCTGTAATAACCCTATAGAGTTATATCTCTGACTGTTTGTTTTCATAAAAAAAATAAACTCTTAGGGTATTTTGAAAATCTAACCATATGACCATGTTAAATGTTTTAATATTGGACCATAAAACACAAATGTATGTTAATAGCTACATGATATAAACTAGATGTTTCAAGTGAAACATAAACATGATAAATTAAAAAAAAAACAAAAAAAAACTTGCAGTTAACATGGTTAACAGAAAAAAAAATGAAAAAAGATTTGACTCAATCATGTTAATCTAAGTTTTCTAAAAATTAAAACTATCCCAATGCCATACATGTTAACGTTGTATATACATGTATCATATTGTAAGTTTCTTACACTTAAAAGTGTTAGTAGTCATTGTATTTTCTCACATTCTGTCAGTTGTTAATTACATGTGTAAGATTTTATAAATTAGTTTGATCATGATGATATCAATGACAACTCTAGCTTGATACAAAATTTTGTAATGCTAAACAGAAATTCTGAATGACATGAACATGATGAATGATGTACATGCCTGGTAAATGTTCAAAATTTATTAAAATGAATCAGAAAATGAAAGAAATACAAATTCATGTATAAACAGAAAATGAAAAAAATATGAATTTATACAGAAAACGGATAATGAAGTTACATGAATATCTTTAAAGTATAGGAAAATTATTAAATTTGTAGATTTAATTTTAAATTATAATCAATATAGTTTTACATACATGACATAATAATAAAAGTCATTGTATACATGTATATATGCTAGATGCACAAAATACATCCAGCTTTTATGTCATGAAAAAGATGTATTGTTTCATTCTAGTACATGATAACAGTTCTATATATTCTCCTTTTCAGACCTATATATTTACAGATAATGATTCACACATTCCAGAAAATTTTCATGGTAAGTTTTTCTATATTCAGGTATACATGGTATACATGTAAATGTTACATACATGAAGTTTGAGTTTAAAAATTACTATGATTTTTTATCTTTTTTTTTACAAATTATTTTGGGATACAATGAAGTACATGTATGCTGATAAACAATAACATACCAAATGTAATTTAATCTTAAGCAAAATGCTTTTTTCCCTTAAGTTTATCAACAAATCAACTTCAAAGACTTTTAAATTAAAACACTAATCATGCTAATTGAAAGAAACCTTAGAATTTGCTTACAGTTTCAATTTTCAGAGTATATGTTAGAGGTTTGATGTATCAACACTGTACATGTGACGTCTGATATGATATGTCAGCAAGTTAGAGGTTTAATGATGATCATGAAAGAAGTTTAATTTCAGTACATTTTTCCAGTCAGACAAGAATGCTGTCTCATCACTTTCATGACTGTAATAGAACATATAAACTCTCTTTAAAGTACATCTTTGTCCTAAGGGGAGATAACCTCTTGTCTGATCATTTTGTTCCTCATCTTTCAAATTGGATTAATGCCAGCTTCCCTTTAAATTTATGTCTGATTGTTATAAGCTTAAGGTACATGTGGATGGTTAAATTGTACCTACATGTACAAATGTACATACCAATACTATTGCATATACATGTACATGCAACATGTTCCAGACTCGTAATCTTTGTGGTACATGTATATCAATGAATCAATGATATTTCACTTCATACACATACATGTATGTTAGCTAGCTAGCCCCCTTGTATTGAGGGAAGTTCTACTATTGTACAACAACCTATGAATGTGTTTAAATTTATGCTGAATTATAAACAGGTACACCCTTTTAAGTGTTGTATTTGAATAATCTTTCAGATGCCCTTTGTTTTCAATAAATTCAAATTAACCATTCTTAAATTGTAGTCTTGATAGTACAACACATTTGACAGATCTGTCAGTCCAATATTGCACCTTACCAAAGCTGTATACACAATTTTGTCGAAACACTGATTGATGTAAATACAAGTACATTTTTGTATGTCTGTTATTTTGCTTATAAATGAATAAACAACATTATTACATTGGTTGCAATGAATTACATTGATTTCACAGTTAAATAAAAACCGATAATTTCACATGTGAAATAAACATGGTTATTTCACTCTCTGACGTCATAAAACAATAGGCGTTGTAAAGACGTCAATAACGGCGAATCAAAACAAATTGTGAATGCGTAGAAAAAAGATATCGTTCCTTACAAGTTTTACATTAATTTCTTTAAAAAAAGCCATTTGCAAATGTATTCAAAACAATAACTAATCAAAGAATTCAAATATTGAAAAATTATCGACTTGCGACCGAACAACACTGATAATTAACTCATGTGCTACGCACATTCATGAATTAATGTGTTGTTCGGTCACTCTTTGAACATTTTTCTCTATTTGAATTCTTTGATTAGTCATTTTTCTCTATTTGAATTCTTCGATTAGTTATTCTATATCGAACAAAGATACTTATATACATGTATATCAATTAAAATGATGAGATTTTCTTTTATCATATATGTAATCATATGGTAACTTAAATTTAAGATTATTCAATATAAACCTGATAAAGTTCTTAGAACTATGGATTCATTTATTTTTTGGGGTATTTCAATCTGATGGTTTGTCAACATCTGTATACAAACGAATAGACAATGTTGAACATTTAAACTTGTTACTTTTTATTTAGACCAACTTGAATTTAAAATAAAAATCTGACATGTCTGAAGAAAAAAAAAAATTATTAGCATAATCTTTCTATTTTCTTTTTTTAAGCTGATCATTTCATCAACACTTTTTGTGCAGATTCACATTACAGGTAAGTACTTAGATTGAAATGTAAATATGATCAGAGAAATGTCAACTACATTAAATCAACATTCTTTATGCAATTTGAGAACACAATTTCAGTGTATTGTAATTTTTTTCTTACTTGGAAAATAGTTGAAATTGCAATAGTTACAGTTGTCAAGTTTTCAGAAAAAAAAGTGTGAAATTTTTTATCTGAAATTTAGAATTATTCCAGGGTTTATGGTAGCATGACAAGATTTACAAATAAGTTGTGTATATTGTCAGCCCATTCGTTATAGTTAAACTTATTCCCCTCAGATGAAGATGATTTTGTTACATTTAATTTTTAGTCAGAATTTTGGTCATGAATTAAAATTTTCTTAATTTTGGTCTATAATGTTGGAGAGTGGCCATTTTTGCTAAGAGTAAGACACTTTTTCTGCTGTTCTAAAAAAGCTTAAAATATCATCTATATTAAAGTTCTGCATGCTGTTTCATATAATGGAAACATAAATGATATTAAAAACAGTTAGCATTTGTAGGACAGAAACATGTTGTACTATTGTTTTAAGATCAGCCACACCTATCCGTCTGTGATTTACATCTTAATCGTGTATAATTTGTTTTAGGTATGATTAAATTTTAAGTTTTTCCTTTGAGCTATCATGATTAAGACATAATTGAAATAAAATGACTATTTCAAAAAGATTTATAAAGAGATTGAAAAATAATTACAGGCTGCAAGCTACATTTTGGTAAATTATTTGATAATGATAAATATTTGTCTTCAAACTGAAACAATAAACCAGTGATACAAAAACTGCTTGTATATGCATTTTATTTATGTGTCATTGAATCCCAGTTGACCCACATATAACTTGTGCAATATGCACAGGATGATTCAGTAAAATTCACCCCTTTGGGTTTAGAGTAAATTACAATAACCACACAGATGGTTACTCATTTTCTGGTGATTTAAGATAACAATACTGGTATATTACCGTTTAATATCTAGGGAGATTTTTCATAGTGTATTACTGTACAAACCATCACTTAGTTCAGAATCCCAAGACCTGCCTTTAGGAGGTGTACATATAATGCAACAAAGATATTTCTCTATAATAGAAGTTTATATAGTAGATTTACCTATAATCCCCTGGCATTAAGATTTATCCCTATTAGTCACAACAATCCACCACTCAACCAGTGGCATTCTTTTGCCTGTGACTCTTTCCTTTAAACATCTTACAATTAAATATGTTTAAGTTATACTGAAATGTGTTGGACTTGTGAGGATTTTTACTGATAAGATTTATTGCAAAAAGAGCCGCAGATTCTTAGAGTATTTTGTTAGTGAAATAGGATTTCCGAGAAAGTTGTTTTTTCAGCATCAATAAAAAGGGTGGTTGATGAAATCATGGGGGTGGTAGTGGCTGAATGGTCTAAGTAGTAATACTACTGTACTATTAGCTTGTCAGAACTGATGTTGTGAGGTCTAGTCCCACATGACTAGGATTGTAAGTTTTCCTACCAAAGGCTGGTGGCATGGTTCTCTCTGGGCACTGGCTTCCTGCACCGATAAAATCTGACCATCACTCGATAGCATCAAAGTGCTGATAGTGGTGTTTAACACCAATCAGTTTACTAAGTTAAATCTGATAAAATTATGTAACATTGATATTTTCCTTTGCATCTGCCTTGTATTGCTGAAGTCAAATGATGTGGAAGGAAAGACTATAATAGGTTTGCACTTAGAATACACTTTTCTAATTTTCACCTTCTTATTAATTACATTTCTGAAATCTTAGGGTCATGTGAATTTTTGTTTACCTAAAATTTTACTGATATTTCATGCAAATGATGTATAGTTCCTTACTTTCTGATAATATCGTGTGACTAATTTCTTTAAAACAAGAAAGGACCCTGAGAAACTTACTATCACTGAACTTTGCATATTGCCTGTTATATATAATTAGTAACTTATCATTTGTGGTTATCAAGTTACCTCCCTGTTAGAGAGTGTTCATCGAATAATGTGAAAATATTTTCAGTTGTTGTGCATTGTTTAATTTTACAGGAAATTCACAAGTCATAAATACTGGCATGACTGGGTTGAGCACAAAAACATATGAAAATAACCATCTACCATGTCTACTTGACTTCTTAGTTTATTGTGAAAAGAAAGTATGAATTTGTTCACTTGTAAATCATTTTAATACAATAACATTTTCAAATAATGATAAAAACATTGATCTACAATGTACTTATGTGTCATAGAAGGTTCACATGAATTGTTATAAAAACCATCTTTTAAACATTATTGGTTTTTGTAAGCTAACTTTAACTACTTGAGGTATCAGCAGGTGCACTCATATATTCATGTATTATGTATTAAATCAGGGTGGGAAAAGATAATCCACATGACCATTTACAGAAAAAGTTTGTTAAATTTTTGTTAAATTTCAAATTTCAAATAAATAGAATAAAAAAGATATTTGTTAATGCTATCCACGTCTAGTAACTGGACTGTTGTTGTGACAAATGATGAAAAAATATCACCCTCTTTTGACTCTTACCATAATGAAAAGGGGGCGTTTGATGCTTGACACTAAAGGATTTTCCTGTCCTCATTAAAGCATTCTTAAGAAATAGACCTTCCATTAAATTCCAATAAAACTTGAGGTACATTACGTGGACATAATAAAGGTTTTATACCGGTATATATATAATGTTATTCAATGCTAATACTCCATGTACTCTATCCACAAAAATGATCCAATATTCTTTTTTCTATTTTAGACAAGGATTGTGCTGTAAGATGGCTAGAGAATATGACATCTTCATGGAAAGTAAAAAAAGGTATAATTAAAAAAGAAATAATTAGGACATGCAGTTGATGAAATAAGTTGATAACTTTCTAAATGATTAACAGCAAATCAAGATTAATTTGTTTCATCTACACTGACCTAACCTGAAACATTCCATTTCAAAGAATGTTTTGTTTATTGAATTAACATTATAAACTGCCTATTTTAGGACTATATGAAGATAATATTTATTGCCATGTATGACATTATCATCATATTTTCTTAAGAACTATCTATCATTTTCCTTAAATTTGATATCAAGCTTCATGTGAACTTGTTTGACCCTAAGGTTGGCTGGGGGATAGGAATACGGTCACTTGGGTCTTCTTCTGACAAGCGGTACAACCCTTCCAGGCTTGCCAGAGTTGGGTGTCCTTTAGCCTGCGCAAAATATCTGTCCCTAAGCAATTTACATATACCTGCATTTTCTAGTGATAGCCCAAATTTCACTCCCCTTCATCCCAGACATCATTCTTAACAGGACCCGATTGTATTAATTGTTAATCTCTTCTCGTCCTGAACATGAATAAAATATTTGCCACTGAATATTAACAAAAATTAAATCAATCATGTGAGCTTGTGGTACCATGCATGTGATACATTTTGAAGTCAATCAGTCATCAATTCCATGTTTACCAAATACTTAAAGCTCACATTTCAACTGGATAAATTCTGCTAAATATACATTAAAAGGAGAACAGGGATAACCAAAATGGCAGAGAATTAATTCCTCTGAAGAAAAAAAGAAAATACTCCACATAATGTATGACTTTCTTCTACAACAAGTGACACATTTTGTAAACAGAACACATTGTGTAACTTGTATCTTCAACATGTGACAAATTGTGTATAGTTTATACATGTTATACACTGACACATTGTGTAACTTTTAACAGATAACATGTTCACAACACATTGTTTAACTTTTAACAGATAACATGTACACAACACATTGTGCAACTTTTAACTACAATATAACATGTACATGTACAGTAACACATTGTGTAACTTTGTACAACACATAACACATTGTGTAACTTTTATCTACAACACATATGACATTACACATTGTGTAACCTTTATCTACATCACATATAACACATCACTAGAATTGTGTAGCTTTTATTTACAACACATAACGCATCTACAACAAATAAAGCAGTTTGTAACATATCTACAACACAATATGAACACTTATTAAACATTTTGCATGTGGTTTTGTCGTGTAAATGATTCTACAACAAATAAAGCATTTTGTAACTATTATCTACAACACAATATGTTAACACTTTATTAAAAATTTTGCAGGTGGTTTTGTCATGTAGATGATGATAACTATGTGAATGTACCAGCTTTAGTTGCGTTTCTGCAGCAGTATAACCACAGTGATAACTGGTATTTAGGCAGACCAAGTATAAGTCATCCAATGGAAGTACTAGACAGAGCTAACCCAGGAGTAATTATATTGCCACTATTATATTCTTTTGAATTGCTTGGATTTAAAATTTATTTTGAACTTGTATTGACGTTAGTTGACTAAAACCAAGAATGACCATGAAAATCACGCATATTTTTAGACTTGAAATCTAGCCTCATGTGTAGTAAATTGGATGTGAAATCTAATAAAAAATCAGTATTTTGTTTATTAAATTGGGAAAGCTTTACAAAGCTTTAAGCAATCCAACATTTTAAAAACAGAAATATATGGATGATTATCATCATGTATAGTCTATATGTCCTTTATGGTAGATTATTTATAAAACTTTTATATTACAGCAAAAGTTGGCATTTTGGTTCGCAACTGGAGGTGCAGGTTTCTGTGTAAGCAGAGGTCTAGCTGATAAAATGGTACCACATGCTGGGTAAGATATATACCTTTAAATGTTATTTGTATGGATCAATTTTTAGGACCATCAAAAATTGAAATAAGAATTTTTCAGTGGTGAGATTCTGAAATTTTCAGGAGTCCTAGTTTTCGATAATAAGTAAGAATTGTTTGTAGGGTTAAAGATGTTTGAAGATCATTATGACAGTAACCAGACTAAAGTACTTTATCATTTTACTGCTGTTTCAGAGGAATATGATACTCGGATTTACCTCTATATGACACATTTCTGTCATTTTTTGAACAACTTGAAGTGATAGCTTCCACATATATATATATAGCACCAAGCTTCATATACTCATGTCAAACATTGTGACAAATTTTGTTCCATTGACGTTCTACTACCTATTTGACTAAGACTTTTTAAGAATATTTTCTAACATAGATCGTCGATTTGACTAAATGATCACCATAAAAATGATATTCATTCTTAGTATGTTTAATTTTAACTCTGTATTTTCAGAGGAGGAAGGATACAGACGACAGGAGACGCCATAAGGTTACCAGATGACTGTACTGTGGGATATATCATTAGTAAGTGTCTCAAAAATCAATAATTCTCATTTCTGTACATACATGACATACATTAAAAGTACCAAAAAAAATTAAAAAAATTACTCTAACAGATTTAAAATACAAAAAAAAAGAATGCCTGTGAAGCCTATGATTACACCATCAGTTGAATCTTCCCTTTTAACCGTTTATGTCTTCTATGCTTTCCATGACAATATGCTATCTGACTTTAGTTTGTCTCATCAATTTTTGTCGAGCCTTCGACTTTAGTCGAAAAAGCGAGACTAAGCGATCCTACATTCCGTCGTCGTCGGCGTCGTCGGCGGCGTCAACAAATATTCACTCTGTGGTTAAAGTTTTTGAAATTTTAATAACTTTCTTAAACTATACTGGATTTCTACCAAACTTTGACAGAAGCTTGTTTATGATCATAAGGTAGTATCCAAAAGTAAATTTTGTAAAAATAAAATTCCATTTTTTCCGTATTTTACTATAAATGGACTTAGTTTTTTCTGCGAGGAAACAAAACATTCACTCTGTAGTTAAAGTTTTTAGAATTTTAATAACTTTCTCAAACTATCCTGGGTTTGTACTAAACTTGCACAGAAGCTTGTTTATGATCATAAGATAATATCCAGAAGTAAATTTTGAAAAAATAAAATTCCATTTTTTCCATATTTTACTTATAAATGGACTTAGTTTTTTCTGCGGAGAAACATTACATTCACTCTGTGGTTAAAGTTTTTAGAACTTTCTTAAACTATCCTGGGTTTGTACCAAATTTGGACAGAAGCTTGTTTATGATCATAAGATAGTATCCAGAAGTAAATTTTGTAAATAAATAAATCCATTTTTTCCATATTTTACTTTTAAATGGACTTAGTTTTTCTCCAGGGAACCATTACATTCACTCTGTGGTTAAAGTTTTAAAAATTTTAATAACTTTCTTAAACTATCCTGGGTTTGTACCAAACTTGGACAGAAGCTTATTTATGATCATAATATTGTATCCAGAAGTAAAATTTGTAAAAAGATTACTCAGTTTTTTCTGTAATTTACTTTTAAATGGACTTAGATTTTCTTGCAATCATAAAATAGTACATGTAACAAGAGGAATATTTTTATTGATTTTTTCCCTCATTGTTGTTGAGTCTGCAATTTACAGCAAAAATAGGCGAGACACTGGGTTCCGCAGAACCCTTACAAATTTTTCTGAAACTCTTACACAATGCTAAGAACAAAAACACAGATATAGTTGGATTTTAGGTAGCAAGTCATTTGCCATTTTAAAGAAATGCCTTCTTTTAAATTGGAAAATTGCAAAGCTTGAATGGGGCATTTGTGTCCTCAGACACTTCTTCTTTTATTTCAATATAATTTTCAATTTAGGATGAAAACGCGGCATATTGCAATCTAGAATAGCTTTCAAGCTTGCTTTCAAATTATCATTGTTTATATGATAACCAATCAATTTTAAAAACTAATCGTCTATTAAGTTGTTAAATAAAATTTTAAAATTGAAATAAACTTGCTATCTTCAGAAAATATCAATTACATTTCTCAATTCTATCACTCAACTGCAAAATAATAGCAATTAGGTTAAATTACAAATTCTAAAACAGAAATTTGGCAAGTTTGATTATGAACATGATGACATGCTCATGTATTTGATGCTGTTCTTTAGTTCCTATTATACCTTTAACTAAGAAAATGCACAAAAATCAACACAGGACTAATGAAACTTTTAAACACAAATTCATAAGAAATTCTTCATCTGAACCATACAAAATTTGTTTGTAGACACTGTGATACTGTACAAACTTGTTGGACACCTTTCTAATTTAAATATTTATATTGTCTAAATATGAATTTAAATATAAATGTGTTATTGAATTTATTAGAACAGGAAAAGGAATAGTAAGTCTGCTGACAGTGAAGTTGTTTGCTGTTGTTTATCATGTGTTTTATGTCTGTAAATTTAATGTTGGCTTTATTTTCAGTTTACTGCATGTTGTTCATTTGTTGTTTATTTATTTAATAGTTTCAACTGAAATCTTGTTTATTATTCTGCAGTGTCTCATACTTTGACTATTTACATGATTTAGTTACTGTGAATTCATTATTTTAAGTGGTATACCATTTTTTGTGGATTTCATTGATACAGGTTAACCTGAAGTTAAAGATATAAACATTTTCGTTAGGCTTTTATGCAGAATTGAGCAAAAAACCACAAAATTGAATATAACCAAAAAAGACAAAGTTTCTTCAATCAACAAAAATTGGTATCCACAAAAATAAATGTTTCTATAGTACCTGAGTGATTTGCTTTAACATTATCTTTTTATACCCCCGCTTTAAAAAAGGGGGGGTATACTGTTTTACCTCTGTCTGTCTGTCAGTCCGTCCGTCCGTCCATCAGTCCGTCCGTCAGTCCGTCCGTCAGTCAGTCAGTCCGTCCCATGAAACTTTCGTCACATTTTTCTCAGGAACTACACATCCACCCTTTCTGTAATTTGGTATCAACATTTATATATGTCAGCCATACCGTGTGATGCGTTTTCAGATTCATCACTTGACAACTTCCTGTTTACCGAACACTTGTCTGATTTTACACATGATAGCCAAGTTGAAAATTTTCGTCACATTTTTCTCAGGAACTACAATACAAGGATTTCTGAAATTTGGTTTCAGGATTTATATAAGTCAGCTATACCGTGTGATGCGTTTTCAGATTCATCACTTGACAACTTCCTGTTTACCGAACACTTGTCTGATTTTACACATGATAGCCAAGTTGAAAATTTTCGTCACATTTTTCTCAGGAACTACAATACAAGGATTTCTGAAATTTGGTTTCAGGATTTATACAAGTCAGCTATACCGTGTGATGCGTTTTCAGATTCATCACTCGACAACTTCCTGTTTACCGAACACTTGTATGATTTTACACATGATAGCCAAGTTGAAAATTTTCGTCACATTTTTCTCAGGAACTACAATACAAGGATTTCTGAAATTTGGTTTCAGGATTTATATAAGTCAGCTATACCGTATGATGCGTTTTCAGATTCATCACTCCACTACTTCCTGTTTACCGAACACTTGTATGATTTTACACATGATAACCAAGTTAAAAATTTTCGTCACATTTTTCTCAGGAACTACAATACAAGGATTTCTGAAATTTGGTTTCAGGATTTATATAAGTCAGCTATACCGTGTGATGCGTTTTCAGATTCATCACTCCACTACTTCCTGTTTACTGAACACTTGTCTGATTTTACACATGATAGCCAAGTTGAAAATTTTTGTCACATTTTTCTCAGGAACTACAATACAAGGATTTCTGAAATTTGGTTTCAGGATTTATATAAGTCAGCTATACCGTGTGATGCGTTTTCAGATTCATCACTCCACTACTTCCTGTTTACCGAACACTTGTATGATTTTACACATGATAACCAAGTTAAAAATTTTCGTCACATTTTTCTCAGGAACTACAATACAAGGATTTCTGAAATTTGGTTTCAGGATTTATATAAGTCAGCTATACCGTGTGATGCGTTTTCAGATTCATTACTTGACAACTTCCTGTTTACCGAACACTTGCATATTTTTACACTATTAATATTATCCACTTGCGGCGGGGGTATCATCAGTGAGCAGTAGCTCGCAGTTTCACTTGTTTTATCATTACATGTATTTCATCATCCTAAAATAATCATCATTGAACAGATAGGGAAGTCATCACTAAAATTGAAAACTACTACATATTTTAATGAAATATATTTTATGTGTGCAACAGGAGAATTTAATACCAGAATATGATCCCAGTCTAGATGTAAAGCTAAGGGGTATATGATTAATAAAACTGAAATTTCTTATTTTTACTCTACAACCTGTTTTGAGAGGATCCTTTCTTCTTTCAACTTAAGTTGGACTGCTTTTCTTTTATTTTGGATCTTTTTGTCTTTAAACTTTGGAAAAGCTTTTTATACTTTTATTATGATTGCATTTTGTAAACACTCCAGTTGAAATCCCTGGTACAGTTGGTGGTAGAATAATTTGAATAGGGTACCAGTAGATTCTAATACTCACTTGCACTCATTTATAAAAAAATTATTACCTGTTTATAAATCTTTTAATCGACAATCCATTTACACATCTTTTCCAATTTGCTAAACAGGAAATCCAAGAATTTTGTATATTTCAACACCATCTAAATAATCTATACTTTTAAAGAATTTTACATTTATCTATGTTTGTACACCACAAGAAAAATATGCCATCATATGTTGCATCAATTGAAAAAATCAGTTGCTTCTTTTAGATATAAATGATGTTTGGGGAATGTTTTTTTTTTACTTTTTAGCTCATCTGACCTAAAAGGTCAAGTGATCTTTTCTCATCACTTGGCTTCCGTCGTCATCCGTCTTCCGGCGTCCGTAAACTTTTACAAAAATCTTCTCCTCTGAAACTACAGGGCCAAATTTAACCAAACTTGGCCACAATCATCATTGGGGTATCTAGTTTAAAAAATGTGTCTATTGCCCCGGCCAACTAATCAAGATGGCTGCCATTGCTAAAAATAGAACATGGGGGTAAAATGTAGATTTTGGCTTATATCTCTGAAACCAAAGCATTTAGAGCAAATATGACAGGGGGTAAAATTGTTAATCAGGTCAAGATATATATGCCTTGAAATTTTTAGATTAATAGGACAACCAGTTGTTGGGTTGCTGCCCCTGAATTGGTAATTTTAAGGAAATTTTGCCGTTATTGGTTATCTTAAATATTATTATTATATAAGAGATAAACTGTAAACAGCAAGAATGTTCAGCAAAGTAAAATCTACAAAATAAACATTACCAAAATTGACAGTTAACCCTGGAAGGAGTTATTTCCCTTTATAGTCCATTTTAACAATTTTTATACGATTTTGTAATCTTTTACAAAAATCTTCTTCTCTGAAACTACTGGACCAAATTTAACCAATCTTAGCCATAATCATCACTAGGGTATCTAGTTTTAAAAATGTGTTCAATGACCCAGCCTATCAACCAAGATGGCCAACATGGCTTAAAATAAAACATAGGGTAAAATGCAGTTTTTAGCTTATTTCTCTGAAAAAAACTAAAGCATTTAGAGCAAATATGGCAGGGGGTTAAATTGTTAATCAGATCAAGATATATCTGCCAACAAATTTTATGACAAATCCAACAACCTGTTGTTGGGTTGCTGCCCCTTAATTGGTAATTTTAAAGAAATTTTGCAGTTTTTGGTTATTATCTTGAATATAATTATAGACAGAGATAAACTGTAAACAGCAATAATGTTCAGCAAAGTAAGATCTACAAATAAGTTAACATGAATAAAATTGTCAGTCGACCCCATAAGGAGTTATTGCCCTTTAAAGTCAATTTTTAATAATTTTTATACAATTTTGTAATCTTTTACAAAAATCTTCTCCTCTGAAACTACTGGACCAATTGAACCAAACTTGCCCACAATCATCATTGGGGTATCTAGTTTAAAAAATGTGTCCTGTGACCTGGCCAACCAAGCAAGATGGCCACCATGGCTTTAAATAGAACATAGAGGTAAAATGTAGATTGTGGCATGTATCTATGAAACCAAAGTATTTCGAGCAAATCTGACAGGGGGTAAAAATGTTCATCAGATTAAGATCTATCTACCCATAAATTTTCAGACAAATTTGACAACGTTTTGTTGGGTTTTTGTCTGTGAATTGGTTATTTTAAGAAAATTTTTGGTTATTATCTTAGATATCATTATAGTATCTGATAACATCTAATATCTAATACCATTAATTATGTTTTAACCTTATTTCACATGATTTACAAAGCATTGGCAAATAAAGGTGAGCGACACAGGCTCTTGAGAGCCTCTTGTTTAAGATACTTACCTTTAATACGTTAATGTATGAGAGTTTAACAAGTCTTGAGGAGGAACTTAAGATTGAAAATTTAAAGATCTTCATTTCTTTAGACTTATTATCATTTGTATTTAGTACTGTTAATGTTGTTTGAGTATTATTTACATTTTCTTACATTTTCTTCAATAGTAGATGTTGTTTTGTATATTTTAAAGTTTCATTTTGGTTTTACAGTTTAATATTGTCAATTTTATTAGGCTTAAATAGTGGGAGTATTTAGTTTTATTAGGTTAACATGGTTAAGAAGTAAGTTCAAGTAACACTTGTGTATAGTTGAATGAAATAGAATAATTTCAAAGTTTTTGGTACATGCTTTTTTCAGTTGGGTTCATTCTAATGACTTTATGATTATGTTAATTTTTATGTGAGCTTTTCTCATCACTTGGCGTCCATCGTCGTCATCGTCAGTTGTCGTCATTTTGTTAACTTTTACAAAAATCTTCTCTGAAACTACTGAGCCAAATTTAATTTAACTTGGCCACAATCATCATTTGGGTATCTAGTTTAAAAAATGTGTCCGGTGACCCAGCCAACCAACCAAGATTGTCGCCATTGCTAAAACCAGAACATAGGGGTAAAATGTAGATTTTGGCTTATAACTCTGAAACCAAAGCATTTAGAGCAAATCTAACATGGGGGTAAAAGTGTTTATCAAGCCATCTATCTGCCATGAAATTCTCAGATGAATCGGACAACCGGTTGTTGGGTTGCTGCCCCTAAATTGGTAATTTTAAGGGAATTTTACTGTTTTGGGTTATTATCTTGAATATTATTATAGATAGAGATAAACTTTTAACAGCAATAATGTACAGCAAAGTAAGATTTACAAATAAGTCAAAATGACTGAAATGGTCAATTGACCCCCTAAGGAGTTATTGTCCTTTATAGTCAATTTTTAACAATTTTTATAAAATTTGTAAATTTTTACTAACATTTTCCACTGAAACTACTGGGCAAAGTTCATTATAGATAGAGATAACTGTAAGCAGCAAGAATGTTCAGTAAAGTAAGACGTACAAACACATCACCATCACCAAAACACAATTTTGTCATGAATCCATCTGCTTCCTTTGTTTAATATTCACATAGACCAAGGTGAGCGACACAGGCTCTTTAGAGCCTCTAGTTGGTTATTATCTTGAATACTATTATAGATAGAGATAATCTGTAGACAGCAATAATGTTCAGCAAAGTAATATCTACAAATAAGTCAACATGACAAAAATGGTCTGTTGACCCCTTAAGGAGTTATTGCCCTTTATAGTCAATTTTTAACAATTTTCATTAATTTGGTAAATTTTTGAAAAATTTTACAAAATATTATCTTTTGTAACTAAAGGGCCAAGTGTATTATAGATAGAGAAAATTGTTAGTAGTAAAGATGTTCAGTAAAGTAAGATCTACAAACACATCACCATCACCAAAACACAATTTTGTCATGAATCCATCCCTGTCCTTTGTTTAATATGCACATAGACCAAGGTGAGGGACACATGCTCTTAAGAGCCTCTAGTTAACATAAGTGGTGTTTTTTCGATCTATAATTAATAATTTTAACTGATTATCATGTTTTATTTGCTAAACTCCATATAATTAAACATGATCTAACAGTTCAGAAATTTTGAAATTCTTTTTCTCTTTGAATTTCAACAACCATAACTTGTTACATGTGTAATGCATATATAATGATTTTTTCTTCTTAAAAGATTACTGAAATTAAATTTATGTTAAAATATAAATTGATTTCAATAAAAACAGATTTAAGTACAAAAATGTACTTCGTTATTTGTATAATAAGCATATTATTCATGTATTTTATTTATGGTAGTTTTTTTGCATGACTTACAGTATTATTAATTTTTAACATGAGACCAGAATGCAATATCTATGTTTCTTCCATTATCTTTACATTTTTGCTAATGATTACAGAATATTACAGAAATTAGCTAAAAATAGACATTGCTAGACTAGCTGTTGAATTCAAAATTGTCTTTTCTGTATAGATTTGCTTAGTTGCAAGATAATATTGAAGTCTAGTATGGTGATTTCTGAAGTATTCAAACATGCAAAATTAAATAATTAAAAAAAAAAATCATCTTATTTTTCAGATCATCTATTGAAAGTGCCATTAACAAAAATTAAAGAATTTCATTCCCACTTAGAGGGACTACATAGGATTCCTCAGCATCAACTCTCTGATCAGGTATGTACACCAAAGTCACTGACAGCAATCATACACACTCGTTACTTTTGTTGCAGCAGCGTCGTCATCCTTAGCAGTGTCAACAATTGTTGGGTTTGTTGCTTAAGTTAGTTAAATTAGAACTACTAGTGATAGATTAATGAAATTTTCTATAAAGTTGCATTACTTTCAGTACTGCTAAATAAGAAGATGTGGTATGAGTGCCAATAAAACATCTCTCCATCAAAGTTACAATTTATTAAAACCTTCACACTCACCTAAGACAGTTGTGTAATATTACAACATTAAAAGACACTCTATGAACTATCAATTCAAATTGCCTAAATCAATCAGAACTTAAAGTGCAAAGTTTTGGTGAAATGTTGTGATTAAATTATCAGAGATTATCAAAGATCTCTAACATTAACAACAGAAATTCTAAAGAAAATAAGGAGTTGTCAATCAAAATTATATTTTTTTTTTAAATTTTCAATGAATTTGATTTAATTTTATGATGAGCAATACAGCTAATTAGGATTAATTGAACTGTTCTGTCATTGTAAACAAATTTTGCCATTATGCAATGACAAATTATTCATAGTCAATAGCAGTAGTTGTATTTTTCTTTCAGCTGACTTTAAGTTATTTTAACAGTAATGTGATAGATGTAAAAGGGTACAGCCATGAAAAAGATCCAACAAGGTAAACATAAAATCAGTTTCTACAATATTTACAAAATATGGTTACTGTGCATCGATGTAGTATCATAAAGTTTTATACTTGTATATGAGTTATATAATTATCTCCCTTTGAAACTTTTTCTGAACTTTTCAATATAATCATGATAATGAGATATATTGATACTTTGAATTTAGAAATGAGGTTTTGAATAATGCAATTAAGGGAGTATCACAATAGTAATAACTAACATTTTAATATCTGCTACATATATCTGTATGCAGCTTTTCCTGAAATTGCAATAATCAATGTTGCATTTTTGTCCGTTCGTTTAAAATTGCAATAATTAATGTTTAGTTTTGTCCTTTCGTTTAAATTTATAATAAAAACTGAACGCAATAATTTTTTGATCTTACAGTTATCATGAAAATGACATCAACAGTATTAGAAATAGTTAAAATGGAAGAAAAATGGAAGAAAACAACATTGTCAGTTGAAAAAGCATAATAATATATATAGGTAAATTAAAAAAAAAAAAAGCACAAGAAGATCTGTGCATCTCATTTACTTGTTAAAACAGAAATGATGAAGAACACCAATAATAGTTTCAGCAATGTTTTGAAATTTTCTGGTATATCTTGAGATTGTGTTCTTATTCTCATTTCTTTTCAGATTTAAAACAGTTCACTGTCATCTGTATCCATACCTTTCTCAGTGTGTAGACATGCCAAGATGGTGACCAGTTATATAGTGTTCACCTATACCTACTGGCTTCAGATATAACTATAGTGCTGTTGCTGAAATGCTGCTGCAAGACTTTATATTTATACTATAGATTCAAGTCTTTTTGTAAATGTATCATGCACAAAGCAGAACAATTTCAACGAGATCAACAAAAGATGAAAACTTTTTGACACATTTGTAAATGATAAATTTTATAATCTGTGATATTGGCATGAAATGATTGTAGTAGATTATATTTTTATAATTTGAATTATTGAAAATTATTGATTTTGTATCTATGTTTCAAAAGTATTTACAAGTATTTTTATCCTTTTGTAATAATTTTTGAAAACACTTCATGTTTTTTAATGGAGGTAATTTGGAAAATCCAAATTAAATAAAACCCAATATTTTTTAGACAACTGTATGCTGAAAAAAGTGTGCAAAAATTAAAGATTAATACGTAATGATAAAAATGATGAAAAAGATATAACAAACAGTATAAATTTTACAGTATACTAATTTGAACAGATTTATTTGCACAAATAACAAAGAGTGGAAGTATGACAGACTTGAATAATGTCTGTTAATACAAATTTTGTGAAGCAAAAATATAGTCAGAATTGGCACACATCCAGCATTTTAAAAGAATTTAAGTAACAAGCTGTTGGTTTGCAGTAGTTGTAGCCTAATACAGATGCTTAGCGCCTCAAAATTACTTTAAATGGGTATTGGATATAATGGATACTTATTTTATTTGATATCGACATTTAAAGCTGCTGCATAATGTTTTGATGAAGTTTGATATAGGAAAAAATGTAAAGTTTAAAAGGAAAATTAAAATTGAAATATAGTAGTTAACATTATTGTTGCAATACATTCCAGTTTGTTGTAAACAATGTTGAAGGTAACATAGTTAGGAAGAAGAAAATATGTCTTCATTTTTGTGCAGATTTTACAGTTGTAAAACTGAGCACTTACTTTATGTTTTGGAAAAAAAATGCTGATCCTGCAAATGAGAAAAAAATAATTTCAGAGTTGATGTTTGGTGCTTAAATGTGAAGTGCAATTGATTGATTAATTGGTTGTGTTCTGATCTCATTTAAATTTTTTAATTTTATGTAAAATTTCATATCACATTCATCAAAATAAAGTTGTGACTAAAGTTTTATAATGAGAAAATACAATATTTTTATTGTGAATTTGTCCTTTATTTTATTTTTCATTATAATTTCCATGACAGTTAACACTTTATTAACTGATTTATGATTTCCTCTACCAGTTGATTATTTTTTTGTAATCAGCACATGGTTTGCTTTATTTCAGTCCTCCATTGTTCAAAATTAAATTTTAAAGTAAAATTTTCTTGCTTTCCCCTGATTTTGCTATTGGAATATCATGATAAAAAGAATGACCTGTCTGAAATAACTCTTTATGCAGATTATTGAAAGCAAGATAAAGTTTATCTAAAAGTCAATCTAGAAACAGATTTTCTACTGAATCAATATATCACTGATCTCATCAGTTTAACTGTTCAGAGTGGAAAAGTACTTTATAGCTATACTGTGTATTTTTCCTTGGTCTTTCAAGCTTTAGTACTTTTCTCGGCCACATCTCACCATAGGGCTGTTGCCTTAGTTGAGATTGTAGCTGAGAATCTCTGTATGGTTTGAAAACCCATCAATAATATATAAGTATCAAACTCATTGCAGTGGTAGAATCTATATTTTAACTTTCACATGAGATTATCGTATATGATGTGATAACATCAGAGAAATAGACCTCACCAACCCAAACAGACAATATGTATTGCCTGACCAAACATAGCCCTTAAACCAACCACCACATGGATATTGAAAGAATGAGGATGTATCACATGTACTTCCGCCAAAGATATCAACCAATGAGGTTATACACATATCCTCAGTGATTGATATAATCTTGCATCCAGTTCATGTTAAGTTATGGGCATAGAAAACTCTATAGTCCATACAGCATATTTGCAGGCCAATCTCAAAATATACCACTAGCAAGGCTTTCCCTTAAGGAATAGTATTCCCAATACTCAAAACAAATTCAACCCAGTCTTAAATGGCTTACTTGTTTACATTATGTTCATGTTTACAAATGTAGTATTTGTTTGATATATTTCTAACAGACTGAACTTATTTTTATTTTTCTTAGAAATTAAGGTTATTGTCTTTTTTTAGTAACTTTTATTGCTATAAACATTTATGTTGATTTTTACTGTATTATAGTGACTAAAATTATATAAGATCATTTAGTAGGTATTATTGTTTTTATCTGTCAATATGTTATATGAAATGCCTGTATTAGATATTATGTACAAAGGGTGGTTATGTTCAAATTATAATTTGTACAGAATGGTTGTACAAGTTGTGTGTGTATTGCAAATTTCTTAACTGAAATGGATAACATAAACACACTCTCTGATTTAAGCGTTCATCAGTGTAATATAAACATGACTTCATTCTACAGTCTTATACAGAACATTTAGGATTTATTAGGACACCAACAGATATTTGGTGGACCTAAAATTTGGAATAAGCAAAACATAACAAATAGAATCTAACACAATCTGTTGTTATCTTTGAATCTGTTGTTATCTTTGAATCTGTTGTTATCTTTGAATCTGTTGTTATCTTTGAATCTGTTGTTATCTTTGTAGCTTTATGCCATATAGGATTACTCTTATATTTAAGTATAGAAAATAATGAGTCAAAAGCAATGCTTGTTTATTATGAAAGATCAACTTGTACTACCTGGGGAAAGAAGTAAAAATACCGACAACTTGTTCAAAAATTCTGTACAAAATTATAGAGGGTTCATAACATATACACAAACAATTGTAGAGTAAAGTATTGAATCAATCATGAATATTTGTCTCATATTTCTGTAGATTTTTATTTTTGTTTATGTTTGTATTTTACATATGTTAAGATAAAGTCTGGTTAAATAATATAGATTCTCCAAGTTATGAAGTTTATGTATCAAGAAATATTTAAACTAGGGGTAGGAAGGCATAATTTGTCAAAGTTTACCGTACATAAGATTGTAATTGGTTATTTAACCATCTTTGCGTACTTCAAAGTTAAATGTCAAGCCACTCATTATATACTTTATAGAGGTGCCTCTATAACTCCAGGTTTTATCATTTCTGAAATAGCTTAAAACAATATTTGGGAGTAGCTTTAAATGTAATCACAGGTTTCAAGTAAAAAAATAAACTCTATAATAAACATGGTAGCCTGTGTTTAAAAATGTCCCCTCCCCCTAAAATAGTGCACAAACATTAAGATGTTGATTTTCGAAGTAGGTAACATAAGAATTTATATTTCAATATAGAGAAAATATAAAATATTTGTTATTATCTTTATCAACTAAATTTAACAATTTTGTGCCAATTCAAATTTTGTTTTATAATAGTCACCATAAAGCTAGCTTATCACACATACTCAGTATTTTTATGTTATTAGACTTACCTGTCTTGCTTATGAACTATTCAGTATTTTAGCAAAATCTTAATGCAGTTTGGAGAACTGTAATTCAATCATTGATGTTGATATTGATTTTAAAATTAGCAATAGAACAGAAAATATACGAAGCTTGGCTGTCAATCAAGATAAAGTATTCCCATTTCAGTTGTTATATGTCTCGTCAAATTCTGTCTCTTTGTTTCTATCTTACACTTTATCCCAATGTCAACCAATATGTTTCAGTATTTTTCATGTAAGAATTGGTACCTAAAAACTATCATCAATAGAGTATACTACACTGAATGCTGAACATGAGACAGCTTTGATTTTGCCATTTTAGAATCTATTCAAATGCATTTTGGGTAATATTTATGAAGGCCTACCCCAAAACCCTGTGATTGGCAAAACAGCATCCCAAACAATTGAAATTTAGCCAATAATGTGATATTATTTTCATTTTGGGGTACACACAATGAAATTACCAAGAATGAGGAAACTCGGCAGAACAAAGGGAGAAATGGGCCCCTTGTTTCTTTCTGTTTTCCATGTAATTGCTAATGAGTTAAGTGGTAAATTACACAAGATTTGTTATAATCTGATTGTTCTTGTGGTTCTGACTGGAACAGGCAAATGCATGCTTGTAGTTTAAATTCACTGAATTATTATTGCATTTATTTTTCTCAGTTTTCAGTCTTCTTTTGGACACACAAATTTTAGATTTATGTATTTTTAAATAGTATGTATAACTACTGTTACAGTGATTTATATTCAGGTAATTTTATAGAGGAACTTCAGTAACTTATTATAAATCAATTTTTTATTTACAGATAAATTTTGTTAGGTACTTGATGAGTAGTTAAAATATAACAAATTACTGATGTTTCACGTTAATTGATTGTCATAAAGATGCCATAAAGGTTGTGCACAAATAGATATTAGATCTGTATATATGTATTTAGTGTTTCAATTCAGTGCCATGAAAAAAGAAATTTTTCAAATAATTGGAAATTTGAATAAATATGATAATGTTTGCAGGACAAATTTTAAAATATATAAACAGTGAAAGTGCTTTTACAAGTTGATTCTAATTATTTGGTTTTCTTCAATGTATCATTTATAGTCTGATAGTAAATATTAGCCTTTTTTAAAAATCATTTTTGGAAATCAGCATGCCTGAAATCAGTAGAAAATATTGTTTCATATTATAGTTTTAAATTAATGGCTTTCTATTTTGAGAAAAAGATCTATAAAAAAGGAAAGAAAATTACTTTCACTTTCAGATTTATATTAAATGGGGGAAAGGAAGCACTTTGATTAATCAAATATGGGTAGTTGCATTTTTTGTATTTTAAGGCCTACAATTGAATTTTTAAAATATTAAATTTATATGCATCATTAGATTTTTATGTAATTGTTAAATAAGAAGTTTTATTGCATAGCAATATAATATTTCCCACAGAACGTAACCAAAAGTTAGCGTGCAATAAATTCTAATATTGCACCAGTGCAATAAATCTTCAAAATTCATGACGTCATCAACGACAAAATCTTAGTTTAAACCAATTTTTACTCTCAAATATTATATTGCTATACAATAAAAGGGTTATTGCATGAATATTTGGGAATATTGTCCCTCGTAGAACATATATTGCACTCGCAAGCTCGTGCAATATAAAATTCTACTCGGGACAATATTCCCCAATATTCATGCAATAACCCTATAGTATACAATTTTTATTTCAATAAAGGGACCAATATATATGACCACAGATATTTTGTAAATGTTTGTATTTTTTGTAAAATTGTTATTTTTATCTGTTGATAAATAGATTCATTATATTTTGCTATTTAGCATCACAATAAAATATTTTATGAACTATTGACTTGTTATACTGTCTACATCATCTGTCTGGATGGTCAGATGGTTTGTCTTAAAAATATTTTGAAGGCATTAATTATTCTTTAACAAGTTACAGGAAATGTTTGGAAAAGTCCTTTCGTTAATATATGAGCCGAGTCAGAGAGAAATTGACCTTATGCAAATAAATATCAAATCATCTGTTAAACTATTTCTGGTTAATAGTAAAAATTATGTCATGCAAAATGCCTATAATTTGCCTTTTTTGAATACATTGAAAATTCTTCTATTTGAACCAGTGCTGCCCCCTTCTTTCCCTTTTGTCAGAAATAAATTGTATCTTTCATCTTACTCATAAAGTGTTATATTTTAATTAATTATAGTCAAAATATTCATAAAACTTGAAATGTATGCATGATAACTGCTTAAAATGGGTCATTTTTAATCCTCAAAATATGCATTTTTGAGGTAAAATCAAAGGGGACCCGTAACCATGGCAACGGGGGCATAATCAAATTTTTTGTCAACATTTTTCTTGTTAGTTTATCGATAGCTACCAACAGACCAATTTTCAAGAAAATCTGAGAGTATGCGTGCCGCAACTTGGTTGGTGGTTACAGAGAATTGCTATTAATATTCTCAATATGTTTGGCAATTTATTGGTGAATTTGTTTTCTGTTTCAGATCTCCACATATCCACTTATCACTCATACGACATTAACAGTGTTTTTGGTGGTTATGACTTTGGAATGGCATGGCAAGTGATTACTGTACAACAAAATTTGACTACAAATACCTGGTCCCACCTTGAAAAATAGTGCAATTTGACGGACATCAATACAAAGCCCTTTATCTATGCATCCCAGTTCTTTGTTAAATGGTGGATAATTGTGTTACTAGTAATTATACAATATCACTGTATATCTATTATATTTCAGGTAAGTCTTTTCACCACCGTACACCGACGAACACCCCTAAAACCAGGTGTGTTCAGTGGTGTTAGGTGGTGAAAAGACCTACCGGTATCAGAGACATATATATACATGTATGACCGTATATGTCTCAGGCCGTATTAGCTATATACAAGGCTACAGTGAAAATCAAGTCAACTTAAATTTCACTCATTATTAAACTAGTCTAGTATGCATAAAACCAAAATATCAGGTCAATTTTTATAATTTAGTTTTCAAAATTATAATTCAAAGTAAACATGTTTTTATTGTGCAAAAAAAGTGATACCTGACGGTTAAAATGCATAATTTTACCATGTATACACAATTGACATGAAACATAATACATGACAAATGTTTTAAACAAGTGAAGTAGATATTAATAACATGTATAATGATGTATACTATAAGTATATAATTGACCAATGTGGACCTTATTTTTGCAATTCCATAGATTGCTTTATATAGTCTACAACACTTAAACAAAATATTTTTATTTGGATCTCGAATAGTTTTAAGTTTAGAGTTTGAGTCAAACTGGTTAAAATTAGGATTATGGGTTTTAATTGCATTTATAAGGGGATTTCTAACATTACTGTTAATTTTGCAATGAAGGAAAAAGTGTTCTTTTTCATCTAAAATTTTACAAACTTTGCACAGTCTGTGTTCTCTTAGAATTTTTTTTATAGCGTCCTATTTCAATTTCCAAATTATGGTCACTTACACTGAAAAAAGAAAAGTGCATTTAATTACATAGACATGGTAATATGAGAGAGGCGCTACCTTTAATGCCAGCTTTATACCAAGACTTTGTCCTGCATATAATTTGTATTCAAAATAAAATAATAAGTTTAGATCAGAGACATATATATATATTCCAAGGTTCCAATGGAATATGTTTAGGGGACGACCATTAAACTTCATTTCTTAGATCATGGTTCATTTATGTGATAGTTGTAGTAAAGCTTTATATTTAGGACTATCATCATAAAATCAATGGAATGTAAAGAAGGCGAGACATTTCAGCTTGTGCACTCTTTTCTTCTTTGCCATTATTACAAAATTAAAAAAAACAACAAAAAAAATCACCAAACTATTGCGGCATATGTTAACATTAACAGTCTCAGATACAAATTTGATGAGGTAAAAAAACTACTCACAGATAATATAGTTGACTTACTGATGATTGCCGAATCAACTTTCAAGACAACCTATTTCAAGTTGAAGGATATAAATTACAAAGGCGTGACAGAAATCAGTATGGCGGTGGCTTACTTACCCAGATAAAGTTGAAAACAATGTTTCGAATCTGATATACTTGAAAATATTTGCTATGAAATTTATATAAATTATGCCAAATGGCTTGTTATGGGAGCATACAAGCCTCGAGCATACAAGCCTCCATCCATGAAAAATTATGACTTTATTGAAAATTTTACAAAATCACTAGATAAATGTTTTGTGTCATATGCCAATATTATTATTTTTGGTGACCTAAATTTTGATATGTTGTCTGCTGAAAAATCTCAGACTCTACATGATATATTTGATATTTTCAACTTGTCCCAACTGGTTAAAGGCCCAACATGTTTTAAAAAGGGTTGTAACCCATCCCTTGTAGATGTTATTATTACAAATAAAAAGAATTTGTGTTTTAAAACAATAAAAAGTCCAAATGGTGTTAGTGACTGTCACAATATTATTTCAACAGTTGTGAAAGGGAATTTACCTGCACAAAAATGCAGGGATGTAACATATAGAAGTTACAAAACTTTTGATATTGATGAATTTACAAATGATTTACAGAAAATAAAGATTTCAGAAAAATGTACTGAGAAAGATTTAAAAAGTATATATGATGATTATGAAGAAGATTTTAAAAACATATTAAATAAACATGCACCTGTAAAATCTAGGGGTCAAAGAAATAAACCACTTCCATGTATGAATAAAGAACTGAGAGGGGCCATATATAGAAAACAAATGCTTTATTCACAATAAACTAAAAATCGGAGTGACAAAAAATGGGAGAAATTTAGAAAACAAAGAAATTTGGTAACAAAGGTAAAGAGAAAATAAATAAAAGTATACTTTTTAGAACGTTGCTCTGGTGGGTCAAAATCTTGCGATTTTTGGAAAACAGTCAAACCATTTTTGGAAAAAGAGGGGAACTTTGGAGAGCAAAAAATTTTATTATGTGAAATTGACAAAATTGTAAATTGTTCAAATGAATGTTTAAATGTTTTTAATAATTTTTTCTCCACAGTAGCAGACAAAATTTGAGCAGATGTGGTATATGACCCCTCAAATCACCCAAGTATTATAAAAGAAATTTTAAGTAACAGAAAACATAATTCTGTTTTTGAGTTTAAAAAAGTATCTAAAGATAATGTTGAAATTTTTTTAAAATAAAATAAACATAAAGAAGGCTACAGGAGCTGATGGTATTCCAGCAAAAATAGTAAAAAAATGTAAATCTTATATTGCACCACAGCTGGCAACTCTTGTAAATTTGCCAATTGATAATAACTGTTTCCCCGATAAGTATAAAGAAGCCCAAGTGACCCCCCTTCATAAAAAGAGTGACCCATTATTAAAAATAAATTATAGACCAGTTAGCGTCTTATCCATATTTTCCAAAATCTTTGAAGAACTATATGAAACTGATTATTTTGATAAAATATTAAATCCATTTTTTTGTGCATTTAGATGTGGACATGGATGTCAGACCACACATCTCAGAGTGTTAGAAGACTGGCGTGAAGCTCTTGATAAAAACCAGTACATTGCAGCGGTAATAATGGATCTTTCTAAGGCTTTTGACTGCCTGTCGCACAATATTATGCTAGATAAATTATCAGCATATGGTTTAACCCCCAATGCAGTTGCTCTTATTTATCTAATCGAAAACATGAAATTAAAGTCAACAATGTTCTGAGTGGTTGGGCTGACATCCATAAAGGCGTACCACAGGGTTCGATACTAGGGCCTTATTGTTTAACATATTTATAAATGATATTTATCTATGTTAAAAATGGTAGTTTATATAACTATGCAGATGACAATACTTTCTTTCTGTACTCCAGATTTCGATTTATTAATATCAACTTTGGAATCTGATTCATAAATACTTATTGAGTGGTTCAGGGTGAATAATATGCAAGCAAATCCTGACAAATTTCAAGTTTTGGCTGTTGGCAAAAAGACCTTTGAAAAGAACCCATCTATACATATTTAAAATTCGAACCTTACATGTAAAAAAACAGTAAAATTATTAGGCATAGAAATATACTACCAGCTAAACTTTGATGTTCATATCAGCTCAATCTGTAGGAAGGCATCACAGCAATTAAATGTTTTAAAACGTTTAGGCTCAGATTTGGATAGACTTCGTAAACTTTCTATATTTCATACTTTTATTCTTAGAAATTTAATTTTTGCCCTTTGGCATGGCATTTTTGCACTGAGAAAAATTCCAAAAAACAATAAAAGGTGCAGGAAAGAGCACTCCGTTTTGTATATGAGGGTTTTACCAGCTCTTACGAGGACCTCTTACTTAAACCTAAGGTGCCCTCCTTGCAGATCAGACGGATAAGAACAATGGCTCTAGAAACTTTTAAAATAATTAACAACATAGCTCCTGTGTGCTTACAAAATTTGGTGAATGTCAAAAAATCTAAATATTCTTTCAGGTATGTAAATATTCTTGAAATTCCACAGGTCAAGTCAGCCCGTTACGGTAAAAAAAAATCGTTCAAATTTGCTGCTGCTACATTATGGAACAGCCTTCCAACCCATTTCAGGACTGAAAACAGTTTTTCACATTTTAAAAGTCTTGTTCAGTCCTGGAACGGTTTGGAATGTCGCTGTTCTGCTTGCAGATAATTCTTGAGCTGTTTATTATTTATGCTGCTTTTGGTTGATCTGGTCTAGCATGTTTTTACTTCATTCGATAATTTGTTGCTTATTTTAATTTCATGCTATGTATGTGAGATTTCAACTTTGTATTACAGGTTGTTTTATATGTCTCAATTAATGCACTGTTTTTATATGTTATTTATATGTTTTTATATTCGGTCAAAAGCTCCTTAGAGCTTGTGTTGCTTATTTGTACTTATGCCGAATCAAAATAAAGTTTTCTTATCTTATCTTATCTTATAATCCATAACTTTATCAAATTGTAGATTTTCATGAAGATCGAGGTGGAGAATTTGTAAGGAATAGTTGATTTCTATCTGTCAAAGTTATCGCAAAAAATGCAAAACATGGGTAAAATCACCAATAAAAGGCAAAAGTATTGTAAAACTATAAGTATGGTAGCCTTATATACTGACGATTCCGACCATGCACATCAAGTTATTTGTAGGTCCTATCTAGCGAATGGTTTTAAGGGGTTTGGGACTTGCAAAATTTTAACAAACACCGCAAAAAGAGAAAATATCTGTATTCAAGATTTTTCACAATGGTCAATAACATCTTTAAAGGGTATATTTACCATTTCTATAAATTTGATATATGAGTAAGGTTGTCTTAATGATAATCAAATTGTTTTTCTCAATAATAATTTTGAAGAAAACACCCAAAACATTGCGCACTTCGCTAAATATTGACATTAAAAGAAAGATAACTCAAAAATGATCGTCCGATTTTTCAGAAAATGAATCGTAAGATCATGTATAAATTGTTTTTACTGCTTTAATAATTTATATTTTTTCCGCTTTCCTCGCTTACAATTTTCAAAACTGCATTTAAATCTATAGAAAACATCACCGTGTATTTCTTATTCCATATATTCAAAGCGCTCTTTCCGTCGCGAAGTAAGGAGAAACTTAGTGACGACTTCGATTGACGTCGGACGTCATAATATCTTCAGTAGCAACGTTGTTGTCGAGCGAATCAGTTTATATTTATTTTATGCACAGAGAACGAAGATAAAAGAAAGAACAGCGTATAACCTAGAAGATGAATCAGGAAATGAAAGAGTTGAGTAAGTATAAATTATTCTTATTTTAGAAATTGTATTCTTGCATTTGGGATATATCTTGATATTAAATAATTCTTATTTTGGAAATTGCACTATTGCATGTCATCTGCATCTTTCTGAATATATCTTTTTCGACATATGCAATGGAAACTTGTAATGGTTGCGAATGTCACAAGATGCAGTCAACATCTTCCGGTTGTTCGTGCTTCAAAATAACTACTTGTATATATAAAGATTGGTTTCAAATGCTTTGTTAGTGTGCTCTTCAGCTTTGCGCATACTGTAGGAAAATATCAGGGTTAAACTATATTTTTATTCATATAGTTGAACACCCTTTCCTCGTTTTCACCTTGGCTGTCTACGCTACTTTTAACTTTTAGTAATACGATACTATATATTACGATTTAGTTTTGCATTTAATGCTTTATGAAGATATGAAAAACCTTAACAATTACTAGTATAATGTGGATAACGAATAATTAGAGTAAAATCATATATATCCCATATTTTTATATAAGAAGAGAGAAGAGTTAACTTGTAAAACAAACTTGGGTACGTAGTGTATGACTCGTGCATTTTAAGTTAACGGAAAGGCTAGATTTTGTCTAGCTGAAAAAGGTACAAAATTATTATGTCTGTAGCTGTCACAGAGAATTATAGACCCCTTGACATAAAGTCATCCATATTTTGAGTGAAAGGTGAGAGATTTTTATATAATGCCCCCCACCCCCCTCCCCCCCCCAAAAAAGAGTAAAAAACACTGTTTTTTTTATTTTATTTACGTGAGGGTGTCGGGTGTCACAGTGTGCTCCTTTTCCTAAAGTTCTCTTTTCTTTTCTTGTCTTCCAAGACTAATTTTTGGATTATAACTAAGCTAAATTTCATTCATTTAGACCTGCAATTGTAAAGGCCTTTTTTTAACTACACTTGCTTTGAACATCTTTTCCACCTGAACACAGCTGTAGCGAATCGAATAATTTTGTAAAACTAATTCTCCGATTAAATATATATAATTATCTTTTATTTCCCATTTTCCTTGTGATTTCAATTTTTTAGAGTCCCTTTCATAAGATTATATCATTCTTGGAAGTTCATAATATCATGTTCCATTGTCAATTCCGAAAACTGCAAAATTTATCACAAATATTTCAGCCATGATCTAAAAATTGAAAATCAGTGATCAGATTACACGCCTCCCCTGTGTGCTACTGAAGATAATGTTACACGCACTTCCGAACGCACTTTATATGACATGCGCATTACAATGGCCGGACAAATATCCCTGGCACTATTCGTCCGGCTAGCCGGACAAATAGCCACTCCGTATAGATAAGTGGCATTAAAAAGAATATATTTTTTTGTTGGTATTTCAGGAAAGTTTGAACGCCTAACATAATGAAGGCATTACACAATTACTCTCGATTTTAGGGCAATACAAGTTGTTAGACTTAACTTATATCCATTTTTGACGTTATCAAAGAAAAAATATAAATCTTAAAAAAAAATGGAACGTAGCGTGATTCAAAGTTCGGCGGTCAAAGAATTAAAATTTTTGAGGGCCTCAATGAAAATTAGACTAGTTATAATCGAGTTACCCTCCTTAAATAAAGAATTTGTTATTATATATTCGGCACCATGGAGCAAGCACGCTTTAGATTTATACTTCTGTATATAAGGAAAATTTTCGAATATACTATTTAGGAAATGCTGGAAATATGAAATATAAAATTAAACTGATTTTTTTGTTATTAATCCGACTTGGATAATCGAATCTTTGTCAAATTAACATGGGACAATCACACCATTACGTAAAGTTGTGTTATAATATGGCGGTTTTTTTTGGCCGTCAGCCTGGCCTTTTATAAATTAATATATCGTTGTGCCATTTGCAGGTATGGATGAAGATAGCGCGATCTTTGAACGCAACTTCAGCGGGTTTATCCTATCTGTATTGCATTCTGCTTGCAGCGAAATGGAATCAGATGCAATGTCCGTTCAACAAACAATAGACACAGACACAGCGAGTGAAGAGGAAAGAGTTGCTTTCTTTCGAGATTTCAGAACCAAAGAGTTTGAGAGACTTAATGCAACCACGACAGAACAAAACGCTGAAGCAGAAAACACAGAAACAGCGAGTGAAGACGAAAGAGTTGCTTTCTTTCGAGATTTCAGAACCAAAGAGTTTGAGAGACTTACTGCAACAATGAAAGAATAAGTGGAAAAAGCAGAAATTCAGGACGTCCAAGCCAAACCAATAATTCGAATAGAGGAGATTATACAAAATCAGGCACTAGATACAAAAGAAACAGCTATTGAGGAGGACCGTGTAGCCTTTTTCCAATCGGTTAGGGATGCAGAGCGAAAAAAACTTGTTGAAGCATTTGAGAGAGAAACAATATGGAAAGAAGAAAGAGAGGGGAGACGAGAGAAAAAAAGACAGGAACAGATCAGGAAAATGTTTCAGGAGTTTCATACACCAGCAGTTAGTCCATTATCGGCCTCATACGAACCAGGTTCATCAAAAGAGCAGTACCATCTGGTATTTAAAAATATACTATAATTTTGCATCCTTTTTAAAAAACATAAATAAATGACGAAAACAATAAATCAATATATATTGGTACGAAGTTTGAACCATTATATAATTGTTCCATACGATCGCATTCAGACGATTCGTTGTTGGTCACAGGTGTTGGTAATGGTATTTTTTTGGATTTTATAATACATACAAAATGTATGTAAATTGTTAAAAAGTTCATTCATGACTAGGTGTATTCACTTGATTTCTAGAATGTTTGTTTCGATTTTGTAGAAAAGAAAGTGTCTAGTGAATTACACAATGTAAATGCTAATTAAATATTTTTATTTTTTATTTTCAAGTATCCAAGCAGCAGTAATACTGAGTACAATATAATGCTTAAATCTTCAGTCTCAAAACTCCACGAGAGAGTGAAAGCTTTCACCGAAGAACAAAAAGATCTCCAGCGAAAACTTGAACTATCACATGCTACAAACCCCAGAGCGGATACAGATGAAAATAGAGAAAATAGTGAGTTTTATAACAAGTTATTTGTGAAATAGTAATATTGAAAGTAACGACGTGTACTAGGAAACAAAAAACAATAACAGACGCTATATATTTTTTATTATTTTTTTTGGCGAAAAAATAAGTCAAGCTGAAATTTTTTATAATCTGGTCATGGGCTTTGCTCATTGTTGAAGGCCGTACGGTGACCTATAGTTGTTAATTTCTGTGTCATTTTGGTCTCGTATGGACAGTTGTCTCATTGGCAATCATACCACATCTTTTTTTATATACGCTAAATATATCAGTAAGTTTGAAGAACATTTTTTTAGAAGAAATGAAATTCTAATTTATGTTCTCAATATTACTGTTATGATATGAAAGCCGGCATTAGTAACTATAAATGTCTAAGTTAGCAAGCAATAGCTAATTTGGAAGCTCAGCTGAATATCAACAGATGAAAAAGGTTCACGGCGAAACTAAATATAAATTTTACTTTTTTATTTTTATACAATAGAGTATTTTATACACATGACGAACAAACAAAGGTAGTAACTATACTACCATTATATTTTCATGCCTTAAGATTAATTTAAACTGTAAGGTAACGTATAGAACTTTTTTTATGTGGTTGGTCTTTGTTGCTGTTTTAAGGTGGTATTGTTCTTTGTATTTCCATACACTGTTTATAGATTGATTTTTTTCATTTTCGCTATTTTATGTCGTCATGCATGTTGCATGTTCCTTTCCTTATTTTACTCCTATATGAGGATTGTTCCAAATTGTATAGTTGTCTCTATATTATTATATATTAAACCTGCATCTTTCTTATTTCATTAATCTAAAGCATTAAATCTTAATTCTTAATGCAACTGATATCGTATATATGAGTTATTTTGAAAGAAAGAAACATGTTAAAAAATTAGGAGAAATATAGGAAAGCAAACTCTAAAAACCGCGCTTATTATATTGGTTTGAAATCTACCGTCATCTATCATTGTTATTTATTACATTGTTTATTTTTTATCCATAACTGGGAAAGAAAAGTCCTTCATGCGATAAATTAGCTTATGCCCCACCCCCTTTTTACGTATCCTTAGAGAGTTAGTAAAATCAGTATATAGATGATATGGACGAAAATAAGGTATTTAGGCGACCGAAACCCCATAGGTTTTACTTACTCAATTTTGATCTACAAAGGGTCAGCAGAAAATCTTTTTAAAAACTGTTAATTATGTTTTAAACACGTGACTCAAATACAAAGGTTGAAATACTTAAACTACTACATTTAATTCAATAGGTCATATCAGCATAAGAACATGTAGTGATGCAGCAATACTTAAGACCGACAGAATCAATGACGTAAAGAGAACAGGCTCCGCTAGGAGTTTTGTGAACAGGATTTTCAAGGTAAATATATGATATGAGAGAACTTGTTTGATGAAATATACTCATTTTAATGTTCTCTTTTAAGAAGCTTAAAACACAAATTTGACTGCAAAAAAAAAATACTTTTCCATGTTAAGAAAAACAGCACCACAAAATGGAAACTTGTTGGTGAAAATAAGACGGAGAGAGCTTTTGAAGTGAAAACTATGTATTTGCGGAGGGATACTTTAAAAATATTTCTTATAAAGAAAAGAATGGAGAGTACTGATTCAAATATATATATAGAGACTCTGACATGTTAATTTCTGGCACTAAATTATATGTCTCGGCATACCAAAATCCGATACTGGTTCTACCACATACTAGTTCACAAGATACACAGAAGAACAAACGTTTAGTGGAAGCTAACATTCTAGATCTATTGACTTATGGAACTTATAGTTCTGATTAAATAATATTGCTTGATAACATTTTTATTGTATTGCTTGATAGCATTTTATATTGTATTGGTTGATAGCATTTTTATTGTCATATATCGGTATCTCATTTGATTGCCGTATATATCCCGTAATTCAATTTTACTGCTTTATATATCCCGTGTCTCAGATCAATACAGGTATAACTGTATATACTCCTATCCCATTTCTTTCATGTTACCTTAATAGCATTGACAATGTAAAATTTTCTAAAATTAAAATACAATTGATAATTTGTTTTGATGAAGAAATAGTATTCAAATTGATATTTTTTCTTTCAGAGAAGCAAATCGACGACAGCTGATATAAGCACTAAGCCTGTAGACCCAGAAGAACTAAAGCTAGATTTGTCCCTGTTGAACGATAACAAAGAGAAAGATGAAGGTAACAACTTAAATAATACTACAAACATTTTACTTACGTAACAACTCTTCAACAATATTTATCTTCTCGTGTGTTGTTGTCGAACAATACCATGATATATGGGCACTTGAAAAATTTGAACAAGTCACCTTTTGCACAGATATAAATACTGACAAATAATATTTTATTTTTTTATTTTTAAACATATTCTAAATAACACACTGCTTTTTGTGTTTTATTTTTGTTATTTGAAAAGCGTATCTGGTGAAGTCTATTCTTCAAAAGTATTGTGCATGCACAGCTAACGGAATGGTACTCTCAATCCAATTGAAGCTTTTACGTTTAAAGCATGATTTAAGCTTATAAATTATGCGTTGTAATAAAATCATGGTTGCAACCTCCTTCATTAAAAAAATGATGATGTCCGTTTTTGGGGATTTGATAATTTGAAAATTTTCATTTCGACTGTCCGACAAACTTTTGGTCTAAAGCGTATCAAGATTGGTTATTCTAGAACCATTTGTCATGTGGTCTAGGGTTGACCAATAACTTTGTATTGATTCAAATACAACACAACTTAATGTTAAAACTTATTCTTATCCTTTTTTTTTTATTTAGACCAACCAGATACAGCAAGAACATCAAACAGTGAATGGTACACACTCAGTGATTTTGAAGAAACACCCAGACCAAGACTAAAGCCATTTTTTACTCCACCAAAAGAAACACATGAGACAACAATATCAAAGTCCACAAGTCATAAAGTCGCTGAATCAATGAACCAATTTGTACTCCATGAACTAACCAAATCAGATCCGACTGAAATACCAGTTCACACGGGTTTTACTGGTAGATTTCAGCGTTTTAGGAAATGGTTCAAACGACTTTGCTGCTGTTGCTGTAGGCAGAATACCGAAGACCGGGATACAGTTTGCCATTGATTTTTTTGTTTACTTATTTATTTGTTTATTATTCTTTTATTCACTTATAGTTAATTGGTTATTATTTTTATTATTAAAATTTTGTTTTGTTTTCACCTGTTGTTGTTTTATAGTGTTTATGCATACATATAGAAAATAGCTTCTGTTCTTTTAAAAAACAAAATACTCAACTTGAAACAAAAATACAATTAAGGACATATATTAACTGAGAATTGGAAAAATGGCCACACCATGCAGAAAAAAAAGTATTTAGGAATATGCAAAACGTTCCAATTGTCTTAATTGTTTGAGTGTGTTTGAATTTCGTGCTACACTTAGCCACGTACACTTGTAATTTAAAATATCGGATAAAAGAAAGCCAGAAGGAAGAAGGAAACAGATAAAAAAATGTCCTCATTTAACAATTAATCTGATGAATAGAAAAAAAATATTTATTTATTCATTTGAAGTACATGCACCTAAAAATATGATACATTTTACATATATATTTGCGTTGTTTTGGTCAAATTTACACATTAACATTCGTGAAATGTTTCGCCTACCAGTAACGGATCCAGCCATGATCCAGTGATTCCTTCAATAAGCAAACAAAGTTTTCATGGAAAAGAGGGAAACCAGGCTTTTTTTTGAAAAGTTAAAAGGGCCAATTAAAGTAAAAAGTTGAAGAGCATTGAGGACCAAACATTCCTGAAAGTCTTGCCAAATAGATCAAAGGTGATCTATTCATGAGGTACTGAAAAGCCTTAGTATTTCAAAACTTCAAAGTTTTGTAAACAGATAATTTATAATTGTGACCGTATAAAAGATAATTCATGTCAACTCTGACTACTAGGCTGGTGATACCATTGGGGAAGAAAATATCGCACAGCAGTGGCATCGACCCAGTGCCTGGTTGTTAATAAAGTCGTCCGATAGTTATCAAGATTGACATTTTGTATTTGCGCCAGACGCGCTTTCGTCTGCAAAAACACATCAGTGACTCTCAAATGAAAAATGTAAACATGCCAAATGAAGTACGAAGTTGAAGAGCATTGATAATAAAAAATTCTGAAAAGTTTTGTCAAATGCAGCATAATAAACTCATCAAAGATCCCATGCAGAATCATGACATTTTAAATTTGCACCATAAGGTGATCTTTTCCTGAGGCAGAAAAGCCTAGGAATTTCCAAAATTAATTTATAATTATGGCCATATCAGTGACAACTCAAAGTCAGGTGAATCCTATCTGACGGAATAATTCACCAAGTACAATTATTCTATACAAAACTGTTTCACTTATTACTGATAGCATCTGAGAAACAGACTTGAACACACAAAAAAAAGCTACAAAAAATACCAATAACCGTGAATATTATGTCCAAATCAAATGATATCAGCCAAACGTAAACTTGATAATTTTTTTTTACCGTAATATAATAACATGAGTGGTATCAATTTTTCTGTATGAAAAGCGCTTTTCGACAATAAATTGGTTTTTGCACGATCTTTTAATGCACCCGTAAACAAACATTTAACAAACCGGATATCCCATCTAAAGGAGTAGGTCCAGTAAGACCCCTTTTTGGCCCCAAAATATAGCAGTTTTACACAATTGTTAAACGTAAGCTTTCAGTAATTTATTGGAAAGTAGAATTCTTCTGCTACATAAATATGGGCTGTTTTTATCAATACAATGTACATATATCGGGAACTAGCATCATTAAGTCATTATGAAAAATTATAAATTATTGAAATCGTCACAATTTTAGCATTTTAGTTAAATTTCAGACGGTTTCATTCTTAATATTAAAATGCAAGTTGTATGTGATGATAGTACATAACATATATAAGGGCTGAGGATGAACACAGATGCATCCCCCTTCATTTTTGACATAAAACTATCTGAAAAGTGAAATTTTTGGCATATTTGATAGATTTTTCACATTTAGGCTTAAATCGGAGCGTTTTAATAACTAAATCAGTGAAAATATTTCACATGAACTTATTGAATCAACCGACATAGACACTTAAGTGAAAGTGTCCGAAATCTTTCGTCAGATGAACCTGAAATTTGAGGCCAAAATCGGCCCTTACCGGACCTACTCCAAATTTAACACTGATGTTGTTTACAGAAATCATATTTTAAATACGACCAATGTGAACTCATAGATCCTTTACATGAACGCATTCTAAAATGGCATCGATTCAACAGTGTATTTTGTTTTAATCGGTACAAATACTGATTGTGTTATCAATCAAACCAAACATAACTAAATAGCAAAGCTACAAACATTAATTATCATACACATTCTTTCGATACTAATATGGTGGCATTGCAAAAGATCATGCATGTTGTTGATTTTTTTCAGACTATCTATGACGAATTTACATTAAATGTTATCAAAAAGTAATATATTCAGATCTAATCATCTTACCACACTCCCAGTAAGTATACTTCGGCATATTTACCTTTTTTATTTGCAGAAGTAATGATCTTTTGGAGGTCGTACGGTGTCCTATAGTTGCATACTTCTGTATCATTTGGTCTCTGGTGGAGAGTTCTATCATTGGCATTATACCACATTTTCTTATTTTTTGTAAATATATGAGTAGCAGCAAATAAATATGTACATCAGATTTCTTTAACGACCATTTGTCAATGATTTAATAGGAAACTTTTGTCCATCATGGGGGTCTGCGGAGTTTAAAAAGTGGAGTTTTATAGACTCTCCCTTTCTGTTTTCTGTAGATATTTGAACTCTTAATCTTCTGATTTGTTGAACTAAAACTTGAATATTATATTTAAGTCTCAGTTTTAACAATAAAAGACAAATAATAAACTTTTGGTGTGTTCTGTGGTGTTCGGTGGTGAAAAGAACTACCGTTATATTTCATTCTTAACTGTTGGTATCGTGCAATTTGTGACCTCTTGTACACTGTTGTGTCTGAGGATAATAAAACTTTGAATCTTGAATCTTGTTTACAGATTTTTAATTAAAATCTGTATGCAACTTTCATTTTGCTTTCAATGTAAGTTTTCAAATGCTTGTTGAAATACACTAAACAACCTAGCGACAGGGAATTATATATAATTTACAGTTCTGTAAATACTAAACTAACATATTGTTTTCAATTAAACTTTAAAATTGTAACTAAAACAATACTGCTTTGCAGTAGCTACTGTACTGAGAACACCACATATAGTGGCAATATAGTATAAGTATAATATAAATAACACATTTGCTGATTTTTATTTTGTAAATTTTTATTTGGTTAAAAATTATTACAACATTTAAAAGCCATATATTAAGATCTTATCATGAAAATACGTGTCAATAATCATCTGGTGTTTTATAGTTTTACATTGTAAATACAACCATAACACCAGACATTAATAGACTCTATAACTAACACATTAAAACAAAGACAAACACACTATTCAAAATATTGCCTTGAAATACTGCATTTGTTCAAATCTGTATATGAGCACAATTATAAATATAGTTACCATCAATGGCAAATCATTAACTCAATCAGATCCAAATTTAAACTATGAGTACACACGTCGCTGAGGAGATATTAGTAAAACAAGATTCTATAAAAAAAAAAGGTTTCAAATCTTGGTAAACGAAACGTGGACAAAGGAAGTGTTTCAACCAGACTGGCATTGATGGAACAAATGTCCAAATCACATCGGATCTGACAAAAGGTAAACGAAAATAAACTTCATCGTCAAAAAAGTCAAAGGTACAAAATAAAAGTCAGAGGACAGAACGTACAGACCAAAATGTTACTAGTTCAATATGAAGTCCCCAAATTTATAGCACAAACAGTTACATAACAAACAGTCACAATCAATAAGTTTACAATTGTTAAATACGACAACGTTTGCTTTTTGTTTAGTTTAATAAAAGAGGGACGAAAGATACCAAAGGGACAGTCAAACTTATAAATCTAAAACAAACTGACAACGCCATGCTAAAAATGAAAAAGACATCATAAAAATGAATAAATGTGCATCAGCATTGTGTTAACAAAGATGTTTAATAAATTAGTCAAAATAAATCCTAATTGTTTTTTTAAACTATGGTGTTTTATTCCTATAAGTGTTTTCCAGAAACATCTATTCTCAAATCGGAATTGCGACTCCCTGTTTGTACTGTTTTATCTGATTTCTTTTGTCCCGTACATTTCTGTGATGCATTCGACATATCAGCGAATCTCAATTTCGTCTGTCATCGTTCAGAAAGTAGCATAAGCATGCAATGGATTTGTACTGTACATGACGTACATGTAGTACGGCGGCTTTGTGAAAAATTGTGCACCTCCTGCTACAAATTTTTCAAATGCCTCCCTATCTGAATTAAAAGAGTAATAATTGAGGAAGTCCTATGCCAAATTTCATGCTTGTAGCAGGAAGTGCACAATTCGTCTGAAATATGCTTGTAGCCGCCGGACTAATGTACTATGAAACTCAATTTATCAAAAAAATTCAAGTTTTTACAACCTTTTTAATTATCAAGTGAAAAGCAATTACAATACAATATATTTTATAAATAGTCTTTTTTACAAACAGGGAAATCGGTGAACAAGTGACTGAAGTATTTCATGACTAGAACAAAATAACTAGCCTATCAACGCTGTGATTCGAATCCCGCACCTGGAAGGAGCGTTCGAATCTAATCTTAATTAACTGGGATGGCCAGTTTTTCTGTCAAAGGTGGTGCTCTCCATTTAATTGCAAGCTTTCGAATTCCAATACCAATAAAAGAAACTGACTTCCACGGCAATAGAAAATGGCGTTGTACACCAGCAATCAATTACTAAAATCTTCATAACGTTCAGATTGAATAACTACACCGTTAGCAATGGATAATTCAACGACGCAACATTATATTAAAGAATAAACAATATCACAGAATTCTTTAAGATTTTACAGCTAGGAAGTAGCAAGTCATGTACACATTTTAAGTACACAACGTTTAGTCTTTAAAAAAACATACAACACTTATTCATCACTGATAATTGAAACATATATAAATGAGTTAAGCAAATGTACCACTATTAAGCTCTGGATGACAATTTCAAAATTCAAAAAATATATACAATTAAAAGATTGCCTGGTAAATGGTCAGAAGTTATGTAAATGAAAAATATACGCTAGTACCTTGTAAAATATCAAATTAAATCACAATAAGTATACCCAAATAAAAAGCACACTCGTTTCTTTTGTAGGTAAGGCACACTGTGACTTTTGAGCTTTGTCACAACTTTAAGGTTCAAGAAATGTTGGGAGACTTGAAAGTGGGGATTCGCCTAAATATAAATTATATTAAAAGAACAACGACGCAAAATACATAAAGGTGACCAGAATTATGGAAGTAAATACGTGTTATATTTCATTTGGGCGAGTAGTTTTGACTTTATAAATATATTTTATCATTTCTATTAGACCATGTTGACGATATATCTGTATAATTACCCCATGATCCACTATTATGTTCAGTCTTATCACTTAGACTGTAGGCTAAAAAACATCACTTATGTGACGTATTAAGATAATCATTAAAGGTACTGTTATACTATAATGCAGACACATTTACAAGTCTTCTTATTAGACTTCCGAGTTTCTTCTGAAATCTCAAATTTAGCCTGAAAAAGAATAAACTAAATTAGACAATGTTGCAAAGGGAAAAACATTTCAATAGTTCAAAGAAACAACATATACTATAGTACTTAAAGTATTCGGTAGTGATTATGATACTGAAGGTTCTGGGGCGGGGATAGTTTTATATCCCAAATTAATAATTGACTGAGTGTTGTTCGGTTAACGCCAAGTTATAAATATGCCATACAAATTCAGCTCGAAAACAAACTATGATATACTTTGTTGAACAAAGATTTGTAAAGTTTCGCAAATGGAAAGTGTGTGCCGATATCTTATATTATAACATGTGTCTTTATTGACATGATGTATAAGGAATTGCAACGCGTTAAATCACAATTGAAATAGATTATACCATTGGTAAAAGATCAGTAATTGGTTTATTGTATATCATTCGTTAACTATTTCCACTTTCAGATTCTTGAGTTACTATTGTCTAAATATATTTACACGTGTTCTATTCATATGATGATATAGCAGTTTTTTTTAACTGAGACTTAATTGTAGAAAACTGTTGTCTTTAACTAAGACCTGTTTGAATTGACGTATAAATCATCAAATAAAGCTATCACTTTTCAATGTAAAACTTACCGCCTGGCTTGACAAAATATCAGCTCTAGATTCCAGATCCTTTAATTTACCCTCCCTCTCTATTACATTTATCACCTGATTTTGTACATATTCTAACATCGGTTTATTACAACCTGCCTCTCTATCGTCTACCGGACTGGAATTAGTTGGGTTTTCCTACCAATATTAATGATTAAGCAATATGAATGGCCGGCAAAAGATTGACAAGTCAGTATCAGCCTGAGAATATCACCAGATATCTCAAACCATGGAATTTTCCACATAACTGAAAGATGTATCAAATTGACATACATAGAACAGGGTCAACTTATCTTAATAATAATCATTTTGTTTATACATATCACCAACAATCCATAATTGTGCTGTTGCTAACTGACAGATTGGTTTATAAATGGTCATTTATTATCTAGGTCAGTTGGTCCCTCTTGGTCATACATCTGCTAACGTTTCATCATGTTATATATTTCTGACTTCAACATTTAGGTTTGAGCATCCCTCATAAATCGTTTTCGAGAAATGCAATTCAGACTCATGAAATTTATATGTTGTGTCTTGTGTACTATTATTTGTCTGTTTGTCTTTTTCTTTTTTAGCCATGGCATTTTCAGTTTATTTTCGATCTTTCACCACTCTTTTATAAGCGTTATTTTGGTTTATTAGTACTTGTTTTGATACCAATGGTGCGTGAATTTTAGTCACAAATGGTATCATCAGATCAGTCGTCATTTCGTATTTATTAACATATTTATAAAAACTTTAACAAATTGTTTGTGTCGCCGCCGCCATCTTAGTATCGCATTTTTAACTTAACCAAGGCGAAAGAGAAAATATTAGGATCGGAAGTTCCTACTCTGGTAAAGTTGACCTTGCATGAATGTTTGGATTTAATGTCTTTTGGCCATTTATTATCGCCCCATATCATACATTCAGTTCTTTTGTATATGCGTTTGGTGACACTGATTAGTAATTAGAATTCAATAAGTATTATAACGACAATCATCATTTTCACACACATCTTTAAATAGACTATCCTTATGCAAATTAAAACATAAGCTCCGTCCGATCAGTTGTAATAACATTGGTAATACATTACATTAAACCAAATGTAAACATGTTTACTGTACACGGCGTTTGGTGTGAACACGGCCTTACACTCTCTTAAATGAATGCTAAGTTTAACCGGATTTCTCTCGTCGTCTTTTTCGAAGTACGAAGCCACGTCCCTTTTGAATCATCGACACTTTAATTCGGAAGCCTAGTTAAGGAAGTGGCGTGCAAACTGCAATCTTATAGAACGAAGGGGTTTGTTTGGTGGAGTTTTGTTTCTCACATAGAATGTTGAAATAGCAAGTGTAATCAGATTTTATATCCAAGGATGTGTCCCATTAAAAGCTTTCCAAACTTTTCTTTTTTTATTGTATGTTAAAAAAGTAGCTATAAAACAACTGGTAATTGCAATTATCATAGATACCAATTAGATTTTTTTTAGCCATGGGGTTGTCAGATGGTTTTCGATTTATGAGTTTGAATGTCTCTCTGGTACCTTTCGTTCCTCTCTTATGGGGTTGTCAGATGGTTTTCGATTTATGAGTTTGAATGTCTCTCTGATACCTTTCGTTCCTCTCTTACATTATATGCTCGTTCCGTCTAGAAATCAATGACACTCAAATTTAAAAAGTGAAAAAGACCAAATATCAGACGAAGTTGAAGAGCTATGAGGATCGTGAATTTTGAAGGATTTTGTCAAATAAACTAAGGCTATCTATTACAGTGTGGAACAGCCTCAGTATTTTGAAAAATGCAAAGTTTGTCAAACAACATGGACCATATCAATGCTTATATATGTTAAAACAGAGCACTGACTACTGGGATTGTATTATCATCGGGAAGGAAACCTCGATCAAAAGTAAAAGAGGGACGAAAGATAACAGAGGGAGAGTCACACTCATAGATACAAAATACACTGAAAATGCCATGGCTTAAAGTAAAAAGACAAACAGACAAATAAAAGTACAGAAGACACAACATAGAAAACTAAAGACTAAGCAACACAAACCCCACTAAAAACTTGGGGTGATCTCAGGTGCTCCGGAAGGGTAAGCAGATCCTGCTCCACATGTGCACCAGTCGTGTTGCTTATGTTATTACAAATCCGGTTAATAGTCTTATTCGGTAGGTCACATTCGTGAAAAGGGAAGGGTTTTGTAGTTACGACACAAGGAACATATCTGATATCATCTTTGAAACGGTAATTCCATGACGGTCACCCAACTCGTAATGGCGTCCGTAAAATTTAGGAAGGGATGATTTCAATTTCATCAACTCTTGGTTCAATAGCATCCTTTTGAGTAGCATCCTATATCAAGGAAATCATGATGGTGTAAAACCACTAATTCGGGCCCGGCCAGAAAGCACATACCAGAAAGTAGTACATATTTAACACAAAATAGTTCCTACGCATGAGTGTGACTTTCAAAATACGTAGAATATTTAGTTTTTTTTGTATTAAATGAAAGCTGAAAGACTGGTGATCATTGTAGAACACTTTTGGTCTTTTAATTTGAATATAAAAAAAACTGCACCAAATTTTAAAAAAGAGGGTACATTTTGTCTGTTAGTCAGATCTGAAGTACCTGTTTTGGTACATCCGAAGTTCCGGGAACCAGTTCTTTCTTATATGACATTAAAGGTTTGTTGATTTTTTAGGTACAGAACACCATAAAGTATTGCTTTGACATGCAATGATTGCCACTTTATTGGAACTTAAAACAAAAGAGGCGTGCTTGCTTAAAACGGAGGAATTTAACATAGCAAGCAATGGGACCATGAATTAGTGTTGTACTTCCTGATAGGAAATACAAGCACGGGAATAATGTATCATTTGGAAGATATATACTCCATATGCAGGTGCTGCTGAAATGATACTACATAGAAATGTAAATTTCTCAATTGGGAAGCTGAAATCATCTCTTTTGTCGTAAAGTTTTGTATTCAATCGACCCTCATTGTCAATTATTAGATGTAAGTCAATATATGAGCTATATCTGTAGTCTCCTTTATCTTTAGTTCGATGATATAGATTCGTTCAACATAGTCGCCAAATTTTGTATTATTTAGTGAGGGAACATCATCTATATAGCGGAACGTAAAGTTAAAGGATATTGCTAACTTCTTATCTTTCTTTATACTGTAAATCAACTCATCATGGATACTAGAATTACAATTTTATACGATTCATCTATATAAAGTTAAGATGTCAACTAAAGTATAAAGTTGTAGATTATTAATTCCGAGTGGTTTAGCAACATACAACTAAGGTAGAACAGCCTTCAACTGTTTTTTTTTTTTCTCTCGAAAAAATCAGTTTTGTAAACAGTTAATTTGTACTAATGACCATATATCAATGATAATTCATCTAAAAAATAAGAGCTGACTTATACATTTTTGGGATTCGAGCGTCACTGATAATTTTTTTGGAGATGTAACGCGCGTCTGACGCAAATATAAAATTTAAATCCTGGTATCTATGACGACTTTATTTATATAAATATAAGCTCGTGATACCATAATTTTACAAAATTGATTTCATTTCCATTTTCCTTTGACGTATTTTTAAAATAATTTTAAAGTTCTCAATTATTTTCGCTTTTCTTTAACAGCAACTCTTGACCACAAATCTGATTTAAGTTTATTTCCTTTTCAATTCGTTTAAAACCTCCAAACCACGGGGTTTGTAAAATTATAAAACAATCAATTATTCTACGCAATGCACAAATTTTGCCAAACCAAATACGGCGTATCGCCCTTTTTGGATCGGTTCTTATAGTATTTTTTCAAATTTGTTCTTGATAATCCATGTGTTAAGATGACAAGTTTACTCAGTAGGTAAACCATTAAAAATGCATGATAAAATTGAGAAAGGAAATGGGGAATATGTAAAAGCGACAACAACCCGACCACAGAGCAGACAACAGCCGAAGGCCACCAATAGGTTTTCAATGTAGCGAGATTCTCCTGCACCCGTAGGCGTCCTTCAGCTGACCCCTTTAAGATATGTATACTAGTAGAGTGATAAGGGACGTCATACTAAACTCCGAACTATACACAAGAAACTAAAATTAAAAATCATACAAGACTAACAAAGGCCAGAGGCTCCTGACTTGGGACAGCTGCATAATTGCGGCGGGGTTATGAGTATGAATTAAAGTTTATACAGATCTTTGTCGTTTTCACGACAGTGATACAAATGGCATTATAATAACGAAACTATAAAAATTTCTTAAAATAAATAATTACTATAGATATACAATACGCGTATGATTTGACCAAATGAGTATATACTCGTTTGATTACTACCAGGCCAGAACATGTAAGTATTTAGATTATAAAATCAAACTTCCTTAACAGACACAGCTCGTTCGTTGAACCAAAATCGGCACAAGCTATTAACTGAAATTCCTTATCTTGTTTACATTTTCGAATATAGGTGAGTAAAAATTCATTTTATTTCATTAATATCGTTAAAATAATAACCTAATTTTTATCTGAGCCCAATTTCATTTTTCAAACTCTAAATCTATGACATCTTACGAAATTACTAATCAACGTTCGCCGCGTTAATTACCGAAGCCAGACAAGTATGGTAGGACCATAAGTAAATACGCATATGGTCATGACCATGTGCGTATAATAAAAATACTCATATTGTCTGGAACATGTTTACTATAGCGTTGAGGTTTTGACTTATTCGTATGTGTCTATTTTTTGTGATGCATTTGTCGGGTTATGTAATGTATTTCGGTTGTTTCCTGTAATTAGTTTATACTTCAGTTTTATCATGTATATCTTTTGTATAGCCATTTTATAAAATTTACTGTTTGCAAAAGTATAAATTATCCTAAATTATTGGGATGTTCTGGTACCTAACAGAAAACCCTGGCCGTTTTTGGCACAACTTTTTTGAAAATTTGGTCCTCGATGCTGTTCAACTTTGTACTTGTTTCGGCTTTCAAACTTTTGTATCTTGGTGTCACTGGTAAGTCTTGTGTGGACAAAATGAACTTCTAGCGTATTAAAATTTTAAACTTGCTGCCTTTTGTTAGCTTTTATTCGTGTGTTTCTTTGTTAATTGTGTCCTCCTATTTATTTTTATTGTAGTCCTGTAATGTTGTGTTGTCATTCTAATGTTATATTTCACGTGGCTATAAAAGAGGGAGGTTTGGCATGCCACAAAACCAGGTTCAACCCACCATTTTTCCTTTAAAAATGACCTGTACCAAGTCAGGAATATGGCCATTGTTATATTATAGTTCGTTTATGTGTGTGTTACATTTTAACGTTGTGTTTCCGTTGTGTCGTTTGTTTTCTCTTATTTTTTAGTGTGAATTCACATTACTATAAGACTTGTCACGGCATTTATCTATCCCAAATTCATGTAGGATTTTGTCTAACGCTTAGTCTGTTTCTGTGTGTGCTGCATTTTAATGTTGTGTCGTTGTTCTCCTCTTATATTTAATGTGTTTCCCTCAGTTTAAGTTTGTTACCCCGATTTTTGTTTTCTGTCCAAGAGTTTTGAACAGCGGTATACTACTGTTGCCTTTATTTACTTAAATAATTGTGTCCGAAATAAACTAAAATGAAGAACATATGTACAAGTACATAAGGAAATATTATTTTTTTTACTTACCATTATATATTAGTTGTGTTAATATATTGCTCTACCAGAAGTGGTTCTTCTCAAACCTAATTTGGTTCTCCCAGTTTAATCAGTAATGGACCCAGGAACTATCAGAATAAAAAATGGTAACTTGTGAATAAGGAGTGAGGAAATATGTAATACTAACTTTTGCTCAATTTCTCAACACTTTTGAATACATTCGAACTTGTTAACATAAAATCTTTTCCCGCTATCACTTTCCTTACTAGGGAAAATAAAATCATACTTTAACACCGATTTTCTTTTTCGTACTGGTATAACAGGGTAATATTTCGTAGGCGCTAGGTGAAGGCGGAATTAAGGATATCACTTGACCGTTCATCTCCCGTCGGTCTAATTTACGTTTCTGTGTTAGAGTAATGCTCCGTTATATTCCATGCAAATTCTATTGGAGAGGATACTTATGATGATATTCCTTGAGGATACTCTCTGATCAACATCAGTCGTACGACTCATTTATCTCATCAAATAGTTTATTTGGAGGGTAATTATAATAACGTCATACTTATTACGTATGCATTATTTAAGAAATGATTCATGGAAGCCATAGATTGTTGGAAATTTACACATGGCCTGGGCCGTGATATTCGAATTTTATCCTCAGCGTTAGTGAGGGATAAAAATAACGAATATCACGACCCAGGTCATGTGTAAATTTCCAACAATCTATGGCTTCCATGAGTTATTTCGATTCTAATAGGACAACTATGGTCATTAGAATACTGAAGCGAGGGTTGGTTTGGTGTGTGTGTGGCTGATCTTTTTTACTCCCTGTTAGATAAAGCTCAAATATCTTAATAAATCCGTAGCTTGCATGGGTTCTTTCGTGAATAACCGCTAGAAAAAACTGTTTAATTCTTCAAATTCTCAAACCCAACATTTGCCATTTTTAATTTACATGATTTTCTCGTAAGCTTCCATCAAATCCAAAGATAACATTTCGTAGCCAAGGAGCTGCCATGTTGACTTGCTGAATAAACTCATTATAGATACCAGGACTAAATTTTGTATATACGCCAGACGCGCGTTTCGTCTACAAAAGACTCATCAGTGACGCTCGAATCCAAAAAAGTTAAAAAGGCCAAATAAAGTACGAAGTTGAAAAGCATTGAGGACCAAAATTTCTAAAAGTTTTGTCAAATACAGCTAAGGTTATCTATGCCGGAGGTAGAAAAGCCTTAGTATTTCAAATATTCAAAATTTTGAAATGAGTAAATATGCAAATAATGCAGTAGAATAGAAAATAAAACAAAACCTACCTCAAAAATCAGTTTTAATACAATATTAATGTACGTTTTTTGATTGAGTTAAGCCTGCCAATTGATATTTTATCGTGTATTTTTCTATGTTGTGATTTTATGCTACTGTTTAAAACAAAGGGAGAAGGTTTGGATCCATTAAAATGTTTGCACCTGTCCTAAATCAGGAATCTGATGTACAGTAGTTGTCGTTTGTTTATGTAATCTATACGTGTTTCTCGTTTCTCGTTTTTTTTTTATATAGATTAGACCATTGGTTTTCCCGTTTGAATGGTTTTACACTTATGTCTAGTAATTTTGGGGCCCTTTATAGCTTATTGTTTGGTGTCAGCCAAGGCTCCGTGTTGAAGTCCGTACATTGACCTATAACGGTTTACTTTTTTAAATTGTTATTAAGATGGAGAGTTGTCTCATTGGCACACACACCACATCTGCCTATATCTGTCTACACACGAATTTCGATGGTTCACGTAACAGAAAACTTTCAACTTAAGCGGTTTCATTTGTATGACGTCATGTTTTGAAATGACTCAAATGCGCCAAAAAAAAAAATAATAGACTTTCGCGGAATTATATTTTTATTTTTATTTTGTTGATTTCTCCGAGCTGTTGTACATTACTGCTTTTTATTATGCATCCGAATAAAAGAGGGACGAAAGATACCAAAAGGGACAGTCAAACTCACAAATCTAAAACAAACTGACAACGCCATAGCTAAAAATGAAAAAGACAAACAGACAAACAATAGTACACATGACACAACATAGAAAACTAAATAATAAACAACACGAACCTCACCAAAAACTAGGGGTGATCTCAGATGCTCCGGAAGGGTAAGCAGATCCTGCTTCTCATGTGGCACCCGTCGTGTTGCTTATGTGATAACAAATCCGGTAAATGGTCTAATTCGGTAGGTCACATTCATGAAAGGGAAGAGGATTGTAGTTACGACGAATACGAATAACAGTTATTTTGTCTTTTTTTAATTGCACTTTTTAAATCAATAAAATCGGCAAAGAGTCTGCAAATAGGTTCTAATTCATGTAGATTGACGTGGGAAGTATATTGTAACAACCATTATTATGAATATCTATGAGTCTGTGCTAAGTATAGATATATCGAGAATTTTATCACAGTGTTGTTTACAAAGCGACTGAAACACGTCATATCAGAATTATGGATAAGTATAATTATATGCTGCAAATTGTTTGTAAGTTATCCTTTGATTTATGAAAATTCTCCTTTTTTTAATTGATATACCAGATAACCCATCTATGTATTCAAGAATCAGGAAGATGAAGATACTTTATCCTCTTTGCACGACAACTATATGTCGTTGTTCAAGCAGATTAGTCTTCATATGTAACACGATTACTCACAAAAGGATTTACAGCAAAACTGGAAACCATGCATATTCTTTACCCTCATTTTGAATTATAAAGGATCGGTCCTTCTTTTATTTGTATTAACATTAAACATGTTAAAGAAAGTGATCAAAATATACCGTTATTATACTAGATACCAAAACTTCACGAAATTAAACTTTCGATTTTACTACGTTTTACACTATTTTTTCTTATGGTCAATTAAATAATCGGCTTCACTATCTCATTAAACAAAGTTTTAAATAAAGGTAATCATAAATAAATTTGACAAAATGCTAGACTCTGATCGAAAATATATTTGTTGAGTTTTGAGGATTGATATTTTAAAAGACAATCGGTATTCAAATGGGAACTAATTGTGCTCACTAACCGATTTGTTTTTGTACACGTAATAAACAAAATTCATTCAGAACCCTTCTACAAGACAAAGAGGAAAAGCACTTTCTGGAATTTTTAAATTTCACTTTCAGATGTATTGATGATGTCCAATCACTGTATAATTGTGTTTCAGTCAGCTTTATACATTATACCTTAACCTTTTCGTCAATATTTACGCAAATGGACGACTACACACTAATATCTTTGACAAACGGGACAATTTCAACTTCCCAATTATCAATTTTACGAAGATTGAAACTGCCATTTGTGATTGTATATTATCTTTAATGTAACTATATTTAGACCCATCAGATGCCAAACAACTACGAGTTTTAAGTAATCTCACTGAAAAACCAAATTTGCTGCACTAGAAGCAGCAACACTTCATTTACTATGTAAACCAAATTTACTCTGATCTAATCCTAAAGATTCATGAGCTTCAAGCAAAATCGATCGTGCCCTTGTATATGAAAGTGGAAATTTTTGCTGCAATCAGTCAATATTAGCTGATTGTTTATATTTTAACAACAACTTAACGGGACAAAGATTTCCTACCGTTTTAGAAATAATAACAACTATCTCGCCTGTAAATATTGGTTTCACCTTTTGTAAAAACACTAGACATAGAACTGTGCGCAGGCAAGCTTGATCATGTAATACACACCAGACGCAATATAAAGTCAATTTATAAAACAATGAGAATGTGATTATACAGGAAAGCCCCTAGAAAACGCATACTCAACCCCTAAATAGCATCATAATAAAATAAACTATAGATTAATTTAGGTGTGAAGGCCCACGCCAGCTGGGTAGAAAACGGTTCTACACAAATAAGTCCACGCGCGTAATTGAAAAATCACACTTATGCCAATGAAACCCATACGTGAATTTAACATAATCCAAACCATACAGGTGAAAATGAACCTTTAAAAACCATGAAAAACATTCTACAAATATTTAGATTTGCCAACATACAAAAATATGGTTTCTAAGAATTTATACATGTTTGAGTCTATAACCGAACCATAATCAAACTGTTAAGAAATGAGTATTGAACACGAATACAATGAAACTAGAGTACAACTTACCAGTTTTAAAGAAATAGTGTCCAAGCTCGAGAAAAAAAGTCTCAAGCAAAAACTTAACGGAAAAACCTAGTTAGATAGTATTTAAAAATAAAAAAACAGGTGATTAACGATGACTCAAAAACGTTGCAAAAAGAAGTGGTTACCTGTGCATAAAGAGAGAGAAAATATTATACAATGTCTCGGGGGGGGGGGGGGGGGCACTTCAAACTTTTTTTGGTAGGGTCGAGCAGCTCAGACATCAAGTACCCCACCCTTTTCATATATTTTGTTAATCAAAAATATATACCTTGCCATATATTAATTAACAAAAAATAGACCTATAGATATATTTCAATATTTTTCCCGCTCATCATCACGTTCTTGTTAAGAAAAAAAATAGTCGCAATAATATCACCTTCTTTTCCAATAAATTCGTCACATCCAAAATACAATACATATAAAAGACGTTAGGTCAGATCATAGATGGTATTACATCTATGGTCAGATAAATGTAATATCACCCCAGAGTGTAACATCTTCACTGATTTTAACATGTTTAAATATTAATTAAGTTATAGATAATGCATATTTTAAGGTTTTTCTTGTCGTAGAACACACCGAGGGGTGTCAGGATTGATCAAATGAAAGACCGACCGAAGGGAGGTCTTTCTTTGGGCAGTCCTGACACCCCGAGGTGTGTTCTACGACAAGAAAAACCTTAAAATATGCATTATCTGACTTATATACCGTCGAAAAATATTTTTTTTTTTACAATTTTGCAGAAATTTCTATCCTATCTTACCGATCATTAAAGTGGGAGATTCTGCTCAAATTATTTTGGTTATAACCACGCCTAACATTTAAATTATAATGTATATGCAAATAAGGTGAAAATAATTCACTAAAATAAAACTCACTAATTAAGATATAAAAGTGTGTTATCATTGTCCAGTTATATTAAAAGTAAATCCGCATTACGACCATGGATGATATAGATTTGTTAGAGTGGGACCCGATTTTTCTTACGCAAAGTTCGTATTCTCAAGTAAGTGAGGAAAAAGAAAGTGACATTCTAAGTTATTTTGAAAACTGATAAATAGTTTCATTGCCGTTCATCGTAAAGGACAATGGAATTTCTTTAAATAGGTGTTATCATGTTTTATGTATACAAACCCTTGAATGTTAATAAGGTGCAAATGTCAAAATAGTTGGATTTATTGCATCTATCACTGGCATCAGTGGAAATACCACATCAGAATAAATAGAGTTTAATTGGTTTGACAAATAACTTAAATTCATTTACGACTGTGGTTTAACTGCATCAAGAATAAATACGGACATCTGATTAGTTTCAGATATTTATGATATAATCAAGCAAGTGGTAATATCAACCTATTGATAAATTTAATCTGAATTTCTCACCCTTTTCATATATCATAGAGCATGAAAAAGTGACCTATTCCAGCGGCTCATCCCTACCGATAATTATATAGCAAGTGGAGAGTACAATGTTCTTACTTTCATTCGATTTTTACAACAATTTGAAAAGCAATGGTAGTTGTACCCGCAAATCCTTTCCCGGTTATATTTTTGACATTGATGATTTAATTTTTCGTTTATATATCTAGTATAAATGGGTAATGTTTTTATGCACTAGTCGAAGGGGGAATTAAGTGTTACTCTTGACCTTCCATTACTCGTTCTGTTCCTCCGTTCACCTTATTTGCGTGTTCGCACTGTAAGTAAAGTCAACTTCCTCATTTAATTTTATGACATTTCTACGTACACAATGCTGAGAACCACAATTCACAGACAGTGTTCTTATTTGGGGAATAGGTCACTTACTGTGCCAAGGTTATGCTCTGTGATACTCCATGCAACACTCTGACTCATCCTCCAGTATTCAATGACTTAATAATCAATTTAATCAAATATTTTTTTGGAAGATACTTATCATAATTACGTATGTGTTATTTATAGATAAGTATATGTTGCATAATGTGGAATAAGTTCTATTTAAAAATATGAAAATTCCCTGTCTGTTAAAAGATATACGGGTAAACCATATATAAATTTGTATCTAAAACATATTTCTTCACTGTGTAGATAAATAAAAGACAATTTATTTATTGACTCTTCTTGAATTTCATTATATATGATATGTTAAATCAATATTAAAAGCGTTTTTTAACGTGTCATTGTTGTATGAAATAATTGTAATAGGGGCACTATAGTATGTTATAACATTTTTTTTTAGGGTATTTGATGTTTGCTTTACCATGTTTTCATTTCAACGCTGTTTACTTTATGATAATAACACTATATCTATCAGAATGAAATTTTTGCAGTGTTTAAGAAAAAAATTATTTTGTATCCATGTATTATTTGTGAAACATTAAATGTTTTTGAAGGGCGCATTTTCGGTATATAATATAGTCAATACTCATGTAGACTTTAGCAGCTCACCCTTTCTATTGCTTCAAATACGCAAATGAGAGATTTGGAAATTTTACCCACGTAGAACGACATGTTTCTGAAAATATAGCAATGCATTTGACTGACATTTCTTTTCCGATATTGCTTTCATAAATATATATGAACTAAAATATCTTTCATTTCCTCCCTATATCCTTATTTCTTATATGGATGTGCACCGTTTATTATTTTTGAATCTTACGCTCTTTAATGACGACTTTTATCAACATTGAATTTTACTGCCTATTATCTGGAAAACTATAAAAGATAGATAAACACTTTGAATAGCAAAAATTACCCAAGACCTTCAAAAAAACGTCAAGGTTTTACAGATATCGTTAGTAGGCCCTTCATAAGAGTGATTGACATTATTTTTTACGCTTTTCATGTTTAGAGCACATAACAGAAAAAAGAAACTGTCAACAGAAAAAGAATTATTAATACAAGATCAACAAAAAGAATTTGTCATGAATTTTATACTAGTGCACAATGTTGAAGAGTGTCAATTGCTGAATATGCACACACATCTAGGTGAGTGACACATGTTCGTAGAGCCTCTAGTTTGTAAATAAAACTCATGTTAAATCGTAATTATTGCTGATTAACCAATACAAGATACACGTAAATTAAATAATGATAATAATTATAATAATGATAATATGCTATATGTAAAAGTTAAGAGAACAATGCAGATAGCTGCATGGGGGAGTCCACAATAAATATTGATGTTTGTTTTGCAACTTGTTTTTTGTTTGTTAAGAAGAGTGTAACATTCAAGAGTAGGATATTAACCTCATATTAACTTATAAAGCTGCCTTTTTAGCATGAACTGTAAGACGTTACGTACGATATTGCGTCTCAAATGGTAACGTCAAATTTTTACGGTTTACGGCGATTATTGATTATTGGCAATATTTTTTATTACGCAATTTTTGTTTTGCACATCAATATGGTGACTTCTTAATGTTTGGTTGTACTGAATATGCATGAAATATTACCCACTGAAATTAACGTAAGTTACAAGCAACAAAATACATCGTATTTTGGTAATGCATAAGTCTATATGAAATGAAAAGATATTACGGTATGATGAGTGCCAATGAAACAACTCTGTATCAGAGACCAATTGACATAAAACGTAATAAAATGCAATTTTCCCCAATTTAGATCCGAAAAGAAAGAAGATATATATTTTGCTTTAATTAAAAAAAATATCGGGAATTACAAGTTAAACGGGTCTTGCTTATAAAATTGAATTGACTTTCTTTAATTATGGAACTATTAGATTAAGAAATGAAACGATTGTCAGAAAAAAAGGTTAATTATATTCTTCTCATATGTTTACAAGCTTTGTATGACATGGAGAGGTATATAGCCACGCTTCATGCCCAATTTTATTTTCGTTTTCAAGTTCTAAACATATGAGTCTTATTGCAGAGACATAAACAAAAACCGCAGTTTTACCTTTCCCAAATTTGAAAATTTGAAAAAGATGATTTTTTATTCTCTCGTAATACACAACTTTTTCACAACTGAAGAAACTCATATAAACGAACAACCTCAGTCATCGGATTTTTTTTATATACTGGTGGTCATTTTGATAGTATATGAATACAATGAAAATACTATCTGAGGAAATATATACAGATGATCCACCATAAATAGCGTCCCGGCCGAATCAACAACGTTGAAAACGTATGAAAACGTCCAGTGGACAAACTTTCAAGACATTTCATTTCTTTAAATATGAAGTCGTTTTGACTACGCAAGTTATCAAAACGTATGAAGCTGTTTTGTAGAGTTAAAGTACAATTACGGGAACGCACTATTTAGAATGAAACAAATCTAAATTTTCAATAAATAACGTCGCAAATGACAGTTTATTTGTAAAAAGCGGCGAAATCCGATATTGGACATCGTGCAAGACATTTGCCAGAAGCCGCTGCATTTTTATATGTGATGTGAGTTCTGCAAAAATTCGATTTTGAAATGGTCTATATATGTACTTTTTTAAGCATAATTTACTCAAACGAAATTTTTAATAATCTTATATTTTAAAGCCTATAAATTTTAATAACTTTACATTTTCCTAAATCTGACCATAATGAACACTATTTGTTCTTGCCAAAAACATAGCGTTGGTCGTTACAGTAACGCAAATTCAGTAATATTGTAATACTGTATATATAAAGCATATCATTCATTCGAATTTTCGCGGATATAACAATGTTTTAAAGAACACAAACACCCCTGCTAAATTTATTATTTGTAATGTTTGTTACGTCTGACACGCATATTTTTGACGTTTTGTCAATATGTTGTCCTTATTTAAGAATATTGTAAAATAGGATAAAATAATTTGTATTATTTTTTGGATTAGTATTTACCTGTCTTGTCTATTGATATAAATTTAATATAACTAAACTGTTATGACTTTATAGAAAAGCTGTTTATTAGTGTGAACTGGTTGATTATACGGCATTGACGCAATAACGTGCGTAACGTCTAAACAAAGTACATTGTCAAATAAGTTACAAGACAAAACATTGCATAACATTTGTTTTTATTATTATTTAATAATAGAACTAAAAACTAAAAAAGATAAACAATGACGTAAAGGGACAGTTCAATATCACATTAAACACGCACAAAAAAAATCTTCTCCAAACGCAAATATATCTCAAAATCAAATTGTGACTCTTTTTTCCTTGACGTTTTGTCGAATTTATGTCGTCCCGTGCCTTTATGTTCTACAGTTGACACATTACAGAGTTATACAATCCTTACACAAAATAGTGAAAACATGTGGTGGATCCTTACGGTACAAGTACAATGTGTCCAATGATTAAAGTCAAATATGATAATTCATCATAACTTAAACACAACATTGCTACAACAGTAATGCAATTTTGATAAATAATTCACGTCTCTTTAATGAACGGGGCCTCGATGGCCAAGTTAACTAGTAAATAAATCTTAAAAAACGACAAGCCTGTCAACACAGCATCCTGATTAAAATACAGATAATGTGTCCAAGTTTTGCTTTAAAGCCATATTATCTGTATTTTAAGCAGATTTGTCAACTCTGACGTTGTGAGTTCGAATCCCGCACGTGGCAGATGCGTTCTATTCCAATCTTAATTGAAAAGGATTATCAATTTTGCAGCCGATGTTGGTTCTCTCTGGGCACTCCGGCTTCCTCTACCAATACAAACTGACGGCAAAGCCAATAATGCTGAAAGTGGCGTTAAACACAAACAGTTAATCAATCTCTTAAACCGTATGAGAAATAACGACAACGTAAATAATGGATCTAAAAACGATGTAAGAGTGTTTTCATTTTAGTGAATAAACAATGATTTAATTTTAAATGTAACGCGTCTTCAGATTGGCATACAAGTGTGATGTCTACCAGCTCATGCATAGACATGATTTTGTCATGTGATCGTGACGTCATCAATTATGTCGGCGAAAAATGGAGTTTCGAATTAAATTATAAGGAACGACTGTCATATGTGTCTGTTTATTCGAAATAACATAAAAAATATGGTGACACTTCAATTTACACAAAATTTTGTATTTTATTTCTTCATAGACAGAACACCTATGACAGTCATTCCTTAAACATCACAAGTTTCTTAAGTTTTTACAACGTTATGGCTTATAGGTTGCATGACGTTGCGTATCATGTACACATTGTAGATACTTTTTAAGTTCAATCATTAAACACAAGCCACACGTGTTCATCATTTACTAATTATCAAAAAAATAAATACGACATTGGTCCTATATTCAAATGAGTAAAACAAATGCACAACGATTAATCTCTGCATGACAATTCGAAAATTCCAATTACACAAATAGCAAATTGAACAGAAGTAATGTAAATGAAATATATACCAGTACATACAATAAATAATTTAGTTAAACATCACACTCATACTCTTTTACAGTAAAGCATAATGTGACTTTTGTGCTTAGACAAAACATAAAAATTCAAGCATTGTTGGAAGACTTGTCAGTGGTAATAGAAGAAATCTTTGGTCTTTATGAATGCGTTTATTTAAATTATATAAAATGAACGACCATGCGAGAGAAATGAATTTGACTAGAACTATGGCAGTATAATCGAGTTATATTGAGTATTTACGTTTTACCTTTTGGTTGAACTCACGAATTATCAATACGAAAAAAAACAAGTTGGTACCACTCGCCCAAATAATTAGTAATAAGTTAAACGTCTTTCTATAGGATCTTAAAATTTGAATTAAGACATTAAAGCGTTCATTTATTACTAAGAATTTGAAGAATGGACAAAAATGCAAATTGATTATTTCGATTCAGAAAAAATTACATACAGATATATGCGTCAGACATAAAAATGCGTATTCTTATTATTGCGATTCTCATCCAGTCGCAATATCCGCATTTTATAAAAACTCCGCAATCATATATAAATTTACAGTATCCCAAAAAGGATATTAATTCACAGTACGAAAACTATAAAAATTGTTCACAAAAATGTGTTGCCTGTAACTGATTAAATGCAAATGCATTCAAATTAAAATATTTTTGTGAAAATTTGTGATTTTTTAAACCCAAAATGAGTTATGAAATTATGATATTTTATTTGGGCAGGTGGACCCAATTTGTTTATTACCATTAACGTTTTTGTCCAATAGACTTGTTTGCGAAATATTATATGTTGTCAAAATAATAAGATAATTACTCGATGATCACAAATCATGCTTCACTTCTTATCACATTAGCTGTCACCTAAAGCACCAGTTCCATACAAAACAAGTATTAAGATTATAAGTGCTACTGCAATTACTATAACGCCGACGAAAATATAAGTCATTCTTTTAGACTTCTTTTTAGCTTTCTGTCGAGTTTTTACTGCAAGCTTTTTAAATTCGGCAGTCTGCAAAAAAATAGATAAAAATAAAAAAAGTTTTTTCAATTGAAAAATTATCATATTCAAAGCAAAAACAAACATTTCAAATAATCTAATAAAAACCAACACCAAGTATTGGGATTAATCGGCAGATGTTATAATGCTACAAACATTGAGAGTTGGGTGAGAACAAATTATGTAATATCTTAATATTTTATTAAACACACTAAGTTAGTAAACAATTACAGTGGCTATGTATATAAGTTTTAAAAATTACATAACGTCAACAGAACTTCATTGAAAGATCAATAATTTTTTTTTGAGTATAGCAGACATTTGTTTCTTCAACTTAATAGTTATTAAAGGTACCAGGATTATAATTTAGTACGCCAGACGCGCGTTTCGTCTACATAAGACTCATCAGTGACGCTCATATCAAAATATTTATAAAGCCAAACCCTTGCCTCGAAATTCAAAAGCGTGTACCGATGTCTGTTAAAGCTTATACGGGTATTTTTAGTAACATGGTGAATAAACAATTGCAACCCGTTGAAAAAAGATATTAACATCATGGACGAGAGATCAGAAAATGTGCAGTTGTTCTTTTTTGATAGTTACCCCACTTTTAGACTAATTGCGTTGCTATTGTCCCGACCTATCAACATATTTTCTTTTTGATCCGAATTCATTTGCTTCTACTTATAGTAGTGTTTATCTAACTGAAACCATGAAGAAGAGTGAAATTAAAGCTTTAAAGGATCAAATTTATAATTTATAATTTACCGTCTGTTCCGCCAGAATTCCAGCTCTAGATTCCAGATCCTCTAATTTACCCTCCCTCTCGTGCATCTTTATAATATTTGTTGACATTATATCTTTAGTCTCAGACACCTGATTTTCTAGAGTTTCTAACATCATATCACTAGCCCCTGTTTCTCCACCATCTCCATGTCTGGTCTTTCTGTTTTTCCGCGGCTTCAAGATGAAAATAATAAAAATACAATTATCTGTTATGATGATGGTAGTTATAAAAACATCGTTATTCTTTTTCTTTTTATGCTTATTTTAAAATTGGTTGAATTGTAAATAAAATTATCTTTGATACGATTATTACCATTTTGTACGTTTCATCTACAAAAGACTCATTAGTGATTCTCGAATAAAAAAAGTAAAAAAAAAAAGAAGACCATTGAGGACCCAAAGTTGCGTTTTTGTTGTTGCAAAATTCAGTTAATGTCATCTATTGCTAGGTCGAACATCCTTTGTATTTCGAAAATTTAAAGTATTGTGAACCAATTAATTCATAATGACATGAATGATGTGGCTATATTAATGATAAGTCACGTCAACACAAAAATGATGACTACTGAGCTGGTGATATCCCATTGTTACAGAATTCATTCCAATCACATTTTATGTTGATGTGTTTTTTTAAAATGCAATTTGTAAGTTCTTAATTTTTTTAATCATCAGACTGCATCTCTTGAACGCCATTCGGACTTAAACTTTTATTCTAAAATTTGTTTACTAGTACATGTATTAATTTTATCTCTAAATCATAGTAAAATAATCAAGATTTAGATAAATTTATACGCTATAAGTTGCAACATTATTGCCAAAACCAAAAGTCACCCAGTGCCAGAGTACTTGAACATCAAGATTCCCAAACAGATATACCGAGCATATATCTATCAATAACGTCCAGTTGATGTTTATATTTTATATAAAATTGAGAATGGAAATGGGGAATGTGTCAAAGAGACAACAACCCGACCAAATAAAAAACAACAGCAGAGGGTCACCAACAGGTCTTCAATGTAGCGAGAAATTCCCGCACCCGGAGGCGTCCCTCAGCTGGCCCATAAACAAATATATACTAGTCCAGTGATAATGAACGCCATACTAATTTCCAAATTGTACACAAGAAACTAAAATTAAAATAATACAAGACTAACAAAGGCCAGAGGCTCCTGACTTGGGACAGGCGCATAAATGCGGCGGGGTTAAACATGTTTGTGAGATCTCAACCCTCCCCCTATACCTCTAACCAATGTAGTAAAGTAAACGCATAACAAAACGCACATTAAAATTCAGTTCAAGAGAAATCCGAGTCTGATGTCAGAAGATGTAACCAAAGAAAATAAACAAAATGACAATAATACATAAATAACAACAGACTACTAGCAGTTAACTGACATGCCAGCTCCAGACTTCAATTAAACTGACTGAAAGATTATGATTTCATCATATGAACATCAGGCACAATCCTTCCCGTTAGGGGTTTAGTATCATACCATCATAACATATATGAAAAGAACATAACCCGTGTCATGCCAACAACTGTTTTTAGAATAAATGTGTTTAGTTCCGATGCAAAGACCTTATCAGTGACTCAATATTAACGCCAAAATATGCAATCTTTAATGACTTGACAACAGTATCGTAATTATATCCCTTCTTAATAAGTCTATTCAAAGGTTTTTTAAGTTTCTGAGGTGAATACTGACACCTTTGTGCTTTATAAAGAATATTACCATAAAAAATTGGATGTGAAATACCTGAACGTATTAGAAGTCTGCATGTTGAGCTATATTTACGAATGATGTCTTTATACCGATGATAAAATTTAGTAAATGTTTTGACTAGTTTGTGATATCGAAAACCCTGGTGTAATAATTTTTCAGTAATACATAAATTTCTCTCGTTAAAATCTAAAACAGTGTTACATACACGAGCGAATCGTACAAGTTGAGATATATAAACACCGTAAGATGGTGACAAGGGAACGTCACCATCTAAAAACGGATAATTAACGATAGGAAATGAAAAATCATCCCTTTTATCATAAATTTTAGTATTCAGCTTTCCATTAGCGATATAGATATCAAGATCGAGAAAAGGGCAGTGGTCATTGTTAGTATGAGCTTTATTTAAAGTAAGTTCAACAGGAAAAATTTCATTAATATACATACTGAAGTCGTCATTATTGAGAGCCAAAATATCATCCAAATATCTAAAAGTATTATTAAATTTGTTTATCAGATGTTGTTTCGATGGGTCTTTGCTTATTTTTGTCATAAATTGTAACTCATAACAATACAAAAACAGGTCCGCAATAAGTGGTGCACAGTTAGTCCCCATTGGAATTCCGATAATCTGACGATATACGGAATCCCCAAAGCGAACAAAAATGTTATCTAGTAAAAATTCAAGGGCATATATAGTATCAAAGCATGTCCAATTAACATAGTTTTTTTGTTATTGCTACTAAAAAATGACCCAAAAGAGTTTGAACATATATATTCACATTCTGATTTTTTGAATGCCCATTTAATTAGGTGTGTGAATTTTTTCTTAATGAGAATGTGAGGCAATGTGGTATACAGGGTAGAAAAATCAAAACTTTGAACAGATTCAAAATCACCAATATAAGCATGCAATTTATCAAGTACTTCCAACGAGTTCTTGACACTCCAAAAGTAATTTATTCCACTATTTTCGAAGGCCTTATTTGAACAATTTATTATCAGGTTTTTAATTGTACCAAGTGTGCTGGTAAGAAGAATAGACAATTTAGTAGTTGAACAATGGCTTGAAGACGAAATAAATCTATATTTGTAAGGGGTTTTGTGTAGCTTCGGAAGCCAATACATAGTTGGGACTTTCATTGTATTTGGCTCTGCTTGTAAAGCAGTGGCTAAAAGTTTATGTTTGTTACAGATTTCGTTTTCTGAAAATAGAGTCAGTTGGAATGTTGGTGAATTGGTGATTTCCTTTTTCAGAACCTCAATGTAAAATTTACGTCAAACAATAATAATATTATTAGCAGCTTTATCTGCCGGGACAAAAACAAATTCCTTGGCTAGTTCTTTTAGTTTATGTTTGATACGAGAAATAGGTTTATTGTGGTTATTGTTTATAGTAAAATGTTCTTTAAAATGTTGAATACGTATATCAACTATCTTCATTACTGAATTAAAAAAAGAGTCCAAAGATTGTTTGTCAGCTTTTTCCCGTTTTATCCATTTTATACAGTAAGTATGGAGTGAGTCGTGGATGATATTACGACACTCATTCCAATTAATAATTGACGGGGGGCGATATTTAGGTCCTTTACTGAGGAATGATTTTAACTCTCGGTCTTGAACGATGTTAAGATCTCCTGTTATAACATGGGAAATGGGTCCATAAATATATTCGGAATTACTGCAATTACACGAAGTAGGTGTATTTTCACTGATATTAACATCTTTACACAATTGACTATAATTAAACACAAATTTCCGGGTAGATTTCTTGTAAATATAACAAATAAGAGGTAGCTCAGTATTGTCAAAATATCCAGGAATTTGTTCTTTAACAGAATGGTCGTTATATGTCTATTGCATGTTCATTCTAATTTTGGAGTCTTAGGTTGAAGGTGTCAAGGTGACATCGATACTTTTGGAAGTCTACTAGTATGTATTAAAGTGTATATAGACTACTTTCGTTTCATCTTCCGATATTGATTTGTATGTCATTATAATAACGAAACCATTAAAGTTATTCAAATAAAACTACTCAAATAAACAATGTAGATATATGTTTTTAATATTATCGAGGATTTATCTTCAAGTTACCTGTGTACATTGATACGTGTATTAAGTATACATGTATACTATAACTAACATAATGGCGTCCAACATACACAAAAATGAAGGACATATGTTGATAATGACATATTAATTTTGTGTTAACTTACCATTATGTATACCCCCTGTGTTGTTTATTTTACTTCCGTGTTTACAAGTCGCTTATAAACAACATATCGTCTTTCATTATTAATGAATACTTGTTCTCCACAGTCCGTTGTTTATCGACTGAAAGGTTAATCTACTTACTGAATAATGTATTTATAGACATGGGAAAAATATTTACGTGTTTCGTTTTGCATCAAGTATCATAAAATTAACCAGAGGCATTGTTTTAGAAAGTATCCTAATATTTGTTATATATCTAAGAACAAATTTTATGACCATTAAACGATCTCATATGACTATCATATGAAATGTAAGAGCATGTTAACTGAACATATTTTCCTTTATTCCGAATAATGATTACATTTATATGATGAAAATAACTATTAAAAAAAGTAATTATTATCAATCTTATTATTATCAAACATTATATATGTTTCATTATTATGAACATTATCTTATATATATATTTTGTGTACAAACTGTAATGTTGTACAATTATAATAATTTGTACAGAATATTTGTACAAGTTGTAAGCGTTTTATGAACAGCTGAACACACATGGATGATGCAAGTACACAGTATTTTGTTTTGCATTTTTCTGTCATATTTCCATGACGTCATGATACAGTCTTATATTGAGCATTGATACAAATACCATTTAAAAGAAGACAACCAGACTTATTATGGATATGATTTTGACTAACGAGAAAGATAGAAATAGAATTAAACCCATTGAGGTGTCCTAATTTACAGTTTAAGGACTTCCAAGTGCTCCACGAAACCTCTTTCTAAATTATTAACATCTATTTTATCAGCAATCAAAGTTATTGTGAAACTTCCTATTCTAGAGGTGGCGTGAATCAGATGTGGATACTTAAAAATTCCAAAGATATTTTAGAGTACATACAATCTAACTCTCTTTCATCTTGTAACAGTATTAAAACATTTGACCTTTTTACTCTTTACACAAGTATTCCACATTCCAAACTAAAAGACAAATTGAAAGAGTTGGTATTACTTTGCTTCACAAAAAAGAATGGCCAACGTAGATACAAGTATCTTGTCTTAGGGAGGGATAAATCCTACTTTGTAAAGAATCACTCTGATTCAAACAAAAAATTCTCTGAAACTGATATTATCAAGATGCTTGGTTTCTTGATTGACAACATATTTGTTACGTTCGGAGGACGTGTTTTTCAACAGACTGTCGGCATTCCAATGGGAACAAACTGTGCCCCTCTACTTGCCGACTTGTTTCTTTATTATTATGAGGCTGACTTCATGCAGGAACTTCTGAGGAAGAAAGATAAGAAGTTAGCAATATCCTTTAACTCTACTTTCCGCTATATAGATAATGTTCTTTCACTAAACAATTCAAAATTTGGTGACTATGTGGAACGCATCTATCCCATCGAACTAGTGATAAAGGATACTACAGATACAGTTAAGTCGGCTTCATATCTTGACTTACATCTAGAAATTGACAATGAGGGTCGGTTGAAAACAAAACTTTACGACAAAAGAGATGATTTCAGCTTTCCAATTGTGAACTTTCCATTTCTAAGTAGCAACATTCCAGCAGCACCTGCATACGGGGTATATATATCCCAATTGATACGATATTACCGTGCTTGCATTTCCTATCATTATTTTCTTGATAGAGGGTTGCTGCTCACAAGGAAGCTATTAAACCAAGAGTTCCAAATGGTGAAGTTGAAATCATCCCTTCGTAAATTTTACGGACGCCATCACGAGTTGGTTGACCGTTTATGGAATAACCGTTTCACAAATGATATCGGATATGTTCCTTACGTCGTAACTACAATCCCATTCCCTTTCATGAATGTGACCTACCGAATTAGACTATTTACCGGATTTGTAATCACATAAGCAACACGACTGGTGCCACATGTGGAGCAGGATCTACTTACCCTTCCGGAGCACCTGAGATCACCCCTAGTTTTTTGTGGGGTTCGTGTTGTTTTTTTCTTTAGTTTTCTATGTTGTGTCATGTTTACTATTGTTTTTCTGTTTGTCTTTTTCAATTTTTTAGTCATGGCGTTGTCAGTTTGTTTTAGATTTATGAGTTTGACTGTCCCTTTGGTATCTTTCGTCCCTCTTTTTAAGGACAAGGAGAATAACATTTAAAGTTTATAGGTTGAAGTATATAGATTTTAATTTTAGACTTTAAACTGATAAATTTGAGAGATAAAATTTTATCACCAAACCACTTATAACTTGGACGTCCGAAAACTCTGTACAAAATACACACACAATTTGTACAAACTTACATCTTTTACACAACATATATTGTATATATGAAAAGGGAATAAAATATGAATTAATAATACGTCTAAGAAAAGCGAGTGTAGATATTTAATTTTAATCCGATCGTTTTTCAAATACATATTTTTTGCAAAGATAGCCTTTGCATTCAACTCAAGGAATTCAATTAATGTTCGCATTCCGATTGATCAGACGTGATTGTGTATAAAATACTAGACTACGGAAAACGAGAATATGTACTACTGTGAGAGTTGAAATTTTAGGTTGTTTTCCTTCTCCTTAAAAATATATAAAAAAAATACAAAGATCTTTCATCGTAAACTTTTTTCAAAACTGTCTTTTTCTTTGATAAATTTATATTGTTGAAAGCAAAATAAATCGCGCGTATTGTTTGCGACTTGTCTATAATGGCAAAATTGATCTATAATACTAACTGGACACTTAGAGACAACAATTAAACAACACAATAATATAATAATCACAGTTCTGACATGTTTAAGGTTAACTCGGATGACCCCAAGATCTGACACTGTCTAAATTTGATGAATGATCGCATTCCGAGCGCACTAAATAATATATATATAACATCTATTACACCACCATAATATGAAGCAGGAGAAGTTTCAGGTGGCCATGACGATCTCATGTGACCGACCGTGCGTGAACCTTATGGATAGTCAATGAGGTCAAACATACCCCTAATATGCTACACTTGCTGATGTGAACAGTATGGGGTTGCATGCTGTCCCTTTTCCGTTAAGCTCCACACATTTGATCGTTATTATTTTCAATACTGGCTTTTTATTCCATTAGAAGTTCCAAATATTGTTCAAATTTCAAAAGCATAACCTCGAACATCTTTAAGTTTAATCTTAATTTTAATAACACAAATAGCTCAATCAGAAGAAGTACTTCACAAACGTATAGATTAGTGCATCTAGTTTAATCAGTTGATGATCCAGTAACTATTAAAAGAAGAGGTTGCTACCTGTGCATAAGGGGAGAGGAAATCTGTTGTACCTATATTTCCTCGATTTCACAACAATTTGTAGAAATTAGGACTTGTAAACCCAAAATCTTTTTTCCGGTCTCATTTTCATCACTATAAAAAATTATATTTAAATTAACACTGACTAAATTTTCGTTATATATTGCTTTTATAAATTGGTATTGTTTTGTATGCTCCCGCTGCTAGGTAAAGGGGGTATACAATGTTACTCTTGATCGTCCGTCTCTTTCTTTCGTCCCTCCGTCGTCCCATTTTCGTTTTCAGGCAGTAACTTTCCTGATCCAAATTAAAGAAACTCGTACACAATGATAAGAACCAAAAACTCACAGACAGTGTTTGAATTTGGTCAATGAGTCACTTACGGTGCTAGAGTTATGCTCCTCTTAAACATGGAACATTCTATTTTTTTCGTTTCACAATGCTAATCAGAAAGCGGAGACATTCGTATCCCCGGACACTTTATTCTTTTAATGTTTTATAATTTATCCAATGGTGTTTGACATTTCCACTATTCTTAATGGATGGATATATGATAACATAACCTGAAAGATTGTGATTAACAATCAGCAGGCGAAAAGGGATAGATATAGAAAATTTTGAGTGAATCGGATACACAACTCAGTTTAGCCGTCAGAAATGCGTGTTGAGTTCTTGCTCAAAGGGATCACAAACGTTCGACCTAACGGGAATGTCAGATTTTTTTATTTTTTAATCAATAACAATGGTTTGTTAGAAGTCATTAAACCCACTGAACTGCACCAAAATCCCACCAATAGCTGTAAACAATCTTTTTCTGTATTTTTTTATAAATTAAATTCAAATATATATATATTTTTCTCTTGTCCTACAAACAGTTTATAGTTAGTATGAATAGTGCATTTACATAATTTGTTAGAAACTGTAAGCTTTGTAATATTTGTACTGTTTGTTCTTTGTGAGGGCATCAAGGTAGATTAGCGAAAGCTAATTGAGTCACCCTCTTTAAATAAAGTCATTACTTACTTACTTACTTACTTACTTATAATTATTAAAAGATATGAAAGGTACAAAGTTCAATTTCCAACCGCATTTGCTGAAAAGAAACTGACAACACTTATAAAAACGAAATAAGCAGAACTACAAGGGGTATCCCAATCGGAAACTGCAGACGGATCAGAATCCCGAGGAGCTATATTAATAAAAAATTTGTAATGTTTGGTGAGTAAAATCTTGATTAGAATAATTTTTACGATATTTGAATTTAAAACTGCAATAAATGAAGGATTATAAGTTACAAAAGAGTGCGAAAGATACCAGAAAGTCATTCAAACTTATAGATCGAAAACAAACTGACAATGCCATGGCTAAAAAAGAAAAAGATTTACAAGTGAATATTAAGTGCACAACGTATATTGCTGCAAAGATGAGTACCCATTTAATATTGATGTTTTTGAAAGTTTATATTTTGTTACAAGAGAGTGTAACATTTAAGAGTAGATTTAGAACATAAAAGAAAGTCGAAAGATATCAGAGGAACATTCAAACAAATATTTGGTAATAAAACTTTTATTTTAACATGAAATGTAATAAAGTATTTTGTAAAATGAGTTACAATTATGAAAATAAACACGTTTTATCATTTGTTTTGGCATAATAATAATATCTTAAAAGATTAACAACTACGTTAAGGAACAATTTTTCTTCAAAACAATGCAATAGGAGGAATGGGACTGTGATTACGCATGTAATCTTAGCTGCAGGGGCTTATTCAGGATTTTGGAAAGGGGTGTAATTCTAATTTATTGGATGATTTTAATCCGTGAAAACATTATAGAACAATGAAATCGGGGTTTACATCCTCTACGTACCCTCTGGTCTGCCACTGAACCTGGGACTAGTACACGTGTTCAACAAGCATATATGAAATCGTCAATGACACGAACAACCTTTCAAACACAAGTAACGCTCTATACACATCTGTTGAAGAGATAAAACCACACCAGTCTGATATTAAGCGAGTCGTGGGCCTAAGATGTATTTTAATCAGGCCATCGTCAGCCGATTTGATCTGACAAATAAGGTAAATGGACATAAAAGTCATAGACCAACATATTATGGGACAGAAAATCACAAAATTCAATACAGGACAAACAGTGACAATTGATTAGTTTACATTTGTTTGAAAATTTATAAGGCACTGGAAATTATTTCATTTTGAAAGATAAAGTATTACTAAATTTCTTTACATAAAACCAGTCCATATGTAAACCATTTCGATGGCCTTTTTCGTAACAATTAATGTTACTCATCATCCATTTGATTTTACTGGTTTTGTTTTCTTTACAAAGTTGTTCAATAACCAAGAGTCCACGTATTAAAATGCCATTGGTTTTTTTTAACTTTATTTTTCAAGAAAAATACATCTCAAAACTGAAATTTGACTTTTTGTCCGTGACATTTTGTGATTCCTTACGTCCGTGGCTTTCTATCCTGCAGTCGACACATTAGGGACTCTCCAATTAATTTTGTAGATACAATCTTCTCACATAAATCAGTAAAAGGAGTAGATCTGTACTGTACATGTTCAACGTTACATATAATGGCAATCATATATAATAACTGACTATCATAGTTTCATGAACCTTTTAAATTATAAAAATCAATATGTAGAAGTCGCAAATATAATACAATATATTTATTAAATATAATGTGGTTTCTTAAAACTGCACTCGGTTTTCAAGTGGTCAAGTATTGCTAAAACTTTGGACACTGAAGAAGGCCATTTGTTGAGCCGAAATATTTGTCAACACGATTTAATAACAACATTTTCGTACAATAACATCTTATATCAGTACCGTTGTGCAAATTTTTAGACTGATATATTTTTTATACGTGTGCATGTAATACAATTTTCGTTGTAGAAGGGTCAAAATAAAGCACAAACAACATTTTCCAAAAGGCCATAAAAGTAAAAAAAAATATATTTAAACAAAACGCATTTGACTAACAGGTCGAACAACTGATGTTCTTTAACAAAATGGATTTTAATATAAACTTAATACTAAACGGAAAACAATTAACTTGTATCCAAGATGTTATGCCACAAACATAAGGTGTTAATATATTTTTTGTACACCAGATCCGGATTTCGACAATAAATATCTCCTCAGTGATGTTAGGAACCGAAACGGTATTTGGAAAGCCATATAATTTACCCTCAATTTAAGAAAGACTTTTGATTTTTAAGAGTCAATATAGGATGAACGGATCATATAAACAGGAGAGAAAATATGATACAAGCCCAAACGAACAATTATAAACAAGTCTAAATTGAAAACTACGCTCAAACCTATGATTGCGTTGGATAAAAACCGCAATTTTTATACGTGTGCATGTAGAACAAATTTCGTTATAGAAAGGTCTAAATACAGCACAAGCAACAATTTTCAAAAGACCATAAAAGTAAAAAAAATTATATTTAAACAAAACGCATTTGACTAACAGGTCGAACAACTGATGTTCTTTAACCCTGCTGACTGCCATTGGCGATTGCCAAATAAAATTGATCAAAAGATGTAACACAATGGATTTTAATATAAACTTAATACTAAACAGAAAAAAATAAACTTGTATCCAAGATGTTATGCCACAAACATAAGGTGTCAATATATTTTTTGTACACCAGATCCGGATTTTGACAATAAATGTCTCCTCAGTGATGTTAGGAATCGAAACGGTATTTGGAAAGCCATATAATTTACCCTCAATTTAAGATAGACTTTTGAATTTTAAGAGTCAATATAGGATGAACGGATCATATAAAAAGGAAAAATATGATACAAGCCCAAACGAAAAATTATAAACAAGTCTAAATTGAAAACTACGCTCAAACCTATAATTGCGTTGGATAAAAACCGCAATTTTTATATGTGTGCATGTAAAACAAATTTTGTTAAAGGAAGGTCTAAATACAGCACAAGCAACAATTTTTTAAAAGACCAAAAAATGAAAAAATATATTTAAACAAAACGCATTTGACTAACAGGTCGAACAACTGATGTTATTTAACTCTGCTGACTGCCATTGGCGATTGCCAAATAAAATTGATCACAAGATGTTACAAAATGGATCTTAATAAAAATTAGATTCTAAACGGAAAACAATTAACTGGTGGCCAAGATTTCATGCCACAGACATAAGGTGTCAATATATTTTTGTACACAAGACCCGGATTCCGACAATACATGTCTCCTCAGTGATGTAAGGAATCGAAACGGTATTTGGAAAGCCATATAATTTACCCTCAATTTAAGATAGACTCTTGAATTTTAAGAGTCAATATAGGTTGAACGGATCATATAAACAGGAGGGAAAATATGATACAAGCCCAAATGAAAAATTATAAACAAGTCTAAATTGAAAACTACGCTCAAACCTATGATTGGGTTGGATAAAAACCGCAATTTTTATACGTGTGCAAATAGAACAAATTTCGTTATAGAAAGGTCTAAATACAGCACAAGCAACAATTTTTTAAAAGACCAAAAAAGTGAAAAAGTATATTTAAACAAAACGCATTTGACTAACAGGTCGAACAACTGATGTTATTTAACTCTGCTGACTGCCATTGGCGATTGCCAAATAAAATTGATCACAAGATGTTACAAAATGGATCTTAATATAAATTAAATACTAAACGGAAAACAATTAACTGGTGGCCAAGATGTCATGCCACAGACATAAGGTGTCAATATATTTTTGTACACAAGACCCGGATTCCGACAATAAATGTCTCCTCAGTGATGTTAGGAATCGAAACGGTATTTGGAAAGCCATATAATTTACCCTCAATTTTAAATAGACTCTTGAATTTTAAGAGTCAATATAGGATGAACGGATCATATAAACAGGAGGGAAAATATGATACAAGCCCAAACGAAAAATTATAAACAAGTCTAAATTGAAAACTACGTTCAAACGTATGATTGCGTTGGATAAAAACCGCAATGTTTATACGTGTGCATGTAAATAAAAAAATCGTTGTAAAAGGGTCTAAATTCAGCACAAACAACATTTTCTAAAAGATGAAAAAAGTGAAAAAGTATATTTGAACAAAACGCATTTGACTAACAGGTCGAACAACTGATGTTCTTTAACCCTGTTGACTGCCATTGGCGATTGCCAAATAAAATTGATCACATGATGTAAAAAAATGGATCTTAATATAAATTTAATACTAAACAAGAAACAATCAACTTTTGGCCAAGATGTTATGCCACAAACATAAGGTGTCAATATATTTTTTGAACGTCAGATCCGGATTTCGACAATAAATGTGTCTTCAGTGATGTTAGGAATCGAAACGGTATTTGGAAAGCCATAAAATTTACCCTCAATTTAAGAAAGACTCTTGAATTTTAAGAGTCATTATAGGATGAACGGATCATATAAACCGGAGGGAAATATGATACAAGCCCAAACGAAAAATTATAAACAAGTCTAAATTGAAAACTCCGTTCAAACATGATTGCGTTGGATATAAACCACAATTTTTATACGTGTGCATGTAAAACAAATTTCGTTTTAGAAAGGTCTTAATACAACACAAACAAAATTTTCCAAAAGACCAAAAAATTGAAAAAGCATATTTTAACAAAACGCATTTGACTAACAGGTCGAACAACTGATGTTCTTAACCCTGCTGACTGTCATTGGCGATTGCCAAATAAAATTGATTACAAGATGTTACAAAATGGATCTTAATATAAATTTAATATTAAACAAAAAACAGTTAACTTGTGGCCAAGATGTTATGCCACAAACATAAGGTGTCAATTTTGTACACCAGATCCGGATTTCGAAAATAAATGTCTCCAGTGATGTTAGGAATCGAAACGGTATTTTGGAAAATCATATAATTTACCCTCAATTTAAGAAAGACTTTTGAATTTTAAGAGTCAATATAGGATGAACGGATCTTATAAAAAGGAAAAATATGATACAAGCCCAAACGAAAAATTATAAACAAGTCTAAATTGAAAACTGCTCTCAAACCTATGACTGCGTTGGATAAAAACCGCAATTTTTATACGTGTGCATGTAAATATATATCTAAATAGGCGATTAAGGGATGATTTCTCACTCAATGACAGAAGTGGGTTTTTTTCTCGTCAGGGAAGGAGGAATCATTAAATACCAGTATGTCTTTTGATTTTTTTTGGAAAAAATTGACGCAAACTTCAACCTATCCTTACTTCAGGATTCTTTATTTGCTACATCAATCGTGGGAGACGTCCTTACATTGGTAGCATTTAACTAGAACATGTCTTGCTATATGTTTCTAAATATTCTTTTTGTAAGTATATCACAGACGACACAAAGGTGAACAACCAGATAAAATTTCTGAACAATTTTATGATACCAATTATTAATGTACATTTCATTAGGAACTATCATTTGCTTTTCTTTTTCATTTTCCTATTACATGTTTCTGGTTTATTTCTTTCTACATATAAATACTTCTTAGAAACTCAGTCAACCATGTTCGTCAAAGTTTCATATAATTTCTCGCCAAAACGTAATACTAAAAATAAACAAAGGACTGAAAGTATATACATAATATTTATGTTATACGAATTTAAGGCGCAATTACTACATAAGTAAGCCGCCTACCAAAATCAATAACAACAACAATACATGTATCACAAAAGTCTAAAGATTTTAAAACGTTATAACAACGAAAAGCTAAGTTATCAAAAAGAAGCATGTCATGCAGACTTCTAATACGTTCGGGTATTTCACATCCAATTTTTTATGGTAATATTCTTTATAAAGCACAAAGGTGTCAGTATTCACCTCAGAAACTTACAAAACCTTTGAATAGACTTATTAAGAAGGGATATAATTACGATACTGTTGTCAAGTCATTAAAGATTGCATATTTTGGCGTTAATATTGAGTCACTGATAAGGTCTTTGCATCGGAACTAAACACATTTATTCTAAAAACAGTTGTTGGCATGACACGGGTTATGTTCTTCTCATATATGTTATGAAGGTATGATACTAAACCCCTAACGGGAAGGATTGTGCCTGATGTTCATATGATGAAATCATAATCTTTCAGTCAGTTTAATTGAAGTCTGGAGCTGGCATGTCAGTTAACTGCTAGTAGTCTGTTGTTATTTATGTATTATTGTCATTTTGTTTATTTTCTTTGGTTACATCTTCTGACATCAGACTCGGATTATTCTTGAACTGAATTTTAATGTGCGTATTGTTATGCGTTTACTTTACTACATTGGTTAGAGGTATAGGGGGAGGGTTGAGATCTCACAAACATGTTTAACCCCGCCGCATTTTTGCGCCTGTCCCAAGTCAGGAGCCTCTGGCCTTTGTTAGTCTTGTATTATTTTAATTTTAGTTTCTTGTGTACAATTTGGAAATTAGTATGGCGTTCATTATCACTGGACTAGTATATATTTGTTTAGGGGCCAGCTGAAGGACGCCTCCGGGTGCGGGAATTTCTCGCTACATTGAAGACCTGTTGGTGACCCTCTGCTGTTGTTTTTTATTTGGTCGGGTTGTTGTCTCTTTGACATATTCCCCATTTCCATTCTCAATTTTACACATTATCTACTCATTAACTATCAGGAAAACAAACTTGGTGATATATACAAATGAGTTAAATACATCTGCCTTGACTAGGCTCTGCATTACAATTTGAAAATTCAAAAGGTACACAATAATTATTAACAAATTTCACAGAAGTCATGTCAAAGAAAAATATTTAATAGCACTTAGTTAAATATCCAAGTAAATTACAATCAGTAATCAAATTAAAAATCACACACATTATCGTTTGTAGGCAAAGCATACTGTGTTTTTGTGCTTTATGTCTTGTATGAGTGTTTACGTATTATCTTTTGGCTAATCTCACGAATAATCAAGACGACAAAAACCCAATCACATTAAGCCAGTTGGTACCACTTTTCCAAATTTTGTTAATAAGTTAATAACCCATTTGTTGGTTCGTATATCTATATCCCAAAAAGGGATATAAATTCACAGTGCGAAAATTTTTAATTTTGGATTGCACTAAAACATTTATATCAATACTCACAACTTTAGGAAATGGCTTTTGTAAGAAGTGGACAATTTTCTTGATTAATCATATGAAAACAACCATTTTCCTAAGTACATTTACCAATCTTGTTTTAGCAGTCTGGTATTCAGAAAAGTTGCTCACAAAAAAAATAGCTGTTTCATTTTAACTGGGTAAAAAATCCCCACAATATAAAAATTTGTTGAAATCCGAGATATCATATTTAAAAAGGGTTATTAATTTATTATGATTCATTTGGGCGAATGAACCCAATTTGTTTATAAAGATAAATTATTTCGCCCACTATATTTGTTTGCGATGTATTCTATGTTGGTGGACTTTCTAAATACTTTCTTTATGATCACAACTTATGCTCCAATTCGTATCACTTCAGATGTAGCTCAACAAACCAATTCGATGAAAAACATAGAAAGAGATAATAAGTACTATTGCAGCTACTATAGTGCCACCGACAATATAATTCACCTTTAAAGACTCCTCTCTAGCTTTCATTTAAGATTTTACTGCCAGCTCTAAACATTCGAATTCGTCAGTCTGCAAAAATAAAATTAAAACCAAATAAAGTATTGGTATATTAAAAGAAAAACCCATTTCAACCAGTCGAAGGACAAAAGGCAACATAACATGCCTTCCAAATATTGTATAAAATGATAAATAAATCTCATGTGCAGTACGTGTGGGAATTTTAAATATTTCAATTAATTCATTTTTGATTATTATATCTATATAAATGCAAGCGTCAAAATTTAGTTATTATCAGAGCTAAAATGTCTGTGCTGTTCTATGAGCTTAACAGTTCAGTTTTTAAACATTTCATTGTAGAAAATAGTTCAGGCATTTTGTAAAATACCTTTCAATTTTTCTGGACATTACTTAAAATGCCTGAACAAATAACCAATATATAGATTTAAAAAATGCTAAATTTTTTAGGCATTTTACAAAATGTCTAAATTAAAATTTCCTGTAACATATGTATCAAATTAAGTTATCAGTTACAATTATTTATTTACCCTCTGTTCTGACAGAATTCGAGCTTTAAATTCTAGATCCTCTAATTCACCCTCTCTCTTTATTTCATTGGTCGACATTATGTCATTTATCTCAGGCACCTGATTTCCTAGAGTTTCTAACATCATATCACCATTCCCTGCGTCTCCATCATATCCACGTCTAGTCTTTCTGTTTTTCCTCGGCTTTAAAATAATAAAATTACATTAAAATATAACGATGATAGCATTTATAAGTACATTTGATCCCTTCTATTCATTTGATCCCTTCTATTCTGATTGATTTGTTATTTATTCGAGTTGCCCTTTCCGAAATTTAGAATTAAGGTATGCGAGTGGTATGCAAATACTAAAAGTGATCAATATCAGAATAAGAATATCAAAACATTTTATTAATACATACTCTCAGCTTCCTTTAAATTACTGAAGCATAATATATTATTGTTTGTATTTATCTATATTTTGGTGTGTTGCAAACCCGATATTCTGAACATGTTAGAAACCAAGCAAGAAGAAGATTTCAACTAATTTTTATAATCATTTTATCTAAACATTCAATCAAAAATTGGAATCCATAGCAGTCTACAAAACAACACATAGAAAACTAATAACTGAACAAGTTGAACCCAATAAAACCGAGGGGGATCTGAGGGTAACCAGACCCTGTTATTTACTAAATTGATTTAGTATTTTTAAAGGTTACAATTGTAAATCCATTTGTGAATATAAATAGCAGCAACCGTTGAGAAGTCAATATGTTAACTGCTGTAAACGTCCAAATGGTATATGTGCCTTCATCAATATATAAAAAAGAAGATGTGGTATGATTGCCAATGAGACAACTGTCCACAAGAGACCAAAATGACACAGACATTAACAACTATAGGTCACCGTACGGCCTTCAACAATGAGCAAAGCGCATACCGCATAGTCAGCTATAAAAGGCCCCGATAAGACAATGTAAAACAATTCAAACGAGAAAACTAACGGACTTATTTATATAAAAACAATGAACGAAAAACAAATATGTAACACATAAACAAACGACAACCACTGAATTACAGGCTCCTGACTTGGGACAGGATCAAGCCAATTTTATTGACGTTGGCTGTCACTGTTCTTTTATGTTTTTATTCCTTCAAAATGTAGTTTAGATATAAGCATCTCCTTATTGTCTAGGCTTTTGGTAATTTTGAGCCTGTATATAGACATATTATGGTCATCATCCCAGATCCTTTAAACAACAAAAATACCGAGAGAAAAGTCACATGCAATTTATCAGGTGTTATTTTCACTGATGGCATTTGACTATTACATGTTTTTTTATGGTTAAATGCAATGATCAGCTATTTTGGTTTTATAAATTTATATCCTTAACGAGGCACACAAATCAAAAAAGTTACACTGCATGCGTCCCTATCTACGTTAATGAGTCACCATTAAAGGTTAGAACATTTCCCTACATATACAGGTATTTTCAAATATTTCAAAGAATGAAACTATTTTTACCTTCCTAAAAACCAGAAAAGCAGTCAACAAGAACACGCGTGGTATCCTCGCTTGATTTAACAATTTATCCTTTATTTGAACTTGACATTTGGGTTTCAACTGCAAGGGTAATTTAATGAGGAAATCTCAATTAATTAGATTTAAAATCCGGTATTTGCGACAGAACTCAAGGGTGTGTCTAAAAACTTACTTTAAAAAAAATGTTGTGTGTCATTTAAGCAGTTATAAAGAAAATGGTTAACACACTCATCAAAGTTACAACGAGCAGAATTTTGTAGACATGGAGGGCGCTTCAAATACAAGACTCACCAGTGACGCCTTAATAACTAAAAGTTAAAAAAAAAAAAAGCCTAATAAAGTACGAAGTTAAAGTTGAAGCTTTTAAAACTCAAAATTCCGAAAGTTATTGCCAAATACAGCTATGATAATCTCTCCTTGTGGTATAACATCATAAACATTACAAAAAAATCAAAGTCTTGTAGACAGTATATTTATAATTATGACCATATCAATGATAATTCATGTCAGCACAGAAGTGTCGAATACTGGACTGGTGATACCCTCGGGGAGGAAATCGCCATCAGCAGTTTAATTGTCCCGTATTAGCTCATGGCACACTTAATGAATATTATAAAATTGAGAATGGAAATAGGGAATATGCCAAAGAGACAACAACCCGATAAAAGAGCAGATAACTTGTACATGTGGTATACTGATAAATAAACTCATCATATATACTAGGATTAAATATTATAGCGTTCGACACAAAAAAAAAACATCAGGAAGACATGGATATTTTATCATGCGTATTATAATATATTAATTTTGTGTTTACTCACCATTATGCATATGCCTCGTGTTGTTTATTTTACTTCCATGTTAACTAGTCGCTTATACAGTACAGATCGTCTTTTATTATTAATGAATACTTGTTCCCCACAGTTCGTTGGGTTTAAACTGAAAAGGTTAAACTGCTTACTGAATAATGTGATATTTATAGAAGTGGAAATGTATGTATGTGTTTTTTTTGTATATTATCGGTGACCATACAATATTATATGTTTTTTGGTATTATATAATTGTATATTAACCTAATCAGAGTCGTTACAATATGATTTTTTATTAAATCAATCTTATTTAAATTGAATATCCCAACTCACTCTTGTTTATTCTTGATCATATTTGTTACAGGTTCAAAATGAATAGGTAAGGAAATGAATCAGAAAGTATGATAAATAAAGGGTCCATTACTTGTTGAAACAAAATCCCTGTCTTTTTCACAGCCGAAAGTCTCGCCGTAAGTACACAAACGAAAGCTGAGCGCCATATCCAATCCTCTTTCCGAGCTTCTCTCCGAGCATAGGTGACGTGTTCTCTATAAGGCCGGAATGTGATTCTCGTCCGTTTCTGGAAACATAATTTAAATTATCACTTAACAATAATGTCACTTAATTTAGCAAATAGTGAATCCGAACCCTTAGAGACAGAGTACGAACTATGATTTATGACTGTGCAGACTACCAAACTGATTTTGATGGTCCGCAAGACGGACGGCACATACAGACTAGAAACTGTTTACTTTCCCATAGCATCTGTGTTTAGTTCTGATTTTTATATTATTTTTGTTCCCAGGTTTGTATGATCTACTGTTTGTATTTAAACTACTGTTTACTATTTAGGTATGTTTGTATAATATATTTGTTGTTGTGTTTATTAAAAATACACGGAGTATGTACCTCTCAACGAATGTTGTTGAATGTGCTGCAAGTTGCTGTGGCCCGATATGGAATCAATTGAAAAGGTTCAGCGGTTTACACAAAAGCCACTAGGAAAAGTGATGTTGCTCACAGATTGAATTCATCCCTTAAAAAATTATATTATCGTCATCAAAATATGGAGTGTCAGTTTCATACATGACTATTAAGCTTCATGGATCCCCCCAATTCACCCTTGGTTTTAAATCGGCTTGATGTATGTACTTTTATTTGTTTGTATATTTTGTTAATTCTACTTCATCTGTCATCGTTCTGGGAGTTCCTATGTTTTTATCCAACAGTTTTTTGACTTACGACACTTTATTATTCCATTTTACAATACATCTCACTAAACCCAACAAACCGATATATTATATGAAAAGGATGGGGTAACAGAACCTCAGTGGCACCCTTATCAATTAAGCAATGAGGTGAATTTCCAAACTTACTTTTTCGTTCTTTAATAAGTTTTATTTAGTTCTAATTTTAAAAACAAAACCTCGTCCATTTTCTAAATCAAACAAATTTTTAGTTGTCTTAATGAATTGCTCTAACGGGAGAGGTACTTCACAAAAACCCTATTTTGGTTCACCAAGTTTAATCAATAGTGGATCCATGAACTATATAAACGATTAGTTGTTACCTGTGCACAAGGACAGCGGTAATATGTAATACTAATGTTTACTTGCTTTTTACGACAATTTGCAGACGTAAGGATTTGCAAAACCCAAAACTTTTTCCGGTTACATTTTCCTTAGTTGTAAAAATATATCTTACACTGATATAATTTCTCGTTTCTATATTACTAATAGAAATGGGCATTCTTGTGTATGCCCTCACTTCTACTCGAAGGGGACATTACATGTAAATCATGAAAATTCATCTTTCATCCATTTCGTCACATTTTCGTCTACCAACTCTTACCTACGTTTTTCTGATCCATTTTATTGAAACTCATACACAATGCTAAGATTCGTAGAAAGAGATAAAATTTGGACAGTGAGTCATTTATTATGCAAGAGTTATGTTCGTTATAACTTTGAAAATTCAATTTTTTTGATTAAACAGTCCATCGGGGATGACACCAGTGTCTACCATTCGTTTTAGGGATTATTGATACACACACCTTCAGTTTCTTTCGTTAGTTTGAAAAAAATAGATATACTAGTAGTTAAACTGTAATAAAAGGTCTACTTGAACAGGACCTTTAATAACAGTATAAGGTAGATATTCTGTGATAACATTTTATAAATTTCGTATTGAACAGTTATTACTTTTCGTTGGCACTTTGTTTGTTGACTTTTCTAGTTCAATGAGCTTTATGTTTCCTATCATGATTTTTTTGATAGAGAGTTGCTGCTCACAAGGAAGCTATTAAACCAAGAGTACAAATGGTGAAGTTGAAATCATCCCTTCGTAAATTTGACGGATGCCATCACGAGTTGGTTGGCCGTTTCACAAATGATATCGGATATGTTCCTTACGTAGTAACTACAATCCCCTTCCCTTTCATGAATGTTAACTACCGAATTAGACTATTTACTGGATTTGTTATAACATGATCAACACGACGGGTGACACATGTTGAGCAAGATCTGCCTACCTTTCCGGAGCACCTGAGATCACCCCTTGTTTTTGATGGGTTAGTGTTGCTTATTCTTTTGTTTTCTATGTTGTGTTATGTGTACTATTGTTTGTCTGTTTGTCCTTTTCATTTTTAGCCATTGAGTTGTCAGTTTATTTTCGATTTATGAGTTTGACTGTCCCTCTGGTACCGTTTATAGTTTTTTAATGTGTTTCCTCAATAAATGTATTTGCAATGAAATAAAGATGACTTACTGTAACTTTATATATTATTTTTATTTTAACAACATAATAAGTTTTGGCTCATAGATGACAATTAATATAGTTTAAACCAGTTCATGTTTAATCCGTGAAGTGTATAATTTATATATAACACTAGGAGGTAATATCAAACGAAAAAAAACGTCTGTATGGACCTCCCTCAAAAGACGATAAGTTAATTTTCAAACTTATGTAAACTGCTAAAAATAACTCCAAGAATTGACAGAAAACCTGCAATCGGCACAGAGTACCAGTAACTAACTCGCTCGAAAGAAACCAACATTAAAAGAATAAACAAAACAATAAAAAACATTAATCCAGAAAGTGTATATCTATACTCGTTTCAGTAACAAAATAGGGATAATACTGATATTTATTATCCATCATCTCAGAGCACCATCTCAGACACCCATCACCATCTTATAACAAGGTAAACCATATACTACACAACTACTTTATTACTACGATCTTGAAGTATAACTGCTAAGATGCAAATAAACTGTACATTTGTAAAGATGTATGCTTACTATTCATTTGTCGATATGCAAATAAACAGCACAAATGTTGAGATGCATATAAAGTGACCATGTATTAGTTAAGTCGATATAATATGTTCATCTTCAAATATGTATTTAAACTGTATATGTGTAAAGATATAAATAATATGTGCAGATACATCTTTAAATATATTTAGTTTATAAACGTTTTCACGGAATAACAGTTTGTATGCATCTCACCGAATGGATTATATATACAGTTTCCATCAGTAATTTATAAGCAACCGCTAAACATTTTATACATCTTATCTTATTTTTCATCAAAAGGGCTTGCACTATAGTAGCTGTGTAGTGATATTCCAACATTTGACTGATATACGTCGTCAAATCAGGAATTCCTCCTCTTATAAATACAAATATTCTTGATGTTTATAGATTTATCTTTCTCACGACAAACCATGTTGATATCATAAATAATGTTCTTAAAAACAAATATTTTATGAAATATATTGATAAGATTTACTAGGATTTGTCAATGAAGAAATGCAATTTTTGTATTCGACCCCGTAACAAAAAATAGATAAACCATTTGGAACACCCAAGCTTTCTGAGAAAAGCGATAAAACTACGAGAGACACCAAAACAGCTGAGAAAGCTCAAGTCAAATATACGATATCCAATGACATACGATCGACAACAAGCTTTGTATCGCCACTTGTGTACAGGGCTATTTTCAAATCGTGTCTTTTCTTTTAAACTTTAAGAAAGTTAACATACGCGTTTGCTGGGTGTTTTGATAACTTTTTATTAAATATCTACCTGATAAAGTTGATGGTCATCATGCTGGTAGCTGCACCATTTTTTTTTATTGTGTGTTTTATTTACGACATGTGATCGTGATAGGTTTAGATGGATAGTAGTAACGTTATACGGATTTAACTCAATCACAATATTCTGACTGCATCCGTGTTGGATTTTCATGGCCATGTTCCTGTTTAGTAAATACAATGTATATATTTTGGAGGATTCTGGTGTTTGTAATTGTTATGATCAGTTTTACTGTTTAATATATATATATAGATTATGGATGGGTATTCAAACAAGAGGGTTATTTTCAGCTACTGTCGCATTGAAGGACGACAGGCCTGAAAAAAAACCATGCAATTTTTCAGTGAAAAGATGAATTCGAAGACTGAAAAAGTATGTTCTCATGAACTTTTTCTAAACGATCATAGGTTCACTTATTTCATTCGGAATTGGTGTGTCCTAAAAAACCAGCCCCCTCCAAAATGACACACTTTTAGACTATACGAAATAACATCCAATGTATCGAGTTTTTAGGTAATATTTGGCATGCATTTAAGCTACCAAGCTGTTAAATCCTCGGAGAAAAGAACTGTCCGTAAGTTGATATCCTCATCATTTGAAGAAGAATTAAGGCATAAGTAGTTAAGATAACCTTTAATTGTCATAATGGATTACAGGTTATGTTTCTTATGGAAATTAAAATCATTGTCTACTGAAAGAGTTTATGTATATCATTCTATTTATTGTATAATCCATGCATTCTACGTTCACTCCATATTGCTGTAAAAAGGCATGTTTTTTGTCTTTTATCAGTTTTAAGAAATTTCGGTTATGTTTGTTCATGTTTTTCCCACTTTTAAAAACTTTTAAGAATTACATCTTTTTAAACTGTCTTCAGTATATAACTTTTCTATCTCAGGAATAGATAACCCAAGCTGTATTTGGCAAATCTTATAGCAATTTTTGGTCCTCAATGTTCTTCAACAACGTACTTTCTTTGGTCTTTTTAATATTTTATGATTCGTGTTTCACTGATGAATCTTTGTAGACGAAACGTCTGGCGCAAATAAAAAATTCCAATCCTGGTTTCTATGATGAGTTTACTTAATGGATTTATAAACCACTTTTTGCAGTTTATTTACAACGAGTGAGATATATAAAAATAGAAAAAACAAAAAGAACAAACATATATGATATTCAATGTTATAGGCATTTCTAATATAAGTTTAGCGTCACAAGTAAATTCAAATTGCACACGTATTATTTAAAAGTACTGAGACGGAAACTCACTGAAACATTAACTAAATTAAACAACACACAGTATCACAGTTATTGATAATATCAAGTATTAGGGTCAATTATGACTAATAAATTCGGAATTCTGATTTCATCATGTTCATTATGCTTATGAATTTTTATAGAATTACGTAAAAATATCTGTATGTATTTCAATAACATAAAATAGCATTTGTAGCAAAACTGTGTCCGTGATGTTCTATTTTTGCAAAATAAGGATTTGAATACAAAAAGAAACACAAGTAATATGAATAAGTACAGATATTTAATATTCCGAATCTAGTTACATTCATACAATAATATGGTGCTTTTTGGATTTCAGTTCCGATCGTTTATTGAATGTATTTTGCAAATTATTACTAGTAGAATCGGTTGTATTTCGGGAATTTTTATGGATTGAACACTTGTTAGGGAGAGTAAAAGATTCGGACCAACAACAAAAATGAAATACAATGAAATATAACTCGATTACGTGTATTTTTCTGTCGTTTCTATTTGTAGCAGCTGTTTCTGTTGTTTCGTATTTTTTACTCTCAAAATTGATGTGTTTCCAACAATTTTGGTTTGTGAACCGGGATTTGTTTCAGTTAAATCGATTAATGGTTATTAAACAGCGGTATACTTCTTTTGCCTTTACTCCGTCGATATAATTGTTATTTTTCCAATTAAAATGATTAATTAAGTGTTACTGTCTACTTTAAGATAAAGTTGATGATCGTGTGCTACTTAATAGTAAAAGACAAGGGAATCTGAGCTGACTAGCTCGAATATAGTTTATACAGGAATATGAACTTACCATGCAAATTTCTTAACTTGTTTCGATATATTGATGTCGGCATCCGACCAATAGTTTTAGTATATCTTCCTAAAATTTAGTAACAAGCATTTAAAACAAAGTAAAAAAAAATGAAATGAAATGTTTCATTGAAAATATTAAATGCATTGCACTGACAATTACTAGTCAGGAATATGACAGTTGTTGTTCATTCGTTTGATGTGTTTGACCTTTTGATTTTGGCATTTTGACTTTCCGTTTTAAATTTTCTTCAGTACTTATGTGATTTTACTTTTCGTTAAACATTAATGAAGATAATATTCTTTCACGATCGAGTTGCTTGCCCGATGGGAATATCCGTTTCACAATTGTTATAAATACAAACCCATCCCCTTTTTCCGGAATGTGACCTACCGAATTATCAACCGAAATAAATTAACATTAGCAACAGGACGAAAACACATTTGAAGCAGGATCTACTTACCGTTCCGGAGCAACTGAGATTATCCCTGGTTTTGTCAGGTTTCGTGTTGCCCAGTCGTTATTAATGATTTTTAAAGTTAAAAAAATACGGCTTCCGTGCTAAGTCTTGTGGTCCCTTGCGGATGCTTGCCTTTTATGACAATCATGCCAAATTATTTTAACAGTAATAAGACGAAGTAGAATATTTCATTGAGTAAGATAAAAAATGCAAAATTACTTACCTCGTGTTTGTGTCGTTCAATTTCATAAACCACAATTTCAGTCATTAAAATTATAATTTCTTTTATAACGAAAGTCTTGTGAACTGTTTTTTTCTCATTTACAACAATTATAGGTAATACACTGTATGCAATTATGATATTAAATATCATAGAACCAATAATGAATTTAAAGTGAGTAACATGAGTAAATCTAAGAAATGAAAAAAAAAAAAAATTAAGATAATGTATTGAAATAAAAAAGTGTTCAATTCTGATACGTTAAATCTATGAAGACACTTTACAACTTGTAAAGCAATTTGCATGCAAAGCATAGAAAGCAACGTTAGAATGAAAGTAGACATGTACATTTGGTTCACAATAAATATATGTTATTTATATACGAAGTAAAAGTTGAATATGAAAAAAATAGAAAACAACTAGCAATTCATAATAAACAATTAACACATGTAGGACAGCAATACATTATAAGCTATCTTTAAATATATGAAAACAAAATATAATGTAACACAATATTTTCAGATTTACTTTAACTTCATTCTAAGTACTTGTGTTTTTAATTATGAGACTAGAAAAACTTAGTGTAAAGGAATTAATTTTTCGAACGATTTGTTTTATGTTTAAAATTATGTTGAGTTGCTTTCATTGCTTATTTTTGTCCACATAACTGAAACATATCCAAAACACAAAAATGAGATATGAGTTACTATAATAATTACTAAAAGGTTAAATCAATCATTTTTCTTTAAAAGTGAATGTCTGTACCAAGTCAAGAATATGCCCTTTTTATTTGCATTCGTTTGTTGTGTATGCTTTTTAGATTTTGTCATTTGATAAAGAACTTTCCGTTCAGAATTTTCATAGGAGTTCGTTTATTTTCTGTATTTTACTTTTTTAATTGTAAAGTCGATTTATGACGTTGCTAATAGTTTGACGCTATTATAAATTACTATTCACATACCTGACTGATTAAACACAAATATACTGGTAATCAAGCTGGTACCGTTATACAGAACAGTTGGTTTTAATCCGGGTGTTTTAGTTACAATTAACAAGTGATTGCTTATAGTATAATATATGTTACGATCGGAGACACCAATCGCATAGTAGATTCTACGAACATTTGTTGAAATGATTGTTTGAACATCAGAGCCATCGTCTTTAGCTGATTTAATGTCACCATTGTAGTTAATCCAATACAGTCGGTTTTCATCATAGTCTTCAATACAAAAAAACAAACGGTGGAACATTCAAATTCATTCTTGTATTATTGATATTAGTGTATTGCAATAATAGTTTTTAAATTCTTGTGAATTGTTTTTAACAATTATTGCACTCAGATGTCATAACAAGGAAGTAAACAAATCATTGTCACGAAAAAATAATTTTTTTTTTTAAATTTTATCATTTGTATTTCCGTCAATTTATACTCTTATTAGTAAAACATTTGATATGCAGTACTAATATTATGTACCAGGAAAAATGCCCATCCGTAAATAAACATATGTCAAGTAAGCTTGATGACATACCTTTAAGTTCATTAATATACTATGTCTGCTAGTATACCAATATGACAGGGTTTTCTCTGACAAACGTTTGGATCGATCATAGATGAATATAAATATATTATCGTGTAATGAACAACATGCGAAATTAAAACATTTTAATGCATTACATCAACGATAACTTGTTACAACGTACCTATATCCAAGCATCGAACAGGTGTTGATACAAAGTTCACAATTGTCTGATTTTCACCTAAATCGAATTTAGATTTCGATATTCCTAAATTCTCTTCAACTATATACATCCACCTGCATAACAAGTTTGTCAACTTTAGAATATTAGATTTCAGGATAAATGTGTGTTTGTGTATGTATGTGTTGTTACTAAATGAATAATCTATAATGGAACTCGTCATCATCAAGACGAAAATTGTGTATTCCAGAAGCGAGTTTCCTCTACGAAAGACGCCTAACTAAAATATGTTAAAAAAGATGAAAGTACGAAGTAGAAAGACATTAAGTAACCATATTACCCAAAGATTTTGATATATACGGGTGTATTATATGATGTAATTTGTTAAAAAATCAGAGAATTGTCTTATTTTGACGAAACTCTATATCCCTTGTTAGTTTAATGGCATGCAAGCAGAACTCTTGTGTAAGGGAAAATTTATAAGTTCCAACGTTCGAATACAAAGTGGTGGTATTATGATTTGCATACTTATAATAATTTGGGATGTGTCATTGGTTTAACCTCTTTGAATTTTGGATAAGCTTAATAGTTTTTCTATGAAGGAACTCAGTTTTAAAATGTACATAAATTCATAATCGTACATTTAAAAAAAATGTACCGCTCTTTTCACTTGTAGAGCACTCGCCTAAAAAAACTCATTGTCGAAGAAATAAAATCAAATTATCAAGCTCGATCGTTTTGATCGAAGAACTACAAATCAAATTGGTGTGGTCTTTTTGTATTTGGCACATTTTATCATTAAGCATGTTAATGTCGTTCTTCAATTATCTTCAACATTTTAGTTTATTTGTCCTTCCAACTATTTTTTTTCCAATCCATAGTGATTGGTGAGCTTGGTTATTACCGGAACTACTTGGGTATTTCAAAGCACCATTATTATTTTTATTCGGGGTTTCTATAGAATATTTTGAAACTTGAGATCACATGGTTACTAAAGCTTGTACACAGGTTAAAAAGAGGTGGACATTTGATTGATTAACTTTCAGTGATGGTTATTTTCGTATATGCAATGAAAGGTTATTTAATTTTGTTTCCATAGTACTGGACAGAATTAAACTCATGCCAAGTATTGTTTTTATGTTCAACAAAGATAAATTCGGCACAATTATTTTAAAAGTGTAAATTTTACAAAGACTTAAAGGGAAAACCAATAGTGGTCTTACACCTTTTGCCCAATTTCTTCATCAAACATAATACCTTTTTGAAACATCAAGTCGTATCACCCAGGGTTCACTCAATGTTGGTAAAACGGTCACATTGGTTCCGTCCAGATTACATCTTGAAAGTTTGTTTCCAAACTGAATAACCCAATAGATATGATGATTGGCTGAATCAACACCTATTCCTACTGGCAAGTTCTCTGTTTGGACAACTATCTGTATGGTTCTGTTCTTTGAAGGATACGAAAATCTATGTAAATTATAAAGAATATTTCAGAAATTTATCAAATTCATTTAGAATACTTATATTTTATTTGATATTTACCAGACTCTTCAATATCTGATTTACATTGCAAACAGAATAAATTGAATCTTTAACAATTCATTAAGTTTATTTAAATTTGCAACATTGTTGAAATATTAAAATGTTAATCTAGAATGAAGAAGTTCACATATATCACCTTAAAAAGTCGTATTACATTTGATAAGAATTTTGTTTGCTTATACGTGATTTTACAATTTGTATTCAATGTTTCCTTAACTCTTGTCATCAGTAGAATAATAGTTTACATACCGAACTATGTCATGGATATTGTATCTTGGGAAGTAAACGTATCTGTTCTTGTAGTCGTAATCCAAGGAAAACACAGCATTTGTTCCATGTTCTATCAGTACAGCCATATTGCGTGTATTACCATCATATTCTATTATTGAAGTGAGATTTGAAAATAAAAGTTTTCCACGACTGTAAGCTGTAAAATGTTTGTCAGATATTATCCTAACTATTTTATAAATATCACAATTACTTATATGGAGTTATTTCCTGTCAGAAAGATAGTCATTCTTTTGAAGAAACTACCTAAACGATCCAAGTTTCAAGGAAGCTATTAAATCAAGAGTTCCAAATGGTTGAAATAATCTCTTCGTAAATTTTACGGACGCCATCACGAGTTGGTTGATCGTTATGGAATAACCGTTTCCCAAATGATATCGGATATGTTCCTTACGTCGTAACTACAATCCCCTTCCCTTTCATGAATGTGACCTACCGAATGAGACTATTTACCGGATTTGTTATCTCATAAACAACACGACGGGTGCCACATGTGGAGCAGGATCTGCTTACCCTTCCGGAGCACCTGAGATCACCCCTGGTTTTTGATGGGGCTCGTGTTGTTTATTCTTTAGTTTTCTATGTTGTGTCATTTGTACTATTGTTTGTCTGTTTGTCCTTTTCATTTTTGGCCATAGCGTTGTCAGTTTATTTTCGATTTATGAGTTTGACTGTCTCTCTGGTATCTTTCGTCCCACTTTTCAATGAACTGTGCTTCAAAATTTATCGTATTGAAAATTTAAGTTAAAATTTACACCGAATAAAGTGTGAATTATAGTCTGCTAAATAAAGGCAACAGTAGTATACCGCTGTTCAAACTCATAAATCCATGGACAAAAAACAAAATCGGGGTAACAAACTAGAACTGAGAGAAACGCACCAAACATAAGAGGTGAACAACGACACAACACTACAATGTAACACACACAGAAACGGACCAAGCATCAGACAAAATCCCACGAGAATAACAAATATAACATCAAAACCAAATACATGAATATGGGATAGACAAGTACCGTGACACGTCTTATCGCAATGTGAATTTACACTCAAAAATAAGAGAAAACAAACGACGCAACGTTAAAATGTAACACACACAGAAACGAACTATAATATAACAATGGCCATATTCCTGACTTGGTACAGGACATTTTTAAAGGAAAACATGGTGGGTTGAACCTGGTTTTGTGGCATGCCAAACCTCGCACTTTAATGGCAATGTTAAATATAACATTGAAATGACAACATAATATTACAGGACTACAATACAAATAAATAGGAAAACGTGTTAGACAAAGAAACACATGATTAATGGATAACAAAAAGCATCAGGTTTAAAATTCAATACGCCAAAAAACGCGCCTTGTCCACACAAGACTCACCAGTGACGCCCAGATATAAAAGATCGAAAGTGAAAAAAAGTACAAAGTTGTACAGCACTGAAGATCAAAAGTTGAAAAAGGTTGTGTCAAATACGGCTATGTTTTTAAACTTGGGATAAGAACTAAAACATCTAATTCATTTGAAAGATACATTGTATTATTATACCCTACATATATTTCAAACAATTCTATTGGGTGAAACGTAATCACGTGACATGGAATAATTCAGTTAATGTTCATTCAATAGCAAGGAAGGACGAATAACCCTAAAAATTTACACCAGCGGTGAACAACCCTATTTTTCACTAGTGAATAACCTTTTGGGTTTGTTTATTTGTACTTGAGTTACCTCCCATGAAAATGACGTCACAGACGTAAATAAACATAATGACAGCGTTCACATTACACTGAAAGCCCATCGAGAGACGAGGAAATATGGCATTGGACATAAATAGAGCTGAGAGTGCCAGCAGCCGATAATATCTCTTAGTAACGGTCCTTTGCATGGCCATCAATGAAATAACCTTCTCGTGTTGACAATTTTGGATATTCACCTTTTCAACGGGCCATAATTGTATATTGTTCCAAATGCGGGTTTTCTGTTTAGTTTTTTAATTTTGAATATTCTTCAAAAATTGGAAAAAAAAACCAACTTCATTTTTCCATTTAATAGATTGAAGTATTACTAGTAGCTATTTGGATATAAAAATGCAAGAGATAAACTTATCTTAAATAAAATTGAAAATGGAAATGGGGAATGTGTAAAAGAGACAACAACTCGACCAAAGAGCAGAAAACAGCATTAGGCCACCAATGGGTCTTCAATACAGCGAGAAAATCCCGCACCCGGAGGCGTGTTTCAGCTGGCCCCTACACAAAAATGTGTACTAAGTCAGTGATAGTGAAATAATATTATGAAATATAATGAAAGAATATTGTAGTTCTTGTTTTTGCCAGGAAAAAGATGGACAACAATTATTCTAAATGAACTTCTTTTATATTGTTTTTGCGCGGTAACAAAAATAATGATACCACAGAAAAAAAATGATGCATTTAAAGTCAAAATTTTTTGAACTGGACATTGAATCTTAATTAGTTTTATTTCACCAATTCGTTGAACAATTGGGTGTTGTGATATATTTACACCTTAGAAAAGAATATCCCACTTTGCTGTTATTACAGAAGATTAATTAGTGTCTTCTGAATCAGGGCATCATAAAACGTTTGTTTTTTTGAATATTCCGTTGAAAATAGTCATAAATCTCAGACACACAAAGTCATTCTAATGCAATTCGTTTGTAACGATAATTTTCATTGGACGTTGACAAATATTTTTAAAGGGTAAATTCCAATTTCTAACAGTCCGTAACTAAGACAGCCAACCTTTTGAAAACCGATTTTTTTTTTCTCACAGAATAAACATGAATATTACATTTTGAGCCTCAAAATCTTCTTTGTGTCAACGTTGAAACCATTTTGAAGCGTACGCAAGGCTTCAATACGTCTAGTGTTTATGTTTGACATCGTGAGTATATATATGATGTCATATTGTTAAGATGCTAAAACAATGCAACAATAACGCGGACTTTTTCATTTCTGTCATTTTAAGCCAAAATATTTATTAAACTTTTTTTTTTCGAAATATATCATATGCCATTCATGTTTGTTAGATCGTAATTTAGGAGATAACTGTATTGTATTTTAAGCATGGCCTTCGTAAATCCTTATTTTACTGTCGCAAATATCCGTTTTCCTAGCTTCGCTCCGCGTCGTTAGGTAAACTTAATTTGCGGCAGTAAAATCTACGTTTTACGAAGGCCAAGCTTAAAATACAATACAGTTATCTCCTAAATTACTAGACTTACATCTAGAAATTGACAATGAGGGTCGGTTGAAGACAAAACTTTACGACAAAAGAGATGATTTCAGCTTTCCAATTGTGAACTTTCCATTTCTAAGTAGCAACATTCCAGCAGCACCTGCATACGGGGTATATATCTCTCAATTGATACGATATTCCCGTGCTTGCATTTCCTATCATGATTTTCTTGATAGAGGGTTACTGCTCACAAGGAAGCTATTAAATCAAGAGTTCCAAATGGTGCAGTTGAAATCATCCCTTCGTAAATTTTACGGACGCCATCACGAGTTGGTTGACCGTTATGGAATAACCATTTCACAAATGATATCGGATATGTTCCTCACGTCGTAACTACAATCCCCTTCCCTTTCATGAATTTGACCTACCGAATTAGACTATTTACCGGATTTGTAATCACATAAGCAACACGGCGGGTGCCGCATGTGGAGCAGGATCTGCTTACCCTTCCGGAGCACCTGAGATCACCCCTAGTTTTTGGTGGGGTTCGTGTTGTTTATTCTTTAGTTTTCTATGTTGTGTCATGTGTACTATTGTTTTTCTGTTTGTCTTTTTCATTTTTAGCCATGGTGTTGTCAGTTTGTTTTAGATTTATGAGTTTGACTGTCCCTTTGGTATCTTTCGTCCCTCTTCTCTTACGATCTAACAAACATGAATGGCATATGATATATTTCGAAAAAAAGCCAGTACACAATCGGGAACAAAGCGACAGAAAAGAATGGTGTAACTATCCCAACAGATATTTCGTCGCACAACCTTTATGTCCGGCTTTGAATTAAAACAAAAAACTTCCTTACGCGATAATACCTGTATGTATACACAAAATGCCTAACACAACAATCTGTCGTAAGCGTAATAAAATTTATCAAAGGTACCAGGCTTATAATTGGTTACGCCAGACGCGCGTTTCGACGTCATAAGACTCATCAGTGACGCTTAGATAAACAAAAGTTAGAAAGCCAAACACATATAAAGTTGAGGAGCATTGAAGACCCAAAATTCCAAAAAAGTTGTGCCAAGTATGAATAAGGTATATGTAATCTATGCCTGGGATAAGAAAATCCTTAGTTTTTCGAATAATTTACACTTTTGCAAATATTGAAAAGGCAGTGAACAATGGTTGTGTTCATATTATTATATTTTCACACAAATCACGGCACAACATTAAATAAAAGGATTACAATAGCATTATATAATAAAGGTTAACAATGAGACATTTGCATGTATATACAAAAAGTAAAATCACAAAAATACTGAACTCCGAGGAAAATTTAAAACCGAAAGTCTCTAATCAAATGTCAAAATTTAAAGCTCAAACACATCAAACGAATGGATAACAACTGTCAAAATTATCAAAAATCTTTAAAAACTTCCCGTAAATGTGGAAACTTGAATTAACCGACCTACTGTCAGAAACCTGCCCTAATCAAAGTGGCAGATTTTACTGTACTTGTTTAAGATGATAAAACGTTCTACTAAAGTCCAAATGAGGTGTATGTCACGAAAAAATCAAAAGGTACACAGCTGTCTCACACACTAATCAGAATCTTTACTCTCATCACCAAATACATATCGGAACGGAGAAGACATGTAACATAACATCAAATACATAAATTTTAAAAATGTCTATTTCACTTGAGAATTTAATACAATCCAAAATAATACTTACATGATGAAAGTAGTATGCAACGGAGTAAAACACACAAACAAACCCAAGTTTTAACTTCCATTTCCATCAGTGCAAATATTTCTTTAAACTGTTATGATTATTTAAACCTGCTAACGTGGATCTTCTGGTTTTTATATCAACAAAATAATGTGTTAATTTAAGGGAAGTGTTCCGGCATATCAATTATCACTAGTCACAAGACATTTTATGCAGTTGTCATTGTTATTTAACACGAATTAATTATATAAGGTGACTGGGGTGATCTTTATTTATTTCTGAAATGATCTCTTTTATTCACTTATTGTACCCTAAATGTTCAACCCAGTGTATCATATCTTTATATTGCGGTTCTTTTTACTTAACTTAATCGGAAAGAGACATAAGACACACCCTTTAAAAACCAGGATCTAGGGAAGCCACTAGCAAAAAAATGTTTTACAATTTCAAGGAACTAAAGGGCATTTGGTCTGAGCATTTGGTTGATTATAATTTTATATAGTTAAAAATCGATGGAACGGAAATTAAAACTTGTCCGAAAAATTGACTTTTTTTTGCTGCAATGAGAATGTGTGTACAATATATGGACATTTCATATTTACCAATAGATTACCGTAATTGCATTTACATACCCTTTCGATTTTTTATGTAATTTTTTAGTATTTGCCTTCCGTTTAGAAAAAGAAAGGAGTTTTACACCTTACCTAAGGATATGGGTCATATTTCAACTGTATTCTTTTAAGGCATATCTTTTCAGTTGTGTCACTCTAATTTTAATAACGTTTGATGTCGGTCGGCCATTTTTGCATCTGATCCAAATTATGCCTGTTTTTTTTTGTACAATGATCATGCACAAATAGTCTTCTCATTTGAAATATGCATATTGACACTGGCCTATCTCAGAATGGTGTCTTATAGTTATATATAATCACGATAAAATAGATATGTTATGGAAATTATAGAGTACAAATACCAAGAATTCTTTCACGTACACAAAAAAAAACTAAATGTAATAAACCAGATAAAATTAAAAAAAAACAACAGCAATTTTAAACGGAAAGAATGCAGTGTATATCAGGTTACGGATGTTCACTCCTCTGTTTTGAAATAACAAGCTTTTTAAGGGAGTGTTTTTTCACCTTAGGGAGTTAACTCTTTAAAATCAGCTGAGTATTTCACATACTATAAGTAAAGAGAAATCAAGCTTTTCAACGATCAAAATAAGTGCGAGTCAAACTGCTCTATAGCCAACCAAATTATTCCTGACAATTGAGCGGTTCAAATTTCTAGAAATTTTCATAATTTTGTAAACACGTCAATGTAAATAGTTTGCCAAAACTTTATGAAAATTAAAACATTTCAATTAATTTTTCTTTCCGAAAAAACGTCAAAATCATCTTTTTTCATCTCTGTTTAAAAATTTAAAATGATCACACCGGTAAAGACCAAGTCACCAGCACAGAACATTCTCTAACAGGACAAACTTGTCCGCCGTGAGATAGAGAGTTCTTGATCTGATAAATCGACACAATAATTGGTATCTTTATTTTCTATTACAACCAAATGACTTGAGCGTGTATCTTTGGTAAGCTTGCTTGCTAGCTGAACCGTGGAGTCATAATTAGATCAGGTATACTACCCTCATTTATGAGTAGACTTGTCCGACAGATAACCAATCTATCTGGGTGTAGGACTAGACTACTCCGAAAGGAGGGTAGTATAACTAACCTAATGATTTCACGGTTCAGCTAGTAAGCAAGCTAGCCAAAGATATTACCTGTACCTACACACTCAAGTCATTGTGCTGTAACTGATACTTCATTTAGAACTGGCATTGGCATACGGAATTTATTATCAATATGTAATCTTCCCGAATATACATATATGCATGGAATATTTGCATCTGATTGCTTATTTATCATGAATAAATCCATCAAAACTTGGTGACAGATAACGGGACTTAGAAGGAATGTTAAGCACAAAAATATGGTGATGATTTAAGTTAGACAAAAAAAGTTCACTGACAGTCTCATAACTTTAGTCTTGTAGCTGAGCATGGCATGGTGTTGGATTAGTTCTTTGCACATTTTTATAGAAACTTAATTTTATATTAAATTTTCCTATTTATAGACGGAAAACAAAGTTATTTGAATTTTCGTTGAAAGCAAACAGGATAAATTATAGACTCTTCTTTTGTCAGTCCAACCTAATGTACTTATGTTAGTATTCATTTGCCTTTTGAAGTAATGAAAGTATGATATATCAAAAAGTAAGATCATTAAACAAAAATATAAATGAATAACACATGTCTTACGTTTGAAAATATAAGAATTTATGATTGTTTTCAAGAAAAGTCGTCGAGTCCACATTTCTGAAACTTAAGATGCACAAGCACCAAGGGTTATGGCTCTAAGAAGTTGATAGACCTACACTCGACAGCAATGCTAATCGAAAATCAGTGTTATGCAAGTAAATTCTTTGTATGAGATCGATATGAATATATATTAACCTGAATGATGTACTTAGTATATTGACTGAAATAAATTATACTTTCTGATTTTCCTAAAAACGAAACATGCACTTTTCATCTTATATTTATTTGTATATTCATCAGTGATTGGTAGGTTGGCTTCTTCTCTTTTCTTATTTCTTCACTTCTTTGGAATAAGTGTTTCAGCGACTCTTCTGAAAAAGATCTAGAAGGAATGGAAATACCATTTATTTATTACAATTTTACTGTAAATGTGTGTTCGTTTATTCGCTTTCTATTGATACTCTTTTATCATAGAATAAAGATTGCACTTTTGATTTGTAAACTAAACTATACCTTGCTTCTCCGCTACACTGCTTAAGCAATCTTATAAATTGTGATGCATTATCATCAATATAACTTCACAGATTTCAATGCATACGACATACGTTTATATAATAGCACTTACAATTAAATATTTAATAAGCACGATCAAAATTTAAAAACTTAGAAGGGCTAGTTGTTGTATTGTTTTATATTTCGTTATTCGCGTCTTTTTAAAGTTTGTTAGTTTACTATACAGTAACGTTTTTTTCATTGTTGAAAGTTGTACGGGCAACCTGTACAGGCGACCTGTAGTTAACATCCATGCTTAAAATATTTACACAAATATACTCAAACACAAATACAAAAATATCAACGCAGAGAAAACCAGTCAGACCGGAATGCAAGACAACTCGGACCGAAGACAACTCTGACTGGCAATACAAAAGACATCTATGATTGTCAATAGAGATAACTCTGTCAGACTGTAAAGACTACTCGGACCGTCCAACTGAACTACGCTGGCGAATTATTTGAAAACAAAAATGGAAGACAACAACAACTAGCATAATAACTCAGTCCGTACGACCTTCCACAATGAGAAACACACATGAGGTACTGTATGTAAAGTTATAATAGGCCCTGGCTTGTCAAAAGGTAAAATTATTCCAACCAGAAAGCCAATGGCCTGATTTATGCTAACACAATACGCCAAATACGAATATCACAGTCAGATAAGGAATATTACCGGTAGATGAGTTTAAGGATATCAAATAACTTTAAATTATAAAAAAAATTGCAAAAGCCATACTTGGACGTGAAGAAGGAATAATTGTTAAAACTAGATCTGAATTTGCGATAAACTTTGGAAACACAGAATCAGGAAAGGATACTTATTTACAGTTTGTCGTGTTTGATAGATACATCAACATTATGCTATTATACGTTTGTATGTATAATTTAGTTTGCTCATCCTGTATACAATTATGAGTCTTAATTCAACATTTTCATTTTAAGTTTAACTTCTTTAAAGCTATTGCAGAAAACAATAACACAATGTCGGAATCATATAAAGTAATTTTTGGATTTCGAAATGCTTTCATTGTTGCACTTTTTAAAACTGAAAACTGGTTTCTTTGTATTTAAAATACCACCTACATAAGTGTATTGTATGTACCCTGTGTTCCAAAGCATCTTGTTTTAAAGGTGATATAGCATGCCTCTCACAACAAAAATACGTCAGAATAAATTTAAATAATTTTTTAAATATATCAATCATATTTTGTTCAAACAAGCGTAGTTTATGCACCTACCGAATGTACAATTAAATATACTTTATTTCAGAAACATTAAAAGGAAAAAGTCTATTCGGCTCCCTTTAATTTAAAAAAACCAAAAACTTCCATAATTAAAGTTATCCCTATATAGTTGTCTGGATTCACCAAAGGCATGCTTTTTCTAAGTCAAATATCAATTTCAACATGTTTATGAAGTTTTTTTCAACTGACTTTTTTGTACTTAGAACTGATCACATCATAGTATCGGATAATCGAAGAATGTTCCTATTTCATTAGTGCAATTTCGGGCCATATAGCATACCTCTTATAACACCTTTTCTTTTTCAGTGGCTTTGAGAGTGTATTACACAATGAGTGCGTATAGGGCTTGAGTAGGTGCAGAACCTCTTTTTTCAAAATACTATTTAAAACTTAGGGTAGACAGAGGCCTACGAATATAACCTCGACATACGTTTCAGTAATATGATGTAATGAACATTTCACTTACGGTCGCAACTTGTCAATTTTATAAAATAAAATAAGTTCTAGCAAATCCTCTAAACGCTGAGTGTTTCTCTTTTTTTGTGCAATAATACATATGTATAGGAAATCAATTATAATGGTAGGATGTAGCTTTGTAAAGTTTACACTATAATTTGATAGACATGACAACAAGGTGAAAGCATTAAATGAAGAAACACTTTACTACACAAATATGTTGACCTTTTTATTTGACAAATAGTTTTTTTGATTAAAAGTTTACATCGCAAAATAATGTAATGTACTGATATATAACGGTTTGAACACGGGAATAAATGTATGTTGAACACGACACAGACACAAAAGATAAATCGATGTTTTACAAGATAATTAGCTAAACAAAAAAAAAATATTGTTCATCATAAGTTGATAAAATAGTAAGTTGTATTAGTTTGACCTAACTGATTGTAATAATTAATGGCTCACTTTATGATTTTCAAACGAAGGCGAGGATGGATGTCCGGTTTATTTTGTATCTCATTTATTTTGTGTTTTACTGTGATTGCCAGTTTCCGTTAAACCAGGGATTCACAGATCAATTTGGTTCTGATCCTAGACGGTTACGAGTTCTAACAGAAGCAACGAACCAACGAATATTGAGTCAATTTCAAAATCAGCCAAATGTGCCAACACTAGATTCTTTAATGAATGGTCTCTTTCCAAATGCAGAAAATTCGGTAGTAGGGAACTCACCATCTTTTGGTATCAACATTAAAACAGAATTGGATAGATTGGGAATCAGAAATACCGATTTAATAACAAACCCGTCTGTGTCTGCTGCAACAAGAGGTAATCTAGGTAATTTTGGAATTACAGATTTATTTAGCAGACATAGTAGTCAGTTAAAATCGTCAATTAATAACCAAAATCAACAAACCGGAAGTGATATACAAAGAGGCAGGAAGTCATTAGTACAAGATAATCAGCAACAAGATATTCCGTTCTTTTCAACAGTGATAAATCAACCTCGAAGAATGAATACTACCAATGACGGTCCAACACAAAAAAATAAACCTATCCTGGCGCCAACAAATCATCAACCGTTTGGAGATTTAAGTGCACTCAATGTTCCATCATCTAATAACAACCAAGACGCTAGTACAGACAACATGTTATCTGAAGCTGCTCTTTTACAAATGGGAACTGATGAGCTAGCGGCACTTGGAAAACATGGAATAAGTTTAAACTCTATTGTTGACACAAATTCTGACTTTTTTGGAAAACAATCAACACCGAATTCTTCAACAGAGGAACAGTTGATAACAGCGTTGCTAGATAGGCTTATTGAATTAAAAGATCAACGTGCTCGACGCCACCAATTGAACACTATGCGTCAACCAAGTTTAGACGATTCAATGTTACATCGTCCTGAATTTCATGATAATCGTGGTCCACATCAACAAGCAAACACTATGCGTCAACCAAGTCTAGATAATTCAATGTTGCATCGTCCTCAATTTCACGATAATCGTGGTGTACAGCAACAAGCAAACACTATGCGTCAAACAAGTCTAGATAATTCAATGTTGCATCGTCCTGAATTTCACGATAATCGTGGTGCACAGCAACAAGCAAACACTATGCGTCAACCAAGTCTAGACAATTCATTGTTAAATCGTCCTGAATTAATAAATAATTTTGGTCGAAACCAGCAAGCAACCGCTATGCGTCAAACTAATTTAGACAATTCAATGGTACATCGTCCAGCTAGTAGATTTCAGGATGTTAATAGTAACCAAAACACTAAAAACATAGGCGACGCAGAATTAGCAAGAACTTTTTCAAATAGCCAATCGACTGGAAACACTTGGGACCAAAAGAGCGATGCAAATCCAGGGAATACACACGTTCAGAATTTACCATATCTATCATGTCAATACAGGTATTTTGTTCTATTATTTTCCTCAGTTTTCTTATACTGCAGTTACTGTTTGTTTACAGCACTTTAAATATTTTAACCTCTTCTTTTCAGTTGACTATTTCAATGAATTTCTTTTGTAACGAACTTGGTCTTGCATTTTTCTTATTTTTTTTATTTTTTTTAGCTTTTTACAACAATAAAGCAGTCTTTTATAATATGCGTATCAATGTTTTTTTAATTGATTCTTTTTAAGAAATAAGAAACTACTACGTACTTAAGTTGTTCATTTTTCTTTTTATCTGATCTTAGTATTAATACTTTGAGCATTCAAATAATAGGTTTTCAATGTGTGCTTTCATAGCTTCTTTCGGCGATTTGGTCATATCTTATTGAAAAACATGTTAAATGTAAGGCATTCAATTGGCATTCAATTTCATTTAACAACATATTGGTGAAAATGAAATCAATGAGATATGGTGTGATTGCAAGTGGAGCAAAGTTAAAAAAAAAGTAAATGTAGAAAGTCAAATCACAAAAGTACTGAACTGCGAGGAAAATTCAAAACGGAAAGTCCCTAATCAAATAGAAAAATCAAAAGCGCAAACACATCAAACGAATGGATAACAACTGCCATATAGTTCACTGTAAAATAAGTTTTAATTGATTTAATTATTAGAAGTGAGACAATTTGTTACATTTATCTATTTGCACCAAGTCATATATATTTCTATCAACCCACTTAATTCCAAAACCAAGTCATCAAAAAACAAATCATTCTTTCCTAAAGAAGTCCATCTCAGACAAACTGGTTTCATTTCTATAAAATTACAAATACTCATAACTTAATACTCTGACGAATTTCCTATTGCAAAACGATCAAGTGTGGTAACAGCTAGATCTATTTCAAGCTTAGTATAATGTCTGTATTTTTAAAGTTTGATATTGAATTGACAATTCTTCTATTTTTTGTATCTATTAGTATATTTTATCTAATTTGTATTTTACAGAGGTTGTAATGCTGGCCAATATTGTATAACGATGGCTATATCAGAATTATTTGCTGACTTCTGCTCTTCAAATACATTAGAACTATGCAAATGTTCACCAGGCAAGTTAAATGTATTACGATAAATATTTTGCCCTTTCATACTATACCACTGTGTAATCTAATTTGTCCATAAGCACAAATCTTCATTTAAAAGGAACTTTTATAAACAAAAAAATGGACACTTGAAGACCGTTTACTGACAACGATATCTTAAGTACTTTATATCGTATAACTAAATGATAAAACACACAAACAGACACTCATAAGAGGTCAAACTATGAATATCAAAAATACAAGTGTCAAGTTCTAAATCGTAATGTGTATCAAAAATGTAAAATAAATTATATGACAAAAATATAATTGAAAATATAAGATATGTCATTTATACTATGTTCCTAATTGACAAACGCATTACTAGTATATGTAGTATAAAACAAAGACAAATGTTGACAATCTCTAACACGGTGACCTATAGTTGACTTCTACGTCATTTGAAATCTGGTGAAGAGTTTTTACATTGGCAATCATACCGGATCTTCTTATTATTTCATATGGCGATGTTTTATCCTCCTCTTTTGTAATCTTCATCCAAGAATGCTCAATTAAATTATTACAGGAAGATAATTTTACCCATTGCTACTGATACTATGGATAACAAAAACAAACAAGTACTAGCAAAAAAATAATACATTCCATATCAGAGAATGCTTTATGTTACTGAAAATAAACTCAGAGTAATTACCTGAAGATTTAAAACAATGACGCAATATAAACACTTTCTTATATCGATGACGATCCTTGAAGAGGACGTTATATAGCAAGTCATAAACAATGTATCAAGATACAATGCTTTGAAATGCCGAGAATACATTTTTCAAAATCTCAATTCTAAAATTAAGATACAAGCTTAAGAAATTAAGAAAGTATGAAAAACATTTTGTATAATTATATGAGAGCCAACAACTATATTCTATTTCCATAATTTTTAATCATAATAAAACTTTACTCTTTCAACTATTTATGATTTTTTTAATTGTATACAGGTTGTAGTTTCCAAAACAGATTTCTTCCAGAAAATGCAGTAGAGGGTGTTGGTAGATGTCGTAAATGCCTTTGTGAGAATGGAGAGGTAATTGTTTGATAGAAATGACAAGCTTTAAAAAAACTCATTCAAAGATTCTGTTAAAGATATGACAATTGTATAATCATAACGTGAACCAAATTTCGGGTTGAAGTCTTACGTGTTTAAGGCATTTATTTTTATTCCTTTCGATTCAAACCAGACTTGACAATGTATATTTGTTGCTGCTGCTCTGCTAAGCATGCGGCATTTGGAGAGGAGTGACAGTTATTTCATCACGTTCTTATCCTGCATATGTTTTGTAATTTACAACTGGTCGTCAAACAGCCATTCGTCCATCAATCAAATACCGACCAATCAACTTACGGAAAACGACATTTTTTGCAATTATTTCATCACAAAAGAAAATAATTCAAAACAAAATTTAATCTGTTAAATTTCTCACCTATCCTTCTTATATGCAACAACAAAAAATAATATGGTATACGCTTATAAACATGCAAGTTTTAAGATACATACATACAATAGAATAGAGGTGTAATCGACGTGTCTACGATATTGTTTTTTTTTTGTATATAATACATATGTGATAGACTTTCAATTGGCATTACATGTAGCTGTATGGTTTTTTTAACTTGTTGTGTCGGCCTAGCTGATCATAGAACAAACAGTGTACTGCACTGGTACTTAAATAAAACAACATGCAAAAACTTGGTTTTCATCAAATAACAGACAATTAATGAATATTTAAGTATGTTGTTATATATTGTACATAAGTCTATGTATAATCTATATATTATTCAATTCAGGTGTATTGTCGATTTACCTGGCGATGTAGAAGTTTATACAAGACGGTTGGACAACAACGCAGTCTCGATGGATTATCAACACCAATGATTTAACTTGTAATTGTAGGATCTGTGTACGCTTGAGTCTGTAAAACATTTGACTGATAAAATAAGGGGAAAAGTTTGTAAAATAATCTAAAGCAGTAATAAATTCTGTTAAACTTTACAAATTGAGCATTTATGTAGTTTTGTTCGAACAGTTATCCTTTCCATGTCTTTAATAAAGATTAATTACATAATTGGCTTCTTTTAGTTTCCCAAAGATATTTTACAGCTAATGTATTCATTACTTTCGTCGACTAATGGACATTTTGATCTTACATAGAAAAAAACCCAAGTAGGCATTCAAAAGCAAAAAGTCGAAGAAAAACATATGTCTGAATGTTTTTATCCATTTGCTCTAACGGCTTAACCATACTTCTCGTTTTTATATAGATTAGACCGTTGGTTTTTCCCGTTCAAATGGTTTAACATTAGTATTTTTTGGGGCCCTTTATAGAGTGCTATTCGGTGTGAGTCAAGGCTCCGTATTGAAGACCGTACCTTGGCCTAATATGAGGCAGGCATTACCTGTAAATGGGGACGAAGTCTGTATGAATTATTTTTTTGTAACTTAAATATTTGTTTAAAATAAAAAGAAACGGAAATACCGTAACGTTTCCGATTTTGGTTCTGTTGTTAGGATCTGTTAGGGATTTAGTTGTGACGTTATTTAAATTATGACGTCATATGCAATGTAAACAAAGAAACGCTATCATCTGGTAACGTTTTTTCATATCAAAGAATTATTAAAAATTAAATTGGTATTGCGCGTTCCTTCCTATTTTACACTAGACTGATAAATATATATTTTACTCAAAGTTTCATACAAACGAGACCGGAAAAAGGAAGTATATTGTACATTTCTGCGCAGGTCCGGGATTTCAAAACACGACAAAAAAAATTTGAACGATTTTGAGTTCATTAGTACAATGAAAAATTCGGGAAATTTTCCCGTATTTTTTTTGTTATTGAATTTTCTACTGTAATTGGGGACTCCGTCCCCATATAATGGTTTACTTTTACAGATTTTTACGTTGATGGAGAGTTGTCTCTTTGGCACTCATACCACATCTTCCTATAAATATTGACACATCTGTGTCATCTCTGCTATCATTCAATAAAATATCGTCATTTGAGCTTTATGGACCAGCAATAGGTTGTAATTTAGGTTTGATTGGTCGTTCCGACATCTCTTGATGACAAGTATTATACTAATTACGTGTATAGTATCAGTTTAATTGAAGTCTGGAGCTGGCATGTCAGTTAACTGCTATTGTCTGTTGTTATTTATGTATTATTGTCATTTTGTTTATTTTCTTTAGTCACATCTTCTGACATCAGACTCGGACTTCTCTTGAACTTAATTTTAATGTGCGTATTGTTATGCGTTTACTTTTCTTCATTGGCTAGAGGTATAGGGGGAGGGTTGAAATCTCACAAACATGTTTAACCCCACTATTTTTGCGCCTGTCCCAAGTCAGGAGCCTCTGGCCTTTGTTAGTCTTGTACTATTTTTAATTTTAGTTACTTGTGTACTATTTGGGGTTTAATATGGCGTTCATACTTTGCTCCCTCTGCCTCTACATCAACCCCTACCACCACGCCCACGTGTTCTAGTAGATTTTGGTGGCATGACTGTACTGTTTCCGAGAAATCTCCGTTTTAATCAGAAATAGAAGGAATGGAACTATATTGAAATGAAACACGATATTGACGGTATTGCTGAGAACGTAGTAAGATCGCGGTATGAACGTAGTATAATCGTGGTAAGAACGTGCTATAATCGCAGTAAGATCGCGTTGCAATCGAATAACTCGTGGTATGGTCGTAGTGAGAACGTCAAGAACGTAGAAAGATCTTTATAAGCGTAGTGAGGTCGCAGAATAAGCGCGGTGAGAACGTGGTTTAATCGTAGCGGGATCGTTGTAGAAGCGTACTTAGGACGTAGTAGCATCGTGAACGCAACGAAAATTAACATTTTCATGCCGCTCATACGGCGACCTCACCACGATCTAAATTTATTTTAGATCGCGGTGAGCGTGGTGCGATCGTGGTCTAGTGGGACGGGGGCTTAAGTAACAACACAAAATAATAGTACGTCACATCCGGTTGAATACAAATAGGTCCGAAAAAAATATTTTAATGAATTTGACAGTTGTAGGAAATTAATCCTGCATTTCATTGCAGTAAAAAAACAATTCTGACACATTTTATGTAAACTAACATTAACAGGATAAAACGTTACTTATGCCAAGTGTTTCTTTGTTTTTAGATAAGTGCAAATTTAACAAAGACTAACAATGATGGTATTACACTTAAACAAGCAGCAACCAATCTTTCATTTGAATATGTCAAACTACAAAATGTATTTCGAAACGCCGTGAACAATTTATATTTACGCAGTACTAGCAGAACAATCGCAGAGATAGTTACTGCTTAATTTCTGTATTGAGAAACCGATACATTCAGTACATTTTCAAAAATAGTTTAATAACTGAAGCTTTTAAAATTTTGTTAATTTTATTGATAAATGAACCCGCCAATACAATCTACACATTTTTGTGTTTTTATGTTACTTATGATGTCCTATATACATATTGACCTTGAAAAGACCTTTATGAACGTAGTTTCAACCGTAAAGTTACACAAACAGATAGTTTACATACATTAACATACGTGTAAAAAACATCGTGTCTCAAAATATATGTGTGGGTAAAGTTGTATCTCATGTCTAAATAATAATGACAAGATCTCTTATCATGTTGGCAGTATTGTCATAATTTCAAGAACTTAGAAGCCGTAAATGAGAAAGAATATGAATACTGGTGTATGATATGTTTTGATTTCCGAATTTAAGCGACAGAATGGGACCCTTATCATACTTTCACTTTTTCCAAAAAAAAAACAACTTTCAAGCCGTATTTCGTTACTATATATAACAGGGGATAATTAAAATAATCATTGACCAATGGATGTTAATGACTTAAAACACGAAACAACCATCTATTGTACATGTAATTCAATTAACCGTATTTATTTTTGTTCTAAATCTTATAGACATTTATTTAATTTCAATAATAACTATGAATGTTATCTTACATAAAAGTAGCACTTGCTAAATATGAAAATATCGTAAATAAGTTATGTATTGCGATTGAACTTTTCATTATGTATTATTAAACAAATTAATAATTTTAGTATGAAATTACAAACCATAATGTTTTATTACATTTTTCTTAATTCATTATTTTAGCCCGAACCGTTCAACAACCTTTTACCCTGTCTAAATAATAATTCTAGTTGGGCCAATTAAAATTAATTGATAGATTTTCATCCCCGCCCGCCCCTCTGAAATCGTCCCGCCCCGATTTTTTTAATTTTATAAAATTTACGATTTACGGATTTTGTTCGTTTCCTTTACCGATAACCGTTAAAATTTCGTTTAATTTATGACTTCCTGTTTCAAATTTCGGTTTTGTACCTCTAGTTAATCTAACCAAAATGAGTGTCGACATATTCTGCTGCACTATGATGACAACATCATCTTCCGAGAGTAAAAACTGATAACGATAATGACGTGAAATATTCGTGTTACGAGAAAAACGCTATGTCCTAGACCACAAATCGCGGTACGTCACAAATTTCTGTGGTTTGAAAACTGGATTTTCATGCAATGACTTTGTGTCAGGAAGTTAAAATGTGAAAAATATCCAACGCCAAAAACTTGTGGAACCCATTGATACAGAAAACATGACTGAATTAAATATATTGAAACACAAACACGACCTTGTATATCAAGTTTAAAAAGTCGACTAACATACGCTTTTTATTTACACAAGCCCTTAGATTTGGGTACCACAATTTCCCGAGAAATACAAGAAAAACGTAATATCCCCAAAACAAACTGATATATTCCGAGAAAAAGATTTTTAATGGTGTTATAGGTGTTATACTGCTTAAATTAGTGTAATAGCATACAATAATAAGGTGTAAGGCGTTCATAATTAATAAAAGTATACGCAATCTTAAGAAAATCGATTTTTATATCTTGTATTTTGTTACACTATTGACTGGAAAGAATAACAGAACCAAATGAAAAATGCTAATAACTTTTTCATTTCTTAAAGGATTTATCTAAACTTTGAAAAATAATAAGATTATTTTATTTTATATATCGATTTGAGATGAACATTTTTTTTACAAAATTTAGAAAACGTGACTTGACCAACGCTGAGAATGACAACCAACATCGACAATGACAGGACCAAATAAAAATTCTAACAACTTTTTTTATTTTTCAAAGGAATTATCTCAAATTTGAAATATAAAATAAGATGTCATCTTTCAATCTTAGCAAAACACCATAAAAAAATCTTTTTCTCGGGATATATCAGTTTGTTTTGGGGATATCACGTTTTTCTTGTGTTTCTCGGGATATCGTGGTACCGCTTAGATTTTACCCATGATAGTCTTTTCTTGTTGATTAACAGAAAATGTCCCAATACCCCCAAAACGGTCATTAAACACTTTTTTTTTTTTTTTATTAAGTTTTACATGATAATTATATTTTCATCTTGCATAAATGCATAAGTACCAACCCTATTACTTTCAACACTGTTTGAGTTTTCATTTTATTCTGTACTCATAATAATTGTGTTGCATTTGCTTCATTTTATGGGTACTAAAACCATAGTTCAGGAACACAAATACATTTGGTGTAGAAAGTCCAACTGAAGAGAGTATTTCTACATGTTTGGTTGTTTAGTTTCTAAAGCCGCAATTAGAGACATTTATTTTGGGATTTGAAAAATAATGTAAGATTCCTCATACCTGTGTATACATGATATAAGCTTATAATTACACTTGAATATATTTATAACTCGTCACAAAATGGTTTCATATGAAATAAAAATTTAAAAAATAAAATACTCCCACCCGCCCCATTTTTTTCAAAAATTTGGATGGAAATCTACTAATTAATTTTAGTTGGCCTTGGGTAAAATGGTGAATTTTATGGCTTAAGTGGAATGATATATATTGCCAAATGATTGCATATATAAGACATACGTAGGAATTCAGAACCTGTTTTCAGAACAATGGGTACAAAGAAAAGTCAGAATACAGAATAACACACAGACATACCTTTCAGTAATATATTGTCTCTTGTTTTTGTAATAATTCAATGTCTAGAATATCAATTATGATAGAAGAGATGTAGCTTTGTAACTTTTACACCACAATTTGATAAACATTGACAATAAGGTGGAAACCTATAATGAAATCACACTAAAACACAAAAATATGTTCACCTTTGTTTTAACAAATATATTAATGGTTAAAACTGATGTACAATGGTTTAAACATGGTAAGAAATTTATGTCGTACACGACATAAACAAACAAAAAATGTATCGAAGTATTACAAGACCATTATCTAAACAAAATATTAACAGTCCATTATAAGTTGATGAAATAGTAGGTTTTGATGTTATATTTGTTATTCTCATCGGATTTTGTCAAATGTCGTACCGTCTCTTCTGTTATATTCGTGTGTTATGGTAAAGATAATTAATAACCCCTTCATGTATTAGATTTTAGTTTGGTTCAGCGAAATGTATACGATGCATTTGGTTTACAGTTTGATTCAGAAAAAAACCACCGACATAGCTAGATAATACAATCAATTATCTAACTACTACCACAATTTGATATCCATTAGTATTGTAATTTTCATTGTTATTAATAAATATATTTTTCTTATTACAAATCTAATCTTGAATCAATCCTAGTTCTATCTTATTGTTGGGGAATGTTTTTAGAAATTCAAATGTGACGTCACTTTGTGTTCTTTTTTAAATTTCAAATGTGACGTCACTTTGTGCGTTGAGGCTTTGGCTAACTCGGCTGTGTATTTTTATGTGCTGGATTAGGTTTTTTTATGTAATGTATCCATTTTTATTCTGTAGTTAGTCACCTTTATCATGTATATCTATATTATGTAGTCATTTTATAAAATTTACTGTTTGCAAAAATATGAATTATTCTAAATGATAAGGATACTCTTATCCCAGTCAGAAAACCCTAGCACGAGTTTCGTTTTTTTTTTGGTCCTCAGTGCTCTTCAACTTTGCACTTGTTTTGGCTTTCAAACTTTTTTCATCTGAGCGTCACTGGTGAGTTTTGTGTGGACGAAACGACCGTCTGACGTATTAAATTTTAAACCTGGTACCTATTGTTAGCTAATATTCGAGTGTTTGTCTGTTCTTTATATTATCCCATTAATTTGAATCGGATTCCTGTCATGTAATGTTGTCATTTTAATGTTATATTTAACATTGTCATAAAAGCGGGAGGCTTGGCATGTCACAAAACCAGGTTCAACTAACCATTTTCTTCTTTTAATGTCCTGTACCAAGTCAGGAAAATGACCATTGTTATATTATAGTTCGTTTCTGTGTGTGTTACATTTAAATGTTGTGCTTCTGTTGTGTCGTTGTTCTCCTCTTATATTTGATGCGTTTCCCTCAATTTTGTTTGTAACCAGGATTTGTGAGTTTTGAACAGCGGTATACTACTGTTTCTTTTATTTGTGTATATTTTTTATAGAGGCATCCGGAGGAGCAACACAAATTATATTGCATTTAAATTACTCTAAAAAACGCGATGGAACATTTTTCTAATTGAGTTGTCCCCCGTTCAACAGTTAAAAGTTCAACTAAAACCTTGGTGAATACTTTAAAACTGATTATTTTTTTTACACATTAAACTGGGTAACTTATGAATAAAGAATAGACAAAACCGTTTGGTTCTTTTACTATACTAAAATATGAGAAAAAGAAGATATGTTGTATACATCAACTATTACAACAGCAAAGAACATACCGAAGAAGTCAAAATACGGCCCTTATCAAATTATACAAGTGTCTGTATCATAGGTCAAGCAATAATTTAATTGAAGTGAGGATAGCAGAAAACCAAATATATGTATAAAAGAAATTAGGCAAACAAAAGTAAGAAGTGTCATTATTATCTTATTGATGAACGACAAATGCATTTATATTGAACATATATTATCAAGGTTACAGATTTAAACGAGGAATGCACATATGGCGGGATAAAACTTTTTTCTCTCTTTTTTGTAGTTTGCTTAAAATATAATAACAAATTTATAAAACAAAAACAACATAACCCTTTAATAGCAGTTTGCATTAGATAAAAAAAAAATACGAGCAAAACATTAGCCTAATTCTGTATCAAAGAATGCGTACAATTACTGTGAATAAACTCATCATAGATACCAGAATTACTCCATACGCGCATTTCGTCTACAGAAGACTAATCAGTGACGTTCGAATCAAAAACGTTAAAAAAAAGTAAAATAAAAAATAACTACAAATTTAAAAAGCTTTGAGGGTGTAAACAAGCACAAAATACTTAAATTGCTGATTTAAAATTTTGCCGTCCTACATATCTTCCCTTTTATATTGATGCTTGAAGTTCTGAGTACAACTGATATAGCAACGACATTAACAATGCACGAAGACACATGTTGAAATGCCAGGAATATATATTTTTACTTAACAAAATGTAATGCTTCCAATAATTTTATAGCGTTGACCGAATCAAATGTGCTTCCACGCTCCATTTAACAAATGTACACACGATGAATCTTTTGCAACTCTTAATTTTGAAAATAAATAAGTTATAAAAACATATGATTACATTTAAATGCTAAAACCTTAAATTTAAGAGTTATATTATCATAAGCTTATTGTTTTATTTTCTATGCCATGTTTTAATATTGTCACATATAAAAAAAAAAGAGGGACGAAAGATACCAGAGGGACAGTCAAACTCATAAATCGAAAACAAACTGACAACGCCATGGCTAAAAATATTATTATTTGTACAGGTTGTAGTTTCCAAAACAAATGTCTGCCAGAAAATACAGAAGAGTGTGTTGGCAGCTAGATGTCGCAAATATTATTTTTTAAATAAAAAGGTATGTATTTGACAGAATTGTACAGATTTACTATTTTTTAAACAAACATGTATCGGTTCTATTAAAGTTAAGACAATTATACACATTCAATAAAATACGTTTCGTACATGAAAAATTATTTGGCAAAGAAACTTGACACTACTAAGGTATCACCTACAAAACCATTTACTGGAATTGACGTGTTTGGGTTTTTTTGCAAACACTTCCATTATGTCATGATTAATAATTAAAAAAATATATTGTAACCTTTTGAAACTGTTTTCCTTATAGAAAAATATGGTATATTGAACAGATATATCATGTTAAGGAGGGGTATTTGCGAAAAATACCAGTCGAGAGAATGTTAAAGTTCACGAGCCGTAAGACGTTACAAGCGTCCAGTCGGATAGAGTATTTTTTGGCAAATACCACGGCAGAGAGGGTAAAAAGGGCATATCCTTTTAGCAAATACCCCGGCGGCGTTAAAAATGAACGATATTCATTTGATAACAGTAAATTGGTGAAAAATACACTGGCTATTAACCAATCAAAACCCCGGATTCTTACATAACTAAAGGTGTAATTATCTTATAAACCTGCATATTTTCGAGTCGTAGAATTGAAAAAGGAAACGGGGAATGTGTAAAAAAACCCAACTCTCAACCAAACAGCAGAAAACAGTCCTAGGCCACCAATATCTGCAATAAAATAGAAATGTATTAAACGTGTTCTACGTAATACATAGACATATATAAACAGATCCGCAATTCCAGGTTCAATCCACCATTTTTTACATAAGAAAGTGTCTGTACCAAGTCAGCATTATGACAGTTGTTATCCATTCGTTTGGTGTGTTAGAACTTTTGATTTTGCCATTTGATTAGGGTCTTCTTTTTTTCCCTAGTAGTTTGTGATTTTACTTTTTTCTCGAAGAGAGGCAGAGGGTCACAAACGGCCTATCAGAATCAAACGTCGAAAAAAAAAGCAAAAACATCCGAAATACAAAATTCAGTATACAAAACATAACAATATAAAACTAAAGATTGAGGAACATGAACTCCACCAAAAACTGGGGGAATCTCAAGTGATCTGGAAGGATGAGAAGACCCTGCTAAACATTCAAGCTACGTGTATTCATATACGAACACAACTAGTGTCCTGTTTAGGGTTGATATTGCTTATTTGATTTATTATGTATAAGACAGACTTTCAAATGGCTTTATCTGCCGGGTTTACTTAGTTGATAGTACTTAATTGTATGCCTAGCTGGTCCTGTAGTGAGATTTTGACTTAGTCGATGTTTTGAAATTATAATTAACATGAAAACTACAAACAAATTAATGAATTCATTATAATTAATTACAATGAACTATATTCGTAACGCGGGATCCTTAAATGTGGTCTCAGGCCTGCATAGTTGTCTCATTGTCAATCATACGGAATCTCCTTATCTTTGTATAGAATTTCTGGGGTATAATAACATTCCCTGCTTGTAAAAGTACAATAAAATATTAGGATATTCATACTAATCGTCCTTGGAGTTTATTTTCGTAATTTGCCATCTGTTAGTACTTCAATATCAATTTCGCATTGGTGAAATTGAACAGATATTTGAAATGAATAGAGAGAAATGTATAATCATTTATAAAAGGTTTACAAATTTAGAAACCTACACCTTAGAAAAATGTATATATAATAAAGAAAGAAATTATTATTAGTAAAAAGGGGGGGGGGGGCGGGCGGATAAATAAGACAAAGATTTTACTTGCAATGCTATCATAAATTTATAAGTGAGGAAATTAGATAATTATTAGAACTGTATTATGTATCATATCCTTGCGAGGCGAATTGCTTATAAAGGGGGTACAAGTTGATGTGTTGAATAGAACTATCATAAGAAAAGTGATAGACAATAATAGTTTTTGTATGGCTCCCGACTGTGCGAGGCCCTTATGTGAAGTCAAGGTAACTAAATACTACCTAGAAGAAACATATCCGAATATATACTTTCGTGTGAATATAATGTAGACATGTCACTACCATCGTGTTGCCAATAGCCTTGGTCATAACTGAAAAAATCTTTTTGTTGAAATGCACATTGCCTAGTGCAATATAACTGGTACCGTTTATTGATAGATTGTTGGTTGCTTAACGTTCAGTGGGAAATATTTCATGCATATTCAGGACGAGAACAAGGTCACAATAAATACAATACGTAGGTCTTGTCACAAGAGAGGCTATCTGGGATGATGGTCGGGGAAATTTGGTCTGCCACTGGAAAATGAGGGTATATTGGATAGAGACAGAAAATTTGCCTTGCAACAGGCCACCTACGGACCCATCAAAGAGTTGTTGCAAGGGTTCGTAACGTGTAAAGAGCGTGGCCGGTCGGGAGAAGACCAAGTGACCATATTTCGTGTCCCCAGTCACCCTTGGGGGGTACCGTTTATTGGCATTTCTAACTTTTTCTTTAATTCCAGTTTAAACACTAGATTAGAGTTGTAAGAATTCATCGTTGTAATATTTATAACGAAATGTACGATAAATTGGACGACCTTTCCTTTCTCCTGCAAGTTTTCATTTTCTATAAGATGATATAATGTTTTGTAACGTCTTGTTATGGGGTATACATTTCTCTGTTGTTTTCAATAATCGTTTGTTTTATTTGACGTCTCACTTCAATAAACGTAATATTTTCAATACCATAAAACTCGATAAAGATCGAAAGATGGTAAACATTTGACTAAATTTGAAAAGAGCAAGTTTTTCTCTAATTCTTCTTCGTCAATTTATCCCTTTCTGCACCCATTGTATAAAAAAAATTAATCAACGTGTGGTTTGTTTGATCTCAGTTCTTCATTGGTTCAATTCGATTATGACGTCGAAATTTCTTGCTTTCCTCTGAATTTCCTATTGTGACGGAATGAAAAAAAGCGACCATGCCTGATGACGTCACATAGAAAGAATACATCTTTTGGCAGATCATTCGAAAAGAAGGAATACGTTTGCCAGCATATTGTTTGAAAATCATTAGAGAAACATATTATACCACCAAATCTCGTGTAATACGATATTTATCCACTCTCGACAGTTAAATTTTAAATATTTAAAACGCTCGGCGAACCTCGCGTTTTAAATTTGAAAATTTAGCTGTCGAGAGTGGATAAATATTGTATCACACTCGATGCAGTGGTAGAATCTATATTTTTCTAATTTTTTTGCTATTTTTACATTAAATATTTCCTGACCGGTGTGAGAAAAATCTGTTCTCGGCAAATGATTGGTTGAAATTTAATTTTGACGTTAAATTTTCTTGTTTTCTTCTGAATTTTCTTATTGTGACGTCATGAAAAAGGCGACATAGTAGATCATAATCCAAAAAAAAAAGGACGGGATTGTGATTACGACAATTTGAGCATATATGTCGTCATCTATGATACAGATATTCCATAACGGTCATCCAACTTATGACGTCCGTAACATTTTCGATGAGATTGTAATAGCTGACTTTTAGGCCTCAAGGAAAACTAAAGTCGCTTTGCTAGGGTTCAGGATATTTATTAATCAGTAACGTAAAACACCCTGTAATAACAATGATAAAGTTATACTAATTTTACAGATCAAATAATAAATCAGTAATACATGTCATAAGTATAATATTCTTTCATTACATATAATGGTATTATACAAAACATTACACTTTAAAAATACATTTAAGTTATGAACATAATGAGATCAAATATTCTGTTTAATCATCAAATCATAGTATTAATGTCTTTACATATATTATTCAGTTGTTCAGATTAACAACATTGATAAATTAAACAAATATTAAAAGCATCTAAACTCAAGGGAAATAACTCTTTATCAAAACTATGTGCTTAACATACTCCATAGTTAATTCAACCTTTTAAACGAAATACATTATAATTCTAATAACATATTACTAATCCTTACCAACTTGTGGAGCAAGGTAGTTACTGTTGTGGCACAAACCAATTCAAACGTACATACTTGTATATCACACAGCGATATTTATATGACAGCTTACAAATTCTGTAAACCAAAATTACAATGTTAAATAACGGATTTTAATGAAACCGTATTTAAACATAGACCTTATATAAAACATACAATATAAATATTGTCCTTGTGTATAAAATAAAACATAACTCGGACAATACTTTAAATATGTGCAGAAACGTAGTTCGCTATCTAATACAACTTTGTTTATGTTTTCTATTTATAATCAATCAACAATGTTATTGTGTACGGACTAATTCACACAAGTAATACACGGTGGTATTTAAAATCTACTCATAACAAAGTCTTATCGAATACACCTCAAAGTATCGATCGGAATGTGTGTACTTTCTAAAGTGATTTACATATAGCTCTAACGAATGACTACCAGTACTTTATATAATAAAATAAGTGTATAATATATGCATTTTATGTAGCGATAATACTTTTCGGGATCATGGAGAAAAATAACCATTCATACCAAAAATCATTCAATCTATGAAAATATATTAGAAATATTAATAAAGAAGTAGATAAAGAAAACTCACGTCAAAATGTCAAGTCTGTCAATACAATACAATGCTGACTATTCAATATACTTTCAAACTATTTCAATGGCTACTGAACATAAACGTCTGACCATTTCGACTCCATTAGTCCTTCTAACTCAAAACAAAGAAACTAAAAACTGAGCGGTAAAACTTTAAACTAACCAATCAAATCCAAGTAATCATGAATAATGTATGGAAACATTTCAGTGTAATAAAAGTTTATATGATACAATATGTTTTGAAGTTTATTTAATATTAACATAATTATACATCTTTATTTTACAATAACAATATAACAAAATAAAGAGGCTACCACATTCTCCTCTGTGTTGGAAAAATGACTTCCACGTCATACGACTCCTCCTCCCTCTGACGAAGAAATGACGTTCTCGGCATTCTAACTGGTATTTTACTATGGTGTTTCTTTCACAATCTCAATGATGGTACGTGTGATGTCATTCTCCATTCCTCTAAACATTCCGTCTTTCAGTTGTCTTGTTAACCATTCTACTTTCTGTAGCCAAGATGATGTTTGTCCAATAGCTTGTTTGGTGATGTAATCTTTCAAATATGCGGGTGGTTTTCTAATTCTTGTTCTTGATGGTAATTCTCTTGGTGGTGTAGGTAATATTCTACGTCGTCTGAGCCTTGCTGGTTGTTGCTGTATGTTATCTTGAGCCGTTGTGTTATCTGTGTCTGCCTCGGTATCACCTGATGTGTCTGGGAGCGTACTGCCATCCTGCTCATCCTGTTTGTCAGAAGTATCACCTCTGTCAATCTGGTCAGTCGCTTCTTGACCTGTTATCACATCAGCCCCAAGAGGTGGTTCACCAGTGTTTATCTGTACTGGAGGGATAACGTCTTGTCCAAAACCATTCTCTTGACTACCATCAACTAAAAACTGATCGTCACCAGCCAAGTTGACAGTTCCTTGTTGCCCATCTACCACATGTACAGCATCACTGTTAGTGTTGCTCTGTGCGTCTTCCTCTGGCAAATAAATTATATAGCCCTGCTCTGACTCCTCGTCCGATTCTGTGTCAGTTTCCTCTTTGGTACTGTCGGAGTTCGTCTTCTTGTCATCAAGGACTGTCTTTATATGCGGTTTCCTTGGTGCAGGGTTTCTCTTAGGCTCTGTAGCCTTTTCCAAACCGGGCAGATGTCCAATTGGTAGAAGGAGGTTTCTATGCAGTGTTCTTTTGCGTCCTTCTCCATTTTCCTTCTGGATCACATAAACAGGTATATCTATGTTAGGCTGTCTAACAATCCTGTACGTGTCCTCTTCCCATTTATCCGCTATCTTATGCTTCCCTTCGAAGGCAACTACTTTAACAAGTACACGATCTCCAGGTTGCAAAATGGCTCCACGGGCTCTTTTATCATATCCTTCTTTCTGTCTTCCTTGTGCTGTCTTTGCTGAACGAGATGCAAGTTCATATGCTTTCTTCATGCGCTCCTTCATTGCTTCGGCATACTTTGTAGATGGTTCCTTAGTACCAGTATCCTCAATCCCAAATGCTATGTCTACAGGCAAACGTGGATGTCTACCAAACATCAAGAAATACGGAGAAAATCCAGTGGTTGTCTGTTTGGTACAGTTGTACGCATGTACAAGTCCAGCTACGTGGGACTTCCAGTCTTTCTTCTGCGTAGTCTGTAGAGTTCCAAGCATGTTCAATAATGTACGGTTGAATCTCTCTGTAAGTCCGTTACCCATAGGATGGTAAGGTGTTGTTCGAGACTTTTCCATTCCTGTAATGTTGCAGAGTTCTTTGATGATCTTGCTCTCAAAGTTAGCTCCTTGATCCGAATGAATACGACTAGGCAATCCATAGTGTACAATGAAATTGTTGAAAAACGCATCTGCTGTAGTTCGTGCGGTCTGATTCTTTGTAGGAACTGCTAAAGCATATCTGGTGAAGTGGTCTGTGATTACCAAAATGTTTTCATATCCACCTTTTGATCTTTCAAGTTTCAAGTAATCCATGCAAACCAGTTCTAAAGGTTGTGTTGTTTCTATGCTGATAAGTGGAGCTCTATCATTCGGAAGCTGTTTTCGACGAATACATCTTTCGCAGTTGGTAATCCAGTTCTCGATGTCTCTGTTCATACCATACCAGATGAAGCGATCACGTACCAATGATAAGGTCTTGTCTCTTCCCTGGTGGCCCATGTCATCATGTAAAGATGTGAGAACTGTGGATATGCACTTTTCTGGGAGAACTAGTTGTCTTGAAGTTTCATCATCAGATTCTATCTCTCTGTACAACACTCCGTCTATAATCTTCAGCTTCTCATAGTTGTTAAGGAACCAGTTGTTGAGTGGTGAATAGCTCAGCTGTTGTTTATCTGGTTTGCGATGTTCGTTTATCCAATATATCCAGTCCTTGATGAATCTGTCTCTGCGCTGTTCGGCTTTAACATCAACTAACTTCTGAGATGGTAATGATGGATCCACAGATGCATCTGAAATTATCGATAAGCTCTGGTGATGAGGTTGAGCATGTTGCAGGTTACAGATGGCCTTCACTGACTCTGGTTGGATGGTTTCAGTACATCTAGATAATCCTGGAAGTCTAGATAATCCATCGGCATCTGCATTAGCCTTTCCTGGTCTGTATACAATGTTGAAATTGTAAGATGACAGAGCTGCTATCCATCTGTGTCCGGTAGCATCTAGTTTAGCTGACGTCAAGACATAGGTGAGTGGGTTGTTGTCCGTTACTACAGTGAAGGTATTTCCAAATAGGTAGTCATGGAACTTTTCTGTCACTTCCCACTTTAAAGCCAAGAACTCCAATTTGTGGACAGGGTAATTCTTCTCGGATTTACTCAAACCTCGACTGGCATATGCAATGACTATCTTCTTCTCATTCTGTTCCTGGTACAACACAGCACCTAGTCCAAGCATCGATGCATCTGTATGAAGTTCAAAGGGCTTAGAGTACGATGGAAATCCAAGGATCGGATGGCATGTGAGCTTCGACTTCAGTTGTTGAAATGCATCTTCTTGTGATTTTCCCCATATCCATGATGTATTAGCTGGTTGTAGTTTCGTCTTGCGCTTTCTAGTCTTCTTAGGTGATGGCATAAGATCAGTAAGTGGTCTGGCAATCTTCGAAAAGTCTTTGATGAACTTCCGGTAATATCCAATGAATCCCAGGAACTGTCTTACCTCACCTGCAGATGTTGGAGGTGGCCAGTTGACAACTTTCTCTATCTTCGCTGGGTCGGGTTGTATACCATCTCTAGATACTATATGACCAATGTACTTCACCTTTTCCTGAAAAAATGCGCATTTCTTTGGTGAAAGCTTGAGTCCACTCTCTCGTAGTCTCTGAAGAACTCTTTGTAGTCTATCTAGGTGTTCTTCGTAGGTATCAGAGAAGATAATGAGGTCATCAAGGTAGATGAAACAGATGTTCAGGTGCAAGTCTCCAAGGATTTCTTCCATTAAACGTTGATAAGTGGCTGGACTGTTGACAAGTCCGAATGGCAGTCTGTTGAATTCATAAAATCCAAGGGGTCCTACGGTGAACGCTGTCCGTTGTTTATGGGTTTCCTCTAGCTCTACCTGATGATATCCACTCTTCATGTCTAGTACTGTGTAAAAGTTGTTTCCTCCAAGTGCATCAAGTATTTCTTCGCTTCTCGGCAATGCGTATGCGTCTTTATAGGTATTCTGGTTCAATTGACGATAATCTATGCACATGCGCAGCTTTCCGTCCTTCTTGCGGCATAAAACAACGTTCGAAGACCATGGTGAATGAGAGCGGCGGATAATCCCAGCGGCTAACAACTGTTGAAGATGGTCACGTACTTCGTTGATCATGGCTGGAGGAATACGGCGATGTCTCTGCTTGAACGGTCTTTCATCCATGAGATCAATACGATGATGAACTGCTGTACTATGTCCAATGTCTATGTCGTTCTTGCTGAAAACATCTCTGAACTGTTGAATCAAATCTTTCCCTTGCTGTAATTGCACATCTGACAAGTTTGTTGGCATGGTAACTTGATGTGTAGGATCATCATCTAACTCAGCAACTATCTCTATATCAGCTACTGAAACTGGCTGTATCTCGCATAAGATGGCATTCGGCGAAATAGTAACTGTCCTAGTGGTGACGTTGCTTATGTGAACTGGAATAGTGCCGTTGTTTCTGTAACTGTATGACAACAATGTAGGAGCCACATCTAAGTCAGTTGGAATAGCTGCTTTCTCAGTTGGTTGTAGCATAGCACATACTGTGTGGTACGGTAACTCGTGATCTGTGTAACCTTGGACAATTACATCTCTGTTCGGAAGAATCTTGATGGTCTTTCCTTCAGCTGATTTTACAAGTCCCAATCTGTTTGACCTCTTCTGAAGTTCCTTCTCTCTCAATAGCAAACATCGAAAGGTAAGGTACCAGTTGGTATGTAGGTTGACATCTTGAAGAAACTTTGTACCAAACCGTAACTTGACATCTTCCATGATTTCCTTTAATATGTTAGTACCAAGTAGTAGTGGAACCTCCCTGTTGTAATTGCTGTCAGGTACAACCAAAAACAAACAAAGGTGACGACTACCATTTGTTGCTGCTCCTGGTAACTCTATGCTAGCTGTGATGTATCCTAAGTATGGCATATCTTTTCCATCAGCACATTCTATCTTGATAATCAGGTCCAATGGCTGAATAATCTGATCTTGAAGATATCTGTTGTAAAATGTCTCGCTAACTGTACTAACGGTTGATCCTGTATCAAGTAAAGCTGATGTTGTTATGTCGTTGATCTTTACTGAAACTTCATTTGGACTTCCAAGTAAGCCAGGTGATTCTTTAGATGATTGTTGTTGATAAGAGGCATAAGTGCGGTCTTCAGCACCAATCTGTTGGAAGTTGTATGCCTTGCGAGAGTGATCTAGTATAATTCGACATCCTATAGCTATATGACCTTCATTTCCACATCTGTAACATACGAAAGGCTTCTTTCTATTGTCAAAAGGTATGCATGGTTCATGTGGTAATTCCTGTTGCTGTGCTATATCATGTTCCTGATCATACCAATACGGTTTTTTCTTTCTACGTGATCGTCTCTTTTTAGGTTGTTGGTTAAATATGTTGAGATCTTCTTCATATCTATCAAGGACGTGTCCAAGTCGTAACAACTCCTGCTTAAAATCCGAACTCGACATACTAATCTAAATAAATGTGCAAGTAAAACTATCAAACAAAAGTCTGAATGTGAATGAAATAATCTGTATTAAATCTAATGTTCTATTCAGAACTTTTAGAATTCATATAAAATATCTAAATAAATCAGATATAAATCTGCAATAGAGAATAAGAATCAGTGCAAAGTGAAAAGAATAAATCAATAAAGTATGACTTAATAATTAAATCTGAAACTAAATTCAACAATTAAAGTAAGATCCTGAAATTCAAAAGTAATTATATGAAAATAATCAAAGCATATAATCAATATATCAATAAGAAATGTAAATGTAATATATGACAATAATAATTAATAAAATCTGAAAAAGAAAATTTTATTAATAGAATCCCATGTAGCTAAACAAGAATCTGAGAATTATAAAACTTTTACGTTTATAATCTCAACACAAAGATTACAACAATACAAGTATGTTTAAACAATCACAATAATCACATGTATCAATCACAATCAATGTAATGTATGCACTATAGTTCAACAATATATATATATATGTATATCAATAAGTCAAGTTCAGTTTCCAAAAAAATTAAAACGTTTTCAAGTTCCAAGATACTTCAAGTCTCAACTAAGTACAATCATAGTATGCTCAAACCTTGTTGAACAAACTAACCTCCAAATCTGACACAATGCACAGTATGAACAACAGTTCTTCAAATCTCAAATGACCAAAGTGAAACTACAAACAACAAATCAAACTACAAATATCTCACTCGACTATAATAAACTATCAATGTATACGTCGAATGTCTAAGTAAAGTCAAAGGAAAATCAGTATAAGTATATTAGTATCAAATTAATCACTTATATTCAAATACTCAATCAGTCATGGGATATTATAACAATATAGTTATCAAATAAAACTAATGACAAGTTATTGCTATATCATAATACTACACCAATATTATATCACATTCTCTGTATATATACAAACAATTTATAAAATAGTCATCAGTATGTACTCATGTGAACATGAACAATCACATCTATGTTTAAAAAATATAATATACAAAATCACATATTCAAATTCAAAATCTAAGTATTACCACATATTATGCAATAATATGACATGGTTCTGTATTTCACAACCTCATGGCTACTTGTGAGTCAGCCAACATAGATATAATATACTATCCCTGTATACCAAAAAAATAAAATTGAAAATCTTAAGTATGTATGCAAGTGTTCTGTTTTTTATTTCATCAATGCACAACTACAACTACTAAGTTCCAAGTATGAACTTCTATGTGTGTAGTATAAGTTGTGTATTGCAATAAATCAACTAAGTGATACTGGGTCAGGTAAGTATCAGCCAAATATCTAAGTCTGAATGTAAACAAGTATGAATGTAACTAAGTACCAATGTACCCCAGTATGAATGAACCTAAGTACAGATGCACCTAAGTTTGCACGGAAGTGTAAGTTAAATCGGGTATCAACTGTAGTGTAATGCTAATATGTGTATGTGTAATCGAGTATCAATGTATCAATGTATGCTATCAACAAATGCTAAGTACTGTATGTATACTAGTATATGTGTAAACTAAATTCAACTAAGTGTGTGTAATGTTTAAATCAGAAATAAAACATTAAAATGTATACAGGAATAATATATAAATGATTTACCTTCAATGTAATCTGCTAGTAAATATGCACTAAGTATTCCACGGTATTAAGTTCAGATCAATGTTAAACAATGATATCAAAATCAAATAAATTTCAAATTCACAATCACAAAATAACTAAGTTCTATTTCAAAAATTGAAAATCTAAAAGTTCGATTACTATTTAAAGTAATTTCCGGAACATATATAATGAACTGGACTGTTGTCTTTCGGTGTAGAATGTAAACATCCGGTAACACGCACATGTAGTTCTTTTGTTGATAAACAACACGTGGTGGACATCTCATGTGATCACAACAAACCATACTTCCGGTAACACGTGGTAACTATTGACATCGTAGGTAAAATCATCAGATTGCTCCTAGGGGTGATCTGTGCCATCAAAACCGGTAGTGGGCGCCAAATGTAATAGCTGACTTTTAGGCCTCAAGGAAAACTAAAGTCGCTTTGCTAGGGTTCAGGATATTTATTAATCAGTAACGTAAAACACCCTGTAATAACAATGATAAAGTTATACTAATTTTACAGATCAAATAATAAATTAGTAATACATGTCATAAGTATAATATTCTTTCATTACATATAATGGTATTATACAAAACATTACACTTTAAAAATACATTTAAGTTATGAACATAATGAGATCAAATATTCTGTTTAATCATCAAATCATAGTATTAATGTCTTTACATATAATATTCAGTTGTTCAGATTAACAACATTGATAAATTAAACAAATATTAAAAGCATCTAAACTCAAGGGAAATAACTCTTTATCAAAACTATGTGCTTAACATACTCCATAGTTAATTCAACCTTTTAAACGAAATACATTATAATTCTAATAACATATTACTAATCCTTACCAACTTGTGGAGCAAGGTAGTTACTGTTGTGGCACAAACCAATTCAAACGTACATACTGGTATATCACACAGCGATATTTATATGACAGCTTACAAATTCTGTAAACCAAAATTACAATAACGGATTTTAATGAAACCGTATTTAAACATAGACCTTATATAAAACATACAATATAAATATTGTCCTTGTGTATAAAATAAAACATAACTCGGACAATACTTTAAATATGTGCAGAAACGTAGTTCGCTATCTAATACAACTTTGTTTATGTTTTCTATTTATAATCAATCAACAATGTTATTGTGTACGGACTAATTCACACAAGTAATACACGGTGGTATTTAAAATCTACTCATAACAAAGTCTTATCGAATACACCTCAAAGTATCGATCGGAATGTGTGTACTTTCTAAAGTGATTTACATATAGCTCTAACGAATGACTACCAGTACTTTATATAATAAAATAAGTGTATAATATATGCATTTTATGTAGCGATAATACTTTTCGGGATCATGGAGAAAAATAACCATTCATACCAAAAATCATTCAATCTATGAAAATATATTAGAAGTATTAATAAAGAAGTAGATAAAGAAAACTCACGTCAAAATGTCAAGTCTGTCAATACAATACAATGCTGACTATTCAATATACTTTCAAACTATTTCAATGGCTACTGAACATAAACGTCTGACCATTTCGACTCCATTAGTCCTTCTAACTCAAAACAAAGAAACTAAAAACTGAGCGGTAAAACTTTAAACTAACCAATCAAATCCAAGTAATCATGAATAATGTATGGAAACATTTCAGTGTAATAAAAGTTTATATGATACAATATGTTTTGAAGTTTATTTAATATTAACATAATTATACATCTTTATTTTACAATAACAATATAACAAAATAAAGAGGCTACCACAAGATGACTTCAACTTTACTAAGAGGGCAATTAAAACCATTTTTCGGTAAAAAATAAAATACAACATAGTAAGAAGAAAAAAATTGTGGTAACACCTTACGGACAGCTGAAACGGACACAGAAAGGAAGATTTCCGTTCACAAATTTGTTATCCGTTGGAAGATCGTTGGTGTTCTGACCAAAATAAACGGACGCGTAACGAATGAATAACGGACAAACATGTAAGATATGTTACGTATGAGTAATGGAAACGTATCTGATCGAACAGGTGTCGACGGAATTCAACGGACAAGTAACGAAGCGAATCGTATAAAACAGATTAACAAGATGAGAGGAAAAATCAAAGGCGGCAAAAATAATACATGTGAATCACAAACACGTGACCTTAAAATAATTTTTGATTTTCCGTGTAAGTGGTTTTAGTTTATATTATTAAATAAAGGCAACAGTAGTATACCGATGTTCAAAACTCATAAATCCATGGACAAAAAACAAAATCGGGATAACAAACTAAAACCGAGGGAAACGCATTAAATATAAGAGGAGAACAACGACATAACACTAAAATGTAACACACATAGACAAAATCCCACGAGAATAACAAATATAACATATATATATAACATCAAAACCAAATACATGAATTTGGGATAGACAAGTACCGTGACACGTCTTATCGCAATGTGAATTTACACTCAAATATAAGAGAAAACAAACGACACAACGTTATAATGTAATACACACAGAAACGAACTATAATATAACAATGACCATATTCCTGACTTGGTACAGGGCATTTTTAAAGGAAAAAATGGTGGGTTGAACCTGGTTTTGTGGCATGCCAAACCTCGCACTTTTATGGCCATGTGAAATATAACATCAAAATGACAACACAGGACTACAATATAAATAAATTGGAGAACACAATTGACAAAGAATCACACGAACAACAGCCAATAAAAGGCAACAAGTTCAAAATTTTAATACGCCAGAAGTGTATTTTATCCACACAAGATCTATGTGTGACGCACAGATACAAAAGTGGGATAGACAAGTACCGTGACACGTCTTATCGCAATGTGAATTTACACTCAAAAATAAGAGAAAACAAACGACACAACGTTATAATGTAATACACACAGAAACGAACTATAATATAACATAATATAATATAATATAACATAATATAACGTTGCCAAAGGGTAAGGGTGGGTAAGTTCAAGGGAAAACGGTCATAGAAAAGCTGCTTGATAGTGAAGTCTTGCGCTAACTCCAAGATTTATCATGAGCTGAAAAACATTTATGACACTCGAGAAATCTGACATACCAAAATTTGCATTTCTGACGCCAAATTTTCAATTGGTATTTGTCCCTTTTACATTCGGTACTTATCCGTTATTCGTCCGTTCAAGTCAATTTCACATCCATTCATCGTCCGTTTTATCCGTTATAAGTCGGTAAAAGAATGAGAACGGACGAGTACCGTAAAAAACGGACGTTCAACAGAAACTTCATCTGTTTGACGTCCGTTCAAGTTTTGAAAATGCGCAACATTTTCCACCGGTCACAACGAACGTCGACGGATAAAACGGACGCTGAACGGACACTAAACGGATATGGACGGACGTCTAACGGATAAGAAGGCACGCCTAACGTACATGAACGGATTAAAAAAAAACAATTATCCGTTCGACGCCCGTTCGTACTATCCGTTAAGGTGTGACCGGGGCTAATTATAAACAGTCATCCCTAAACACTCGACAAATAAAAGTAAATATTGAATAATTACCCTTTCTCATCCCACCTCTGCAAAATGAAGGGGAACAATACAGGTGCACAGGAATAGTCAGCAACTGGGAAAAAACCGGCGAAATTGGATAATGACTAGACAGTCTTCCTATGACGTCATGAAGTCGCTGTAAATTATCTTGATGACTACTACAACGTTTTAAAATGAGTAAAAAGCATGCCCATCTATGTTAAATTAACTCAAGTATGATAGTGGGATAAAAGCTACGCAAGCGTTCTTTCTGACTATTCGTTTCATTACAAATGCATGTATGATGAACGATATTCGATAAAACAATTCATTTCAATTTTACCATAGACACATGATATAGAGCAGGCAAGATATAGTCATATTCTTACATTATCGTAAGAAGATACAATAGGATACCAACAGTATTTGAATTGATTATGAGGTTATGTAATATACAAAAACAGTGGTGATAAATAACTAAAAGAATACAGTTTTAATGCATTGAAGATCTTAAACTACAATAAACAACCTACTATTCTGAAGAAAATTATGTGTTGACGAATAAAGTTAATTGAGATGACCTGATTCCAGTTATCGTTTTGCAGTTGTTTTACAAAAGACATACTGCATTTATTCTTTTTAGCAAAAGATTTGTTTTGCCATTTTCCTTCTTTAGTATACCAATCTGCCCCATTCGTATCCTCTAAAAGCAGTTATATCAGGAAATTCGTATTTTAGATTGAAACGATTTAATACAAAGGAAATCATCCAATTGTTATATAATGGAAATTATCCAAATGACTGAAAAGAAGATCAAATGTTTCATGTAAACATTTTTATTCGCGTATGATTTATGTTTTGTTACTTTTTTGTCAAAACAGATAATATGATAAATATTATCTTCAGACTCCTATGGTTTGTATATCTAAGGGAGAAGAGATAAAAGATAATGCATGACAGCAATGTAGTCACAAGGTTGAACACATCAGGCAAAAACACGGCATTTATTATCTATAGCATTTATTTATTCCAGACTATTGAAAACTGAATTATGATGGAAATAAACAAGAATCCTCTTCTTAACCTATGCCATCGTAAACCAGTTTTTGCAGAACAATGGATACATTAGGTCCGAGTACACAGTTATCGTCCTTTGATTTTCTTAGTGTTGACAGTGTGTTACTTGCCAATTTTTGTTATACCCCTTCCAAATTTATTTCTCCATGTTTTATTCCTCATTCAGCAAGTAGGGGGGAGGGGGGAATGACACTGTAAAAAAATTTGGGTCATAAATATTAATGTAAAGTAGTGATATGGCAGCTGAAAAAGGTAAAAAATTAACACTTCGGAAGCTGTCAAAAGATTTCAAGACCCCTTAACATAAAATTGTCCATATTTTGAGTTAGAGCTGATGAAGTTTTCTATAATTTTGATATAATTTGTCCCAAAAGTATTACAACACACTGTACAAATATTATTGAGAAAGCGCAGGTGGGATTTTTTTTATTTTCATTTATTGTCTAAAAGAAATGCACCACGAAATAACTGTGCACTCGGACCATTATGATGTACTTTACGGTCCCACATCCAAAGCAGTATGTTATGCTTACCCTTCCAGAGCACCTTAGTTAATCCCTAGTTGTTGGGGAGTTCATTTTGCTCTGTCTTTGGTTTTGTATGTTGTTGTTTATCTATTAATAGTTTTTCTGTTTATGCAATGCGATTGTCAGTCTTTTTTTCTACTCATGAGATTAACTATCCCTATGGCATCTTTAATTTCGTCTTTCTTTTACAATTGGTCTGTCGATGCCAACCGTTTGTGAATTAGTTCCATAATAAGCTATTTTCGAAATAGGTTCATATGATCTCAGCCGCCTGAATAGATAGTTACCTCTGAATGAAATTTCGAATATTTGATTAAATAATTAGTTCAACTTATTGAATTAATGTTTGGCAAGAATGTCCCTGAAATAAATATCCATTGAAGTTTACAAAATTTGAACCTTTACTAGACGGTTGTCACTATCAAACAAGGCGTTAACATATTCCTGATAGTATATACACCAAAATATTTACAATTGCAAACCTCGAGCAATGTAAAGTGGGATCAAATCACATCATTTTTTTGAAATGTTATGTCCTTGTTGACCATCACATTTGCATATTTATAAAAAAAAAAAACATCGACTAAATATATATGCTGCAATATTTCATTAAAACAACCTATTTGGACTAATGTTGATATTGTGATTCCCGACAGGAAGTGATAAACTACCTGATGCATTATTGTACAATGCGAATGATATCGGCTCGTTGGATGATCTCTGTTATATTTATCTACAAATAATATCAATGAAATCTTTTATTTGCTTCATAACTTCCAATATCCTTGAAATGGTTGTGATATAATCATTATTTTTTGCTGTTTTGTCAAGGTGAATTGTATCTTGTCCCTCCTGTGGTTTACACTATTTTAAGAAAAAATATCATGTTCTTCCTGGAGTTTACCATTTAAAGATTTTCTTTGATTTACAAAAACAAACTGTCTCATGATATATTTTGCTGCGTTACATGTTTTAAAGTGTGAAACAGTTACATGAGGACAAAAAAAGAAGCTGAAAAGAATAAAATTGCATTTTAAATCATTTTAATTTATTTTTGTTTTATTGGCACTATATATCAGTCTCCAAATATCACTTATTCACGATTCAAAAGTGAAAACAAAATCGAGGATATATATCCTAGTGCTTTAATTAATTATATTATATATAATTATATATAAATATACTAAATAAATAAATAATTTGGAAAATACGTTGAAACTTCAAAGTATAAAAAGTCATGAGAATTCCGAATGCAGTAAGGTTCTATCCGGGCACTCTGGTTCTAAACCTTGGTTCCATCTCATTCTGTTTTTTTTTGGTTCTGAACCTTGGTTCTATCCGGGTTCTTAGGTTCGAAACCATGGTAACTGGTTCAACATCCGGGTTGTTTGGTTATAGCAATCCGACTTCTTGGTTCCATCTGGGTGTTATTCTAGATAATTTTAATGTTCCCGTTGAACTTGGAGCAGATAACCACAAGTATCCGAATAAAAAGATAAAGTAGGTCACTCAGAGACGCTAAAATTAAACATTTCAGCGTCGACGGTAAATGAAGCTGTAAGGTATCTATCTTCTCATTTTAATAATTTTGATTAGGAAACTAGATAAAAATAAAGCATCGTATAGATTTTAAAAATAAAACGAAATATACATTATATCGAACATCCTTTTATTTAATTCAGTCGTTCTGGTTTAATTTATTTTCCTTTACTCAATCCTTATTTCTGTTAATATTTCTAGAAGTTTTAAAACTAGTCGTTCAGTTGGCCAACGATATATGCATCTAACCACTTGACCAGTTGACGATATATATTTGATTAATTTGCACATTTTTTTTCAAGTTCGACTGAATTTTATTTAATAGGCTTTGTAATAATGTCAGATTTGATAGAAATACGTGTGAAGTAAATGTAACAAATCGTTTTGTTCAAAACAGAATGTTAAAAGACATATAAAAAAAGCGGTAATCAATCTAAGTTTGTTAGCTTTAATTAATTGAAAAATAAGCTATAAAATATTACAAAAATGAATATGTACAATAAATTTGTCAAATGTGATACTCCTTGTAAAGGGCATACATATAATCATTCGGCCAAAAATAATCAATTCAAAATTAAGATTGAATATTTTTATAATAAAATTGTGTGTGTGTTAATGACTGTGCTAATGGGATGAGTATCACCAGCACAATAGTCAGAACTTCTGTGTTGGTGCCATAATGAAGGGGAATAAAGTGTTACTCTAGTCCGTCCGTCCCGAACATCCAAAAATCTAATGTGGCATGAGTACCATGAGAACACTCCACAAGAGACCAGATGACACAAAAATTAACAACTATAGGTCACCCTACGGCCTTCAACAATGAGCAAAGTCCATACCGCATAGTCAGCTATAAAAGTCACTGAAATGACAACGTAAAACAATTCAAACGAGAAAACTAACGGCCTAATTTATGTACAAAAATGAACGAAAAACAAATATGTAACACATAAACAAACGACAATCACTGAATTACAGGCTCCTGACTTGGGACAAGCACATACATGCAGAACAAGGCGGGGTAAAACATGTTAGCGGGATCCGCATCCTCCACCTAATGTGGCATGATTGCCAAAGAAGAACTCTCCACAAAAGACCAGATGACACAGAAATTAACAAATATAGGTCACCATACGGCCTTCAACAATCTATAAAATATACAAGTTGTACATTGAGGGCAAAGGTCAAGCTCATATGAAGTTTCTCGTGCCAAAAGACTCACCATCTTATGACAAGACATTTTCATGCCACATATTCAAAAGCAAGGTCAATTTAAAATTATACTTTGACTTCAGGGTAATATACCAAGGAACACACTGTATCATGATGACACACCAAAAGTGCATTGGTCAAGAGACTAAAAGTCATTGTCTGGTCAAGAGTTCCATGTCAAAAATACACAAAGCAGTCCTGCACGAAAGTTCATCATGGTACACGTGACAATGGCTTATGTCATGATGCCAAATACAGAAAACATGGGTCAGGGACAGAAACAGAAAACATATAACTAAACTCATTGGAACGGTACTTGTATTGCAGGTCACTACAAATGCCTTCAACATAGAACATAAACTCTCGCAACACTTCAAAGTTAAAACCGTCTTTCACAAAAGTTTGAGCAGGATTCTTTGCAACGATTATCTTACCACTGTTAATTGAAAATCGGGTCGTGCAGTTGTGTCAATAAATTAAAACGATAAGATTAGACATTAAAACACTTAAAACTAGGGTTTACCATTAATTTCTAACCTAATCATGGGATAGCACTATGGTAAACTGATGGAAACACATGATGCAGTCATGCAATTGAATATTTGTAATAGTACGACCAGAACAATACCAGACAGAGTTCGAAACAAATGAAAGTTATGATACATACGAATTTTTAATCACAATGCACAAATAAGGAACCGTAGTTTTCATTCAATAGACAACTTTCGAGTTCGATGCATTTCCGTCAAAAACTCTGGTTTTAGTAACGTCATTTGTGCGTTTAGGGGCGTCGTCACTTCCGTTCCAACGTTGAGCGAGTGGTTGGAAAACTATAATTCTATATTGTACGAATTATTCGGCAAATTGAATTCTCAAAATTGACAATCAGCATTGCTGTCATAAGGGAATTGTCATTAAGTACCTACAGAACAACCATTATTTCTTGTTTATCCTGCACACTGACGATCACTAAGACGCTTGATGAACGTAAATAGTGCAGGGATACAGGCGACCCCCTTTATCTGGTAAATGACGTCATAAAGGCGCGTATAATTGACGAGTTTTTTCCGGTGACGGATGAACTCGAAAGTGGTCTATTTATTTATCTAAAATGTACACTTGCGTTAAACCATGGTCATTAACACTGTATATTTATATAAACGATCAATCTTGTAATAATTATATATAAATATGACTGTATAAAACCACGTGGAAATAGATAGTATTAGTCCTGTGTTTAAGTATAAACTCATCAAAGACAACCTTTTTTTATAATGTGTATCCCGTCCTCTCTTCCATCATCGAAACTGAATTACCGAATTATGCTTATCTTTGAGTTTGTACTTATATGAGCAGACTAAAGTTGTCACATGTGGAGAAGGATCTGGTTGTCCTTCTAGAGCACCTGAATTCCCCCTGATTTTGGTGGGGTTCGTATTGCCCGGTCTAAAGTTTATGCAATCTCCGGCGCAGAGATCACATATCCGTTCCGTTCAATACTTTGTAACACTACACTCAATATGAAGTGCAGTATTGCAAAGCATGTATGGAACGGATATGAACTCTGCGCGGAGATTGAAGTTTATGTTGCGTTTTGTGTACTCTTCTTCGTCTTTTCGTCGTTTGTTTGTTTTCCAATTATTACTTTGCATATCATTTTTTGTATCTTTCGTCTCTCTTTCGTACCAAACGTCATCAATGGTGCTCGAATCATAAGTTGTGACTTCTGTAAATTGTGTAGGAAAACCTATTAGATAAATCTGATAGAAAATGCACCAGGATAAAAAAAAATCGATCTGAATCAAAGGTAATACCAAAGGATAAAAAAACCCGACTCCTTATGGGAATTGCATCTATAGTTCTAAAAAAACTACATAGATTGAACGTAAGAGACAAAATGATTTACATCATTGCATGCCAACACGTGAATGATACCTTCGTAGACGGGTAGTTGACAAGTAGGAATACCGACCAATTGGAAGTAAAACACATTGGGTCATTAAGCAGACAACACTGAATAAATGTTCACTTTCAGTAGAAAGTGTTAAAGTCACATTACAAAACTGCGGATAATTGCAGTTAGGCATTTGTCGTCACGTGAGATTTTTGACAAAGTTAGTAATTCATTGTAATGATCGACTATAATGATAGCAGCCTAGGATTTTGTAAAATTATTATTTCATTCGTTTTTACTAGTAAGTTTACAAGAGGAGCTTTTGAATTAAGACTAGTATACCTCAAAAAGTCATTGCGATAATTAAGATAAGAACTTTTATTATCATATCTTGTCAACTATATTTTATTTTGCCACTGAAAATGTGAAGTTGACAGGATAATCTAGACTGTTGCGTTTGTCATAAATCTTAGTTTTCAGTTGCGCATCAATATTAATTCCAGAAATCTAGAAACTAGTTGTTTTTTACCGGTGTATAATCCTTAATGGTCTTCATACGTGTTTCTCGTTTTTCGTTTTTATATAGATTAGACCGTCGGTTTTCCCGTTTGAATGATTTTACAATTATTAATAGTAATTTTTGGGCCCTTTATAGCTTGCTTTTCGGTGTGAGCCAAGGCGGCTGCGTGTTGAAGGTCGTACCTTGACCTATAATGGTTTACTTTTATAAATTGTTACTTGGATTGAGAGTTGTCTCATTGGCACTCATACCACATCTTCCCATATCTATATGTTTTTTTTATTGTTTTAAATGTTGCTATGTTTTGTCATTTCGGAGCCTTTTATCAGTGATTTTTCTGTATGGGTATATCTATATGTTAAAAGCCTAGCGTTTACCTATACTGCTGCTCAACTCTGTTAGCTAATTGTCTCATTGACATACGACCATACCATACATGTATCTCCCAGCTTGACATACTGGAGAGACACTTGTGAATTGTTGAAGACACTATGTCAACCCCTAGATGGCTTTTTGTTTTTATGTCAGGTTATTTTCTCATCTAAAAATAATCCTACTCCTCGTTTGATTAATTTCACTTAGAGTCCTTCCCTAATTAGCTGAGAAGGAAGGCGTTAGCTTTAAAAATCGCATGGCACCAAACAGAAATATTGAAATGATATATTAATTCTTACAATTATCGAAGAATTTATTTATATTTGAAATAAATTGATCACATTCTGAATATATAGCATTTTAACGAAAGTCTAGACATTCTTTTACATGATTTAAATTTACTATTCGTGTGTCAAATATTAAATAATTTGATTGAGAACAAATACTGCATTGAAATTGCACGCACAATTGGATTAAGCTTTTTACGTAGTAGAGTAGAAGAACTATTAATTTAGTATAAATTTTATAACAACAAGGCATTAAGGGTTAATTCTAGTTTTGATTGAGAATTTCGTCTGTCAATTTTTGCTATAATCACATCCTGAACATTCCATACATGATTTGAGCAGACGACCAAATGAAAAGCACGAGGTCATTCCCGGATAATTTCGGATTAATATTCCGATCATCAAATCATAACAGATTACTTTAAGGTTGAGAAAGTAACTTACTAATCATTTGAGATCATTTATTCTCAATTAATCGCAGGTTATATGAGTTTGAATGATTGTGATAACAATAAAACATAGAGCAGTTTTGGACAAATAGCACGTGGGGCAGGCAGGATCCATTTTTCGAAGATCAGCTTTAAGATCAATAAGCTGGTTCAAAGTACATACAAACTACGAAAACATTATTTTCTCTTTATAAATAAAAATTAGTTTTTAATGTTTTTATTTTTCAGATTTAATTAACGAGTGTTCAAAAAGCACGGTACCACCAATCCAGTTTTTACAACGGAAATAATTTAAGGTTTGTCGACCTTGAAAAAGGGTGTTCTTGTAAAATTTGAACTTATATCGTGATGATCGAGTCACGTTGTATCCCGATTTTCTTGTGTGCTTCTGCAAAATTATTGTTTACCAGACGCAAAACAGCAAACAGTTCGGCTCAGTTTTAATTACAAAATGATACAGACACCTGGATAAGTTTTGTTGATTGCATTCCATATGTTGAAAGCTTTTCTCAATTTATTTTACAAAAATGTGTGCTAATTGGCATTTCATTTTGAACTGCAACTTGTTAAAACAGAAAAATACAAGAAAAACATGTATGTAGGTCAGTTTTGAAAATCCAGACGGAGTGACAAGGCCAAGTCTTCAATTAAGAGAATATATCTCAAACTTTCAAGCAATCTGCTCCGAAGGTTAGTAAAAATTATATCATCTTCAGAAGGGGTGCAAGAAAATATTATTTAGACATAGCTGAATCGAGAGTCGAATAGTTTTCTTATATTTCTAATTAAGATTTCTTACTTTTCAGTCATAGAAACAAAAGTAAGTATTCGACATATACACACAATAAGTCAACTTGTGAACCTAAACTTGAATTGGAAAATTTCACAAAATTCCGACGAACGTGTTTCTTTGAAGCGGTTTGGATAACAATAAAAAAAAGTCGGCCTATTTTAATAGCACGTAACAGTCTCCATATGAATCTTTCCCTATTAAATACCTTGTATTTGCATATGAGATTTGTTTAATACCGATTCCTTAAGTATCCATCGATCGGTGATTAGCCCCTCTTACTTTCTGAAATTATATATCCAGTGATTTATTTTATTTTGACTTACTGTTATTCTGGTGTTACCAAAATGTCAAGAGGTGCCTTAAGCCGATTAATTAGTAATAATTGAAACACTTAAAGATGTCAAACTGGACATTGAATAAAGAACACAAATATTTGGCAGGTGCGCGAACAAATTGCAATCGTATAAACAAGATACTTGAAATAACATTTTAAAAGCCAATAATAATGGTAACACTACAAAAGGTCTGTGTCTCGAAATTTTCAATTGTTCCGAACCAGACTTTCATGGTGACAAATATTTGTTCTTTTGTACAAAAGATTGAGGAAAACGAAATACAAATGATTAGAAAAAAACATTGAAATTGGTCTGAACAATAAATTATTTCAGAAATTATATGTGCTCTATCCTGTTTCAAAAAAATGATAAAAGATGATTTTATGTTGAAATCAAACAGATTTATGATTTAATTGTTTTTTGTGTTGTTAAGTTGTTGTCTCATCAACTATATTCAGTATCTAATTTTATTCATATAAACTAAAAGTAGATAATTTAAATCTTCTGCCACCAACTTCCTTATATTTCCGACATATTGTATGCGTGTTAATATTGTATGCGTGTTAAGTAGCGTTGTAGATTTCAGTTAAGATTGTTTTTAAACAAGAACAAAACCTTTAAATATTATCACTGATATAGAGATTTAATAAAGAAACATTTATCTTAAAAGTCGAACTAATATATCACTAGACTATAAAAACTAAGGTTGTTAGCTCGAATCGCGCACATGACAAGTGCGCTCGACTCCAATCTTAATTGACCATGATTGTCAGTTTTCCTACCGATGGTCAATGGTCCTTTCCGGGCAATCCGGCTTCCTCCCCCATTTAAAACAGACAGTCACGAATTATCCCAATAGTGCTGAAAATTGCATTAAACACAAATCAATCAATCCATCTAATAATAGATTTTATAATTTTACATTCAACTAAAGCTGTAAGATAATTGTAAAGCAAAAAAAGTTCATTAATTGTCCTTGAAATCTTTCGTTTTGACATAAATTAACCTTATTCATAACGGTTATATAGATACACGTGATTCTCTTATTCCATTGTTTTTTATGCTTTTAAATTTTACATGATCATATTTTTATATGAATTTGCTATATCAAACCCTATCGGAATTGAAGTATAGGACGTTTTCATAACCGCAGAATAAGTAGTTTACTAAGCTTTCTTTCAGTGCCGAGAACTAAAGGACGGTAAAATATTTTTTTTATTTTTGTGGACTTAGTATTTTTTAACTACCGTGCGTTTTAGTCTACTTAACCAGTATTATTTATTTTAGATAATATTTTGTTTTGTTTTTATTTTTTTTGTTTGTCATTTTTTTTGTTTGTCATTTTGTTATATGTTGTTGATAACAGGTATTTGGTAGGTTCTGTGAAATGTTTCCGCTCTAGACTCTAGGCGACTAAGATCATGACAAATTGACGTTTAAAACAGCATCATTTCCTTTAGATCGTAGAAATGAGCTGTGTTTGTTTGCTTCTATCTAATTTTAAATTTAGATTAGTATTGCAGTGTGGAATATATACATTTCGTTGGTTCTGAATGATAAATGTACAAGGGTAATTTCTAAGAATGAAAATTACATCAATTACATTCGTGTTTCAAGGCTGAAAACAGTGATTTATTTGGGAAATAACTTGTTTACAAAATGCCTATACATATACGTGAGTCAATTGTAACTAGACTGTATATGAGGGTCGAAATTGTGTTTACTGATACGAAGATAAAGGGACTATAATGCAGAAAAATAGACAAAATGTTTGCATACAAACTATTGGAGAACATTCATAGAATATAAAGGAGAATAACTTAAAAATTATAAACTACAAACTTTAAGGCCCCCATCCAGAGGCTCTAACATATTAATTTGATTGCTAGACATCAGCTTCCAGGACGTCTACTGAGCATTTCCTTCATCAATTCAGCAACATATGAAAGTGCTTGTTGACATAATAAAGTGACAGAGCAAACAAAATATATATGTCTACAAATTCAAGGGAAGTAACCAAAAACTATCTTCAAATTCAAGGGAGGTAACCAAAAACTATCTTCAAATTCAAGGAAAGTTGGAATATTATACCAAACAGAATGTGTAGTTTGACATAGTCAAAACAGCAACAAAAAATATAAAATGGAAAGATGGGTTTTAAGGATAATAAGATGCGATATGGTTGCCAATGAGACAACTCTCCACCAGAAACCAAATGATGTAATCAATATTCATGTAAACACAAATATATATAATTTTTTATTTACATGTAAAGAAGGAGATGTGATATGATTGCCATTAAGACAACTATTAACAAGAGTTCAAATGACGAAGATAAAAGCAGTTATTATAGGTCATGAAATGGCGTTCAACAATGAGCATAACATATATCGCAGAGAAAGCTGTTAAAGGTTCGGAAACAACAAACGTAATGCAAGTCAAACTTCAAAAACAACGGCCTAATTTATGTACAAAAAAATAATCGAAAAATAAATAATTATGTATACACCAACAAACGACATTCACTTAATTACAGACTCTCGACACTTGTCAAAAGCACATACATAACGTGGCGTGGTTACACATGTTTACGGGCATCCTAACTCCCTAAACCTTGGACTGTGATGCAACAGCACAACACAAAAACAACGATACAGATAATTCAATAGAATACAATCATATGTATTGGTCACCACATTTTTTTTTATTGTAACACCTTGTTCCTTAAATAATAACCATTATCTTTTATATTCCGCAGCAACAACAAAAATGCATTTGAAGCATCATTGGTTTAACGTTGACCTTAATTGAGGTTTAGAACCGATTGAATACCTGATTTCTGTCCTTCACAAAACTGTAGGTACATTATGCAATTTAGAATTCATACTTATATAAATTATATATATGCATGTGTTTGTATTATAGTGAAATATTGTTGAAGATTGATCATTCTCTTGAGTATTTGTATTCTGTTCCCACGAACTAACAATTAATTCGACGGTGTCATACCTATGAACAATCTTTCATTTTCTATTTGTAACAACATGCCTTTTTTCTACTTGGATGATGAAGACTAGAAAAGATACTTTACATTTCTATACACATAATATGTAGTCATTGATCCGATCGGTTAAAGAGTATTTAATTGTAACGATTGTTCACTTCACATCTTGATAAAGGTACCTGGTAACAGAAAAGTCAGCAAGTATGTATGACTAAAAAGATGATTCAAAAAGAGATTTATCCAACGGTTTAAATAATAAGAAATACTACGACGCAAAATTTCCCATAGTTTTATTTCTAATTTATAAACTTGATCAATACAAAGAACACGGTGACTTATGCAAGATTTTTTTTCATATAACAAAAAGACTAGTGTTAAAATGGATTAAGTAGTTTCTCTATCATGTAAATCCTCATGACAAATTGTAGTTAACCTTCTACCCGATCAAACATACTTCACAGAGATCAAACACTATCTTGAGATTTTAAGGTTCAATATTATTGACTTCGGTATTTATCCCTGATGATTATGTCATGTTATTTTCACACGTAGCGCTTTGTTCCAGTTGGCTGTTATACACTCTCATGTCAATAAATATCTACTGACAGTTTGTCATTGTTTCGTGGGGTATTACTAATCTAAGAATAGGGATAGTCATGTAATATTCTAATTTTTGGACTTCAAACTATTTTTGCCTGCCACACTATTGTATTTATCTAGGATTTCCTTTATTCTCATTTAAATTGTGAAGTACATACAAAAAAAAGATTTTATTCTCAAGAAATAAGTAAATTGTATGAGTAAATGACTTATTATAAAAAAAAAGAACATAACTTAATTGAAAGGTTGTAAAGTGACAGAGTGTGATTTTGAAAGGATTTTTATGAAGCCCAATTTTCAAGTTTCCCTTTGAATTCGTTGTGATATTGATAGATTATTGTTGAGATGAACAATGCTAATCTGTTTATCGCTATTTTACATATGACGGCGTTGTTAATTTCATTAAAACGGACACGGGCGTCTTTGGTTTTTAGCGATAATTTTCATATTATTCGACTTCTCTGAGAAAGAAAATTATCAGTCAGCAAGATCAAAGAAAAAATTCGTAAAAAAGCGATAAAAATGAATATAGCTTTATTATCAACTATGCCGTTATAAGGTCCCATAATAAGGAATGAAACATGACTGTAATGTCCGCTTTTATAGTAGGTAACATTCATCAAAGGTTACAAATTTGCCTCGAGTAATGCTTATTAAAATTTATTCGTGTCAACAAAAACCAACTTACAACACAAAATTCTTAACTGGACAAGAGAAGAAATATTTGTTAGAAAAGTATTTAAAACATTTGAGGGTCTGTTGAAAATAAAACTTTACGACAAAAGAGATGATTTCAGCTTCCCAATAGTGAAGCATTGGGAAGCTGAAATCATCACTTCGTAAATTTTACGGACGCCATCACGGGTAGGTTGTCTGTTATGGAATATCTGTTATATAGATGATATCAGATATGTTTCTCATGTCGTAACTACAATCCCGTTCCCTTTTCACGAATGTGACCTACCAAATTAGACTTTTTACCTTTATTTGTATCATTTTACCTATTGTGTCTGTTTGTTTTGTTCACGCATCATTATCAATATTATTAAATTTGATGTGACTGTCGTACAAGTGAGAGGTTTGGCGCTACGCTATAAACCCAGGTTCAATCCACCATTTTCTACATTTGAAAATGTCTGTACCAAGTCAGGAATAAGACAGTTGTTGTCCATTCGTTTGATGTGTTTTGTCATTTGATTTTGCCATGTGATAAGGGACTTTCCGATTGAATTATCCTCGGGAGTTCAATATTTTTGTGATTTAATTTTTTACAACTAGTTTACTCCTTATATTTATATTTGTCGCACACATTTCAAAAGATATATACTGCTACATGAAATGATTTATGTTGCACAAAGGGGATTTAAATCAACATGGAAAAGGGGTTGCATTAATATATATTTTGTCGTTCAATCATGTATTAATACATAGTTTTTTTCATGTAACATCAACCCAGCATTTAAAAAATGTGTTTGTTCAAAAGTTTGGCAATTAGTTGATATTTTTGCAAACTTTGGTATATATTTATATTTCTAATTTAGTTATCATGTCTTATCATTTGTATGGGTTGTTTTGTCTATCGTAATCCGTTTGTCTTAAGTTTATTATTCTAACAAACTCTCCTACACAGTCGGATCTCCTTAATACATTAATATATCTGTTTGGAATTCCAATAAATTATATTTCTAAATAATAAATGTTTGTCAATTATTACGATGTGAATCTTTATTGCATCATATAGCTTATAATGGGTTACCATTTAATTTCATCTTATCTTTTAAAGAGTCTAGCGTAGAATATAATAAGTGTCTGGAAACTTGAAATGATGTTTAAATTTGACACTGTTTTAGACGTCAGATAATACATTGCATGCTCCCAACCCAACACTTAAAATAATTTCTCCACCCAGGTTGTCTCGCCAAATAAGACAACACAATGCAATAGTTTTACAGCAACAATTTTAAATAAGAAGTAAAATAACAAAAATACCGAACTCTGAGGAAAATTCTAAATGGTAAGTCCCTAAGCAAATGTCAAAATCAAAAGCACAAACACATCAAACAAATGGATAACAGCTGTAATATTCCCGACTTAGTACAGACATTAGAATAAGAAGTAAAATAACAAAAATACCGAACTCCGAGGAAAATTCTAAATGGTAAGTCCCTAAGCAAATGTCAAAATCACAAGCACAAACACATCTATCAAATGGATAACAGCTGTAATATTCCCGACTAAGTACAGACATTAGAATAAGAAGTAAAATAACAAAAATACCGAACTCCGAGGAAAATTCTAAATGGTAAGTCCCTAAGCAAACGGCAAAATCAAAAGCAAAAACACATCAAACAAATGGATATCAGCTGTAATATTTCTGACTTAGTACAGACATTTTCTTATGTAGAAAATGGCGGATTAAAAATTGTGTAACCACATTCTTTTAATTAAACGTTTTCCAAACACTGAACGTCACAGATCGAGTTTGTGCACATCATGCTGTGAATGTATCTTTTGAATCATTTTATTCTGATTTTTGAACGATGCAATAATCAGTAACAAACCGAACATAAGGTACCATGACTTAAATGACAATATTGCCGAAAGAAAAGAAGGACTTCATAAGGTTTGAAAGAGAGCACCTTTCATCGTGCAGAATTTAAAAAAAAAATTTTGAAAGGTCTTAAACAGAAAAAGAAAATGTATGGACAATTATTTCTTTTTATTTGTTTATGTTAGTTTGTATAATGTAAAACTGTACAATTTTCTGATCAAAAGACTCGAAAAATCTAAGCCCTGGAAGATGTTCATTGTATGTCGAAAAATTAAAGAAAATTTCTAGTGTTTAAAAAAATAAAAGGAAACGGAAAAATGCGTCTTGAGGAACTTTTTTTATTCATCCTTCAATTTTTTCTAAAACATCAATCTAAAACATACAACATTTAAGATTGTCTGTGTTATATTCATAAATTTATTACTGTTATTAGTAATTTAAAATAGACCGACCTAGTGCCCTCTTACATGTTTAAAGTAGATTGTATTCCCAATTTATTCTTCTTTATACGCAATTTAAAATGATGTATGGAAATTGAAAGATGAAAAATTCACAGGAAATGTGAAAAAGCCAACAGGAATTAATATTGGTAAACTACTGATCGAAATATTAGTTTACACAGTCATGTACCTTCTTGCACTAACATTTGCACTTCTGACGTTAAACTTTACGTACTACGAGTTTTGTGCCAGTACAGAATGAAATAGCAGGCATGCAATTCATGAAAAAATAGAAATGCTGAGTTGTACAAAATTTACTAAATAAAGTACCACGACAAACAGGACAGGATTGTGGCTGCTACCATTGAAACATGGCCAACTTTATCTTTGACGCAGATATTCTGTAAAGGTCAACCAAATCATGATGATGACTGAGAAAATTTCTTAGGAATTACTTCAAATTTATAACAAGGACTTCTTTGTTCAACAAAACAACGTTGTTATAGCTACAACTCTATCAATGAATTCTGATAGCAATTACAAACTCTGGACTATCGTATTAATTTTGGGATTACCGATCGAATGTCGCTATATAGAAACGACTGAAATCATCTCTTTTTTCGTTAAGTAAAATTCTCAACCGATTCTCAGTTTTTATAAGAAGCTCCTGTATGAAATCTGGCTTTTGTAAAATAATGAAAAAATCGTCAAGAAAAGAAGCTGGAAGGTAGTTCTTATAGGAATGCCGAAACACTACTAACGTGTTGTCAATCACATACTATAGTAAATCAAAATTATGATGAAGTTCGTTTCACAGATTTTCAGTTCAGTTAATGCTTTTTAACATATGTTCACTACCTTCCAAAAACATCATATTTGTGTCTACATTTAGTCAATTGCCTGTCTTAATGCTCGACTGAATCCATTGATATTAACTTGGCTAATGTTTTATTGGTATAATATCACACTTCTCCAAGGTTGCTGCAGTTGACTGCTTAACATGTTGCTTATTCTTTAGTTTTCTATGTTATGTCATGTGTACTATTGTTAGTCTATTTGTCGTTTTCATTTTTAGCCATGGCGTTGTCCGTTTATTTTTGATTTATGAGTTTGACTGTTCCTCTGGTATATTTCGTCCCTCTTTTAATAGCATATATTTCACAATCTTTTAGAGCAGATAACATATTAGTAAGGTTGTCACATTTTTGTACCCAAGTATCAATTTTATCCTTGAATTAAACAAGCTTTGGGAATGTTTCATTCATGTGACACACAGTTTGTGGTATCCTGTGCTGTCGTAAATTTCATGGGAGATATCCGTGGTCCTATACAAGTGAAGAATATGGCAGTTGTTATCACATAGTCCGATTTTATGCATGTTGGCGGTTTTTTGTTGTTGTTGCAGTTTAGTGTTTCTGTTGTTCCGTTGATTTCCTGTTAAAATTGATGTGTTTCACTCGGTTTTAGTTTATTACCCGGATTTGTTCCCTATAATCGATTCAGGACTTATAAACAGCGGTATATTACTGTTGCCTTTATTAATGTTATATTGTAAAAAATACAAGAACAATTGAAAATACTACTTCTTTATGAACAGTTAATTAGAGGAAAACGCATGTTTTTAAGCTCAATACATTTAAACAATTAATTGAGCAATAATTTGGTAAAATTTATTGAAAGAAACAAAACATAATCCTTTTGTGGCGTTCAGTGTGTGTTGAATCATTAACTCGATCTGTTTTCAACTTTATTCTTTTTTAAATTCTTGAAAGCTCAATTTATTTGAGTGTTTGCTTCGTTACAAGTATAAAAATAATTACAAATATAGTCTCCAACCCTAGCTAACATTATGAATAGTTGTCGTTCAAGTACCTACGATATCAATAGAAATAAATATGATCCTGTAGATGAACTATATTTTACAATTTAAAAATCAAAATTGAAATATGTTTTGGTATTAAGGTGAATTAAAGGTACCCTATACATCCAGTGTGTCCACCAAACGAGTCACAGGTTATGTCACAAACCTACAATATAATCTATAAATTGAAAATTAAAAGAATTAAACATATTTTTCCGGCGGTTATTCACGAAATAATCCATGCAAGCTAAAGCTTTACAGTGTTTGAGCTTTATCTAACAGGGAGTAAAATAAAAACAACCAAACACATGGCATAACCAACCTCGCATCAGTTTTAACCGTATATGTCCTATTAGCTAACGCTCAGGATAAAATTCGAATATCAGGGCCCAGGCCATATGTAAATTTCTAACAAATCTATGGCTTCCATGAATTAATTCTTAAATGAGACCTCGCAAAATCAAAATTTCTCAAAGAGAAATCATCAAAATCCATAAACCATAAACTTAACCTTAACTTTGGAAACAATGACTATATATGCGGTATGGGCTTTGCTCATTGTTAAAGGCCGTACGGTGACCTATAGTTGTTAATGTCTGTGTCATTTTGGTCTTTTGTGGAGAATTGTCTCATTGGCAATCATACCACATCTTCTTTTTTATATGATCCATGTACTTCAAAATTTAAGTACAAAGGCACTAAGTCTTGCTGTTGGGAGTGCCTGTACTTGCCGAACCTGACAATTCAGACTCTTAAGTATATAATTATTCATCTTTAAGAATAATTGTTTGAAATAAATTTTCTGACCTACAAAATGTCACGAAAACTACCGTAATATTCTTGTCTAAGTAAAAATAAAACTATTCTTATCCTTTATTTCTATGGTCTGATTTTAAAGTGTGTCTAACTGTACATTTATTTTATTTATGTGCATCTGCAAATTGGAAATGATGCTTACGACTAATAAAACCCTATGATATGATAAGAATTAAACATAGAAGCTAAACATTATACCACCAAGGAGTCTTTGCTTATAATCGGTTTATTTTCATCCCTTTATACTTTTGTACTTTGAAAATTCCTATAGGTTATCCAATATTTAGGAAATATTTTAATGTATTTTCATGACGTCGATGTGACGATGTCACCACGCAGCATTACGTATTCATTCATCTAATACATAGTTTTAATTATATTTATTATTACTTCTGCTGTTTTAATAATAAAAATGAATGAAAGAGAGACGAACCCCGCGAGTTTAAGAAAAAAGAGAAAAAAAGCCACAAGAACATGCCAATACCTAGTTTCTTATGACGCAATGATTGGTGTTATATGGTATTTTGGTGCTGACAAGTCTTATCAATTTTTAATGAAATTGTATAAGCTGTAACATATACACTTTTAAAATACACGAGCTAGAATTCCATGAGACTGTCATACAGGAGAGAGGTTAAGGTTTAATCCACAATTTTCCATATAAGAAAATGTCTGTATCAAGTCAGGAATATGACATTTTATGATTTTGACATTTGATTACGAATTTTCCGTTTTAAATTTCTGTCAGTTCGGTAGTTTATGTTATATCTATTTTCTATTTACCCTATATAAATGTTTGTTATGTTTTATTGATGCCCTAGTATATTCACATTTGAAGGACCTTCCAATATGATACATGTTTTAATGTTGGAGAAAAAAAATGTACAGTTTTTTCTCGTATATAAAATAAGTTTCAGTGGACAAAATATATTTGGATATCAGCATTTAAATAAATAATATGATAATCAGCATTCTTCCTTTATTGAAAATTTTTGTTGCATGATAAGGTTGAATTTACCTCATCTACAAAAACACATCCACGTATTTTACATTGCGTAATAACTTCCTTCAGCAAGTTTTTCAAAAGTTTATGTTATTTTAGTATGAACAAAATTTCTGTTTTTACATTGAACGGGTTCTGAACGATTTTCCTTTACACATTAAAACAATAGCAACTTATACAAAAAAGCGAGGTACAAACCCATTTACTTCAGTGTAATCTCTTTTTCATTAAAATATTGTAAAGACAATGTTTTGGGGAATATAGTTTAATATTGAAAGCATTTCCCGTGTATCATATAACTAACGTTCAACTGTCAACCGTTACTGTTTGTAGACCAAAGCAACAGTAGTTTACATGAGATGAGAAGACTTCATAAGTCTGATTGGCTTGTTTCTAATCCAATTTGTGATTACCCTAATAAAATAAGTTTAAATTAAACATTGATTCACTACTATTTAACCTTTTTGTGCTGATGCAGCCTTAAACACACATCAATCAATCAATCATAACTCTGCTGGAGTAGTTTTTAAGTGTCTTATGTACTAAATCAAAGAAGGTCTTACATCTGTCTTTTTTAAATCCAGCATTTCCGGGTCCTTTTCGTTGAAACATCATAATTTACCATGTGCTTTTGTTCAAAGATGATATTGTTTGTCATGGTATCAGATTGATAAAAGAAAATGCATATAACACGTATTAAAAGACAGAATATGTCTACTTTGAAAAGGAAGTTAAAAGTTGCATGCTGCGTAAAGAATTGTCTACAGAGCATTGAATACACACAACCGATCCGTTAACACGCCGTTTTTTTTCATATATAGGAAAATGCCCGCATCAAATCAGGAATATGACAGTTTTTATCCATTCGTTTGATGTGTTTGAGCTTTTGCTTTTGTCATTTGAATGGGGACTTTTCTATTTGATTTTTCTTCGGAGTTTGTGATTTTACTTTTTATCATGACCATGCAATTTGTGTAACACGAACAAAGTTAAACAAATGGTCAAAACATCTTATAAGGTCTAGAAAAATCTTGGATATAATGAAAGCAAGTTACGAAGTTATATGTCCTTAATTGTTAATATCTAGTGCATTCCTACCAAATGATATCTCGAATTACAAGAACAGTAAAAAGAAAAAATATTATATTCATGAACCATTATAAATTTTGATCTTAAATTAGTCTACTTATAAACCGGAGCGGGTTTTTGTTTGTCCTTTTTTTTTTATCTCGTCCTGATTGTGAGGCAGATTTGCACTTAATGACACTTTTTTCAGCTAACGATCATGAACTACTGTTGTTGGGAACCACTGTCGGAACGAACCCTTCTTTTGCATTCACTAAGTGTTTTCATATAAATTCTTGAAAGATACCGCGTTTTCTTCAATACGGTTTGAACCATAATGCCAAAAGTAGTCTGCATCTCTATCGAAATCGTACTAATTTGGCTTATATCCCTTATACTTTACCCATTTACATTTCAAAAACAATATGCATTTTAATATATTATCGAGATACCTGACGTTTTAACTAAGAAATGGGTATAACTGTCGAGACCGGTACATTTATCTTGGCATGTTATCATGGTTTTCCTAAACACTCCATACACGCCAGACAACGTGATTCTGTTACAAATCGTACTTTATAAACTCCTTCTTACCACAGTGTCCGTCAGAAATATATTTTGCACTTCTCTTAATTGCGTTTTAATGTGTTAGAATTCAACATTTGTGAGTTATTGTGTTTAAGGAGAAGACTATAGACATATGAGCTAAAACAGACTAACCGCATATTAGTCTTTCCATTTTTCCTACTTACACAATTCCTATCAATTTAGCAGAATTATTTAAACTATCATAAAGTCAAACACATATTTACTGATTTATTATGTTATAAGAAAGATTTATAACAAAGCTTGTCATACTATCTAATAAAAACAAATAAATATTCCAATTTCTCACCACTTACAGCACTTAAAACATAACATTGAAACATCAAAGCGAAAATATTGCTAAAATTCAACAACTTCCAGGTGTTGTATAAAATGTATTATTGATACCAGACATCCCCACCAACACTCTGACAAGTACTTTGTGAATCTTAGTTTACAAAAACTTTGAGATCAAGATTAATGGTTCTTAACGATTTCTGTGATTCATGATCAAAATCGTGATTGCTATTATGTTGCATTTCTTTTTTAAAAGAACTAAATGATGCTATCTTAAAACACACTGTCAAACATGAAAAATAAACGAAATTAAAACATGAGCATAAAAAGTTAAAAGAAGGAAATCTAAGCCCAAACTTGACCTATATAAAGACAACAGTAGTATACTGCTGTTCAACAGTCATAGATCGATTGAAAGAAAACAAATCCGAGGGAAAAACAACAAGTATAAGAGGAAAATAATGAAACAACAGAACATTGAATTGCAACAAAAAGCAAACAACAATGCAACATACATAGAAACGAACTATAAGATAACAACTACCATATTCCTGACTTGGTACAGGACATTTTAAGATAAAAATGGTGATACTATGTTTGATATGTCTTTGTGAGGAATGTTGATGTCTGAAGTAGTGTAAATCTTTCAGATTCTATATTTGAGGATATTGATTATGATCCAAGACTGGCACTCTTTGTTTTGCAAGGTCATGTAAGGATTCATGACGAGCAAACACCTCTGATAGCAATGTCCTGATCGTATGTATGACGAACTACTATTAGCATAGTGCATATTCATTATCGGTGATACCATCCTAATAGTTCATCTTTTCCTTTTGAAGTATTGATGACGACATTGTAGATGATCTAAAAGTTAATTATGAAAAGGAGGTATTTCTATTTGTCACATCTCGTGAAACGTTTAAGTGTTTTTACTGGATAAGGTTTTCTTCGATCAAATGTGCTACTTAGGAGATAACTGTATTGTATTTTAAGCTCCGACGGCATCAATTGGGGATTTGATGGTCGCAAATTAAGTTTACTGGCGACGCGTTAGCGGAGACAGTAAACGGGTATTTGCGACCATCAAATCCCAAATTGATGCCGTCGGAGCTTAAAATACAATATTGTTATCTCCATTCTAATGAAACTGACAGAAAACAACGTTAAAATATGTGTGTATTTAAAATCTGTCATATGCCGTCTGCGCTTGCGCGTACGTCCCATAGCATCAAATTGTCAATTGATGCCATGTAAGAAAGTGACGTTATCCAATCAAAATGAATGTTACAAACGTTGTTGCATTAGAATTTGTGATAATTCAAGTATTCATAACGAAGTCAGAATTGTTCAGCTATTGAATATATTGTATGTTATCGGAAACTAAAAAAAAATATTGAACAAAATTCTTTTGTTTTTCCAAAAACTGTTGAAAATATAATGCTATAACGTTTACAAATAAGTCACCTAGAAAGTTCGCAGTTGATATGCTATAATTAAATGACTAAACATTAAAGTCATCATGAACGTGTGTTGCAAAACACGTATGAATTTTGAAATATTTTATTGTTCTGAGAAATAAACCCAACCAACAGAAGTAAATTTTCTCTGTTGTTTCTTGAAAATTAGGTTTTCCATAATTTTGCAATAATTATATAATAGTATAAGTGTTTTAATCACTCTTTTTCATTGACATACGATAATCTGGCGATTATTTAATTAGCAGAATTGGCACATGAAAATCCTACACAAGCTATTACTATAAGTGCAAACATTATTACCAGGAGGGGCAAACTATGGAACTCAGATGTTTATAGGAAACTTCTGGTAGATATAATTTCACACGTTGAAATCATGACGTATTCAACAAATAGTTAATGAGGAAATAATCGGTATGCTACCCACGTATAATAGTTGAAAAATGATCATATCATTTCATATCATATCACATCATCTATATTCCTCCTACAATTAAATCAAACTGAAAAATGATTTTGCTCTTCATAACACTAGCTAGTACATATATCCTACCAAATCTAAACTATTTATAAGAAGATCTTAGCAAAAACGTAAATGAAAATCGTTGCTCAGATAACAATAACGTGTCAGTCACTGAACGAATTAGCCAATTTAGATGAATTTCAAAACATGACAACCAAAAAAACATCAACCTAACGATCATGTTTATGAAGTTACCCTCATCTTGAGTTAGAAATAGTGAAAGTTTTGACAGTTCCTATAGTAATGTTAGGAAATCACGGAGTAAGTTTCCTTTAATTGGTTCATTCTAGTGCATTTGGAGCAAAATATATACAAGAAAAGCAAAATAATGTAATATTTGTAAACAATTATATACATTTTAAACTTAAATTAATGTAGACTTTAAGGACATACGATACAGTTACAGGGGATGTACATTGTAATGACTTTGCCTATGTAAAATGTAATTTTCGCGACGTCAAACTGTGACATATCGGGAAAAGATGCATTTTTCTACTGATTTTTATCAATCAAACTGACTTAACGTTGAAACGAGTCCATGGACCCCTCTTTTATAAAATGACTTTTGGTTTGATTTCGTGATTATTTGTACCAATTTTCATTAAAAAAAGTAAATAAGGCAATTTTTATAAAATTTTATAAATCTACATTCATCAACATTGATAAATTTTAGTTATTTCGAAACAAAAAAAAAATCATGAATTTAAAAGATACTTATATAAAAGAGAAATTATAAATAATTTAACAAAAATCAACTTGTGTTTATCTTTTAAATAAAATTTTTTTTGTAATTCTGTCGGAAGGAAAAATACGTCAACACAATTTTGAGAAAATATCTAAGTTCATGAAGGTATATATTTAATGACATTTTTGATTTTAGCAGGTATAAAATAGCCTATTTGCAAGTTTTCATCAACATTTCAATATGGGATCAAAGCTGTATCGTATGCCTTTAACGTTGTTCCTTTTCGTTTGTCATGTTTTCACTGCTGCCTGTTTGGTCTTTATTAGAAAATCAGCAATACAAACTAAATGAGATAGTTCATTTTTAGCTCACCTGGCCCATAGGGCCAAGTGAGCTTTTCCCATCACTTTGCGTCCGTCGTCGTCCGTCGTCAACCGTCGTCGTTAACTTTTACAAAAATCTTCTCCTCTGAAACTACTGGGCCAAATTAAACCAAAGTTGGCCACAACCATCATTGGGGTATCTAGTCTAAAAAATGTGTCCGGTGACCCGACCAACCAACCAAGATGGCCGCCATGGCTAAAAATAGAACATAGGGAAAAATGCAGTTTTTGGTTTATAACTCAAAAACCAAAGCATTTAGAGCAAATCTGACATGGATAAAATTGTTTATCAGGTCAAGATGTATCTGCCCTGAAATTTTCTGATGAATCGGACAACCCGTTGTTGGGTTGCTGCTCCTGAATTGGTAATTTTATGGAAATTTTGCTGTTTTTGGTTATTATCTTGAATATTATTATAGATAGAGATGAACTGTAAACAGCAATTATGTTCAGCAAAGTAAGATTAACAAATAAGTCAACGTGACCGAAATGGTCAGTTGACCCCTTATGGAGTCATGGCCCTTTATAGTAAATTTTGAACCATTTTTCGTAAATCTTAGTTATCTTTTACAAAAATCGTCTCCTCTGAAACTACTAGGCCAAATTAATCCAAACTTGGCTACAATCATCTTTGGGGTATCTAGTTTATAAAATGTGTCCGTTGACCCGGCCAACCAACCAAGATGGCCGCCATGGCTAAAAATAGAACATAGGGGGAAAATGCAGTTTTTGGCTTATAACTCAAAAACCAAAGCATTTAGAGCAAATCTGAAAGGGGTAAAATTGTTTTTCAGGTCAAGATGTATCTGCCTTGAAATTTTCAGATGAATCCGACAACCCGTTGTTGGGTTGCTGCCCCTGAATTGGTAATTTTATGGAATTTTGCTGTTTTTGGTTATTATCTTGAATATTATTATAGATAGAGATAAACTGTAAACAGCAATAATGTTCAGCAAAGTAAGATTTACAAATAAGTCTACGTGACCGAAATGGTCAGTTGACCCCTTATGGAGTTATTGCCCTTTATAGTAAATTTTGAACCATTTTTCGTAAATCTTAGTTATCTTTTACAAAAATCTTCTCCTCTGAAACTACTAGGCCAAATTAATCCAAACTTGGCTACAATCATCTTTGGGGTATCTAGTTTATAAAATGTGTCCGTTGACCCGGCCAACCAACCAAGATGGCCGCCATGGCTAAAAATAGAACATAGGGGGAAAATGCAGTTTTTGGCTTATAACTCAAAAACCAAAGCATTTAGAGCAAATCTGAAAGGGGTAAAATTGATTTTCAGGTCAAAATCTATCTGCCCTGTAATTTTCAGATGAATCAGACAACCCGTTGTTAGGTTGCTGCCCCTGAATTGGTAATTTTAAGGAAATATTGCTGTTTTTGGTTATTATCTTGAATATTATTATAGATAGAGATAAACTGAAAAAAATAATGTTCAGCAAAGTAAGATTTACAAATAAGTCAACATGACCGAAATGGTCAATTTGACCCCCTAAGGCGTTATTGTCCTTTATAGTCAATTTTTACCAATTTTCAGTAATAATTTTTATAAACATTTTTCACTAAAACTACTGGGCCAAGTTCATTATAGATAGAGATAATTGTAAGCAGCAAGACTGTTTAGTAAAGTAAAATGTACAAACACATCAACATCACCAAAACACAATTTCGTCATGAATCCATCTGCTAACTTTGTTTAATATTCACATAGACCAAGGTGAGCGACACAGGCTCTTTAGAGCCTCTAATTTTTTTTTATTGCACTTTGGGGAAACTAAATGCATATACGAATGGTAGAATGAAGTCATAAATGGAAGATCGAATGCACAAACTTGAAAAAGAATGGACGAACGCACACACCGATCATTTAATAGTCTATGCTTATCTATAACAGTATAATATAGAATTTAGTGTTTCAAGACACAATATAGTGTGACCATCCCAAATGCTTTCTTCCTTCTATTCATAGTTATGTGTGTCATTTTAAGTTTTTCTATTGAATCTTCTAATGTTTTTCCTGATTAACAAATCTAAATTTATAAAACCGAAATTCTTTGTGTAGTGACTATAAGATTGTGTTCGAACATTGAATCTTATTTCTGCTTGATATTATTAATCCATGTTGGAATAATTAAGCAACAGAAAAACGCATCTAATTAATTGTCCTAACCTTTATCTGAAAAGAAGGTAGATAAATATTAACCAGATTATTCTACTGAAATTAGCAACAAAAAGTGCACTCGTACAGGTGACGTATTTAGTGTAAAAATACTTGACTGCCATACTCATCTTACAAAACAATAGTATTCTTCAATTTAAACGTGAAAGATATTTGAAAAACAAATAGTTCAAGTTTCACCAAACAAATGACCATCTTAGAAACCGATATCTTGTTTTTACTTTACTATTGTAAGGCGTTTACTTATCTCAAATAATAAGCGTACTTGTTAAAATTATATGGACCTCGTTAAAAACAGATACAACATGTGCCATCAAATTTTAGAAAATATCAATAAGCTATGAATAAAAAAACCTACAGTTTAGAGAAAAACAACAAAATCAAAACATTGCACAAAAAATCACCAAACCTACAGCAATAGAACCCCATCATTAACAGGTTTGTTCTCCTTATGCAACATGGCCCTTTGAGTACGGTATTTTTGTTTTTGTTTATTACATAGTTAAAGATACCAGATTACTCGTACACTCAATAAATTAAATGAGTATGTCTTATTCCCTATTAACAAGACATTTTGACTGAATGAATTTACATGGCGGTAAATGCATGCACAACATTAAATGCTTACCATTTCAACACTTAATGTCTTGCTCATTTTGATTTGTTTATTCCAAATAGATTGACGAATTTTGAACACCAGTAAACTAGTATACCCTTTTATTTAGGTCTAGAACAAGACAGATCATGTTTGTATAATCTACGCTGATTCCAACAAAATATCACCAAAACTATCATCATTAATACATATATTTTTAAGTAAGTACTGTTGCGTTTAATAATAGTCAGCAGTATCAGTCCTTTACTTTTCGGCTTGATCCTCTATTCGTGTGATACAGAATGCGTACAGTAGCTTGTAGAGAATAAAAGAAAATGAAACATTACAATTAATTAATTAAGCTATGAATAAAAAAAACCTACAGTTTAAAGAAAAACAACAAAATCAAAACATTGCACAAAAAAATCACCAAACCTACAGCAATAGGAACCCCATCATTAACAGGGTTGTTCTCCTGACGCAACATGGCCCTTTGAGTACGGTATTTTTGTTTTTGTTTATTACATCGTTAAAGATACCAGATTACTCGTACACTCAATAAATTAAATGAGTATGTCTTATTCCCTGTTAACAAGACATTTTGACTGAATGAATTTACATGGTGGTAAATTTATGCACAACATTAAATGCTTACCATTTCAACACTAAATGTCTTACTCCTTTTGATTTGTTTATTCCAAATAGATTGACGAAATTTGAACACCAGTAAACTAGTATACCCTTTTATTTAGGTCTAGAACAAGACAGATCATGTTTGTAAAATCTACGCTGATTCCAACAAAATATCACCAAAACTATCATCATTAATATATAATTTGTTAATTAAGTACTGTTGCGTTTTATAATAGTCAGCAGTATCAGTCCTTTACTTTTCGGCTTAATCCTCTATTCGTGTGATACAGAATGCATACAGTAGCTTGTAGAGAATAAAAGCAAGTGAAACATTACATTTAATATTTTCGGTTAATTCAAGAAGAAATATCCACTCAAAGAATAATCATTTATCTAGAAATATATAATGAGGGTCAGTTGATAACTACTAGTAATCTTTACAACAAGAGAAATCTTGTAATTTCCCCCATTGTTAACTTTCCACCACTATGCAAAACAAAAAAATCAAAAAAGGAGCAGCTGCGTACTGAGTAAACATCCCCAAAACGTAAAATCACAAAACTTCTGAACTCCGAGGAAATATTCAAAACGGAAAGTACCTAATCAAATGGCAAAATAAAATGATAAACACATCAAACGAATGGACAACAACTGTCATATTCCTAACTTGGTACAGACATTTTCAAATGTAGAAAATTTATACAATATTCAAAGATTTGGATTTCGTATAATGAATTCCTTGAAAGAAGTTTCATACCTACGAGAAAGCTTTGCACTATGAGTATTTAACCATAGGAGTTATATCATACATGTATCGTCCAAAGTTTTATGGATGTGATTTGTTGGTTTGGTGGACCTTATGGGAAATCTTTATAGCATTTATTTATTTCGAATACGTTCTACAAATGCGATTGATCATGATTTGTTTCTTTCTTTAACCAACACGACGAGTTGTATTAATGTAAGAGGAATTGTCCAGGTTATTCTAGTACCATCTTTCCGGTGGTGGAGTTTTAATTCCCCGAGGGTATCACCAGTCCAGTAGTCAGAACGTCTGTGATGACATAAATTATCATTGATATGGTCATATTTATAAATTAACTGTTTACAAACTTTTGAATGTTTTAAATAATAAGAATTTTTTCTACCCCAGGAATAGATTACTTTAGCTGTATTTGGCAAAAAGTACATACAAGTCTTTTTCATCTTAAGGTATTATTATAAAAAACATTTGACTTTTCTATCGTTTAAAAAAGTATTCCCTGTTCCAAACTTAAGGACAGATTAAAGAATTCTTCTTACTCTGTTTCATAATAAACAATGACAAACTAACAAACACATAATTATCTTGTTCGGTGCAGGATAAATTATACTGACAAAACTTTGATTCAATTTCGAATTCCAACAATGTCAAAATGCTTGATTTCTAGATTGATAGCACATTTGTTTCTTTTGTAGAATATATTTTTCAACAAACATTCGGCATTCATATGGAAACCAACTGCGATCCCTTTCTTGTAGTTTTTTTTTTTTTTTTAATTTTTTACTATTTGTGACAGACTTCATTTGGTAGCTTTTTTTGAAGAATGAAGCTTTATCATTTAATTTCAGTTCCGCTATATAGATGAGATCCTATTCCTATACATTCATATTTTTTGTGGCTTTGTTGAAAGCATATTTCCCATTGAACTTGAAAGAAAAGCTAGGATACGACGGGAACTATAAAGTCTGCTCCTTATTTTGATTTACATATAGCTTTTGTCAATGACGTACGATTGGGAACAAAACTTTACCACGCAAAACTAGAGGATTTCAGCTTTCTAATTACGAAGTTTCTTTTTCTAATGTAGCAACATTCCAGCAAAGCATGCATATTGAGTATATGTCTACAGGTTGATACAGTTTTTAAGAGTATGCATTTTACTTATTGATATTTTCGATAGAGGGTTGGTGATTTTAAGAGCGTTATTGAACCTAGATATTCATTGATAAGGTTGAAGACATTCCCTCGAAAAAGTTGCATAAGTCATCACGAGGTGGTTGACTGTTATGAATAATAAACTCATCATATATACCAGGATAAGAATTTCATATTTACGACAGACGCGCGTTTCGTCTAAAAAAAGACTCATCAGTGCCGCTCGAATAAAAAAATGTTTAAAAGGCCAAATAGAGTACACAGTTGAAGAGCATTGATGACCAAAATTCCTAAAAGTTTTGCCAAATACAGCTAATGTAATGAACTATCTGTTTCATAGATGTCGACAGATAATGTTTCAATTGTCGTAGTCACAATCATGCACTCTTTTCCTCGAATATCCCCAAATCAAACTTATCATCGACTGAATACGTTCTTGAGCTTCTTTCGGGAGCACCTTAGTTCAAACATATTTTGACTTTTATTTATTATGTCTGTTTTGTTCACACATCGTTGTAAATATAACGGAATTTGATGTGACTGTCATATAAGTGGGAGGTTTAGCGCTATAAAACCAGTTCACTCCACCATTTTCTACATTTGATAATGCCTGAACCAAATCAGGAATATGACAGTTGTTGCCCATTCGTTTGATGTGTTTTGTCATTTAATTTTGCCATTTGATTAAGCACTTTACGACTGAACTTTCCTCGGAGTTCAGTTTTTTGTGATTTTACTTGTTTTTGTAATGGCTTTTGTTTAGTTTAATATGTTGTGTTTGTACTGTTGGTCTTTTCGTCGTTATTCTATTTTTTTTAAGGTTTGCCATGGTGTTTTTATAATTATATTTACATATATTTATTATATGTATAATATTTCTTTCTAATTCAGTTCTGCGTTTAACTACATTCAATTATAGAAAAAGGTCAGAATAGGTAGCAAAAAAAAAAACTAAGCAAAACGGCAATCATACATAAATTAACAAAGGCCTATTAGCAGTTACTAATATGACAGCATCAGACCTCAGTTAAACTGTTTTAAAGATTGTGTCTTCATCACATGACAATCAAGCACGGTCCCTCCTCGCTGTTAGTCGGTTAGTTTCATACCATCATAAAATATATGGACGAACATAACCTGTATCTTACCAACAACTGGTTTTAGAATAAATGTGTTTAATTCTAAGACCCTAATGAGTGAATCAATTTTAATACCAAAATATTAAAATTGAGAATGGAAATGGGGAATGTGCCAAAGAGACAACAACCCGACCATAGAAAAAAAAACAACAGCAGAAGGTCACCAACAGGTCTTCAATGTAGCGAGAAATTCCAGCACCCGGAGGCGTCCTTCAGCTGGCCCCTAAACAAATATATACTAGTTCAGTGATAATGAACGCCATACTAATTTACAATTCTCTGAAACCGATATTATCAAGATGCTTGATTTCTTGATTGACAACATATTTGTAACGTTCGGAGGACGTGTTTTTCAACAGACTGTCGGCATCCCAATGGGAACAAACTGTGCCCCTCTACTTGCCGACTTGTTTCTTTATTATTATGAGGCTGACTTCATGCAGGAACTTCTTAGAAAGAAAGATAAGAAGTTAGCAATATCCTTTAACTCTACTTTCCGCTATATAGATGACGTTCTTTCACTAAACAATTCAAAATTTGGTGACTATGTGGAACGCATCTATCCCATCGAATTGGAGATAAAGGATACTACAGATACAGTTAAGTCGGCTTCATATCTTGACTTACATCTAGAAATTGACAATGAGGGTCGGTTGAAAACAAAACTTTACGACAAAAGAGATGATTTCAGCTTTCCAATTGTGAACTTTCCATTTCTAAGTAGCAACATTCCAGCAGCACCTGCATACGGGGTATATATCTCCCAATTGATACGATATTCCCGTGCTTGCGTTTCCTATCACGATTTTCTTGATAGAGGGTTACTGCTCACAAGGAAGCTATTAAACCAAGAGTTCCAAATGGGGAAGTTGAAATCATCCCTTCGTAAATTTTACGGACGCCATCACGAGTTGGTTGACCGTTATGGAATAACCGTTTCACAAATGATATCGGATATGTTCCTTACGTCGTAACTACAATCCCCTTCCCTTTCATGAATGTGACCTACCGAATTAGACTATTTACCGGATTTGTAATCACATAAGCAACACGACGGGTGCCACATGTGGAGCAGGATCTGCTTACCCTTCCGGAGCACCTGAGATCACCCCTAGTTTTTGATGGGGTTCGTGTTGTTTATTCTTTAGTTTTCTATGTTGTGTCATGTGTACTATTGTTTTTCTGTTTGTCTTTTTCATTTTTAGCCATGGCGTTGTCAGTTTGTTTTAGATTTATGAGTTTGACTGTCCCTTTGGTATCTTTCTTCCCTTCTTTACAAATTGTACACAAGAAACTAAAATTAAAATAATACAAGACTAACAAAGGCCAGAGGCTCCTGACATGGGACAGGCGCAAAAATGCGGCGGGGTTAAACATGTTTGTGAGATCTCAACTCTCCCCCTATACCTCTAGCCAATGTAGAAAAGTAAACACATAACAATACGCACATTAAAATTCAGTTCAAGAGAAGTCCGAGTCTGATGTCAGAAGATGTAACCAAAGAAAATAAACAAAATGACAATAATACATAAATAACAACAGACTACTAGCAGTTAACTGACATGCCAGCTCCAGACTTCAATTAAACTGACGGAAAGATTATGATTTCATCATATGAACACCAGGCACAATCCATCCCGTTAGGGGTTTAGTATCATACCATCATAACATATATGAGAAGAACATAACCCGTGTCATGCCAACAACTGGATTTTGAAAAAATGTGTTTCGTTCCGATGCAAAGACCCTATGAGTGAATCAATATTAACGCCAACATATGCCTTCTTTAATGAATTTTCAACAAAATCGTATCTGTATCCCTTCTGAATAAAGCTGTTTAAAGATTTGGTAATGAGATAAATGCCGATATTTTGAATGTCTTTCCAATGTATGATATCCCGTAATAATGTTCCATTGGTTTGAGCCGGAGTTCTCAGCAACAATGTAGATATAGATACAATATTAAAAGAAGTAAAGTTACGAAAGATTACTCATTTATTAACATTTTCCCCCATTTTGAAACAATGAAACATAACCGATTATTTCAAAATGTAAACATAAAATGTATAACAGTTAACAGAGGAAGAAATATCATATTACTTCCGCCTTGTTCTCAAACTATTGACTTAAAATAGTTTATTTTAAATATTTTACAATAATTATCATTAAAGATTTTAACACTTAACATACTTGTGGATGTGTAAACTTGAACGACTTACTCCTAATCAGTAGAGGAAAATAGGTTAAATGATGCAACTTAATTTATTAATTGAGATATTGACCTAGATTCAGGTTTTCTCCATTTGAATCCATAATTTCTTTACTTGTTTTGGTCTTCTTATTTGTCAAAAACTTTTGATTGGCGTTGGTTTGAACAGCTAAATATAAAGTACACTTATGTACGCAAGTTTGAAATACTTTGCATTAATCACCACAAATGGTTAGAAATAGTCATTCTACTAACTGGCCGTGTTTTTCCTATTGCAAAGCCAATATATTACGGCTTAAAGTAAGACTAATTACAATTATGTACAGTTGTAGCAGAATAACACATAGTTTTAATACATTTAATGGAATTAAAATGATGATAAATTAAAGCTATACTAAAGATGAAAGAAATTAAATATATGACGTGGATTTTTTTTTATATTTCATGAGAGTGTGTGTTTAAACAAAACAAAAATGCAACAAATAGTTTTTTTGTTTGACTTATTTTTTTATTTATTTTTTATATAAATACTTTTGAACTTTTGCTTTTCATAATGGTCACTTTTATAAAGTTTACGTTATCATGAGTACATTACTGGACAGTAAATGATACTCCAGCCAAAATTTAAACCAAATCAGTTTATTTAGTTTAGTGGTTGGTTCATCTATTAGATCAACGATAGGCATCTTCTAGTGCCTATAGTTTATATAGACTTTGGTAATAAAGATATATATATTAGTGAAAACACTTTTTTTTAAATTGTATCTTTGAAAAACTAAATTGTGGAAATAAAGCAACCTTAGTTTATTTGAAGAGGAGAAGAATATACTTTTTTTACCCAAACTGTCAATCGAATGTTGGTAATTTTAAAGTCAACTCAATAAATTGACATCATATTTGGGTATAATAGTCAAATGTTTACTCTCTCCCGATGATGCATTTTCGTTCGAAATTGCAACATACTGAAAACATAACAGTTATATAATATGAAAAACTGTTATACGTAAGTACACGTATACGAGAATCATTTTAAAATGTGATAAAAAATATTCTTACAAAAATAATAACAATAAAATATATCACAATTGAAATTTACAACAAATACAACATAACAACTGACAACTTATACATATATACATTCCGAAACAACCATTAGAAATGGGCTGTCCAATGATATAACATTCTGCTCCTTCGCATTTTTTAATGTTTATATCATTACACACAACCTTACAATAATAACACTGTCAACTGTTCTACACGAAATGGAACTTGTGCTTCAAGTCAGCTTATAAACGACACTCTAATCTGTATGACAACTTCTGTACATATGAATGTCCATAATGTCAAATCTTATTGTCAATGACGTTACTGTTGCTTATGTCAAGCGATTCACGCATTTAGCTGTACATAACTTCAACACGTCATTAAATTCTTTTCACACTTTGAATTATTACTAATGTTTACACTTTCTGCACTGACACGAATAACTCATCACTTTGTTTCTTGTATTTTCTTCAAGAACAAATAACTTAATTACATCAGACATATTAAAGCTATTATGTAACAGTAAATTCCTTTCAACACAAGTTTTCAGGGGAAACATACATTAATCATCCAACAATTTCAAACACGAGGTACTAAAAAATGAGTATTCTACATGATATGTTTTGTGATGTCACAAAATCAAAGTTCAGTTCTCGTCAACATAGCACTGGACACAAACAAATAACGCAAATTTAATGACGTTTCTTTCGTGAAGCATTTCCACATTTATATCTGCGTTCATACTGCATAAATTTACGCATGCGCTTTTGAAATTTGTCTCGCCATCTTACCACAACAGTTTTACGGTCTACTTGGTATCCAGGTCGCTGTATATTTTTGTGATGTCTACCAACCAACAAATATCTTCTGCCGAGTCGAAGCTTTGGACACTTGCACTTATGGTCTCGTTTAGCAACAAAGACATACGTTTCGCCCCTTCTATTCTGGTTTTGATCCCGTTTATATATACTAATAATGTTGATAGTGTATCTAATCCAGTCTGCAATTGATTCTTTGGCAACAACAGCCGCCTGGATTGCTGTGAATACAAAAAATCAAATACTTAAAAGTTTTAAAGAAATAAATACGTTCTCCTTAATATAATTTAAAAAGCTAGATAATAAATAGAAACAGGGAAATCATCAAAGTTTCATAAAATATTTTTTCTAAACCATAGATATCGAATTTGCAAAATGAAAATATCAATTCCAATACAATAGATTCTTGATTTGGTAATGTTTCTACTCAAAAGTCATCAACCTTGCTTAAAAAATTGTTGAAAGAAATTCAGATCGTTTATAAAATCTTTTGGATAAATGTGCTAAATTAAGGTTGAAATTTCCTTCTGCAAAGTTTGACTTATACAGGTTTGTTTATTCTATTTAAGCAATTCTTGTTTTATGCTCTATATTCTTTTCTTTTTATACTGTGGATTCATTATAATTCGTTGGATATCAATTTTCTTGGGTTTCGTGGGTACAGGTGAACCACGAATTTAAATGTTCAACGAATATCATATTTTCAATACTAGCCATAGGTTTTTTATACAGAGATTGGCAAAACCACGAAATAAAATATCCACGTATATGCAAGTTTTCAGCAATCCACGAAAATTGATACCCACGAAAATAAATGAATTCACAATACTTTCGATTATAAGCGTACTTGATGAGGGTAACCAGAATTGCGCGTCGTGCACACGCATCGTTTTTACTGTAAGCCACTAAATGATGGAAATGGAAATAACACTTTCACACCTGGGCGCTTCTATTTTTTACTTCCACATTAACGCTCGAAACTAAACATTTGAAAACTATGAGTATACAAATATGTAGAAACTTTAGGCACTATATGACCGAATGGGACCGATTAAGCAAGGCCAAATGCATATCAGGACAACTTTGCATGAGGGAGTTATAACATTAGTTTCGTAATATTTTCCAAATTTAATTATCTACAGCATATTAAATACGTTTAAAATCGTGCCAGCTTCAGAGCCCTGACAAACTGAGCTGATGATACCCTCACCGCCTATCACTGAACACAGCAGCATAAATAAATTAGCAAATTAATTCTACAACTTGCTCAATTATTTGTAATCATTTTGAATTCTTGTTTTAAAAAGTTATCGTATACAAAAAATGAATGAAATTCAAATCAACAAATATATCTTATAAGTCAGATATAAGTTAGTACAACCAAGCTTACACTTCTGTTTCTAAACGTTCTATAGTAAATCAACTTACTGTCAAAATAAAGATAGATTTTATAAACTGATTTGCATGTACCAATCAATGAACTGACAACAGGCATAAAATATACAAAAACTTTCTTGGCATGTTGAAATAAAGCAAAGTCTGTACCATGTCAGTGGTAAATTCGTTTTACGCTACAGCATATGTGTTATAGAATTCAAAATTTTGAAAGGAACAGTCAAATATTTATTCAAAACATAGAGAATAAAAAACTGAGATATGATTTGATCTATAAAACGCGTTCAAGGTTATTTTTGATAAAAAGTTTTCTATAGTGAGTGAGTATTTCGATGATATCTTTATTGCTCCTATCCAAAGATGTTGTTTATTTAAAAAAAAATCTAATATATATCTGTTCCTTTACTTATCCTTTTATTTGTGTAAATAAGAAACAGGCTTAGTGTTCATTTGATAAAGGGTTAAATCTACTTCATCAGAATAGCCCAATTTGTATTTTGTTTGATAGAAAAAAGTAAAATAACACAAATACCGAACTCCAAGGAAATTTCAAATCGGAAAGTCCCTTATCAAATGGCAAAAACAAAAGCTCAAGCACATCAAAGGAATAGAAAACTACTGTCATATTACTGACTTGTTACAGACATGTTCTTAATAACTGTAAAAAAGGTGGATTTAGTCTGGATTAAACCTGGTTTTAAAGCTAGCCAAAACTCTCTTATGTATAACACTACGTTACAGTCGCGTAAAATTCCAAGTATTTTTGTATTACAATAGAATGAACAAATTTATCTTATAGATTTTGTCACTGTTGTCATTTTAATATGCAAAAATGTACCTTATGCAATAATGAATACTGAACTTTAAATTTTCAATTGTTGAACTGTTTATTCAAAATACTGTACACCCAGACTATTTTATAGTTTTATCAACAGAATTTTCTTATAAAAGATTATTATGTTGAAACATTTTGAGATGAGAATTTGTTATTGATTTATGACAAACATTATACGCAAAAAGCATTTTGATTAAAGAAAATTATGAAAGAAAGAAAAAATATAATGGGTTTATATTTTATTTTCTAAATATTATTAGACCAATTTGCAAAATTTTAGCAAGAAAATACATTTAACAATGAAGATAATAATGGACATTAATAACGCACATCATTATATCATATCAATATACTTTCATCTCATGTTTAAAAAATAAGATTGTCTGGTTTGAAGATTTCGTTTAATTATCAGGAACCAGGTGCGTACGTTGCATTTCCAGTTCCGATCTGCTGAATTAATTGTATGTGAAAGTTGGTAATTAGACTTACCAAAATCTGCTCTGCAGTATTTCTTGTTGTTAATTCTCCTTTGTTTCTTCCTGCATTTCCCACACCTGTCACCTATTAAATTCAAAACTTAAAATTTTAAACAAAATGTAGGCAAATTATGTAATGGTATCTGAACAAAGCTTATGTATATGAAGCGAGATTATAGCAACCCAACAACATAAAAAATCAATAAAATAATTAAAAGAGCTCTAGGTCAACACGCCGTTTCAACAATTGACAAGTGTCTACATCGTATGTAAAGCACCGAAATATTTTCGAGTTTATACCAGCTGTAAAAATTTAGCAGATATTGCAAAATACCTGATCTGACAGGGAATTCGTGTTGAGCACAACAAAACGGTCCTACTAAAACGCGCCCGGGAGCGCCCGGGAAAAGAAAAAGCGCCCGGTGAAGGAAAATTAGCGCCCGGAGAAGAAAATTAGCGCCCGGGAGAAGAAAATAATAATATTTTATAACAATATTTTTTTCCCTTAAAAAATAACTAATCATTGCTTGTTTTGTCCCTAATATAAATGGGGATATGCCCGATGCTACATCTAAAGTTTTGTTGCACTTTTACATTTTAGATTTCAAAATTGTATATAAGTAAGTAAATAAATATAAATAAGAGTATATATAGAAGAATCATGAGTCAGAAAGACATTGTCCTCGATCAAAATGTATAATTTGTTATTTTAAAATAATCGTGGCCTGAGGTCTAATATTTTCGCAACTGCATTGTGAACACCTTTTTATACAGATGCTGAGATAGATTTATTATATCATATTATAAAACTAAAACTGCTTCAACATGTTCAATGGCTATGCTTATCAGGGTTTTAATGCTTAGACTTAAATTTAAACCAAACACCTGTTTTTTACCCCCTTGTTTTAACTACGGTACATGTATAGTACTGCTTTTTTTCATGTGCTTATTTATGATGTGTACCTCTTTTGATTTTGATTAAATTAATATTTATCTGTGAAATTTGGGTTGTCTTATTCATTTCTCATTTTGATATCGTTTTTGAAAAACATGTCTTTTGATGTGTTACATTTTATAAATCTTCCACATAAACAGTGATCCATTATTATCAATCTTTTGAAAAGTATTCATATATTATTGTTAAAATTGAAATATTCATACTTGTTTTTGTGCTTTATTACAAATGTCTATTATCTGAATTTGCAAATTTCTTGTCTAAAATAAAAAAAAAATCAATGTTCATAACTTTACAAATTTGTCTCATGCCAATAAAACATCTATATATTTTCACCGGGCGCTTTTTCTGTCCCCCGGGCGCTATATTTTCTTCTCCGGGCGCTTTTTCTTTTCCCTGGGCGCTTTTTCTTCACCCGGGCGCTCCCGGGTGCATTTTAGTAGGACCCCAACAAAATACAGAAAATTCCTATTTGGGACATTCAAATTTTTATGTGGCGAGTAAAAATAGTTTTTGGGATACTAAAATTTTCCCCTCTCACTCAATCATAGTTCTGTTACAAGCTGCAACATTTTCTTATCTTGTCAGAATTGAAGACATCAATAAATATGAAAACAAACTCCTTTCAAGCAGAACAAAGAGACTCGCAAATACTAAACAGAACAAGTATAAAAAGAATATGCACACTTAAACTAAAAGGCCAGAACGGGGAACCGCATAATGATAAAATTTGAAAGACAAAATCAAAGACATTAAACAATTACTAAGTCGTTAAGCAATATGCCTTACTTAAATGTGAAACCATGTTATATTTACTGTAGTTTATTGTTTCTCTACATGCCAGTCTTTGTATAGGGTTTATCTCTTGTTATCATATTTGCGATTCCTGACTTATCCAATAAATTTGCTTTGATCATTTTTCTCAAAGTAATGAGACTACTATGGGGCTATTATTTTTCGAACAACATTACTTGCAAGTTGATGAATTCTTCAGTTTTTGTCAAAAAAAGTAATAGGAATTCTTCTACAGTCTGTGGAAAATCAATTATTGAAATTGTATTGATGTAGATCAGAAAAGGAGCTCAAAGAACTGGATATTTACCAAAATAAATAAACGTTCCTTAACACCTGAAAGCATGAAACCATCAATCATAGAGACGGTTGGCATCATAATGAGTTTACCCTTATCCGATCTTTCTCCATTCAATCACATAACAATCTTTTCATAGACAATAGCAACACTAATTATTGTTTCCACCTTTCTACATCACGCAGTTAGTGACACTTATCCAAATAATGACACTCTAGAACCTTAATGACAGGAAGTTACTCTCACGTGTAACAGGGTAATTAGTGTCTTCTGGGAAATACTTATAAAACTATTATTTCCCTAAATTAGTACCCACGGCAAGACGTAAATTCATTATTACAATGATCCAGGTAATCTCAATGCTTAGAACGAAAATTTATTTACGAATTGTCAGTATGTTGTTGGTGGTATGTAATTTGTTCTTCGGGGAAACATGTGCTGGCAAGAATAAAGTTAATGCTTGTATTTGTAGTGTTATGTGCGTAGGAGAGAGAAATGTATTTCAGCCACCACATCTTTGTATTTTTTTTGGGGGGAGGGGGAGTTGACGAATGTAATATACAATGAATTGAAAATTCCGAAATGAAAGTCAGTCTTTTGTAGCAGTGTTCTAATAACCTGTGTTCTCAATTCCATGCTACTTTCATTAAATAAATGTGCATATACCGCTACCAAACTAAAGGATTTCATCGAATAGGCATACATTTATACATTGCATATATAACAGTTTGTAAGATTCGAAGTCATATTGTAGATTTTGCTGAAATATCATTTTAAATTACTTTTCTTCTAAAGCTATCTTCAATCTATAATGATGAAGTGACTCGTTAAAATCGAACCAGACAAACTTAATCACAGCTTTTTTCTTCCATACAATACTTACCCTTTGACCCTGTACGAGGAGGCTTCTGTGTAACTGTTGGTATTTCTGTAACAGAGTTTAAGGGCTATTAGTATTACATTTGTCAATAGATCAAAAATTATGTGGTATGAGTGCCAATGAGACAACTCTCAATCTAATGCATATGTTCAACAAATAATATCATGGATCTTTATAAATAGTTTATCCCTATCCTATCTTTCTTCATTATTACTGTTTATTTCAGAACGACAGCAGTAACTCTTGTAAATGTTTCAAAAGATCATTTGTTTATAATAGTTATTTCAAATTTCGAAAGCAAGCAAAATCTAGCTTAACGAAAATCAATTGGAGAAAGCATTTTTTTAACCATATTTTTGAAAAGAAATGATAACTTTCCATTGGAATAATTAACTGAACTTCAATAAAATATTATCTAAAAAAAAAACATTGGTCTTAAAATGCCCAACATTGTTCCCTTCTTGTTGGTCTCGTTACAAAATTATAACCGAAACCTCCATCAAAATTTGTCTACCGATAGAAATAAAAATGAAAGCTATGGAAAATTGAAATGGGATGTAGAATGGTCCAATTTAGAAAAAAGAGACCTTCATTATTTCTTTTTTCGATAGAACAATTTCATTTTCACACCAAAGCGAATTACAGAAGTGAACAACGCAAAATCTTTCGAAAGTTCAACAAAGTACAAAAGTATACGGAGTCACAGGTTTCCAAGGAAACATCTGTACAATTCAAACTAAACATCCATGAATGTAACGGGACCATTTACGAGAATTATTAAAGTTTTATTAATATATATGCATTGTTAAGTATAGCCACATTTTATGTTTATGGAAAACACTTCCAATAATTGACGTTAGTGATGCAATTATTTAAAAGTGCAAGTGTGCCAACCCATTGAAAATCTTCAGCGGTTCAAACAGAACTATTAGTGCTAAATAAAACAAAGCTTCAGCAATAATTATCTCAGTGTGACTTTTCGTTATCGTAAGTGGCTTCAGATACGCAATATTTAATCGCTTACGTTAATGTATGAAACATTTCCAGTAGCACAACAAGTAACGATACATTTGTCAGTTATGTTAAAGATGTTCAGCTGTTTAAAAGTGGTTTCAGCGATAATTAATATCGACAAAGATGCACTATGCAACTACAAAGTACAATTTCTAAATGTCGATAAGAAGAAAACAGAGATGCTGTGAAGAATTCAGAAATGTAATTTGCCATTTAAGACTCTTTTTTTTGTTTTTGCGTTCATTTAGTGCCAAGATATAACAAAGAAATTATTGAATTATAAGCATAACAAATTTAATGTTCTTCCATTTAAGTTACTTGTCTCTGCAGAATGATCGTCAGCTCTTATTTACATTAAAGAAATTTTAATAAAATCAATTGACTCATATTTGGTGACAAGCGGATACATTCGGCTTTTTTTTTTTTATTAGCAACGTTAGAATATAAGTAGTCGCTCTGTCATATAAAATAGCATGCATAATTGAAAACTGATTTTATACACACAAAAAAAGAAATATCTTTAAGAAATAATAAAAATATTGCGTCAATGTTAGCCATCCTCATTTTGAAAAGGATATTTAGGAATAAAAGAAATAAAACAGCGCTCGCACGCACCGCTCAGAATTAATTTATAAAAATGGCACCGCTAATGTACATGGTAAATATATATTTTTCTTACTAGCTTCGATTGTTTCAAGTATGAATGAAAACAGGTTAACTTCATGATCTTATTTTTGAGCTATAATAAATCGCAACCTTACAATGAAAGTACAAAAACATACTCAAAGTTGACCATAGACGATTTTGCTAGCTACTATTTTAGCCGATGTTAGTTTTATTTATTATGTGTTGATGTATTTTAATTATAATTTTTGAATTAATTTTTTAATATTTTGTGTCATAGACATAAGAAGATGTGGTATTCGTGCCAACAAGCTAACTCTAGATACATTTTTGAGATACCTTTAATCAAAGTATAATTTCTTATATGCGTGCATTAAAAGTCTTTTAAGTTTTCTTTCAATGCGTTAATACTTGTTTTCAACTAGAATTTCTTCTGCAAAAATCTAAATAAGACCATGATTTATGTAAAGAAATTTTAACTACATGTATCATCTATAGTCGGTTTGCATATTCAATTCATGTAGCTGTACATCGTATATTCAAAGTGCAAAAGCAACAACAATTTCATGCATTTTCAATCTATGAAGAAAACTGTTTTACCATCCTGGAAGTAAATGTTGCGTGCATCATTTCTGATCTCCCGCTATACAATGTTCAAGATCATGCTCAAAACCAACATCAAAACAAGTGCTGGCCGATTCACTTGTGCAATTATAACTTACTAAATTGATAAACCGTATGTATCGTTGAAACTATAAAGAGTTTAATGATAAAGCCATCAAATCACAAAGACACAAAACTATTAGAAAATTGGCAGCGAGAAAAATAATCTGAACGTTGTTGCTTAATTTGTTACTATAATCTAAGCGTTTCATTTTCTTTTCAAGGCATTTTTTTAGATTTTGCGGTTATCGATTAGACAAAAACAAAATATTCATTTGAATCAGAAAAAAATCATATATTTTTGGAATGAGTAAAATCTCTCTGATTAAAATATGTAGCTTGTTAATATAAATTGAGTAGTAGTTAAAAGTTTTGCACAAGCACAGAGAAAACAATCAGCATAATAACGGCATGTCAATAAATAGACGCTTCCAAAGAAATGCAAGAAGTGGCCACAGAATTCAACCATGCTCAACTAAGCTACACTCTTGGATAAATCAGAAAATTTGATAAAAACTTGTCAGAGTATATCCATGCGCCAGAGTCCCAACAAGCAAGAACAAGAAATGTCAAAAGCGCTCATGCGCAATAACTTTAAACACTAAAACCTAAAATCGCTCATGCGCATTGAACACTAACTCTTATCTCCTTTTTTTCCCTTTCCTTTCTTCACTGCTGTTCCGTCTGAAATAACAAGCAAAAATGAAATAATTGAAATAATTGATTTGAAGAACACAAAACTCTGACATAAAACACGAAACTCAAACAACACACATAACATACAAACAGGATGTACTCACTTATACAAGGGGCGATTGGTGAATTGCTCTGTTGGTAGCCATTTGCACAGCGGTTACAAGTAAGACCGGTTACACCATCTTTACATGGACATTGACCGGATGTCTGGTTGCAAGTTTTTCCAAGAGCTCCGACAGGATGACAATCACAAGCTGAAATAAGAAAAAACTTTTTTTAATTCAAATTACACTGAAAATAAATTATAATAAAATTTTGATGTACACATATATGTCCACTACAAATATAGAACACAGTGTTCCGTCAGAAATACGCATCCTCCTTGTTATAACACCCTTGTTTAAGCTTATATCCGGTTTCCTGTGGTGTTTGTGTTGTTTAATCTTCAATTTCTTGTGTTGTGTGTTTGCAAACATTTGTTCGCCTGTTTGACATTTTCTGTTAGTGCTGATGGTGACTGAACATAACAGTATCATCAGTTTTTGAGTGTGTTTTAGTTAGTGCTGATGGTGACTGAACATAACAGTATCATCAGTTTTTGAGTGTGTTTTAGTTAGTGCTGATGGTGACTGAACATAACAGTATCATCAGTTTTTGAGTGTGTTTTAAATAACGAACTGCACTCGTTATTATTCTGTTCTATCGGAAGTCGGGTCCAAACACTATATGTTCGTGGGCGTTTAGGGTAGTTAAAAACTATTTTTGAATTTATTCTTATTGTAGAAAACAACGTCAATGTAAAAAGGTTTATATTCGAACGTACAAAAATGTATATCCTAAATGTAATTGTAAGTACTATTGTAAGCATTGAAGAAATTTGAATATATATTTGTTATCTTTAAGTGCACAAAAGGAGTAAGTGCATTAAAAACTGTTTTCCCCTTTATGTTATAAAAATTGAACAGCAAAAATAACATTCATTAATGCATTATCACATAATTTAGTATCCAAATTGTTTTAATACACATGTTCAAAGTGATATTTAAATAAAGAGTATAATGAAACTCATTCACGATGCAATAGTTTATTTTAAAAGTTTTCTGTACTGAATAGAATATGGAGTTGTTGCATGATTGAAAAGGAGAAAAGTATGAAGAATCAATGACCTTGATTAGATCAACTACTAGTATACTGTTCTAGATAATCAAGACGACCTTCAACAATGTTAATCAATAAGTAAACTCCATACCGTATAGTCAAATATACAAGACTCGATAAGACAAATTGTTAAGCAATTCAAAATAAAAAAAATTGCAAAAACATTCCAAAATAATCCATTCTATAGTTTCCATCGGATTTGAGCTCAATTCTACACACGTTTTTAATCCACTGAATACTTAAGTTATGATCCATTTAAGACAATATAATACTTTTCTGTCCTATTCTTCACGCAACTAGCGAAAGGGAAACTACGTGTTTAAGAGTTATTAAGCAAAACGCCGTTTCATTATCTGATCATATTCCTCATTAAATGAAATCTATACATCTTTTTTTATCAAATGGGGACCTAAAAGTAAGTGCATATGAAGCTTTTGCAACTTAATCTTTGTACAGCAAATTTCTAGTTTTCATATTAAAAATACATCACGAATGGATAAATAAGATATTATTAAGAAATTCTCAGCTGATGCAACATATAATTTGGTAGATAATGGAAATTTGAAGCAAAAAAAATGACCGGATTATTTTTGGAGCAACTAAAGCCAATTCTAAAAATGTCGACAAGATCAGAATGGTAAAATTAGATTTTTTTCATCATATACACAGAACGGCATTAATGGTTTAGGTTAACTTTTGATGTTAAATGCATATTCTATCTTGAATTTTTGAGAATTTCTTTACAGATTTAAATGCAAACTCTACAAAGATTGGACATATATTGAAAGGGGTCACCTGAGCTATATAATCCGAACAAACAAGATTTCTTAGAAAAACCAGTACGTTTAGAAGAACCAAAAAATCACCAGGAACCTAATATTCAACTGAATAAATAGCGTTATGGAGATTCAACGATTATAGCTAATTAACAAGAAAAGACATGTAATGTGGTTTTGTAACACGTGCTGCAGACTCAGATTAATAAGAACGTACTCTCGTCTATTCAAATTAGTACAAAGTAATGAACATGGCGTTTTATCATTTTTTACGCCAATTTGTAAAATTCTAATATCTTTATTTTTCAATTTGGTAAAATTGGGTTACATAACTATGTTTGGAAAACTTCTGAAATTGCAAAGGACAGAATATAATGTATATTCAAAATTCATTAAAGGGTGTGAAAACTGTAATCTAGAATTCTGAGTCAATGTGTTTATACAAAGAAATTCCGCAGAGGAGGTCTAATTTGGCGGTTAATCTAAAATTTCTCAAGTACCAATATGATAGCTAATGAAACCTGCGTTCATCAAACCATGATATTTATTTGAAAAGAAATCTTTGTCCAATTTCTCAATGTGGATTTAGGTGTAAAGCTCTTGAGATAGATTCTCTAGCTATTGGTTTCTTTATAAGCTGGATTCTTTCTTTCTACTCCTGCGCAACACAAAGGTGTAAGAGTTTTAAATCTCTCCGTTCTATGCAATGTCACATTCAGATTAAAAAAAAGAAGGTGTTTACACAAATATCTAAATACCTTTTATTAACTAGAGTTAAATAATATAATTCCATTTATTTAATTGACTTAATATTTTTAATATAAAATTTTAAAATGTGTCGGGTGTTTAATTCGCGGTAGAATCGATTAAAAATGGGGTAATCAAACTACTGCTAGAACAAATTGCAATGTTGCTTTGCTTCAGTGGTATTTCTGTTCAAATTATTTATGGTAAACCCAAACTTTAAATCATACCATATAAGAATAAAAATAATAATGCTTCTGTAAATAATTGTACAATGAAGAAAAAGAATAAAAACCCTATTTTGGACTATTAAAAATATGCAGAAAGATTATTTTATCGTAAAACAAGTTATTATTAATAGTAATGAAAATTGTGAAATATTAAAAAAAAACTATAAATTGGAAATTTTGGTACAAATGAATAAACTAAAACATTGTGATAATCATACACAAGAAGTAGGACGTTATATATATAGTGCTTTTTCAGTCATTATTTATTTACTATAATAGATTTTCACACACATGAATCAATTTTAATTTATGTGCATATATATAACTGCAAACGTCAATTGTGAATGAACAAACCGTTTGCTGAAAATAACTAAATTATCTACAAGGACATCTAGAGACATGTTATTATTCTAAATAAATTGTACCTCAATACAAAAATCAGAAGATGCATAGTAATGCATAAATTTGTATGATTTATTGTATAAAAATGTAAGTTTCTATTCATTTAAAAACTTTTAAAAAAAATTCTCCTAAAAAAACAGACTTAGTATTTGGTGTGAATCATTGACTTGAATGGTGACGTTTATAATTGATAAATTTAATTTGAATTTGCTTTGGCGATGAAGTATTTAATTTAAACATACTTGACTGGTTTGTAAACTTGTACTTCTTTATAACTAGTGTTTCTTGTTATTGATGGTTAACACTTATAAAACCACCATCAACATTAAAAGAACAAAACACAGGAAATGTGTGACGAACCAGCATTACAATGCCTTATATATATCTATTTAGGCTTCAGTACTTGTATCTTTTTAATGTTTCAAAAAGTTTCACCCTTAAAACAAACACAACCAGAAAGTAAGGATTGTTATAATTTAGAATCTAAATCCTTTTTTTCATTTTGTTTTTGCAGAAAAAAAATCCGGATGGGGTCTATTTTATCTCCGTCACACAAACCAAAAATTTCACAAATGAACACTTAATGAGCCTAAAAAATGTAGGCCCATTACACATAAAAATGCTCTGTTGAAAGAAATTCCCAACCAAAGACTATTCGATCAAACTTTCAAAAATCACGGTATCAACACTTTGCGCATATGCTTGAAGATAAAGTAAATAAAAAAATAAGGATTTTATCCAGAAAATACACAAGAAGGAATTACAAACCAAAAACATAAAAAAAACCATTAGTGGTATCAAAATTGCCTTAAATACATACTATAACAATTGTGTATGCTGATTGCATAGATACAACTAAAATGGGAAAAAGCTTTTAATAATATGTGCCATTTCCAGTATAAGTTTTAAAATTCCATTTAGTATCATTGATGAAACTTTCCTATTTTGATTGAAACAAATCCAGGGGAAATCAACCATCCCTATTCGGTGTTGGTATCATATGCCCAGTTTGCTGAATTTATATCTCAAGTAGAGAAAATCAGAGATTATCCTTAGAGCTATTTGTAATCGCTACAAGACTTATGCTGGTTTCTTCGTCCAAATGAAGCAGATTTTATCAACTATAACGTTAAAGTAAGGTATTGACTAATTGGTGTTGCTTGCCAAACGTCCAGTGTCAAATATATCAGCTTATTCATGACGTTCGTTCGTCCGGGAAATATTTGGAAACTGGACAAGGTATCGAGAGAGGTATGTGAAAGGAAGATTTCTACAAATAATTGTAAAATGTTTTAAATCGTGCATTGGCCTGTGTTGGGACTTCTTATGGTTTCTATATTTTAACAAGAATAATTATGCCATGAAAAAACAGAATGCATAATTCTTTCAGATTAGTACAGCGTTGTCAATTCGAGTTGTCTTCTCGTTTCTAGCAACAATGTATCCATAACATACTGATACGGCGGACGACAACAATAAATTTGGATAACCAATCTCATATTTTTGTAAAAAAAACCGGAAGTATAAAGAGGGTTCTAGTATTATGGAGAATAAAAGTTTTCATCACATATTCCAGATGTGAACACTTACATGTATGTATAGACTTGATTTATGTTCATGCGTCACTCAGAAAGAGAAAAGAAAAGGTCTCTAGAATGTTATCAAACGTTTCGTTTAGCTTTTGAGCACACCTGTGCAATCATAATAAAAATTTCTTTAAGTTAGAAGAGGTGGTATTTTACATGTGTAATTGTTTAACTTTCGATGTAAAAAGAGAATTCGGTAATATTAACATCTAAGGGTTATTGACAGTTAATATAATACCATAGCTCCGCAACTAATTTACTGTTATTTTACTTACTAAAAAGAAGTTAATTTGAGTATGTGTTATAACATATTTTGCTCTATTGTGTACCAATGTTTGTGCTATTAACTTGAATTGCCACAGTCCTTCCTTTTTCTCTTTTTTCATAAAATGATCTGATGTTTCTTAGTTGACTGAATGGTACCATTCGGCTAACAGGACAGACCTTGCCTTAACCTATCTGAAACCTTAATGAACACACATGAGCAAGGGTGCAGAAATATTTTAATTTGAACTTCTACCCGGTGGTAAAACCCATGCCATAATTAGGGGTCGTCCATACATACGGTTATGCGTTTACATCGTAAAAGGAGTCAGGTCGTAAAACAGGCTATATCAACAGTGGTAAGGGCATGGTGTCTTGCAAGGTAAGTTACATTTTTGGTTTACGCATTGTTTTCACATAGATATACCTATTGGAATAAGTGTTAATTTTGTTTCCGTCCTGAATGTACTGAAAATATTTGCCACTGGCCATTATTTATAAGAAATAAAATAAAACAAGTGCTTTACATCCGTGTTATGTCGATAAAATGTCTATGTTGCTTTTTTTCTCGGTATTCTCAGACTGTCAAATGAAAAGCCACACAACATTGACATACATATAAGAATACAGTTACTACATTGCAAGATGATTTTGACCTACACACGTTTTTACCTTGTATATGAGTCTTCAATTGTCCCGTTTGACAAAATGAACAAACCCTAATGACTTTGCATGTACATATTTACAATGAGTGCATATTACCATCGAAGATAAGCAATAATAAAACTAATCTAAAATGTGTAGATTTGCTATACAAGAATAAAGCAGTGAAAAGTATATATAAGCAATAATAAAAATCAACACAAAAACAAAAAACAGGGTGAAACAATTGTTTCTGCTACAAGCATAATCAAGCAAAGTCTGTGAAATGTGATTGGGAACAAATCGAAATTCAATACTTTGGATAACAGCACACTTCCGGAAACAGATGTAAAGTGAAAACATAGTACATGCAAGAAAAACTACTAAGCGTGATGTTATACCGTGCGAAGGAAAAGAGAAATGGAATTTCTCATACCTCGGCACACTCTACGATCTGTTTTATGTTTAGTTGGATCGCGGTAATAGCCTTCTTTGCAATAATGACAAAAGCGACCAGCTGTGTTGTGTTTACAGCGAAGACATACTCCACCACTACTGAATCCAGACAATAAATACAGCTCCCTATTAAAGGTGCATCGTCTCGCATGCAAATTACAGTTACATGCTGAAAGATAAAATGGTAAGTTAAAATAAAATGTTAATTATCTTCCTACCTTTACATGCCTTCCTGTGGGTAATGGGTTTGGTGGAATCTCTGTAAAAACCTTCACGGCAATAATGACAATTTCTACCCGCCGTGTTGTGGCGGCATTTCAAACACACCCCTCCGCTCTTGTATCCAGACAATGTATATAGTTCCATATTAAAACGACATCTGCGTGCATGGAGGTTGCAGTTGCAGGCTGAAAAGGCCAAAGGAAAAATGAACAAATATATATATATATATAGTGATGAGAACAGCTTAAACAGTAATTTTATTTAATGTGGATAAAATTATTAAATTATTAAATATGGGCTGTTTTTGACAAAGCAATGCACATATATCGGGTACTAGCATCATTAAGTCATGCTAAATTACTGAAATCTTCACAATTTGAGCATATTAGATAAATTTTAAGACTATTTCCGTCTAAAATGAAAGTGGTCGTGTTCATTCATAATAGTTGTATTTGATGATAATACATAACATATATATAAAAGTTGAGGATGAACACGGATGCGGACACTTTCATTTATAACAAAAACCATCTGAAAAGTGACGTTTTTTGGCATATTTGATAGATTTTTCATATTTATGCTTGAATCGGAGCGTTTTTAATGACTAAATCAGTTAAAATATTTTACATAAACCAATTGAATTAATTTAAATAGACACTTCAGTGTTTAAAAAGTGTCCATAATCCGGACCTACTTCTTAATAAAAAAATAGAAACGTCCATAGAAAATCTACAAACTTGAACGGGAAGCCATCAACCTCTCGGTGAGCTCACTTTTTACTTTTTGATTCACATGCACGTGCATAATCGCGTACGCGTGGTTACCAAACAGCTGGTGAAAATGACTGATATCGTATCTTCGTTTCGCTCGCGATAAAGAGGGTTTATCGATGAAAAATTATCTCTACAGGAAGGGAGCACATTTTTCAACTATCGTCATAGTCGAGTTTATTACGTCACGAATAACCGCCGTTGCTGTGAAAGTGCATTTTGCAATTAAAATAATAGCAGTAAAACTATAGATGACAGTATTGCAAAAACCAGTCCCCCAAAATACCGGTGTAAATTCTGGCCGAATTCAACTTACCATATATAAGTCGTTTAAGTCGGATAGTATGTGTTCTATATAGCATATTTGCATGATGAAAGGTTTTTTAATGTATTAAAACATTCACAGTTTCAGGTTAGGTGTCTTATTATAATATTTCATATCTATAAATAAATTTTCTATTGTCGAAGACCGTATTGTGATCTCTGAATGTGTTTTAGGTATAAATGTGTCGTCTTGTTGCTGAAGTATTCCACATCACCTTTTATTCATAATATTCCAATTACAAATACCTTAAAGAATTTTGCGGTTTTGAGATAATCCTACCATTAAATGCAGAGAAGAAAAACAAGTTATAGCCACAAACATAATACAATGTACCATAATGTTTCAAAAAAAAAAAAAAAAAGAAGACCAACTTTATAAAGGATCGATTTATCCTTCGTCATAGCTAACCAATGACTCGTAAAGATATTGAATACCGGAACACCTGGGGTTGACTGGAATCACGTGACTTGAATATCGGAGGTACTATTTACACGAACTTATCTTTCAATCGATTATTATGTTAACACCAACAATTTATAGCAGGTATACGATATGATGTTACAAACTCATATCATTTAAATTACCAATATGAATTTGTAGTAACATTGAATTTGGCATTCCTTCTTCGTTTTTGCCGTTTTGACTTCTGAACCGCAGAAACGGCATTCCTTGGCATATATTTTCGAGATATTTGAAAGTGAAGTTGTGAAAACGAATTTACAAAATGTTTACCTATCTCACAAATCAATTATAGGCATTGACTTGTAATACGTGAATATGGTTTTGAATCGCAGCCCTTTATTCACTTTTAGAATAGTAATTAAGCATGTTTACACATTTATTACTGAAGCAATGGCATTATTTAGTGACAGAGCCAACAATACTTTAAAATAATGAACGTATATTGAAAATAACATTTCAGAATGGCTTTATTGATAATATTTTAGACAAACCAAACCAAAATAAAAAAAAGCTAGACTATCCCTTTTATGTTTTTACGACTGTATCCTTATCGAATCAAATTCATCACATTTACTCTATGTATATAAGAAATCATCAAGTTTACACGACAATCATAAGTCAAATTGTAGATATATGCAATTTATCGAAAGAGGTTCGAATACAATCACTGCATAGAGATAGTACACTGATAACAAATATATGAATCAACTTAAGAATGGTCCCATTTGAATGCTATTGACATTAAATATAAAGCTATCATTTGAATGTGAATTAGAAAAACAACATATTTAAAGAAACATATGATGTCATAATTTGTCTTTTCTATCATCTTGGTACACAAACCTAACTATCAGTTTTCGAAAAAAGACGCCCGTTTACATCAAAGTTCATATTATTTAGCTATATAAGGTATAACTTCAAACGCATCGCTGTTTAATTCACGGGAGGTAATTCACGTATCAAATAACGATTAATATCATAGTATCAAAGTCATCAGTCATCGTACAGAAGAAATATTCTATTGTTAAAGGATGGATGTTTTTTAATTGTACTAAATCAGACAATCATTACGGATACATTTACAAGCTCGGGTATGAATAATCTATATAAACTACTTTCAACTTAATGACCCTGCTTACCCTGTGAAAAGGGATTGAATAATACTGAATATAGAGTTTGTGAAATTTCTTGATCACTACCGTCGTTACAATAAAATGTTGAACAATAAGTATACTATCAACGCTATCGGCAATAAGGAAGGGTTCTTATTATATCATTTTTTTTTGTGTTTCAATTTCTTGTACATTGTATATTCGGGGGATATTTATAGAAGTGTATTTAAGATAATCGGCCATACTGGGTAGAATTGGTTTAATAATATTTTGTAACACTAATAGTGATTAATAGGGGAAATTGTAAATAGCGCATAAAAATCGATGCCTATTGGTGCAATATGTTTGGCATGATACCTTATTTTGCATAGTTATGCGAGTAGCCTCCCCTCGTTGTGAACGCAGGACACGAGCAAAAGATTTTTCTACTGTAAATGGTGATGATATAGATTGTGCAGTATGCCATGTAAACAGCTTTAATGTTAACTTAACCTGCTGATATTTTATTCTGTATTTACTGGTAAGATTTATTCAATTTTGATTAATAGTCAAGTTTGACGTAAGTTTTCATATCATGGCTATTGTCAATCATTAAGAGATATAGCTATATAGCTCCCACTCGCCATTCAACACAACTGTTTCATCTAAGCCAATAATACAACTACTTAGAAAGCAATAGAACCAATGTGCATATAATTGTTCTATAACATTTGTATTTCGGAACTCGTTATGAATATAACATTTATCTTTCGGAACTCGTTAAGTGAATTATCAACATCACTGATTCCTAGTGTTAAAATAGCTGCAAGTTTAAAAATACTCTACATGGAATAATTAACTGAATGTATTTTAAGAACGGCATACTGCTAAATGTCTTGTATTATTCCACGATTATTAATATATCAGGAATATCTAGATGTCTAAACAATAGAATCCTGACCCATTTAGGGCGGCCATTAGTAAGGGGCCCGTCGTGATGAAGGAGACATTAACTCTTCATATTTTATAAACAAAAAACAAATTAACAAAAGTGCAATGCATTAGACATATTGGCTGTTATCTACTCTTTGGTCGGTTGTTTTCTCTTCTTTTTTTTTTTTACATATTCCCCATTTCCATTCTCAATTTTATATTCACTAATGCAAAGAAAATGTATTCTTTCATAAAACCTATAAAAAAAAACTTAAGTTGCCAACACTAATTTAAGTTTTACTAAAGTCAAGTCGTTGAACAACGAAAGTGAAAGTTGTTAAAGCAAGATTTTTGAATTGATACTAGACTAGTATAACCCAACATTATATGATGAATTTCATAAACCACAAAACCAAACATAATGACTGTACCACTTTGGTTAATTTCAGTTTTGCATATAACAACAACTAAACTAAAGGGAGTCACACGTAAGTTTATGAATATCTATCGGTGCAAACTTGATAAACAACGGTACAAATATTTTTATTTATGATTGAAAGTGGTATAGTATATGCCTTCCACTGAAAATCCGATGAGTTCGGTAGTTAAATGCAAAGCAATAGTTTTAAACAAGTCACTGTTAAAAATTAAAGCACATTGAAAGTTTACTTATTTTATATCCATCAAATTGTTACAGCGTTTTATATCTGGGACTAAATATATTAATCCCAGCTATATGTTTACATATATTATGGTCGTCAATATTCATTCCCGAGTTTCTTTTCGGTCGTTTATCTAATTTTGAGGGAACAGAGCCTCACTTCAAGTAATTTGGATTCACTATGAATCAGGTCAATACTTTCTTGTAATATAATTTCTGAAGATAATTTCACAGAAAGAAGTGCACATCTGGCAGTATTGATAATAACAGAGAGTTAGTATGAACGAATGTGTCCTTGGGTGGACTTGTCTCATCATGACAGATGTCACTATTTTGATTTACTAAACTAATATTTACAATGTTAAAGGACAAGGGTAGAACAATTTGGCATTCATAATTATTTGGAAGAACAAATTCCGTTAATAAATGCACATTATAGTAGGTATATTATAACGCATTGTCATTTCTTATCAGTTAACTCTTAATTGCTTCTGTAATAATTTTATTTCTTTGTTTTGATGAAATAGTCATATCATAGCAGATAAAAACCAGAAATAAACGTCTTTTGAACTAATCAGTGGCATGGTACCAAGTGAAGCTTTAAGATCCCGGTAGGACAACTTGTGTGTTGTAGACTAAGACGTCGAGTTAAAGGACAAAAAGTACGTTTCCTGGTTAGATCGTGTTCTAGACGAATCAATTAAGATAAATTAGTAACCGTTGTGAAAAATTATCAATGATGTAAAAAAAAATATATGCAACCTTGAAGCCGTAGGAATCAGAGATCATCAAACCTTTTATTTGACGTTTTGTACTATTGCTTAATTGTTACATGATAATAAACACATATGTAGGACATGCAGCCGAAAATAAATTTCTAGTAATAATTCACTACTTTGTGTGTAACCTCAGATGTTCATGAGGTCATGAACTTTTAATACCAATGTACCCCTGGAAATTGATCAATTGTTCTTTAATTAACATCCAGTGGCAAATATTACTAAACTTAAAATTAACTCGAGCTCAAAAGTGACAAAAAAATTAACTCGAGCTGAAAAGTGACCATTAAAATTGTAAAATTGCTGTAAGGAACTGTTGGGTGTACGTCAATAGGCCAGCAACCAAACGATCTTAAAGACCAAAAGACATTTAGAGGTCAACCTTTGTGGCTCTCTTTACCAAAAATACAACCGATAAAAATTTGTCGTAAGTTATACTGAAAAGTTGATGACTTGAAAAGTATTTTTCTCGTAAGATTTTTTTTGAAATTGATCTCTGTTTTTGAACAATAGACTAGTGTTTATATAATATTTCAAGTTATTATAGTGCTATATAATATATTAGTGGACATCAGATAATGTTGTTTATGTCGACACAATAAGTGGTATATTATGTTTTTTATTAAGTTATGGTTTCAGACAATATAATGAATAAATTTTTCACAAAATTTTAAGTTATATCGTTTGAATTTTTTTTATTCATACTACCATTTTATTCACCTTTTTTACTGAATGAAACAGCAAAGTACAACAACGCAAAATACGTGTATTTGCTCTTTTCTTTTCTTTTTCTTTAAACTCAAACTAGTTTTTAAAGATTTCCAGTTTGCACTGGTGGATTTATTTATTTTTTGGCATTTTTGTGTCGATGCAATAATTTTATAGTTTTTGACTCAGTTTAGTCATTTTATTTAAATCTAAAACAGAAATTTATCATTCTAACAAAATTCATGTCATTCCAAAACACAAATTTTATAGGATTTACAAATGTTTGTTTTAGATAGAAGTTTTCGCTGAATATGCTAAAAATCGATACTATAAGATCAAAGTTACACAAAGTAAAGTATTCTATTGCCTTCAAATCATGATAAATTACTTTATAAATAGTCCGAACTGTGGACTGTTCTAGTAATCTAACAATTCGTATTGAAAATACAATTGTTGTATTCAACAATACTTTTTTTTCAAGATTCATAATTTCTAGAATTTACTTTATTGGTTTTCAACACACTAGACGTTTACTCATATAGGAATGAAAAGTAAATAAAAAAGCAACATATAGTTTTTCGTTTTTAAAATATTACTTTATTGCGATACGCTACTAACTGCATAATTTTGTAAAACAGCAGAGTATTTTTAATGGACCGGCGATCCTTATTTTTCAAGTAATTTTATCACAAATAAAATAGAGAATTGAAAAGGGGAATGTGTCAAAGAGTAAACAACCCGACCAAACAGAAGAAAACAACTCAAGTCAACCAATGAGTATTCAATGCCGCGAGAAAACGCCGCACCTTGATGGGGAATTCATGTCCTCTTTAAAGTAATGTATACTAGTTCAGCGAAATTGACGCAACACTATATTTGCTTTTAATAAATCTACATGTATTCATCACAATTTTCCACTTTTTAAAATCGATAATATTGATCCCTTTATGTCCAGTGATTTATACTAAAGTATTGAGAGATACCAATATTGATAAACTATATTGAGATAAACCATCTTAAAGTCATATAAATCCCTAATGCACTTCAACTATTTCCATCTAAACCGTAATGATGTAGTTGCTTCGAAATATACATTACTGTTCAGCTTTGAAGTGAATTGTATTTTACATACATGTATTTCATATTAGTTCGGCTATCGTGACAATCTTAAATAAATGTCAGTATGTGTGATACTTTCATGGAGGAATATGATCAAACTCCATTAAAATATTATTTTCCCTCTGTGATTTTTACCTTTCTTCACCTGGTGAACAGAGATACTCTTTGAAGATATCTACCAGACTTTTATCTTATTTAAAGACGGTATTGTTGTTATCATGCACATGAATATTACTTTGTATATGATAATTCAATTTTGTTGATTTGCCACGGATAAAGTCGACCCGGGTGAGAAACCACCTATGGAAAGTAATTTGTGACATGAATGTACACCTATAACAGCCTGCTGTGCTTCAAACGGTAACATTTTAACAGAACATAGCTTTCTAATAAAACAAAATTGAGCATGAAATCTGATCTTTACTGCGTCTTTAGAAAAGAAATAATATCGTTTTGTGTCTCTCTCAATGGGCACCTATGAACATATAGCGTTATTAATTTGATAGGTGAGAATTTGAATGAGTTGTTTTGCTTAAAATCAATCTAGTTATCATATTAATTTCAAATTATTTTATAGAAATCGTCACTTTCTTACAAGATAAAATATGTTTTTTTATGCAAACGACATCATCTACAGACACATTTAGAAAAAAATATCAACAATGTCACAATAAGCTGGTTTGTAAGTGATATAAAGATAGTCATTATTGGTGGCATTCATTTTATAATTTTTCATCCGTGGCGATATTTTTTTCACATTATGTCAAGCCGAATTAATTTCAAATAATATTCATTTTAATTTTCCATATGCTATATATAAAAGGTGTTGGGTATTATAAATTTATGACAGTTTCTCTCTAAGTAAACAAAACCTAAGTCAGTAGGTGCAATGTTTACATACAATTGCTTACAAATTAGGGAATACCTAGCTTTGGTCATAGTTTTGATAAAAAGGGGGATACGCAAAAAAAAAAAAAACCCAAAAAAATCCCAACAGTTTACATCATGACTTGTATTATAAGAGACAACCAACATTCCACAAAACACTACATCATAAAGTTGCAATATTTACTGATAAATGCCCTGTTTCATTTTCTTACTATACTTGTGTTATAAAAAACAATTTTCCGTTGGTGGTGTGGTCAGCTATAAGCACTATAAGATATCAAATTTTGAAATTAATAGAGAAAACTTGAACTAAATTACAAACTATTCGTTTTATAACTTATTTGTACAGAATATAAACTAAAAACAATACAACGATTTACTAGATATTTGAGGAAATCAAGACATATATACAAGTAATTATATTGACTTTTTCAACTCTTAACCCAATATTTGGTTTTGACGTATTTTATTTCGCATTTCGAAATTGGAAATTTAACAAATTCACCTCTTAGCAAAAAAAACTTCAAACAAAATATGTCTAATTAGTACTAGTGAGATTTTGGACCAAATTTTTATGGCAATGAGATGAAATTTGATATGATTTGAGGCTTTGTATCCATCTTGTGTTTATTTGATGACATTTTAAGGGGATGCAAACAAGGTTTTAATGTCAAAGGAAAATGATAATTGGGTTCAGGATCTGAAAACAGACATCAGAGTATAAAAGGCAAAAGTCGTTTTCCCATCCTTAACCCTACACCCTGGGTAATTACACCGGAATATATAGCTTAATAATTACAACGTTGCCAAATATCTATTGCGAGTATAACCCGTGTTTGACTTTAATATCATTAAATACAGATTACTATTAAAATACCTAAAGAAACCCTTTCATTTTGTGTGGCCAAGTCTGCGGAATAAATAAAATATCTCAATTTCACAAAATCGTTGACTTAGAAAAACATTAGGATTTATGAGTGCCGAGGAATATCGAATAATGTGTCATTCGAGTGTCACAAGATTGAATAGATCATTCACTTGCACTGTCCTCATGCAAAGTAAGAGGCGTGCACCTGAATAGTTGATTTGTAATTTGTCTTTCTAACTTTTCCACTGGAAGTTAGCCAGCGTGTGTTTTGTGACAAAGTCAAATTTTGTGAGAAAATATTCAAGAGATGATTTGTGTGGTAATAAGAGATAATGTTAAATGCAATAAAATTGAGGATCGTGAATAAGCAAAAGCGAAAACGAGAGTTTAATATATTGTTATATGATGACAGAAATTTGAGATGAATCTCAGTTTAATATTTTGCTTGAATATTTTAGTACAATTGTATGAGGTTGCGAGTTCAAAGAGTGTTTCATCTTCAACTATAGATTTTTATTTTTACAACTTTTGAAAACCTCCCAAGTATGACACATATAACGGTCTGAATCAAAAATTGTTTTATAGTATTTCATCAATAAATCAAAAGATGACTATTGTGTATAGAAATGATATACGGAAGCAACTGTGGTTTATCGTCTGCTATCAGTATTAACTTTGCCTCAATAGTGCATACAATATGAATAAAAGTATATATATGCATAATATTTTCATCGTAAATACATGATTCAGTGAATGAGTTGTAAAATATTGGACAACAGACGTATGTGTAGATGAGACAACAACCCATCAACTGAAAATTGTCTGTCCTGAATAACTACATTCTATATGGACCAAACAGTACAATTAAGTTTAAATAGTACAACAGATAAGTACAAATTCAATTCCACTATCAGCACTGTAATGCTATTTTGTGGCGGTCAGCTGGTGGAGAGAACCATCTACCTTCGGTAGTCAAACTGCAAACCTAGTCAATTAAGACCGGAATCGAACGCACCTGTCATGTGCCGGATTCAAATAAACGACCTAAGTGTTGAGGCTAGTGATACAGTAGTTTGACTTCACAGACAACTCGGACACCAAGGCCCTCAAAAATATCTGTATTTTTATTACAAAAATACTAGACATTGCAACAGACCATACCATGCAACAACAACAAAAAAAAAACACAAAAAAGAAACGACTCAACTCTGATAAAACAAATGCACCAAACAAATTTAGCAACTACCAACATATGGTCGAGATATCCTCATTTACATGTAGTAAATGCATAAACTGAAGTAGTGTTATCAATGAAATTTGAAGATTAATTCAGTGCTATATTTGCACTCAGAAGTTCTGAATTATGCACCAAAATTAAGATTCACTGCGGTTCATACTTCCATTTTCATTCATAATTATACTTTCACTGACCCTAGTATTTCATAATACATTCGGACACACGATTTAGATGCATTAAAATAGAAGACCTTTGAGTATGTTGCCTTATTTTATTACCCTTACATCTTTCGAGCAATTTTGGTGATGTGCGATTAATTCTGATGGACATTTTATTTGTTATGCTGAGAACTGTATTTGAATTTAAATTTGTATCATTTATTTGATTTGCAAATATTATACATCGTTTGAAAAACTGATCGGTTGTAATTGAGCAAAAAAAAAAAGAAGGAAGAATTGATTGGATCTTTCTATCCGCTGAACGTCGCATCAGCACGAGCCTGCTATATCGTAAGGTACGAATATAAATGAGTCTGCAATACTCATAATGATGCTACATGTATAATTCAACAAAGATAGCGGGCTTTTATTTTGTACGACAAATACGCGTGTCGTATACATAAGATTTGTCAGTGACGTTCGAATCAAAACAGTCTGAAGGCCAGACCGAAGTTGAAGAGCATTAAAACAAAACGAATATGTAATATAATTTGAAGTTAACGTTCATATAAAAACTAATTAAGTGCTTTGAGTTTGCTTTCAGTAGCTTCGAGTATTCTTAGATATAGTATACTTAAAGGTTGTTTTAACTGTACATGTTTTTTTCATTGATGAAACTGATAAGTTTTTTTCCAAGGAGTTTTTTTTGTCCTTTTTTTTTTTCGTGTGTACCTTTGTTCTTCCCTCGATTTACCATAATAAGGGTACTTCATCTGTTAAGAAGTATATGTTTTACAGTCTCAAGAAAACGTACCTGTTGCAGTTCAGTTGTAAATGGTAGTGTTTGGTGTCTTTGACTTAAAATGAATTAGGTTTTTGAAAATTTAATTCAGTTTATTCACATATTCCTTAAACAAGAAGCGATGAAAGCTTGTAATATGCCATGTAAATATGTAAACCGCATGCATGTTGAAAAAGTTATCTTGTCCAGCTTTCATAATGGTGTTTTATGGCTGTATCTTCCCATAACACCCTTCACCTACATTTATTAAAATCACTAAATGGTTTACTCTAACTTGCTTAATTAAACAATGTTATCCTAATTGAAATGTCTCAATTAATCAAGGTGTGTTTGTAAAATTTAATCGGGTTTTCTGCAGACTTATTCCCTGTCAGTTCAACATGCAGAAACTAAATAAAATTTTACTTGGGGTTTTCGACATCTTCGAAAACGCATTTATCATGATTGTTTTTTTTTATCAATTAACGAACTCGTTAGACACATATGTTTCTATCTGTGGAAATTTATGGTCATACTTTGTGTGGGTGCCATCTTCTTCAAACTATACTAGTTCCAGATGTTAAATTATGATATTAAGTTGGGGATTAATTAACTAAAAGTTGTTACTAAAAAAAATCGGTCCACATTAGAAAGAAATTTTATAATTCCTTAAATGTATTGTAATTCTCCAAAATTAAAACATTCTAAATAGTTATATGCCTTGTTCACACCTGTTATAGTGGTCATTGGCCTATTGAGTAAATATTTAGACAGCCGATAAAAATGACAGTCTAAAGGTATACATTAATAGTATCTATACTTACGCAACCTTGTTCTGTTCGAAGCCAAACATTTCAAGTATATGTGAAGTTTTCTAACGTGATATCGTAATTTGGTTAAACAGATTTTTATGTTTTGTTTTTTGAGTTACGAAAACGTAATAATTTTGCAGATTACTAGACTCAATCCAGAAATAATGATAGCCATGCATGGTCAGAAGTTTCCTGTCTAGGGACATACATTAATACGCAACAGATTTCAAACGACTCGTTGTGTACACAAATGGAGAGGTCAGTACTAACGGTATATATGTAGAGAATACAGCAAACAACAAATGTGTCTAAGAGAAAGCGCTCGATTTAAATTTACAACTATTTTACCGACGCCCAAACACATATACACGGGGATAAATTTCCGCAGGTTTGTAAAGTACTTCCCCTTAATTATCTGATGAATTTGCACACACCAAACGTTCTGAAAAGCAATATCTTCAATCATCAATGAAAAAAAGATACCCGAAAAAAACCCAACCATAGACAATACTTTTGGCAAAGAATGCTTACAGTTGTTGAAACAAACCCGTAAAGTAGTGTTTCTGCTATTATAAAAAGCATGACTTCTTACACTTTGAGCTGATTTTAATTCGATAAAGAGTGAACTCTTGAAAAATAATGACTATGAAACAAAAAAGGGTTCTGAGAGATTAAAGAATATTTTGTAACTAGAAAAATCGTAGATAGAAACATCGGCTTAAAATTGGATAAGATATATTCAACAACTTTCATCTACTGACTGTACATGCACTATGTTACTTGTTAAAAATCTAACATTCCGTAATACATGTAGATGGCTTTTGGTTTGGAATATGTTAAACTGTTAACGTGTATCCACCTAACTTCACCTTATCCAAAATTTCAGCAAAACGTTTGTAACATATGTTCTTACGTAAAAAATCATCCTTTTCTTGTACTGTATATGAATCACAAGTTCAAAAATTAAACACTTCTCACTTTTCATTAGAAACTAAACTTATTACAAAAACGGGCGTAATCTATTTTTGACGTATTTACGTATTTTGTGCATTAAAATATCAGGAATGAAATGTTTCCTCTGTCTAATTCGATCCCTTGTAAAACAATTTTGTTGTTTACACACACTTAAAGTGTTAGTTATCATAAATATAAAGATTGAGATTGGAATTTATCTAACTAGTCGGTAGCACGTAAAATGTGCCCTCGTTTTTATAATGAATGGGAAATTCATCACCAATTTTTTTAGACCCACCTCTATCTGAAGGAAGCACTGATATTGATATCTAGACTTAAAATATTCGACTATCACAATGTGGCTGCATCGGGCTTTGTTAACCTGCAATGTGACAACAACAGGCCTTGTAAATATATACTATGTGATTGTTCAGTAGATATAGAATGAAGTATGTTAGACTTTCAACATGTTCATTATACTTATATGTTTTCCTTTTATCTAAACCCCTTTTACAAATTTTCTTTTATAACTAAGTTTCGTCCATTATTTTGACACAAGCAAAGGAATTCCATTAGATCTATCTAAGGGCTTTCTTTATAATATTGGCAGTTTTCAATAAAAAAGACTTACAGTTAGTAAGAAGAACTCTACCAAAAATAAAGGGTTAAGTAGCAAGTCTATACATTCATACATAGCTCACGTTACTGTAGTGTCACACCTGCATACAAAAATTTATGTTCTATAAATTCTGATCTTGTAACATTTCTTTTATCATTCATTCACTTCACTGTGTAAGTTAAGACATACATAAACTTCATATCTTGTTTACAAAAAATCTACGCAGATATTACAAATATTTTTTCTGATATGGCCTACATTGTAACAGCTAGCCAAGATTATTCAACGGTAGCATCTCTCTCCTCATACAAACACATCACAGAACCTATAAAACTGGAAGGTCAAAACCCCATCAATCTTTATGAATGAAATTTTGGATGATCAAGAAAAGGTGATCTCATTCTTAAGATAATAAATGACAATCTATTGAAAGTGCTTCTCAAATAAAGATAAGTTTTTGTATTAGATATAAGTGAAACAAATCCCACACTATGTTGTTGTTTAATGTCAGGATTTGTTTGTTAAGTATAAATTTGGTATGATGATAAGGCACGTATGGTGGGATATCTTAATCAAACATCACTCAACACCTTACACGGTGGTTTATCAATACAAAGTGGTACTAAACTGTCAAATACTTCAATACATACAATCAAATAATATCGACCAAATAAACTTACAAGTCTGGGTCAACAGAGTATAGTGAAGGAGATGATACTCCACGTTTATATACACTCATAATGTCAACACCGCATGCAGCTTAAAATGAAACAATTTAACAATTTTATGCGCTTTCACCTTATGCGCATATTGCTAACGCCAGACCCGGATACCGCGTGTCAACTTTCAAGAGGTCTGTATAAGAGTCATTGATGTCTCAGTGTCAAGATATTTGTCTTGGTTCTAATAAACCATTTTGAATCAAAATATAATGATGCGTTTTATTTTGTATTTCTTTGTTTTGTTTTTAACCTGGAACTATAAATTAGCACGAGTACTCAAGGCCACCTGTTTAGAGTGATGTTTGATTAGACAAACAATATGTAAACACGTGTAAAACGAACATATCTGAATGCATGCAGGTGTTGTACAGACTGCAGGCAGATCTTTCCAGTTAAGTTTAGAAAAAATATTGAAAAAAAATAAAACAAAACTGATAAGCGAAATGCTTATAATGGCACGGTGTATCTTCACAATTTTTAAATGACTACAAGCAGGCAAAAGACAGATTTTTTTTTATGGATTTTGAGTCGAAATTCCTTCCGTATTTTTTATGTTATCTTCTTTTTCCATTCTTTAGTTTAGTTTTTCGTGTGATTGTAGATTTTATTTATAGCAAACTTGATAAATATAAAGAATCACAAAAAAAACTTAAACAAATTGTAATAAACATGAAAAAAACATTACCCCCCCCCCTTTTATTTGGTTGAAAATAAAAGTAATAAAACAGTTAAAATATCTGCTTCTCTTAGTTAACACACTTCTGTTTGTAAATTATCTACTCGCTACATGTCTATGCATTAAATATTTCTACTAAGGTTACTGAGATCACCCCTGAACTGAATCTAGATATGAATAGATATCTTTACAACAATGGTTCATAATATCGGAGTTAGTATTCTCAGCTAGAGACAAATTGATTGGGGCGTTACCATCATTGTAGACCTAAGATAATAGTACAAAACGTCAGATGTACTCCAAATCTAGTTCTCTCAAAGTGAGAAGTTTCGTAACTAGAACATGTATAATGTATTTTTAACTGGGAGGAATGCACCTCATATGCATGTTCATTCTAATGTTCCCTTCTTCATTTTGCATCGAAACTTTTGTATAGCTGAGCACTCTTGAACGAAAAGAGTTTGGTGATATTTCTACTGTTTCGATCATCTATTGATTTGCCTTAAATTCTTTGCATTAAACACATTAACAATGATAGTTTTTAACCTGCATAAATGAATAAACAAAGTAAGGCTAAAATAATATAATAGAAAGGGTACACATATCGGCTAGTGTTTTAGATAATTTCATATATATATTAACCTCATACGAAATTCTCCACAATTTTTGTTTAAAACGGATTTTATTTCCAAGATTACTATATATAAAAAGTATATCTCATTTTCATTAAGGAAATCTTCCCGTTTCATGGTTAAATATTTTATGTAAGAAATGAATCAATTAATAGTGTAAGAAACTTGAACAAATGTGTCTATTATTTGAAATCTCATCGTCTCTATATCGTGCATTATACAGCCAGGCTTATATAATGGAAATATTGAATTAATAAAAATGTTACAATGAAAGGTCAATGATTTTATTCTGATGTAAAAGTGATTTAAGGCAAATCGTAAGAATAACTATGGCGTTTTATGGAATTAAATGAGAGTATATACATTTGTACATGTATGTTTCCACGCGTGTTCTGCGATAGAAAAACTCTTACTTATATATAAGATGGTTTGGAATTAAAGACTCGATAAATTTAAACAGTCAAAAATATTTTACATATTCAGATTCTATACTATATACAGAAGCCCTTGTGGTGGAGAGATACTATAGTGACGTGCTTCCTTAGGGTTGGGTTATGAACACGCACATTTCTCGACTAAAATGCGAAGCGTAGTAAACTTATATATCTCATTCTAACTGAGATAAGTGAAAAACAGATGGAATGAAATTAGCAAAAAATAACGATCCAGTAACAACCATTATCACACGTCTAAAAATAGCGAGACATTGGCATTTTTATACAGTAATCGCAGCTTTGTCTATATTATTTTATCATTATATAACAGTATAGTTTTGTGTAAATGGTTTCCGACATTTTGATGAATTGGTTTTATGACAAATGCAAAAAAATGTTATATTCTATAGTGATTATTATTTTAGTTTTACCATGAGTACCATTCCTTACTCATATAATGTACATTTTGTATATAGAACTGAATTGTAAAAAAATCTATCAAATGTAAAGATGAATTTTATTGTTTCTTATGCATCTCGCTAACTGCCACGGAGAACGTGTACATGTGTTTTTGTACAGAATGTATTAAAATCCATTGTCAAATTTGATTTGAAATGTTTAAAAAGAAAGTGCAGGGTAGATGTTTGTTAGACAATTTCGAATTAAAAATTTTAAAATACCATTTAGGAATAAATATTTTATGACTGATTTCTGCTCTGTATTCTTGAAGTTCCATGCTCTGGAGTCTTAATTCGAGAATAGAAAATGACAGGATTTTTACTGCCTATAACATACAGTGACAGTGACAAATATTACTGTCTTATTCACGACCATCTTCAAAATGAATATCTAACCTCACACGGCTAGTTATTAAGACCGGTTCACATAAGCATCATGGTAATTTTTTAGATCAGCGTTAAAATAATAAGACAAGTCATCGTACACGAGAGCATGTTGTGTAAATTAACTCGGGGAACTATGTGTGTACAAGTTTAAATGTTTTTGAATTAAATACATTTAACTTCGTCATAGTACAAGATATCAAATTAAGTCAGTTGATTCTTGTTACTTGTTAAAAATTTGTTGATGTAAATTTATATCAAAGATAGCTACTATACAGTCAATTAAATTTGAATGAGTACTCTCGTATTGAATGAGAATAAACCGATCTTTTAAAAATTAATTATATGTTCAATGATAAAAATTAACAGATAGGCACTCTATTGAAACCGTACAGGAAAAAAGTCAATATTTACACGTTAAGGTTTTTCTATAATTTTTATACTTGGATATTTACTTTAACAGATACATGAATAGAAATCTATACTTTGGAAAATATCTTCAATTCCCACAAAAAGTTTAGCCAGTACATTTGTAAAGCAAAAAAGTTTGAAAAGTCACGTTCGATCAATTTAAGGGGAGTAGTTGTGAATTATACTTCTTTTCTAAATTCAAGTTTTGAAAGGTTCAAATTGGTTAAATACATGGTTCTTTCTTTTCGAGGTAGTAAAATGTTTTTCTTCGTGTATATTTTAATTTTACTTGAAATGATAGTTCTTTTTTAAATATTCTAATTAAATAATTCAGAAATTGAATATACGACAAATAAGTCTTTACAACATTGAGAAGGTGGCCCATTTCCATTTTTTTTTAGAGTAGGAATAAGAACAATTCCAAATAATTCAGTTAAATTTGAATATGTGTATTCAAAGAGGTAAAGTTCATATCGGAAGCCTAGTTTGATCGGCTTTGTACAAAGTTTATTTGAAACTAGGCTCTATTCTCCTGCCGGACAATTCAGTTGTTAGAATAGTATGTGCTCTTCACAAAAAAGAGCTCTCCCTCCCCAAATACGTTAGCGAAACTTCCGCAATGATTTGAGCTAGAGATGTTTTACTTTATGCGTAATTGTAATCAGAAACTATTTCATATAACACAAAAAAGATTATGAAAGTAGTATATATCTTGACCGTATTTTTAGTAGCTTTTAACACGGGTATACACAAACAGAAGTAAGTTGGAACAAATGCATACTATTCAGATAAAGCATCACAATATTTCTTTAATTCTTTTGACAAGTTGCTTTTCTGGTTCTTTAGGGGAAAAAAGTTACATAATTTTTCTATATCAGATAAACGACTTAAGAAATATTTCTTATGAACAATTATTTTTGTCATTTTCGTTGTTTAATAGGCTGACGGACCTGATTATAGAATGCGTTAAAGAATTCTATCCATAAGCGAGAAAGTAATCATTACCCAGCAATCTAAACAGAGCTTTGATGTACTGGAAACTCGATTTTTATCGCAATTTCTCGCTTCTGATAGAACTATTATGGCTGTAATTCAATTCATCACTTGGACAAATTATTACGTCCTACTTGCCCTAAGCGGACACTTAATTACCCCATTAACGGCCAAATTTGAAAAGACATGGGTGATACTTTTGACACTTATTTTGAAAGTAAGTCTTGTAAGTGGTCACCTAAGGTGGTATTACAGCCAGTAATTAAACCAGACGTAAACCGGATCAAAATCCACGATATTGTTAAACACCCTCCATTCATTCATACCTGACCAAAAAAGCGATTAGTATGATCTCACCTATGTAGGGAGGTTTATTTTGCAATTAAAGCAGGTGTGATAAGCCCATTAACCAGACCAAAAATACGACTTTTCCTAATTGTGTAATAATCCCTCAACCCTTCACATTTTTCTCTTTATTAATGCTTTTAGTTTGAACATTTAATAATAATCCTAAACTCATTAAAAATCTGCGATTTATGTTTGAGATTAATGTCAAAATTTATCCTATGCAATTATTCTCTATTATATTAAAAATATAACTTATGCTTCATATGCAATGTGTGAAAAAAGAAAGTGTTTAATTCCTTAATACTATAGAAAGTGAGAAAAGCCACTTGATGTAGTTATCTAAACATAAGCGAAGAAGTTATGCGGTTAGAAAATAAACTTAGACGAAGAAGTATGAAACAAGAATAGAACACCTGCATGGTTCAACTTCAAAGTATTCGAACATATACTTTTAAACTGGTAAAATATTACAAGGTATTAAGAGAACCTAGAAAAGTTTATTTTTATTTCACTTTTTAGAACTGACAAGCTTAAGTCTCGATTCCTATTAAAAACAAATTTCCCTTTACTAATTTGAAAAAGAAATTCCGGTATATTTCTAGAGCGTATTTTCCCATCGGTATGACTGCACGTGCATAGAGCTTTGATCGCTTATCTGAAATATTATTTGTCGGATGTGCAGAATTGACTGAAGTTTGATGGTATTTGTAAAAACGTTTTTGCAGAATTCTATTTAGAAAAAAAGGAAAATAACATAAATTGCATAAAGTCTTGTAATATCAAAAGCATGGTGACAAGTCGTGAGACACCGTACCCATGAGTTACTATATAGTATTATATTCCAATAATTTTTATCTCAATTAAAATATGAGTAAATAATAATAATTAAAAAAGTCAATGCATGTATTGTTTTATAAACAATCTTGTATTATGTATAACTTCTGAATGTGTAAAATCGTTAAATTAGAAGAACATACATGTATGTTTGTTTTGAAATATTTTGATATTATCCAATCGTACAAGTACTGTATAAATGTCAATGGAAGGGGAAATATAGAGAAAAACATCGACATTTTTTAGCCACGGCATCCATCGCGATGGTCGAATATTATTGTCTTACATAAGATATAAAATACAAGTAAACGCGTACAAATCCTTAAATATCGCAAAGATAATGAGAAATAAAACACCATTTATTGAACTTTATTAGGATTATATTTCAATGTGTTCATAAATGTTCATTGAACGCTTAAAACCATTTTATATTTCTACTAGGGTAATTGTTTTGGAACATGCAAAAATGAATCAGCGAAAATAATTTTATAATTTTGTTGAGCACGACACAGTATCAGGCGATTAAAAGACACATAATAACAAAGATATTTACATAAATGTGAAATGTGATCTAAGAATTTTCCAACATCTTCAAAGTTCTTTTAATAGGGCACATGCTTGAAATTTTTAATTTGACCTTCTCTTTTAGAATAAAAGCATAAGTGTTTCAATAAACGCTTTATTCTTAACCTTCTTCCCAAAAAATTAACCATAGGTCAAATAAGAATATGCATTTCATTTAGGAAATTTACATGCACGCTAGCTTTAAACTTGCGCACGGTGTCAAAGTTCACATATCAGGGACAATAAAGAATAAAAATTGACTTGTGTTTATGGTCTATATAATGTCTAAACAACCATTAAATATTTATGACCTGTTTAAAATGGACATAAATTTCTCATGAATGTCTTTCAGGGAATCAATTTAACTTTATAGGTGGTATATAGACAATACTTTTGTGTACTGCATTTCAAAGTGTGCACACGTGGCATGAGCTAAGCATTAAACAACTTCGTAATGTTTAACATGCATTCTCAGCGATTAAGAGTTAATGACATTTGAATGGTGAAGAATTTATCTATACTTTAGCAGATTGGTATCAATAATGGGAATCTTAATTTATTTCTTTATAGACTTTATTAGAAATTTATGGAAATATTTAATAATTTGAAAATGTAAATGTACACCAAAATTAGCATACAATCAAACAGTTGTAAAATAGTAATAAAAAGCATAAAATTGAAAAATGTATATCCGCGAAAAGGTATGGAATTTACCCAACACCTGCTAAGACCATCAAAAATTATTTATTTTTTTATATTTCTTAACCTCAAAACAAATGTTAATTTCAGTCAGATATTAAGAATTTTACATAGTACGAAAGTGATATATTGCATCTATTAAGAACGTTTAACAGAGGGTTTTGGATACCATTTCTATTCTGCAACCTATCTTGGCTTTAATGTATTCCTTATCTATGTTTCGGCATAAATCTATCGTTGTTGCATTAAAATATCATCACTATTTTCAAAACTAATACATTATATTGTAACAAAATATTGCTTTAAAACTGTTTTGCTAGTTAAAACAGAATTATCTAAATAGGTACATTTATCAACGGAAAATTCATGCAATAAATCGAGAGAAAAAATGTTATTCGTCCATGGCAATCGTCTACGAATCAACCCATTTTAAGTCTGATGGTAAACAAGCCACAGTTTTAAGATTAGCAATGGATTTAAGACACAAAAGTTATCGGAGAAACAAAGATTTAACAAAAATACCAGGTTTCTCGTTATAACATGCAGGAATAGTATTTTTATATGTTAAGCCAAATGTTGTATTTACCTACACTATAATAGTTAAAATTGATGACATAATTTGCTAAAGAGATACTGCAAAAAATAATTACAAGTTATTTGTACTTACCGACACATTCGTTTGCGATTCTGCTGGTAGCACGTGCCCATGGCCTGTCAAAATGGAAAGGTTTACATTTTTCACATTCCGATCCTGCAGTATTATGTTTACAATCGCACACAAATTGACCCTCACGATTTGTTATGCAGCGAGATGCATGACCGTTGCACTTGCACCTGCCTCCTACGGCAAAATCCGACAAAGCATAATAGTAACTTTCTCGTGCTGATTCGTCGTCGTGTTCGTCTCCGTATGTATTCAGTCTATTAAACACTACCATGATGTCCGTCGCTGTCACCCAGTCTTGTAAAATAGGACTGTTGTCGAAATCGTACGCCGATGGCCGTTTTTCTAGGGTACTAAAAGCAACCCGAGCCCCAGTTAAGGGTTCAATATTGCTAAATTCCTCAGTACATAACGCATCTTGTTCGTTTGCTTTTGTTACTAATGCTCTTGGAGATTTGGAATACATTTTCTTACAGTTACTAGAATAATATTGGAATGGTACCCAGGTTTTCCCGTAATCCATACTTTTGTAAAGTGCCATGGAATCCGGTCTTGCAGAACAAAATTGCAAACTTATATATGTTATTTCATATTTTTTCCCCAAAGATAATTTTAAAGTTACATTTTGAGGATATTGTACGTACGTGTTTGACATCCAACATGTTAAATTGTTTGGATTATTCAGATCTGTTAAGTATGATGGCGGATGCATACGTTTTGGATGATTCGCATCACAAATAAAACAGTTCCGGACAACTCTACCATCTTTGTCCGTAGTTGATTTACAAAAACGAGTTGGCGGTGAACCGCACATACTTGACGCTGTAACATCCTTTCCAAAGGCTGCATTTACAAAGTCTGGAGTACACAACGTAGGCTCTCCCCGCTCGTTATAACAAGGATCTGGTGGAGTATTTTGAATTTCAAACATATTCATATATGATCCAGTTAAAACATTCCGCAAACATACACACAACAGTATTAAGAATATTTTAAACATTTTTGAAACTAGTCTGGAAGCTCTGAATACCCATAATCTCATTTTGATAAAAAATAATCCACAAGCAAACCAAACTACTGAAAATTATCGGAATTTTTACATTGTATTTTAAAATTTATGTTTCATCTATCACACAAGTCGATTATTAAAATTTGTAGTATTATGATTCTCTCACTTTACCACACATTGGTTAAATAAACAATTTAGCATTATGTTAATAGTTTCTCGCTCAATATCATCTTATCATCTTCTCTATCAGCGTAAATCCATCACTTTATTACTGTCAGAGCTAGTTGTCTATAGTCAAAAGATATTCCGAAGCTACGAGAGTTCAGAGACAACTCAACACCATATAACCGAGTCCACTCGTATAAATGGCGACTTACAATTTTTCTGCTCAAGAAGTGAATTCAAGAAACATTTTTCTTCTCTCTAATCATATTGAAATTCCATTAATACGAATCTTAATCTATAGGGCAGGTAGTACTCGCAAATTCAACAGTAAGAATAGCTCGCCATGATTAGGCACGCCTACAATGTTATCAATCAACCGCTATAAATAATTCTTTTGGCTATTGTAACTTATGACTCCGCCCACCTTTGTATTCAGTTAATTCATCATTGGTTACTAATTAAGACTTATTCACATTGTTACAAAGGTGTTAAAAGATAATTTAACCATTGATAAGAAATTGATAAGCAAAAACGTAAAAGTTTGGATAACTTCCAGAAAAAAAACTGAAACAGAATGACAAAAAAACTTTTACTTAGCAGTGATTTGAAGCAACTGTATCTTCTAATATTTCAAATTAAAATCTCCCTTTTCTTGCATTAATACGAGTTTAAAGTTGAAACGGAAAAGGCATCACATTTCAACGTTTTAAATCATCTTATATCTGAACATATTATCTTATGTTTGTTTTTGTCAGTGACGATAACATGTAACTAGAGATATATAATAAGGAATAGAATATATGTACGCTGATTTAGCTCACTAAAGAATATATTATAACGAACCTTGTCTCGTTTTCAGATTCCTTATTGCTATGGTGTTCGAATTAAGGGCGGAAAGAATTTACTTAAGTTTTTGAAGGAATGTTCAGCGATATGACTTAAAGGAATTCCGTGAGGATGATGAAAAGTAAAAGGAGAAAAATATTCCAAATTATTATATAGTTTTCAACTTTCAATAAAAAAGTTAAATGGAAATTAAATCGGATATCAAAATCAATTACAATGCATTATAATGTTAGCAGTTCAGAAAATATTCGTTACAAACGGTTAATAATTTGCATGAAATATAAGTTAAAAAATCATGCAAATTAGAAGAACTTTCTATGCATGTAACATGGTTATTCCAACAACAAAAATATGTATTAAATATGAAGATTTAAAGAAATTTCTTTTCAAGAAAGAACTCAATAAATGAATAATATACGTGGAAATGAAACAGTACTAGTATATGATATGTGTAAATGTATGTATAGGTAAGTTGCTCCTGGTGCGCAGGAAACTTAATTTGGGTCTGAGGGTATTTTACATCAACAGTTACTGACCAAGCTGTACATGGAACTGAAACTCGAGTACATACGACATGATTAACAAAATGAATTACCGGTAACAAATGAAAAGAAAACGATTAAATGCATAATAATGATACTTTCAGCATCTATAATTTATGTTATAATTAAATCAAGAGAAAATAAAATACAACAAAACATATAATTACCTATTACACTTATACCATATATTTTAAGCACGGTATAATTATCCTAAGATGGCTAAAAGATAACAGAAAACTCATTAAAAATGATAGAAGTTCCTTGTCGTTATTAATATTATGCTTTATATTGTCCCCCTCCCCTGGATTTTGTACCTCTCACTGGCGGTGAACTGTCATGAGTTTTCAGGAAAGTTCCAATAGGTAAAAGGTTTTTAAACCACAACTAAGCAATCAAATGATATGCAATTTCAGATGGTAAAAATATTCAAAATATGTGGTAAAACAGAGACTTAAAACAGAGGAGAAAACTCATTTTATTTTTGGTGAATTTTCAAGTCCGATCAATCCAAAGGCCGTTGATAAATGAATAATAATAATAAAAAAGGAAAATGGAACGCATCATAATTCTGAAATACAATACATGTAATTTATAACTTATCTTTATATACTTACATGTATAACAAAATAGTAAATCGATATATGTAGAGAAGACTGAAAATAGAGGTAAACACCTAATTTTCGAAATGTCTAAATCAGACGGCCGTTATCGAGTCTCAAATTTGTCGACTGGAACAACGTTCGCCTGCAATCCTTACCTATGATTTCAGCACAATAAAAATAAAAATAATTAGAAAATTTCACAAGACAAGGTAAACGATTGGGTCAAAGTCTCAATATGCAATCAGTGATACTGAACATAACAAAAAAGACATATATATATATATATTTGTAAAATTTGTCAGTGAAAATTCAATTTCAAACTCACTTCCATATCAATTTCACAACTGATGACTATATATAAGTCAAAAGTCGTTTATAATTCACAATATTTATACGGTTAGCATGTCCATGTTTTCCGTGGCGGTTCTTGAAATTTTTAATAGGGGAGTGGGACACTGAAATTCTACGAGGGGGCCCGCTGCAGTCCTGCTTCATGTAAAATTTGTCAGTGAAAAATCAATTTCAAACTCGGTTCCAGTTCAATTTCACAAAAAAGTCAAAAGCCGTATACAATTCTCAACATTTATACAGTTGGCAGAAATATGTTTTCTGTGGCGGATCTAGAAATATTCACAAGAGGGCCCTCTGACTGCCGAAGAGAAGGTCCGCTCCAGCCATGCTTTAATGATTCCCGACAAACCACATTTTCCCAACAAAAGTGGGGACGCTCCCCCTGGAAAACCCCTGAATCCACCTCTGTTCACTGTTTGTATAGCTGACTTTCACGAGGTTTAAGACAAACTATGTAAAAAATACAGTCGTCAGTAACATCATCTTTTTCTTTGTTCATACAATATTTCTCGTAAAAACATAATACAACACGTCTTTTCAGTAAAATGTTGTTAATGCGTAAATTGAATAACACGATATTAAGTATCGTGATATTTTAAGACATTTTCAAACAGTGAGTGCTTGGAACGAATTATACATACTTCTTCCGTAAACACGGTTCTGTCTTTCGTTTGTCTTACGCATTTGCGTAATCATGTAGCATTTAATTATTCAACAACAGCGCTGGCAACCTGAACTAGTTTTCTGCATAGTATACATGTAGCAGGTATTAGGTTAACATTACTTCCCAAATTATATGACCTTGTTTAAGTAAGAAGTTTGTTTTTACGACAGTTTTTTTTAATGTTTTGCTCTACAACACATGGTTTAGACATGCAATGAAAAGGTTTCTGTGCACGGAAGACTGATTGATTAAAAAAAGATGTGGTATGATTGCCAATGAGACCACTCTTCACTAGAGACCAAATGACACAGAAATTGACCATACGGTATACAACAATGAGCAAAGCCTATGCCACGTAGTCAGCTATAAAAGGCCCCGAAATGACCAATGTAAAACAATTCCAACAAAAAATCTAACGACCTAATTTATGAACAAAACAATGAACGAAAAACAAATATGTAACACAACAACAAAGGACAATCACTGAATGACAGGCCCCTGACTTGGGATATGTAGATACATACATATTGTACGCGTGCTAAGACATGCTTTTTTCCAGGAGTTTTTCATTGTTGTTAGAGGCGTGATGTTACGATTTTGTTTTCTCTCGAGCAGCATTATTTTAATTTGAGTCTCCATCAGAAAATATAAAGCTTACAAAAAAATAAAAAAGAACTACGATCTGTAAATACCACTCTAGACCGAAAATTGCAAAAAGTAATGCAGATTTAAACTCATCTATAACCAGCTCGAAATCTCGTCTTTCTAAAAAAAATTATTCACCATTCCTGGGTCAGATAAATCAAAACTTATCTAATATGTAAGGACTTATGTCGGATCTTTCATCCAAACCGAGGACCTTCACAATCTGACTTTTATCTGTGACGTGGAGGCATTGTAAATTTACTAAGATTTAGTCAACTAATTTTTTTCTATATTTGAATTTAATTGTTTTTAGTTTAAACATATTTTTTTTTATTATTATGGATTTGGAAACGACATCAGTCTTTTTTTAAAATCTACAAGGGTGTCTTTTAAGATCAAGAGATATTGCTCTCCCTTAACATGGGTTAGCCTATTATCGCCCCCTTCCGACAGATTATCATCGTTCCTCAATACGTTATTCGCAAATGGTGTCAAGGGAGTGCCGAAAACATATTAGTAGGCTCTGTGTTGAAGACCGTACCTTGACCTATAATGGTTTACTTTTATAAATTGTGACTTGGATGGAGAGTACTGTTGTTCTATTGGCATTCATACCACATCTTCCTATATATATAGATATTGCTCTTTTCAAGCGTGTCGTTTATTTGATATATTCGATTTAAGTTCTGCATAATGTCGCCATTGAAGGGCATTAAGCAGTTAATGTTTCTATTACAAGCGCATGCACATACACAGAGCCTCGGCTTTCATAAGAAATCAAGTGACAAATGTATCATCTAATTCCGTTTAAGCTCTTGTGTGATGTTATGTTAATTCATACACGATTTACTTCATACAACTACATGTACTTGGCATTCTTCAATTTGGTCTCGAATGTACCGCATTGCACCAACGCACCCAGTCTCACGCGGGTTTGTTGCTGGTCGACTGAACAGTAGTCAGTGCTTCGTTAAATGAGACATTTTGATATTAAATTTATATTTTAGACAAATTACAACCCTTTGACAAATGTGGCCGTTCTTTTAAGGATTTTCTAATTTCAAACGATAGTTTTTTTGTCTTATCCAACCGATCCTACCTATTACATATATATGAATTTAGTATACACTCTTAATATAAGCTCAGTGTTAAATCTACAAATTTGCAGAAGCATTTTTTTTGTTTTTCCTCGCCGGGATTCGACCTCACGCTATTGGGATATCGAGACAACATCGCCTGCACTGTGTCATGAGCTTTAGACACTCGGCCACCTAGACTGAACATACATGTATCTTGCATGACAAAATGTGGGTGGATCTTATAAAATGATGACAAAAGTACAATAAATATATATAACTACAAATGTATTTGGTCCTATTTTTTAAACTGATTTTCAAAAGTCAACGTTAATAATCGTCTTCTTCAAATTTCATATATAATATAGTTTTTTTTCTATTCAAATTTTTTTAATAGCCCTATACGTAATTTATTTTCGAATGATAACAATTTTAGGTGTCCCACCCATTCATACACATATCTTCGGGTGTTAATTAATTATATTCTATTATATTCACATAATATTTGAATGATCTCTAATAATTACATCATTGTTATTTTTACAAGGTGTGAATATGATGACAATCAAAATGACTCCAAGTCATTAAGATAGTATCAATTTTCAGTGACTGGTAGCAATTTTCATCGGGATATATGCGTGTACACAACTACTCATCATTGAGTAGTGCATACGTCTTGATTTCACATATTTACTTGAATCGTATTTCGAATTGAAAAAAAACGAATAAAATTTCTACTGTATATAATATACAAAAGAAGATGTGGTATGATTTCTAATGAGACAAATGTCCACAAGAGACCAAAATGACAGACATTAACAACTATAGGTCACCGTACGACCTACAACAATGAGCAAAGCCCATACCGCATAGTGAGCCATAAAAGACTCCGATATGACAAATTGAATGTAAAACAATTAACTCATCATAGATACAAGGAGCCTGGTTTTCGAAAGTATCATAAGATATGTCATTAGAATATCTTAGGACATATTTTATGACCATCTTACAACTATTATATGATATGTCATAAGAGGACATATTTACGTTATTTTTAATAATTATATAAAAAATGTTAAAAATAACTATAGACGGAAAAATAAGTATGACAATAATAATTATTATCATTAATATTATTTATGAATATATATTTTTTAATTATATGTTTGAATCTAGTTTGTTTATATACATATAATAAATTGAAGATATTCAAGTTCATGTATCATTATACAGATTCAATATTTTATTGAAGTCTCACCACTTGTATACTATTATACATGAGGTGTTGTTTAATTGTTATTACTTTTAAGCATTGGTACATCGAATACCCGCTTAACGAAATACCCGTACAAATACGTTACTGAACTTCTATATAAAAGGAAATAAATAATTTAGATATTTATTATACGTAACCATGAGTAAGAAAAGAAGCACAAATTTTACGTCACAAGAGATACAAATTTTGACTGATGAAGTCGAGAAGAACAAGTCCTTACTATTCAACAGACTCACAAATACAGCAACCAACAGTGCAAAAAAGAGAGCATGGGAGGCTGTTTGCTCAAAGATGAATGCAGTCAATGAAACAGATCACCTCAGAACAGTTGAAGAGATTCGAAAAAAGTGGACCTGTTACGTCAGCAGTACAAAGAAGAAGCTAGTGCAGAAAATAAAAGACGGACTGGTGTTGGTCTTCCTCCAAATGCAGTATCATCAGTAGAAGAAAAGGTAGCTGGGGTAATTGGGAAAACTCCTATCAATGGAATTGAAGGCAGTATTGACACTTGTGTATCTGCTTCATTTGAGGAATTGGACTCTTGTGCTTCCGTTCAATCGCCGGAAAAGTCAAAAAAGTTGTCATGTTCAAGTTCCAGCATTTTACAAGGTATGTACAGTTATTTGTTAAGCATAAACAACATGACAAACCGATCGATTGTTGATTGTGTAACATCCAGCGGCAAATATGCCATGCAAATTGAAGGCAAGAACCAATATTTGTTGATGTTTATTTATCAAACTTTCGGTTTTCTCCTTTAAAACTCTTTATTGTTTAGGCTTAGTAGACGGTATGAGATTTGGTATTGTTGACGGCCTTATTTCGACACATACTTACATCTATGTCATTTGAAATGTAATGGGTAGTTGTCTCATTGGCAATCAAATCGTGTATTCTCGTGTTAGAAGAACTCTTGTCAAAAACTCCATCAAAAACTATATCGTGAAAGGAAGGTAAATTGTTCATAATAGAAGAGTATGGATGTCCTAAAACGACACATGGATCAATGTCCTATCAAATTTCGATACAAAATTTGGGGACACGGAATTTCAATACAAAATTTGGGTCACGGATCTTACGGGTTATATTGAAAAAACTTAATTAACGAGTTATTAAACAGCAGAGATATTGAAACATCAATGATTGAATAATTTCTTTCCATAAATACTAAAGAAATATCAAATAAAAAAAGGGTTTCTCCCGCCTAATTTTCTTGCAAAATAGAAATAACATTGGAGGATCCAAATGGGGGGGGGGGGGGGGGGGGGGTTCCGAGGGTTGCAACCCTCCTTTTGTTTTGGCCGATCAATGCATTTGAATGGGGACATATAGTTGGAACCCCCTTTTTAAAATGGCTGGATCCGCCCCTGAATAAAACACAAATTATTTTATCAAATTAAATAGGGTTATCTGCTCTAAATTTTAAAGGGACCAACTCAAGTACACATTTTAGAGTGCGCTCGACTCAACAAGAGTTTTATTTGGAATTCTAAGGTTGGTCAGAACCTTTTGTGAACAACAAACGCTAGCACATCATAGAAACACAAGTGAATAATCTATATTTAAAAGTTTATAACAAAAATCTCTATGAAATAAAAAGGCTTTGCATTAAGTTTCCCCCTTGGTATATGTATACAGAATGGCCTTTCTCTATCATTATTATGGTGTTGTAGTGTAATTGCCCCGTAGTTCTAGGGGGTTCCCCAACCTGTCACACGGGTACTGGTACATCACCGAGGGATCCGAAGGGCCACATGACATGACGTAACAGTTGGGTACTTCTAGCCTCTTCCTCTAGGACAGCTCTCTCACCACGGAACGAGCAAAGCAATGCGCCTGATATCTGGGACTAGACGAGATTAGCTGCGACTGACACCTTGTAGGAAGGTAAGGGCACTCTAACACTAATCATAGCTTGTATCAACCCTCGGGTTACCATAGAGCTCAGCGAGACAGGCCAAATAACACATTAGTGTTAGAACGCACAGTTTATAAACATTTTTAATCTTAACATTTCATTGATCAACGGAAAACAAAAAAATATTTCACATCATTTATAGAGAGCTTTTTATCTGTTTATTTGAAATAAAATACTCATTTTGTTTTGTTTCAGCATTTCCTCTTATTTCGTCAGACGATGATGATGCTGTTGATGATGTGATAGTTACCCAGGATATGCCATCTTCAAGTAAAGTTGCAAAATTGGACATACCAGCAAAGAAATTTCAGAAAGAAAATGAAAACTTGCGCCTTATTGAAATTGAAAACGAAAGGTTCAAAGTAGAGAGAGAAAGGTTACAGATAGAAAAAAGTAGATACGAGGTAGAAAAAGACAGGTACAACTTAAAGATGCAGAAATTAGAGATAGAAAAGGTTAAATTGGAAATGGAAAAGGGCAGATATAATTTGGAATTGTCAAGACAGCAGTTACAAATAGCAGAGCTACGCACGACACAACCAACCCTCTTTCAGAAATCTAATTCGTGTGTGGCTACCAATCAGTCAGAAAGCAGCTGTGATTCTTAATTTTTGATTAAGTGTGTTTGTAGTTATGTGTGTTGAGTATTTAAAATGTGTTCAACTTTTCATTGCGTTGTATGATTTAAAAGGTATATCATTAACATTTACAGAATAAATTATTGATTATCGTTTGTTTTACATCCATTCACAATGTCATTATTGAAGAATTTAAGTCGCATAATGATAACACGAAAGTTTAGATTGTGTTTGCATCTCCATATACTACATGTAGTACTAGAAACTATATCAAAATTCAAATATAGAAAACAAACAATGGTATTTGGGGTAAGCTTTAAAAGCAATAAAAATATTGAGCCACAAAAAATATTACAGAAAAGGTATTTTATTGGGAATAGCGTCCATTTATAAGTCTCCTGCTACAGTTGCACCATCGTGCATATGTCCAATGTACTGTTGCCTTGCTATATGTCCAGGGTCACAGTGATGTTCATCTGGAGGTAGTGGAATGCCATGGTTAATGCACATATTGTTGAGAACTGCTACACTAACGGTAATGTCACAGCTTTTTGTAGCTCCGTACTAAAGTGTTCCAGCACTATTGTCAATGCAACTGAACCTCGACTTCAACAAACCAAAGCTCCTTTCCACAACACATCTTGCCCTCATATATCCCCTATTATAGCATTCCTCAGCTTCTGTACTGGCATTTAGAACAGGAGTCATCAACCATGGTCTTAATGGATAGCCACTATTCCCTAAAAGCCATTCTATGCCAATCTCCTTCGAGTCAAATAATTCATAAATGTTTGAATTGGTCATAATAAAAGAGTCATTTTCTTTACCATGGTATTTTGCGACTATGTTCAAAAACTTCATACTAGAGTCACACACTGCTTGCACGTTAATTGAATGGTAGTTTTTTCTATTTTCATAGAAACCCATCCCTCATTATATTGTGCAGTCCAGCCTCGTCAGTTGATATCTTTATATAGTTCCTACAAACCCTCTTTAAACATAAGGTAACATCACTTGTAATTTTAGATACACTAGGCCTTGATATATTAAGTACATCGGCATTTGCCATTTGGAAGCTTCCAGTGGCATTAAACCTGAGTGCTATCATGATCTGAAATGATACTGGAAACGCACGAGATCTTGTTGTTGGCCGTGCTAAGTCATTTTCAAACATTCTACAAAGTTCAAGATAAAATTGAGAATGGAAATGGGGAATGTGCCAAAGAGAGACAACCCGACCATAGAAAAAAAACAAGCAGAAGGTCACCAACAGGTCTTCAATGTAGCGAGAAATTCCCGCACCCGGAGGCGTCCTTCAACTGGCCCCTAAATCAATGGGCGTGAAAATCTATATCTACGTACAATTTGTTCAACGTCCATATAATCTAATGGGTTGTTTCTGTCTCGGAAGACCCTGTTTCGGATTTCGTTTTCAGTTCGTTGTCGAATGTGCATGTAAACAGAAGCCACATTCTTTCTTTCACGTAATGTCGTAACTTTTATGATAATCATAAGTCAGGTCGAGAGGCGTCTTAAGTTTATGATAAAAGTTATTACATATTGTAACTTATGACACTTTCGAAAACTTATCTTTCGACTATGACATGTTCTAAGACCATCATAAGACATGTCTTAGTTATAAGATACTTTCGAAAAACAGGCCCCAGGATTGAAATTTTACGATGTTAAAAATGTAATATAAAAGCTAAATTATAAAAAAATACACCTTGTGATGTATGATGGAACTTTGGCGTGTTTCTTGTTTTTTTAATCCGGTTTTCACATAAATTCCTCTCTGAAGCTTTTGAGTCTCGCAATTTCCACAAATAATCAACACTAAAAATCCCAACCCAAATACTTAATTTATATTAAAAAAAACCATTAGATTATGGCCGCCATGAAAATATATTTAATTCATTTATATTTTTGGAGTTTAGTATGACGCCTATTTTTCACTTAACTAGTACACACTTCTATTTAGGGGCAAACTGAGGTCCAAGGGTGCGGGATTTTCTCGCTGCGTTGAAGACTCATTGGTGGCATTCGGCTAGTACATGTATCTGCTCTTTGGTCGGGTTGTCGTATCTTTGACATGTTCCTCATTTCAATTCTCAATTAATTTCGGGCTTTTATGTTTTAAAAATATGTACAAAAGTTCATTTATCTCCAGTAAAAGATATCAAAGGACATTCAAACTCATAAGTTGAAAATAAACTGATAACGCCATGGCTAATTAATAAAGGCAACAGTAGTATATCGCTCAAAAAGAAAACGACAAACAATAGTACACACACAACAACTTGAAAACTAAATATTGAGCAACACGAACCCCACAAAAAACTTTGGTAACTATAGATAGCAGTCGTTTCCACTTATCATTAATTTTTTTCTATGGAATCATAAATATAACGACTTCACTTGCATCAGAAAAACATATACCACTATTTAAACAAATTTCCAATAAAAATTGCTGTTTCTCAAAAATAATCAAATATGTGAAAAAATGTGCATTTGATTAAATTTGGGAGACGTGTTCGACTATCCTTTTATTTGTCGACCTCCGAAAAAATATTTATTATATATACAATACTGTTTAAAAAGTCAATGTGGAGTTAAAATGTCACGGCCGACACTCGGCTAACCGAGAGATTGGTCGGTTAATCTATATTGAATATGCGGCTATATGGGCGATTGGTCTGTTAATCGGGTTGGTTATACGTCTGTTAAGAGTAAAACGCTTAATTTAATGTTAAACTCTATTAAATATACAGATTTAGAACCAAATCAAAAAAAGAAAAGTGTCTGACAAAATGATATCTATCATAGAACATTTTGCACTTGTAAAAACATTTCTTAGTCTGCGCAGTTTTCAGTAAAACTAAAAGGCGTCGCGCAAGTATGTAGTATTTATGCTTATACGCATAGCAATTTTTTTTAATAAAAGGCGAAACAAACAAATTTAGATATCATTTAAAGGACAAAAAATAGTACTGTGGTTCAAAAAAATAAATCGACATTAGTAAATATTTCATAATTGTAAAATAACGTGAATAATACCCCGTTTTAGTGAAAATTATGGGAATAAAGTCTGTTAATGGGTTGGACAATTGAAATTGTGTCAGTTAAGAGTTATTTAGCCACGACAATAATTTTGCTACCTTTATATTTTCCCCTTGAAAAATTTAAGAATGAGATGTTCCTGAGTAAACAAAAATGACAATACAGTGCCACAGTATCCTAGAAAGAGCATTTTTATTTTTACTTTCTTTGCATTTTATTGAAGGGTGTGTCACTTCAATATACCGTGATATGGATTGGCCTCTGGAATATGCATGAATTTTTAATTGACGTTTTCAATCAGCCTTAATTTTTGTGTCTGTTGGAAGTAGCACGTTCTCAATTCCGACTGAAAGTGTCTTTCTAATACAACACAGGGTACATATAACGTTTTCTCGTTCACATATGAACATGATATTTGTCACTGGACGTTAAACCCTAATTCGTCAGCATCATCCAATTGGTTCTTTTCTTCTATTACTTAATCATATGTTGTTTACAAATCACTCTAAAGAAGTAAACGGAAAGGAGCGAATGCAGCTACATTTGGTTATTTTAAGTTTCAATTCATTTTATTCCGTTTAGTTCCTTTTTACCTAAGTGCAGAGGAGAACTACAGTTGTCTGTGGTGACCAGTGAAGTCCATTTCGCGTTTTCGCGATTTCGCCTTTCATATTCTATAGGGCGAAAACGCGAAATCGGGAAAAGGCGAAATCGCGAAGTCGAAAACGCGAATTCGAAAACGAGAAATCGGTTTCGCGTTTTCGCGTTTTCGACTTCGCAATTTCGCCTTTTCGCCATATAGAATATGGAAGGCGAAAACGCTAAAACGCAAAATGGCATTAACTTGCGACCATAGTTGTCCGCATGTAAACTTCTAGAATTTGTCACCAATATAAGTACATCGCAATCCGTTACTGTTTCAAAAGCCATCGGTGTTTCATGTGTGTATTCTTAAGCAAGTATTATTTTTCTCTCGTTTTTAGCAATGTATCACTCTACTGTCCTTACATATTATTCTTTATTCTGCGTTTCCATCCAGATTCTCGTGTATACCATGAGGGTCCGGATTGAGGGTATTGTTTATTTCTGTATTCTTTGAATTGTTGTCATTTTTTTCTACATTTTATTTATCTTACTCATTATTCTTTCTTTATTTTTCATATTTTGTCATCCCAATATATTTTACTTACTGATGTTTAGTTACATTACGACGTGTATCTCTGATTTATATACTGGTTACCAATGTAGATGACAAATTTGTGTCATTCATGACAATTAAACAGAATCAACATGATATATGCGATCATTCTTGGATGAAATTAATATTACTTTAATATTACACTTTTTGAAACCAATTTTATCAATTTTCAATTTCATGTGTTGTTTCCGTATATGTTATGTTTCATTGCTCATGTGTTGTTTTCGTATATTTTTGCCGCTCGTCTTGAGCCTACTTGTTTGATCCGATAACACCCCATATAGCAATAAAATTTTACTTTTTTATTCATAACTCTTAGCAGACCAATTAACAGACCGGGTTTTATACATCCGACCCATTAACAGACCAGGTTTTAAATAAAGATTGATTTATGTCACCAAAATACAGATTTTCGTGTAGATTTTTCACACAATGATATCAATATGGTTAACAAACATAATGCCTTTCTTTGATGTTCAAAATATTGAATGCAAGTAAATTTAACCAATGTGTCATTTTGTGTACATTTTATGTGTGTAAAATGTGTATAAATTTATTGATGAGTAACCCGCCTTTTCATTTTATAGATCGTACATCGAAGCTAGAAAAATAATAATTACACCACTAAATTCAGTACATTCAATTGTTTTGTTAGACATGAATACTTTTTATGATGAAAATATATTTAGAAAGTTATACAATGAAACATGCTGAACTTTCAATGATTTTCTCGATAACACCTGATTAACAGACTTTAGCCAACCCGATTAACAGACCAACCGCCGATATAGCCGCATACTCAATATAGATTAACCGACCAATCTCTCGGTTAGCCGAGTGTCGGCCGTGATGTTAGGTATCATTATGATTCTGCCATGCCAAACAGAATTACTAAGTAAACACGTGTCTTTGCTCATAAAAATTCAAAAATTAATAGCAATATATACACTTGAAACAATCATTTGTGACAAATACAAAATAACTTTACAACATTACATGTATACACAATAATTTAAAAAGTAAATAGTCCAGTCTCCTATCCTCTGTCAGTTCTATATAATGACTTTTTAATGTAGAACCCCAATTTATTTACTGGTGATGGTCTTGATTAAATAAGTATAAAAGTCACCCTTTCCTTTAAATATGATTTACAGAAAAGTTTATTTCCAAATTATGAAAAAAAGTTGTTCATCCTCATAATCTAATAAAAATATGTTTCTCGTCTTCTAATATGTTACTTCTAAGGCAAAATCTGTACTCTTAAGGAATATGTCTTCCTTTTTCTATATTTAAATTGGTCTCTTAATCTTACTTAAAAAAATGCCTACCTCATATCTTGACTTACATCTAGTAATGACCAATGAGGATAGCTTGAAAACAAAACTTTACGACAAAAGAGATGATTTCAGCTTCCCAATTGTGAACTTTCCATATCTATATAGCAAACATTCCAGCAGCGCTTGCACATGGAATCAATATTTCAAAGTTGTTAAGACATTCCAGGGCTTGTATTTCCTATCACGATTTCATTGATATATAGAAGGTTGCTGCGAACATGGAGTCAATAAAACAAAAAGTTCCTATAGTGGCGAAGTTGAAATCACCCCTTCGTAAATTTTAAGGACGGACGGAGATGGTTGACCGTGGAATATTCGTTTCACAGATGATAGTGATTTTTTTTCTTGTGTAGTTACAACAAGCTCTCCCCCATTCTCGAATATGACCTACCGAGTTAAACTGTTAAGAGTTTATTTTAATTACCGTGTTTGTACTCACATAAACAACACGACGGGTAACGCATGTAAAGTAGGATCTGCTTACCCTTCCGGAGCACCCGAAATCACCCCAGTTTTTAGTTGGGTTCGTGTTTTTAATTTTCTATGTTGTGTTGTGTACTATTGTTTATCTTTTACTGGCGTTGTCAGATTATATCCGACTTAAGAGTTTAAATGTCCTTTCAGGATTATTTGCCTCTCGTTAATACACTGTAGGAGTACGAGATTTCTTACACGAATTTGTCACTTTGGCGGGAAACTATACGAAGTATACTTTGTTCTATTACGAAACATCATAAGTTCATAATAGATACAGGAAGATGTGGTGTGGGTGCCAATGACACAACTCTCCTTACAAATAACAATTTATAAAAGTAAACCATTATAGGTCAATGTACGGCCTTCTATTTAGACTGGTGGACCTTGTTTAATCACATGGCGGCTATATTTATACCCGAATTAGAACGGTATACCGTTTTTGAATAATTTTATTTTTTTGTTACAGCTCTCCCGAGTATTGTAGAAATGTTTTTTTTCTCCGCAGGTAAAAATTGTATATAACATAGAAAAGCGAAAATAAACACAAATTCAGTTAAGTCTATCTGATGTACCCCATATAACACAGAAGTATGCAATAATAAATAAAAGTTTCTGTTTCATGTACACTGTGTATGGATGGTAAAAAGGTTTGAGACTGAAATTTAAAAGCTATACCTAATTAGGTTAAAAAAAATAATGAGAAAGACGAATTTAGATAAACTTTTTATAATAGATAAGATAAATTTATTTTATTAAAGTGTCACGTATTGATCTTACACAGCAGTAAAATATTTACAAGTACAATTATATAAAAATAAAGATCAGCACCCAGCCTATAAAGACTTATTAGAGAGACACTACATGTATTATAATATATATATATTATATATAAACGAGTCTAAATTGAAAACTACGTTCAAACCTATGATTGCGTTGGATGAAAACCGCAATTTGTATACGTGTGCATGTAAAACAAATTTCGTTGTAGAAGGGTCTAAATACAGCACAAACAACATTTTCCAAAAGACCAAAAAAGTGAAAAGTATATATAAACAAAACGCATTTGACTAACAGGTCGAACAACTGATGGTCTTAAACCCTGCTGACTGCCATTGGCGATTGCCAAATAAAATTGATCACGAGATGTAACAAAATGGATCTTAATATAAATTTAATACTAAACAGAAAACGATAAACTTGTGACCAAGATGTCATGCCACAAACACAAGGTGTCAATATTTTGTTTGTGTACCAGATCTAGATTTCGACAATATATGTCTCTTCAGTGATGTTAGGGATCGAAACGGTACTTGGAAGGCCATATAATTTACCCTCAATTTCAGATTGACTCTTGAATTTTAAGATTGACTCTTGAATTTTAAGAGTCAATATAGGATGAACGGATCATATAAACCGGAGGGAAAATATGATACAAGCCCAAGCGAAAACATATAAACGAGTCTAAATTGAAAACTACGTTCAAACCTATGATTGCGTTGGATAAAAACCGCAATTTTTATACGTGTGCATGTAAAACAAATTTCATTGTAGAAGGGTCTAAATACAGCACAAACAACATTTTCCAAAAGACCAAAAAAGTGAAAAGTATATTTAAACAAATGCACTTGACTAACAGGTCGAACAACTGATGTTCTTAAACCCTGCTGACTGCCATTGGCGATTGCAAAATAAAATTGATCACGAGATGTAACAAAATGGATCTTAATATAAATTTAATACTAAACAGAAAACGATAACCTGGTGACCAAGATGGCATGCCACAAACACAAGGTCTCAATATTTTGTTTGTACACCAGATCTAGATTTTGACAATATATGTCTCTTCAGTGATGTTAGGGATCGAAACGGTACTTGGAAGGCCATATAATTTACCCTCAATTTCAGATTGACTCTTGAATTTTAAGAGTCAATATAGAATGAAAGGATCAAATAAACCGGAGGGAAAATATGATACAAGCCAAAACGAAAAAGTATAAACGAGTCTAAGTTGAAAACTACTTTCAAAGAGATGAACAAGTTGAAGAAAAACTGCAAAGGTTTTTGTATTATAAACTTAAAATTGATCAAAATGTTTTATTCGGAAATTGTCACATATTCGGAAAACCAGGACTAAATGGCGTAAGACCAATCGTATTTTTTATTTATCGGAAAGATCTTGAAACAGTTCTAAATAGAGCATATCATCTTAGAGGGAAACCATTCGGCATCAAGGAGCAGTTCCCAGGCGAAGTCGAAGCAAGACGAAAGAAATTATATCCCGCTCTGAAGAAGGCGAGGCAAGACGGCAAACACATGAACCTAGCTAGAGACAAATTATACATCGATGGAAATTAGTTCATTGTCGAACCGGAAAATTATTCAATGACAACCCATACCACCAAGACAAGGAAAAAGAGCAAGAAGAGACTCATATGAACAGTGCTCCGTTATAAACGATGCTGACTAACAATCATCCTCACAAACTGGGTACACTTCGAACAACACAGGGCGAAGGAAGTGAACTATCGGGTTTTAAAATTCAGGATATTAAATTGTGTTGTCTAAATATTTGTGGAATGAAGTCAAAATTACTAATACCAGATTTTGAAGTTTTAAAAACGTCACATGATATATTAGTTTTAAAAAACAATAACAAAACAAGACAAATTAAATATAAATCTTCCAAACGGCTATAATTATATTTCAAAATGTAGAAATAAGTTTCGTAGAAGATCTGGTGGTATAACTGTAGTATACGTTTAAAAAAGAGTTTGAAAACTACCTAAAATTTCCTTCAACTTTTGTACTTTATTTGGCTTTTTTTTTTAAAACTTTTTTTGTTTCGAGCGTCACTGATGAGTCTTTTGTAGACGAAACGCGCGTCTGGCGTATATCCAAAATTAGGCCTGGTATCTATGATGAGTTTATTATCTAAAACAGATTCGCGACTATTTTTGCCCGAGCGATAGTGAGGGCTAAAATAACACGAATATAATGCCTACTCGTGTTAAACTACAATAAAGTATAGCTTGCATCAATTATTTCGATTCTGATTAGGACAATAAAGGTAATTTTATGTCCAATGTGTATAAGTGTAGATCGTTTTTGTAGACTCTTCCATGAACCTCCCTTCCTTGTTTGTAAAGAAGCAAACGACTGACACTGTGATTTTTCAGGGGAGGAGTTTGAACAGCCAACATGAACGGTTGTCGTATCTAGGTCAAATATGTCGATTTCGGAATGCAACACATTACAGTCATAATGAATGAATAAGTAACAACATGTGAATCATTTAAGAGTTTGGAAGTGTTTTAAGTTAATGAAATATATTAAATGCATTCCAATTTGGTAAAATTCATTATTCTGTAGTAGTCAATATACGCATGTGCAAACAAATTTCATTGGATTTAGAGCATTGGTTTGTTCACAAAGCGAAAGAAGTACATCATATTAGAATGTAGTTTTAACATGAGTAGGCATTATAGTAGTGTTATTTTAGCCCTCACTATCGCTCGGGCAATAATAATCACGAATATAATGCTTACCCATCTTAAAACTACAATAAAGTATAGCTTACATCAATTATTCCTCACACCTAAATCTAGTTATAACGACAAGGTTAATTTGGATAGTTTTTATGAATGTTTTAAAAATTTGAATGATAATGTTGATGGAGATGAAGAACATGATATTATTTTTGATAAAATTCCTCCAAAGAATATTGATAATATACTAAATTCTTCAATTACAGAAGACGAAATTCTGGCTGTTGTAAAAAAACTTAAAACAATAAGGCCTCTGGATATGATAATATTGTAAACGAACATATACTACATTTCACTTTATGATGCCTATATACTGCATGCAAACTATTTAAATATTAGGTTTCGGGAAAATATCAAACTCTTGGTCAGAAGGTATTATCCTACCAATCTTTAAAAATAAAGGTAATATTTATGATTCAAGTTCATATAGACCTATCACATTAGTGTCTTGTTTGGGTAAGACGTTCACTGCTGTCCTGAATGAAAGACTTAGCAAATTGTCAGATGAGATAGGATTAATAACAGAAGCTCAAAGTGAACCTGGTTTTAGAAAAGGATATTGCACAACTGATAATATTTTCACTTTGTACATTGTATGCTTTAATTTCTATCTACCAGTCACTTGGCAAAAACTTATACTGTACCTTTGTTGATTTTTCAAGGGCATTCGATGCAATATCTAGAGCCTCATTGTGGATAAAGTTACAAAATGCAAATATAACGGGAAAATGTTAAAAGTACTGCATAGTTTATATGATAATGTTAAATCTTGTGTAAAAAGCAGTCAAGAATTGTTTTGCATTCTTCAAGTGCGACATAGGAGTAAGACAAGAAGAGAATCTGTTCCCTTTCCTTTTTGCAAGTTATTTAAATGACCGAAAAGATTTTTTTATCAAAATAGTTGCATTGCTTTATGATGATGACACCATAATTCCTGCAAACACCGGATACATTACAAAACGCTTTGGATATCTTTGAAGCCTAATGTACCAAAAGGAAGTTAAAAATTAACTTGAATAAAACGAAAGTAGTAATTTTTTGCAAGAGAAAATCTCAACATAACCCAATTTTTAAACTTTTTGCCAATAATCTAGATATAGAAGATTTTAATCAAATTTAGGAGTAATTTTAAGTTACAATGGTACTTTAGTTGAAGCCAAGAAAAAAATAGTCGAGCAAGCACAAAAAAGTATTATTCAGTTTATACAAAAAATACGTAATATATCATTACCTGTTGATGTACAGATTAGTTTATTCGATACCCTCATACTTCCCATCCTGACTTATGGGTGCTAAGTATGGGGGTTTGAAAACATTCAAATGATAGAAAAAAATCACCTACAATTTTGCAAAAATATACTAAAGTTAAGAACCACTACTCCTAATTTTATGTCTTATGGAGAACTTGACAGAACTCCAATTGAGGTAGCTATTAATTTAAAATGGTCTCTTTTTAGAATAAACTTATTGACAATCAAAACAAGTAAAGCAGTGTGTTATGTCACAGGCACTTGTCAATGTGGGGTTTACTATCCATACCAGTACAAAAAACACAAGGTAGCTAACGGAAATTTTCAATGTGTTCGCCTCAACCAATATTCCATTACTTTCCCTTGCCTTTTTCACGAATAAACATACACCAGTCTGTCGGTAATTGATTTATCTTTACACGTAAACAACTTACACATACCTTGAGGATATCCCTCGAACAGAATAACACACTTGAGATGAGATTTATTGACCTTTTACCAGACCATTGAATTTAGAAGTACAAGCTTCCGGTTAACTTAGGAAGTGAATATAACTGTGCAATTCCATTGGTCACATTTTTCTGGTTACTGGTAACTAGTATAAATAAACAGGTAACCAGATGAATTAAACCAATGGGATTGCACATGTCGGCTTCCTTATATTACGCTTATTGTCATCCAATCAGAACCATTGATACAAAAATTGCCTTAGAATGATTAACATACTGTAACAAAATGTGGTTAAAAAATAACAAATATATTTCAGACTTGGCAAGAACCAGAGAAGCAGCTTCTACTTGGTGTTCCCACAGACTCTCCAAAAGTAATAATTCCCAACTACAACAAAATAGACCTGACCAAGCTAAATAAAGGGCTGCGCTTTAGCGCATGATACGCCCGTTGCTCTTTTAACTTGTCTTTTATGATTTGAATGAATTTATATGATCAACTAGAAAGATATATACAAATCAAAAGGGATGGTACATTAATATATTCACCAAAGTTTCATAAAATCCCCCTTTTTAAGTATAAAAATTCATTACTTAAGAAAACGTAAAATCTAAAATTTATTAAAATGGAAAGGGAGCTTATGTCAATAAATATAAATAATTTATCAAAGTTGCATAAAATTTTGTGAAAGTGTTAGTTATTGTCCCAAAATTGGAAAATCCACCCTTTTTTTATGAATAAAGCCCCATAAATCCAAAACTTAAAATCTGAAATTAAAAAAAACCGAAAGGGAGCTTACGTCAATAGATATAAACAATTCACTTAAGTTTCATGGAAATTGGTGAAAGTGTTTTTGAGTTATTGTCCGAAGTGTGGACGACGGACGGACAACCGTATACCATAATACGTCCCGTCTAAAAGACGACGGGCGTATAAAAATGATATCACTGGTTCATTTTCATATTTCAAGAGAGAGGAAGATAAAAAGTGGTGGAATGATTTTTTCACAGATCTTTCTAGTAATAATGGTCAGTACTAATTAAACTTTATTTGATTAATTAACAAAAAAAAAAAAAAAAATGATTTCTTTATAAATATTCAAAATTTTGAAAAATCCTACAGACAAAAAAATTTTGGAATATAAACTTTTCATTAGGGCCAAATTGTATGATGCATTCCTTCAATACTACTGTTTGCTCTCGAAAAAATAATTGGCAGGTATTTTTATTCATACTGGGGATTTTTCCTTGTACAAATACAGTGGTTAAACAAAACTATCTGCCAAAAAAAGTATCTGTAGCAGAGATTTTAAGATTGTATACATGTGCTACAACACAACTCAGCATTATCAAGCCTTAATGATATATAAATAAATTTTTCCATGATAGATTGTTAATATCTGTTAATGTCAGCTCCCTTTAGAACTTTATAAATTTTTTACAGTAATTTTTCTTTTTCATTAATAAAAGTGGGGATTTTCCAGTTGCGACAATAACTGAAAAACGCTTTCAGCAATTCTCTAGAAATTTTGGCGAATTGTTTATATCTGTTGATGTTATCTCCCTTTTGATTTTCATAAATTTCAAATATGACATTGATAAGTAAAAGAACTTTGTTGTTTGAAAATGTGAGGGTGTATCATATGCTCATGGCGCAGCTGTTTATTTTATTTTAAACATGTTAAGAAAGAATACATATATTATTTTTTTTTGTCACATAATCTCCCGAAGAAGCAGTGTGGCCGATAACTGATTTGATTGAAAAATCCAAGGAACGAGATATAAAAGAAACCTCCGACACTAGACAGTTAAGTGACTCAGAGTTGAGAGATGTGTCAGATGAAGATGAACCAATTCCTCAGGTAATTCATTTTGTATACTAGTATATAAAATTTAAAATTTATAAACTTCTACCAAAATTAATAAGAAGACATGTGTAACAAGGAGACAACTCTGTATCTAAGACACAATGTAGTATAAGGTATTAAAGCAGTTATAGGTTACAGTACTATCTTCTAACTTGATTCACATCGAGCCACAAGATATAAACTTTAACTGACCAGTGTAAAACTATACAAACAGGAAACCCAACAGTCTAATTTACATGCAAAAGGAGAAACCAAAAAACACTTGCACAAACTACCGAAACAAATTTTAACAAGAAATTGAAAGACTCACTAATAAAAAATAATTGATTTAAACAAGAATAATTAGAACATATGTTCTTTTTTCTTAACAAAACATGCTTTTCAGGAAGTCTGCAAGAACAGATAAGACCTGATCAGTTACAAACTATATTTGGTTTATATTAAACCTCCTCTCTTCAACAACCAAATGTATTCTTAAACATAGATTTAAACAACAATAATTCTTACATAATTTGCTTATCAGGGAATACGTTGATATGATTGGTGGTGTTGGAGAGGACTTCTGGAAGTCGTTTTTGGGGTTGTTTATTTTTCCATAGACGACATTGATTGTAACCAATGTTAACAAAATGGTGGCGATATTAACACAATCCGGCTCAATCAGGCTCGACGTTACAATATTTATTTTCACTTTGCAATAATTGTCAAACAAATAAACACAAAACATTTAGTTGAATGATAAAATACAGGTTTTGTAGTCGATATAAATCAGAGAGCAAATTTCACAGGGTACATATTTTTGCAGCAACCAATGTATATATTCATGCACCAGGCCATTACAATGACAGGAATACAAAATTTGCGTGTGATAGAGGTAACAAGTGTGTAAAAAGTAATTCTTTATCTCTTATGTTAAGAATTTTAAGAATGTTATACATTTCAAAGAAATTCATTTATGTATAAACTAGACCAAATTCAGACTTTAAGTTGTTTGTGAGTGAACTGGTCGAGTTTATACACCATTAAATTCCTTTGAAAAAGCGTTTAGTCCTATAATAATTTTATTCTAAATTTATGGAAGTTTATAATGTTCTAAATTTTGTTTTAGTTTGTTGTTGGAAAAAAGAAATATCATGGCCAAGGGGATAACAATACAATTACTGTAAGCGTTGGGGAGATGGTCCTTCTAAACTTAAAAGAATACGAAGAGGAGTGGCCTCAAGTTGCCAAGTCATCAACTTTGATGAGGAAACCTGCATGATCCATTGGTTCAGAGGATCCAAAACCAAACCATGGAAGCCATGTAGTAGAGTGATACAAGGGAAAAAAGGAAAACGGGAAGCATGGACACAGACAATCAACAAAACAGGAATCATAAGGAACAGTTTTTGTTCAACAAAGGGGGGTTTCTTACCTAAAAATGTAAAAGAGGTTTGTAAAAGTCAGGAACTTCAAGCCAAGATTTAAGAATTATCAATGCTTAATATTATAATTTAATATGCATATTTACTTAAAACACCCCTTTTAGACCGAAACAAAAAATTTGGAAAAAAACGTTATTTTAATTTTTGAAAGTTTATCAGTATTATCAAAAAATAAATATTTGCAAATAACATGAACAATAACTTTAGAAACCAGCATACCTCATAAAATAACTTTAGGGTAAGCTTATATATTATGTGTCCTGCATTTTACCCTCCCAATTGTTTAGGAAGTCCTTGTCTGTTGAAGATCCATTGGTTGCCTTGAGTTGATTATACATTTCGGTTGAGTAGCTGTCCCCAATTTCCATTCCTATTTGATTATTCTTGAATTAAAAATATTATAGCACAAAACTTTGAATTAATTCATATCATATTTATTTCAATCAGTTTCTTACCATGATTGGGAAAACAATCTTTTCTATAAGTCAATGTGGGGAGACAAATTGTTTTTGTCAGGTTCATCCGCTCATTTTCCAAATGATAATCTCCTATATTAATATGGAAAAATCTATGCAAATATGTAGGCAATACTGACCCATTCATTTTTGGTGTTTCACACTTCATATTTATAACTCACTTAAAAAACAAATTTGAGGTCCTGTTTTTTGTCATTTATCATTTTCAACATGGTAAAACAACAAAACTTCCTGAATGTGAAGCATTTTTTTTTTAATTTGCATTTGTCTTTCTGATTTACAAGAATATGTGTGCAATAATTTTTTGATTTCTGACACGGTTTGATGATGCCAAAAAAACAGGACTTTTGTATGATGATATCAGGTTGGTAGGCATGAAAAATAAAAAAATCTGACAGTATGAAGTACAAAATGCATTTAATATTAAATTTCTGTAAGGGATTTCATCTAGGTGGGTTTTTTTTTAAATTTAGGAAAAAAATTTTTGTCCATTACTTCACTAGTACTAAAATGATTTTTACTATGCCCAAACAAGGATGTTACTGGTAGAGTTAAATTTTTGGACTGTGCGTAACCCTGCCTATTCCCTTTCATGGTTACACTTTTTGGGCAAGGTAGTTTTAGAGGAAGTTGAATTTCAGTCAACTGCAAAATTAGTACACAATTTAAGCTTGATAAGTCTTTCTAATTTTTATAATCCCAATAGAAAATGATAATGAGAGTGGGGTATCTGTGTACTATGAACAGATTATTCTTAATATGCTACATGTTAATGAATGTATTGTTTAATCCTAAAATATATGTTGGTAAATTTCTATTTTGGCATAAATGAATTGACTGCTGGAATAATGTTCATATATTTAAATGAAAGCTATATTATGTAGATGTATATTATGCTAAGAACAGTGTTAAGGGGAGATAAATTTAGGTAATTTTTATTAGATTAAAATTGTTACACTTGTAAATCCTGATATAACTTGTAAACAAAATGTTCTTCATGTTTATGCACAATACTTAAGCCTGTGTTTTATTGTTATCATTTTCATATATTTATTGAGAGAAAACAAGAATGTGTCCTCAGTACACGAATGCCCCACTCGCACTATCATTTTCATATATTTATTGAGAGAAAAAAATATGTTATCAAACTACAACTGCATAACAATTTGTTGGCTAATATCATGTTCCAAGAATAACATTTTTTCCCCTTTTTTCACTTTTAAAAATAACATCTATATCAAGAGTAGTAAAAAACTTCACATAGCATGTAAGAGAATGTCAACAATAAAGATTTGAATACATCATCAAGCATGAATCATTAAAAATACAACCGTAACACTTTTTGTATAAGCAAGATCTAGCAAGTAAATTAGGTAGATGTGGAAAATTCCGATGCTGCGAACTTTAAAAGTACGAACTAACATTTAAGTACAAAAAAAATGGGATAGAAAATCAAGAATATGTTGAAATCCCAGATGAGTCTACAATGCAAAGCTCTTAACATTTAAATGTACATCATTATCACTGTAGTACAAATAACTGGCAAGTGATTACAAGGAAATCAGGGATATGTGGTAAAATCCAAATTTGTAAAAGAACAACAATTAAGTAACAAAACCAGGCAAACAAATCAACTAATCTAGATATACGTATTACCAGTTTAGAAAATCCGAAATGGACAAGAAGAGCTTCTCATTGCAAATCAAGTACAGCCGTGCTTTAACAGGATTTGTTTCAACATTTTCTGATTTTGAAGTTGTTATTTGTGTGCTACACAGCATTTATTACCATTCTCACTTCTGTGAATTTGCTGACATCTCCTAATTGAATCTACAAGGAGCACAATATATGTAGTCTTCACTGGGTCTATGCGACACAATATGTAATTTTATCCTGGTCTGTGCGGTGCACAGGATTGATAGTCTTCACCTGGTCTGTGCGGTGCACAGGATTTATAATCTTCACTTGGTCTGTGCGCCGCACAGGATTTATAATCTTAACTTGGTCTATGCGGCGCACGGGATTCATAGTTTTCAACAGGTCTGTGTGCCGCACAGGATTTATTTTCTTCACTTGGTATGTGCGCCGCACAGGATTTATAATCTTCACTTGCTCTGTGCACTGCACAGGATTTATAATCCTTACTTGGTATGTGTGGTGCAAAGGATTTATATTTATCAATAGGTCTGTGTGCTGCATGGGATTTTTTTCCATGATGTGAAATTTAATTGGATGTCTATTGTTTCCATGGTAACAAGCTCTGACATGTAAATATCCATGAAATCTATGATTTAGTTAAATTCCAAATTAAATAATTACTCAAAATTTAATTAATACAGTGTTATATGTATGGTGTCTAAAAATTTAATGATCAAATAAAGTTTAAATTAATTGTCAATGAGCTCTGTTTATACAAGTAGAATAATAGGAAGTTATTTTAAATCAGTCAAAGGAATTGTTAATAATTATAATTCATATGTATTAAGTAGCTAAATGTATGGTGTATAATACAGAACACATATCATCATGTAATTTATACTCATCAATGGAAAAAGCAGACTGAAAACCCAACGATGTAGGGATACCATCTTTAGAATAGAAATAACATTAATTTTTGTTTTACACATTCATCCGGTATTTTTCTCAGAAATGGATTTGCAAACCAAATAGTTGTAGTATTTTTGTTGTTGGGATGTACAAGTATCCGGCCACGTCGTGCTTTTGGTAGTTGAATTTATATTTGTTTCCACCTAATGAGTTAAGCCTGATTTTTAAAGTTCGTTCTTATATTGTTTTATTACACTACTGTTCTAGGTTGAGAGGGTTAGGATCCTGATGTATGTTTAACCCCGTCACATTATGTCAGTATGCGCCTGTCTCAAATCAGGAGCCTGTAATTCAGTGGTTTTCGTTTGCTGCTGTGTTAATTTTTGTTTTTCATTCATTTTTTGTACAGCAATTAGGATATTAGTTATCTCATTTGATTTGTTTTACATTTGTTGTTCCGGGACGTTTTATCGCTGACTATGCGGTATGGGCTTTCGTCATTGGTGAAGACCGTAAGACCGTACGGTGACCTATAATTGTTTATATTTGTGTCATTTGGTCTCTTTGAAGAGTTAACGTTGTCTCTTTAAATCCTGGTATCTATGATGAGTTTATTGGCAATCATAATTATGACATCTTCTTTTCTATTTATACATGATTATTTGGTATTCTTTGGTTATTGTCTAACGCGTTTCGCGAGGCGATGATATGATTGGGGTCTCTGTCGGTCCGTCACGAGCACATCTAAACTTAAAAAAGGACTGTTCAGCATAAAACTTTCATATCTTATATTACGATTATTTTTCTTCATATTTACTTGACCATGCTAAATCGTCAGTTTGATTTGACATTTTTTATGAGTTACGTATTTGGTCTTTTGATATTGTTTGTATTGTCGCAATGACGCTATTATGTAAATGCACATACTGACAGAGTTTGTTTTACAGAAAGCTCTCATACTAGGCAGGATTTTTTGCCAACATGTGTTGTTGACCATATTGTACCATAAAATTGAGAATAGAAATGGGGAATGTGCCAAAAAGACAACAACCCGACCATAGAAAAAAACAACAACAGAAGGTCACCAACAGGTCTTCAATGTAGCGAAAAATTTCCCGCACCCGGAGGCGTCCTTCAGCTGGCCCCCAAACAAATATATACTAGTTCAGTGATAATGAACGCCATACTAATTTCCAAATTGTACACAAGAAACTAAAATTAAAATAATACAAGACTAACAAAGGCCAGAGGCTCCTGACTTCGGACAGGCGCAAAAATGCGGTGGGGTTAAACATGTTTGTTAGATCTCAACCCTCCCCCTATACCTCTAGCCAATGTAGAAAAGTAAACGCATAAAAATACGCACATTAAAATTCAGTTCAAGAGAAGTCCGAGTCTGATGTCAGAAGATGTAACCAAAGAAAATAAACAAAATGACAATAATACATAAATAACAACAGACTACTAGCAGTTAACTGACATGCCAGCTCCAGACTTCAATTTAACTGACTGAAAGATTATGATTTCATCATATGAACATTTTTATTAAACAATTTTTACGGGTTTATGGGACTTCAAAAAAGTAAGCAGATATGACATGATTGTCAATGAGACAAAAGAACAAAGCTCATACCGCATACCAAACTATAAAAGGCCCAACATGACAAATGTCAAACAATTCAAAGAGAAAACTAAGTGCCATACTCAACATGCAGACATCTTATACGTTCAGGTATTTCACATCCAAAATTTTATGGAAATATTCTTTATAAAGCACAAAAATGTCAGTATTCTCCTCAGAAACTAACAAAACCTTTAAATAGACTTATTAAAAGGGGATATAGTTACGATACTGTTGTCAGGTCATTAAAGATTGCATATTTTGGCTTTAACATTGATTCACTGATAGGGTCTTTGCATCGGAACTAAACACATTTATTTCTAAAAAAACAGTTGTTGGCATGACACGGGTTATGTTCTTCTCATATATTTTATGATAGTATGATACTAAACCCCTAACGGGAGGGATTGTACCTGATATTCATATGATGAAGACATAATCTTTCAATCAGTTTAATTGAGGTCTGGAGCTGGCATGTCAGTTAACTGCTAGTAGTCTGTTGTTATTTATGTATTATTGTCATTTTATTTATTTTCTTTTGTTACATCTTTTGATATCAGACTCGGACTTCTCTTGAACTGAATTTTAATGTGCGTATTGTTATTCTTTTACTTTTCTACATTGGCTAGAGGTATAGGGGGAGGGTTGAGATCTCATAAACATGTTTAACCCCGCCGCAATTTTGCGCCTGTCCCAAGTCAGGAGCCTCTGGCCTTTGTTAGTCTTGTATGATTTTAAATTTTAGTTTCTTGTGTATAATTCGGAGTTTAGTATGACGTCCATTATCACTGTACTATTATGCATATTTTAGGGGCCAGCTGAAGGACACCTACGGGTGCGGGAATTCTCGCTACATTGAAGACCCATTGGTTGCCTTCGGCTGTTGTTTGCTCTATGGTCGGGTGGTTGTCGCTTTGACATATTCACCATTTCCTTTCTCAATTTTATTATATACAATACAATAAGTTAAAACAAATATGACATACAGCAACAAACGACAACCACTGAATTATATGCTCCTGACTTGGGATAGGTACATTTAGATGAAATTGATGTGATATCAAAATACTCTGTAACATGTGTTGTTGACCATATTATACTGTCATTTTGATTCGAACATTTCTACAAGAGCTATTTGACCAATTGTTAGAGAATTGTACCACAATGAAAACTTGCGAACGCAAACCCGCTCAATCCGTTGGACAAAATGCTCTTATGTGTGTTAAGATTTTTTGTCATCATATGTGGTTGATCATGTTTATCGTCAATTTGATTTAAACAATCTTCACACGAAAATATATGATAAACGGGACGATTTCAACTTCCCATTTCTCAGCAGTTACATACCCTCTGTCCTTCGTATGGTGTTTACATATCTGAATGGATACGTTATTCTTGTGCATGTTCACACTGTACGGACTTCATATACAGGAGTATGCTCCTAACGCAGAAACTGCTCCAACACAGTTATGAGGAGAACAGATTAAAAATGACACTCCGTAAATTTAACGGACACAATCACGAATTGTTTGATCCATACGACGTATCTCTGTCCAAACTAACTATGGACATTTTTACCACGTGTTAGATTGTGGTTTGTCATTACGTCGTCTGATCTATTTATTACCGAACGTGACTTATTCCCGATTGTGACTGTTTTGCTAAGTGTGAATTCGCATTGCTATAAGACGTGTCATGGTACTTTTCCATCCCAAATTCATTTATTTAGTTTGATGTTATATTTGTAACGTAACGGTACCCAAATTGCAACGAGTACCCAAATTGCAACTATTTAGCAAAAGTAGCATTAGAAAACTTACAAGATTTCCTAGAGACTAAACAATTTGTATTTTTATGTTTTGATACTATATACATGTCTTTCAAAATAGGTAAATATATATATTTAGATATATACAAAACGTTGACAGTATCAACAGATGAAGTGTTTACTGAAAAAGCAAAATGTACTGAAACGTCGCCATGCAACGTCATCAAAACGTCATCTTTTTAAAATTAGAAAATACAATATGTTTCAAGTATTCATTTCTTAAAAAAAGAAGAGTAAGCATGGACAAATATCCAATTGTTCAAAATATTTGAAAAAAAATAAACAAAAGCTGTTATTCGACTTTTGACGATGCGAATTTAAACAAACGTAGTTGAAAAAACTGTCAAAATAGGTGCAATTTGGGTACCGTCACGTTAATTGTCTTATGATTTTGTCACATGTCTTAACGTTTGTAGTTGTAAATCTTATTTTTTCCTGTTGTATTCGTGTGTTATGGTAAAGATAATTAATCATCCAGTTCATTTATTGGATTTTATTTTGGATCAACGAATTTACACGATATATTTGGTTTAGAGTTTGATTTAGAAGAAACACTGACATAGCTAGATTATACAATTTTAAATTATCTAATTACTACTACAATTTGATATTAATTAGTATTGTCATTTTCACTGTTATTAATAAATGTTAGAACTAAGTCATACAAATCTAATCTTGAAATTCATCCAATTTCTTTCTTATTTTTGGGAACTCGTTTGTGATGTCACTTTGTACTTTGAACGTTGCGACTGGCTTTGGGTTACACGGCTGTGTATTTTTGTAATGTATCCGTTTTTATTCTGTACTGCAGCTAGTCACCACTTCATTATAATCATGCATATCTAATATGAGACAGGCATTACCTGTAAATGGGGACGAAGTCTGTATGAATTATTTTTTTTGAACTTAAATATTTGTTAAAAAAAAGAAACGGAAATACCGTAACGTTTCCTCTTTTGGTTCTGTTGTTAGGGATTTTAGTTGTGACGTTATATGCAATGTAAACAAAGAAACGCTCTATCATCAGGTAACGTTTTTTCATATCAAGGAATTATTAAAATTGAAATTGGTGTTGCGTTCCTTTCTATTTTATATAATAATTCTTTATTTGCAAAACAGACAAAAACCAATATAGGTTAATATGGCAAATACAAAACAAACATGATCAAACATAATGAAAACTCGACAATATTATAAGAGATATATGATAAAAACAGTTATTGTTCTCCTTTCCTCAGTTCTAATGACTCTTTAATAAAAGAAACAACTGCTTTTACATCATTTGGTGTTGATGGATTTAGTATAATCACGAGTTTATCAGTAAAATTAAGTGTATTAAAATTCACATATTTTTGTATATAATATTTTAGAAAGATTTCTCTTTTATTTTCATTTATTTTACAGTTAAAGAAAAAATGAAATTCATCGTCTAAGATATTACATATTTTACATTTTCTTTCATTTCGTGGTATTTTGGTATATCGTCCAGTTTCTATTAAGAGACAATGATCGCTTATTCTAAATTTGGTTAACATTTTTCTTGTTTCTTTACTTGGGTGTGATAGGTAGTATTTCATTTGGTTATTTATATTAGATTTAAGAAATTTATATAGATATATTTTATTATTTTCGTTTAAGTTATTTATTTTATCATCAATAAGAGTTTGATAGTAGTTGATATAACTCTTTTTTAATTGGGGTTTTAACATTTTAGTCTGTTTTAAAGTTTTAGTTTCCTCAATAAGTTTGATGTCAATATTTATATCTTGTGACACATTTTTTGCAAAAGTATACCAAGAGTATGTTCCCTTAGTATCTAAACTTTTAGTTAATTTAAAGGCTTCATTAAGAAGTGGGTTTAGATTTTTAACCGGATTTTTGTGACAAAAATGTCGGTTATTGATTTGGGGATGTACGGCGGGCGGCAATCAAATGTTGTCCGTGCATTAACTCATGAACCGTTCAACCAAAGCTTTTAAAATTTTAATATGTTGTTACTGACAACTAAATGAAGGTCAAGTTCAATAATGGCGATTTTGACTTTTACCGTTCAGGAGTTATGGTTCTTGAAAGATTGAAAAATGAAGTTTCCAGTCGTGTCCGTGCATTTACGCATGAACTGTTCTACCAAAGCTTCCCAAATTTTCATATGTTGTTACTGACGACAAAATAGAGGTCAACTTCAATAAAGACGATTTTGACTTTTACCGTTCAGGAGTTATGGTTCTTGAAAGATTGAAAAATGGTGTTTCCAGTCGTGTCCGTGCATTTTCTCATGAACCATTCAACCAAAGCTTTTGAAATTTTAATATGTTGTTACTGATGGCAAAATAGAGGTCAAGTTCAATAATGACGATTTTGACTTTTACCGTTCAGGAGTTATGGTTCTTGAAAGATTGTAAAATGGCGTTTCCATTCAAGTTGTTGCATTTACTCATGAACCATTCAATCTAAGCTTTTCAAATTTTAATATGTTGTTACTGACAACTAAATGAAGGTCAAGTTCAATAATGGCGATTTTGACTTTTACCGTTCAGGAGTTATGGTTCTTGAAAGATTGAAAAATGAAGTTTCCAGTCGTGTCCGTGCATTTACGCATGAACTGTTCTACCAAAGCTTCCCAAATTTTAATATGTTGTTACTGATGACAAAATAGAGGTCAACTTCAATAAAGACGATTTTGACTTTTACCGTTCAGGAGTTATGGTTCTTGAAAGATTGAAAAATGGTGTTTCCAGTCGTGTCCGTGCATTTTCTCATGAACCATTCAACCAAAGCTTTTGAAATTTTAATATGTTGTTACTGATGGCAAAATAGAGGTCAAGTTCAATAATGACGATTTTGACTTTTACCGTTCAGGAGTTATGGTTCTTGAAAGATTGTAAAATGGCGTTTCCATTCAAGTTGTTGCATTTACTCATGAACCATTCAATCTAAGCTTTTCAAATTTTAATATGTTGATACTGATGACAAAATGGAGGTCAAATTTGATATTGACGATTTTCACTTTCACCATTCATCAGTAATGGTTCTTGTGATATTGCCAGGACACAAATAAATATTAATAAATCCGGTTTGCTGTCGTTGTGACAGCCTCTTGTCATTATTTAATCTAGATAGGTACATCATATATAGTTTGGGTTTTTATGAAAGTTTCTGATGGCAGAAGTCCTAGTTCATTTCTAACAGCTAGATTTGTTGAACTTCTTTTTGTCCCCAGTACTTGTTTAATAAAATGTAGCTGGTTTTTTTCTAAAATAGTTTTATCAATAAAATGAATAGCATCTGGTGTTGAGCTATTTTTGTTAGCTCGGAGTTTAGCTCTATAAAATTGAATATAAGTGTCCATATAACATATTTCACTATTATATGTTAAAATAGGTTTGACCAAAGTTTCAAAAAGGTTGCAAGACACTCTCACAGGATGTTGTCCAAACTGATAAATATATTTTTTACTCAATGTTTCATACAAACGAGACCGGAAAAAGGAAGTACATTGTAGATTTCTGCGCAGATTTGGGAATTCAAAACATGACATCAAAAAAATTTTCCCGATTTTGAGTTCATAAGTACAATGAAAATTTCGGGAAAAAATTTTCCCGATTTTTTTATTTTTTCAATTTTTTTTTATTGATTTTTCTACTGTTATTGGGGACTTCGTCCCCATATTATATAGTCATTTTATAAAATTAACTGTTTTCAAAAGTATAAATTATTCTAAATAATAAGGATGTTCTTGTCCCAGGCGGATTACCCTGGCCGTATTGGTCACAACTTTTTGAAAGAAAGCTCTAATACTTTGTACTATTGTTTGCTATCATTATTATGTTGTTAATCAATAAACTCATCATTAGATACCAGGACTAAATATATACGCCAGACGCGCGTTTCGTCATCAAAAGACTCATCAGTGACGCTCGAATAAAAAAAAAAAAAAAAAAAAAAGCCAAATAAAGTACGAAGTTGAAGAGCAACCACGTTTTACTGCTATTTTGATTTGACAATTTTTACGAAAGTTGTGGGATTTAACATTTTGGTGGAGATTTGTACCATAATGATACTTTGTGAACGCATATTCTCTGAATCAGTTGACCAGAATGTTCCTCTATGTAGCAAGAGTGTTACTCATCATTTGTCGTTTACCATAATAAACCGTCATTTTGATTTGACCATTTTTTCGGGGGTTGTGGAACTTTGACTTGTTATCGCAAAATTTAATCCTGGTATCTATGATGAGTTTATTTACAACCACTGGGTCGATGCCACTGCCGGTGGAGTGTAAATTCCCCGAGGGTTTCACCAGCCTAGTAGTCATCACTTTTGTTCTAACATGAATTATCATTGATATGGTCATATATATGAATTAACTGTTTACAAAACTTTTGAATTTTTTTAAATACTAAGGCTTTTCTTCCTCAGGAATAGATCACCTTAACTGTATTTGGAAAAAAATTCCGGAATTTTGGTCCTCAATGCTCTTCAACTTCGTACTTTATTTGGCATTTTTAACTTTTATTAGGATTCGAGCGTCACTGATGAGTCTTTTGTACACGAAGCGCGTCTCTGGCGTAAATAATAATTTAATCCTGGTGTTCTATGATGAGTTAATTGGTAACATAATGACCCATTGACAAGAACTATTATACCATTTGTCTAAAAGGTATTTCTTGATTTCGCATCATATGTTGGCCTTATCAACATGCTTATGACGTCACAATTATCGATTATGACAATCAATCTGATTTACGGGAGTAATATAACGTAAACAAAAATGTCTGACGTCAAAAGTTGTTTGTGACTCCGTTAAAATATGGTGAAAGCAATATATATATAGTATTTTTGACGAGAAACAATTACTACAGATAAAAATACCACATTGGAATATAATCTATACTTGAACAATGCATAATTTAATCAAACAGAATAATATAAAACAGTAAGGAACACACTGAATTAATTGATGAAAATCATCCAAAGAGTCCCTTTGTCCCTCATAATTTGGAGAAAACATGAAGTAATGTTTTAACATAACTATAATATTATAGATATTTAAAAAATAAAAATTAAATAGTAAGAATTGAAACGTATGAAAGTTGGTTAATGATGTCATAATTTTGAGTGATATACAAACATAGTTTTATTAATATTATTCCTGTCAAGAACGAAACGTACTTCCATGATGGGGATAGTTGGTGTTGGTAATTTTTTACCATTCCCCTTTTTTGAAAGAACTCTGTGTCCCAGACATGATTCAATTTTCAGTGATTAGATATAGAACAGTACATTATTATTCAAGCCATTTTTTTTTTATTAGAAAAACTTCTACTTTGAATAAAAAACAAATCACACACCTTTTTTACTCATAAATACTGCCACCAACCTATGAAACCTTCGAATGGGAGATCATTGCGTGAACGACATTTCAAGCTAAATATTTTCTTTAATTCATTGTGGTATTTAACACCAGCACTTTTTGACTTTTCAGTAACTCTATGTCAGGACAATAATGATATTCACTATCAGCATTACCGTTATGCAGGACAACACAAGACAGGGCCAACTTTGACGAATTTGGAAATCTCTGTTGTGTTGAAAATAACACTGTAATATCACTCACCCCCACCCCCCCCCCCCAAAAAAAAATGCCAACATCTGTTTCTCCATCTTTCCTGAAGTCAACTGATCTTGATGCTATGTTTAGAACTGAAAAAAAAAACACTAAGTAAATTACCAAAAGAAAAAAAAAACATTTTCCCATTATGTGTTTAACCCAATACTGAAGCCCCAGTAGTCAACGACCGCACTACGATCTGTGAAAAACATGCAAATTTTGACGATCGTAGTAAGGTCGTAAAACGGTCGTATTGAGGTCTTCAAGATCGTGCTGAGTATGTCCAACTTTGAACATGTTCAAAACAATCGTGGTGCGGTCGTGATGAATTCCGGTCGTAGTAGAAGCGTAGTGAGAGCGCAGTAATGTCGTGGTAAGATCGCTGTACCATCGAAGCGAGAGTGTAGCGAAAGCGTGATTCTATTCGGAGAGACTGCGCTACTATCTCACAGCGACGTTACTACGACCCATCTACGCTTCCACTACGACTATACCACGTTAACACCAAACTGTGCAAGACCATAGTATGATTCTAGCACGCCCATGCCGTCCTTATCACGCTCTTCTTACGATCTGACTACGTTCATACTTCAACCATGATGCATATTGTCATTTTCAAATAAAATATGTAAAAGTTCTTTTTTGGTGGCATGACTGTGTTGTTTCCGAGAAATCTGCGGATTAATCAGAAATATAAGGAATGGAACAGTATTTATATGGAACACGATGTTGACGTTATTACTGAGAACGTAGTAGGATCGCGTTATGAACGTAGTATAATCGTAGTCAGAACGTGCTATAATCGCAATAGAAGCGTGATAAGGTCATGTTGCAATCGGATAACTCGTGGTATGGTCGTAGTTGAGAACGTTGTGAGCGTAGTAAGATATCTACAATCGTAGACAAAGCGTGGCGAGAACGTGGTATACTCGTAGCGGGATCGTTGTAGAAGCGTAATAAGGACGTAGTATCATCATGAATGCAACGAAAATTGACATTTTCATGCCGCTCATACCGCGACCTCCCCACGATCTGAATTTGTATTGGCTTGACGTCACAAAACATCAAGAAAGACGGGCAAATCTGCTTCCTTTAAGCACAGAAAAATAAAAACACAGACATATTTAGTCAATTGATATAAAACACATAATTTTTTTTATATATAATTTTATAAAATTATAACTTGTGTAATTATACTGTATTTATACCTCAGATGGAAATGTTAAAATATATCAACTATCATATCACTCCTGCAAGGCTGTACTTATTGAATTCTAGACAAAACTGAGTTGAATTTACCCTTCATTACATTGCAATTTAAGTAACAATCCTATTCTTATTTTCTTATTCATTGGTTTGTTGAGTGAAGACTATAAATTTTATTTAAAACGTCTAAAGAAACTTATTCAATGCAGATTCTATTTTTTTCTTATCTATCACGTTAAGATTCAAATAAACTACATACGGCAAGAATTAAGTATTAAACGTGTCCAAATGTGCACACCAGGCTACAAAATTTACCCTAGATCGAATGCAAGTAGCTATTCTTTTCCGAAAAAAGTCTCGGTCAAAACCAGGGGTTAATTTTTCAAAATGTCAAATCCTATGTACAAAACATTGATAGTACCGAATGAAGTTGCCAGACTTTTTCCTAAATTCTCTCACAACTTTACTCAATTAAGCACTTGCATCACTAGTCTTTATTTAACTTTTAAAATATTATATAATAAGATCATTAACATTTTTGCAATTTTTTTTCTGCAAGTTTCCCTTTACTGGAAGAAATTGTATCATCTGTATTGTAAGTTTTCTTAGAACTTTGAATGTCACTGTGACTACAATTATTTTACTTACTGTGTAGTGTGTTTGCTGTTGACATAGTAATAAGCAAATTTAGTTCTGTGGTTGTTAATTTTTAATAAGTGGGCAGAAGGACTGTGTACCAGCTTCATGCCCAACTTGGTTCCTATTGTTATATGCTGTATCAGTCTCCACATCTTCCATGTTGTCTTTACCGATACAGGTATTAAAGTCTCTTACAACTAACTGTTTTTTTTTTTATCATAGCCTCTTCATTTTATCTTGGCACCCTGATGTTAAGACATGCAAGGGTGATTTGTAGGTCTGATCCTCCCATTTTTGATTTTTTACTGCTAATATCTTGCTTTATGGAGGTAGCCAGCAGCTGGGCCTCTGCTCTTTTTTTTACATTCTGTGTATACTTAATATGACGTATCGAAATGGCATTTCTCACAATTCACATGTAGAGAAATGCATATACCCATGCAGTTTGAAATGGAAATATTCATACTAGTCTAAAGATTTATTCCTGCACCGGTGATATATGCACTTTTTTTTTTATAAAATCCTTAAACTTTGAAAAATGACTATACTATTTTCTGTATTGTCCTCTTGTTCTTCAGTCTCCTCCATTAAACAATGACTAGGCCGGAGTTTTGTTGGCAATGTATTATCTTCCCGATTATACTGTGACACTGCAGTTTTATACATATTCATTTCAGGTCGACAGACTCTGTGGTTCACATATTGATGTTCTGCTTCAGTATCTGATATAAACCCAAACTTGTTATTCAAGGTGTGTACATTGTACCCTTTGATAAATTTACTATTTCTTCTTTTTAGATTTTTGTTTTTTTCTGCGATCTTGGCCAGATATTTTGAACCTTTAATTTATACTGTTGCATCAGAAATTTTCTGATCTTGTATTGATGACGTCACAAATGTCGCTATGACGTCATGATTGTTTCAAAGATGCGAATAGTCAAAAGCAATTTATTCTATTCTATACGCAGAGAAATATGTTCTTTAAAATTGTCAAGTGCAAATGCAATATTGTTTAACTTTGTTATTTGATTTTCTTCATTGATTTGTGTGTGAATTTGTAAATTTGAAATTAACGGTTTGATTATCTCCCCCTTGACCACAAATGAACTTTTTGCTATAGAAATATATATTTTTATTTATTTTTTGATGAAATGAAATGAAAAAAGTATAAATATTCATGGTTCAATATGTTATATTAGAATTTCCTTAGTAGGTTAACTTTCTATATTTAGTCGTTAGACATTGATTTTTTTACTGTTGTGCGTTTTATTAATTGAAAAAAATCCTCGTTAATGGGTATACCATTTTAACCAAACAGTACAGTTATATGGCAAAAAATCCATTATGTTTGAACTTTTCTAGAAGATGAAGTCCTTGTTGATCATGTTGTTTATTTCATTCATCAGAAAAATGAGTGGCAATAAATATGTTTATACACATTGAATATTCTGATTTTTCTTTTTTTCCTCAGTAAAGGTTTCACGTATTGCACACCATATTTTGCCATATTTGCCTATGGTACAAATAAATATATTTTCAGTTCTAGAGGCATTACATGGAGTAATGTCATTGGTTTTGCTTCAGACAATTAATAAACAAACCAATACAAAACAAACAAACAGACAGACAGGCATATTAATGACAAAACGATAGACCTTAAACAATACAAACATGTAGCATTGAAAAAAATAAAGAGTATTAATATTAATTGTAATACTATTTTTGACAGCATGCCTCCTCTATGAAATTATCAATTTAAATATTATGATTATATTTTACTATATAAGTTAAGCCACCAATCACACAAGGTTTATATATTGACATTATAATTGTTTCTCTCATTATACATTTCACTTATGTTGATTACAATGATAAGTAAAATATCGCTTTCTTCACAAGAAAATATAAAATCAAATTTGTTTTCTTTACTCATTGAATTTAAACTGGGACAATGTGAGAGCTTGCATGACCGTGTCTTCACAAATGCTTTAAAATCAGTACTGCACAAAAGAAATTTAATGGTTTATGTTATTCTGCTTGTCACTCTCCAACATTTGGAAAATCTTTTGACGTATTGGCTAAATCTTAAGATTGTAATTGTTTGGCTTTATAAATATTTTTATATGAGTGTCACTGATGAGTCTTATGTAGACGAAACGCGCGTCTGGCGTGCTAAATTATAATCCTGGTATCTTTGATAACTATTAAGAACTTAACCTTTCTAAATTTGCTCCGTTCATTAAGTTTAGGATACGAAAAGACATTATCGCACTTTATTATTCTTAAAGAAAAAAGACAGTAACATATAGAATTCAAATGTTTTTGGCGAAGTGTAAAAGACGGAACAGAAGACCAAGACAAGCTTACGGTTCAATGTATAGTGGCGGTCGTAATGATATAAATAAAATCATTTGGAATCCATGAAAACAATTAAAATGTGAAACTAACTGAACTGTTTTATTCTTTTCTTACCTCAAAATAGACAGTTTTTAAAACCATTATGTCCCTGACATGCACTTAAAGGTTTACATTGGTTTCTCTCAATATTTATATTAACCGGTTCTAATGATAAATGATCAACATTTATATTAACCGGTTCTAATGATAAATGATCAATATTTAAACATTTCTTTTTGTGGCATAAATGTGAAACATGGTGAGTGATATTAGAAAATTTGCAATTATTTGCCAAAATGTAATGAAAGCGGTGTACGGTGAAATTTTGATTTTTGCCTCGAAAAGTTGGCCTTATAATGATGCCATATCCATCTGCATTTGTTGCTCCATACCTAATCTGACAGCCATTATTTATGTTGAATCTAAAAAGTTTTGACTTTAAATATTGCTGTTCTATATCTGAAAATTCAGTTACATACACTTTGGACATATTATCAAACAAATAGAAATAAAATTATATGCGACTATTGTCAGGCAATACCAAATAACTATATCCTTTCTTTTCTTTTGGATGATTTTCAAGAGATCTTTGTCTTTTTTTAGTATTCTGAATCCTACAATACCATCAGAAATCGCTACTATTATAATATAGGGACCATCTCATTGCTTTTGGAGCTCAGCATATATGTTTTACCCTAGCTAATATGTTTAACCACACAGAGTCACCGACTTTATAACAATTATGATTTGCCCCTTAAATTATATTGACGCTTTTGTCTATTACTAGCCGTAATTATATTTTTACACTCTTTCTGTTGTACATCCCTCATGAGTGTTTGTTCTTTTTTTGACAAAAGCAAATGCTGCTAGTTTCAGTGGGTAATTCATTACTTTGTGGATGGGGACCATAAATTAAATCTATATGGAGATCGATTTCCCGACCCAGCATGAGCATTCATGGGGATAATTTAGAGGTTTCATGTTCAGATGAACGATAAGCAATTACGACCTAAGGCAGCTGCTCGTCCCAGTCTCTGATTTTTACAGACATGTTTACTGATTATGTCTTCTGGAGAACCATTTAAACGTTCTACAAGTCGGTCACTTTGTGGACAAAAAGCAGTCGTCCTAATTTTATGGATGCGAAGTTTTTGCATAACTCCTTCAAAAGCTTTGATTAAAATTGCCCTACCCCCTTTTTGATCTGTATGTATTTGGCGTGGAATACCATACATACACATACAAATGTTAAGAAAACTATCGGCTACTGTACGAGTTTCCATGTCAGGCAATGGATACCCCTCAGGTTATTTCATGAAATAGTCTGAGACCACTAAAGTATATTTGTTCCCTCTATAAGAGAGTGAAAAAGTTCCTACTAAATCAATTTCAACCCTTTCTAATGGGGCGCCTACATTATATTGCTTCATTTTGGTTTAAGACTTTGTAGACGATCAAGTCGTCTTTTCTAGACAAAAATTCACAAGGCTCATTTTGTGAGTTTTCAAATTCATTTTGATCTTGCTTCGAGCAATAATTACAGTCGACACGAGGACAACGTGACAAACCGTTAGCGTTGTCATGCTGTTTGCCTGGGCGATGTTGCATCGTAGACTGGTAGGTGTTTAAAAAAATCTAGACATTTGACCTTCAGGGTTTTTAAATCTAAGAAGGTTTGAGCACCATAATCTGTACGTATCAAAACCTTGGTCCAATACAGATAGTAGTGAAACTGCTTTACACTTAAAATAAGAGCAAACAGTTCTCTTCTGGTAACCCAGTATTGTCGCTGAACTTGACTCAGTGACTTGCTAAAGTATGCCACTACAGTTTCTTTACCATCATGAATTTGGGACAGTACGACCCAATGCCACAACAGTTGGTATATGTGTCTAGATGTTTTTGACATGTCTGGATAACCTAATATTTGAAAGAAAAAAAATATTTTTTAGATGTCACCTTGAGACCTTGTGCTGCAATACGATCTAGAACATCTCCGAGCATATTAAAATAAAACTCAAAGGAATCTGAGAATACAATGATATTGTAAGCCATGCGAGAGTATCCTGTCCTATACTGGGCAGTTTACATACGAACGTTCTTAAATGCAGTATCTGCTCCCAACAGCACATCAGTTATGATGATAAAATATATAGTTCCTCTGTTTGTGTACTAAACAGTCTCCTTTGTTCTACCTCCTTCAGTCTGATTCCCTCATTCTGTTTCTGTTTTTCCTCTAGTATTTTTTGTCATCTTTTTCTTTCTTAAATTTCTTACCCTTTTGTTCATGGTGGTAATTTTATCTTTTTTCGCCATTTTTCTGTCTTTTTACTTTTCTTCTGGCTTGTCGCTTTCTCGTTCTCTGGTTTTGCTGTCATTTTTTAGTATTATATTTGAGGTTGATGGTGTTTATAGAAGTGACAACGGATTTGTGATGGCTTTCGTATTTTTCCCTGGAAGAGTTCATTTGATGCTTTGATGTCTGCTATGTATTCTCCTGAGATGGAGAGTTTCCTGACTGCTACTGGTGTCACTTTAGACTGTAGATTCACCCTCTATCGAGGCAGAGCAGGTGTTTAATACGGTATACACTATGTTGGCAAGTTCCTCCCTTTTAAAGCATCTAGCATTTTGTGGTCTTTAGAACTTGGTCCTTCATACTGATTTGATAGTATCTTATAGAGATCCTAAAGTCTATTTTAAAGATGGCTGTGAAGTCCCCAAGTCCTCGTGTCAGTTGCTGGAGTTTTATTCCTTCACAGATGGTTGGGCTTGTTGGTGAATATGATCCATAAAATGGTATGGTGAGTTGCAACTGTAACATCTGCCTGTAGTTGCCCTCTTTGAGTCCCAAATCCCGGGGTCCTTGATTCAGCTTTACTATCATATCTTGTAAAGCCTGCAAATTGCTCTGATAATCCCATTCAGCCATATGTCCTTCGACTCCACATCTCTGATTGTTGATTTCTTTTTGTCTACATCTCCGAGTATTGACTCATACCTTTCTAAAACATCAACAGCGTCTGCTCTTGTTTGACATTCCTTGTAAATACTGCGACATTTCATTTCTACAGTTATTACCTTAAACAACTAATTTAATACTAGAGACTCCTGCGCTGCCTGATGTCATCCCCGACTTCTGCTATCCTTTTCCCTGGCATCTCTAATTTTGAGAGCCAACAATGTTTCGATTACAAACACGTTTTTGAAGGATTTCAATATTGACGACTTCAAGTCTAAACCTCCTGATTAAACTTGTTTTAGTTCCCAATTCCCAAATAATCCGGCTGATTACGTTATAACCTGAACTCAACATTGTCAATAACATGTACCTGCAAAATTATCCGCAGATAAAGCCCAAAACAAAGCCGGGCTTCAAAGTTATTGTGAAACTGCCTAATCTAACGGTGGCGTGAATCAGATATGGATACTAAAACATTGCAAAGATCTTTTAGAGTACATACAATTTAAAACTCTTTCATCTTGCAATAGTATCAATACATTTGACTTTTCTTTTCCCCATTCCAAACTAAAATACAAATTGAAAGAGTTGGTATTGCTTTGTTTCATTAAAAAGAATGACCAACGTAGATACATGTATTTTGTCTAAAAGAGGGATAAATCCTACTTTGTAAAGGATCACACTGATTCCAACAAAAAAATATTTGAACCTGACATTATCAAGATGCTTGATTTCTTGATTGACAACATATTTGTTACGTTTGGAGGATGTGTTTTTCAACAGACTATCAGCATTCTAATGGGAACTTATTGCGCCGCTCTTCTTGCCGACTTGTTTCTTTATTATTATGAAGGCTGACTTCATACAGGAATGTCTTCGGATAAAAAATAAGAAGTCAGCAATATTCTATATAACTTTACTTTCCGCTATATAGATGATGTTCTCTAAGTAAAAAAATCATAATTTGGTGACTATGTTGAACGCATCTATCCCGTCGAACTAAAGATAAAGGATACAACAGATACAGTTAAGTCTGCCCCATATATTGATAATGAGAGTCGGTTGAAAACAAAACTTTACGACAAACAATTGTGAATTTTCCATTGAGCACAGTGGTGGATGAAATAATCGACAAATGTACCGGGAATAAACAATAAATCAAAGAACTCAAATTAAAAATGAAAAAAAGTGTGGTTTGGTATCACAGTTGGCTACAGAGAAAAATAATGATAGAAATAAGGGACACAGACTGTAAATAAGTAATGTGGTTTCAAGTTAACGGGAAAATGTTTAATTTAGATACACTCGCTGTGTATGGAGTCGTTTACATATCTCCGGAATATACCAAGTATTCTTCAGATGAAGCTTTTTATTAATGAAATTAAACAAGAAATGTTACGCTTTTATGATATTTCAAGTTATATTAAAGTTAAGTTAAAAGGAAAAACAACATGGTGATAAATACTTTTCTGTACTACCTTAGCTGTATTTGGCACAACTTTTTGATATTTTGGGTCCTCAATGCTTCTCAACTTTGTACTCTATAACTATTTTGATCTGAGCGTCACTGATGAGTGTTATGTAAACGAAACACGCGTTTGACGTATAAATTATAAGCCTGTTACCTTAGATAACTGTTTATACCACTGGGTCGATGCCACTGCCGGTGGACGTTTCATCCCCGAGGGTATCACCACCCAAGTAGTCAACACTTCAGTGTTGACATGAATATCAATTATATGGTCATTTTAATAAAATTCCTGTTTACAAAGTATGAATTCTTCAAAGTACTAAGGATTTTCTTATTCCAGGCATAGATGACCTTAGCCGTATTTGGCACACCTTTTTGGAATTGTGGGTCCTCAATGTTCCTCTACTTTGTACTTGTTTGGAGTTTTAACTGTTTTGATCTGAGCGTCACTGATGAGTCATTTGTTGACGGAACGCGCGTCTGGTCTTTAAATTATTAGGCTGGTACCTATGATAACTGTTTTTGACGAAATGGACAAGCCCATTCTGTTATATGAGGGCGAAGTATGGGGCTTTAATAACAAACATATTGAAAAAGATGTAAAATTCTTTTGACCTTGAAATCGTCGACGCCAAATTATATTGCTTACGGGGAGCTGTGTCGTTATCCGATCGAGATAGATATTAAAGTTAGAACATTACTATTCTGGGCTAATTTGATAATTATCCGGTAAACAAGCAAAGTTTTCCTTTATACTGAAGACATCAACTTTCTCGTCATATGAATAATCACCATAATTAGAAGAAAAAATTGATTTCTTTTTTTTAAGATTGTACTTTCTTCAATATATGAGAAACACAAAACTTTATTAATATAAAAAAATGGTACAAACCTGTTCTAATACAGAGATTGTTAGATCAATATCTTCAGAATAGAAATTTCCTCGTACTAAATTCGCCAACTACCGGGTAATACAACAAAAGTTTAAAGAAACACTTGAAATTTGAGGAATATTTTTATATTTTGGAATTCAAAGACGCTATTGTTCTATGTCGTCTTCGAACCACTAATACTAAATTACCGATTGAAACAGGAAGATGTCAAAACTTTATAAGAGAAAACCACTTTTGCAGTCTAGTACAATCGACAGATTGGTGACGAATATCATTATATATTTGAATGAGTTTTATTCTATCAAAAACGAAAAGAGTATGTGACTGCATATTTTACAAAACGTCAAAATACCGTTAAAATCTCTGAACTTTTGTCAAATACAAGAAAACCAGTTCTGAAGAAGCTTTGATCTTTTATAGAAAAATATTAATACTTTTTAGTGTTTGTACTCCTGTCTTGTAACTAATGTTACCTCTCACTTGTTTTGTTGTAAATATTTATTGTTGTATTTATTATCTCTGTACCGATGTAATGCATTTCCTTTATGGGAATTAAGATATAGTAAACAATAAGATATATTCAACCATAATTGTTGATGCCCACTATTATTGTTATTTATACCATAATACACATTTAGATGGGCATGTTTTCCTCACTATAGAAGTATTGAAAATATGATGGCTGTTTTAATATAAAAATGCTGAGGACAGGTTATTTGTAGTAAACCATTTAGCATAACAGAAATTATGGAATTTTCCAAAAAAAACCGGACCATTTCTTTTTGTAATTTGTAGCCTTGCCCCTATCTCAAATTATTTTTATTTCATATTAACCACTTTATCTTACTATTCCAAGAAAGACAACTCTTGTTGAACTTATAAAAAAATAAAACTAATATTTCATAATGTTTGCTGTATCTTTTAAAAAGCAACGTGTATTATTTTTTTTTAGTTTTGTATTAAAATAGAACACATGAAGCCCCCAAAAAACCCAATTTAACAACGATCACTGTATTACCTCTGCATGATTCTTAGGTGGAACCATACTAAAAAACTTAAGTTTGGTAACTTATTTACCCTAAAGGTACAATAACACTTTGTTAACATACACTATATTAAATCGTAATTATCTGTTCACGTACCCTAGATATACAAGTGTTTGTTCACGTATTCGGAGAATATCAAATTGACCTATTAAATCAGGCCCTTTTATACATTTTGAATGGAGGATACAAAAGTACATTTTAGAATAATAAAATGTAAATTTGAAAGCCTGCGTTAGAGACATACTCGTCATAATGCTGTCGAACGTTTATAACGTCAATGCATTTGCTTAAAAACGCACTTTAGCGTATCAAACCATCGTACTTTAGCGTAGGCCATCGCACTTTAGCGTGACCATCGCATTTTAGCTTCCCCATCGCACTTTAGTCCTACATTTATATAGATGATTTTAGTTAATTTCCTAATACTTGCGAAGTTGTAGGCTGGATTGCTTGCTTTGTTTGTGTAAACGTAAGCTCAAGCATTGTATTTAAGGTTGCCATTTGCAAACAATACAGTTACGTTAGCTTAGATCAATCAGGAACAACAAATATTTCAAATTTTATAATCATTGAAGCATGATGAGAAGATATATTAAGACGTTTCGCACGATACTTGTGATACCTGACGTTACATTACAGTAACGTCAAAATACACTTTTTGACTGAAGTTTTATCCAAGTCGCTTGTTGTTAAACGAACGTATGAATTTATGTTGTCACGATTGTCCCCCCATTCGTTTTTACCTCTTTAAAGCAGTCCCTACATGTACATGTATATATTTTCATATATTATTGGTTTCTATAACCACTGTTTCTTTATAGGGATAAATACTGATTAATAAATTTCTTGCGTTTTATTTCATTAATACATTCTAAAACATTTAAATGTGTTTCTTCTGTGATTCGAATGACATTGTTTGCGGTTACTTCCGAACAAATATAGACCACTGACTCAGCAGGTACAACCGCTTTCCTGTTCACAAGACGATATTGAAAAGACAAGTTCGTTTTGTTGTAATATAGACCACGAAACACAGGTGTTTCCGCAGGGAGTAAATATCCCCTAAAATCCGTTGTGTCAATGCGTAACGTTTCCATGCTTTTCTCTACTTTCAGCATGTAGTACTCCTCCTCATTGTCGTCAGTATATAACGCAACTAATTGACCAACCGAAGCTAATTCTTGCAAAGACACTTGTTCATTTTCTTCATTTTCTTGTGCAACCGCTCTGTATTCTCGCTTCATTTCCCATTCAGTATAACCACCAGTTTTTATCGAATTAGAACACTTGTCACACATTTGATGACAACAGTTTACACAGAAACAAGACAATTCACTGATATTTATCAATCCTTTAGCAGAATCACGACTAGCTCTTACTTGGTGAAGAGATCGAATGCTAGGCACCGGCTTAAAAGACAGTCTGTTGTCACGGTGACTCGTTTCCGCATATCGGAATATTCTTCTCTTACAATGTGACCTCGGTTGTGTTAGAAATGAATTCGAAATGATCATAGAGATCTTTTGCTGTCCTTATCTGAGTCTGTCTGCGTAAAATGGCACAGTCGGCTTGTCTCTTAATAATTCCTTCAGCAGCGTCTTTTGGTCCTGAAATGCACATATAAGTTTGTTTTATGTCAACTGCATGACATTGGACCTTACCATTTTACCGCGTTCAAGGTTTATGATTTTTATAATAGTAACAATACCGAAAGTCACGAGAAATATAAGAGATACATACAATACCCTACAGCGACTGCCAAGATGAAGAACAGAAATAAAAGCCCTGTTCCTTGATACAACGTATTTATATTTGTGTCAGGTGTAATTTAGTGTAGAAGTATAAACTTTTTTGTTGTTACCATAGTTTTTCTGTCTTGTCAACATTTTCTATTTCTTTAAAACAAGTACTAAAAAATTTCTAAAGATGACAAGGCTAAATACCTGAAATTTCTTTGATTTTTCGAGTCATTTTCCACAGGCAGACATACCACAAAATGATTGGGGCACCAATGCGCCTTGTTAACCATGTCATCCCTGCAACTTGACCACATTATAAAACTTGGACTTTCTGTATTTGATTGCCTGGGAAGTATCATCCGATGTAAGTCTTTGGGACAGCTGGGTAGCCTCTGTTTAGATATATATATATAGATACTGTAAAGTGGATTAATTAAAATGCTGGCCATAGCAAACATTTGCCATATTCCTATGTATGTATTTGGTGATAGGATATCATTTATTTCTTTATGATACAGATCCTCTATTGTTTGTTCTGTCAACACTTGGTTGGTGAAGTGCTCACTAAACATACAATATATGGCTGGAGACGGTTTTGGTGAAAGCGCTGTCCAACCTCTTGCAAGATATTCAGAACTTAAATAGAGATGACGATATTCAATAAGTGCAATGGCTATTCTTAACCGTATATCTCTATGATGCAATCTGTTCCATTTGCTAGAAAACTACCACATCTTGGCAAACAATTACCATCCCCTTTTATCATGACTGGTTTTTTTTGGGAGTACCCAGAACATCATTACATTCGTTCAGCAAGGTGAGTGCTCTCTTGTCAACCAACTTTTTACATCCAGATAAAGGCAAGTCTTGTTTTACAGACAGTTCATCCAACTTCACATTATTTCTGCAAAATTCTACCTTGTCTGTAAATGACATTGAAATTAATTCTGAAGTAATCTTTCTGATTGATTTTATTGGAACTGGACCATTGAAGACATTTTCATTTTTTTCTTCTGAATTTGTCTGGTCTGCATCCTCCTCTTTTTCACACACCTTTCCTGGTTTTTGATTTCTCTCATCTTGACTAGAAGATCTGTCAGCAAATTCCGCCACTTTTTTGCTTTCTCTATTTGTTTTGTCTGGGCTTACTGTCAAACACTGTTCTGTTCATTCTCCTGTGTACTCTTTTTTTTTTTTTTTACATTTCTCAAATTTTTCTTCAATACAACAGTTGCAAAAGCAAGAAAATTTCCTAGTTGATATTTTATTATTTGTCAAGCCACATCTAACCTGGTGTATAAGCTGTGTACCCTTTACTGGCTTCACGATCGTATTAGGTCGTTTTGGTGATTCGACAAAGAAGAATTTTCTTGAACTATGCTTTTTATTTTTGCAGTCACTTTGTATTGTCAGTTCATTTTTTGCAAAATTGTACAGCTCAGATGCATTCATTAAACACCGGATCTGGCAAGTACATGTCTTGTAGCTGCTCGCTTCACAAGCCCACCTAATGGATCACAAGGACTTTTTCCATGTTTAAACCAAAATATGATCTTTCTTCTTTGTGACATAAAAAGCTGTCCGATTTGGCAACAAAGTAAAAGGGAAGTTTCGACAGTTGGACAGCAAACGATTTAATGGCTCCTAAGGTCAAGATATTGGTCACGTGATAAAAGGTCAGAGTTTACGATTTTTTGGTAAACGTGCATGCCTCGTGGTTTTTGGACTCGTATTGACTTATTTGTACACGTATATTAATAATAAACAGCTGCGCCATGAGCGCATGATACGCCCGACGTCTTGTGTAGAAGTTTTATGCAATAATCATAAATAGTTTCTGAGGAAGTTTTAAGCAATAACCATTTATTGTTTTTGAGACACGGCGGGACATGTGAAACCCCCCCACCCTGTTTTTTTTTTACAAATTTCACTAAAATAACATATTGAATCAAACCAAAAAGTATACAGATCTTTAAATTAGTATAACAAAGAAGTGTGTACAGTTTCAAGCAATAATCATAAATTGTTTTTGAGATACGGCGCGACATGTAAAAAAAACCCTCCCCTTTTTTACAAAATACTCAATAACTCAAAAATAAAATTTTGAGTCATCACCAAAACGTATACAGATCTTTAGATTAATATAATAAAGAAGTGTGTACAGTTTTAAGCAATAATCATAAATCGTTTTTGAGATACGGTACGACATGTAAAAAACCCCTCCCCCTTTTTTTACAAAATACTCAATAACTCAAAAACGAAATTTTGAATCATCCCCAAAAAGTATACAGATCTTTAGATTAATATAACAAAGAAGTGTGTAAAGTATTAAGCAATAATCATAAATCGTTTTTGAGATACGGCGCGACATGTAAAAATCCCTCCCCCTTTTTTACAAAATACTCAAAAACGAAATTTTGAATCATCACCTAAAAGTATACAGATATTAAGATAAATATAACTAAGAAGTGTGTAAAGTTTTAAGCAATAATCAAGAAACGTTTTTGAGATACGGTGCGACATTTGAAAAAAAAAAAAACACCCCTATTTTAGTTACAAAGTGCCGTAACTCAAAAAGTTTAAATCTTATTTTCACCAAAAAGTATACAGATCATTTGACCATCATAAGAAACAACAATATTAAGTTTCATGAAATTTGGATAAGTTGTTCTCAAGTTACGGTGCGACATGTTTACGCCGGACAGACGGACGGACACCGGACATTTGTATACCATAATACGTCCCGTCAAAATTTTGACGGGCGTATAAAAACCAGTGGTCAATACTAGATTGAATTAGCTTCCTTATTTTATATAATTATTATTAAAAAGTGTTGTTAAAATGTTATAAATTCACGAGTGAAGTGAAACTTTTTTTCTGAAAATTTGCGTAGGTCCACAGAAAATCCTTAATAATTCCTTAAATAGGTTTGGTAACGTGTTGAGGGGTATAAAATATGAAGTTAAACCACTTTTTGGTTCTTATTATACTCTATCAGATCACAAAAAACCCGGATACGCAATTGTGTCAGCTTATTCGTGTCGAAGCGGAGATCAAAGGGAGATAACTCGGTACGCGCATCGTTGGATATTGCAAGTTCACAACAGTAAATTTGAGTAAAATTAATGATTGCAGATATATTTCGACGATTTCTTGAATAACTTTTCAATACTCCATGTTCCTCTACTGTTGTAACATTAAAATAGTCATGGAAAGGTTGAATATGACATTTTGTTCAAGTACTTACTGGTTATTGAACACTTCCAAAGAAGAAAATTATACATTTAACTGACTTTTCTCTGAAACTTGGACTTATTGTATATTCTCACAAACAACTTTTGGTAGATAGAAGGATACAAGAAGAGTTTATCAGTCATTTGTCAGTAGAACCTGTGTTACAATAGAATTGAACTTTTCATTACATTAAAACAAAAATATGGAAAAAAAGGAAATATGGTCTTCAAAATTGTGAACATTACCAGATTACCATTGAATGAAAATAAAATCAATTTGCAGTGGACAGAAGTACATGTAAAATTTTTGTTTTATCATACCTGCTTTAAGATACAGTGGTGGATCCCAGGGGTCTGGAGATTGGAACCTCCTCTGTTTATGGAATATTAATGCATTTGAATGGGATCATATAGTTGGAACCCTCCTTTTTATCCTTGGTTGAGAATACCACCACCCATGTTTAAAATTGTCTGGATTCACCCTAAGATAAGAAACTATATAAGATGTACAAGTTCTATAGCTTGCCTTAATCAAGAGTAAAAAATCTGAACACCCAAAGAACCAGAAAGGGATTTAAAACATAATAATCAACACAAAGATAACTGAAAAAAAGCTGTATTGCAATCGGAGATCATGCAGATCTCATAATTCCTATTATTTGTATTATTTCAAGTTTTGCTTTATTTTTTTTTGCTTCTTACATTTGAATTTAAAAGTCCTGCAATTTACTAACTGTTGAGTCCTTTCAATTAAATTATTGATTGAATAATAAGCTAAGCTGACCAGTAAATAAAGTTTGAAAATGCTTTGTTAAAATAAAATAGTGGTATTATGTCATAAAATATACTGAATCAACTTCAAATTTAATCCAAATTCATATTTTCCTGCCCTGAAATGCATAGTCAATTGAACTACAAAAACAAAAACCTGAGACTACTACAATGTATAACATAGAGATTGGTCACTTCCCATGTTATACTAGTCTCAGATAAAAACAAAACTGACTTAAATACAGTATGTTCAGAATTTTTTTTTAAAAAGGACAACAATCAGATATTTATTATTCTGATATCAGAAATAATCTCATTGTATCAAATCAGAATTTCAGTTCTTAGAATTGAGATAATCAATTTAATCACATTATTTACTTTTATAAAAAAAAAAATCTAATGATATTATCTGGAATTACAATCATCATGATCATTGACTAAGCTTGTCAACATCTCACTTACTTTAAATGCTTTTAAAAGTTAACCTGTCAGTACTAAAATAAAGAGATGTGGTATAAGATAAGATATGTTATTCCAATTAAAGGGCCCATGAAGAGCAAAGTAATGTATTGCAATGATTTTTATAATTGACACAATAATGTTGATATAAATCAGAGAAATATGAATATAACCAAATTCATTCTTAGATATTAAACCACAGCCAGATCAGAGCCACACAAACATTAGAAAAAAAAGGCATAACAATTATATATTCTACTTGTATTAACAGGCAAATATTCTCAAAGTCTTAATTAAAACAATATCTGCACTTTATTGATAGTTTTCTGAGCTCAAAAAAATTATTTTAAATTGCAACACTTTTCAATACCTCTAGGTTTTCTTGAATAAAAAGCCATTTAAATTTAGCACTTGTGCTTAACTTTTCAAATTTTTTACAACTTATTATTGTATTATCATTAAATTCTTTTCTTAAAAAGATATAAAGGGGAAACTGACATTTAATTATGGTATAATTGCCAATGAGATAACAGTCTAGAAACTTATCACCAGAGTCCAAGTGTCTGTTAGCAGTGACAGTTAAATTACAAGTCACTTTACATACATCAACAATGAATAAATTCCATTGTTTTCATGCAAATGAGGAATATAAGAGTAACAATAGCTTTTGTCTTACTACATGTACAAGAGAATAATAAAAATGATAATATAAATAATGAAATATCATAGACAAAAAATACAGGACTAAGCCACTTGACTATATGTAAAGTATTCCCTTACTAATCCTTATAGGAGCTGCTGTATACTTAGAAAAAATGATGTTGAGGACTTGGCCCCATCAATCAGCATTTTAGACATTACATTATTGTCAATTGTAATCTGCTCTATTTGTTCCAACCTATAATGAGTATCAAAATTTATACCTAGGGTGGAAATTAAACCCATGTATGTTCATTTACTCTATTGTTCTTTGTGTACATAAAATGTACATGTATATGAATTATATCAAATGCAAAAAAAAATGCTGTAATGTAAATATGGTAATTTGTAAACATCAAAATGATCATTACACCCTCATTATTTAAAGTCCTAGTAAAGGAAGTCCAGCCCTTGCACCTAGCTATCGTGTTTCTTAGGCAAGATGTAGTATATAACTATTGAAAGTATAACACGATAAAGGTTGTAAGTATATAATTACATCAACGTGCAATTGAGGTAAACAAACTATCAAACATAAACATTGAATCTACCACGTGTTTGTCTGCTGTGCTTGAATTCAAAACGTCCCATCAGGCTTATTTACACGATTTTTTGCTAAAGCAGACAGTTAAATATGTCTGTTTACCTTATGAGGTCTGTTAAGAATGGATTTGCTGTTATGACTTGTGAATTACATGGCAATTTAAGGGACGACATCAAAAGTTCAATGTAGGATAAAAAACTTAATTCACATAGTTTTTTCGCTGACCCCCCTACCCCCCATCTTAACTTAATTTGGGAAAAATTGATTTACCTATATGGATATATGTAAAATCGATTTTAGATTAACAAAACTTGTAGCAATGTTGACCCCCCCCACCCCCAAACTATTCGATTTAAGTTTTTTATCCTACATCGATCTTTTGATGTCGTCCCTAATGAAGAAAACATTGATTTTTACCGTAACTTTTGAATACACAACATTCCCAAGATATCCCCACAAAACACATGGCTACTTTGTAACGATGGCTGGTAACGTGTAGCCACTTTCTAACGGTAAATGTGATTGGATGATCTTCAAAGATCAATAATAAAATTGCTAATAAATGATTGGATACGAAATTGTGTCAGATTATAAATAGAGGAAAAAATGTAAACATTGAAATCAGCCATTTTGACGTAGGAAACAAACTAATTTTCAATCTTGGATTAAAGGACATTGCGCACATTGCCAGCGTATCATGCATAACCAGTCATCTGCAAATATATCTTTCAATTGGTTTTTTACACTTATTTTTCTATGTTTTAGTTAATTTAATGTTTTAATTTACTACAGAACGGGACGTTCTCAAAGATGCTGTAGAAAAATTTATAGGGGGCGCTGTTTGTGGGCGTAAACATTTTACATACGGGTCCTTTTTGTGTCGACAAGTTGACCTTTATCTGTCAGATTCAGGCGTTTGCCGTCCAACTGCGACTTGAATTGAGCTGCACATCCATCGCTAACATGATTTTGAACAGAAATGATTTGCTCAAGATAATCACCATAAATTACATGACATTTTTTCACAAAATGTGCATCATGTTTTAAGTCAGCTGAAATGAAAACTACACTCTCCGTAATATTATCAGAGCATGTGGGGCACTTGTATGTTGCTACTTTTGTCAATAATGTTGCTTGTTGGTATGTGTAGTGAGCCGACTGAATTTCATCCTGGCAGACGGAACGCCAATTATCAGCAAAATCTTCAACACTGACCACCCAATTAGTTGGCAAATTGATTTCAGCTCATGGTACTGTTGAATTTGATAGTTGGCATTGAGTAAATGCTCTGGAAATTTCTGTATATCACCGACTAATTTTTCTACAAGTTCATTAATATTTCCTTCTTTTCTGACAAGAACCTTTTTTGATATTGTTGATTGTTTTGATACTGTTATTTTTAGTTTCCCATACTTTCCAATTAACTACTTCATCTCCTTTCTTTTCAATCAGTGAGTTGTACATCTGAAAAAGACTGCTTGCCCACAGGACACACATTTTCTATCAATTCAATCAGCCTGGTGAAATTTTTTTCCTTCTTGTTTTTCACACAAGGTTGCCGAAGATGCTTCATATTTATCTTTGGCCAAATTCAGATCTTTTCCTCTTACAAATAGAGCATGCACTTTATTTGATATGTTAAGACAAGTGTCACAAAGACATGAGTTAAACTTGTGTTTGTCCACAGTCATAACGTTTTTTGGTCGTATTTTTCGGAATGTACTTAGAAACATTTTTTCAGTGGGGCTGCTGTACTCTTTAAAGAGTTTGATGTAGTGGTTATCAAAATCATTATCTGCTTTTCATTTTTGTCAATTGTTTGCTTTTGACCAAGAGGAGTAGAATGACGTTCATAAAAAGATTCAACATTTGTCTTTTCTTCATTACTGTATGCATCACTTCTCCTTTTTCTGTTTTGTTGTTTGTCTTTTTTACAATACTTAGTCCATGTCTTATAATTCATACTGAAACGTTGACGTAGAGATAGACTATTAATTGTATCATCTGGTTCATAGACATCTTTTGTTTGAACTAAGGCTTTTACATTCTTCCTATCGTTTTCTCGTTTCCCTTTTGTAAGTTTTAATATTTTTTTCTCAATACGTTGATCAATAATTTCATTTTGCATAGTTCTCTGCATTTAAAAAAACGAAAGTTAACACCTTTTTCAGTTAAGGCTTTCCTCTTTTGAGGAGTTGTTTGTAATAATATTTTAAATTGATGTTGCAAATTTTTGAGGTGACGGTGGTATTGCCACCACATTAGCTACTGTTGCAGCTGTTCGGGGCAGTTTCCCACTTTGAAGCTTGTTCTTTGCGTATGCTAATCGTCTTTCTTTTTCTGTCCTGATTTTTATCTTCTGTCAAATTAGCTAAGTACAAATGTATCTTCTTTTGTCATCTGTCCATTTACGTCTCATATCTTCAATTTGATGTCTGTTTTTTTTTGTTAATTTCATTTTTACTTCTATAACGCCTTTGTCGCAGCCTATTCATTTCTTTCATTCTCTCTTTCTCTTCAGGTGCTTTTGATTGTAGATTTATTCTATATTTTACACGTTTTTTCTTCTACCAAATCATTTCTTAATTCTTCTTCCAATAGCAATAAGGCTGATTTGCCTCTTTTTCTGGCCTCAGGTTTATTCAATTCATAGTCATTTTCTGAGTCATAATCTGGACTGTCATCTAAGCTAACCAATGGTTTGTCTCTAAAAGGGTATCTTTTTTCCTTTTCCATAGTTCATGAATTCTGTAAAAGATCATACAAATAACAGACCTTTAGACCATCATACAAAACAATCATTTGAAGTTTAAAGAAATTCGAATAAGAGGTTCTCAAGTTATGGCATGACATGTTAACACGGAGGAACCGACAGACAGACATTTGTATACCACAATACAAAATAGGCTTGTATGTTGTGATGCTATGCTATTGTTTCAGAAAAAAGGAGAAGGTTTTCCCAAGTTATAAAGGGGCATAACTAAGAATGTTAAATACATCTCTGTCCACATATTTAAGTTCCTAGCATTGTGTACGAGTTTCAATTAAATTTGGATGTAACAAATGTACCAGGATTATAATTGTGTACGTCAGACACACATTTTGTCTACAAGACTTATCAGTGACGCTCTTTAAATGATTATGATGCAAACTTAACCTAGGGTATGGAAACAGAAGAAAATGCATTTTCCTGTAATTCAGTGATTGTCGTTTGTTTATGTGTTACATATTTGTTTTTCATTAATTTTTTTACATAAATAAGGCCGTTAGTTTTCTTCTTTGAATTGTTTTACATTGTCTTCTTGGGGCCTTTTATAGCTGACTATGCGGTATGGGCTTTGCTCATTGTTGAAGGCCGTACGGTGACCTATAGTTGTTAATGTCTATGTCATTTTGGTCTTTTGTGGATAGTTGTCTCATTGGCAATCATACCGCATCTTCTTTTTTTATATTTTCCAAGTTTTGAAGGGATATCTCTACAACAGTGAATTACTCACTACCACTATTAGAACTGTGTCAGTGTTCTCGTTCTAAGCATTGCATATGAGTTTCATGATAAGTCAAACTTAAAGTTAAAGTACAGAAATGAAAAACGGGGACGGACAGAAGGACAGACAGACGAAAGACCAATGATAATACTTTCACGGTGGCATAAATATCACAAATGTAGGATACACCTGACATCAACTCCTGTTTTCTTTAGGCTAATTTTGTACAGTCCACTATACAAAACAAACAAAAAATAATTCAAAACTGGGACATAAAGTTTGACCTAAATTTTATCCTCAGAATTGAAAGAAAGAACCTTCTCATTAAAATTGAAAATCTGACCAAAGATACTGAGACATGGATGCAAGAAATGTGAACTCTTTGTGTGCTTTTTATAGAATGTAGTAACCCATACATATACTTAAAGAGCTGTTAAAAATATATACACATGCAAGTCAAAATATCCTCCTACAGGATTTTTCGTACTTTTATTTAAAGAAAATTAAACATAAAGAATTCATCTATTTAGGTGACAAGACGCAAAATAAGTGAAAACTCCTAGAATTATTCAATGATGCTTAAAATGTATGATAATTGCTTTGTTTTAAATTAATTGACAAAAAGTTAAAGATGAAACTTTATTAAAAAATGTTACAACTTTTTGATATGAACTTTTACAATTACTGAGAAATGGATGCAACATCTGAGAACTCTTTGTCATGCTTAACATGTATATGTCATGTATGTTACTTAAATTTTAAAACACTCAAATTTGAAAAAAAAAGTTGTTTAAGTTCAAGTAAAACAGGGTTAATACAAAAGTTCCACAGTTATTTTGGGGTTAAAATAGTCAATGTATACATCCACTTACTATTGAAAATCTTGTGACAGGATGCTATGAATAAAGACTCATATACATTTCTGTAATCATGGTTATAATGTTGTTTACACTGTAAACGTCATTATTGTTTTCTTCTAAAAAGCACTTGACAAGTTTTAATCAAAGTTAAATTACTCAATTTAATTTCTAAAACTTTACTGTATAGATAATATGTCTGATAAAACACATAAATATGAACTCTCCTATTTTCATAAATTGCAGTAACATCTTTAAATTTAAATACTTACTTTTTATAGTAAATGAATAATTTTATGAATAAATTACTTTTTTTTAAATTGGCTTATTTAACTTCAATTTAAATTATTTATTACTTGATGTGACAGGATGCAATTAAAGTGAACGTTTGTGATAAAACTTTTAAATGATGGCTTTGTTTTAATTTCTCAAAAGTGCATTTGATTATTATCCCTTTTTTAAGCTATCGTATGTTACAAGACTTAATTATAAAGCTCTCTTATGTTTTTGTATCGTTATATTTAAACAAGGCTGGATGTTAACCACATATTGAGACATGGATTCAATGTTAGTGAACTCTTGACAAGTAAAACATCAAAAATTTGTAGAATGTCATTTTAACTGTTGATAAAGCTTTAGTTACACAGACTTAGTAAATATTAATGTTAAATTTTTATTTGGGGGGTGAATAATATATGTGGTATACCTCTACTCGCTATTGATGAACATGTGACATGATACAAATAATAGCAACCGCTATAACTTATATTATTTATGAATTCTTAATAAAAAGAAACAATTGTAAAAGGCAAACCTTGGACATGCAATTTAATTGAAAATCAATTAGTCCGCTTCATTTTTAGAAACTTCACAGTACTTTAGACAAAAGACTTGACATATGTGAACCCTTGAAATGTTAAACATATATATTTGTACGAATGTAAGTCTAACTGTTGATAAAGCTTTAGTAACACAGACTTAGTAAATATTAATGTAAAATTTTATTTGGGAGGTAAATAATAAATGTGGTATACCTCTACTTACTATTGATGAACACGTGACATGATACAAATAATAGCAACTCCTATAACTTATATTATTTATGTTGTTTACACAAAAAAAAACTGCCATGATTTCTTAATGAAAAATAAAAACAATTGGTAAAGGCAAACCTTGGACATGCGATTTAATTAAAACATTTTTTAGAAATTTCGCAGTATTTAAGACAAAAGACATGGCATATGTGAACTCTTGTGTTGTTCCTCTTTTCATGAAATACAACAACGTCTTTATATTTTAATGCTTTTGTACTTAATAAGTAGTTGAAATATCTAACATCTCTTTTTGTATATATGCTTGCATATATATATGTAGGGCAACATGTCAATTCAAATATAATAACCTAGTCATGTAACACATGTAACAGGATGCAATACAAAGGAACTCTTATGACATAATTTTGTACATGTAGTTTACACTATTGAAAATACCTGAATTCTATTATCAAGACTTTATGTTTTTGTCCCGTTTCTTATTAAGTCACCAAAACGGAGTTTTTGGCGACTTATTGTTTTTGTCCCATTTCTTATTATGGCACCCTCAACGGAGTTGGGGTGACATATTGTTATTGTTCCGTTGTTTTTGTCTTATTATTATTATTATTATATTTATTCTTCCACACTTTTTTGTCCATTCTATTTCTCAGAATTGGCTTGAACAATATTGATGGAACTATGCCATAATGTTGACCACCATATTAAATAGTGCAATTGGGGTAAAAAGTCTAAATTGGCAATTAAATTAGAAAGATCATATCATAGGGAACATTACTAATTTTGAAGTTGATTGGACTTCAACTTCATCAAAAACTACCTTGACCAAAAACTTTAACTTGAACGAACGGACGGACAGACGGCAGGACAGACGCACAGACTAGAAAACATAATGCCCCTCTACTATCGTAGGTGGGGCATAAAAAACATGTGAAGGCTTCATTAATTTTCAATGAGACAAAAGTAGTGTACATACATGTATATACCTTTGCTTTAATAATTGTTGTATAATTGGTTAGTGTCATAATATCTTTTTTTAATTTGTTAAAACATTTTAATTATTTACTGGAATCATTGTTAATTAGTAAATATATATGCATATCTTTCATAAGAAATTAAATTCTTTTTTGGAGATATCAATACTATTTCATTAAAAGAGTATATTAAGGAAATAGATATAACAAGATGTGGTATGAGTGCCAATGAGGCAAAAGTACTCTTTATACATATATATATATGTACACATACACTGTCAGAGTTAAAGTCTTTTCTGGTTTGATTTTGATATCTTGCAAACAACTACCCTGCATGCTTTCATTTTATGTTCTAGTCTGTATATATTGGGAAAATAATTTAAGTCAAATAGACAGTGTCATAATCATTAAAAGTAAAGTTACATAAATGGAATTGTAAATATACTCCTTATGTAGTGAATGACATTATTATGTGTGGACATTTCAAATGAAAAAAGAAGATGTGGTATGATTGCCAAAGATCGCTATTTGCACTAGTATTACTACTATTTTCCTTAGTGCTGCGTGCAAGTTATCCAAGTGAAATTTGCTCATCAACTAGGAAAGCATATTACAAAATAAGTATTATCATACTAGTAACCGTAGTGATGTGTACTTAAATACAAAGAATGAATACTTATAATAAACCTAGGTAACCAATGGATGCTACGCAATAAGGGAAATGAAATAATGATGAAATACTATACCAGCTCAGTCATGAGGTTAGCAGCGCGACTGTTATTGGCCTTGAGGCATTTAGATAAATCCCAAAAAATCATTAGATGAGTTCTTGGAACCAGGCAATTTTGAGTTAGTTGTAAAGGCTGCATTGAGATGCTTTATACCATCATGTGCAGATGAGGAGGACCTAAAATCTCCTAGCTACGCACTTAATAGTTATCAAAGGTACCAGGATTGTAATTTAGTACGCCCAGACGCGCGTTTCGTCTACATAAGACTCATCAGTGACGCTCATATCAAAATATTTATTAAGCCAAACAAATAAGATAGGGCATGATGTCAAACGTTGGTATCAGTTGGCTCAGGGAATTATTTCAGAAGATGAAAAAAAACGAAAAGAGGCTGAAGATTTTTTGAAGGAATAATGAGAACTTTTCTTGTTAGTAATCCTAACTAATCATGTTAGTAAGAAGCTACTAGATACTCCAGTAAATTTACTTTTACATTAGTGATGAATGAGTGGACAGTAAATTTACTACTCTTACTAGTGTCATTTACTATTCTTTTTCCTCCGGCGAAGAAATCACTTCAGACGATTGCAGTTTTCTCACAGTCGGCGAGTTCGAATTTTGCAAGTATGCGACCATGGTTGTCACCCACCTGTCTGGGGTCTTTGGTAGGGCCAGTTTCAGTTTCTTCAATGCGCGATGTTTTTCTGTTCTATTCTGGAAATTATTTCGCATATTTAAATCCTCGTTTTGCCTTTGATCATTGATATTTTCTTCACGTTTTCTCTTTCTATATTTCCGTTTTCTCTCCGTTTCTTTGACCTGTCTCATTTGTTCTTTCTTTTGTTTCTCTCTATGTTGTCTTTGGCGTACTTCATCATCTGATAAAGCATACTCGTTTTCCTTTAGATTTCTATTTCTGTAATAAGATTCAAGCCTTTGTTCTCGTCGCTTTTGAAGTTTTTCTTGTTTGATACGTATCGTTCAAGTCCTTCCTTAGATGACATGAAAGTTTTATTATCTATACTATTAAACGAGAAGATCTCATTTTGGGTGTCGCTTCTCTTCTTTCCACAATAAATTAATCAACACGCCTCTGTGTCCTATAGGTACAGTGTATAGTCGCATTTGTCATCCATTCATATGATTATTCAGATTGAGTTATTTTGGGAGAAAATCGAGAAAAAGGGCATCCGGATATTGTCCCGTCATCTATACTATTAAACGAGAAGACCTCATTTTGGGTGTCGCTTCTCTTCTTTCCACAATTAATTAATCAACACGACTCTGTGTCCTATAGGTACAGTGCATAGTCGCATTTGTCATCCATTCATATGATTATTCAGATTGAGTTATTTTGGGAGAAAATCGAGAAAAAGGGCATCCGGATATTGTCCCGTCATTGGACAAAATTTTAAGTCAGATTATACTTCCGGTTTGCGTTTTTCTGTTTACTTTGAACATAAAAGTGTATTTTCAGAATTCTATCTGCTATCATTTTCAAGTTACTATCCACGGCGGTCACAGAGTTTATTAAATAGAGAGGGTCTGTATATCAATGACCACCATGGATCGATTAGAAAACTTAGAATTGAAAGAAAATACACTTTATTTATATAGTGAATGTTCATAATATACAGATAAGCGCTAAAATTATTCATGTGCACTTTTGATACCTTTTCTGAAATTCTCCAGTCATTAAATCTTTTACAAAATTCATTGATTACAAAAAAAAGAAGATGTGGTATGATTGCCATGTTGACAACTCTCCACAAGAGACCAAAATGACACAGAAATTAACAACTATAGGTCATCGTACGGCCTTCAACAACGAGCAAAGACCATACCGCATACTCAGCTTTAAAAGGCACCGAAAAGAAAATGTAAAACAATTCAAACGAGAAAACTAGCGGCCTTATTTATGTACAAACAATGAACGAAAAACAAATATGTAACGCATAAACAAACGACAACCACTGAAGTACAGGCTCCTTACTTAAATGTTCATAACATACTAAATGTATATTCATATTGAAATTGATAGAAAACCACACATTGGGAATTTTGGAAATAAAGGAGGAGGGATTAAAAAAAAATTTCCTGTCCCCAATAACCTATGATTTATGATAATTTTGCTGAAATTCTCCAGTCATTCAATTCAAAGTTTGTACGATCACGGAAAATAATTGAATTAAATTGGATTAAAAAATTACAGACAGTTTACCCTCTCGGTCTAAATGATAATATCATGGGAATTGGTAATATATCTAGAACCAATTCCGTTAACATTTTGGATATAGTTTCTAAAACTGTTCGTAAAAAACGTTCTCACGGTCGTAGAACAAATCGCAATCAAAGAAGATTTCGGGCCAATCATACCAATATTTCGGACCTAATTTCTATTTCAAAAAACAACGGCAGACATTATCTGTTAACAAAACTCTGTTCGTTACCGGTTAATAAGTTAAATAAAATTTTGGAGGATTGCAACACAATTTCATATAGCAGTCCTAAGTATGAAATTGTTCAAATTATTATGGCATATTGTTATTCTAAATTATTTCCCAAAATTGATCGCCCTGAAGATCATAAAAAACATTTTATTAAAATTAAGTATGTCAATAAAGGCTTTGATTTTGTAAATATTGCTGGTATATTTAACGACCATTCTGTTAAAGAACAAATTCCTGGATATTTTGACAATACTGAGCTACCTCTTATTTGTTATATTTACAAGAAATCTACCCGGAAATTTGTGTTTAATTATAGTCAATTGTGTAAAGATGTTAATATCAGTGAAAATACACCTACTTCATGTAATTGCAGTAATTCCGAATATATTTATGGCCCCATTTCCCATGTTATAACAGGAGATCTTAACATCGTTCAAGACCGAGAGTTAAAATCATTCCTCAGTAAAGGACCTAAATATCGTCCCCCGTCAATTATTAATTGGAATGAGTGTCGTAATATCATCCACGACTCACTCCATACTTACTGTATGAAATGGATAAAACGAGAAAAAGCTGACAAAAAATCTTTGGACTCTTTTTTTAATTCAGTAATGAAGATAGTTGATATACGTATTCAACATTTTAAAGAACATTTTACTATAAACCCTTACAACAATAAACCTATTTTTCGTATCAAACATAAACTAAAAGAGCTAGCCAAGGAATTTGTTTTTGTCCCGGCAGATAAAGCTGCTAAAAATATTATTATTGTTTGACATAAATTTTACATTGAGGTTCTGAAAAAGGAAATCACCAATTCACCAACATTCCAACTGACTCCATTTTCAGAAAACGAAATCTGTAACAAACATAAACTTTTAGGCACCGCTTTACAAGCAGAGCCAAATACAATGAAAGTCCCAACTATGTATTGGCTTCCGAAGCTACACAAAACCCCTTACAAATATAGATTTATTTCGTCTTCAAGCCATTGTTCAACTACTAAACTGTCTATTCTTCTTACCAGCACACTTGGTACAATTAAAAACCTGATAATAAATTGTTCAAATAAGGCCTTCGAAAATAGTGGAATAAATTACTTTTGGAGTGTCAAGAACTCGTTGGAAGTACTTGATAAATTGCATGCTTATATTGGTGATTTTGAATCTGTTCAAAGTTTTGATTTTTCTACCCTGTATACCACATTGCCTCACATTCTCATTAAGAAAAAATTCACACACCTAATTAAATGGGCATTCAAAAAATCAGAATGTGAATATATATGTTCAAACTCTTTTAGGTCATTTTTTAGTAGCAATAAACAAAAAAACTATATTAATTGGACATGCTTTGATACTATATATGCCCTTGAATTTTTACTAGATAACATTTTTGTTCGCTTTGGGGATTCCGTATATCGTCAGATTATCGGAATTCCAATGGGGACTAACTGTGCACCACTTATTGCGGACCTGTTTTTGTATTGTTATGAGTTACAATTTATGACAAAAATAAGCAAAGACCCATCGAAACAACATCTGATAAACAAATTTAATAATACTTTTAGATATTTGGATGATATTTTGGCTCTCAATAATGACGACTTCAGTATGTATATTAATGAAATTTATCCTGTTGAACTTACTTTAAATAAAGCTAATACTAACAATGACCACTGCCCTTTTCTCGATCTTGATATCTATATCACTAATGGAAAGCTGAATACTAAAATTTATGATAAAAGGGATGATTTTTCATTTCCTATCGTTAATTATCCGTTTTTAGATGGTGACGTTCCCTTGTCACCATCTTACGGTGTTTATATATCTCAACTTGTACGATTCGCTCGTGTATGTAACAATGTTTTAGATTTTAACGAGAGAAATTTATGTATTACTGAAAAATTATTACACCAGGGTTTTCGATATCACAAACTAGTCAAAACTTTTACTAAATTTTATCATCGGTATAAAGACATTATTCGTAAATATAGCTCAACATGCAGACTTTTAATACGTTCAGGTATTTCACATCCAATTTTTTATGGTAATATTCTTTATAAAGCACAAAGGTGTCAGTATTCACCTCAGAAACTTACAAAACCTTTGAATAGACTTATTAAGAAGGAATATAATTACGATACTGTTGTCAAGTCATTAAAGATTGCATATTTTGGCGTTAATATTGAGTCATTGATAAGGTCTTTGCATCGGAACTAAACACATTTATTCTAAAAACAGTTGTTGGCATGACACGGGTTATGTTCTTCTCATATATGTTATGATGGTATGATACTAAACCCCTAACGGGAAGGATTGTGCCTGATGTTCATATGATGAAATCATAATCTTTCAGTCAGTTTAGTTGAAGTCTGGAGCTGGCATGTCAGTTAACTGCTAGTAGTCTGTTGTTATTTATGTATTATTGTCATTTTGTTTATTTTCTTTGGTTACATCTTCTGACATCAGACTCGGATTTCTCTTGAACTGAATTTTAATGTGCGTATTGTTATGCGTTTACTTTACTACATTGGTTAGAGGTATAGGGGGAGGGTTGAGATCTCACAAACATGTTTAACCCCGCCGCATTTTTGCGCCTGTCCCAAGTCAGGAGCCTCTGGCCTTTGTTAGTCTTGTATTATTTTAATTTTAGTTTCTTGTGTACAATTTGGAAATTAGTATGGCGTTCATTATCACTGGACTAGTATATATTTGTTTAGGGGCCAGCTGAAGGACGCCTCCGGGTGCGGGAATTTCTCGCTACATTGAAGACCTGTTGGTGACCCTCTGCTGTTGTTTTTTATTTGGGCGGGTTGTTGTCTCTTTGACACATTCCCCATTTCCATTCTCAATTTTAATATTTCACAAAATTCTTCCAACAACACTTTACATACTTTAAACTACGCTCTGAATGCCCGCGATTTAGCGGGTGTGTTCTAGTATAATTTATTTTAGATACAATAGGACAGATTTACGATGACAAAAAATAAATACAAATACAAACACTTGCAGATAATCTTGAATAGTTTAATATTATCCGATTGATTTTCACAGATAATGTAATCTTCAAATAATTAGGAGCTAATTTCTTTCTTGCTTCTGAATAGACTAATTTATTTATTCAAATCAGGGGCCCTCGAAAGGCCATATAATGCATACATTAATCATTTTTACAATTATCAACAACAAAAAACGTCTGTAACGTTACGTGTAACCTTCAAAAACGGAGTTCCATGTATGTGACATTTTATTGGACATGCGGTTTTGTTTGTAATTTGTGCAAACCTGGGCGCATTGTCATGTTTCAAGGCTCAAAATGCGAAGAAAGGTTTGTACTTTAGCGGTAAATAGAATTAAGGAAATATTCAATAAAACAAATTAATTCAATCTCATTCGACGGATTAGTGCCGGAAAATGTGTGAAAACTGTACTTATGGCAAATTCTTGGACATGAGAAAAAATCCGACCTGTGTAAACCGACGTAACGACAAAGAAAAGACAAATTATTTAAACGGCGAGTCTTTGTACAAAATAGTTATACCAATATTGAATAACTTACCAGTATTCTGTTAATAAAAATCAAGTCCGTGAGTTCGGCTAAAATATTTCCCTGCTTGTGGGACACTTTTTAATATCTCATTCAGGGGCCCATTGCTTCGCTTCTAGAACTGGTTGTGTTCAAATTTTTTGACGTCACAATGCTATGACGTTGAACGTTCCGCTGCCCGAAAATGGTGACTTTTGGTGAAAAAAATCACCAATCTTCAGCACATTTTGTCCAAATATCGGCATATTTTGTAACATGGGACACGAGAAAAATGACGTTATTTATAAAATCGTGTTCGGTTTAATCACATACACTTGTATTAAAATGTCATTTAAGACTTAAAATAAATTCCCAAGACATTCAGCTTTATTTTGATGTAAAATTTATATATTTTCTATTAGCAACGACAATACAGTGACCAATTGTTGCTTGTGACACGGTATTTTTTCTCGAGTGTCACCAGTTCCGTGCGTAAGGAAAACTGTATGACATACTGTGGATTCGTATTGGAAAATTTAATGCAACCTTTGGATGTCTGTTTTTGTTTTCATATGTTACATGTACATTAGACGATTTTCTCATTTTACTGCTGCCTTTTTTTTTTTTTTAAAGTTTTAATTAAAAGTTCTATACGTTGTACATTCTTTGCACGATTTAATTTTCACATTTTCTCATTATCTTTTCCTATACATGTATAAGGAAATCGGTACACTGAGGGCATCATGTTTTAAATTTGTGGAAGAGAGATACTACTGACGTTGGCAGTTAAGTTTACATAGTTTGAATGTCCCTTTGTTATCTTTCGCCCCTCTTCAATTATCATTTTAAAGTACACGGTAAGCGTTGATAAATAATCTGCGTTTACGCGTTCAATGTAAGCCCCCCCCCCCCTTCCATTATATAAAGTCATTTGTAAATAATAAACTACTTACCAAAGTGCCTTGTACTTTTCAAATATTGTAATAATACATGCATTTCCGTTTTCTAGGTTTTCAAATGCTCGAACACATTTTGGAACAACTTTTCTGTGCTTAAGGCCAACTGCGTAGGCTTTTGAAACATCCTCTTTGTACAACAGATATCTTGATTTAGCACCCTGATCTTGAAACGGGCCAGTTATTTGCGGATTATGTCTAGAAGTTGTTTGGGATTGTCCACGCCAAGGATACCCTTATCATATCACACCAGCCTGCTTGAACGTATTTGCCCGATGAAAATTCAGGATCCGTGAAGGAGTTTATACTAGATGATTTCTGATGACGAATATATCCCTGTACTGAGGAAAACAGGTAATAAATACTGTTCGACAGATATCTCCCTCAGTCCTTTTTTGGCCTCTGCAATGAAATATTGTAACGAAGTGGACAGTTCTGTTTTGTCCATGTGTAGCAAATCCTTTTGCAAACAGTTTCGGAAAATTCCGAAATTATCTGATATCGGACGTAAACTGAGCTCGACCTGCCAACTATTGAAAGCATTATAATCCAATTTATATTAATTGACCGAATTTTTTGGCACTGATTCCTAAATCTTAGTCTGCTGTCTCCGGTTAACCATGTCTAAATTGATGACGGGTAATTTCCAAATCATTATACCTCGATTTTAACTTAGAATATCACTTTCTTTTTCTTTGCCTCCTTAAGAATACAACCTTTGCGTAAGAAAAATAGGGGCCCACTAAAAAAAATCTGATTTCATCCATGGTTGTAATGCGGATTTTCTTTTAATATAACTTGACAATGGTTACACTTTTATAACTTAATTAGCAAGTTTTATTTTAGTAAAGTTATTCACCTTATTTGCATAAACATCCTAATTTAGATTTTTTTCATTAAAAATGTCCTGTACCAAGTCAGGAATATGGCCATTGTTATATTATAGTTCGTTTCTGTGTGTGTTAACATTATAACGTTGTGTCGTTTGTTTTCTCTTATATTTGAGTGTGAATTCACATATATATTTAAGACGTGTCACGGTACTTATCTATCCCAAATTCATGTATTTGGTTTTGATGTTATATTTGTTATTTTCATAGGATTTTGTCCAATGCTTAGTCCGTTTCTGTGTGTGTTACATTGTATTGTTGTGTCGTTGTTCTCTTATATTTAATGCGTTTCCCTCAGTTTTAGAAAATGATTTGAAAGGCGAGTCTTTGTACAAAATAATGATACCAGTATTCTGTTCATAAAAATCAAGTCCGTAAGTTCGGCTTAAATATTTCCCTGCTTGTGGGACACTTTTTAATATCTCATTCAGGGGCCCATTGCTTCGCTTCTAGAACTGGTTGTGTTCAAATTTTTTGATGTCACAATGTTATGACGTTGAACGTTGCGCTGCCCGAAAATGGTGACTTTTGGTGAAAAAATCACCAATCTTTAGCACATTTTGCCCAAATATCGGCATCTATTTGTAACGCGGGACACGAGAAAAATGACGATATTTATAAAATCGTGTTCGGTAATATTCACATACACTTGTATTAAAATGTCATTTAAGACTTACAATAAATTCCCAAGACATTCAGCTTTATTTTGATGTAAAATTTATATGTTTTCTAGTAGCAACGACAATATAGTGACCAATTGTTGCTTATGACACGGTATTTTTCCTTGAGTGTCACCAGTTCCGTGCGTAACGTCGAAGGAAAACTGTATGACATACTTTGGGTTCGTATTTGAAAATTTAATGCAACCATTAATAGTTGTCAGTTATGTAGTTTTTTTCATATGTAACATGTACATTTAGACGATTTTCTCATTTTACTGCAACCTTTTTTTCTTTTTAATTAAAAGTTCTATACGATGTATATTCTTTGCATGATTCAATTTTCACATTATCTTTACCTATATAAAGCAATCGGTACACTGAGGGCTTTATGTTTTAAATTTGTGAGTGAGATACTACTGACGTTGGCAGTTTATTTTCGATCTATGAGTTTGAATGATCCCATGTTATCTTTCGCCCCTCTTCAATTATCATTTTAACGTACACGGAATAACATTTTGTGTAAGCGTTGATAAATAATCTGCGTTTACGCGTTCAATGTAAGCACCCCTATTATATAACATCATTTGTAAATAATAAACTACTTACCAAAGTGACTTTTACTTTTCAAATACTGTAATAATACATGCATTTCCGTTTTTTGAGTTTTCAAATGCTCGAACACATTTTGGAACAACTTTGCTGTGCTTAAGGCCACCTGCGTAAGCTTTTGAAACATCCTCTTTGTACAACAGATATCTTAATTTAGCACCCTGATCTTGAAACGGGCCAGTTATTTGCGGATTATGTCTAGAAGTTGTTGGGGATTGTCCACCCCAAGGATACCCTGATCATATTATAACGTTTCGTCATCTACAGATATCACATCAGCTTGCTTGAACGTGTTTGCGCTGAGACCTTCAGTGGCCAAGACAGCTTCTCACACTGGTCTAGCCCGATGAAATTCAGGATCCGTGAAGAAGTTTATACTAGATGATTTCTGATGACGAATATATCCCTGTACTGAGGAAAACAGGTAATAAATACTGTTCGACAGATATTTACCTCAGTCTTTTTTTTAGCCTCTGCAATGAAATATTGTAACGACGTGGACAGTTCTGTTTTGTCCATGTGTAGCAAAACCTTTTGCAAACAGTTTCGGAAAATTCCGAAATTATCTGATGTCGGACGTAAACGGCGCTCGACTTGCCAACTATTGCAAGCATTATAACCCAATTTATATTAATTGACTGATTTTTTTGGCACTGATTCCTAAATCTTGGTCTGCTGTCTCAAGTTGACCATGTCTAAATTGATGACGGGTAATTTCCAAATCATTATACCTCGATTTTGACTTAGAATATCACTTTCTTTTTCTTTGCTTCCTTGAGAATAGAACCTTTGCGTAAGAAAAATAGGGCCCACTCTAAAAAAATCTGATTTCATCCATGGTTGTAATGCGGATTTTCTTTTAATATAACTGGACAATGGTTACACTTTAATAACTGAATTAGCGAGTTTTTATTTTAGTAAATTTTTCACCTTATTTGCAAAAACATTCTTATTTAGATTTTTCCCTTTAAAAATGTCCTGTACCAAGTCAGGAATATGGCCATTGTTATATAGTTCGTTTCTGTGTGTGTTACATTATAACGTTGTGTCGTTTGTTTTCTCTTATATTTGAGTGTGAATTCACATTACTATAAGACGTGTCACGGTACTTATCTATCCCATATTCATGTATTTGGTTTTGATGTTATATTTGTCTTATATCTAATGCGTTTCCCTCAGTTTTAGTTTGTTACCCCGATTTTGTTTTTAGTCCATGGATTTACGAGTTTTGAACAGCGGTATACTACTGTTGCCTTTATTAGGCGTGGTTATAACCAAAACCACTAGAGCATAATCTTCCACTTTACTAATCGGCAAAATAGGATTAAAAATTCTGCTTAATTGTAAAAAACAAATTTTTTTCAACACTATATTAGTCAAATAATGCATATTTAAAGGTTTTTCTTACTGTAGAAAACACCTCATGGGTGTGTCGGGATTTCTCAAAAACAAGGCCTCCTACCTGATGTACATATTACAGGTACAGCCGTTGATAATGATCTTAATTATATGCTATAGTGTTCTTGTATTTGTGATTATGTATAACAAAGCAGGACAACACGGTAATAACATCGAGAAGTAAATTTAGAAACCTTCAAACTTCAACAAACACCTTCAAATACAGCTTCTTTTCACGTACCATCAAAGACTGGAATACCCTACCAATAAAACTGTTATATATAGAAGATGCAGAGGCATTCAAGAACAGCCTCACATCTTATTTAACAGAATATTCACGCAACAAACGTTTGATTTTAATTTCACATGTAAATATGTTTTAAATGAGCACCATATTGAATGACCAAATTAGTACTTGCGTGGTGGGTCTTACAACCTTTGCATTTCAACGATGAAGATGTAGATCCCGTCTACATGTTATTGCGGGTAATTTGTTTGTCTTTCAATTTTGATTGTGTGCTTCGTCTTTATGTCTTTGCTTTTATATTGATTAAGATTATTACACAATGGTGACTGCTGCTGTACCTCTACATTTTTAAAAACATTTTTACTTAACCAGTCTCTTTGTTTGGTCATACATTGTTGTCAATATAATGGAATTTTATGCGAAGTATCAGGTTAAAATCGCCATTTTACATATAAGAAGAAAATGCCTGTATTAAATCAGGAACATGACAGTTGTTATCCATCGTTTGATGTGTTAGAGCTTTTGATTTTATCATTTAATTAAGGACTTTCTGTTTTGAATTTTTCTTTCAGTTTGATATTTTTGTTATTTTACTTTGTACTGATTTCCAGAATATGCCGCATTTTACGTTCGTAAAAAACCCCCCAATGTTTCCATCTTTTTCATAGGCATGTCGACTTTTCTATCTTTAGTGATTCTAAATATCGGGACGTTGGTTTATTATTATGTCGATTCAACATCAGAGGCTTTTTAATTAGTTTCGCCATAGTTTTAAAAGAATAATGAGGGTGGTAACGGATTATTTTCGTGTGACGTAATCGAAGTTTTATATTCCACATTCACCATGTTTTTACTATTTTATTTGACGTTCAGTCGTTCAAGACAGATGCCTCGTTTAACGTGTTCTGTTTATTTAATTTTACGTCCATCTTGATTTTCAAATGCTTGTTTAACATACTCGGTAATTTTCAAATGAAATTCAAACACTTGACGGGTATCGTCATGAACAAAATCAGTAACATTTGTTGAAATGATTTCATCAGTGATGGAGCACTTTAAAATCGACCATACAAATGTCCAATTTAAGATATCCAATACGGTCACTTACATTGCTGACTGTGTCTGTTGAAGATTAACATGATGTCAGTCATTTTAAAGATGTAACTCAAACTATGTTACAATATTCTCGGTATCTTTCCAATAAGTTTAAGAAGGATTGAAGAGGTCAGTTACCTGGTAAGCATAGTAGTATACTCACGGGCTCTCATACTACCCTATATCTGAAAGCTAGATGACTCTTATGAACTTACCGAGGTTCCCAAATAAGAAATATCAAATACAATTAACAACCAGAAATCAGAATTGCAAACGATTTTGGAAAGTGTATGAAGCAAAAGATCGTTAAATAGGAAACTAAAAAGTACAAAGCAGGCACTTTACCCCTTAATCTGTATGCAACAACTGACAATGTTAAACAGGATTATGTTTGGTTCCAAAGGGGTCTCTTTCAGAGCAAATTATTGAGATAAATGGAGATGAAAATAAACGGCAGTCAGACTACAAAGTCATCTGATTCAGACGTAAGTGACATTGAACCAGTAAAAACAACTAATCATGCAGAAAGGAATGACATAAGCTATAGACCAGGTGCCAATTTCACAAAACATCGTAAGTTTAAGTCCTAAGTTTTATACTTAAGACTTTCCTAAGTGAACTCCTAAGACAATTTCACGAAGCATATCGTAAGTTTTAATCCCACACTTAGGGCCGCTCTTACGATTAAATCTAAAGTATTATCTTACGACCACTCTTAAGATATAAATACCTTAGCAACGTACTTTCGTTTCATCGAAGCATGCGCAGCGGTGACTTCCTATGTAAACAAAAACACTGACTTCTGCTCGTGACTAGCAGACGAAAGAACAAGAAGTACAAAAAAGATATGTAAGTAGCAAAAAGGAAGCCTAACTGGTCAGGTCAGAGAGTGAGCTGCTTGCACTCTCTGCCACACTAAACGCCAATATAAATGTAATTAGAGGACAGTTCGGGCCTAGCCTGACTGTCCACGACAAAACCAAGACATGGGCACAGGTTGCCGAAAGGTAAAACTGCAAGACTGGATTTGTTTTATTTAGATATTTTTTTATGACAATGTGAATACAAATATCAAAGTTCCAAACACAAAATATCCGTAAAGTGTTTGCCGATACCGTCATCGCATCTCAAAATACAATCTTGTCTTTACTTATTACCCTCACTCAAAAAGATGAATCATATGACAGGCAACAGGCACTATTACAGACAACAGACACTATCGTTCTTTTTGAAACCATTCACTCTATTTGCTTCCCATTGCCCACATTTATCCGTTACATTACTGATAGAACATCACCGTTGAGTAACATCAAGAATTGGTGTCTTCAACAGACAGACACAAACACTATAGTAAAATGCAGTAAAGTTCTTTATACAGACAATAAAAAGACTCAATATATGTTACATTTAAACAAACAGCAACCACTAAATTAAAAGTCCATGACTCGGGACAAACACATACATACAGAATGTGGCGGGTTTACATATGTTAACAGGATCCCAACCCTCCCCTAACCTGAGACAATGGTGTAACAGTATACGAACCAACTATAAAAGTCAGTTGAAAAAAAAACTGAATTAATCAGATGGATACATATTGTTCTGCAAATACAAGTTGGCATGACCCAGTATTTATACATCACAATGTATGATTAGAAAGTAATACATTTTAAAAAGAATATACAAGGCGTAAAATTTGGTAAAATTATAGTTATGGTCGATTCAATTATAAATTGTGTTGGGGTAATTTGGTGAGGTAAATTTAATACTGCATATTAGGTAAGAACTACATGCTTCCTGTACCTGCCTATTATTCAATAAAGTTTTATTTACATGACTTGTTATTAAGCTTAAAAGTTTGATTACATTTATTATTTGTATAATGTGCAGTGTTAATGCAGTAAATGCCAGCAGTGTTATTGGAACTGTAGCAGACTACCAAAAAAAAAAAATGGCAGGATGTAAAAAGTGTCACAAAAAAAAGAGGCTACCAGAGTAACAGCAACAAGAGTTACTGGAGGAGGTCCACCTCCAGGTTGCTCTTTCAAGCCCTGGGAAACCAACGTAAGTATAGTAGACACTTTTAATCTATATAAAGTCAATATAACTAAAAAATGAAGGTCTAACCTATTTTTAACAGGTAGTTGTCAACAATGACACAAGAAGATATCTTTTTGTATAAACAAAATAAAATAATATTTCCTTGTGTGACAAGGAATTTTTCCTTTGAATAACTAGGACAGATATGAAGTGGCTGTCGAAAAGTTAGCCAGTACCTGTAAATTAAGAACTATAGCCGACTGCAAAAAAAATTGAAGAATCAAACACAAGTAATAGCAATAACAAAATATAAACTTTCAGGCATTACATACCATTAATTAATTTCTTGACTCCACTCTCTACTATTTTCAGCAATATTCTTTACATTTTGTACATTCATCAAATTTTCAAGTACGTTGACCATATCAATAATAGATGAATGTAAATAAAATGTGCATTAATTCAAATATTTTCATGTTTGCATGTTGCAATTGAATGAGATTACAAATATGTATATACTCAACCATTCGCTCTACAGAAATAGAAATATATGAACATCAGTTTTAATGCATCAACTAGTACATACTTTTTAACTATTAAAAGACCGAAACTTTTATACATGTGCCTGTTATGTAAATCATTTTTTATCCATCGATGCATGTTACAGGGGTAAAGACTCTAACTAGAACCCAAGTAGAGGGTATAGAGGGTGGAGTTGACACACTTGAACCGTGTGGTAAGTCAAGCAATATTCATCTTCTTTATAAAAGTCTTTGGATTATCTGAATTAATTTTTGATAGTTGCAGAAAAATCTTTTAGTACAGTGTATCTGCCAATTTGCACTGCCCAAACTGAGCGCAGACCATGTACTCCTAAGAATTTGAAATATGTTAACTTTGGTATCATTTATGACTTATTAAGATGGTATTACCGATTTTTTTTAATGGTATTTATAATGTTTATAAGTGATAAAAAAAATTATGAAATGTTGTTTTTGCTTAAATTTTAAAGCAGTTTAACACTTATTTTAATGCTTCTGATTTTCATTTAATAAAATTATTTCTGTTATAGGATAAACTTCAAGTACAACATGTATAGCAGAAGTACACATGGCCAATTCTCCTGAGGACGAAGCAGTTTGTGACATCGAAGAGGCTTTTGTTCCTCAGGAGAATAGGGATATAAGTATTTAATGATTTTTAACTTACAATGTTGATCAACCTTTTCTAGTTTCCATGACAATTTACTGTCTTTGAAAACATAAATTGATAAAAACAATAAAAAAAAAAAGGAAACCTTATTCATAAAATACTTGTATTGACTATTGTCTTGAAAGGTACAGTGTAAACAATCAAAAGCAACATTTCAAATTAGCAAATGACTATCTTTTATTTGTTTGATTATAAATATAAGTAATTCATGTCTCTTTTTTCAATTTATGTAAATAACGTCAACGAAATCATAGTACCCAGAGGAAACTTCCAACCTGCTGTGAGTAACTAACAAGCTCTTTCACATATTTCAAACAAATCGGGGGACTACCCAAACAAGTCTCAATCGCACAATTATAAAAAGACTTACTTTCATCTTAATGATTTAAACAAAATTAAATTGAGAAGTCTAAAGGATGACATTATCTTTTCATTTTACAAACAATGTCATTTGTGCACATATTTATATTTTATATATTTGTTTTAAGTTAATTAAAGAATTCTTTTTTGTCTTTATTCATGTATTATTCTTTGATAAACAATAATTTATTTCTGTTTCAGGCAATGGAAGGAAGCAAAAATACACAATTAGCAGTAAGTGTTATTAATAACCTTTTTCACTGTAATTACAAAATTATTTCTACTTGCTGAGAAAAACCATAAACTAGTTTCAAACACAGAGCAGGACTTATTAAACATGTATGAAGTAATTACTCCCTCAAAATTCTTCAACTATTCATGTAAATAAATAATGTAGGTTTATTCTCCTCAGAAACTAACAAAACCTTTAAATAGACTTATTAAAAGGGGATATAGTTACGATACTGTTGTCAGGTCATTAAAGATTGCATATTTTGGCTTTAACATTGATTCACTGATAGGGTCTTTGCATCGGAACTAAACACATTTATTTCTAATAAAACAGTTGTTGGCATGACACGGGTTATGTTCTTCTCATATATTTTATGATAGTATGATACTAAACCCCCAACGGGAGGGATTGTACCTGATATTCATATGATGAAGACATAATCTTTCAATCAGTTTAATTGAGGTCTGGAGCTGGCATGTCAGTTAACTGCTAGTAGTCTGTTGTTATTTATGTATTATTGTCATTTTATTTATTTTCTTTTGTTACATCTTTTGACATCAGACTCGGACTTCTCTTGAACTGAATTTTAATGTGCGTATTGTTATTCTTTTACTTTTCTACATTGGCTAGAGGTATAGGGGGAGGGTTGAGATCTCATAAACATGTTTAACCCCGCCGCAATTTTGCGCCTGTCCCAAGTCAGGAGCCTCTGGCCTTTGTTAGTCTTGTATGATTTTAAATTTTAGTTTCTTGTGTATAATTCGGAGTTTAGTATGACGTCCATTATCACTGTACTATTATGCATATTTTAGGGGCCAGCTGAAGGACACCTACGGGTGCGGGAATTCTCGCTACATTGAAGACCCATTGGTTGCCTTCGGCTGTTGTTTGCTCTATGGTCGGGTGGTTGTCGCTTTGACATATTCACCATTTCCTTTCTCAATTTTAATTTTATTAATTATTTTGCTTTTAACAAAAACATGCAGAATTCATGAAATATTGAAATTCCTTACTTAACTTTTTGTTATATCATAAAAAAATAATTAAATTCAATAATAACAATACATGAATTAACACTATAAAGCAGAAGTAATTCATAATATGTAAGTGAAGACCAAAACAAGAACCTTTTCATAAACTTTTCGGTGGTTAACAATTTTTCACCATTCTAGTATGAGGTCCTTATGACGCTTTGTAAACAAAGCTGTGTTCTAATTAGCACAAATATGTTGGACACATGCACACAAACCAACTTTTTGCATTTTCGTTCTTTTCATTATTTACCTTACTTATAACAATGTTAAACATTTTTCCAAACTATCAAAAGTATAAAATAAACAATTTACAGGACATGGTCTCAACAAGATGTAGCTTCGTTTCGTAAGAATTTATCCAAGACGCCATCTAATTAACTATCGAGTTGACCTTCTATGACCATATAAGCGATGTAAGCATAAACATAGATTTAAATAAATTAAGCAACTCGTGCAAATGGAATTTTATAGGTCTGTTAAATTTTGTTTCATGAATTATATATTGATGCTTATCGTCGTTTTTACCTTTATAAGAAAGATTTTTTTGTGGATCGAATCAGTCGATCAAATTATTTACCTTGTTTCACTTTCAATGTTGACATTCTTTTCCTTTAAATAACCATACACGGGCAATGCATGCGTTATACTATCTCTTTCTACGGGGTTAAATTGGACTTCACATGCATACGGATTTAATAGTGTCGAATTATTAACTTGCAAGTGAATAAGTCATAATCAATGTTTATTAGCTTAATTTGACAAAATTGAACCATTTTAGCTGATGAAAGCAAATTAATATTTCACTTTTTCACTTCCATTAATGATTGAACCAAAAAAAATCATACTTTAGATTTTTTATACATCTCGTAGCTAGTGCCCCTTTAATGGTCAGCTGATTATAATACAGACAGACACCAAAACAATGTGAAAGATGACCCATTATGTCATGTGACATTATGATATACTGTACCATGGCTGCATGAGGACATAATAATACAAAAATAACTAAAATCGCTAAAGTGTAACATGTACGTGTAAATGCCCGTGCTGAACTTTAACCAGAAAATTTCTTTCTATGTAATGTATAGTAACTTAAAAAAAAAATAAAAGTAATGAACCGTAAAATGAAACTCAATCTGATCCATTGTTGTTAAAACGTCCTTTTTTTCCCAAGACATACTTATTAGTAGATTTTTAATGCATGCTGTACAGATGTATAGATGACAGATGTATACATCTATACATCTTAAATACAGCATGCAATAAAAATCGGGACAGCCCAATTATTCCGACACCATCTTTGTTCCAAGTCCGACACTGAATAATTTCTTTTTCGATAATTAGTCCTGATTTGAAGAGGATAATCCCTATTGTTAACTTATCCTCCTGAGAGTTATCAAAATAATGATATATTCGTAAAGTACTTGGAATATTATAATTTTGCTTAATGTTCAGTGGCAAATATTACATTCATGTTCCGGACGAATGAAACCATTAATGCATTTTGCCATGGTAGGTTAATTGGTAGCTTAGTATAAGTGAAAATAGTGGGACCTTTTGTCTGACTGAATATACTTTGTGAAGTTTTGTCGAATGATTATTATGAAGATATGCAGCTTAATATCCATCCCACGGCAGAGATTCACCAAAAATTAGAAAGTTAAGGCTCTAATTAGTTTTTATACTTTATGCCAATTGTTATTTCATCTTTAAATTCTTGCACCTTATTACTATGTATTTCTTTTTTTTTTGGTTTATTTTATCATTTATATTTTTGCCACTCTTTCTTAATTTTGTGAAAGCTCCGCTCCATCCACACCTTCATGAAGTAGATTTTCTAAATGTATTATTTTCTCATTGTAGCGTGAAAGGCCGTACGGTGTCTTTTACTTCTTCATTATAACCCACTAGGGGCTTCAGACCCATCATGGGCATACACTTTAAATCGCATAATCTACGCCACATATAGTTAAATTCCATTTGCAACTCTTTATTGTAATTTTGTTCTAACAAGGACGAAAGATTGAACGAAGTGAACTTGGAACGAGTGAATGCAAGTGTAATATCCGGTTGATATAGGATCGTGGTCATGTTTTATTTTGTTTTTGTTAAGATGAGGGCAGACGGTTATATTATATTATAAAATAATGTTATTTCATTTAATACTTTACCTGTGTGCTTGTAGATATAGACATAGAGCGTCTGGTAGGGGTCTGTATCATCGGAGAAACTAGGTCTATCTATCAGCTCCAATACTGTGGCCCTTGGAAACCGGTACCGCTTTATCATTTCTTCGTCATTATAAAGATCCAACGGATTTGTCCGGTCTCGAAAAACTCTTTCCCTTCGAAATTGGCCATTTTGTAAATACTTAAGATAATTGTAAGAGTGGTCGTAAGTATCTCGTGGAGACTTAAGTGTGGTTAGAGGCACTCTTAAGTTTACGACCAACTTTTTTCTGAGTTTTGACGTAAGTTCTTTTGTGAAATTGGTTTTTGACTTAAGACTTGACTTGAGTGTAATCTTAAACTTACGATGTTTTGTGAAATTGGCCTCTAGATTGTCTTGGTAGATTTTTTCTCCTTGTAAAACTTTTAATTGAACATACAATTTGTTTTACGCGAAAAGGACATTTCTCTCAAAATTTGTGTAAAAAGGAAAATCAAATCGAAAAGTCCGTAATCACATGGCAAAATCAAATGACAAAACACATCAAAAACGAATGGACAACAACTGTCATATTCCTGACTTGATACAGGCATTTTCAAATGTTGAAAGTGGTGGACTAAGCCTTGTTTTAAAGTGCTAAAACTGTCACTTTGTACGACAGTCTCATCAAATTCCGTTTTATTTACAATGATGCGTTAAATAGTCAAAATATGGGTACAGCACGCAGTCATCATCGTGTTACAATTTTAAAAGAAAGAATTTCGCGTGTCTGACGCACATATTTGTTGTCGTTCAATGTTTATACAAACAATTTTAAAATTTCACATGGGCAATGTTATATTTGATTTTGTCTAAAGCTTAGTTCGTTTCTGTGTGTGTTACATTTTAATGTTGTGACGTCATTCTCTTTTTATACTTATAATCGTTATTGCAAAATTACACCCATAAGGGTCGAGCAATACAAACAAACAAATATACATTTTAAATACAATGCAATACATTGAAATAAAATACAATATAAAAGAACATATTTTAAAAGTTCAATTACAAATTCATGTATAAAACACAATCATAAGCTTGTCTACCATGGGTCTGACCCCTCAGTTTTACAGACTGCTTAATGAAGACTCCAATATGACAAACAAGTTCAGGAATACGGTTTAAAATGTGTTTTAGTTTATTAAATTCATCAAGATGTTGAAATGATGGTACATAATCTTTTAGATAAGCCAATAAATTAGAACGCAATAATATGTTAATGTCACAATACAACAAGAAATGAAATTCGTCATCTTGGACTCCACATTTATTACATAATCTTTGTGCTCTTGGAATGTTTCTGTACCTTCCAAATTTAATGCCTAGGGGCTTATATTTAATGCATTTTCCCCGGATTGTATTTTTTCTATCGATTTATGAGTTTTGAATATCGGTATACCACTGTTACCTTTATAACATAAGTAACACGACGGGTGCCACATGTGAAGCAGGATCTGCTTACCCTTCCGGAGCACCCGAGAGGGTTCGTGTTGTTTATTCTTTAGTTTTCTGTGTTGTGTCAGGTGTACTATTGTTTGTCTGTTTGTCTTTTTCATTAATAGCCATGGCGTTGTCAGTTTATTTTAGATTTATGAGTTTGACTGTCCCTTTGGTATATTTCGTCCCTCTTTTATAATAGACATAATATAATGACATATTATAGAACAATAACATACTAATAAGATCTTTTAAAGTACAGTTACGTTATAAGAACCAACGAAGCACACCAGCAAAAATGAAAGATAATACAAACACATTGACGTGATGTATAAGTACCGAGCCACGTTAAATGGAAATCACAGAAAACAATCAAACAGTAAAAGTAATATTAATAATAGAACAAAGACAAATGAAAAAACAATATAACACGTTGTTAAGATGTTAAACAACGTCAGTACACAGAATCTATAGATCAAGACCATCATGTATTATTTGTGAAGTTGATACGGAATGGTTATCAACAAGGTCTTGGTACCTTCCGATGAACTTTTTTTTTCGAAAAAGGACGAAACGTTCATTGACATACCCCTGGTTCATCAACGTTCTGCTCAGACATTGATGACGTTTAACAATGTCTGATTAAAAGTGTCCAATTATTTAGGCAAAACATACTTATATTTATTGAAACACACTTTTTTTAGATGCTGTTATCGAATTAGAAGCAGACACTTGTTTATTATTAAGCGTCTCCTGTTTCGGTTATACTATACTGATTATGTAACTGAAAATCTCCCTTAGAAATTGTTGATTTTGAGAATGGTCACGTCACGTCATTCCATTTCAGTAACCTCCAGGGTACTGGGGTCGCGCTTGGTCTTCTACTGACCGGTTGTCAAAGCCGTACCAATGTGGTGCGTCATGCGGGATGCATAAGTACTCAGTCACGTATTGTTGCATGTTAAGACCCCTTTAAACAACTCTTTGCGAAATTCGTAGTTGGCTGTTGCAGGGCATACTGTCTGCCTCTATCTAATATGCCCTCATTTTCAAGTGGCAGGAAACATTTCCCCAACCTTCATCTTGGATGGACTCTATAAAAAAAAAGTACAATCACAAAAATATTGAACCCTAAGGAAAGTTCAAACCGGAAAGTCCCTAATCAAATGGCAAAATCAAAAGCTCAAACACACCAAACGTATGGTTAACAACTGTCCTAGTCCTGACTTGTTACAGCCATTTTCTTAAGTTAACACTTGTGATTTGAACCTGGTTTTATAGCTAGCCAAACCTCTCCATTGCAGTCACATCAAATTCCATTATATGACAACGATGCATGAATATAACAAGCAGGAACTACATATAACATTAATAAGTTTTAACATAAACAGGAATGAAAACATTACATGTAGACTTTATATAATCATTTATAATTAAATCATCACCACATGCTTTTCAATCTTTCAGGTTTTTTTTATTTAAGTAAAAATTTCGACCTCAGTAATACTAATGGTAATAATTTCGTTTTAATTCTTGTGAAATATGTATATTTTCATCTTCAGAACTTGTAAAATTATGCCTCTTTTAAAAAATTCACAAAGAACAGCAACAGATATACTAGCTGGTGTATACCCTTGTTCGTATTCAAGATCTTCCAGAATTCCTTCGAGTTGCTGATTTTTCAATATATTCATCTTCTTTCTGATTTCTTTTCTATGTTTATTTAAGGATTTATCTAGTTTTGTCTTATACTCTCGCTCTGGTGTGTTTCATGCGTCAAAATACCAGGGGTATACAATCTCATCCAAGTTATTCTGGTTTTACACAAAAACAAAAAGTTAATATGAAATCTTATGATGGTACTGACGATATATAAGAATATCTCAGTTTCAAAACTGAACTACGGGCCTGAGACCAAAAAGTGAAGGCATGGGTAAAAAGATTAAATAGTACCTAAAATATGCTAGCTAGTTTTCTTTCTGAAAATCAGAAAAATTGGGATGATTATATATATTTTTACTCATGATGACATATATAGCTTCTGCACACTAAACCACCAAGGTTTCTTTTTATGAAATGAAGTTTGGCCGCAGTAAAAATTTCACAATTGACCTAGCAATTGGACACCCTGATTCGAATTTTATCAAACCAGAATATAGTACTGAATATGCGTATAAATTTTCTACAAAGAATTGTCTATTAAGACAAAATGCACGAAAGTACATTGCTGCTTGTAGCAAATATATGAAGCGGTTGTATGATATCAGTACCCATTTTCATGAATATAAAGATGGGGATGCTGTTTGATTATATAACCCCGTTTGCTGGAAAGGGTTACATCCGAAATTACAAAAGCCTTGTCAAGCACCTTTCTCTGTGTTAGGAAGAACAAATGCTGTAATTTACATATAAGAAAAAGTCCACGGTCAATGCCTAAAAAAGTTTACCATGACAAATTAAAATTATATGTTAGTGAATGATTATCTTTCAAAGGTTAACTAATTAGATTAAATATAGTTTATTTATGTAAAAGAATGTATACTAGCATAAGGTAGGAGGGGAAATAATAATAAAACAAATATAAATACATATGCTGGATGAGGTTGCATTTCCCTTTAATTATCAAGTTGTTCCTATTTTATATAGTGCTGGTTTTCATACAATAAACAAAACTTGTGTTCTTAAACACACCTTTTCTTATGCAAATTACTCTATACAGATGTGGCTTGTGTTTAAAAGCATGATTTTCATCGTCCATTCAAAGTTGAGAGGCATTTTGAAAGAACATCATTCAAAAAGAGGGACCAAAGATACCAGAGGGAGAGTCAAACTAATAAAAAGGAAATAAACTGACAACGCCATGGTTAATAATAAAAAAGGACAAACAGACAAATAATAGTAAAGAAGACACAACATAAAAAAGTAATGACTAAGCAACACAAACCCCACCCATAACTTGGGGTGATTCGAAAGGGTAAGCAGATCCTGCCTCACATGTGGCGTCCGTCGTGTTGCTTATGTTATTTCAAATCCGATAAATAGTCTAGTTTTGTAGGTCACATTTTTGAAAAGGGAAAGGGTATTGTAGTTACGACATAAGGGCCATATCCGATATCATCTGTGAAACGGTTATTCCATAACGGTCAACCAACTCGTGATGGCGTCTTTAAAATTTACTTCACCATTTTGAACTCTTGGTTTAATAGCTTCCTTCTAAGTAGCAATCATTTATCAAGGAAATCATGATAGGACATACAAGCCTGGGAAAATAGTATCAATTGAGAGATATATACTCCGTATGCAGGCGCTGCTGGAATGTTGCTTCATAAAAATGGAATGTTCACGATTGGGAAGCTGAAGTCATCTCTTTTGCCGTAAAGTTTTGTTTTCAACCCACCCTAATTGTCAATTTTTAGATGTAAGTCAAGATATGGGGCAGACTCAGCTGTATCTGTAGTATCATTTATCTCAAGTTCGATGGTATAGATTCGTTCAACATAGTTACCAAATTTTGTATTAAGTAGTGAGAGAACACCATCTATATAACGGAACGTAAAGTTAAAAGATATTGCTAACTTCTTATCTTTCTTTCTTCAAGAAGTTCCTGTATGAAGTCCGCCTCATAATAATCAAAAAGTCGGCAAGAAAAGGGACACAATTTGTTCCCATTGGAAGTCTGTCGAAAAAAAAGTTCTCTAAACGTAACAAATATGTTGTCAATCAAGAAACCGAGCATCTTGATAATGTACGTTTCAGAAAATTTTTGGTCTGAATTAGAGTGATTCTTTACAAATTAAAGTAGGATTTATCCCTCCCCAAGACAAGATACTTGTATTTACGTTCGCCATTCTTTTCAATGAAACAAAGTAATACCAACTCTTTCAAGTTTGGAATAGGATTACTTGTGTAAAGTGTAGAAACGTCAAATGTTTTAATACTATTGCAAGATGAGAGAGTCTTAGATTGTATGTACTCTAAATGATCTTTGGAATTTTTGAGTATCCACATCTAATTGACGCCATCTGTAGAAAAGACAGTTTCACAATAACTTTGGAGCCAGGCTATGATTGCTGATAAAATAGATGTTAATTATTTAGACAGAGGTTTAAACTTTGGTAATATGTGACCAGAATGCAAAAGAATTTTTTTTTGAAAGGATAGCAAACAGAAATTGCAAAAGGAGGGAATCCGGTGGAAGAGATTTAAAATATGTTAAACTTACTATTCGGTGTAAGCAGAGCAACAAAAATTTAAGAAGTTCAAAAGATTACAGAAATTCACCCCTCACAAAATGGAAATAATGATAAAATAAATGTACAAAAATCACTAAGTAGGGAACATCAGTCAAAGGTAAACAATAAACATAAGAAAAGTATTCACGAGAGATAGATAACTAATGAAGATCAACAAAGGAAAGAAAAGTCCAAAGAGAAGAGTGGTACCGATAGAAAACAAAAATGATAAAATATATCAAACAACCGAAAGAGTCAATGAAAAGAAAGCGTTATTTGTCTCCCACTATGTCCCCAACAATATCATCCACCCCAATTCCCGAGTCTAGGAATTCGAAGATGATAAAAAGCCCTGCAGAAAAAGTGATGCAACCTCCCCCTCACGCGTATGCCCAAACGTTAGTGCCACATGTTGCGCCATTATTTATTGAAGAAGCACCAAACACACGCTTGTTTAGATGAACTGCATATTTACATAGCCGAAATATTTGAGACTACCAGAGTCAGTTATGATGGACCAGTTGTATCAAATGAAAATTGTGCAGTACCTTCAGTCTGTAGCTTGCAGTCTTTGAACTAACACAGTTTGATGTGTTATCACTAGTAGCCCAAGACGAATACAGCCCCTAGTTAAATGCACCAATTGTGAACGCACCATGTGCCGACGCCAGTTATATCCCCATCCCGAGATGATATAGTACAATTAAAAGCTATGGCTGACTGCCCAAAAACAAAAATAATTCTAAATATCGGAGGAAGTCGTTTCGAAACATGTGTTTCAACCCCCCAGCAAGACCCGTCAGCTATAGTGTCCTACATGATTCTGAAAGAGTCGCCTTTCAAACCCTACAAAGTAGACAATGTATATAACTACTTTTTAGATACAGACCCCCGTCATTTTGTTCACATTCTCTATTATTTACGATCGGAGTGCAGCATGGATTTATCAACCTTCCTAAGAACAGTTATTGCTCTCCGTGAACTCCAGAGAGAGAATTCATTTTACAACCTTACCCACCTGCATTGCATATTGGAGAAAAGAATTTTGGACATACTACAAGGACATTTGTTTAAAGAGTGACTGTGTATTTACAAAATTTTACACGGTAGATGACAAACTGGGCCTTCTACTGTAATTTCCGTCAGTTTCATTCACTCTATATTGCAATTTACACTGGTAACCTGTTTACAGTGGAAATTGTAATTGTCAATGAAATTTCCACGCTTTCCTTGGGATGGTGGTCTTTTTTTCAAAATTGTGATAAAAGTTTAATGTTTGGTCTGTCCTAATCCTTGTATCACTTCGAGTTACTTAGAAGGTTACAAAAGTTTTAAGGCCTGTGGTGTATGAGATATCTCATAAGAATAAAACTGAAATAGTTCATTTTGACAGACTTTAGTCCTGTACTTTTGATTGACAATAGTTTCAAAAAATACTAATCAGCTTGTTCATGTACATGTACTATGACTTGATATAATAATTGGAGTAAAACTTAAGATTTATAAAAAAAATTGTTAATTTTATGTATTTTCAGTAAAATGGTTTTTCCTACAATGTTCCATTTGCAAATATCAAGGAAAAAGGAAAATGCTGTGGAACACTATTTAAAAAGACATTTACCGGAAATAGAAGTTCCATGTTTTTGTGTGTTATGTAAATTGAGAGCTGTAAACAAATTCAAATGGGAGAAACATCTACACTCTTTCCCTAAGGCAGCAACCATTTGATTTTCTGGGAAAGGGGGGGGGGGGGGGCTATGGTTTTTTTTTGGCAAAAAAAGTTTGTTTCCAGTTTTTGGAGAAAAATAATTTGTTTTTGATTCTGAAAAAAAATTGTATGTTTCACCCTCAGCTGCCACTATATGTACATGTAATGCTAAAATTGAAAAAAAAAGTTTGTACAGAAAAAAAAAACCCATAGCCCCCCCCCCCCTCCCCAGAAAATCAAATGATTGCTGCCTAAGCATATTAGTGCTGTTAATTTATGTCTTACAAGATTACCCGATAACGCATATTGTAAAGAATCTGATAAGGAATTTGAGCTGGACACAAGTCCCAATGGTCAGCTAATACCAATTGAGAAGACTACTGTTCAACCCGTCCATAATAACATACCATTAAAAGATAATAAGTGTTGTAATAACAATATTAAACCTGTACCCGAACATTCAGAGGAAATTGTGATGGTCGAAATGACAAAAGAAGATAAAACTATTTTTACTTTGAAGAAGATGCCACTTCTGGTGGACGTTTTGTCCCCGAAGTACCACCAGCCCAGAAGTTAGCACTTTGGTGTTGAAATGCATATCAATTATTTGGAAATTTTCATAAATTCCATGTTAACAAAACTTTGTTATAAACTTTGAATTTTCGAAAAACTAAGGATTGTCCTATCCCAGGAATAGATTACCTTAGCCGTATTTGACACAACTTTTTGAAACATCGGGTCATCAATGCTTTTCGACTTTGTACTTGTTTGGCTTTATACATATTTTAATCTAAGCGTCACTGATGAATCTAATGTAGACGAAACACGCGTCTGCCGAAATATTAAAATAACTATAGAAGCAATGATGAGATATGTTATTATACACTTGAGACATTCGTGCAATATTTACTACAGATATTCCAAAATTTGTAAAAGAAAACTCCAAACGTACATAAGTTACATTAATTCTACCTTTCTAACCTGTAATTTTCCTCAAAAGTTCTGTGATTGTTTTTTAGCTCACCTGTCCCAAAGGGACAAGTGAGCTTATGCCATCACTTGGCGTCCGTCGTCGTCCGTCGTCTGTCGTCGTCGTAAACTATTTCAAGAATCTTCTCCTCTGAAACTACTGGGCCAAATACTTTCAAACTTTAACTGAATGTTCCTTAGGGTATCTAATTTATAAATTGTATCCGAAGTTTTGATCTATCAACAAACATGGTCGCCATTGCTAAAAATAGAACATAGGGGTCAAATGCAGTTTTTGGCTTATAACTCAAAAACCAAAGCATTTAGGGCAAATCTGACATGGGGTAATATTGTTTATCAGGTCAAGATCTATCTGCCCTGAAATTTTCAGATGAAACAGACAACCCGTTGTTGGGTTGCTGCCCCTGAATTGGTAATTTTAAGGAAATTTTGCTGTTTTTGGTTATTATCTTGAATATTATTATAGATAGAGATAAACTATAAACAGGAATAATGTTCAGCAAAGTAAGATTTACAAATAAGTCAACATGACGGAAATGGTCAGTTGACCCCTTTAGGAGTTATTGCCCTTTATAGTCAATTTTTAACCATTTTTCGTAAATCTTAGTTATCTTTTACAAAAATGTTCTCCTCTGAAACTACTGGGCCAAATACTTCCAAACTTTAACTGAATGTTCCTTAGGGTATCTAGTTTGTAAATTGTATCCGAAGTTGTGATCTATCAACAAACATGGTCGCCATTGCTAAAAATAGAACATAGGGGTTAAATGCAGTTTTTGGCTTATAACTCAAAAACCAAAGCATTTAGAGCAAATCTGACATAGGATAATATTGTTTATCAGGTCAAGATCTATCTGCCCTGAAATTTTCAGATGAATCAGACAACCTGTTGTTGGGTTACTGCCCCTGAATTGGTAATTTTAAAGAAATTTTGCTGTTTTTGGTTATTATCTTGAATATAATTATAGATAGAAATAAACTGTAAACAGCAATAATGTTCAGCAAAGTAAGATCTTCAATTAAGTCAATTTGACCAAAATTGTCAATTGACCCCTTAAGGAGTTATTGCCCTTTAAAGACTTTTTTCACAATTTGTTCATCATGTTGACTTACTTTAAAAAATCTTCTCCTTTGAAACTGCTGTATCAATTTCAGCCAAAGTTAGGCTAAATGAGTTTCAGAGTATCTAGTATAAATTTTATATTTTATTTCCTTGTATGTCAAGAAACATAGCTCCTATGGCTAAAATAGAACATAGGAGAAAATGATTATTTTTTTTGGCTTTTGAAGAAAATAGGACGATCCAAAAAACATTTAAATAAATTGAAAAGCCAAAATAATCATTGATGAGAGATTTAACCAAAAGAATTAAGGTGAGCGATTCAGGCTCTTGAGAGCCTCTTGTTTTATTATACTGGAGTTTTATGAAATGGACCAGCTTGGCCTCTGTCGACTGCTAAACCATTGTCATTGCCATTCAAACAATCTCAAAATTTCCCGAAATCTGTCTTCTGGACATAATCTGGAAGGAAAAAATGGAAGGTTTCCTTACAATTTTCATTACTAACATTAAACCAAAAACAGCACTGATTTCCTGTTTGGAAACTGAATTCCAGTTGTTTCCTCTTGCTTGTGGATTGAGCTCATAAGCGTGTAATGTGGTTGTATCACCTTTTTGTTTCTTTTACTTAAGTATCAAACACACTGTTATCATCTTCACAAATGAATTTCTCAAAGTATTTACACAAGTTAAATTTGCGTCAAAGCCAACAGGATCATGATCTGAACTGAAAGGCGACATTCTGTCTATAACAAAATAATTTGGCTCTTCAACAGCAAGCCACGGTCCATTTCTTATGTCACAAGGTCTATTAATTTCATTCTTAATCTTCAACATCCGTGTCATATGAGTCAGACATAGCAACATCAGTGTTGTCGTCTTCTGTATACAGTTATCAAAGGTACCAGGATTAAACGACATTTTCTGAGACTGCACACCCACTTTATGACGTCATTACCAAACTTGAATGATCCATGGTCAGTGTTTTAGTAATACATAAATGAGTCAATTTAAATAAAACAAAGGTAATGATTTTTAGAAAGAGTTTAGTTTAAAGTTGCAATGTCTTGATTTAAGAGGGTTGAGTAACGAACGTGACCTATTCCCTAATATGACTGTTTAGCTGAATGTGAATTCGCATTGGTATAAGACGTGTCTTGGTATGTGTTTATACAACAGTTCTGTATTTAGTTAATATGTTTTATTCACCGTGTATCATCAGTACAGCGGGTATAGTACTAACCAAGCGGGCATGATCGATTTTGACCGTACACGGTAACGCAAATCTTTGTTTTGCTTTACCAATATTCAATGTACCTTTCTCAACATTTGAAATTCCTGCTCCCAATTAATTTTCGCATTGATATTCTAATAAGAACAATTAACTTGTACATGCGCAAATAGTTGTGAATGTCAACACAAACGTTCAATTTCGATACAGTTGTCGAGACGTACGGCACTGTGTACAGCAACTTAAGTTAGCACCGTACATATGGATTTATGTGGTCAGCTAAACACCGTACATAATGCTTCTTACGTAATAAATATAAAAAAAAAAACAAAAAATATAAAAATAACATATGTATTAAAGATTTTAATGCCAATTATTGAAATAGCTATACTTGTTACATACACACATTGGCATCCTATCAACAAACGAGTTGCAATGAATGTAGAATTATATCGGATGAGAGGAGCGCCAACTTCTTTGACAAGTATTTGCACATGTTTTTAGTTATTGTTCTTGTTTTTGGAAAATAATGAGACATTTCTATTCATCAACCTACGACCAAATCATTTCTTAAAACAACAATTATGTTTAGATTGAAGTACACATTGATATTATGTGAACAAAACAAAGATTTTCGTTACCGTGTAAGGTCAAAATCGCTTAGACCCGCTTGTTTAGCTTTCAAACTTTTGTATCTGGGCGTCACTAGTAAGTCTTGTGTGGACAACATGCACTTCTGGCGTATTAAAATTTTAAACTTGTTGCCTCTTGTTAGCTATTATTCGTGTGTTTCTTTGTCATTTATGTTCTCCTATTTATTTATATTGTAGTCCTGTAATGATGTGTTGTCATTTTAATGTTATATTTCACATGGCCACAAAAGAGGGAGGTTTGGAATGCCACAAAACCAGGTTCACCCGCCATTTTTTCCTTTAAAAATGTCCTGTACCAAGTCGGGAATATGGCCATTGTTATATTATAGTTCGTTTGTGTGTGTGTTACATTTTAACGTTGTGTTTCCGTTGTGTCGTTTGTTTTCTCTTATTTTTGAGTGTGAATTCACATTACCATAAGACGTGTCACGGTACTTATTTATTCCAAATTCATGTATTTGGTTTTGATGTTATATTTGTTATTTTCATAGGATTTGGTCTAGTGCTTAGTCTGTTTCTGTGTGCGTTACATTTTAATGTTGTGTCGTTGTTCTTCTCTTATATTTAATGCGTTTCCTTCAGTTTTAGTTTGTTACCCCGATTTTGTTTTTTGTCCATGGATTTATGAGTTTTGAACAGCGGTATACTACTGTTGCCATATATTTGGTACATATATCCGCTGTACAATGATACACGGTGTTATTTGTAGTTCTATTTTTTATTTTCTATTCGTATGTACAAATAAGATAATTATTTGTCAGTTTAATTATACGATATTTGTCAGTTTAATTATACGATTTTTGTTTCAAGCAACGATATGCACAGGATTTACACATAGATGATTTAGAAAGAAAACCAGGATATAGTTTATAGATCATGCAACAAAATTATTACATAATTCTACATTGGTATTTTTGTAATTGTTATATAATACGTCAAATAACATAAATACAGACCTAATGTAGAATTTGATCCAATTTTTACCTGTGACGTCCCTTTTTATGTCTGCAATACATTCGTGTGACGCATAGTTCGTAATTCTATGATGCTGTATTTGTGTACTGTTATAGCTGTAAAGAGTACGACCCCACATCATATAGGTTTGTCTAGGAAACAAGGCAAGCTTTTTGTAAGAAATATGTCAATGTGATACATAAATTATGGGTCAAGTTTAGTGTATTTGGTTTAATACAATAAAATACCCCCGATATCTCAATATCGTGAATAACGTTATGTTGAAGTAGTAAACTCTCATCAGCATAAACATTTGTTATCAGCTTTAACATTTACAACCATCATTACCATATGTAACCAGCATAAACAAAGAAATAACACGACGGGTGCCGTATACGGTGCAGGAAATGCTTACCCTTCCGGAGCACCTGATTTCACTCCCGGTTTTTAGTGAAATTCGTGCTTTTTCTTAATTATTATTCATAGCTGTTGATGTAAATGTCCCTGGGTTTTATGAGTCTTTGTTTTGATTGTTATTGTCCTTGCAAGTTAAAAGATTTAATGAGGAGAAAGAAGCAAATGTGTTTTTTTTTTATAATATTCCTATTTTACATTTTTAAAAATGCCAGAAATGTTAATTCTTATTCAGAATCCTCATGTTCCATTTCCAAATGTCGGGAGAAATTGGAACGGTAGAAGCTTCTGTTGCACATAGATCATCTATACATTCTACCAGTATGTGCACTCCTAAGGTGACGTTGAAGATCGGACTCGAAGGCATTTGTTTCCCACACTGGTCATATTTAAGAATGGAACAGCTTTTACAAAAGATAATAGGTCTTCCTTGTTGTAATAGTTTTTTGGCATTCGCAATATGCATATTGTCTTTCCTGCCAAAAAGATGTAAAAGTGAGAACATGTTGTAGAAACTTGTTGTATACCATCTTAACGTATCATTCATTATTTGTAAAGAGTATGGAAGGTTTTCTTATGGTCTCATTTTTTTCTTCATAAACTTGTAATCTTAAGGTCGATTAGAATTCTGAACTCTCCGTAAAATATATCAACTGTTTAACATTTACCAATACTTTACGAATTCACAAAACCACTTTTGTTATAAACTGACAGATCAACTGAATTACCTCAAAATTATCAGTAAATTGAGGTAAATACATCAGCATGGAGAAGTTAATGAGACCTAAATAGTGTCTTAGAATGAAACTTCTGTACATATCTGCTGTTCATTATGCTCTGCAGTGTGGTTTTTCATTCCAGTGGCACTGGGATACTTCTTATCTCTTGATTCTTATTTAAATAAATGTATTAATGTGGTAGATCACATTTTGAAAATAATTAAGAAGTAAATAATAGAGTACATAATACACTTTTTTCCAGAATAAGAAATAAACTTCAAAAACTTTCAACTTTCAAAGCGGTGTGTGTTTGTACCGGCCGACAAAGCAGCCAACAATGTGGTGGTGGTATGCCGTAAATACTACATGGACGTTCTTAAGAAGGACATTTTAAATTCATCTACATTCAAGTCTATCCGCTCCACGGAGAGTCATAGAGTATACATATTTATCACAACCGCAACTAAGTTTAAGGCTTCTTCTGAACATTTGAAGGTCCATTATGTATTGACTACCTAAACTACAACAAAAACCAAAACATTTAAATATTGTTTCATCTCGGCCTCTAGTAACTGTTCTATAACTAATCTTCCAGTGCTTTTAACACGATCATTAACTACTATTAAAGAGCTCATCATAAACTGTTGTAATAAAATATATGAACATAGTGGTATAAACCATTTTTGGAGTGTAACAAATTCTTTGGATGTTTTACATAAATTACGTGCTTTTGATGGTCCTTTTGATTCTGTTAACAGTTTTGATTTGTATGCCCCATTTACGACAGTAGAGGGACATTATGTTTTCTGGTATGTGCGTCCGTTCGTCCGTCTGTCTATCCCGCTTCATGTTAAGGTTTTTGGTCAGGTAGTTTTTGATGAAGTTGAAGTCCAATCGACTTCAAACTTAGTACATATGTTCCCTATGATATGATCTTTCTAATTTTAATGCCAATTTAGAGTTTTTACCCTAATGTCACGGTCAACTGAACATAGAAAATGATAGCGCGAGAGGGGCATCGTGTACTGGGGACGCATTCTTGTTTCTACACTTTACACTACACTTCCACACTATTTAAATAAACAAATAACAAGAATTATAATTTAGTACGCCAGACGCGCGTTTCGTCTACATAAGACTCATTAGTGACGCTCATATCAAAATATTTATAAAGCCAAACTAGTACAAAGTTGAAGAGCATTGAGGATCCAAAATTCCAAAAAGGTGTCCCAAATACGGCTAGGGATATAAAAATCCTTAGTTTTTTCGAAAAATTCAAAGTTTTGTAAACAAGAAATTTATAAAAATGACCACATTATTGATATTCATGTCAATACTTAATCGCTTAAGTGTTGACTACTGGGCTGGTGATACCCTCGGGGACGTAACGTTCACCAGCAGTGGCATCGACCCAGTAGTGTAAAGAGTTATCAAAGATACCAGGATTATAATTTAGTACGCCAGACGCGCGTTCGTCTACATAAGACTCATCAGTGACGCTCATATCAAAATATTTATAAAGCCAAGTACAAAGTTGAAGAGCATTGAAGACAAAAAATTTCCTATTTAGTTAAATGGTCGTTTGGTAAAGCTGAATGCAAATATATTTGCTGCAACTCATTTAAAGCATTCTTCTGTAATGAGAACGAAAAATATGCTAGATACACTTACCGGAGGTGTGATGAGATGATTGAAGCTGTTAATTTTCTCATTGATAATATTTATGCGCGTTTCGGCATCAACGTTTACAGACAAGATGTAGGTATCCCCATGGGCTTAAATTGTGCCCCTTTAATAGGAGACTTGTTTTGTACTGTTACGAATCACAGTTTATGACTAAACTCAGTAAAGACCCGTCGAAATTGCATTTAACTGATTAGTTCAACAACAGTTACCGTTGATGATATTTTTCGTTAAATAATCAAGAATTTTCTCAATATACTGCGGAAATTTACCCGAAGGAACTTACTTCAAATAAATCAAATTTATACGGTAATAATTGTACTTTCCTCGATTGAGATATTTCGGTTTTACACGGGAAGCTCCACACTAACATTTACGACAAAAAGGGCGATTTTTCGTTCCCTATTGTTAATCATGTTAATTTTCCATTTTTAAATGGTGATGTTCCTTTGGTACCATCTTACGGTGTTTATGTTTCACAGTTCGTTTACTTCTTAAACCAGGGATATCGTTACCACAAATTACTTAAACCTTTTTAAAAATTTTCTATAGATATGTTGAGATTATCGCGGGAACATAACCTTCCAACTATTGTACATGTCTATTGTCGACGTCGCCTGTATTTTTAATGTAATGGCTGAACAGTTGTTGTAATATCGTTGCCTGAACTATCATCTATATTTATGGTGTCTTGACCAATGGATTTCGAAAAATTGAAAGCAGTCCGATCGGGGAACAGTAGCGCTGTTACCAGATTATTCCGAAGATTAGATGTAGCAAAGGAAAATTCGAATTTCGACGAAGAAGTTATTGCAACACTCGGAAAACTAGTGCAAAAACAAACATTGTTTGAGGATTTAAACGAACAAATTCTGAAGTTAACAGAACCGGAAAATATGGAAAATGAGATAATAGATTCAGATGAATATTCTGTGGATATGGAAACAAGGATTCGCCACATACGTAAGTTCAGACAAAATGTCCAAACACCACAGTCCCGTCATATTGATTCACATACAACAACCCACACATTAAATCCAGAAACTATACCGTTTGTTCCAACGCACAACATAGCCATCCACCACAACGCACAGTCGTTTGAGAACCCGTCTGTACAAGACAGTCACACATCAAAGTACATTCTCGGCAGCTTGTAGTCACCGCCTACCCACATTTTCGCTTCCAATATTTTCTGGCAACTTCTTAGAATGGCAAACTTTCTGGGACTCATATGAGTCGGCCGTACACATTAACTTGTCAGTTACTAATGTACAAAAACTCAATTACTTGAAAGCACAACTAGAACATGAAGCACTAGATTCTATAGCAGGGTTCGCACTAACAAATGTAAACTACGATGAAGCCGTAAATTTGCTAAAAGAAAGGTTCGGTCAACAAGACAAAATCATAAATGCATACATGCAGGCATTATTAGAAATCCCTTCGCCTAGAAATCAATTAACAAGCCTACGAAGTTTTTACGATAAAATGGAAAGTTACGTCAGGGGATTAGAAGCTTTAGGGCAGACACAAGAAACATACGGCACTCTACTTGTTCCAATTATTATGAATAAATTACCCAGGGAAGTCGGAAAACATCTCGCGCGAGAACATAGAATACAAACTTTGGTATTACGGGACCACCGTAAAAGCATTTTATATGAGATTAATATAATGGACGCAGGACAAGAGTTAGAGTCGACAAACCATTTGCCCACAACATCGTCTGTCTTTGCCTTAGCGAAAAGTCCAAATCTATTGAGAGAAGACCTTTGTGTGTCTTGTCATGAAATACACGCACTTACCCAGTGCAGTAAAATAACCGACAGAGTTTCCCGTATGATGATAGTAAAACGTGATAAGTTATGCTTTAACTGCCTTGGTAAACAAAGAATAAATGAATGTAAATCTAAACATACGTATATAAATTGTAATAAGAAACACCATAAAAGCTTATGTAATGCCCATAAAACAAACGATATAAAACCAGGTAACGAAGAAAGCGATAGAAACGGAGGAAATACCTAAACGCATACGAATTTCCTCGCAAATGATAATCAGAGCAGCAACCCGCTAAACCCGTCATCTCTGAATTCGACAAACGTTCACCTCGTAAATGATAGTCATACAAAGGAACAAGATGCTACCATTTTGTATTCACAATCGACAGAATCGCGATCAACTGCACTTTTGAAAACCGCCGTAGCTCAAGTAGGGTCGAATCAGCTCTACATCGACACAAATGTTCTCCTTGACGAAGGAGCACAAAGATCGTTTTTAAAGCAGGACTTAGCGAAAAAAACTCAACTTACAAAGAGAGGGAACAGAGATTATGCATTTATCGGCATTTGAAGATGAACAGAAAAACGCGAAACGTTTAGACATGACAACAGTCTATTTAAAAACCGATACAGGACATATATTGCCAATCAAAGTACTGATAATACCGATGATTGCCATGTCACTGAAGAATTACATGCGTAATATTGATACACAATATGGATATTTACGTGGTTTGAAGTTAACGCACACGATGACACAGCAAGATTCATTCGAGATATCGATGCTTGTAGGCGCAGATCACTACTAAGAGATCAACACGTCGAACAATAACACGCTTAATATTTCACACGTTGCTGTGGAATACAATTTAGAGAGACATCGAAAATTGGAGTCAATAGGATATAGTTAGGATTTAGACAAAGACGATGATGCATGTATAAAAGCCTATCAGGACAGATCAATTGAGTTATGTGCACATGGAAATAAAGATTTCGCTATGCTACCAGAGAAACAAGACGCTGATGATTTATCTACAAATGTAACCTTTACGAGAAGAAGGACAGAAAACGTCCCTACAAGACTCGCTCAAAATCCAGATATGTTGAAGGGATACGGAGACATTATACAAGAGCAGACAGGACGGGGATTTCTCCGATTGTTTATGACGTATTTACACTAAATCCATTGGAAGTTGAATGTGTACTGATTGATAGTTTAGTCTTAGATGCATGTTTTTTTATTAGTTGTTAGTGGCTTTGAACTAGCTGTCAAATAACTGCGAGTACTCTCAGGCCTATTCCTATTGTCTTTTTGTTGTCGGGATATACAAGTACCCGGTCACGTTCACTTGTATTTTTGTCCATCTGATGGGTTAAGCCTTTTACAACTGATTTTTATGATTCGTTCTTATGTTGCACTGTTAAACCACTGACCAAGGGTAGGGGAGGGTTGGGATCCCGCATACATGTTTAACCCCGCCACAATATTTATGTATGTGCCTGTCTCAAGTCAGAAGCCTGTAATTCAGTGGTTGTCGTTTGTGTGTAACATATTTGTTTTTTATTCATTTTTTTATATGATTAGGTCGTTAGTTTTCTTGTATGAATTGTTTAACAATGTCATATCGGGGCCTTTTATAGCTGACTATGCGGTATGGGCTTTGCTCATTGTTGAAGGCCGTACGGTGACCTATAGTTGTTAATTGATGTGTCATTTTGGTCTCTTGTGGACAGTCGTCTCATTGGCAATCATACCACATCTTTTTTTTTTTTACTTAAGATCAATTAGGAAATGCTTTTTTTAGAGTTTCAGAAATACTATTTCAAATAATAAGACATAACGGAACTAAGAAACATTAAAAGAGGGACGAAAGATACCAAAGGGACAGTCAAACTCATAAATCTAAAACAAAATGACAACGCCATGGCTAAAAATGAATAAGACAAACAGAAAAACAATAGTACACATGACATAACATAGAAAACTAAAGAATAAACAACACGAACCCCACCAAAAACTAGGGGTGATCTCAGGTGCTCCGGAAGGGTAAGCAGATCCTGCTCCACATGCGGCACCCGTCGTGTTGCTTATGTGATAACAAATCCGGTAAATAGTCTAATTCGGTAGGTCACATTCAGGAAAGGGAAGGGAATTGTAGTTACGACGTAAGGAACATATCCGATATCATTTGTGGTACGGTTATTCCATAACGGTCAACCAACTCGTGATGGCGTCCGTAAAATTTACGAAGGGATGATTTCAACTTCACCATTTGGAACTCTTGGTTTAATAGCTTTCTTGTGAGCAGCAACCCTCTATCAAGAAAAAATTAACTACTGTGACTTATAAGTTGATGTTAGCCTGACCCAGAAATACTTGTAATTGATTAATTAACATCACGGCTGGTAATCTAAACAAGCAGAAAAATCGGTTCTGCAATGTAAATCGTGAGAGTATTTTGCGGTTATGCTTGAGTGGAGTCCTTGTTTGTGAAACAAGGCGGGACTTGGTATTTAGATTTTTTGTTTAGTGATGTGCCATTTCTGCATTAAACAATGTACCATTGTTTTGGTAGCATTCACTGCAATTTGGTATCAATGCTTAAATAAAAACATGGACCTTTACTATTTAGCATATTGTGTTTATATACAAACATCAGAAAAATGACATTTTCAATTTGTTCCTCAGAGAAAGTTTTCAAATTTTACCAAACTGGCTACCGATATGAAATGGCCAATAAATATATATAAGAAATATGATAGCAATTCAAAGTTGTTAATTCCAAGGCATTCTAATATAGAATTAGATAAATAAATTACTAAATCTCACAAAATCAGAACGGTTATTTGTGCACTTTCCCATTTACCAATCAATATTTCGTTACCCTCCCCTTCAGTGATCGTCCCTCAACATTATGACAATTTTCATAGCTGATAACGTACCCTTTTCGCCTACCAGACAATTGTTTTTATCAGAAAATGCTTTTCTGGAAAAGACAGTCACGATCGTCTAGAATAAAAGTTGCGGTCATCTTTGATGCGATCGGTCTTGGTCGACTTCTTCTACCAGCACAGCTTTGTGTCCAAATCTATCTTCTTCATACCTAGTTCAACCCTGTGTGTGATACGAAGTTCGTTTAATGTGAGTTTTCGTGTAAAACTTCCGTGTAGACCCGTGAAAACCAGATTAATCTTCATTGATCTACACTTTAAATTTAATAAAGTGTTATAAATAAATAAGCTTTATTTAGAGTCGCCATGGTAGATAAAACATAAGCTCCAATGAGCTTTTAACCGACATATGAGACATTATTTAAGGTTTATGTACCCTTCTGTAGCCATTTTTGTACGAACTTTTCAAACTTCAATTGTATCAAAACTACAGATATAATGAATAATAGAGATAGGCCATTTTGTACATATTCCAAAGGGAAACTTGATGCAAAGCATTATTTTTTACTGTGCCATTGCATTTAATAGAAAAAGAGGACTTTGTGGCAAATAAATCAAGATTTTGATAGAAAATCCACAGCCTTTATCCTTGTACTCTCATATTTGGCAATTTGATGACTGATAGATATAGGATTATTGCATGCAGTGCTAGCATTGATTTCCTTAAAACAAGTTTATAAATGTAGTTATTGGTTAGGAAAAGTATAAATATGGCCAAAACCAAGTACACCTTTTAGGGTGCGCCCGACTTTAGTGACTCAACACGAGGTGTTTTGGAATTTACAGGTTACTTAGAACTTTTTGTAAAAAATAAACACTAGCACATCATAGAAAATCAAGTGAGTAATTTATGTTTCAAATTTAATAACAAAAATCTCTGTAGTAATTGTGGATTTTCTATAAAAATCTTGATTTATTTGCCACAAAGTCCCCTTTTTCTATCAAATGCAATGAAACAGTAAAAAATAATGCTTTGCATCAAGTTTCCCCTTGGAACATGTACTAAATGGCCTATCCCTATTATTTATTATATCTTTAGTTTTGATACAATTGAGGTTTGAAAAATTCGTACAAAAATGGCTACAGAAGGGTACATAAACCTTAACAGTACAACATTTATAACAATACAATACATAATATAGTACACATGCAATAAATATCACAGCACAAAAATGAAGCACTAAAAGCAGAATATAAGCATAAGCTAGGTATTAAGGCTAAAAGCATATAAGTGTAAACTAGGCATAAAAGCTGGTAAAAATGCATAGCATAAAAATAGAAAAAATGGGATATGATCTAGATGGTAAATAAATTTGCATAATATATAAACTTAAAAGTCTGCACAAACTGTGCACCTAGTCATTTCCATTCCATGACTTTAAAATATTTTTGAACTGACTAAAATTAGCAATTTTTCTAAAATCATCAGGTAGATCATTCCATAAAACAGCACTATGTATTTAAAAGAGTTCTTACCATAGGTTGTTGTTCGGACCCTAGGTATATCTACAATATTAGAATATCTAAAATTGTATTTACAGTCTTTCAATACAACTAAATCATGTAAGTATGGCGGTGACAATTTATATAAAATTTTAAAACACTCAATAGCCATGTTACGCATACGTCTTATTTTCAGTGATGGAACCTTTGCTAGTAAAAGTAGTTCATCATATGAACTAACAGTCTTCATATATACATCGTAAAGCCCTTTCCTGAATTTTTTCCAATTTGGTGTTGTTATTTTTGTTGCAAGTTCTTTAGCATTCCATTTTCCTCTCCGATGCCACTAAGTGTTGATTTTATTTCGTGTCTAAGTTCGATTGCTTAATCGTTTAAATCGTTTTTTCTTGTATTAACATATTTAACATCTTTGGCATTTCTTTTTAAAATCATCCACAAAGTCACTTATGCCTGGTCCTTGCAGATTCCTTTCCGTTTCCGCATTAATTTTTTTAGCTGTGTAAGATCTTTATTCAAGTTAAAATTGTCGCTTATAACTTTAGCTATTTCAATTTCTTGTTTACCATACCTATTATTAACGCTTTTAATATCTTTGTCTATTGGAAACTGTACTTTTCACTTTATGCAATCCCGGAACTAGGTTTGTTGATGTCAGATTTATTTGGTTGACTTGTTTCATTTCCTTTTCAATTGATGTCAATCTATTGTGTATATCAAGCATTTATTGGTATAAATCAACCATAAAGTCACTTATGGCCTGGCCCTTGCATATTCCTATCCGTTTCTGCATTAGTTTTATTTAGCTGTGTAAGATCTTTATTAAAGTTAAAATTGTCGCTTATAACTTTGGCTATTTCAGTTTCTTGTTTATCACACCTATTATTAAGGCTTTTAATATCTTTGTCTATTGGAAACTGTTCTTTTCACTTCATGCAATTCCGGAACTAGGTTTGTTGATGTCCGATTTAATTTGTTGACTTGTTTCATTTCTTTTTCAATTGATGTCAATCTATTATTTATATCAAGCATTATTTGTTATAAATTTTCTTAGGAAATAGTTTTAATTTGTTCACCGTATAGACCATCTCTACTTTGATATATAGTATATCAGATGTTTTGGTTGTATTATGATTTTGTATTTCACACACTTGTCACAAATAATACATGATGTATATATTCTGCGTACTGACGTGTTATATTATTCTTTTAAGGTGGTACCTAACACTACAAAGAGAGAACTCTGTAAAGTCAGCTACACGTTTTAATTACGTTGTGTTGTAAAAGGAATATTAAGCTTCTCAATGATCAAAATTGGTGTTTGTCAAACTGCTATATAACCAGTGTAATTTTTCTGATAAAACGGTTGGTTCAAATTATTTGAAATTTTTATAGTTTTGTAAAAAGGTCAAAGTAAATACTTTGATAAAATTTTATGAAAATTAAACGTGCCAAATCAATGTTAGTGAAAGTGTTGGGTACCACCTTAATAGTCTTTGTTCTATTATTAATATTACTTTTACTATTTGGTCTGTTTTATGTGATATCCATTTGACGTGACTCGGTACTTTCACATCCCGTCAAAATGTTTGCATAATCTTTCATTTTTGCTGGTGTGTTTTGTATGTAACCGCTGATGTGTTATTGTTCTATTATACAGTTGAAAATACTTTGAACGAGAACATTATTTAACTCGCGTAGGGGTATTGACCATATGTGGATACTTATAAAATCTAGAGAACTTCTGGATAGTTGTAAATCTCGGTTTGTTCCTGAAATTAGTTCTAACATACTTTTATTTATTTTTTAACTCTGTATACCACCATTCCCAATGTGTAATTATAGTTATCAAAAGTACCAGGATTATAATTTAGTACGCCAGACGCGCCTTTCGTCTACATAAGACTCATCAGTGACGCTCAAATCGAAATATTTATAAAGCCAAACAAGTACAAAGTTGAAGAGCATTGAGAATCCAAAATTCCAAAAAGTTGTGCCAAATATGGCTAAAGTAATCTATGCCATCCTTAGTTTTTCGAAACATTCAAAATTTTGTAAACAGGAAATTTATAAAAATGACCACATGATTGATATTCATGTCAACACCAATGTGTTGACGTGTTGACTACTGGGCTGGTGATACCCTCGGGGACGAAACGTCGATATAATTGTTTTGAAAAAACATTAAACGTCAAAATTATTTTATATCGCTAAATGTGACGTTTACATTTTATGACGTCAAATACGCGAAGCAATGCATGTGGTTTTTAAATTTGATAGAAGCTCTTGTGCTCTTTTGTTAAATATTTGTTTTGTTTTGAGATTGTTACACAGTGATGACTGCTGTACCCATATTTTGACTATTTACCAAGTATGTCTGTTTTGTTCACGCATCGTTGTAAATATATAAACAAAACCATAGCCCCTCCCCCCCCCCCCCGACCCCCACTCCGAAAATCAAATGGTTGCTGCCTTAGATGCGACTGTCATAAAAGTGAAGAGGATTAGCGCTGTAAAACCAGGTTCAATCCACCATTTTCTACATTTGAAAATGCAAGTACTAAAAGAGGGGCGAAAGATACCAAAGGGACAATCAAACTCATAAATCTAAAACAAACTGACAACGCCATGGTTAAAATTGAAAAGGACAAACAAACAACAGCACACACGACACAACATAGAAAACTAAAGAATAAACAACACGAACCCCACCAAAAACTAGGGGTGATATCAGGTGCTCCGGAAGGGTAAGCAGATCCTGCTCCACATGCGGCACCCGTCGTGTTGCTTATGTGATAACAAATCCGGTAAATAGTCTTAATTCGGTAGGTCACATTCAGGAACGGGAAGGAGATTGTAGTTACGACGTAAGGAACATATCAGATATCATTTGTTATACGATTATTCCATAACGGTCAACCAACTCGTGATGGCGTCCGTAAAATTAACGAAGGGATGAATTCAACTTCAACATTTGGAACTCTTGGTTTAATAGCTTTCTTGTGAGCAGCAACCCTCTATCAAGAAAATCATGATAGGAAATGCAAGCACGGGAATATCGTATCAATTGGGAGATATATACCCCGTATGCAGGTGCTGCTGGAATGTTGCTTCTTAGAAATGGAAAGTTCACAATTGGAAAGCTGAAATCATCTCTGTTGTCGTAAAGTTTTGTTTTCAACCGACCCTCATTGTCAATTTCTAGATGTAAGTCAAGATATGAGGCCGACTTAACTGTATCTGTAGTATCCTTTATCTCTAGCTAGATTGGATAGATGCGTTCCACATAGTCACCAAATTTTGAATTATTTAGTGAAAGAACATCATCTATATAGCGAAAAGTAGAGTTAAAGGATAGTGCTAACTTCTTATCTTTCTTCCTAAGAAGTTCCTGCATGAAGTCAGCCTCATAATAATAAAGAAACAAGTCGGCAAGTAGAGGGGCACAGTTTGTTCCCATTGGAATGCCGACAGTCTAAGTCAGGAATATGACAGTTTCCATTCGTTTTTGTCATTTGATTAGGGACTTCCCGTTTTGAATTTTCTTCGGAGTTCAATATTTTTGTGATTTTACTTTTTCGTGTAAATCCTCAGAAGTTCAACTTTGATGTTCGCGTATAACTCATATGTCATAAAACAAATGCCCCTGGCGCTGGTAAATAGTAGGAAAAGAATAAAGTGTCTCGTGGTTTCACGTATTTAGAGTGCATTTCTTTCAAAACCAAAATTTTTAAAGCATTGTGTGACGTTTGTTTTTGTTTTCTTAACGCTTCAAAAGTAGAAACATAAACATGGTATAATCAGTGTTTACTGACCCTGTTTGAACGTTCAATAATGCATGCACATGTTGGTAAAGTGACTTTTTACAAACATAAAAACAAATACATCGTTTAAGCAGGTTGAAGTTAGAAACAAATGTAGCGTTTGTTCTAACAAACGATCAACGACAAACTGTAGACGCATTTTTAGCGAGTGCATAGTTTGTCAAAGTTTATGTAAACTTTGCAAACGTATGTTAGAAACAAATGATCAAAACATGTGCGCGCTTAGCCGTTTGCATCATTTGTGTTATAAAGAAATGCATTCTTATCTAATAATAGTTTCAAAAACACTCTAAAATCCCTAAGCTAGGCAAAACTTACTAAGGGCGGTCCCATATCAGTATCATCAATGCTATATTCAGAAATTCCAATTATAAATGTAACTTACCTGAGGAGCAATTTTGACCCGTCTCCATATCTTGCTTTCGTATCTCTCTGTTCTAAATTCTGTTTTCTTTTCTTATTTGACAACTCTTCAGTAATATCTGTACACTTTCTTTTGCCATCAGCACTAGTCATCTTTTGTGAAAACTGATCCTCGTCAGTATTACCAGTACTTGATGTGCTACAGCTAGGCTCCGTTTCTGGAAACTGATTCTGGTTGGAACTGCAAGTACTGGATATGCTACAGCTAGGCTCTTATGATGATACTGTTTCTGTCCTCAATTTTTTCTGTTAATTTATGGTTCTGATATGACAGAAGAATTCTCTGAAGCTCTTGCTGTTTTAATTGAACTTTGGTATTTGTTTTGTCATTTGGTGACTGAAAGTTGGTGTCAGATGGCCACCATGGAGGTTTGAAATCATCATTACCATAATAGCCTCTTCTAAGAAATTGTTTCCCTTTTTTCACGTATTGGGAAACAATGTTAGCAACAACCGTCCTCAGTTCCCTTAACTTTACCTCTGCTGGGTCTAGTTGGCAAACAGCTGCGGTGCTTTCCCCTTGACGGACAGGTTGTGTATATACATATACAATGTGGATCTCAACGTGGCTAAACAAACAGGATTTTATATGAGGTGAGATGAAACAGTAATTAATCATTGCATTTTAAAGGCCGTGTTCACACCAAACTCCATGTATACAGTAAACATATACAGGAAACATATTAACAATTAGTTTTATAAAATACACACTGGTTAACATTTAATTTGTTCACATCTATACACTTTGTAACTTTTTAATTACCTGTACATAAGATTTGTTCACACTTGTAAACTATATGTATCTGTACCCTTTTCTTTTACCATCAGCACTAGTCATCTTTTGTGGAAACAGATCCTGGTGAATATTACCAGTATTTGATGAGCTACAGCTTGGCTCCTTTTCTGAAAACTGATTCTGATGAGAACTGCCACTACTATATTTGCTACAGCTAGGCTCTATGGGGATACTGTTTCTGTCCTCAATTTCTTCTGTTAAATTATGATTCTGATATGACAGAAGAATTTTCTGTAGCTCTGACTGTTTCAGCTGATCTTTGTTTTTTCTTCTGTCATTTGGTGACAGAAAGTTGATGTCACATGGCCACCATGGAAGTTTGAAATCATCATTACCATATTAGACCCTCCCAAGAAATCATTTCTCCTTCTTCACGTATTGGGAAACAATGTTGGCAACAACAGTCCTTATGTCCCTGACCTTAACCATTGCTGGGTCTATTTGGCAGACAGCTACCGTGCTTTCCCCTTGATGGACAGGTTGTTTATATGCTTATTAAATGTTGATCTCGATCGATGTGGCTTAACAAACCGGATGCTTTGATATGAGGTAAGATGTTACAAAAATTAACCGTTGCATGATAAGGCCGTGGTCGATGCCACTGCTGATGGAGATTTATTTCCCCGAGGGTATCACAAGCCCAGTAGTCCTTTTTGTGCTGACATGAATTGTCATTGATATGGTTATATTTATAAATTTACCAATTAAAATATTTAGAATTTTTTGAAAAACTAAGGCTTTTCTACCTCAGACATAGATCACCTTAGCTGTATTTGGCAAAACTTTTAGGAATTTCGGTCCTCAATGCACCTCAACTGCGTACTTTATTTAGCCTTTTTAACTTTTTTGGATTCGAACGTCACTGATGTTGTTTTTTTTTTTACGAAACGCTCGTCTGGCGTAAATACTAAATTTAGTCCTAGTATCTATGATGAGTTTATTTCACACCAAACTCCATGTATACAGTAAACATATACAGTAAACATGTTTACATTAATTTTAATGAAATGAACACTGGTTAACATTTAATTTGTTCACATCTATACACCTGGTTTAATTACCTGTACATAAGATTTGTTCACACTTGTAAACTATATGTATCTGTACCCTTTCTTTTACCATCAGCACTAGTCATCTTTTGAGGAAACTGATTCTGGTGAGTACTGCTAGTTCTGGATGTGCTACAGCTAGGCTCCTTTTTTGAAAACTGATTCTGGTGAGAACTGCCAGTACTGGATTTGCTACAGCTAGGCTCTATGGGGTTACTGTTTCTGTCCTCAATTTCTTCTGTTAAATTATGATTTTGGTATGACAGAAGAATTCTCTGTAGCTCTGACTGTTTCTGCTGATCTTTGTTTTTTCTTCTGTCATTTGGTGACAGAAAGTTGATGTCACATGGCCACCATGGAGGTTTGAAATCATCATTACCATATTAGACCCTCCCAAGAAATCATTTCTCCTTCTTCACGTATTGGGAAACAATGTTGGCAACAACAGTCCTTATGTCCCTGACCTTAACCATTGCTGGGTCTATTTGGCAGACAGCTACCGTGCTTTCCCCTTGATGAACAGGTTGTTTATATGCTTATTAAAAGTTGATCTCGATCGATGTGGCTTAACAAACCGGATGCTTTGATATGAGGTAAGATGTTACAATAATTGACCATTGCATGTCTAAGGCCGTAGTCGATGCCACTGCTGATGGAGATTTATTGCCCCGAGTGTATCACAAGCCAGTAGTCCTTTTTGTGCTGACATGAATTGTCATTGATATGGTTATATTTATAAATTTACTGTTTAAACATTTTAGAATTTTTTGAAAAACTAAGGCTTTTCTACCTCAGACATAGATCACCTTAGCTGTATTTGGCAAAACTTTTAGGAATTTCGGTCCTCAATGCACCTCAACTGCGTACTTTATTTAGCCTTTTTAACTTTTTTTGATTCGAACGTCATTGATGTTTTTTTTTAAAACGAAACGCGCGTCTGGCGTATATACTAAATTTAGTCCTAGTATCTATGATGAGTTTATTTCACACCAAACTCCATGTATACAGTAAACATGTTTACATTAAGTTTAATGAAATGAACACTGGTTAACATTTAATTTGTTCACATCTATACACCTGGTTTAATTACCTGTACATAAGATTTGTTCACACTTGTAAACTATATGTATCTGTACCCTTTCTTTTACAATCAGCACTAGTCATCTTTTGAGGAAACTGATTCTGGTGAGTACTGCCAGTTCTGGATGTGCTACAGCTAGGCTCCTTTTCTGAAAACTGATTCTGGTGAGAACTGCCACTACTATATTTGCTACAGCTAGGCTCTATGGGGTTACTGTTTCTGTCCTCAATTTCTTCTGTTAAATTATGAATTTGGTATGACAGAAGAATTCTCTGTAGCTCTGACTGTTTAAGCTGATCATTGTTATTTCTTCTGTCATTTGTTGACTGAAAATTGATGTTACATGGCCACCATGGAGGGTTGAAATCATCCTTACCATATTAACCCCTCCCAAGAAATCATTTCTCCTTCTTCACGTATTGGGGAAACAATGTTGGCAACAACAGCCCTTATGTCCCTGATCTTATCCTCTGTTGGGTCTAATTTGCAAACAGCTGCCGTGCTTTCCCCTTGATTGACTGGTTGATGTATGCCTATAAATTGTGAATCTCGATGTGGCTAAACAAAGAGGATGTTTTGATATGAGAAGTGCATGTCTGTCATCATAAAGGATTATGTTAAGGTGATACAGTACAAACAGTAAAAACATCGCGATAGTTAAAATTAACGGTATCAATTTTCTTGCACCAGATGCGCATTTCGACAATACATGTCTCTTCAGTGATGCTCGAGGCCAAAATATTTGAAATCCAAAGCTTATATAAAAGATGAAGAGCTATAATCCAAAAGGTCCAAAAAGTATAGCCAAATCCGTGCAGGATGTAAAATTCTCAACAAATATGACAGTGAGATTCGTCAGGTTTAATCGGAAGCCTCATATAGAAAGAGAGTGCCAAATTCTCTGCAGGTTAAGAACTATTGCAACAACTCTGTGACGGGCCGTGTTGGGCCGTCGGTGGCCTTTTGTCTGAACCTGCAGCAGGGCAAATTACTATCCCTATTGAATATATATGCTTTCGTTGTCAAGCGGCAGTCCGAGTTGTTTTTACCTTCTTTCACCCCAGATGACATCTATTACAGGACTTACCTATTGTACTTATTTAACAATTGTTTTGAACATGCATGTAATACTTGCCACTGGACATTAAGCACTTTTTTAATACATGTACATTATGAATATTTTATTGTTTTTAGGAATCTCAGTAGGATTATTTTTAACTATTGGGATAATCCTCTTGAAATAAAGATTTTTTATACAAAATATTGCTCAATAATTATGTGTCGGTTTATTCGTGTGTCGTTTTAATGTGTGGTCGGACTAACATGGCGTTGAGCTATTGGGCTGTTGGACTAAAGGGGCATCGGAATCATGGTGCTGCCCCCACGGAGCTCTATGGAGCTTTGAACCAACATAAATTCAATCATTGACCAATAAAATAAATATATATCTAAAAAGTGTATGTACATGATCTCTTCATATAAATTGCACAGTTTCATTTTCAGTAAGAAAATCAAGACAAGACCGGTCCAAACAGAAAGATTTAGAAATCAAAACAAAATTAAAATGTGCAACATATAAAAGGGTCTGGATGTGGTTTGTTCATTTCTGTACTGTGTAATATTTAAATCATTTTTATGCCCCACCTACGATAGTAGAGGGGCATTATGTTTTCTGGTCTGTGCCTCCGTTCGTTCGTTCGTTCGTTCGTCCGCTTCAGGTTAAAGTTTTTGGTCAAGGTAGTTTTTGATGAAGTTGAAGTCCAATCAACTTTAAACTTTGTACACATGTTTCCTATGATATGATCTATCTAATTTTAATGCCAAATGATAGTTTTGACCCCAATTTCATGGTCCACTGAACATAGAAAATGATAGTTCGAAATTCAGGTTAAAGTTTTTGATCAAGGTAGTTTTTGATGAGGTTAAAGTTACATCAACTTGAAACTTAGTACACATGTTCCATGTGATATGATATTTCTAATTTTTATTCCAAATTAAAGTTTTTACCCAATGTCACGGTCCACTGAACATAGAAAATGATAGTGCGAGTGGGGCATCCGTGTACTATGGACACATTCTTGTTCACTATTTATTATAAATTTTGCCTGTGCCTGTTATTCTCTTTTCTTTATATTCAAGCACCACACTATTATCGATTATTCATTGCTTCTTTCTACTTTATAACAACAATGGGAATGATATGAAAGCCAGCCTTTTTGAATTTTTATTAACTCCGTGAAAAAAAGGACATTGGAAAATTGTTTCTTGGTTTATTCTCGCTTGCCGTTTGAAGCAAAATTTCTGTCTATCTGTCTCTTTAGTTCTAAGTGTAAACAAGAATGTGTCCATAGTAAACGGATGCCTCACTCGCACTATCATTTTCCATGTTCAGTGGACCCTGATATTGGGGTCAAAACTTAAATTTGACATTTAAATTAGAAAGATCTTAGGGAACATGTGTACTAAGTTTAACGGGACGAACGGACGAACAGACCAGAAAACATAATGCCCCTCTACTATCGTAGATGGAGCATAACAATTATAAACTGAGTCTTAGAAGTTAGATGATGATTTTTGTTATTAGTTGTTAGTGGATTTGAACTAGCTGTCAGTAACTGCAAGTACTGTCAGATCTGTATTTAGTGGGTTTTTTTTTGTTGGGATATACAATTCAAGTATCCGGTAACGTCCATTATGTTTTTATGCCCCATCTACGATAGTAGAGGGGCATTATGTTTTCTGGTCTGTGGTTCCGTCTGTCTGTGCGTCCGTTCGTCGGTTCAGGTTAAAGTTTTTAGTCAAAGTATTTTTCGATGAAGCTGAAGTCCAATCAACTTGACACTTAGTACACTTGTTGCTTATGATATGATCTTTTCAATTTTAAAGCCAAATTAGACTTTTGACCCCATTTTCACGGTCCACTGAACAAAGAAAATGAAAGTGGGAGTTTCAGGTTAAAGTTTTTGGTCAAGGTAGTTTTTGATGAAGCTGAAGTCCAATTAACTTAAAACTTAGTACACTTGTTGCTTATGATATGATCTTTCTAATTTTAAAGCCAAATTTGACTTTTGACCCCAATTTCACGGTCCACTGAACATAAAAAATGAAAGTGGGAGTTTCAGGTTAAAGTTTTTGGTCAAGGTAGTTTTTGATGAAGCTGAAGTCCAATCAACTTGAAACTTAGTAAACTTGTTGCTTATGATATGATCATTTCAATTTTAAAGCCAAATTAGACTTGACCCCAATTTCACGGTCCACAAAACATAGAAAATGAAAGTGGGAGTTTCAGGTTAAAGTTTTTGATAAAATTGAAGTCCAATCAACTTTAAACTTAGTACATATGTTCCCTATAGTATAATCTTTCTAATTTTAATGCCAAATTAGATTATTACCCAATTTCACGGTCCATGGAACATGGTAAAGGATAGTGCGAGTGGGGCATCCGTGTACTTTGGACACATTCTTGTTGTTAGATGTATTTCTACTTGTGTTCATCTGATGAATTAAATAAGCCTTTTTCAACGGAATTTTATAGTTTGTTGTTATGTAGAACTGTTACAACTCTGTCCCAGGTTTAGGGTGAATACCCTAACATTTTTAAACCCGCCACATTCTGTATATATGTGCCTGTCCGAAGTCAGGAGCCTGTAATTCAGTGGTTGTCGTTTGTTGATGTGTTACATATTCATTGCTCGTTCATTTTTTTTTTACATAAATAAGAACGTTAGTTTTCCTGTTTGAATTGTTTGACATTTGTCATTTCGGGGCCTTTTATAGCCGACTATGCGACATGGCTTTGCTCATTATTGATGGCCGTATGGTGATCTATAGTGGTTAATTTCTGGTCATTTTGGTCTCTTGTGGAGAGTTGTCTCGTTGGCAATAATACAACATCTTTTTTATTAACAAATATATATATATTTAAATATAATTTTCTGTTTCCCCTATGAAGCGAAGCTCGTTTGAACTAAATTCTTGAAGGGAAAGGCATTTTGTTTAGTATAAATGCCAACAGAATACAAAATCAACATGCATATGAACCAAATGTAGATTTCAATACTGTGACACACTAAGAAATACATCATTCATTGACACTTAGTATGCGTGTTGCTATCTGTGATGAAGTTAATACAAAATTCCATGTTCATGGAGGGATACAAGTTTTATCCTTTGAACTTCAGAAGCAATCTCTATTTGCATTTTAAATGTTTTTATTGAATGCATTTTCTTAATTTTTACTTTATTGAAAAGCACTTTACGCCCATAACGGCAAATGGCTTTAAACATTATACATAATATACAGTTTACATATATAAAACAATGAAAATAGTCGCTTTCCAACAGGCATACGACCTTATGAGAATAACGGCCAAAGAAGTGCTCGTGACAGTAATTTCCGATCTTGAAAGACATGTCAACGACGAATCAGGCTTGCATGGTTTTCCAATTCATTACGGTTTAAGCGGATTTAGCTTGAATATGAAGGTTGCAAGAAAGATTTTGATTGAGATATTACTCGCTGTGTCTGAAAAGGAATTAAATGTGAAAGCAGTAGCTTTTGACGGTCAGTTCCTAGAACTATCTATAGAGGATGATGATTGGAAAGCTTTAACAATATGTCGACTGATGAAAAAACATGGGAAGCGGTTAAAAATATAAACAGGAAGACCAAGACACAGTATCTTCTAGATTTGTATCAATTACCTAAAGTTGAATCAATTGAAAATATTGTTGCAATATTTGAGTGCATTCGACATACAGCGAAATGGGTAACATTGAAGAGCAAAACATTAATCCAGCACCTTGGATCAGCTATCAGTATAACAGAAGCTATCATGAAAAAGAAACGACAACACATTGAAAGCAAGGATCAGAACAACACAAATGGTCCTCAGAATGCAATGCATTCAAGTATGGAAATACAAGAAGATTATTATACCCCCGCTTTAAAAAAGGGGGGAGTATACTGTTTTACCTCTGTCTGTCCGTCCGTCAGTCAGTCCGTCCTATGAAACTTTCGTCACATTTTTCTCAGGAACTACACATCCACCCTTTCTGTAATTTGGTATCAACATTTATATATGTCAGCCATACCGTGTGATGCGTTTTCAGATTCATCACTTGACAACTTCCTGTTTACCGAACACTTGTATGATTTTACACATGATAGCCAAGTTGAAAATTTTCGTCACATTTTTCTCAGGAACTACAATACAAGGATTTCTGAAATTTGGTTTCAGGGTTTATCTAAGTCAGCTATACCGTGTGATGCGTTTTCAGATTGATCACTTGACAACTTCCTGTTTACCGAACACTTGTATGATTTTACACATGATAGCCAAGTTGAAACTTTCGTCACATTTTTCTCAGGAACTACACATCCACCCTTTCTGTAATTTGGTATCAACATTTATATATGTCAGCCATACCGTGTGATGCGTTTTCAGATTCATCACTTGACAACTTCCTGTTTACCGAACACTTGTATGATTTTACACATGATAGCCAAGTTGAAAATTTTCGTCACATTTTTCTCAGGAACTACAATACAAGGATTTCTGAAATTTGGTTTCAGGGTTTATCTAAGTCAGCTATACCGTGTGATGCGTTTTCAGATTGATCACTTGACAACTTCCTGTTTACCGAACACTTGTATGATTTTACACATGATAGCCAAGTTGAAAATTTTCGTCACATTTTTCTCAGGAAATACACATCCACCCTTTCTGTAATTTGGTATCAACATTTATATATGTCAGCCATACCGTGTGATGCGTTTTCAGATTCATCACTAGACAACTTCCTGTTTACCGAACACTTGTATGATTTTACACATGACGGCCAAGTTGAAAATTTTCGTCACATTTTTCTCAGGAACTACAAAACAAGGATTTCTGAAATTTGATTTCAGGATTTATATAAGTCAGCTATACCGTGTGGTGCGTTTTCAGATTCATCACTCGACAACTTCCTGTTTACCGAACACTTGCATATTTTTACACTATTAATATTATCCACTTGCGGCGGGGGTATCATCAGTGAGCAGTAGCTCGCAGTTTCACTTGTTTAGAAGATCTGAACGAAGATGTAGTCCGAAATGTTGAATATCCAATAATGGAAAGTGATAACGTTGAAGGGATGATAAATGACATGTCCACCACTAGTCAAACAGTTGATGAACACTCTGAAATCAGGAATCAAACCAATTTTGAAATTTACGAAGCAGCTCTTATCAGATTAATAGCTATGGGAGATGAGCATTCCAAGTGGAATGAAATTGAGATAAACGAATTCAAAGACATATTTAAAAATCCTACACATATCAAAAAACGATTCACCATTAATGAACTCCGATACTTAGCCACTCTATCAAAAAGTAGTATTCAAGGATTAAATAGTAAGAACAAAGCAGAACTTGTGAATTTGATTTCAGAATTATTTGGGGATGGGTCAAAGCTAGAAGTTAAATATTCAGAAAAATCTGGTGACGTCCCGGTCTTCAATATCTAGTACAACGTTGAGAAATGCCTTTTCAATATCTGTACATACGGCGTATTTATTCATGCGAAATCTTAAAAGTATTGCGGTTACATTATTCAACTTCGGAGGTACGTTAAGTAAGCAATCATTTAAGCTGGCGGTGTCCGGTGTTTGTCTACAACTACAGTCATACACGATCCTGATAGGTGTAGTTGCGGAATCTTTCTTCACTGCGTGATGCAGGATATAATGTAACTTGGTATTTGGTTTAACAAAATCTTCATCGACTTTCTCTATAAACCCTCGCTTTTCCTGCTCTTCGATGATTTCTCTATACTTTTGTTCTTTACTAAGACGTCTCATTACATTTTCAATCCTACGAAAGGCGACTGCTTTGTTTGACGGTAATGGCAGGTGGTTGGTTTTCCAAGGTAGCTTGGCGACATACTTATTGCCAAGAAATGACACTGATGAGTTTTCATAAATCGTTTGAAATTCTTCCAGCTCTGTATTTGTGTTACTGTCTTCTATACCAAGGGACTCGATTTCCCAAAACTTTGTTAAATTACATTCCTCTGCTTTATGAGACACGATAACGTTCAATATTGAACTTCTGTTTGATTCTCTAATACTTGTCGTTGGTCCAGAAAGTAAATATCCTAATTTAGACTCGACGGCAGTCGGTCTATTACCTCTTATGATTTTATATCCTACTATACTCCAATAATAATCTGCCCCAATAAGTAAATTAATATCAAACATGTCATCTTCGGTAATTGGGTGTGCTTATTTCAAGCCATGCAAATGTCTCATATTAACTACTGATTTCATGTGCGTTTGTATCGGTAATGCTATTTCAGGAATAATAAGTACCTCGAGCGGTATGTTTTCTACATCGTCAGTTTGTTAGTAAATCGTTGCCGATTGCATATGCCTAACTTGTCTGTTTTGCTCTCCGAATCCAGAAAGATGAACTAGTTCGGTCCCGTTTATACCTAAATCTAGTTTTCTGGCGAGTGATTCTGTGACGAATGATCTCTGTGCTCCTTCGTCTAGTAAAATATTAGCATTCGTTGACTGTGTTCCTGAGCTCACGCAAGCGGCAGCGGTTTTCAATATAACATTTGATGTTTTATGTGGTGCGAGGGAGGAGTGTAATACGGTTTTACCATTATCTTCGTTTACTTGTTCGTGTGATTCGTTTATACTGTTATTCTTAGTACATATACTTGTATGATGACGTTTGTGCATTTTTTACACGTGCTTGTAGATTTGCAATCAGCTAATTTGTGACGACCGAGACAGTTAAAAATAGCCTCTCTCTCTTAATTACAGCTGTGCGTGCATCAACGGTTGTGATTTTTGTGCAATTAACGGCTATATGCCCATCTTCATGGCAAAAAATGCAAGACTTAATGAAAGGCTTTTTATCCGAAACTGACTTTTCGGGTGTTCCGAATGTTGAGTTTGAACGTGACTTCATACTAGTTAAAAAAGAGCGGTAGCGAGTGGTCTTTCTACTTTATCCGGTAATTTCCCGGTTTTCATAATATTTAGTTCGTCGAGAAGCGCTTTGCGTAAATCATGTAGTGTCCAGTTTGTTGATCTGTGTTCTCGTGCTAAATGTTGACGTATCTCTGCGGGTAATTTATTTAGAATAACAGGAACTAGTAGTGATCCATACGCAACGCAACGTCTGTCTGTCCGAGTGACTCGAGACATCTCACATAAGTTTCTGTCTTATCATAGGAACTACGGAGGCTAGTAATTGTATGAATTGGAGCCTGTAAATCAAGTAAGGCCTGCATGTAGGTTTGGACTATTTTATGAGTTTGCCCGTATCTTTTCTGGAGTAATGAAATTGCTTTGTCGTAATTTGTGTTCGTCATGGAAAAACCTGCTATAGTTTGTAACGCTTCGTTTTGTAGAAGGGATTTTAAGTGTGGATCGCGGTTTCATAGGTGTCCCAAAATGATTGCCAGTCTAGTATATCTCCGGTAAATATAGGCAAGTTTAACTTCGGAAGCTTGTGATACTCGCTGTTTGTGCTAGACGATGAGCGTGAATTTGAGCTATGTGTATATTGTTGGTTTGATGATGTTGAAGGTTGACTAATAAATGTAGATGGAACTGATTGTGTATTCGGTATAAAATTATCGGCATGAGGGTTCAAATTCAATGAAATTGATTCATATGCGGGTAAACTTTGATTTTGAACTAACTTTGCTAATTTTGTGATTTGCCGTAATTTATATTCTAAATTGTACATGTACTCATCTGAGTCCTGTATTTCCCCTGCTACATCTTCATCCGAAGTTTGCTCCAAGATCTTTTCGTTGATACTTTCTAAAATTCCTTTCTTCTGTGTGTCTGCTTCTAATAAAATTGAGGCTGATAATACGATATTAAATACTGAAGCAATTATAGAAGATTGCCTTTAAGAATAGAATAAGTTTCTACTACCATCGGTTGTCACAATTAGGTAAAGATGTATGTATAAGGACACATATCTTGTGCTTAGATGTATAGAGTACGATCCTCCAACAGACAGCAGTGTTTAAGGACCGAGGCAAGCTTCTCGGAAGATTTATGTTAATATCGTACAGAACTTATAGTACAAGTTTACTGATTTTGATAATAAAGCATGTGTTGAAGATAGGGTTATAAATGAATATATAAAACCTAGTGTTGATGTATTTTTACCGTTTTATGAAAAAGTGTTGAACATAATATTTGACACAGGTATAATACCTAGCAAGTTGTTGATTGGCAATATAAAACCAGTATACAAAAGCAAGGGATTTTTTCGTTAAAGTTGTGAAACCCATACTTTTGTATTGATATGAAATTTTTGGGCATGGTAATGTTGAAATTATAGAAAGAATACATCTGAAACTCCTTTTGAAACTGAAAAATTTCACACCTTACTATATGGTATACGGTGAACTTGGTAGATATCCTTTGGACATTGATATTACATTAAAAATAGTGTCTTATTGGTGCAAGTTATTATGCATGATAAATATGTTGTTGTCCCCGCAGACAAAGCACCAAATAACATCGTTTTTGTCTGTAAAAGTCACTACATTAATTGCTTGACAAACGAATTAGGTATAGACAATTCACTTGGAAACTCAACATATACCCTCACGACACTTACAAAAGAGGAAATCCTGGATAATCATAGGTCTGTTCTTTGTTTCTTTGGTATTTCAACCAAAGATGAAGAACTGGATCTCACTGTATTGGATACCTAAACTACATAGTGTCCTTACAAACAACGGTATATTGCTGGGTCTTCCAAGTGCTCCACGAAACCTCTTTCTAAATTATTAACATCTATTTTATCAGCAATCAAAGACGGGCTTCAAAGTTATTGTGAAACTGCCTATTCTAGAGGTGGCGTGAATCAGATGTGGATACTTAAAAATTCCAAAGATCTTTTAGAGTACATACAATCTAACTCTCTTTCATCTTGTAACAGTATTAAAACATTTGACTTTTTTACTCATTACACAAGTATTCCACATTCCTAACTAAAAGACAAATTGAAAGAGTTGGTATTACTTTGCTTCATAAAAATGAATGGCCAACGTAGATACAAGTATCTTGTCTTAGGGAGGGATAAATTATACTTTGTAAAGAATCACTCTGATTCAAACAAAAAATTCTCTGAAACCGATATTATCAAGATGCTTGATTTCTTGATTGACAACATATTTGTAACGTTCGGAGGACGTGTTTTTCAACAGACTGTCGGCATCTTAATGGGAACAAACTGTGCCCCTCTACTTGCCGACTTGTTTCTTTATTATTATGAGGCTGACTTCATGCAGGAACTTCTTAGGAAGAAAGATAAGAAGTTAGCAATATCCTTTAACTCTACTTTCCGCAATATAGATGACGTTCTTTCACTAAACAATTCAAAATTTGGTGACTATGTGGAACGCATCTATCCCATCGAATTGGAGATAAAGGATACTACAGATACAATTAAGTCGGCTTCATATCTTGACTTACATCTAGAAATTGACAATGAGGGTCGGTTGAAAACAAAACTTTACGACAAAAGAGATGATTTCAGCTTTCCAATTGTGAACTTTCCATTTCTAAGTAGCAACATTCCAGCAGCACCTGCATACGGGGTATATATCTCCCAATTGATACGATATTACCGTGCTTGCATATCCTATCATGATTTTCTTGATAGAGGGTTACTGCTCACAAGGAAGCTATTAAACCAAGAGTTCCAAATGGTGAAGTTGAAATCATCCCTTCGTAAATTTTACGGACGCCATCACGAGTTGGTTGACCGTTATGGAATAACCGTTTCACAAATGATATCGGATATGTTCCTTACGTCGTAACTACAATCCCCTTCCCTTTCATGAATGTGACCTACCGAATTAGACTATTTACCGGATTTGTAATCACATAAGCAACACGTCGGGTGCCACATGTGGAGCAGGATCTGCTTACCCTTCCGGAGCACCTGAGATCACCCCTAGTTTTTGGTGGGGTTCGTGTTGTTTATTCTTTAGTTTTCTATGTTGTGTCATGTGTACTATTGTTTTTCTGTTTGTCTTTTTCATTTTTAGCCATGGCGTTGTCAGTTTGTTTTAGATTTATGAGTTTGACTGTCCCTTTGGTATCTTCGTCCCTCTTTTATTATCTGCTAAAGAGACTAAGCTATCTTCTATCGCATATAGACTATTAAAAACACTATTTACTGTTAATAATGTATGTACATTTTTTGTGAGTATAGTCAAAAAATAAATATTGGATGTATGTGGTTTTTCAAATATTTGGATTTCTCAATGTTTTGGTTATGATATATGGTTAAACTATGCAATATATAAGATAAAACCAAATTTTCTTCTTCTAAATATTCTTTGATTTTCATTTTTTTAATACCAGAAATGTAACAAGTTTCAAATGTCTGGTAAAGTTCGACCTGAAGATGTATGGTAAAGTTCGACCTGTACTTTTTACCACAGGTTTCGCAAATGAACCCTTAAAAGAAAATTATGATCAAGTATGATATCGGATATGTTCTAAAACAAACTGACAACGCCATGGCTAAAAATGACATTTTAATCTCGTCAAGTTAGGCGTTATTCACTCATAGCTGCTTAATATAAACCAGAAATTGTGGTATGAGTGTTAATGAGACAACTTTCCATCCAAATCAGAGTATATTTAAAGTTATCAATGATGAGAAACATTAACTGATTGAATGATTGCAGGTACTTCACGTCAGTGGCAAATATTTCTAGAAATCAAGGAAACTTACCAATACATCATCCATTGACTTATGCTCCTGCATAAAGAAAAGAAAAGAAAAACAAGGATGATCCAATAAAAGTTTCAGGTTCACACAGTACACACAAGATAAATCTTATCACTTATGAATATCTGACACCTATTATTAAAGTAAGTCGAAAGAAGTTTTTTTGGCCACAAAATCTAAATAAATATTTTATTTTTAATTTAAAATTATTTATATTTCTATTCAACACATATGATTACGCTTCTTAATGCTATATTCACGGTGTATATTCGGAAAGCTTGCTTTCAGATTCAATCGCCGATAACGCTTGCTTTCAGATTCCGGAAACGCGTACTTTCCGATATTCCAAAAGAAAATTTCAAAGACAGTTGAAAGGTAGGTTGCCTCAATCTTAAAATAAACAATACAATACCGTTTTTCATGAATGAAATTGTGGTTGACGGAACAAAGCAAATAACCAGGTATCGAGATTCATGATTTATTATCACATGATAGATGAAAGTGAATCGTTTACAACAACACTGCGTTCTCTTGTTAGTCCGAGATCACTGTCAAACTTGTCAAAATAGAAAATATCTTATCAACATTTTCCAAATTTTCTCAACATAGTATTTTAAAAAAAAGGTATACATATCTTTTTCATACAAAATGTAAGACAACAAATAATTTATCAGGTGTATTCTCTGTTTTTCTGAAAATCAATGTGTAACGCTTACTTTAAGATTTAGGAAACGCTTACTTTGAGATTTAGGAAACGCTTACTTTGAAATTTAGGAAACGCGTACTTTAAGATTTAAAGGGCACCAGTTGAGAAAAATGTAGTTTGACGCAGCATTCAATATGAATCTTTCCCTCACACATATATAAAGGTTACAAGGGACACAAGATCATCATCTTTTATTTATATCGCCATTTAAAATACAAAATATTTTACCAGTTTATATTTTACACATTACAAGACCGTGGCGGATTTCGTGATGGAAGGGTTCCCGGGATCAATGCATAAAAAGAGACATAAGGTGACCCTTTTTTAATTTGGCCATCCTCCTTTTTAAAAATCGCTGGAACTGCCTCTGTATGAGGTCTTCAGTAATCACCGTGCAACAGTTATTTCAAATCACACTAAAAACAACATCCTCAATATTTGTTTCACTGATTTTTTTATCTCTGATCAAGCCGGGGGTCGGTCAGTGAGAATAGGGCAGCATGCGTTGGGGTAGGGGGTATGGATAGGGCTGGAAACGTAGAAATTTGGTTAGGCAAGAGAGAGTTTCAGTCGCCCCCGAAAGCACAGAAAACAAATGTCTTTTATAATTTTGTTGACCGGACTACGGACGACCAATTCGTATTTTGACAGTCAATCACTTTGGGAAAAGATAAAGTCCAAAAATAATTATTATGAAGTCTTAAAAAGCAAATTATTTTTTTTCTTGCGCATGAAGGTTCCACAGAAAAACTCAACACGTCATTATTATTTAATTTTGAACTAGCCTAGGAAGAAAATTTTGGACTCGTTTAAGTTGGCTCTGAAACTAAATAAACTTGCTTATTGACTTAACCATGGGCATGCAATATGCAATCAGATTTTGTTTTAATGATTTTTGTTCTTCGCAATCACTGAAAACCTATGTTTGTAATAAAAAAAAATCCTTTTCTGGGTTCCTTTGAAAACGGGCTTCTTTATCAGAAATTTATGACTAGACCCTATATTAACTATCAATATAACATATGATTAACAATATCCATTTATAACACTCAATTTAAACGAAAAATAAGAATGGGTGTCATATCCACCTTTTTAACATTTAAAATAAAACACGTGGTAACATTAATTTGAACACTCAGATGCTTCTGATATTAACGAGGAACTTCTATATCCCCGTAACAAGATTTATCTCTCTTTGTCCTTGAACAATGATGCATCGTAATGGGCTTTGTTGCAATATTTCTAATTAATGTCGTTATACGGGTTTCAGTTAAATATTTTGAGAATTCAAAGAGTACGAAATATGGGTTCAGTTGTAGAAAAGGGAGCTTTAGTAAGCCCAATTTTGAACGGTTCCAAAGAGCTCTTTTTAATATAATGGGAGTAGCTATGTCAGAAATGAATATAATAAAAACCAAATTGCAAAAATAAAACCAATGCATAAAATTCCAATAACTACCACAGCAAATAAAAAAGTTTCAGGGTTCATTGGTCAAGTTTTGTGGTTGGGTCCTCTTGTAATATACTATTTAAAAAACGAAATCAAATATTTGGTGTGTAAAATGTACATATATTAGGCCGTTAGTTATCTCGTTTGTTATACATTGTCATGTCCGTACCTTTTATAGCCGACTATGGTATTGGCTTTGATCATTGTAGGAGGCCGTACGTTGGCCTATAGTTAATAATTTCTGTGTCGTTTGGTCTCTTTGTGGAGAGTTGTCTCATTGCCAATTAAACCACATCTCTCATTGCCAATTAAACTACATCTTTTGTATATATATGTGTTGTTTTCATGTCTGTCCGGGAGGGTTCATCAGACCGTGACCTAAATTTTATGTTATATTATACAAATATAGCGTTTGTATGAGGTCCATACAAGGATATATTGATCTGAAAAAAGTAAATTGACTGAGGACGAAGTTTATAATTGTTATATTATTAATGTATTTGAAGATTTTGTACCGTCGGAAATATAGTTTAACATGTGACTATACCTGAACGAACCAAATTGGTTAAAATATACGAATTAGTGATATCGCTCAATATAACATAAAATTAAAAGCATATTGCACGGTTACTGAAAGCAAAATACAACTAATAGTACTGTACGATGAAAAAAATGTATTCTTGGCAAGCATGCAGCTGTCAAAAAATATTATTCAGGATATAAATTGTCCATTTGTTTTTTGTGTGTTTTATCATTTGATCTTACCATGTGATTAGGGTTTTTCCTCGGAGTTCAGTATTTTTGTGATTTTACCTTTTTTCCCCTATACCTCACAGTGTTTAATTTTGAAGAAAAAAAAGTCGCTTGATCGCATCAAAAAACCAAATGATTATTTAACCCCTCCCCTTTTCCAAGTTAAATGGTTGCTGCCAAATATGGAAGTACATTCACGTATATAATTTAATGAAGTATATCTGTTGTCTGTATTTCAGATGAACTTAAATTATGAAAAAACAAAGTTGGATTATTTAGATGTGCAAGTACTTACATCAGATTCGGACCTCACAGATCTAATCACCAGTGCTGACCTGTTAGAGGAGGAAGAAGATAATCCAAATAGCCCAATGGAACGAAATCCTAAGAAATGTAATGTTTGTTATAAAGAATTCACAGAAAAATGCAATCTGAGTCGTCATATGAAAAAACACAGGGACACAATGGAAAAATGTCAGCAATGTAACAAGGTGTTTTACACCAAATTTGATTTATCTCGCCACGTTGACTCTATAGTTTTTGAATGTACTACATGTCAGAAGAGTTTTAAATCAAAAACAGGACTCTCGAACCATAACAGAGAACATTCCGGTCAGTTCCGTTATCTTTGCACGTATTGTGGAAAAGGCTTCAACTAAAAAAGACAGTTTCAGGGACACAAAGCGGGCCATGAAAATGAGAGAAATTTCAGCTGTTCGAAATGCGCGAAGATGATTCAGTACGAAAATAGAAGAGACAGTCACGCCAAACTGTGTGGAATTAATAAAGAGAAATGTATTAAGTGTGACCAATGTGGGAAAGCCTTTAAATGTATAAAATATTTAAAAGAGCACCAAAAATATCACCTGAACCCAGATAGGTACCAGTGTTCAATGTGTGGCAATTACTATCAAAACAGATCTGGTCTGCATAAACATGTGAAAAAAACGGACATAATTAAACTGTTTGTTGTCAGTCGCCGTTTACTGTTTAGCTATATTTAAATGTGTTGTTTTTGTTTATATTTTAAAAAATAATTGCTATAAATCGAATACATTTAAAACAAGTATTCACTGAAGTTTTGCAGACTAATTCTAAATTCGAAGTATAGATTAAATTGATACTTTCTGTCAAAATTCTTGTTTTCCCTCCGAAGAAAAAGAAGAAGACAAGTTCCCCGAAAAAAGTTTCATTAGCTAGGCTAGATATAGATCGCTAGTTGTAAGTTTTGGTACTGCATAATGCATATAGCTGTATATTTGTGTCAATCTTTTGGAAAGAAACCTCAAATGATACTCTACTGAACCCATTTATGAACATTCCATATGGTGGATAAGTCCGGTTTATACTAATTGCTTCATACGCTGCTGATATTCCGGGACTGTCTTCAGCCTCATACCAATTCCTTACTGTATTACAAAATTCTGCCTCATTATGATATCCTAGCTTCATCATTTCTGTCTCAACTTCGATAGAAATTGTTTTCAGAGCATAAGCATTGTTTTGCGTGTCTATCAGGTCAATAACCAAACTCTTACTGATGATATCCCTATTCTCGTCAACTGCATGCCTTGCCTCTTGTTTATCATCCTTAAGCCGTCTTTACAAACCTCGAAGATTTACTAAAAGGTGATGAGCATCAACGCACATCGGCTCCATTTTTTTCTCTGTTATCATTATAAGCAGGATATGAAAATATTTCAGTTGAACCTACATTTTCAATGAACAATTCTTTGCTGAACGGTGAATTGCTGCACCAATCTTGGTGTTCACCAGGAAAAATAGGGGTTGCATATAAAACATTTAAAAGTTGTTTCGGAACAGCTTTGACATTGACTCGACTAGCAGCTTTAAGTGATCTTGATGCAATTTCTTTTAGTGTCACGATCTTTTTTACTGTTTTTTCAGCTACTATTTGTTGTTCAGTGCCGAGTAAAGTACTATTTGCATTAACCTTTTCCTTGATTAACCGACTTTTTGATAGACAGGCCCTTTTTCTTCTGTATCAAAACAGTGTTGTCAATTATAACATTCATTTCATCATGGGTATTTTTTTTTAGTCTATTCGTATCGTTTACTGTAATTTGAATATCATCTAAACATTTCCCTTTCCACTTGTTTTGTATAATGTTTTTTTTTGTGGTTTATAAAACCCTCGTATATTTTCTGGTAAATATCATTGATAAGTTCAATGTCCTGTTCAAGTTGTACAATGTTTTGATTCTCACCAGAGGTGTTTGAAGGACAAGAACTATCTAACACATTAGCAGCCATTGCAGAATGTTTGTCTTGTTTAGTGGTTTCAGTCGCCGTCTCCGGTACTTCTTGTATTTCTGACAATATCGTAGATGCATCATTGTTTTCGATGAACAAATCCAATACATCTTCCGGGGGACATGAAAGTTTATCTGATTTCTCACTTTGTTCCAATGCTTTTCCGGTATCACACTCTTGAATGTTCTTTTCTGTCATCACAGTTGTTTTACCATGTCTACGAATAGCTTTCATAATTTTTGTGTGTAATGGACAGGAAACGGTTAAACTTCCCGTCTCGGTGTTTGTTTGTGATATTCCATTCGTTGTACATTTTACCGAAGGAATCTCGCAAAGAAATTCAACATTTTGGTGCTTCCTGGCCGTACAAAGAAATTGCTTCAGTTTTCGTCATTTCCCAAAGGTCGCTGTCAAATTTGGCACTAAAGACTGTTGTAGAATCATCTGTCCAGCAAATATATAAAAGAATTTCAGTGTGCGTTGACGCCATTTCAGCAAGTATCTGTGGAATATATCTGAAATGATATCATATTTGAAGTAATTAATTGTTCACAATAAGTTATTATAATTCAAAAGACGTAACTAACTTTATCATCCTGAATAACAAAACTTTGCCGGAAAACACTGTAAAACATCAAAACATACTATCCACACTGATCTGTGTCCACACTTGTATTCTTATAAATATTCAGCAAAATTTGAAACGTAGTGTGACAGTGATCTTGATGTTTTAACCTCTGACAATACATTCATTGTATTGCCTACCCTTTATATGCTCTTAATTTGCAGAATACATATGATGAAATGATAAAATAGTAGCCACGATATAGATAAAGTAACACCTCATATTTTTCATTCGTTTTAGTCTATGCAGATACAAAAATAAGATGTGGTATAATTGCAAATGAGGCAACTCTTCCCAAAAGACCAAATGACATAGAAATAAACCACTGTAGGTCACCGAAAGACATATAATGGCGAGTCAAGCCGATACTACATAGTCAGCTATGAAAGGCCACGCAATGACAAATATAAAACATTTCAAACGAAATTAATGAACAAAAATATCAAAGGAAAAGCCAATATGTAACACAGCAACAACCGGTGAATTATAGTTTCCTGACTTGAAGTAGGCAGAAGCTAATAAACCACTGTAGGTCACCGAAAGGCATTTAATGGTGAGTCAAGCCGATACTACATAGTCAGCTATGAAAGGCCACGCAATGACAAATATAAAACATTTCAAACGAAATAAATGAAAAAAAATATCAAAGGAAAAGCCAATATGTAACACAACAACAACCACTGAATTATAGTATCCTGACTTGATGTAGGCAGAAGCTAACAAAAGGCGGCTGGGGTAGGCAGCGTGAAATCGGCAGTTAACTCATTAACATAAATATTCACGTTTTCTGTAAGAACTACCTTGAAATTTTATTAAATATTGGCGTAATAAAGTTGCCTCATCCTTTATATCAGAACTAAGTGAACTGAGGGACATACAAACCGAAAACTAAATGCTCACAAATTATTGTGAATAATAAACTAAGGTAAGTAGCTTACTTACTTTGTAGGAATTGTATAATGCACTGGTATCGTATTCTCGTTCGGGAAAGGACATTTAAATTCATAACTAAGAACTGGAACAGTTTGCTCATGCGCTGCTTCTAATTCCAATTGGCCAATTGATCCATCAGGTGATACTAGTATGAACAGTTTCCCATCGTGTTTAATGTGGAAGGCACCTTCTTCAAAATATTTCATATCTGGATAGTACACAGGCAAAACTTTGCTAGTCAAAGTTGCAATTGCATGGATTTCTGATTTAGTACCATGATCCATTCTTTCCTGAACTATTTCTGAAATGTTTTCCTGTACATCTTACTTTTTTATAACCTTATCGTGATGCTTCTGTAGATTTTTTAAACTATCAAGTCCTAAACCTTCAAATATTTTGCTCCCCGTCAACCTAAAACCATTTCTGTTTTCGAACCACAAAGGAGAACGTTGTTTTACAAATCTTAAGTCATCTCCTATGCTACCTGGAAGATCTTCTGGTTCTTTTTAAAGAAACCTAATTGTCTTGAGAGTACATGTCAGTGTTTTTACCTCGTAAAAAGATTTACTACTTTGACAAAGTATCGTTATTTCATTAAATATCATGTTGTTAGTCTCCAGCAGTCATTTTAGAATGGACTTGATCTGAAACACAAGTGCTTGGATGCTGCTGATGGCGTAAACATAACGTGAAGTACCCCAGTCTTTTCAGGGCGAAATTCTGGTTTTGAAAAAGCTCACGTAAATCTTTGATTCTTAATGAAACAATCTTGACTATTTCAAAAAGTTTTTCTTTCCTGTCGTTATTGGTCATTGTAATCCATTCATTTATTAAACTTTCCACCTTTTGAATTTTGGTGTCCAGACGCTTCTGTAGACTCTGTAATGAATTTTTGTCTTCATGTCCAAATAGATCTTGATCGCCATGCTTGCTATTTAATCCGGGTGCTAATTTTCCCCCATCAACAGATAACACATAACTTTTCCCACGCGGCAAGAACTTAAATGCTTCAGTAATGATACCGGGGAAGATTTCCTTTGGAATATTTATGTTTACACTTTGAAAATTATTTATCGAGTTAATATTTGGAACAGCAAAGTTTATTTTACTTTTCTGTGGATCATACAGTCCTTTTGATGATGACCAATCTATGAATTGACCAATAGATTTTTCACCAGACAAAAATCGAAGAGCCTTTCCATGAAATAGCCGATAAACAACCTTCCAAAACTTCATCGATTCGGAACTATACTGCATCTGTCTAGTATTATCTAGGGAATACCATTTAGCAATGTCAAGCAGCAATCTAAAGGCAATATTGTGAATCGGAAATTTTCAAGAAGCTATCCCTTTCAATAAAAGACAGAAGTCTTCTTTATATCCACCTTTATTTAAGTTGTTCAGAACTGAAGGGAGGATTAATAGAATATCGCTTGACAGTTTTTCTTCAGGTGAATCCGGGAAAAGTCTAATTCGATTTTTTCCAACGGACCCATTATATGTAGCTTTTTTAGGAGCTTTGGTGAGATGACACTTATTTGGTGTAGTGAAACTAGCATCATCCATAATTAGCACCTGACTTCTGCTTTTCCGTCAACAAACATCTGAAAGCAAGCGTTACCGTCGATCGAATCTGAAAGCAAGCGTTCCGAATATACACCGTGATATTTTCCCTTGAAAACTACTGTACCTGTTAATGAAAACTATGAATTCCGAATTCCCCCAATTTAGCAGGAACTTGAAGCTTTACGGTTCTCAGGGGCGGATCCAGGAATTTATTAGGGGGTGGTCACCTTTTGAAATCTTAAATTAAAATTCATTTTTTTATGGCCCCTTATAGGAAGATTCTGTTTGCCACAAAGCAAAACACACTTGCACATAGATTTCAAAACAGTTCTGTTTGCTTTTATACGTTCATTCATTGCTTTATCAATAAATGTTTGAATATCAGTAGTCCTTTGCCCAATGTTGTCAAGAAAAAGTTGAGCTTTTGCTCTAGCTTCAGTATGACTTTTTTTACATGATTTCTCATCACGGCAGAAATGATCGTTAAGTCTTGTACTTGCATGTGCCATATCTGTTAGTGGTTTGCATGATAATGTTCCCAACTATCAACCCCAAACAGAGCACAGTATATGCAGTAAGCTCCTTCTTGTGAAGATGAGTACACTAGCCCATCATAAAGATTTAGCCAATTCAGCTGAAACAGTCTGTTCTTTCCTGCATATTTTTTTATAGGAAAGTTATAGTTAATTCCAGGTTGGAAATGATTTCAAATCAAATTAAATTTCTCTTCGTTTGTTAATTTACGTGTTGATTGTTTTACAAAACCAATGTCGTTTGTACTTATATGTAAGTCGGGGGTTGTTTCTTTAATCTGATCACTTTTATTCGTATCAATGCTAGGTCCATTACAAGTCGTTGGTACTTCAGAGGGGGGCTGCTTTGTGGCGTTTCCTGAAGGAAAGAGGGTATAAGTTACTAAAAAATTGGAATGAACGAAACTTTTAGACAAACAGATGATGGAACGAGGGTATTCATTCAATATAGAATATTTATGTGACTTTAAAACTTTAAAATTATTTTTGAATTTTGGCATCACAGTAAAAAAATATTATTGGTCGAGAAAAGTTATTATACAAACTTTAAAAATTTAGATAAACGTAATGTAAAAAAAGTATAAATTACCTGCTCAAAACATCTAAGATTGAGGAATGTCTTTTCATTTTTACACCTTAACATCAAAGAAATCGACCAAGTAATTAGCGATTGTTGATTACATGTTCATTGTATAAACATACCTGTCAAGGTACATGTATTTAGCCTTAAGGTAAGTAATGACAACTTTATGACTGGTGATTACGATAGACAAATTGATTTGATCGACGAATTTATTTTTCAAAATGTTCAAGGTGCACCATTTTTTGGTACATGGTGCACCATTTTTTCAAACCCAGGGGGTGGTCACCGGCACCGGATGACCACCCCCTGGATCCGCCTCTGGTTCTACTGACCCTACAAAGAGTACGCGTGTGTTTTGCAGAAAAGAAGGAGAAAGTTGGCTTTTTTTGTGTGTGGATGCACCAATTTGTTTTATAGCATTCACTGCAATTAAGTATCAATACTTGAAAAAATAATGTAATAAAACAGAATCACATTTATATAATATTGTGTTTAAACACCACCACAATAAAAATGACATTTATAATTTGTTCAACAGACAAAAATCTCAAATTTTACCAAACCATATATATATAAGATACATGATAACAATACAAAGTTGTTAATTACCAGGTCTTTCAATATAGAATTAGATTTTTAAATTACTAAATTTCACAAAATTTGAACCATTATCTGTACCCTTTCCCATATAACAATCAATATAATGTTACCTTCCCCTGCAGTGATCGTCCCTTATTATTTGCAGTTTTCCCAGCTGATTATAGATGTTTAGGTACCATTTTCGTATACCAGACAACTGTTTTTATCAAAAAAATGCCTCGCCGGAACAGACAGTTACGATCATCTTAAGTAACAGTTACGATGATCGATCATCGTTGATAAACATAAAAAGAAGGTACGATCATCATCGTTTTTTTTGTATCACGATTTTCGTTCCTCTAGTTGATTTTCAATAATTTCACAGAAGAGTATTCAATGACCATGCTTATATAGATGTTTCTTGACATGATAAAAATCTGAAAGTAAGTTGTTAAAGGGGAGAAATTGGCAATATAAAATTTACCTGAATTTGCGTCCGCCATATTGGGATGATCGTAATTGCAGTAACGATCATCACGTTGACACCGGTGGTTTATTATAGCCTTTTTAAAGTCATTTCATTTTCTTTCCTCAGATTGTTTAACAGCAATTGAGACCGGAGCAGAAATGGGAATGTTCGATGTGAAAACTGAAGACCTATTAACAAAATGGTGTATGAATATGCACTCATCAGAAAATAACCGAACATTTAATCAAGAACCATTGAATCCTGAGTTTCGTACAAGTACCAACAGATTAAGGGTGGATACTTATAATGAGCTCATATTAGAACTAAAGTGTCCTCTTGAATTAACACTGTACATGTAGCAAGACACATCATATGCGGGACTGAATTTAGGAAAAGAGCCAGGAAACTGACATTCTACGAAGCATTCCAAAGAAAAGATGGCAAAGGGGAGAGCAATGAAACATGATACATGCAAAATTAATTGTTTCTTTGATTGTTTTATTTATGAACTTTAAAGGGGCATGAAAATGATGGAGATTTTTGTCACAAACTTCACATGTTTGTATGACATTGAATGTTTTATTATATATTAAAAAATGATTATGATAAATAAAATAAATTCCAGTTATGATTAAAAATAAGGTAAACGAAACATTGTTTTGTGTTAATTATAATGCATTGCCTCACATAGTAATATATGACTGCATTAATTACAGTAAGTTTTAAGCAATAGAAAAATACCAAAAATGAACAGTATTTTTATATTGTAAAATATCAGCCTTGAACCACAGCGTTAATCTCTCTGATGTCGAGTGCGTATTCTTTTTATACGCCCGTCAAAATTTTGACGGGACGTATTATGGTATACAAATGTCTGGTGTCCGTCCGTCTGTCCGGCGTAAACATGTCGCACCGTAACTTGAGAACAACTTATCAAAATTTCATGAAACTTAATATAGTTGTTTCTTATGATGGTCAAATGATCTGTATACTTTTTGGTGAAAATAAGATTTAAACATTTTGAGTTACGGCACTTTGTAACTACATGTAAAACAGGGGTGTGCTTTTTTTCACATGTCGCACCGTATCTCAAAAACGTTTCTTGATTATTGCTTAAAACTTTACACACTTCTTAGTTATATTAATCTTAATATCTGTATACTTTTTGGTGATGATTCAAAATTTCATTTTTGAGTTTTTGAGTATTTTGTAAAAAAGGGGGAGGGTTTTTTTACATGTCGCGCCGTATCTCAAAAATGATTTATGATTATTGCTTAAAACTTTACACACTTCTTTGTTATATTAATCTAAAGATCTGTATACTTTTTAGTGATGATTCAAAATTTCATTTTTGAGTTATTGAGTATTTTGTAAGAAAGGGGGAGGGTTTTTTTACATGTCGTGCCGTATCTCAAAAACGATTTATGATTATTGCTTAAAACTTTACACACTTCTTTGTTATATTAATCTAAAGATCTGTATACTTTTTGGTGATGACTCAAAATTTTATTTTAGTTATTGAGTATTTTGTAAAAAAGGGGAGGTTTTTTTTTACATGTCGCGTCGTATCTCAAAAACAATTTATGATTATTGCTTGAAACTACACACTTCTTTGTTATACTAATTTAAAGATCTGTATACTTTTTGGTTTGATTCAAAATTTTATTTTAGTGATATTTGTAAAAAAAAAACCAGGGTTGGTGGAAAAGGGGGGTGGGGGAGGTTTCACATGTCACGTCGTGTCTCAAAAACAATAAATGGTTATTGCTTAAAACTTCCTCAGAAACTATTTATGATTATTGCATAAAACTTCAACACAAGACGTCGGGCGTATCATGCGCTCATGGCGCAGCTGTTTATTCTATACACAGAAAGACAGTAACAATCAAAATCAGAACTGAAACAGCACTATCAAAATCAGTACTGAAACAGTACTGAATAGTACTGTTAAAATCAGTGAAGGCGAAACACGCGTCTGGCGTATATTATAGTTATCAAAGGTACCAGGTTTATAATTCAGTACGCCAAACGCGCGTTTCGTCTACTGTATTTTTGCTTAGTATATATATAACCACCGTTAAGAGTGCAAAATTCGGTGAATGAAAACCATTGGCCAAATGATTCGATTGCAACTGAATTGTGTCACATCTTCTTAATTTGTTGTTTAAAACTTGGCGAAAACGGATAGTTTAAAAATAAAATGATTTTCTACTGAGTTACATGTTGATCGACTAAGGTGATGTCAAATAACGTCTCGTCCTTTTTCATAGTAAATCGGCAGATACGAAGACCTATATAGTTTATATATATCGTATCAACTTCACAAATAATAAACGATGGTCTTGAAGTAATCAGTTTAGGTATTGACGTTATTTATCATTTTAATGGCGTGATGCAGTGTTCGTTGACTTGTCTGAGTAAATTATTACTTCTCTTTAGTCTATTTGCGGTAATTGATACATTCCGTAATTGTACTATACTTGTAAATTGTTGTATTTCGTTTTGGCAACTGCGCTATAGCTTTATACATTTTTTTTTTGTATTTGATCTGTTTCTTTATTTGTAGGGATTGAGATTGTAACACAATGTATTCTGCTGTACCCCTAATTTGACATTTGGATCATGTCTATTGCATAATGCACATTAATGTCAATATATCGGAATTATGAAACTACAATACAAGTGAGAGGTTTACATGTAGCTAGCTTATAAACGAAGTATAAGTGTCCATTTTCTACAAAATAAATGCCCATGAAAAGTCAGGACCATGATACTTGTTATCAATTCGTTTGATGTGGTTGAGTTTATGATTTAATGATGATATTACGGACTTCATTTTGTATTTCTATCGGGATTTAGTTTTTATGAAAATTTTGGTTGTCATCAATTTTTGCTAATCTGCTTTGTCTCTATTTGTGGCATATGACGTGGCTCTTTACTTTTACATCCCGTCATTGGGGTATTATTCTATAATATTTTGTAATATCTTTCATTTTTAGCTAATATGATTATCTTATATGCTTTTTTTGGTTTCTTTGTTACATTTGACGTGGCTCTAAACTTCTACATCTCGTCATTGGGTATTGTTTTTTGATGTCTTTCATTTTTGACAATTTGCCTATTCTATATGCCTTTTAGTTTTTCTTTGTTGAATATGCCATAGCTCTTAATATAACCATTCTGTGATAACGTTTGCTTACATACACCAGTTTGCTCAATTGAGGCTTTATCAAACTAAGGTTTACTTTGGGTTCCTTAGATTAGCATTAACAAATCAGCATGCTACCATATAGATCTTTGGAAATCAAAATGATACATGGAGTAGGACAGACCAAACATTGAACTTATTTATAAAAAAAAATAACTTCCCAAGGGATGTGGGGAGTATTAATTGCCATTTTCTACTGCAACCAGTGGAAATTGTAATACAGGGCGACTAAAACTGACGGAAATTACAGTAGTAGGCCAAGGAAGCCATCTACCGTGTAAAATTTTGTATTCACAAGGTGATACTATACATGATAATAAATATACATGATATATACGAACTAAATGTCACTCCATCGAACGTTCTTGTAGGATGTCCACATTTTTTTCCCCAATAGGCAATGGAGGTGGCTTAGGTTGTAAAATGTACACTCTCTCTCTGCAGTTCACGGAGGGCAATAACTGTTCTTCAGGAAAGTGGATAAATCAATGCTGCACTCTGAGCGGCGATAATTAAGTATATGAATAGAATGAGAGGGGTCTCTATAAAAAAAGGAGGTGTAGACATTGTCTACTTTGTAAGGTTTTAAGGGTGAGTCCTTTGCGATCATATAGGATAATTTGGCTGATGGGTCCTGCTGGAAAATAGGAACACATGTTTCGAAACGACTTCCTCCAACATTTAATATAATTCTTTATTTCTGACAGTCAGCCATAGCATTTAATTGTAAAGTGTTTTTCGGGTTGGGTATACAATTGACGTTGACACATGCATGGTGCCTTTAATTCAGTGCTATATTCATCTAGGGCTGATAGTGACAACACATTAAACTGCTTTGGTTGAAAAGTAGATTTATAGCTTCACACCTATGGTGATGTGCATATCTCAGGTAAAGAAATTATTCATAACCATTCTGTACATCATTGATATTGGTTTGGGTATGTAAATTTATAGTTCATCCACTCACACTGTGCTTGGTACTTCTCCGATAAATAACGACACAACAGGTGGCACTAAGGTTGGTTTCTTTCCTTTGTTGATTATTTAGTATCTTTTTCTGATGAATAGTACAATTATCATCGTGATGTTAATTGTTTTCCTTTGACTTCTGTTCCACACTTAGTAATTTTTGTTCATTAAGTCTTAACATTATTTTCTTTGTTTTCATTTGCCTGTTTTCGCTTTTGAACTTCTTTATTTTTTGTTGCTGTGCTTCCATGAAAATGAAGTTTTGCCTTATAACAGTTCTTAAATTGCCGCATCTTGTAGATTTCAATGATCCTATCTTTTATGGACGACATCGTTTTTCTGTTTTTCTTTCCGCATTAGCAAGATTGAATACCTTTTTTTTTATTGTATGCATCTTATTCTTTTCGCTAGACGGATTTTCAGGGGAAGCTATGGAGATGCCAGAAGCTGAACAATTCGATTCTTTTTTAAGAGTACATGTATATTGAAGTTTCCGTTTGTGTTCAAGTTGTATTGACTTACTTTCAAACATGTAGTCCGAGTCAGTTTCAATATTCATTGCGATAGTGAACTGCCATCACGCAATTCATTCTCAATAAAAGGTTGCTTGTATTTCATAAATTCTGGTCCAAATAGTTGCAAAACTTCAAATCATGGATACATCCATCTTTTTTTTAAATTTGAAAAAATAAATTTGTAATATAGACATTGGTTACAAAAATATTTGAGTCATACTGTAAAATATCCCGATTTTAGATAATTTAAACAAGAAGTAAGAGCAAAACCGCGAGAATAAAAGATCCATTGCCATTCTGATGTAAATTCTTGTTTGGCACAGGTGTATACAGATATTTTGTAATTTACTAGTTCTTTAAAAACAAAATTTAATTTTTTCAGCTATCAAATGTAAAACTGTGACATGAAAATATAAAACACATTTTAAAGATTGAAACAAAACATGTGTTGAAAGCAATCGAAGTTGAAAAAAATGTCATCTGACCAGTGGAAACTTTTCCAAGCAACTCATTTGCAATTGCTAGTTTTTGTTTAAGTTTTTGTCCATATATGTTATGGACAATGTATTCCGTCTTATTCCAACTGTTTTGTCGTTATAATGTTGAGTAGTTCCGTGCAGCATGGACCGGGACAAAGTCAGAACCAGGGTGTCCCGGTCGGTCATATTTATTGAAAGTGGAAAGAAAAATAGCAAAAACGATAATATAGCAGTGTAAAAGCTATTTCAAAATAATAAACGTGTATTTAAAACAAATACCATTACATTATTGATTATTAAAAAGAAGATGTGGTATGTTGCCAATGAGACAACCGTCCACAAGAGACCAAAATGACAGAAATAAACAGCTATTGGTCACCGTACGGCCTTCAACAATGAGCAAAGACAATAACGCATAATCCGCTATAAAAGGCCCCGAAATGACAATGTAAAACAATTCAAACGAGAAAACAAACGGCCTTATTTATATAAAAAAATTAACGAAAAACAAATATATAATATCAATATGTTTATTTAAGAATAATTAGGAATGCTAAAGTAAATATATTTGACCCTAACAGTTAATTATTGGCACCATCATTGACCATTGTAAACATATTCTTCATCATTGAAATTTGTAAATCGGGAACTTCTCAGTTTGTTGCTTATCAAAAGTTGAAGGAGAGATAACTCATGATTTGCTATTAACCTGTGCTGAACACACTTTTCAATAAAGCTGAAAAAAATTACCTTCTTAACAAATTTCTTATCAACATCCTTGAACCTTATGTGTTCTGGTGGTTCAGGTATCGGTGACAACTTCACTTTGTAAGTTCCTACATGTGAATATAGCAATAATAAAAAAATATATAAAATCAATGATTGAATTACACGTCTAGCTATATTTTTAAGTGCAAAATGTAATTTTTTTTAAACTGATGACTACTTTAAATGCCAAAATAAATATATTATTACACAGGTACATCTATCAAGTTTTATTATATATTTAAAATTCGGCTTATGATATCTAAAATGATAAGAACACACTTTTATTTTTTGTTTGTAAGTGGAGAGAGAACAAATTGTTGATAACCGTTATACTTTTTAACCTAAATACATGCTATAATCTAGGAAAACCAATAAAGGGATATAACATATGTTGCCAGACAGTCCGATTTTATGTTGGTGCGTTAACCATTTTACTCATTATTCCTTCTCCAATTGTATTGCAATTTAAATGTATCACTGATGCCATGGATTATGTGTGTTTGTCCACTCCAAAACATCTGTCTGTATTAAAACAAATTTTAACTCAGAAAAAAAAACAATTTATTTTAATGAGAACAAACTGAAAATTCTTATCTTAAGAATTGTGCAATTTTAATGTATCACTGTTGCCATGGATGGTGAGTGTTTGTCCATTCAAAAACATCTGTCTGTATTCAAAAAAACACAACTCAGAAAAACAATAGATATTTTTAAAGAACACACTAAAGAAATGTTTCTTAATAACTGTGTATACATGTGTATCTTTTTTATAGTCATTTTATAAAATTGACTGTTTGCAAAAGTATAAATTATTCTTAATAATAAGGATGTTCTTATCCCAAACCGAAACCCTAGACGTTTTTGGCACAGCTTTTTGGAAATAGGTCCTCAGTACTGTTTAACTTTGTACCTGTTTTGGCTTTCAAACTTTTGTATCTGGGCGTCACTAGTTAGTCTTATATATGTGGACGAAACGCACTTCTGGCGTATCAAATTTTAAAACCTGTTGCCTTTTGTTACACTCTAAAAGTAGTGCTTAGAATTTAAACGTGTTTCAAGACTAATGTGCTGAGGAAAGTGTTTAATTTCTAAACATCAAAAGTGTAACATGTTTTGGCTCTCAGCACTTCGCACTAAACGTGTTGCTGTGCTAAACATGTTATAGCTACTTCTTCAATTATATGAAGCTAAACGTGTTTTAATTCTAAGCACTTTCAATATTATGACACTTTCCTAAACACGTTTAGAATTACAACACATTTAGGCCGAGGGCGGCATTTTCATCACGTGGTAATTTGAAGCGGGAAGAAGAATTTCAAGAAACCAAGAGCTTGGACACTCTGTTTATAACTGACCATTACTGACCTTTACTTTACAGTTTAAGAAAGGTAAAGCGACCGAGTTTTGGTTATACTGTCTTTTATTCCGTACTGTCAATTTTTAATGATTATTTACATTTATTAACAAGTACAGAGAGAGAACTACAGTACAGACAAGGTGCTTGTGAAAAAGGGGGAACCATCGCACGAAACAAGTGCTAGTACAATATTACTATTTAAACTTCTTTGTGTTAATAATTGGGTTTTTTTTCATGCAAGTGTTCTATCCTTTTTAATTTATTCTCTCGGAAAATCGGTTATATTGAGTTATATTTTCAATGAGCAGTTTCGTTCGGTACTCCTCGGCGAACATGAATGGTATCGGAATGTGCCGAGGACTACCGAATTATTTTTACGAAATCACGTGATATTCAAAATGGTGGCCTTTATATTTACAGTTTGCATTATGGAGAACAAATCTGTTGATGAGGTGGTAGAATGGATGCTATCAAAAGGAATAAGTAAAGATAATTCAGATGTATTTAAAGGTAATATTTAATCATTACAAGCTTTTTATATTTTTAGGATTTAGTGATTCAAATATATTTAGAAAAAACTAAGAAAAAACAACGATCACTGACTGTGTTTATGCAGGGACGTATATATAAGTCCTTGGTTTATGTTATAAAAGTAATTGCAAATTATTTAATCTTTAACTATCACTCAAAGTTCAAATATAAAAAAGAAGATGTGGTACATGTATGATTGTCAATGAAATAACTCTCCACAAGAAACCAAATGACACACAAATCAACAATTATAGGTCTTTGTACAGTCTTCAACAATGAGCAAAGCCTCCACCACATACATGTAGTCAGCTATAAAAGGCTCCAAAAATGAGAATGTAAAACAATTCAAACGTGGAAACTAACGGCCTAATTTGTGTACAAAAAATGAACAAAAAACAAATATGCAACACTTAAACAATCTAAACAAACGACAAACGCTGACTTACAGGCTCCTGGCCAGGGACAGGCAGATACATGCAGAATGTGACGGGGTTAAACATGCTAGCCAGATCCCAAACCTCCCTACATTTACAATAAATGTACAATCCTTACGTCTCAAAAAGGGTCATTTCATCCCTCAAACATGGATGTTCAAATTTAAATTGTAAAAAATACCCTAATGGCATGTTTCTGTTTTGCATGATTCTCTTTACATTTTTTTCTCTCACTAAAACACAATTTAGCATTGCCTGATACATGTATGTTAGCACTTGAATAATTGAATGTTAGATAAAACATACTGTGCATTATTAAAAGAGTACAAAGAATTATACAATAATCAACGTACATTTTATTTGCTGATATAATTAAGGGAATATGTTGTGACTAGTCATTGATAGCACAACTTAGTAAAATTAAAATTAGAAACATTTGAAATTAAATAAAAATGTGTAGGTTGTCTGCAGGTGATATTCAATTGAGATCTTGGTGCTAACTATTTAAATTTGGTATCGTAAGATAAGTGATTTGACAATATCTTGGTGCTTATGATGTCGGGTTCTATAGTAAGATAAGTGACTGGCTGAATTCTTCTGTAATGAGCATTGTAAATTTTATTTTAACAGTTTAAAAGAAGTAGGATATTAAACCAATGTATAAATTCCAAGTTTAGTTGCTTCCAATAACTTATTTCATCTTAGTACTTGACTGAAAATTAAATATCAATAGATAGGTATAAACGGAAATATGTAGAAACAGTTCAGTTGTTGTAAGAAAAAGGAAAACAAGCAGAAATTTTCTTGTAGTTGTATTTCAATGTGTGTTTGTTTATGCTAGTATTTTATGTTAACTTTGCTAAGTAACTGCATGAATCTTTAACAGCAATTTATATGTTGTAGGGTGCTGACCGCATGAGCATGCAAAATGAATAACTGCAGTATGTGCCCATTTTTCTGTCAAAGCAGAGACTTGCTAATACAACATTTAGTGAGACGGCACCGTAATGCGCCTAATTTTATTGTACACTGTAGTGCCCCAGGATGTGGTTCATCATTTGCAAATCCAGTGTCATTTCGTGTTCATTGTTTTAGAAAGCACTTCCGAGATGAAGAAGCAACCAATTTGTCAGACGATGAGCTTGATATTGAATTTGAAAATAATAATGACACAGAGTTAGCTCAAAATGACAGCAATCTTGCAAGGAAAATCAGCAATGCTCAATATATTCTTAAGCTTAAATCACAACATAACTTAACTCAATCAGCTATAAATGAAATTATTGATTCTACAAAATTGTTAATAAAAGATCACAACGCCATAATACAAACAAAGCTAACAGCATGCTTACCCGCTGATTCATTAAAAGAAGTTAACTTTGAAGAAGTATTTCCTGATGACTGTTTTTTTAAATTAGAAACAGAATTTTTGCAGGAGAAATTTTTTAAGGAAAATCTTGGCTATGTTAAACCAGAACCTGTTAAACTTGGCGAAGTATCAGTGCTTAAATTGGTTAAAGGAAAATATAGATTCACTAAGCAAGATGCCCTAGGGTATTATGTTCCATTTATTGAACAGCTAACAGAAATTTTGAATATGCCTGAAGTACAAGAATCTTTAAATGCAGACAGAAATTCAGATTTTAAATACTCTGACATTTTTGATGGAACATTTTTTCATCAGCCCTATCATCAAACCAAGGAAAATTTGCTACTTTTTAGCATTTACCATGATGATTTTGAAATAGTGAATCCAATAGGCTCACACAAGAAAAAGCATAAACTATCAGCCTTTTATTGGAATATGTTAAATATTTTACCAGAGTATCGATTTAAAGTACAGTCTACTCAACTGCTGGCAATGACTACTGCTAAATACCTTAGAAAATTTGGTATGGCTGTACTACTAGAAAATTTTATTGAAAGTATGACCAAATTGCACCAGGGACATAACTTCATGATAAAAAATGAACCCAAACTATACCATGGAGTTTTGTACTTTGCACTTGCAGATACCCCAGCTGCACAGTTTTTAGGAGGCTTTAAAGAAGGAGTGGGTTTTGCAGAAAAACCATGTAGAACATGTGACATATCTCGTTGTGACATCAAGAAAAGTAGACATGGTGATCAGTTTTCTTTAAGGAGTATGACGGAACATCGTGATAGATGTGATGTAATAGATGAACTCAGGGGTGAAACAAAAGCATACTGGTCCAAAATGTATGGCATTACATCTCGAAGTGTTTTGTGTAGTGTTCCAGAATTTGATGTAACCAAATGTATACTGCATGATCCTATGCATGTTCTTTTTGAGGGTATAGTAAAAAGAGAACTTCAGTTAATGCTCACCAACTTTATTGATAAAAAGAAATACTTTTCATTGAAATTTTTAAACACTATTATAAGAAATTTCAACTATGATGAAACAGAAAGAGCTGATAAACCTCAAGAACTAGAAAGAAGGGCTTTGGATATTAAGAACACTTTTCCTATGACAGCAATTGAGACAAAAACTTTCATGTTGTTACTGCCATACATGATAGGAAGTAAAGTTGAAAGGGATGATAAAATTTGGGAAAATTTCATTAGACTCTTGCAGATAACTTGGCTTATTATTTCTCCTGTGTCATCTGCTGAGGCTTTGGACACATTGGAAGAGCTGATTTCTACTCACAATTACATGTTTTGTGAATTATTTCCAGATGTAAGTTTTACAGCAAAATTACACTATTTAACACATTTTCCAATGCAAATAAAGATGTTTGGACCGGCTAGAAACCACTGGTGTACTCGTCTTGAAGCAAAGCATGCTTTGTTTAAAAACAAAAAATGGCGAAATTTTAAATCTCTTGCCTTATCCGTAGCCTTGCATCATCAGCGTTGGATGGCCCTCCAACAAAGTGGTAACTTTCTAGCCAAGTCTGATGTATATCTGTATAAAGGGGATATTGTACAAAATGGCCCTACAGTTGATAATATGGAAATTAGCAACACTGCAAGACAGTACATCCAACTGCAAGAAAATACAATACCACCTCAGGTTTAGAAACATCATACATAAATATCAGAGATGTAGGGTATTACGTTGGGAGTGTTCTGTTACTGGAGCTGGTGGATGATAAGCCAACATTTGGATTTATTCAAACTATGATCGTTACAGAGAAAGCCAAGTACTTCAGTATGGTAACGCTTGAAATTGAAGAATTTGATAGACATTTTAACACATTTGCATGCAATAAAACTAATCAACCAGTAGTAATTTCAGCTAGACAATTGAAATACAAGTGGCCTCAAAAATATCATTACTTGGATGGGAAAATTCATATTATGTTGTACAATACGGACTTTTGTTGGTCTTGACAGGCACAATCCAGCAATAACAGTAAAGATGTACCTAGATATAAACTAGTGAATATGTTGTTAATAGGATTATGAGGATGTGTACATTTATATATAATTTATTTAGATAATGAAGTTGATGGTTTTACTTTGATACATCTTGAGGAAAAAGACATTTTTTCAATGCTTCCTGGCAAAATTGGACCAGCAAGGGAGATTATAACATTGCTAAAGCAAATGAAAGAAACTAACAGGACATGTGATTCCAAGATCAGTAATGAATCAGAACAGGTATGTACTTTTAAAGATAGCAACCAATTAAGTAATTTTGAATTCAGGACAATACATAATAATTCAATATAAGTTACATGTGTGGTTATTAGTCCCCTTCTGTTGTAGTCGAAGAGGCTTTAGGTTTGCACTCTGTCTGTCCATCCGTCAGTCCCACAAATCACTTTAGCACACTTTTTTTTCTTTTTCTTGAAGATATTTGATATTTGGTACATTATATATTTTTTAATCATGACAATTTTGGATTTTGATGGGGTCTGATAAGTTTGTCCAGAGTTGTGGTCCCTCGACTTTAACAATTCAGTCAAATACATGTAGTCAGTTTTCCATGTAAGCTTTCTTTCGTTATGCTTTAAAATATCGATGTAATATTTGTTCTCAAGTTTACTCCATGTCAAATTATAGATCAAGCTATCATTTCGTTCTAGTACAATTAATTTTTAATCGGTAGATATAGGGGACTAGGTTTTGCCATGCAATACTCTCAGAATGCTTGTTATATATGAATGATTAGACTATAAATATATATACATAGATGAAAGAAGATGTGGTACATGTATGAGTGCCAATGAGACAACTCTCTCTTCAAGTCACCATAATTTGTAATTTAAATCATGATGGGTCTAAGTACAGTTTTTAACACAGAGCCATGGCTCACACAGAACATGCATATTTACAGTATCATGTATATAAACTAAGACATGTTTTAAAAGTATCTTTGCTTTCAGGTCCAGGTTAACAAAACCCATCTACTCAAGCCACAGATTGACGAAGAAGAACTACCATCTTTGAAAAAAACAACTGAATCCCAGTATACATGTATGCTACAATCTAATTCGTCAGGGATTGCAGAAATCCCAAATGACGAATGTGATACAATTATTGTACTAGACCATGGATCGTCTGAGTCTGGTACCTTCCAGATTGAGGTGTCACAACCAAAATCAAAAGAATCCGAGACAACTGTTCCTTCATGTCAAATAACAAAACCGCTGGAATTATATGTGCCGTCTTTTTCTTCATCAATAAAACATCTCCTTGAAACTGGTAAAATTCAAAGTGAGTGGGATAAGTTTATTGAAGAGACGGCGTACCATGTGCAATCCGTTGGTGGCATGATATCACGAGGCACTTACCAAGATTTTGGTAGACTAATGTGTAAGAGGTACCCATGCGTAGCCCAAAAAATGATGAAAGAACCATGGGTAAGTATTTAATACACATGTAGCCATTTGAAATGGGTAGATATGTTATAGTATGTTAATTGATAATTTGATGCATAGGCATTTGCCTTTTAATTTCACTGCAGGCATTAGATATTGATTTGTCTTGTTGGTAGGATTTTTACATGTTTAAAAAAGAAAGAAAAGAATCACTAATCATGTTAATGGTAATCTATTTAAAACTTTAGCCTAAACATTCCAACAAAGAATATAAGGTAATTTAAATAATTAGAAAGATTATATCATAGGGAACATGTGTAACCAATTATTTAAATAGATTTTAAAAACTACCTTGATCAAATACTTTTAACCTGAAGCGAGACAGATTGAAAACACAGACCAAAAACATAATGCACAGTCTCTACTATCATAGGTTGGGATTGCTTTGACATCATCTGTCAATATTGCATGAAATTGTGGTACTGAACTGAATTTTTTGTTAATTTGATCTGACTACTTGTACAATTTCTTTTATTGGTCTTACTTATGATCTTTGTAGGGATATTTTAACAAAAAGCTGTCTCAAAAGATGAGAAATATCCGATGGAAATGGAATATACGAAGTAAAATGCCAAGTGATAGCGAACCAAGGGCAAAAAAATCGAAGACACACAAAGAATATGTTGATTTAAATGGTAAGATTTTTTCACGTTTTCAAAACATCTTTTACAGTGCAATACCTTGTAATAAGATTGAACATTCAAGGTAATAGAGATAAAAAATACATCTTGACATGCAATTCTGAATTGTTTTTTTACTAAACAACTTTCATTTAAAATATACCAAAAAATCTGATTCATTTAACAACCATATATATATTGGATATCAATAATCATTCTTGTGTATCAGCGCATATGGAATAAGAATATTTAAGAATATGGCAGTGAACTGTCAGATATATTTAGCCTAGTACTTTTATTATCAAATTTTCATATGAAATAATACCAATCATTCCAGACTTGTCAGAAATGAAAGCAGAGGAAGCTCTTTTGACATTGAAAGACCAGCTCAAAAAGGCCACAAAAGAGCAGGACAAGGCTCTCATATTTAAAGCTCAGAGGTCAAGCTTTAAAGAAAGGCGGGTTGTGATAGAGACCATCTCATCTGGGATCAAGGAAATATGTTTACAGTTTCCTATTCTTAGTAAAGTTGATTATGTAAGTCAGTTTTTAATTTACATTAATGCATCAATGGTTATCATGAATTAAATTGAACTATTACAAAATGCCTTATGTTGATTCAATAGAATTATTTATATAAAGTTAAGTGATCAATGTATCAACAAATTAACCTTTTCAAGTAATATGTTCAAATAAAAAGTACAAAATGCAGTAAGTGAGGTTTATTTTTATTTCAGATCGAAAAGGAATTCTTCTTAATGAGATCAACTGTCGATAAGAAAGAAATGGCATCTAACTGGGATCATGTGTTATCGAAGCTGGATAAGATATTTGATGCAACTAAGGTATTATTATTTCTCATATAACTAGGCCAAAAAAATAATACATGTATTACTCTAACTTGCTTGACAAAAAAAGGGTAGGTGGGTAGGCAAAGATTTAGTAGCTGGTTACTATTTAGGGAAACAGTATCTGTACACGTTCAAATGTACATGAAAAATAACTTTAAGCAAAAGAACAATTTTCAATTATGACATTGAGGCATTATGGAAATTTATTCTTGAAAAAGCAATGGTGGTATCATGTGCTCACAGCATAGTTTCTTTATTTCTGATGTATTTTGAGTGAACTTTAAATTGTTTAAGTCATCTTATTATAAGTAATAAAGAAATACAATGAGGTTGTTCATGTTGTACTTGTTCAAAATTTGACAATCATGTTACATGTATTATTGTTTCTTATCTGCAGACACATACTACCTATTTCTGTATAGTTTGAATTACAAGTTGTGTATTTATAACTGTTTTCTGTTCCTCAATTTAGATAGAATGCTTATGCTTGTTTAATTCAATAATTAGGAAGGTTTTGCTATTCTTAAAGTTTTATAAACAAATATACTGTTGTATTCTAGATTGATGAGAGAAGTGCAGAAGAGATTATAGTCTGTCTAGAAATGCTTCAAGAGGAGATTAAAAACAGTGGCAAATGTAAAGCACTAAAACCCTTAATAACTCGTTGCCAGGTAAGAATCTGAAGTGTAGTTGATTTATAAGTTACCAATATATATTTCATTGAACAAATGAATAATATTAAACTTGAAAAGAAGTTTATATATTTATTAATATATCAATTGATTCATAAATATAAGATTATTACATGGCATTTTTCTTATTTGCATGTATTATCAGCCCTATGTTCAATATCAGCCCAAGAGCCCATGGATCAAGGGTTGATAATACATAAAATATGAAAAATTTATCATATGCTTCAACAATGAAACAAAATAAGATTCATATATTGATCCTTTTTAAGGTAACTTTCTAAATTATGTTTGAAATTTTTAAAAATGCATTTAATTAACTTTATTTTTGTTCGTTTATTTTTTATTATTATTTTGCACAAAATACTTTCCAGTATCCAAATAATTGTTTTGTATACTACTTTAATGTTTTTCACTGAAAACGTAGCAACTTGCAGAGTATCACCAGAATGCCATGCAATAAAGTTACAGAAAGGCATGTGATTAACTTTTCGTATCAGCCAGCTAAGCACCAATTCGAAAAAAATGGAGTTTCGGCTAATTAAATGTTATTATCATACTGTAAAAATCATATGTTATTTAGTCTTTAAGTATATGATAAATGCTTTAATACCACTTTGTCAGAACATTGTTATCTGGATCTTTTATCCTGCAGGGTTGTTTTTTTTGTGTGTGCTGTAGTTCGCATACTTATATTTTAATAGTATTTCTACTTAGTTGCTTATAGATTTTCTTCTAATTTCAGACTTCTGATCAGCAGTTGAATACTAAAAAAGAAGAAGCTCCAAGACTTATTGTCCTTCAAAATGAAAATAGGACAGTGTCAAATTGTTTTGTTGTGGGTGATGGAATTCAGGTAGAAGTTGGAGACAATGTGCTTACTAGTCTTAATTGTTTATTGTATTGCTACTATGTATGGGACCTATCATACCCAAAGCAATACCAGCTGCTTGGGTTTATTCAACATGTTATTTTAAATGATAAGGCTAATAAATTTTACATGAGTAGCAACTACCTTAGATTTACCAAAAAGATTGATGAAATCACTTTGTAAGTGTACTTTCAGTACTTTCAGACTAAGTAAACTGTGTATTCAGTTTTGATTAATCCTGATAAATTTATAGAAAAGTGTTTTAAGCAATATTAGATAAGACACATCTTTGTTTAAAGTTCCAGTTTGTTATTTAGAACCACCAAAAGAATATTCTGCAAATTTATCAGGGGTTGTACAAGTAGATGGCCATCACTTTAGCAAAAGCTTTTTTGAATTTTAAGATTCTATTAATGGTGACCATAAAATAGTTTTTAAGTTTTTCACTATACAATTTTCACTTTGGTTCTTATTCCTGAACCTTTAAACGCTGTCTCTTTAGAAATTTCCTGATTATTTGTAAATATTGTAAATAATATTGTGTAAATTGGGGAAAATAGTACAATATGTCAAGTTTTACCCATTAGTTGGAGTAAATTACTTTGAAACATTAAAAGAAATTCTTTTCTTTTATCAGAACTACTCACTAATTTTATTGTTCATACTTGAAATTTTATCAAATGTAGCAAACAAAAAGTGATTTGTGTAATATATTATTGAAATGAGCATTTAAGTGTGCAATGGCTTATTGTAGGCTATGTTAGTATGTATTCAAAGTATGGTCTTATAGTCTGGTTGATGCAGATTAGGTTGAAAAAAGTTTTGGTCATGACAATATATGATACATTGCTTGCCAGTTGTAATTTTATACACCATGAATGCTGTTTGTTTCTATTATTGAATTAGCATAGCAATTTTTCATTGATACATAAAATGCTTTAGATTCTGATACGGATTTTAAGGGGTATTTATCTAATACAATACGCTTCAATTGAATATACATGAATGATTTCAAATCATGTAGGAAAGGAGCTTATTTGTTATAAATGTAAATTGTTCATATATACTAGTAAGAATAAAGTTGTTGGACTATACTTGCAGTTTATTATATGTTTCAAGTGAACAATAGCAATATTATGTATATGTACCTTGTTATAAATTTGTTTGATTGTTCAATGATTAACTGGGAATAAATTATCACATACATTTTTTTTTTTGTACCTTGTAAATTGTTTTTAAAGCTAGATTTAGTTTTATGGATATTTCTTTTAAGAAATTCTAGAACACATTTACTACTCTATGAATATTTGAAGTAAAGGAAAAGTATTGGTCACATTCAAATTGATATGGTAATTATATTGTCTTGATTTGATGCAAGGACTCTTTTCGTGATGGTATGGAATCTGTTTTAATGAGAGCTATCTATGAATAAGCATTTTACAATCTATATTTCTGGGGGAAAAAAGCTCAATTTAGGCCTAATGAATTCTATAGATGTCAACACTGCAACCAGTGTTTCAAGATATTTCTCTACTTGAGACAGTTTGATTTTTCAATATTGTAAGAGTGTGACTTGATGAGCTTTTTAAATGATTTAAAATTCAACTGTTCAGAGTGATGGAATCTGTTTCTCTTATGATTTTCTTCTTCCTTTTCAAAGATTTGCAGAAATTTGTGTTCTTTATAAGTGACACCTTCATAAGAAACAAAAAAAATCTTATGTCATGTATGTTTCACTGGTAATGAGAAATATCTTTCTCACAATGATCAAGAAATGTGTGAAAAACCACAAATACTTGGGAGAATATGGTTTCTCCCACTAATATGACAAACATTTTTCTTCACTACCCTTTACGATCTAAACATGTTTACATTTAAAACACTTCACATCTAAACATGTTTCCAGGCAAAACACTTCACAGCTAAACATGTTTCCTGTCTAAGCATTTTACAGCTAAACATGTTTCCTGTCTAAGCACTTCACAGCTTAACATGTTTCCTGTCTAAACACTTCACAGCTAAACATGTTTCCAGTCTAAGCACTATATAGCTAAACATGTTTCCAGTCTAAGCACTATATAGCTAAACATGTTTACAGACTAAGCACCTTATAGCTAAACATGTTTACAGACTAAGCACTTTTAAGCATGACATGTTTAGGCTCTAAGCACATTAAACATTAAACATGTTTAGATTTAAAACATGTCAAAAATGTGTTTAGGAAAGTGTTTAGGCTCTAAACACAATTTTTAGAGTGTAGCTATTATTCGTGTGATTCTTTGTTCAATTTGTTCTCCTATTTGTTTGTATTGTGGTCCTGTAATGTTTTGTTGTCATTTTAATGTTATATTTCACATGGCCATGAAAGCGGGAGGTTTGGCATGCCACAAAACCAGAATCAACCCACCATGTTTTCCTTTAAAAATGTCCAGTACCAAGTCAGGAATATAGTCGTTGTTATATCATAGTACGTTTCTGTATGTGCTACATTTTAACGTTGTGTTTCTTTTGTGTCGTTTCTTTCCTCTTATATTTGAGTGTGAATTCACACTATTATAAGACGTGTCACGGTACTTTTCTATTTAGTTTAGATGTTATATTTGTTATTCTCATCGGATTTTGTCTAATGCTTAGTTCGTTTCTGTGTCGTCGTTCTCCTCTTACATTTTTAATGCATTTCCCTCTGTTTTGGTTTGTGACCCGGATTTGTTTTTTTCTATCAATTTATGAGATTTGAACATCGGTATACTACTGTTGCCTTTATTTAATAATACTCGCATGAATTTATATGCTAATTTGTATAATTGGAAGAACAACTGCATATCTAATACCTTTAGAAAAACTTGATTGAAGTGATTTAAAATGAAATTTAAATTCTTTTTTCTATCAAAGAAGTTATAATACAATATTATGTATTGCACTTGGATGTTTGTCTCCTCTCATCACCTCCATCCTCCAATCTCCATATCTCATCTCATCTCATCTTATGCTAAATAAACTAAAAAGTAATAAGTCAATAATCGCTTTTATATTAAAAGATGGACACACATTTGTTTTCTTTTTAAGTAAAATTAATGTACCTCCACTTATTTTCACACAATTCATTCTTTCCAGAATATAGAAAAGCTTATCTCAATTTTCTTTTCATCAGCACTTTGCCGTAATCTTCTTTCAAAACTGATGAATTCATATTTAAATACTAGACTATCCAGGTAGCCAGGGTTGCGTTCAATATCGTAGTAGCTACGTAGATTTTGACTATTGAACATGTGGCTATAGACAAGTTGTTACATAGATATTGATAGCACCTACGTAGCTGCTACCATATTGAACTCAACCCTGGACACACAAGTACTGACTGCAGGATAATCCTCTTTTGGTAGTTTTGACCTATGCCGAATACTTGTACACCCGCAGACAAACGTACGCCCCACTTTCACAAGGATTGAACTGGCGGTTTGTAGAAGACCTGTAGTTTTTTGTCTTAAGGGACATCTTGACTGTAAACTCATCAGAGCTGTTTCACGATTTATCTTGACATTTTGCTAACTATGTGTCTCAGTTTAAAATCGTTTAATTTAAACTGCTGATGAAACTTTAAACTCCCCCCCACAAAATATATGGCAAGGTTATACCACATTTTTAATCTTCATAGGACAGGATCTTTAATGTCCTTCAATTGTTTTGCATGTGTTTGCATCTTGGTATGCTTTAATATTATCACAGTCGGTTTTCTGAAGAACCTGAGTCAGAGGTCTTGTGAAGCTAAGTATGTGTTGCGTAACAACAAGAGTATACCAATGCATTGGCTACTTTGCAGCATTCGCAAAAAGGCGCCTGCCTTAATCCTCGCATCGGAAGCACTGCTTTCTAATCGGATATCATGAAGAGACTGTGTTATAGATTTGTATGTAGTTATTAAAAAAGACAGCGTATCTACTCTTGCTGTCCGAAAGTAATGAATCTGGAAACGCATTACACAGTAAAGCTGAATTATATCTATAATACTAAAATAACGAGGTCCAATTTTGTCAGCCGTCATGGGGTAAAAATGACAAATCAAATAATTCAACTTTATATATAGTTAATATATAGGACAATGGTGTTGATTAAAAATTACACCACTCCAGACCCTTTTGTTTTCCACATAAATAATATTGCCAATAATTAACAAGTTCCGGGTCGAATCCGATACCGATACCAATAGTATATTCACCTGTTACCTATTACATTATCTGTACGTTCCGCATCTGACAGGCGCACCACCAAACGGTGTATTTCGGATTTTGCTATATACAAGGGTCATAATCACAGGGTTGACTCTACTAAATTTAATCATTGTCACATTGTTCCCTACTGTAGTAGATTAATCAGTAAGACTTTCTAAGATTACAATATGAATACTACAAATCTGGACTTAAAATACTCCGTATACATGTAGGTATAGTTTTCAATTTGTTAGCGGGCAAAGAATTCAACTTTATTTATAACTAATATAGGACAGTGCTGTTGATTATAAAAACTCCATTTCATGTCCTTTTGTTTTCCAAATAGTTAATAACCAATTATTGATACGTTCCAGGTCGACGGGTTCAAACAGAAGGATCGGCATAACTTTATCAGATGACAATACCAATACTAAAATAAGGCGTACGCATAGTTACATACTTCAGACACCTGCGATATCACTTTTTTTGAATAAGTATAAATATTTTAACTTTGTCAAAGTCCCCGCGATTCTGTTTTTAGCAGATAAGAGACAGTGTGCTTAGATGACATTTTGACTTTATAGCAGATGAATCTGTTTTTTTGTGTGTAAATATACCTTGACAATTTGTTTTATTGGTGGAGGATTGTGATAAAACTGTAAATAATTGAATAGTGCGACCGTTTTTTTTATATATATTGATGGATAGTTGACTTCTTACTCCTATTGTGGAGGTGTGCCTAAATTGGCAGAAAATAGACAATGCAGATACTGGTGTCACTAAATTTAGGCAACTGTGATAGTATACAGAACATGAAAATCATGGAATTTGATAGAAAACAAAAAATAACAGACCCTGAAAAACCCTCTTTATCCGACTCTGTAGTTTTCCTTTTATTTGTAGTTTTCTACCTTTTCTGAAATTCTCCAGGAAAAATATTTTACAATAATTCGTCCTACAACAATTTATGTACTTTCAACCAAGCTCTAAATGCCCGCGATTTAACGAGTTCGTTCTAGTAAACCCTGAAATTATTTTTTTTAGAAATCCTTGTATTGACGTTCTTGAGAAAAACCTGGCTATCGTATGTAAAATGATAAAATGGTAGGTAAACAGGATGATCTGAAAACGTATCACACGGTTTGGCGGACTTATATAAACCGTAAACTCAGAAATGCTTATGATGTAGTTCCTGAGATAGAAGCGACGAAAAAAATATATGGGACGGACAGTCAGATGTGAAATAGTATACCCCGACTTCTTTTTTTTAAAGCGAGATATAATGAAAGTTACTAAGTAAGTTGATAGACTTTAATTTATTTGTTTAGTGGCATTACTAGAAAGAGTCATTCGACGAATAATCCATATTAAACCATTGCGAAATCTAATAAAAAAGATTCTGATTTTGAATCGACTTAATGTTATCCAACGTTTCGAAAAATTTACAAAAATACCGAGCTTCGAAACGGGAATGTAAAACATCTAGTGGCAAAATCAGAACTAAAACACATCAGACAAATGGATAACACCTGTCATATTCCTCACTAGATATATGTATTTCATTATGGTGTTATCGCTAGGTAACCCTCTCACGTCGCTATAGATAGGTAATCGTCGCTATTCGAAATTATATCAATTACCACAAGGTAAAAATTGGATTTTTTAAATGCCAAAAAAAGGCGCAAGACAGGGCCGATTGTACGAGGGCTGTATAGCCAGTCAAGGTCGTTAACAACTTCCATTTGTTTGACGTCGCATGAAATTCCATTAGATTGACAACGATGTGTGATCAAAGTAATAGATAAAAATGTTACAAAAATAGAGTAAACTTTGTTATTATCTTAATCAACACTAAAAACAAAGAAATATTTTAACAAAAAACACAAAAGGGCAACTAGGCAAAGCACCTAAGCAAAAATAAAAGTATACTTGAATCCTATGTGTATGAACGGGATGTGTAAGTCCGTCACGTAGCTTTAATGTTTTAATGTACACGATGAAGTAAATACTTACCGAATATTCAGATGAATGTATTAGTATGAAATATAATTTTTCCGATATTCCGAACAAAATTGTATTTATGCATTCAGATCAAATTAGCTGCAAACTTACTAGTTCTCGCTCTTGTAGCAGATGAAACGACTGACGCATCAACTCTTTGAACAATTGGCTTATATCTCGAAAACAAGCACATTTTTTTTTTATTTTGCCCTATATTTTTTGGGCTTTTATTATTCCTCAATTAATCCCCTATCAATTTATACTAGTGTTATGGAAAGCTATTTATTTTGAAACTGAGCAGCGAACTTCCTTAACTTACTCTTCAAAGTTCATGAGTCAGTGTCGGAGACGAGGATGCATTATGTATTATTGTCTCCATTTTACTGCTTTGAGTTTGGCTTTGTTCTGCAGAACAAAATAATAAAAAAACGGTTACACGCCATTATTCCGACAGCCTATTAGTCCGACAGCCCAATACTCCGACAACCCATAAGTCCGACACTTATCAAGTCAAGTAGCAGGGTATCAAGGTCAAATAACATGTGTCTGTCTGTATTATTACGTTTATGTAATAACATTTTTTAAGAAATAACTTACTCTGCAAAGTTCATGAGTAAGTGCCTGAGACGAGGATGCCTCCTACACGTCTGGTAAGTACAGTAGTATCCGACAAGAAAATTCCATCGGTAAAACAAGCAATGTACGTGCTTTTCAAATGACGTATTCAATGATAATAATCATAATATTATTTGGTTAATTGGAAGCTCGACTAGCGTTTGATACGAATTTATAAAGCATGTTTTTTTTCTCCGACTGTTTATAGCGTCTTTACACTAAATTCATTGGATGTGTACTAATTGATAATTTAGTCTTAGAAGCATGATTTTGTTATTAGTTGTTAGTGGCAATGAACTAGCTGTCAATGTCGCAAGTATTCTCCGATCTGTACTAAGTAAACAAGTACTCGGCCATTTGTATCCATCTGGTAAGTTAAGGCTTTTCCAACTGATTTTTATATTTCGTCCTTATGTTATACTGTAACACTACTGTAACACTTCTGTCCAAGGTTTGAACCCCACTTACATTTTAAACCCCCGACACACTCTGTATGAATGTGCCTGTCCCAAGTCAGGAGCCTGTAATTTAGTGGTGTCGATGTTGATGTGTTACACATTTGTTTTTACACCCCACCTACGATGATAGAGGGGCATGATGTTTTCTAGTCCGTCCGCCCTTCTGTCCGGCTTCAGGTTAAAGTTTTTGGTCAAGGTAGTTATTGATGAAGCCGAAGTCCAATCACCTTGAAACTTAGTACACATGTTGCTTATGATATGATCTTCTTAATTTTAAAGTCAAATTAGACTTTTGACCCCGATTTCAGGGTCTGCTGAATATAGAAAATTATAGTGCGAGTGAGGCATTCGTGTACTTTGGACACATTCTTGTTCGTACATTTGTTAAAGGTTGTACGGTGACCCATAATTAATAATTTCTGTCATTTGGTCTCTTGTGGAGAGTTGTCTCATTGGCAATCATACCACCACTTCATTTTTTTTTTATAATTATAGCAAATAAAAAAGCATATAGATTATGTATTATTGTCTCCATTTTACTGCCTTGAGTTTGCCTTTGTTCTGCAGAACAAAACGGTTACACGCCATTATTCTGACAGCCTATTAGTCCGACAGTCCATTGGTCCGACAACCCAAAAGTCCGACAACCCAATAGTACGACAGCCCAATACTCCGACAACCCATAAGTCCGACACCTATCAAGTCAAGTATCAGGGTATCAAGGTAAAAATAAAATTGTCTGTCTGTAGTATTACGTTTATGTAATAACATTTTTTAAGAAATAACTCCGTATATATTACATACGTCTAAATAAACTCATCATATATATCAGGACTAAATTTTGTATATACGCCAGACGAGTCTCTACTAAAGACTCATCAGTGACGCTCGAATCCAAAAAAGTTGAAAAGGCCAAATAAAGTACGAAGTTGAAGAGCATTGAGGACCAACATTCCTAAAAGTTTTGCCAAATCCAGCTAAGGTAGAAAAGCCTAGTAAGTATTTCAAAATAAAGTAAACAGTTGATTTATAAATATAACAATATCAATGATAATTCATGTCAGCACAAAAAGTGCTGGGCTGGTGATACCCTCGGGGAAATAAATCTCCACCAGCAGTGGCATCGACCCAGTGGATGAAATAAACTCATCATAGATATCAGGACTAAATTTTGTATATATGCCAGACCCGCGTTTCGTCTACAAAAGACTCATCAGTGACGCTCGAATCCAAAGTAGTTCGAATACAGAAAAGAATATTTCATTTTCCAAATTACAGGGTCTATAAAGACCATATAAATAAAGAACGACCAGTGATGGTGCGAGCTACTGATGATATTACCCTCGCCCAAATATTTCGGTAAACAGGAAGTTGTTGAGTACTGAATCTGAAAACGCATTACACGATATAGCCGACTTCAATACTAATATGATATAATTATCTTTATTTCACCATAAGCCTCAGTCACAATTGGACTCGAAACAAAATAGAAAAAAAAACCTAACTCATTGATTGATATCAAAAACACAGTCATGTAACAAGACGTGTATTATACATAATTGAAAAGACCTAACAATAAAATCATCAGTTTTTTCCATAAAAGTAAAGTTTTCTTGTGTTTAGATCGAAGATTTATAATGTTTATCTAACTTTCTAAAGTTCTGACAAATGCTAGAAATATGCTGAAAGTGTTCATCCCTCAAATTATTTTGAAGTAAGCATTGAATTTCGATTGAAAAATGACGCTCATCCTCAACTTTATGAGTTGTACAATACGATTATTTGAGTATCTGACATTTTCAATTCCTAATGTAATGGGTGAGCACCGATTCTTAATTAGCATATGAATTACTTTTCTTAAAATCAGTGATATCTAAATATTTTTCTTCTTGAAAACAATCTTTTAAATTAAAACTGAAGTCAATTTTGCCTCATGCCTCGTTCACACGTACATTTAATTCGAATCGAATTCGCTAATCGCGTTCACACACTCTTCTTTTTTTAATTCGAATTGAATCGAATTGGCTAATTCGAATTAACTAATTCGCATTAGAAATACGTTTTGTTAATACGAAATAAAAGTTTACGTCGTTAGGACAGTAAAGCAAATTTGACGCGCATTGCAATTCGAATTAGAATTGACGTATGAACGTTAAACGTTTCGAATGCGAATTAAACTAATTCGAATTAGTTAATGCGAATCGGATTCGAATTACGTGTTAGCTCAGCATTAAAACACGTTAATGTACTAAAATTTTAGAATAAGGTTATTTGACAAAGACACAAGCGGGACAACAACGTCACACATTGTCTTAGATTTTGTACTAGTTGTTATTGGCTTTCATACTGCACTCGTTCTATTTGAGCAGTCAAAGTGCGTTGACTGTATATGTCTATGTCATATACACAGTCACTGGCCTGATATCACTTTTCCTCATGAATATATAAATAAAGTTGACGAAATGTTCATGTCCGTCATATTTCTTTTTCGTAAGAGCACATATTTCGTCCTATTTGTCCTCTTATTTTTTTAGGATCTGGGTATGTGTTTGTCTCTTTATTTTTCTGATTTTGACGCTACTTTAGTCCCTTAATTCCACGACAAAATCAATTTGAATAAAACTGAGATGAATGACACAAGGGGTAGAAAGTGTTCCGACCAAAGACGGTGGGTAGTATTACCCAACTCCAATATATTTATTTATGTAGTTTATAGTGGTGAAACCTCACTCCTCTAATACGCGAAAAGGGGTAACCGAAGATCAAGTGAAAGACGGTAGATCAAGACACCAACGAACTAAAACAGCACAGACTGACAGTGGACACACAAACGATGAAATATAAAGACAAATAAAATACCCAGACATGTAAAACGGAAGAGGGACGAGGGAAAGGACTGAACAGTTGCAATAAGGATGTGTATCAACTCTAATATACTGAGACAAATATCCCGCATGGAAAAAAAAATTTGGAATCAAAACGGACAACAACAAATATAAAAGAGAACGGAGTTGGTATTTTTAAAGAAAATTTACCCTTAAACATAAGACATGCTTTGCCGGAATAATGGGCTGTCGGAATAGTGGGCTGTCGGAGTAGTGGGCTGTCGGAATAATGGGATGTCACCAAAAAGTTAAGACCTAAAGTTTCGGTTTACAAATCAAAATTAGTTGTATATTTTTTGAATACGACAAAATCATTTTATATATCGACCTGTGTGATATTTATAGCAGCAGTGTCTGCAAAATAGTGGCTACGCGTATATACATCCGTATGAACAGCGTTATACTACTGTTGCCTTTATTTTTAATAAAATGCAATATGATCCGTAATGAAACGTGAAATATAAACGAAAATTATCGATTATATGGGGATTTCGTGTAGTACTAGTGAAGAGTATGTAAAATAATATTTCAAATTGAATTTATTAATTAAAAATTTAAAAATAATCTTTCAGTAAAATGATCAACAGAAACTGAAATTTTTAAATGTCTTAAACTTCTAAAGTTAAAGCTTGGATGTCTTTATAAAAATTAAAAAGCAAGTAATAATGTCAAATTCGAATGTTCTATTTCATCAACAAACACCTATTATTGCGTAAGGGTTTGACTGATGCAACAAATCAAGTAAGATTTCAAAGTGTTTCATATGATGATTGAAATCTTTAAATGACCTCGCAGCAATTACTGCTGTTATCCTTCGTCTGGTGCTCTCCTATATATGCCCTGCCCGGATTGAACCCGCGTACGTCGTCTGCGAGGTGTGGTTGTGATTTTTACGTTTGATCCCGAATAATATGATTGAAAGTGTTCAAAAATAACCTGACTTCGTTTGTAATAGGATCTTGTATATCTGGCAGAACTTCTTTCGGGACACATAAGAGAATCTCCGGCTTTGTCTCTCAAATAGAAAATGTTTTTACATGTTAATCCAATGCTTTTAAAAAAAGCCACATTCGCATTGACTATATGCATAGCCAGTAAAATGGTTAGTACATGATTGTAATTGTAGACAAAGTGAACGCACAACTTTCTGTTTCTGGAACAAGGGAATTGTTCTGTGATCTCTTTCTATTCTAAGACTTTTGACACATTTCATTAGATCAACGGAGAAGTCAACAATATTAGAAAATTTGTCTATTACGGTCTTTAATTCTTTTTATCTTTAATCGGATGACCGTTTTTTGTCATAATATTTCTACAAGTTTTCAATTCTGCATACAGTTCCTTTTTTTGTAATTACATAAACAACACGACGTGTGCCACATAAGTACCTGCTCACCCTTCCGGTGCACATGAGATCAAAAAGTGTTTGGTGGGGTTCCTGTTACTAAGTCTTTAGTTTTCTATGTTTTGTTCTTCTGTACTATCATTTGTGTTTGTCTTTTGATTTTAGCCATGGCGTTGTCAGTTTGACTGTCACTCTGGTATCTAACGTCCCTCTCTCAAAGTATGAGGTTTCAGATTTGCTGTATGTAAGCTTCTGAAGCAGCTGTAATGCATGTAACCGCTCGTCGGCTGAAATTTTCATTTTCTCACATGTAATTTCACGATTAAATGTTTTCAATACGTGGAATAGACAGATTTGAATGACCACACTTGTGTCTCTTTCATTCATTTCTTTATCTTCCTTTTTTTTCTTTCACTTTCGATCTTTTATATCTGGGCGTCACAGTGGACGAGGCGCGTTTTTGGCATATTGAATTTTAAACCTGATGCTTTTTGTTATTCATTAAACACGTGCATCTTTGTCTAATACGTTCTCCTATTTATTTGTATTGTAGTCCTGTAATATAATGTTGTCATTTCAATGTTATATTTAACATTGCCATTAAAGTGCGAGGTTTGGCAAGCCACAAAACTAGGTTCAACCCACCATTTTTTCATTTTCTACATTTGAAAATGCCTGTACCAAGGCAGGAATATAACTGTTGTTGTCTATTCGTTTGATGTGTTTTGTCATTTGATTTTGCCATGTGATTATAGCATTCCGATTGAATTTTCCTCAGAGTTCAGTTATTTGTGATATTTCTTTTTCTGTCAACGCACATAATTACCAAGTCAGGAATATGGCCATTGTTATATTATTGATCGTTTCTGTGTGTGTTACATTTTAACGTTGCGCCGTTTGTTTACTCTTATTTTTTAGTGTAATTTCACATTGCGATAAGACGTGTCACGGTACTTGTCTATCCCTAATTCATGTATTTGGTTTTGATGTTGTATTTGTTATTCTCGTGGGATTTTGTCTGATGCTTGGTCCGTTTCTGTGTGTGTTTCATTTTAGTGTTGTGTCGTTGTTCTCTTATATTTAATACGTTTCCCTCGGTTTTAGTTTGTTACCCCGATTTTGTTTTTTGTCCATGGATTTATGAGTTTTGAACAGCGGTATACTACTGTCGCCTTTATTTATCCGTCATAATACATTTAACATTTTCCAATTTTGAGTTATACCTTTTGAAAATTTGCATCATATTTTTGAAAGTGTCTTTTCATTCACCAGACCCAGTAGTTGCGCCATTTTTTAATATAACAGAATTTGATGAGAGTTATAGCGCTATAAAATCAGTTTCAATCCACCATTTTCTACATTTGAAAATACCTGTACCAAGGCAGGAATATAACTGTTGTTGTCTATTCGTTTGATGTGTTTTGTCATTTGATTTTGCCATGTGATTATAGCATTCCGGTTGAATTTTCCTCGGAGTTCAGTTATTTGTGATATTTCTTTTTCTGTCAACGCACATAATTACCATAAAGAGGCTGGTGTTAGTCGTTCAATTTATATGTTGCGTCAATCAGTAAAACTTCAGGATATTTATCAAAAAAAGGTTCATCCTGGAAAAATATTTCATTCAGAACTCCAGATTCATATTTTACTACTTCTACTGTTGCACCGGAAATAAAAGCAAGTATTTCAGAAATTCATATATATATACTTGTATAGGTTAAAAGGACACAAAATTGTGTGTGACGAATAAATTAAATGATGTCTTATACACTAGTCAACAAAAGAAACGATGTAACACTTTGATTTAAAATAATAGTTTACGTTTAGTAGAAAACAATTACAAAATTTAATGTATAAAATATGTTATTTTAACGTTCTATGTGACAAAGATACACAAAATAACGTTCAATACAGTTCCTGGACCGAATACGGACGGATTAAAGTCAGCATCCGAAATTCCAGTTTGCGGGATGTAATAGTGAGTATGGCCGCCTCTCGCAGCTACCACAGCCTCACACAGCTGAGGCACAGATCCTACCAAAGTCATAATGTTGGATTGAGGGATCTTATTGTGCTCCTGTATGAGTGCCAAATGCAAGCTTTCTAGCGTTTTCGGTGGATTTTGCCTTATCAAGCACGTCTGCCAAGTGGATTCCATAAATTTTAAATAGGAGAGAGATTCGGTGGTACTGCTGGCCAAGTGAGAACTCGAATATGATTTTGTTCAATATAGTCCATACAAATCCATGCCACGTGACATCTAGAGTTATCCTGTTGGAAAACGTGGTTGAAACCGCGTTGTCGAATTTCATCCCTATATTTCAAAACGTTCAAGTTACCATCAACGATTTTTAACTGTGTGGTTCCGTTGTGACATACCACCGAACTTCCGCCTCCAAAACGATTGCGAAAGTTTACAAAAGAGGGACGAAAGATACTACAGGGACAGACAAACGTAAATTGAAAATAAACTGACAACGCCATGTCTAAAGAAAAAAAGAAGACAAACAACAGTACACATGACATAACATAGAAAACCAAAGAATAAGCAACACGAACCCCGTCAAACACTAGGGGTGATCTCAGGTGCTCTGGAAGGGTAAGCAGACCCTGCTCCACATGTGGCACCTGTCGTGTTGCTCATGTTATAACACATCCGGTAAATAGTCGAATTTCAAGTGCTTCTTAGTAATGGAAAGTTCACAATTCGAAAGCGGAAATCATCTCTTTTGTCATAAGTGTTGTTTGTACAACTCGTATCGCGCGATTTTGACTTTGTGACATCGAGTGGGGTCTGACGATAAGTGATCTATCTTTTTTGAGCCAGATTGCCTAGGACTAATCATCAAGTCTTGATATTGTTATTCCGGTCCCATGAAAATAATTTGAGACGTCAGCGTGCGTCATCCCAGCTTTGACCAGGACAACAGCTTATCCATGCTCATTTTAGAGTAACCGTGGCATCAAATTCCCGTTTTTTTCTTCTATTTTTTTAAAATGGCAAATTGTTTACCCGATACTGTAGCCCAATTATTGTCATCAACCAATTTAAATTCACGGCAAACTCGAGAACCGAACGAAAAAGTAACAGTAAGGATTTTGGTCGTATTCGATTCGGATTTCTTTTTAAAAAAGACTTGACAGATGCTATTGACGTTGAATACAGAAATAAACTTATACAGAAATTTTAAATTGAAAAATTTAGAATTATTGACAAATTTAACTTATATCGTTTCTTTTATTGGCTAGTATATACATGTACAGATAATCTATTTTGTTTAGATATATTTTAAAAGAACTTGAAACTATTTTGTTTTTTCACTTTATTTTTAATGCAAAAGATTGTCATTTATTTTTTTAATTAGAATTCTATCATATCAAAAATTGGTAGTATTCAAAGGAAAAAACATAAAAACTAACCAAGCACATTTATTCAATATATTCATTTTCATTATCACATATATTGAATATGTTCTAAACATGTGATTTCTGCAGGAATGTATTTGCATAAATCTTTTTTGTGCTATGACCGCTGATGTGTGTATAATGTGTATAAATGTCTTTGTCTATTTGCCGACATAGCATTACATATATTCTGCATTCTTTTTTTTTTTTGGTCGCAAACTTTTCATGTATTGCATGCTGTGAGAGTGCATGTCTTATATTCCCCATTTTCATCGGCTTAGATGTCCTTCGTACCCATCGTGTAGATTTTCACCAGACGGATTTTCACTGCACGCGAAGGAGATTTTAATTTCCTCTTAAAAACTAACCGATTCTGAGAGTATATTGTAATTTTCTTTTGAGTCCCAGTGGTTATGGATTATTATAATTCATGTAGTATTCGTCAGTTCCATTATTCATTGCATGAAAAACTGTTACCACAGAATTCATTTTCCATAAATGATTGCTTTTACAGCATGACTTCTGCACCCGATTGTTTCAAAAATTCAGTCGCAGATAAATCCCGTTTACAATTTTATGAATTTGAAAAATAAATTTGTGATAAAAATGGTTACAAAAAACTGACGACCCTTAAACCAGAAAAATGTTTCTCTTTTTAATGCCAACATATGTATGTTGTTTATGCCCCACCTACGATAGTAGAGGGATATTATGCTTTCTGGTCCTTGCGTCCGTCTGTTCGTCCGTCCGTCTATCCCGCTTCAGGTTAAAGTTTTTGGTCAAGGTAGTTTTTGGAACTAACTAATACTAAATGAATTATAATAATCAATCCAAAAGAAAATTTCAATATACTTAAGAATCGGTTAGTTTTTCAAAAGAAATTAAAATCTCCTTCGCGTGCAGTGAAAATCCCTCTGTGACCGTTTCAAAGCGGTAATTTCTTGTGTTAGACCGCATTGAATGGGCTTTACTATAGATAGATCAAATAGGTGCTTGTTTTTTTTATTACCTAGAACGCGGATAACCTTGCTTGCTGTTATTGTCCCTATTCTTTGACGAAACCGTTTTTCATTAAAAGTTTAGCCTCTTGTTATGGTTTCTGTTTTGCTTCTACCAGTTTGAGTGTAAATTTTCTGAATTAAGTTGATGTATTTATTCAATCCCTCTTGGTAACTTTCATCATCATCAATGGATTGAAACTGTTGATGGGGTATTTCAGTTTATGAGAGTGATGTTGGTTTCACAGGACGTGATCTTGTCAAGTCAACAATGTTGACGATTGAAGGCTAATACTCTTTTGAATTAACATTCCTGATGTCATATAGCAATTGAAGAGTTCCTTTGGTACATAAATGATTCCTGATGTTATATAGCAATTGAAGAGTTCCTTTGGTACATAAATGTGATATTTCAAGCTTCAGTTCATGACATTATAATACTCTACGCCGTATGGTCAGTCATGCCGATGTGACAATTAAGAATAGTTAGGTATATAAACTCATCACAGACACCAGGACTAAATTTAGTATATACGCCAGACGCGCGCCTCGTCCACAAAAGACTCACCAGTGACGCTCGAATCCAAAAAAGTTAAAATATTGAACTTCTTGTGAACTTTGTTTTGTTTTTAACAATAACAAACGGAAAACAAAAATACGCTTTCATAATTATTATACAAATTGAATGTAGGTTCGGTAAGCTTTGCCTTTAAAGCTTTTGTTAAAAAAAAATTATGTGCATTGTTGAGTCTTAATTGTTTGACTCTATTTTTTACATTTAAGAAACCAATGCTATTTAGTACATTAAAATTTACATTATCTGTAATAAATTTATTACTTCAATTTTCAACTTTTTACACATACAGGACCAAACAATATACATTCTGTTTTTCCTACATGTAGGGATAATTTGTTATCTATAAATGTATTAGCCATTGACTGTAAGAATGGAGTTCTTTTTCAAGTTTTTCAGATCTTTTCTCTGGGTTCCTATGTGACAATAAAGTGTAACTATCATTAGAGGTGGGACATTAAAAGACGTATCGTATCCGTTGACGTATCTAAATAAACTCACAATAAGATATCAGGACAAAATTTTGTATACGTATCTATAGGTTGTTGTTTAATTTATTATTCACGGTGTTTAAATGGTTCATGTACATGGTAATATATGTTTTTCTTTGTAAGGATTTTTTCTTATCCCAGGCATAGATTACCGTAGCTGTATTTGGCACAACTTTTTAGAATTTTGGATACTCAATGCTCTTCAGGTTTTACTACATGTTGTTCAGTCATAGGTTATATTTTTATGTACAGAATTAAAGTGACGAGCTGAGTCATGGCCATTAAAGATCAGTCTGCTACATTCATTGCAATTTTTCATTTTACAATCATATTTTTTTTTTTGGAGAATTCTACGAATCAGACAGTTCACTTAATTGAAGATGATTAACAGCTACTGCTTCTCCCAGTTGTAAAAAATCAGGAATATCATCGACCTGATCTTCGTTATTTTGTTCTGCTTCACCGGGATTTGAAAATCCCTTGGCCAAATCATTATCCTCGTCTGACGGCAACAACTCTACCCCAAGATAGTATAAAACAGTTTTATCTACTTGGACATTCATCTGAAAATATCATTGATAGTTTCTGTCATGTTAGATTTTAACATAAGTTATCGTTTGTCGACCGTAAACTATTATTCTTCTCCGAAACCGCTATGAATATTTTGAACCATAATTGTGTTTAATGGTTCTTGTGTGCTTCTCTTTGAATGTCCGGTACCCCAGCATATAATAAACAAGATAGATGCTATTACCAAAAAAATAGGAAAGAAGGATAACGGGGGATTTAGACAAAAAACAAACCCTCTCCTGTTAAAATTTTTGGTCAGTTGGAACACTAATTTTAGAAATGGTGATTGTGATATAAAGAGAAAAAAAGCTTTCTGATAGACACTATGTATACAAAATTACGGGTAATTTCTATAATTTCTAAATTCATGCAGATCATATAACCATGTAAAAGTAATAATACATTAAAAGTTGTGTATTTACTTTTCTCTTAAATTGCTGTTTTTTCATCTTGAAAAGTTTGATGCCTTTATGTCAAGATTAATATGAGATCCCCCTTTTTCACTTTATAAGCCTCGGGATTTTTTTAATTTATCTGAAAGGATGCGTTTCCTAGTAACTTTTATCTCATAGGAAGCGTTTCAAAACTGAAAGGAGACGTTTATATCGATTTTCAGAAAGAAAAAAACCAATTAGTTTTTGCATACAGGATAAGGTTTGATAGGTATCTTCATAATATATACAAAATAAAAACTCCGAACTTATATTATAATCTAATTAATTGTAGATTGTGTTGAACGATCAATTGTTTATGCATTCATGACTTTTATTTTTGATAAAATTGTTGTACTCGTCCACGCTGTTGTAGTGTAAACCCGTATGCTTTCTATAAGCGATTGAAGACATTAGAAAATGTTATTTTGGATACCTGTTTTATGTACTTATTTCCGTCACCTATCAATTCTTTCAATAGTAGTAGTATTTCATTGATAAATTGGCATTAAAGGACACCTGCCATTCCATCGTTGTAATCTTTTTGTGTGTACAGTATAGGAACGTTATAATTTTGTTACAAAACCGCAGTTACCATGAATTTCCCCAACTGTACCATATTGATACATAAAAAGTCAAACTCTTTATTAATCTTGAGCCTTACCGCTCAATGTGTAACGAATATAAACAGGGAGTTACGAGTTACACTAAAGACCTGAAAGTGGACCTGAAAAGACCTGAAAATATACGACTAAAATTATTCAAATTGCAATAACTTTTTTATTATTGGATAGAATTTCTTCAAGTTGGAATTTTATTAATTGTTAATATCCATATTTCATTCAAATTAAAAAAAAATGATGCCAAAAGTTGGACCTGAACGGAGAAATGAAAAGACCTGAAGGGACCTGAAAATCTATGGTCGGACTTATTCTTACTTCAAAAACTTTTTTAATATTCATCTTGGTTATCTTTCAACTTTAGATTTTGTGAAACTAAAAGTTCAGTATAATGATAAAATTAAAAAAATAATATGAAAAATATCGTTGGGATGTGAAAACTCGGACCTGAACGGAAAATTAAATAACATAAATATGCTTGAAAAGACTGCGGTCAGATTTACTCAAGTTCTTTAACTGTTTTCAATAAATCTCCTTGAAATATGAATTTTGTTATAGGAAAGGTACATGTATAATATATCATTGAAATGTTAAAGAACTTTATCGAAAATATAATGGTTGAGTTACAAAATTCGGATCTTGGCGGGGAAATAAAAGACGAATGGATCATGAAAGTCCAGAAGAACGAAGCCTAGAGCAAATGACTATGACATTGATGTGGTACCAACTTCAGATTCTGAGGCAGTCGCAACAGAAATTTCATCTCCTCCTTGCAGCCCTGTTACTTTGTCACCAAGGACAACTATACAGCTTAAACACCTACGGTAACAAATCCATGTACAGGAAACCGACTACGCTTTGCAAACAAACAGTCAGATATACGAACCATTCACCTCGAAGTACATGCCCAATACCATTAAAAAAAAATTTCAAAAAAACATGGGTTAGTGGTCTTGCGCTCGAGCACAAAAACAAAATACTTACTAATACATAGCTTTATCCAGACATCATTAACACTTGTGCCGATATTGTACAAACACAGTTTCCGGGAATTGCTGGCTTTCAGGCAACTACATTGGCATTCAATGAGAATACAAAGAGTTGGACTAATCTTTGGTACTTTTCAGTCGAAAAAAGCCCCGTGTGTGCAAATACATCACACAGGACAATCACACTGGGTAACGTCACTGCAGCAAACAAGAGACACGGTGACCGTAGTTTACGTTCTAGACAGTCTTAACTCTTTACACGCTATAACAGCGAGTCTAGAAATACAGTTGGCTGCAATATATGGAGATAAAAAGAAAAGCTTCAACGTGAAAATACCACTGGCAGAAGTGCAACAACAATCTAATGGAAATGGCATGGGACACGCACACAAAGATTGTGACGGGGTTATCATAGTTTAAAGGCACCAAACCATTTTCTGAATTATTTATTTCTATGGTATATCATATGTCTCTTTGACTTTAAAGTTTTGACAAGCGAGTTTAATACTATTAGTATAATAGTCCCAGCTAGTATCAGTTTTGCGTATCATATAGTATCGTGATGTGATCCCAATGAGACAGATCTCCACAAGAGATCAAATGACATCGACCATGAAAAGTTAACAACCATAGTTTTCGTCTATGTTTTTTTTTTATAATTTTCGTTTTTAAAAATTTATTAGCAGAATTTTAGGCTAAATCAGATTTTTTAATTTTCTGTTCAGGTCCGAGTTTTGACACCCCAACAATTTTTTTTCATATTATTTTTTTTTTATATATTATCATTATATTGAACTTTTTGTTTCACAAAATCAAAAGTTGAAAGATATCCACTGAATATTACAAAAGTTATTGAAGTTAGAATAAGTCCGACCATAGATTTTCAGGTCCCTTCAGGTCTTTTCATTACTCCGTTCAGGTTTCGTTTTTAATTTATAACATTTACATTTTAATGAAACATGGATATTAACAATTAATAAAATTCCAACTTAAAGAAATTCTATCCAATAATAAAAATGTTATTGCAATTTGAATAATTTTAGTCGTATATTTTCAGGTCTTTTCAGGTCCACTTTCAGGTCTCGAGTGTAACCCCTACATTTGAAGATAAAGTGCTCTAGTGTTTCTGACTCTAAGTTGCAGAGCTGGCATGTAGGGTCTACTTGATTCTGGTTAAAGGCTGTTCTTGTACTCTGTAGTTGGTGTGTTCCAGTCAATAATTTTAGCTTCACGTAATCTTGCGACCTCTCTAGTTGATGTTGTGACACTTGATAATGCTGGATGGGGAGCACCAATAGAGTATTGGTTAATCCCAATATAATGTATCCTATTGTATAGTTTTGCAAGGTCTACAATATATCTTTTCCAGTAAGAGTCTATGGATTTAGACACCTTATTTTTCAATGCATTTTTTGTTGGAGGATTGTCAAATATCTCAATGCCAGATGGTAATTCGTATATAGCTAATAGCTGTCTTATTTTGGAGAACCAGCTGCGGTCGTTAATACACTTTAGACATAATTGTACATTTAATTCCAGATAGGGGAAATAACTCTTGCACTACTTTTTTATTCGGTTTTGCGGGAAAACCACCTTAATGTCGCTGCGTACTTTATTATAACTATAAATATTCATCACAAGGTACATGACCCTGACAATATTTCTTATTGTATGTATTTAGGTCTGAAACATTATTAATTATCCCACCACTTTTTTACCAAGTCATTTTGCATGACATAATATTTCATGAAATTAACAACACAGTAACATGAACACCTCTTGGTTCTTAATCACCCTCTGATTTACGCTAGTGGCACTGTACTGTAACAGGCAAACACGTCAGTCATTACTTAGGCTCTACAACTATAATGTAAATCGATTGTTCCACTAGTATGAGTATGTGATGATTATGTTACCAAGAAGTCGTGTTAAATTTACTCTGCCGAAAATTAAGAAAATTTATAGTATTTAAACTGCTATGTGAAGATTCGAGAAAAGTCACAAAAAATTGAAGTAATCCTTCATTAATTGGATTGTTTATTGTGTATTGTGACATTTATCTCTATTATTATCGAGTTTAATTAAAGTATTGTTTAAGCTAACAACGTCACCATTTTTTAATTGTTCCATGATTTTTTCTTAGCAACGTAAGACAATCTGATTTAAATCCGCAATATTGTAAAAAAAAAAAATATATAATAACGCTGTGTAATGCTGGTATTGAGAATATCGAAGATGATTTCATTTAATAATTAACTAGAATTGATCATCGAAGGAAAAACGAATAAAATAGAAGATATTGATTGAAAACTTACTGAACTAACGAGTAAAGAATCGAACATTGAAATTGTTGTCAATGGAAAAAAAAGCAAACGAAAAAATACTTTTGAAAACGATTCATGAGAATTGAAGAAAGAACTAACAAAGCGAGATATAAATGAGATATAAAAAAAAATGCCGCTAATAAAATAAATGTGGCAGATTAGCGGGAAACAAATATTAGGTCTACAATGTACATCAATGCATAGAAATAGAAAATAATCTAGATTTTAATGGAAGTAAAGAGAAACCAGAGGAATATACTAAACTCGCAGTTCAGAACTTATTTCACAAGAACTGTTGATTGAAAAAGATAAACAGTTTGGAAATTTTTCAAGGACCTAAGAATAGTATTAGAAGCAGATAAATTAAAAGACGAACCTAAGTTTGGAATGTTTTTACAATTCCTCACTTGAAATAGAAGAAAGCAGAATAAAATTATATCCCGTAATTAGGGACGCTAAACGAAAATGGTCAAAAAGGATTGTCTGATTCAAGACAATATCCAAGATACACTTTTTTTAACCCGAATCCTCTTACACAAACATGACTAAGGAAATATCCGCACTTTCGGTAGGCAAATGTATATATACCAGCAACTTTTAAATATTGAATTTCTATTTACAACACATCAAATTCATATAACTACACCTTATGTAGAACGCCCAATCTCATATAAGTCGTGCAAACATGGTTTATGAGTTTGAATGGGTCCACTGTTGAAAAGATAATACCTTTTGATGAGTCTCTTGGTCTAAAATAAATCACATGATATGTAAATTCACTTTTAAAAACATATCAACTATAATAAACTTCAATTAACGTAAAAATATCGAACTTAAATTCTATAAAATTGTAAAAAAGCCATGTCGCCAATTTCGAATAAGGAATATGCAACCGAAAAAAACTGTCCTGTGCACCAATTTCATGCTCTTTCTTGATTAAATCCAAATGATCCTTACATGAACTATTGAATATGAAAGTAAAAATAATAGCAAAACACCACAAAAAATGTTTATCAACAATTTAGATGTGTCGTCAGTTTCATGATTCTTCCATAACGGTGATTTGAGTATATTTCAAAATGAGCAACTTACAGGTACAGTGTTTTTATGTTTGTTTATGGGTTAAAAAGTGTTGAATTTTGAATTACTATCTCAATCTGTCTATTAAAACAAGCTGTCTCTGAGATTTTCTCTTTAATTTTTCATTTAACCAATTATGCTCATCAAATGATTCCTCCGTAACCGTAGGCTAAACCATTGGTACAGTATAAAACAAGAATTTCTCTTTTTCTTTTAACCAATCATACTATTTCGACCATAAAACAAGTTTTAATGTAATTTGGTTACCCGGTAACCAGCATTCTTGATAAAAAAACCCTCAAAACTGCTTGGAAATTCCTCCGAAACGATTCTTCCGTAACGGGACAATTTTATACAGGACACATTTTCATCCATACACCGGTTAATCATGTATCACGTGGTTTTAAAAGTTTCACAAGCGGGATTGTTTGAATGATAGAAGTGCTTGACCACATAAAACCTATATAAGCTTAAAATCTTTAGATTTTGATACAATGTAGGTGCCTACTGTATACTGCTTTGGGATGATTTTGGCAATCATTGGAACTGCTATGTTGCCATGGATACTACACCAAAAATTTCAAAAAAATGGAAATGCTCCAAATTTTATAAAACTTCACAGTAAGGATGAGCAACATTGGTTAATCTAGAATTTGGCGTTGGAATTTCCAAAATGGCTGTCGTTACCATGGAAACGATGCAAAAATGGTCCATAAACACCTAAAAGTGGCATTTACTTTCTTAAAATGGTACGTCAAATCCATTGAAACTCTGATGGTATGTTCCGTCCCATGTACCAATGTGCTATATGCTATTAAATTTTGGTAATGGTCTCTGTTGCCATAGAAACCATCACAAATGTCAAAAATTTCAAAATACTCCAAAATTGATGAAACTTTAAAATATGTTTGTAGACTGGCAAGTCTGGATGAGACTTTTGAAGATGGAATTTCCAAAATGGCCACCGTTGCCATGGAAACTGCAAAAAAGTCAAACATTTATAAAATGCTTTGAACTTTATGAAACTTGATATTATTGTTAACTGGCAAGTAGAGATGAGACTTTTGACTTTGAAATTTTAAAAATGGCTGCCGTTGCCATGGAAACAGCAAAAATTTGAAATTTTCTAAAATGCTCTTAATGAACTGAAAATTTACAGAAACATGTATTGCCATGCATATATGTGCATTCACTGTTAGACAATTTTGAAATGGCTGCCGCTTAGTGGCAAGAGGGAAAAGGGTGACATCCGCTATTGCTTGCAATAGCAATTATAGTTCACTCTGGGTTTTTAAGTAATTCGGTAGTACCAGAGAATACGATAATACTGCTTTGGGAGTATACAGACCTTTCGTTAGTTTCAAGTGATAAAAAAATCATTAAACATTTGCAGTACAATATTGTGCAATTGAAAAGTAAATTCGTGTTTAAGATACGGACGTCTCTATTGGTAAAATAACAAAAGTTGCGTCAAAGTTGTTTTAAATAAAGGGCCGAAATATATCAGAAAAAATTAAAATCACAAAAATTCTGAACTCCCGAGGAAAATTCAAAACAGAAAGTCACTAATTAAACGGCATAATCTAAAGCACACACAAACACATCAAACGGATGAACAGTTACTGTCATATTCCTCACTTGGTCTATGCATTTTCGTATGTAGCAAATGGTGGATTGAACCTGTTTTTAGCGCTAATCCTCTCACTTGTATGACAGTCGCATCAAACTCCATGAGGAGTCATAATATAGTTGAGAATACAGATTGGACAAAATAAAGTAAAAAAAGGTGTTGATGTACATTAATACCCTAAGTTACGTAATTAATGATTTCAAGTTGAAATTGATAAATAAACTCATCATAGATACCAGGACTAAATCTTGTATATACGCCAGACGCGCGTTTCGTCAAAAAAGACTCATCAGTGACGCTCGAATCCAAAAAAGTTAAAAAGGCCAAATAAAGTACGAAGTTGAAGAGCATTGAGGACCAAAATTCCTAAAAGTTTTGCTAAATACAGCTAAGATAATCTGTGCCTGAGGTAGAAAAAGCTTTAGTATAACGACTATCTAAACTAGATGGACTAATATGTAGGGATGCTGTAAAAGAAAAATCATACCGAAACTACAAATAATTCGTCTAAAATATCTTTGCAATCAAACGATAGGGGGAAATCTTTTATTGAATCTATAAGAAAGTTATTATATGTTGTTTCAACTAGGAAAATGGGCTCCAACATATCAATCCAATTAAAGAAGTAGTGTAATATCTATAATCAGCATTAGAATTGAAAATTACCAAGCATAGCAACTGCATGCAATATGGTCAGTGAACTTGGAACTGTGTCACGAAAACAATTACACGAGGAATTGCTAAATGCTAAAAACTTAACTATGCACCTAGATGCAACAACGAAAAGAGCTATTCTTTGTATGTTTTAGAGTTAGCTGTCAAAAATGGAAAATGCATATACCGCCGGTTAAAAAGTGTGTGATGGAAAGGCCGAGACATATGTATCAGCACAAATCAAACTGTTGTTGACATTGTAAGAGCAGGTTTTGGAGAAGTAATCGATTGGATTACTATTTCGTAAAAAAAACAATAGATTATCTATTATCATTATTTAAAGATTGTGCCTACAAGTTTTTTTTATTTCGGTAACGCACGAATAACAGTTTATGGAGAAGCAGTTAACATAACTGTTCCTAACTACATTTTAAGGTTGCCGTTCTTTTGTTTTTAGGAACCGTATATCTCTATAATATATCGATAAGTAAATTCTATCATAGTAGAAAAAGGATGATAGGATAAAAAAAAAATAATCTCCAACAGTTCGCTAGTTACAAAACTTTAATATTGTAAAAACTCCAAAAGAACATGAAAAACAGACTGATACAATTGCTGCAAAAGCCGTTTTAGAAGATATTAAAATGGCTATTAACGCGTCCAAAACAAAGTAATGAATCTTAAAAAGGGAATTAACACAATCATTGCATAGTAAGCAGAGAAAACGTAACTGAGAAAAATTGTTTTGTAATGAAACTGAACAACCAGGTGAGAAGAATAAGCAGAGGTAGGAGAATTAGTATCAGAAATCTGAGGTCAGACCATTACTGTTTAACCCATATGATTCTAATTCTCGAAAAAAAAAACGCAAACTAATGATTACACTGGCTTTCAATTAGAAAGAAAAAAAAACGGAAATAATAATATCCCAAAATCCAGTGAAAACTGCAAACCATTCATTGTAAGGCCAGTGTCTGTCTCTATGTCAGAATTCGTAAGATTTTCTATTTGAGGCACATTGGCACTCATACCACATCTTCTTGTATCTATATAAAATTGTGAAGACTTTTATTCAGCATGTTTAGTAAAAAAAACATTGAAATAGATAGTGGTACTTTGGTTTTTCTGGTCAATATTTCTTTTGTCAATTCTGTAAGAATTCTATTTTATTTTTCGAATTGTTGTGTCCTATTTAAAGTATTACCAAGTTTGAAACTGAAATACAAAGCTATTTTTTATAGTTCAAACGGTAATTGGAGAAATCATAATTTCAAAATTCGCGAGGATATTGGTAAGTGCATAGACTGATATCCGTTACTGTAATAAACGTTTAGAGAAGAAAATCCGTAACTGTTGAGTTGCGTTGTTTCTGCTTCATTCGTTTTCTCCGATTTAATAGTTCGGATCATCTTTTTTTTCAAAATGAAACTGTCATAAATTCGACAAAATATATGAAATCATCGGGATAAAAAAAAATATGCTCACAATGATAGAAACAACATTAGAAAAAAATTCACTGTTTAAGACGTCTTCACTCTATTTCCATCGGATGTTGGATGTGTAATAACTGATAACTTAGACTGATTTTTTAGTCTGCTCTAATGTTGTACACCACTGTCCCTGGGGAGGGTTCGACGTCAGCTAACATGTTTAACATCGCAACATTCTGTAATTGTCTAGGCCTGAGCCAAGTCAGGATGAAATTCGGTGGTTGTCGTGTGTTGCTGTGTTACATATTTGTTTTACGTTATTTATTTTTTGTGTACTTTAATAATGCCATTAGTAGACTTGTTTGAATAGTGTTACATTTGTTTTTTCGGACCTTTAATAACAGACGCTGCGTTATGGACATTGCTCACTGTTAAAGGCCTTGCGATGACCTATAAATGTTTATTTCTGTGTCATTTACTGTATCCATCTTTAGACTATTTTATTTGTTATGTCTGTCGTAAAAGTGAGTGGTTTAGCGCTATAATTAATTGATTGATTGTTGGTTGTTTTACGCCGCATTAGCACAACAAGGCTATATCGTATAAAAGAGGGACGAAAGATACCAGAGGGACAGTCAAACTCATAAATCGACAATAAACTGACAACGCCATGGCTAAAAATGAAAAGGACAAACAAACAAACAATAGTACACGCAACACAACATAGAAAATTAAAGAATAAACAACACGAACCCCACCAAAAACTAGGGGTGATCTCAGGTGCTGCGGAAGGGTAAGCAGATCCTGCTCCACATGTGGCACCCGTCGTGTTGCTTATAAGATAACAAATCCGTAAATAGTCTAATTCGGTAGGTCACATTTATGAAAGGGAAGGGGACTGTAGTTACGACGTAAGGAACATATCCGATATCATTTGTGAAACGGTATAAGGTATACAAGGGGCTCAAAGCGATCTTTCTGCTGGAAAACATAAGAGGGATAAAAGCGGGTATAGCACAATGTTCCTATTAAATCTTTGAATATGGGCGGGGTAAGGTTGTATACATGGTTATTTCGTAATAATTACATTAGATGTATGTTTCATTATAATACGTTATTCTGATTGGCTAACTAGCAATCTCGTGACATTCCTTAATCAATTGCATTACACAATGCAACTTTTCATTCATGATGACGCGAGGTCCCACAATAAAGTGTACAGGAAAATGAAATAAAAACTTGATAAAAGGCGTGTTTTCGTGATCCTATAGGTAAAAATGTAATTATAAGTATTGAATGCTTTTTTTTGTAAGTTTATAGGGTTGTAAAAGCGTTGACCGTGCGCACATTTTTAGTATGAAGCGCTTCCGCACTTCATACAAAATGTACTTCGGTCAACGATTTTACACCCCAATAAATTTACAAAAAAGAGCATTCAATTCTTAATTAAACAATTGAAATAAAGGCATAAAGTCGGACATTGTGCTATGCATAATAAGACATAATTTAACATAGGTTGAACCATGGCTGTTTTTTCTTACATAAAAAAAAAGTCATCGTACCTCTTTTTAATATTGAAACAAGACGAGCACATTTCTTATCAAATTTTTTCAATGAATTGAAAAAAGACAAGACAAGACAATTATACACATTTCAATCATTGAAACAGGTGGCTTATTAAACTAATCTAACAGGCCGACACTTTTTTTTTTTAATAATTCTTTGAAGAAAATTATAATGTCTTTACATGTAATAAAATATGTTTGAAACTTGATGGTACCTACAGTATTTTCAATGTTGGGCGTGCATGTTGATTATGAAAATCACTGGCATTTTTCACATGTGCACAGTATTAATACCGTTCCTTCCAAAGAAGATATTGACATCATAGATGTACAATAATACAAGGTGCTTTAATACTGTTATTGTTGACCAAACGAACGACTACCTACATTATTGTTAACATACAAGTCAGGTGGACAGAATATATGTTTTCCTGAAGTCGATATTACAATGCATGTGTGTACAGTAAAGTGTTACAGGGTGCAACATGTGGAGCAGGATCTGCTTACCCTTCCGCAGCACCTGAGATCACCCCTAGTTTTTGGTGGGGTTCGTGTTGTTTATTCTTTAGTTTTCTATGTTGTGTCATGTTTACTATTGTTTTTCTGTTTGTCTTTTTCATTTTTAGCCATGGCGTTGTCAGTTTGTTTTAGATTTATGAGTTTGACTGTCCCTTCGGTATCTTTCGTCCCTCTTTTACAACTAACTTCATGTGGATTTTAAGATAGATAAGGTCTTTACAATTGTATGGCTTTCAAGATTACAATGCTAATACAGGTAAACTTTACCTGTGATAATTTTATCTTTATTTTCACCTGTGCTTTGACTGTCACATGCTTGATTGTATAACATCTGTGAATGGCTAAATTAGTAGTGGCTTACGATGCTTGCCGGATTGACATTAGAATGAGCACAATTTTAACTGGTATTGCTGTGTTTGTGACTAAATACAATTTCAACTCGTGTTTTTATATGAGTAGTTGTAAGTAACATAAGCCTCATTGATGATCAACATCATTGCGGCCGTGTATATATGCCATAAATTGTGTTTAGGGAGCTACCATTTGATTTTTATTGGGGGGTGGGGGTGCTAGGATGAAATTTGAAAAAATAGGCAGGACAGGAGTTTTTAGTTTAAAAAAAAAGGCAGGATGAGACGCTTGCAAAAAAAAAAGTCAGGACGACAATTTAGGTAAAAAAAAAGTCAGGATAAACTAAAAAAAAAGGCAGGACCAAACAGAGTTAAAAATAAAAAGGCAGGACAGAGATTACAGCTAAAAAAAAATGCAGGACAACATTTTTCATCCTAGCCCCCCATAAAAATCAAATGGTAGCTCCCTTAAATCCTAATTGAATATGCTCCTTATTAACAGGAGAAAGTTACAGGAAAGAAACAGATTCTACGATTTGTTTATTCCTTTTTCGCACTTCTATAACTCATATTTTTTTTTCTATTTATCACACATAATGTTTAAATCTGGATTAAAAGAACACAACATCATTATTATTAGAAATCATTTATTTAATGGTTGGCCATACTTTTCGTTGCGACCATCAGTAAATTATTGAAAACCAAGGTGTGACAGGTTTGCAATTCCGTAGAGTTCAAACGTTTTCACTTTAATTTTTGAGGGTATAAGTCAAAATGAAGTTGATAACTTAGTTGGTATTGGCTCCCTGATATTTGTCCTAACAAAAATGGTTAAGCACCACTGTTAAAAACAGTTATGACCCTTTTTTTTTTTAACAAATTTCCTTAGAGGAAAAGTGGTTTTCCTTTTAAAAGGGAAATCAAATTTCCCTAATTGAAAAAGATTTTTTCTCGAGGACGGGAATTTTATTTTCCTCAGAGGAAAAAGATTTCCCTTAGGGAATTTGCTGCATAAATTTCCCTTAGAAGAAATTATATTTCCTGTGAGGAAATTCTATGAATTTCATTTTCCTTTGAGGAAATTTTATGATTCCAAATTTCCTAGAGGAAATTTAATCATTAAACATTCCCACTGAGGAAATTTAAGGCCACACAATTTCCATGTTTCCTTTGAAGAAATTAAAAATCACTTTTTTTTTCTTTAAATTTCCTCTGAGGAAAAAAAGATTCTTTATTTTTAATTATCCCATAGAAATTCAGACCATTGATATCCTTTGTTATATTGCATTGAAGCATATTTTAAACTGTTCTTGTTAATGGATATTTGTTTCAATATTGGCATGTACCTCGTGAAACAAATGCACACATTCAGCTTTAAACATTTATTCATGACTGTATCTATACTATCAAACTAGAAGACCTTATTTTGTGTGTCGCTTCTTTTCCTTCCACAATAAATTAATCATCATGTCTCTGTGTCCTGTAGTTACTATGCATAGTCGCATTTGTCATCTACAAATGTATCTTGTGATTATTCAGATTGAGTTTTTTTGGGAGAAAAACGAAAACAAAGGCGTGCGGATATGGTTTCCGTCATCAGACCGATTTTTAAGTCATAGAGAAGACTTCCTGTTTTAAACTTCCACATGATTTTCATAAGAACTCGGAGAGAGAACAATTATTTTTGCATTTATCTACATGTTCACTATGATTATACTTCTATAATGATAGAAACTCTCTATATGATTATAGCAGTGATTGCCGTGGAGAAAAACTTGGGAGTTGATAGTTAATAGCAAATACACTTTACGTATGTTCATACTATACAGAAGGCTTCAGACCACATTTAATTCCTTTTGTTCGTGGTCTTGGAATATAGTTCCCAGTTATTATGTGGGGTAATGCTTCCTAAGTATTCTGTTTACTGTTTTATTTGAAATTTTTACTATTTAAGGGGTCATATCAGTTGTATGTATATTAAAATTAGTAAAACATGTGGTAAATTTTATTGTTGAAAGTGAATGTAGTTATTTGGCCAAATGAAAGTAGGGTAGAAATTAGCCTTAGTTATTTATTCGAGTTTCAAATCTTACCATTTGCATGTTAATAGAGCTCTCAAAAGAAAAGAAAAAAAAACACTGATACATTGTCCTAGAAGCATATCTAAGGATTTTCTTACGCCCAGGAGTAGATTACCTTAGCCGTATTTGGCACAACTTTATGAAATTTTGGGTCCTCAATGCTCTTCAACTTTGTGTTTGGCTTTTTAACTGTTTTGATCTGAGCGTCACTGATGAGTCTTATGTAGACGAAACGCGCGTCTGGCGTATTAAATTATAATCCTGGTACCTTTGATAACTATTATTAGAACAATATTAAATGGTCTAAAAGCAGTCACATTTGTTTCATGTTTGTAGTGGTGTAATTTTTTAAATTTATTTTTCACTGTTACCAAAATTGCATTGTAGCAAGACAATAACAATCAAAACCAAGGAGTAAACAAAGACTCATAAAACCAAACGCCATTTACATCAACAGCTACAAATAATAAAGAAGAAACAACTCGATCTTAACTAAAAACGGGGAGTGAAATCAGGTGCTCCGGAAGGGTAAGCACTTTCTGCACCGTATACGGCACCCGTCGTGTTATTTCTTTGTTAAGAGGAAGAATAAGTGTGGTCTCAGACCAAGCACGTGAAAATATTGGAATTTAACAGAAAGGAAACAAATAGTGGACTTTGGAAAAAAAGGGAGAGAGATTTAGATACCTTTACTGAAATTCTCAAGACAAAATCTATTACAAAAATTCGTCCTACTTTTAACCAAGATCTTAATGTCCGCGATTTCGCAGGTGTGGTCTAGTAAAATTGATTTGTAAATTCATAGCCCCAGTACAGCCTCTTGCTTACTGTTAAGAGCTTATATATAGGTTGTTAATGAAGATGTATTATACTGTTGCATAATTGTGCGCTTATTCTGCCACTGTTGCTGTCTGTTTATACTGAAGGTTTCGGTAGAGACACCCACGTTTTTAGGTTGTCTTGCCAATTTCAATGTGAAACTGCCTATTCCCTTTTCTACGGCGGATTCTTTATGACCACAATAGCATTCTATTAATTGTGTGAATGTCAAATTTTCAAATTTGGTAGCATTTTCTGATTTTATAAAAATAATAACTTTCTCTTTGCTGAATGGCGTTGTTGTGGTTTCATTGTAGTAGGCAATGATGCCTTTGTTTTTTATTTTTGACTTCACCATCTTCATCCATTTTTCGTCTGCTATCGGAAGACAATCAATAATTAAAAAAACCAAAATCAATATCTTTATTGAACTAATTACGGATTATTGATCACTTCACCATATTCAATTTAATGACATCACTGTCATTACTGATACACATTGTTGTCATTGTTGATCATTTGTAACTGTTTTCGTTGAATATAATTGTTGTTGTGCACAATGTTATAGATACTTTTTCATACTTGTATATATAATACTCGGTTTACATCAAGCAACTTCTCATATAGTTTTTGAATTTTGGCTGATCATGAGAATCAATTGTACAACCAAATAACTACACATACTTGTTACATAAACTTATCAATTTAAACTTTCTCCATTAAAATACAATGAAAACAAAACAAAGTTAACAAAAAAAAATGAACAAGTTTACATGTAAACATGTACTATAGATTAATTTATCGAAAACAGAGAATACATTGTTCTACAAACAGTTTTCTATTGCCATTACAGAGGCTTCACATATTTATGTGGATATGTCCTCTCATAACCATCCAATGTGTACTTTGCAGCATAACCTGAAATGAAATAAAGTAGATTTTAATTATTCATATTTAGATATTGATCATGTTTAAACAAGAATATCAGTTCAAAGGACATATTGCACATGTCCCCCCTTGCAGTACAGTGTTCAGTGAACAATAAAAACCCTTATATTGGTGAGGTAATAGAAAGACAACATTAACCTGGAACTAAATTAGATTACAAATGAGAATCGTACAGACTGGATGATGACCCCTCTGCTTCTTAACATATATGGGCAGTCCTTTATCCAATGGAAAATGATATGCTTATCAAAAGGTTTGTGCAATAAACAAATGTTTTATCATAATTGGTTGGCATTTGGCATGTATATATGATAATTCTCAGAACATATTGTTAGTAAAAGTTACTATTATATTTTATTTTCCAAAAACCTTGTAATTAAAAGACTGTTCAGATTTATCACATTATATTTTATATTAAAACTATATTCTATGAACGCGAGATTGCCAATTTTTTTTTAAACAACAGTATAGTAATCTTCACATGTTTTACTTTTCTTATTTTTCAAAGATAATAAAACCTTTTTTTAACTAGGAGAAGAGAAATATAATAGTATGCAGTTACAATGTATTTCCTTGCTTTGTTATTGAAAGGACTTGTGCCTCATAGAATACTTTGTCTGGTGACCACCTTGTCATAACAAGAGCACATACACTAGGTCCACTGACTTCAGGCTCAACAATCTGAAAACTAAATTTGCATGAATTAGTAACCAATCAAATATACAAACTTGAACTTAAGCTTTAAGGATGTGTGTCCCTCTATTTAAAACAATATCGTAAACAACGATAATTAAAGAATTTGATAGTATATAAATACCTGAACTTAATTAGCAGAAAAAACTGAGAGGTCCATGACTTTGTTTTGGGTTGAAATTCTTGGAAAAATGATTCTCTCTAGATTTTTCTTACATGTAGCATTGCCACATTTTTCTTTCAAACACTATGAACAAAGTGGCTAGTTATTTTTTATTAGAATACATAGAAACACGAGATAAAACTAGAAGATTTTTAATATTCAACAAAAGTAAAAACACAAGAGTAACGAACTTCCTTCAACAATTGTAAATGAAAAATAGTGAAATATGCCGTTTATAATCATATTTTACATACTTTAATTGAAAAGCAATGCATTTTTGTATTACGTTTTTTACTTAACAATCTTAATAATAGTTTTTTATTATGACTATATATAGAATACAAAAAGAAAATTGAAACCAGGATCATACGACTACTGCATTGAAGCTGTATGACGATATATGGAGACTATGGTAAACATATTTTCTCTATTTGATCTGAGTCTGTTGAATATGAAGTGAAATTTCTTTAAAACGTCTTTTATGACATTTAGGATGCAATTGCCTATATCTTGAAAGCTTACAAGAAACTTGCAATTACTGAGATACATATTCTGCATTATTTTTAATCATGAACAGGTGAAAACGAATTCATTATAACCGTGATAGAAGTTGGTGACTGATTACCACTGGTTATGAGCCAGTTGTATTGACGTCGTATTGTGGATGACTGTTCTGTAAAAACAATATAATATATTATATAAGTACGTCTGAGTCAGTGACAACCCTACAACAGATGTATCCATCGGATCGCCATCAATGATGGTGATACATGGCTGTGTACATAATGTATATACAACTCGTCTAAACATCAACCCAACAATGTTAGATCTGTAAATTTGCTTTCGCAAATTTTTGGTTCTTCCCTCGCCGGGATTCTAACCCATACTACTGTGATATCGTGACACCAAATCGCCTGCACTGCAGCCGTCCCGCTAGACCACACGACCACCTGGGATCTTAAAAAAAGAGCTTTCGATGGCCGTGTGTTACCTTTCCACGTCAGTTTTAATCTAGCGGCGTACTGCAGTACATGATATATAAGGCATGAAGATATTATTACAGATCAGCTAAATTATCTATAGTAAAGGATCCTACAAATTTATGTAAGATACAGTCACAGAAAATAATTATATTTATAAGTACGTCTGAGTCAGTGACAAACCTACAACAGATGTATCCATCGGATTGCCATCAATGATGGTGATACATGGCTGTGTACATAATGTATATACAACTCGTCTAAACATCAACCCAACAATGTTAGATCTGTAAATTTGCTTTCGCAAATTTTTGGTTCTTCCCTCGCCGGGATTCGAACCCATACTACTGTGATATCGTGACACCAAATCGCCTGCACTGCAGCCGTCCCGCTATTTACAACTAAACTGTAAGATATAGTCAACATATTTTCTCTATTTTATCTGAGTCTGGTATATAAGATTTACAGAAACTTCTTCAAAAAGTCTTTTGTGCCATTTGGGATGTATTTGCCTATATTGATGGCTTACAAGAAACTTACAATTACTGAAATGCATATTCTACATTATTTTAAACATGAACAGGGGAAAAACCTGTATAAAAACGAATTTATTATAAAAATAAAATCTTTATCCTTTTAAAGGTGACACGAATACTATCATGCTTCTTAAACATGATCAAAAGTTTTTATTAATATGAACAGTTATCCAAAAATGTCATTTAAAAGACAAAACTATTCCCTATTCATTCAATCATCTGATATATCTGACATTTTTAAGAAAGATGATTACTTCCTTTTCTCTCTCCCTTTCTTTTTCGTGATCTTTTTGCATCAGTATTATCGTAAGTCTATAGAGTTTTCTGTTTTACGTCTTTGTACTTCTCTACGAAGTCTTACCAATTCAATCCATGAAAAACAAATACAAATGATTTTGAAAAAATCTAATATCGCCTGCGTTAAGTATTCGATCAAAAAGTAGATGAGTGACGGCCATGAAAATGATATACACAATTTAGTATCATAGAATAAAACATCCTGTTAAATATCTAGGCTATACTGAAAGTGGTTTTTGAGAAAACTGCAACGTAAAAGTGTGACGCAAGACGAGAGAATACCAAAGCCATCCCTATGTTCCGTCTATGCGTGAACGCAGGATGACATAAGAATCCACAAAGCAGAACAAGACCAAACGTAATCTATATACTACTGGTAAGTTATTAAGTCAGGGATTTTGTTACTTCAAATTACTTTAAACCTTTCCTAAATTATTCCATAGATATAAAGATTTGGTTGTACCTGTAGAAAACTTATTTCTACGGGATAGCACATCCTCATTTTTACGGAAATGTTTTTTCACGTGACCGGAAATTTCAAACACTGTATAAATTGAAAATTTGTTTTTATTGGTATTGATATTGATTTTGTTATCAGTAAATTTAAAGTAAACTAAATATTATTGTTGTATACTTGTACAAATGCATGGATCTACAAACTGTCGATACCTGTATTTTGAATTGTCAATCCACAAGGCCATGTTTTTATCTGCATATTCTCATACAAAGCGCTATTTGTCAAACAATTCCCTGAGTTCAAGATCTTAGTTTATGAGCGCTATAAAACCAGGTTCAATAAACCAATTTCTACATTTGAAAATGCCTGTACCAAGTCAGGAATATGACAGTTGTTTTCCATTCGTTTGATGTGTTTTGTCATTTAATTTTGCCATTAGATTAGGGACTTTCCGTTTTGAATTTTCCTCGGTGGTCAGTATTTTTGTGATTTTACTTTCTTTGACTTCTTTATACTAAATCCATAGGATGTTGGATGTGTACTGATTGATAATTTAGTCTCAGATGCATGATAGTTGTATTAATTGTGAGTGGCTTTTAACTAGCTGTCAGTAACTGCGAGTACTCTGTACTAAGTGTCTATTTGTTTTCGGGATATAAAGTACCAACTACGTCCATTCAGTGTCGTATTTCTATTTGTATACATCTGATGAGTTCAGCCTTTTTTTACCGGCAGTGGCATCGACCCAGTGTTGTAAATAGTTATCAAATGTACCAGGATTATAATTTAGTACGCCAGAAGCGCGTTTCGTCTACATATGACTCATCGGTGACGCTAAGATAAAAAAAAACAAGTTATAAAGCCAAACAAGTACAAAGTTGAAGAGCATTGAAGACCTAAAATTCCAAAAAGTTTTTCCAAATACGGCTGATGTAATCTATTCCTGGGATACGAAAATCCTTAGTTTTTCGAAAAAATTCAAAGTTTTGTAACAGGAAATTTATAAAAATGACCTTAAAATTGATATTCATGTCAACACCGAAGTGCTAACTGCTTGGCCGGTGATATTGTAAATTATAACATTGTTTGGTGTTGTTTTTGTTTTTTTTGGGCAAATTCAAGGTGCAGATTATCGAGCATATCCTGGAGGTATGCTGGAAAGTCGGATCTTGATTTCATGTTTGTCAAACTTATGAATGTTTTGTCTACAGCTTTGTTTCTGTGCAGTAAAAGACCAATTAAAATCTGTTCTTCAGCCTGAAAAAAAAACAATAACCTAAAATATATTTTCAACTTTTAAGCATGTTAAACAAGTGGATAAAGAAATATCCTTCATGACTACTTCAGATCAGTTTTTTGTTTGTTGTGTCATAAGTTCTTGTTCTTATAAATTTTTGGGTTGTTGTCGTTTTATGTTTGTTCTATATTTTTATTGCTTTGTTGGTTCTTTTTGAAGTATGAAATTTAAGAGTCTTTGCCTCTTCTTTTATAATTGTAAAGATATTTCACCATAATAATAAAAAAAAAATGATTTATTATATATTTAGACATCAAACAAGGATTAGAGAGGGAAATTCAGGTTCAGATAGTTTTCAACATTTTTGAAAAATGTTGCCTCTTAAAATTAATTTTATTGATTTTTTTTTTTTACAAACTCAGAATTAACTGGGGTAAAACATGTTTTTCTTATTCTGGTTTGCGTTCTTTAATCACTTTTAAGCTTGGATGGTGTTCATCAATAATTGTATCTTTTGAGCCGATATATTTGGCAACATTTACAAAAAAAATATTGAATATTTCGGAAACTTCATTTTGATTATATCTTTTGAGTAATGTGACCCTTGATTAGTTGAGAAGGGCTTGATTTTTTACCAATAATTCTCGCTGATTGATCTTCCTACAAATCTTCCCATGAAATAATTCTAATTGATTTCATTTTCGTTTTAGTAAGCAAGTTTCTTTATTTTCTAGCCCCCAAAGGTAAATAGGGAAACGAAATATGGTCACTTGATCTTCACCCAACCGGCAGTAAAACGCTTGCCGAAGTGGTGCGTCCGTTTTTTTATGCAGGATGTATTAAGCTCGCAGTCACATCCGGTCAGAATGAGGACGTTAAATCCTCGTGTCAAGAAAGTGCCACGCTCTTTGCACGTTAAGATCCCTTGCAAAAACTCTTTGAGGGGTCCATAGGTGTCCTGAACAGACATGAAATATTCGCCACTTGACGTTAAGCAACCAACAATCAATCAATCTTTGTTTTCTATAATATAACAAATTTGCTTTATTTTTTTGTAAATTTGATATTAGTTGTGTACGTCACTCAAACCACAATTGAAATTGGTTTTAATTATTATATAATACTGCCATCGCAAACATCCGGGTGTATCTGTAAACCCCACAAACTATCCTGAGTGGAAATCACCCAGGTAAGAATTGGTTTTCAAGTTGCGTTTAATTGGTAATATAAATTATCAATCATACAACACAAGGAATGTATGAAGGAGGTGGATTCAGGCAAGTATATTTAACTTACATATTCACATAAAATCTCTTCTTGATATTCCAAAATATCCATTTTATGTGAATAAGTTAAATATACTTGCCTGATATATTTACATTATAGAATACTCACTGATTACAAAGCATTGAATGGTCTTCGGAAGGTGGATAAATTTCTGCTTTACTTTAAAATCCATCACCAATAACATCATAACCATGTTAACACCAAAAACAATAACTAACATATATACAAGTCAAATGCTATTTTACAACTATACTAATCATCATTCTGAGATAAAACATATAATTTATTCTATGTGTATCTAAATCCCTCAAATAAAACTTAACAAAAAAAAAATTTGGATTCAGATGACCAATCTGCAGCATCCAAAATAAATTGAGTGGATGCTCCTTTGTATAATGCACAGTGGAATGAGCATTAACTTAAAATTTTCATCTGAATATGATTCGTTTATTGGTTGAACAATCCAACTAGCAATTGTATCTGTACCTACGGGCTCGAACTTGGTGTCTAACTTAAAAAAAAAGAAAGACAGCACCAAAAAACCCTTATTATGCAACTGGAGGACATACATACATGAATAAATGTTCAAATTATATTATATTAGAAAGGAGTGTGTTATTCTTCTATGAACTTAAAGATTTTATGATCTGTATCATCACTCTTACCTTTTCGACAAAGATACCTACATGTAAATATCAACATTTTATGTTCTTAAGCTGCATATATAAGGTTATTATAAATATGAAGTGAATAACAAGTTCAACAGTTTATATGCATATATCATTCATTGACACGCATGTAGTTTGAGATTTTGTGTCCATATATTTAAACCTAAATTTTAGACTGTTTATACAAATATTATGAGTGTTCTACATAATAAATAAACAAACATAATGTTACATGATAAAGATTTGGCTTGATTGTCAATTAAAATGAATTGTACACAAGATGCACTTCTCAAATATACTTTGTGGGGCTTCACAAAAAAAGTGTGGTTATCTTAAATCATAAATAAAGCCAGTGATATATACCTGTCCATATTTTGGCACATTAAACCCTCAATTAGGTTGCTATTTTGGTCACTGATGTGTCTGATAATGTCACATGAAGGTGAATCCTTTGTATACGAATGGTCTTGGCCATTGTCAAAATCAAATAGTACGTCTCGAAACACCTGATATCTCCCTTACATTTAAACTATGTGTATTCAATTTCTCAAATGATCGGACCAGAGATGATATAACTGGTTCTCTTTTTGGTGCTAAATTGTAATTCTGAATCTGATGTTAAGGCCATTCTATTATTACTGTTCTTAACATGCTGAGTTGAAGTCTTTTTAAGTTAATTATTTATACATGTTATAATTGGTTCATTAACAGAATTTCTTATGGCATGAGCTAATCTCTCTTTTATCTATAATACTAAAATTACAAGGTCCAATTTGTCAGCCGTCATCACGTAAAAACGACGAATCAAAGAATTCAACTTTATATACAACTAATATAGTACAAAGGTGTAGATTAAAAATTACACCACTCCAGTCCCTTTTGTTTTCCACGTAATTAATATTGCCAATAATTAGGAAGTTCCGGGTCGAGTCCGATACCGATACCAATAGTATAATCACCTGATACCTATTACCTTATCTGTACGTTCCGCATCTGACAGGCGCACCACCAAACGGTGTATTAAGGATTAATATGCTATATACACGGGTCATAATCACAGGGTTGACACTCCTAAGTTGTCAAATTGTTACCTATTGTAGTATTTTAATCCGTAACACTTTCTAAGATAACAATACGAATACTAAAAATCTGGACTAAAAATAAGTTTCAATTTGTTATCGGGCATGACGTAAAACAGCGAATCAAAGAATTCAACTTTATTTATAACTTATATAGGACAATGCTGTTGATTAAAAAATACCAGGACCTTTTGTTTTCCAAATTATTAATATTACCAATAATTGATAAGTTCCAGTTCGACGGGTTCAAACAGAAAGATTTGAAAGCAGAGAAAATTATGTATCTTATAATCGGCATGACTTTATCAGATGACAGTACTAATACTAAGACAAGGCTTGCGCATAGTTATATAATTTAATTCAGTCAAGAACCCGTGATATCACGGGTGTGTTCTAGTATTTTTTTGAAGTTTTAACAATGTTTAAACATTTGTCACTTATAACGGTATTTCTTATTTGTCTAAAGTCGATAGGATTTTCAAATAACAGTTGAAGGTTTGATTTTATATTGTCGAGTTCACTTTTTTACTGAAAAGACTAAAATATTTACTTTTACTTAAACCACAACACAGGAATGGTGGTCGATCGCCCATTTTCATGTCATGTGATACAAAATAATGTCACGTGATTTACAAAATAGTGCGATTTATCCGCCTAGTGCATACGATGTTATTCCTTCGTGCAACCAGAAAAGCCTAGTAGTTCCGATTGGTCCTTGTAGTTTAGAAGTCTAATAGTTGCCGAGCCTACGGTTTTTGTCTTGACCAATTCAAAAGGAGATTGTTCTATTTAAGCCCAGAATGTTTGGCAGGTCTAGTAATTTAATACATATTCTATTTTTCTAAAAAAAAAATTGAAAAATAAGCATAATCAGAAGAAAAAAAACCACTAACACGCAGTTCTAATTTTCTTATTACAATCGGAAACTACTTGTGACTGATTCAATTTATAAGTTGTGTCAATCCCAGTAAAATGTCGAAGCATAGATCATTATAACCCGTGTATATGGAAATTCCGAAATTTACCATTCGGTTCGGCGCTTAACGTTTCAGGAAATTGCCATTACTTTTCCGGGAAAAAAAAGATGACGTTTCCGAAAAAAGATACCTTACTTTTCCGGAAAAATAGTCACGATTCCGGAAAAAATAAATTATAACTTTTCCGAGAAAATAATTCAAGAATAATTCGTTGAACAAAAGCAAGGTTAAAATAAAAATTAAATGAATATTTATTCAGTTGATATAGGTCATCATAATATGCAATAAAACTTCATCATTAAAATGAATTATAACGTATTTTAAAAGTCAGCAGTAATCAGATATATCTTATCAAGAGTACATGAATCAGTTCTGGCACAAAATTTGTAGCCAACACTACGTACAAAATCCACAGTAGTACATTCACTGTTGAAAAGTGTTGTGCTTTGTTCAACAATAAAGTCCAACTTCTCCTTTTCATATTTTCGAACGAGTGCTTTAATATATAAAGTTCTCATATTTATGCGTGATGTTTGCAGTTTGAATAGTACACAGTCTGCGACGTTCAGCGGTAGCCCGAAGCCCGTGTCTAGTTTAAATAAGCTCGGACTAGTTAACGTACACTGCCGATAGTCCGACAAGTCTAGTGCATATCTATGTGCACTTTTTTAATCGTTACCGTAAGTTAACTGCAGAATGTCACACAATGCCATTGATATCAATAAACTGATACTCACTTCCTTGCAAAATTACCGTAAACCAGTTTTGACGGTCTCTCTAATAACCGATTGTTCAAAATAAAAATAAGGGCGAAAACGGTCAGTACAAAGTGTTTTCAAAATGTCAAATTTTGGTAATTATTGATTGATTTGTGTTGCATATAGACTAAATAAAATATTATCATAACAAAAAATTTAAAAAAAATTAACATTTTTGCATCGGAAGACATTTATTCGTAACTGCCCGCTTGACATCTTGTGTATTTTAGACGATTGGTTATGAGGACGACTTCGGTGACTGGTTACCGTTAATTTTATGAAGAAGTGGTACCAGTTTTGTTTTCATTTCGAAAGATCAAAGTGTACACATAATTTTACATTGTTACATGGCTTCACTGTTGAGGTGGTCGGATAGTGCGAGACCTGGAAAGGCACTAAAAAGGCCGTCTTGCACGTCCGACCAAGTTACTGAAGGAAAGAAAAATACGAGGAAATCGCGTCCAAGAATTTAAAACCCATTGGACGGACGGTCGTCCCTGGCTCAAGTATGAGAATTTAGTTATGTATTGTAGCTACTGTAAGAAGCAGGAAAAAGGATGGAAATTTGTATCTGGGTGTACAAAGGAGTAGGTTCAGTAAGACCCCTTTTTGGCCCCAAAATATAGCAGTTTTACAAAATTGTTAAAATGTAAACCTTTAGTTATTTATTGCACAGTAGAATGCTTCTGCTACATAAATATGGGCTGTTTTTGACCATGCAATGCATATATATCCGGTACTAGCACCATTAAGTCATGCTAAATTACTGAAATACTCATAATTCTAGCATTTTAGTTAAATTTTAGACGGTTTTCGTGTAAAACGAAAGTGGCCGCATTCGTGTTCATCCTTAATATTGAAATGTAAGTTGTATTTTATGATAGTACATAACATATATAAAGGTTGAGGATGAACACGGATGCGGCCACTTTCATTTTTACCAAAAACCATCTGAAAAGTGACATTTTTCGGCATATTAGGTAGATTTTTCATATTTGAGCTTGAATCGGATCGTTTTTAATGACTAAATCTGTTAAAATCTTTCACATAAACTAATTAATTCAAATAAGATAGACACTTAAGTGTTAAAAAAGTGGTCAAAATCTTTCGTCAGATGAACCTGAAATTTGGGGCCAAAATCGGTCCTTACCGGACCTACTCCTTTTAGGATAGACACTATCTAGAACCATGTGGTTAGTGCATTCATACTATAAAAAAGTGAATATGACAGACTCAGCATTCTATTTCGTAACGCACATGCTGATGCGAAACATAATCTTAGCTTTAAGACCTATAATGTTATATGCAAATTAGATCAGGCAAAAGGTCTTGATGTTGGCAATAGCTACTTGAATGACAAAGCCTGTGAATTTGTGAAAAATATTGCCAGTGTTTCCAGAATTGAAACCAGAGATCTGCGCCAAAAAACACCATCCCTGAGCCTCACCTGTGATGGGTCATCAGACTTCATGGGGGATTAATATGAGTCATTGTGGGTAAGAAGTGCCAAAAATGGAAAAAAAAAATGAAACGTTTTTAGATTTGAGTACTTCTGAATCGGTAGTATCTCAGAACATATTTGATTACACGAAAGCTGTTTGCTATGAAAATTCAGAGAGCAATACTAACCAACTGTGGAGTAAACTTATTGGCTTTTGTTCAGATGGTGCCTCAAAAATGCAAGGTAAATTTATTTTTAAATTTATCTATTATGTAATATACAATGTGGATGGGGTTTACAATATAGAAAAAATGGTATTGATGTGAGCCAATGCTTCATGTTGTAGACTGTACTATGACTTATAATGATTTACTTTTATAATTTGTGACTTGGATTGAGAGTTTTCTCATTGACACTCGTGCCACATCTTCTTATCCATATAGATAAAGAAAATAATGAGGTGTTGATACAGTTTTTTATTTTCACACGTGCTTGGTGCGTAGCAAATATGTTTAATTTATGAAATGTATGTTCTCTGTAGCTATGTACTAGTTTATAAACATAAAATCCTTCATTCATCATGTTCATATAATATAAAGAATACCAAATAATGGGTATAAAGAAAAGACAAATGACCTAAAAATTAAAGAATCTATACTATTAAACGAGAAGACCTCATTTTTGGTGTCGCTTCTCTTCTTTCCACAATATATTAATCAACACGCCTCTGTGTCCTATAGGTACAGTGCATAGTCGCATTTGTCATCCATTCATATGATTATTCAGATTGAGTTATTTTGGGAGAAAAACGAGAAAAAAGGCATCCGGATATTGTCCCGTCATTGGACGAAATTTTAATAAAATTGAGAATGGAAATGGGGAATGTGTCAAAGAGACAACAACAACCCGACCAAATAAAAAACAACAGCAGAGGGTCACCAACAGGTCTTCAATGTAGCGAGAAATTCCCGCACCCGGAGGCGTCCTTCAGCTGGCCCCTAAACAAATATATACTAGTCCAGTGATAATGAACGCCATACTAATTTCCAAATTGTACACAAGAAACTAAAATTAAAATAATACAAGACTAACCAAGGCCAGAGGCTCCTGACTTGGGACAGGCGCAAAAATGCTGCGGGGTTAAACATGTTTGTGAGATCTCAACCCTCCCCCTATACCTCTAACCAATGTAGTAAAGTAAACGCATAACAATACGCACATTAAAATTCAGTTCAAGAGAAATCCGAGTCTGATGTCAGAAGATGTAACCAAAGAAAATAAACAAAATGACAATAATACATAAATAACAACAGACTACTAGCAGTTAACTGACATGCCAGCTCCAGACTTCAATTAAACTGACTGAAAGATTATGATTTCATCATATGAACATCAGGCACAATCCGTCCCGTTAGGGGTTTAGTATCATACCATCATAACATATATGAGAAGAACATAACCCGTGTCATGCCAACAACTATTTTTAGAATAAATGTGTTAAGTTCCGATGCAAAGACCTTATCAGTGACTCAATATTAACGCCAAAATATGCAATCTTTAATGACTTGACAACAGTATCGTAATTATATCCCTTCTTAATAAGTCTATTCAAAGGTTTTGTAAGTTTCTGAGGTGAATACTGACACCTTTGTGCTTTATAAAGAATATTACCATAAAAAATTGGATGTGAAATACCTGAACGTATTAGAAGTCTGCATGTTGAACTATATTTACGAATGATGTCTTTATACCGATGATAAAAGTTAGTAAATGTTTTGACTAGTTTGTGATATCGAAAACCCTGGTGTAATAATTTTTCAGTAATACATAAATTTCTCTCGTTAAAATCTAAAACATTGTTACATACACGAGCGAATCGTACAAGTTGAAATATATATACACCATAAGATGGTGACAAGGGAACGTCACCATCTAAAAACGGATAATTAACGATAGGAAATGAAAAATCATCCCTTTTATCATAAATTTTAGTATTCAGCTTTCCATTAGTGATATAGATATCAAGATCGAGAAAAGGGCAGTGGTCATTGTTAGTATTAGCTTTATTTAAAGTAAGTTCAACAGGATAAATTTCATTAATATACATACTGAAGTCGTCATTATTGAGAGCCAAAATGTAATCCAAATATCTAAAAGTATTATTAAATTTGTTTATCAGATGTTGTTTCGATGGGTCTTTGCTTATTTTTGTCATAAATTGTAACTCATAACAATACAAAAATCTGATTAGATAAGTCTGATTAGACTTCCGGTTTGCGTTTTTCTGTATACTGTATTTTAATAATTCTATCTGCTATCATTTTCAAGTTTACTATCCACGGCGGTCACATAGTTTATTAAATAGAGAGGGTCTGTATACTTTATCAATGACCACCATGGATCGATTAGTAAACTTAACATTGAAAGTAAATACACTATATTTCTATAGTAATGAATGTTCATAATATACAGATTTATATAAGCGCTAAGATTATTCATGTGAACTTTTGATACCTTTTCTAAAATTCTCCAGTTATTAAATCTTTTACAAAATTCATTGATTACAAAAAAGAAGATGTGGTATGATAGCCATGTTGAGACAACTCTCCACAAGAGACCAAAATGATACAGAAATTAACAAATATAGTTCACCGTACGATAGCCATGTTGAGACAACTCTCCACAAGAGACCAAAATGATACAGAAATTAACAAATATAGTTCACCGTACGACCTTCAACAATGAGGAAAGCCCATACCGCATAATCAGCTTTAAAAGGCACTGAACTGACAAGGTAACACAATCCAAACCAGAAAACTAGCGGCCTTATTGATGTACAAAAAATGAGTGAAATACAAATATGTAACACATAAACAAACGACAACCACTGAATTACAGGCTCCTTACTTAAATGTTCATAACATACTCAATGTATTATATTATGTTCATATTGAAATTGATAGAAAACCAAAAATTTGTTCATATTGAAATTGATAGAAAACCAAAAATTTGTTCATATTGAAATTGATAGAAAACCAAAATTGGGAATTTTGGAAATAAAGGAGGAATGATAAAAAAAAAACAACCACATTTTCCTGTCCCCAATAACCTTTGACTTATGATACTTTTGCTAAAATTCTCCAGTCATTCAATATTTTACATAATTTTTCCAACAACACTTTACATACTATAAACTACGCTCTGAATACCCGCGATTTCGCGGGTGTGTTCTAGTATTATACTGAAATGAAAGAACCTCAATCTAGACCTACATATTGATATAAAGTAAACATGGACCATGGTAAGTTATACTTATATTTGGCAATACAATAAATATTAATTATCATGATTATAAAGTCCTAGTTAATTCATTTCAAATGCATTTAGCTTAATATGTTATTTTACATGCATGCATATACAATGCATGTCATAAAATTGAGAATGGAAATGGGGAATGTGTCAAAGAGACAACAACCCGACCAAATAAAAAACAACAGCAGAGGGTCATCAACATGTCATGCATTGATGTATTGTTTTTGTTCATTTTTGTTCATTTTTTTTTTTTACATAAATAAGGCCGTTAGTTTTCTCTTTTGAATTGTTTTACATTGTCTTATCGGGGCCTTTTATAGCTGACTATGCGGTATGGCCTTTGCTCATTGTTGAAGGCCGTACGGTGACCTATAGTTGTTAATGTCTCTGTCATTTTGGTCTTTTGTGGATAGTTGTCTTTTTGGCAATCATACCACATCTTCTTTTTTATATTGTACCCTTATTTATTAATCATGTTATTTTATTTACATAAATTTGTATTACAGAAGATGTCTTAAGTCAAATTTTCAAATGACTATTTAACAGGTCTTTACTACTTGTACCGCAGAGGTCCCAAACAGAAAAAAGCCTCAAAACGAGCTTTCATTGCACTTAACATGACGAAAATACTTCCAACCCGTGTAGGAGGAAATCGTTGAATGCCACACATGCTAAGAGCAATAAATGTTCTTATCAAAGGTTACAGGGGATTTGAAGCTCACCTAGAAAGTGCTTCACATGAAATCCAAAAGCTGAAGGACTTGCAAAAATTCTAACTGATGTAGCGGTTGTCACATTCATGTTAAATTTAAAGGTATACATGTAGAATAATAAATCATTATTAAGAAACATACATTTATAAGTCAAAATATTTTTTGAGATTGCTTTATTGATTTTTGGTTTTCTAGATTATCTTGACATGTCTGTTTTGATTTTTTTTACAATTGTTACTACTCTTATATGTAATTACTGCTTTACAAAAAATACTGCTTTACAAATAATGAATGTGAATATGAACTGCATATTGAAATTTTTATGTATATTACGAACTTATATATACATGTGTGTTGAACTTTAATTAATTGCATTTTATTTAGGAAATCATATCACCTTTGAACAGACTATCCTGGAATTTGCAGAAACAGAACCTAACATTGTATAAAGGACATGCACAGATCAAAGGAACTACAGAAGTTCTAAAAAAAAATGCAAACCAAGTATTGTTATATCATATATGTCATAGCATTACTGTCTCTGATTGTACAGGTTATAATTAGTAATTAAATAAATACCTGTAAATTTAAATGGCAATATTTTTCATAAAAGTTGTGAAGGATTTTTTTTTCTATTTTACAAAAAAATAATGTGCTTCATATAATTTCCGGTTGACAGGGAATTTAAAATTTTCATGTTCATATTTTAATGACTTAATAGGACAAATGAAGACATCACAACCATTGCTACTGAAAAGATATTCCAGGGGGGAACATTAAAAGGTCATGTAAACTTACAAATGGCCTATAAAATGGAGATACTAAACAAATTAGTTTTGGCACTGGATAAAAGATTTCCCTCTACAGAAATAGTAGAAGCTAGTGCAATATTGGACTTCCAGTTGTGGCCAATAAAGAAAATCATGAAGATGTTTTTAGGTTTCATTCAAATTGTTTTATCCAATGTTTCATAATCAATCCTTGTTTGATAGCAAAAAAAATAATTTATTATTCAAACTTATGAATATATATTAATAACACTTTTAGTTAATAGTTCAAACAAAAAGACAAAAGTTAACAAGGATTGATGTTTATTTTGTTTTGTTCTCTTTTAGTTGTTACTTGTTGTTTTGTGTTAAAAATCTAATGCTCACTGACTTGGTAATATATATATATAAACACGCACTGAGAAAAAAAATCCAGGAACTAATTTATAATTCAATTGACAATTCAGTGAACATACTTTTTAAGAATAAATGTGTATTCTACTTGAATTAAATGCAATAAAAGTTAATATCATTATTTCCTTTTAATAATTTGAGATATTAAATGTTAAATATCATGTTGTTAGATAACAATTTATTTTTTTCAGAAATAGATCAAGCAAACAAACTAGGATTTCATTAAAATCATCAATTTCTCAGTCTATAAGTAAATTGTGTTTTATGGTGCAAGCAAAACTATGTTTCTCATTTTTTAACATGTTTAATGAATAATTTTTTTTGTCATTTTCGAGTATGAGGACCATGAGATTCATCTTGTAAAGAAAAATCTCAAATCCACCTTAATAAGGTCAGGCATGGATATAGAGGAAGTTAACACAGAGTGGGCCATTTTGAAATCTTTAATATATCAAAGGTAATTAATGTTTCTGCTTATTGTTTGTGTTGTTGTCTTTTTTTGGCACATTCCCTGTTTCCATTCTCTATTTTATAAAAACTAATTTTAGCTTAATGTTACCTATACGGTAAACAACTCCTAAATCTATAAGTGTGCCATTTACTCGATTTTTTTGCCTTGAACTTCTAAATATTTTTATAAATAAAATATTCATATGGTTATATTTTCCCTTGTTAATGCCTCTTCAAAATTATAAATATATGTCTGATATTGAATATTTACAATTTTGTGTATTCATTTTTTAGGTAACAGACTTTTAGATGGTGCATTGACATGGGGATCTGTGTTTGAAACATTCAGTGATGGCCTTGACAATATAAAGCTCGTTATTGATGCTCTGCTCAGTCTACCACCAACAAGTGTCAATAACGAGTCTACATTCAGCAGAACCAAACTCAGCAAAGGCAAGAGGCGGGGTCATTTGAAGACGGAAACATTGAAGGACTTGATCCAAGTCGAAATTTAGACTGCTAATGTTGAGCAGTTTGACCAAAAGCCAGCAATTGATAACTTGATGGTAATTGTTCATTTAAAATTATTTTTTTTGTCTGCAAAAAATTGGATAATATTTGGTCAAAGTTGAATTTTTTTCTGTTTACTTATTTTCAATACTTACTGTCCTCAGTTCACTGTATCATTGTATGCCTTAACACATGCTTAATGTCTATAGTATTTTCTCCCATGCTGTCAAGCTCTTTCAAACCAAAGTTTTAATCAAATTTTATCAAATACATCTTTGATTACATATTAGTCTGAACAATTGTAAACTTAATTAAAAATTCTGACAAACATACTGTTTATTTTTTTTAAATAATTTGTACTATGTTTCAGATTATCCCTTCAGGCAGAAGAAGGAGAGTTGGCTATTCAAGACCATCACGGTTAAATGAGACACTCCAAACACAACAGATTCAATTAGACACAGTCGACTAAGAAACTGTTGTGGCTGATCAGACTGATACACCAGCTGCTGGTCAAGACATCCAGGTATTTATTTTATTTTAAATATATCACTTAACTCATAATAGCTTTCAAATATTTATAATTAAAAAACAAAAAACCATAAAAATACTATTAAGAATGAGAACCAGCTAAGATACAAATTTCTGCAATATCTTAATTTTAATACACAACACGGCATAAATGACTTTTCTTTGTAGAGAACTATATACAAATAAATATAGTCCAAAGTTGGTGTAATTATATTCAAATGTTCTCTTCCCTAACCTTGTACATCTACATCAAATTGATTATCTGATGGCGTAAGTATAAGTGGTGTAACAGCCTTCTAATCAAAACAAAAACAACATACATGTGCTTTTAATGTTTGTTTATTTGTACCATGTGACTTTCTATATTTAAATATTAAAAAACACCAATGAAAATGATCACTTTATAGTTTTGATTATTGATTTTTAACTCATTTAATAAGTAAACTTTCTATACACAAGTTTTTCAGGCTTTTAGCATGGTGAGTTTCATATAACCAAGACAAAGAGGGTGTGAAAAGTTTTATTAAAAAATGGACTAAACTTAATATACCATTAGTTATTTATCAATGTGCAAAATGCACATCTTGGAAGTAAACAATTTAAGAAAATAATAAAATATGGTTTAAAAAAAACCAAAAAAAAAACTTCATATTTTGAAAGTAGCAAATTGTTTCATTTAATAATAACCTTCGTGGGTGAAGAAAATCTTTCAGTTTTTCATTGTTAACAATTGTTTCCCCTACTAAAATTAAAAGAAAGGAATGACAATGCCACCCAAAATTTTAAAAGAAAAAAGATATAATCCTAAAAGTGTATAATTATTTTGATGCCGAGTCAAAGCTAGGAGCTCCTTTTCATTCCTGGAATAAAATCACAAAAAGAACTGCACAATGTTTAAAGATCAGTGAAAGTTTTATAAACAAATTAATTAATAGGCCAGGAGAAAATCAAAATTCAAAAATTGCACCAAAAAAGGATACCCTTGACCAGTTTGACAAAGACATGATAAAGGCTATTGTTCATAAGCAATTTAGAAGAAATGAATATGTTACATTTAAAAAACGGACAAATATATTGGAGAAAGATCATGATCTTGCTTTATCGAAGTATAAGCTATAGAAAACCCTACATGAATTGGGATTCAGATATAAAAAAAATCAATAAAAATAGGAAAGGTCTTGTCGAAAGAATAGACATCATAAACCAGCGTATACAGTTTTTAAGAACAATTAAAATAAAACGTGAAAAAGGGTACACACCTATTTATTTGGATGAGACATGGGTGGACACCAATCATACTACATCACATCAATGGACCAGTCCTGATGAATCGCAAAATAGAAAAATTCCTCTGGGTAAAGGGCAAAGATTTGTTGTATTACATGCTGGTTGTGAAACGGGTTTTTTAAAAGGATGCGATTTAGTGTTTAAGGGGATGAGCACCGACGGAAGAGATTACCACACAGAAATGAATGGCAAAGTATTTGAACAATGGGTTGATAAACAGCTAGTTCCCGCTTTGCCACCGAAAAGTCTTATAGTAATGGACAATGCATCCTACCACAGTGTCCGTGTTGATGGTACAAAAGCTCCAACATCTAACTCCCAAAAAGTCTTTTTAAATGAACATGGTCTCAAATTTGATAGCAAGTTTACAAAACCAAAGTTATATGAAATAATAAAATCTAAGAAAATTGCCCCTGTATATAAAGTAGACGAATTCCTTAAAAAGAAAGGACATGACGTACTTAGACTTCCCCCCCTTACCATTGTGATATAAACCCTATTGAACTTATATGGGGAGATTTAAAAGGATTTATTGGTAAAGAAAATTCAACATTTAAACTTAATGATGTTAAATCACTTATCCAAAGAGGATTTGAACAAATTGATAGTACTAAGTGGTTAAAATCATGTTAAAAATATTATTGAACCGAGCTATTGGAAAAATGATGCAATCCAGGAAAAAATTCAAAAAATTGTGATAAATATTCAATCTGATTCCTAATCTGAGAGTAAAATGGATCATTCTAGTGATAGAGATGAGACTAAGGATTATGCATGGCCGTAAAAATAAAATTGATGTGAGTAATGTTTTTTTCCATGCCATAAAATGAAACAAAAAGTTGATAAATCCTGTCATAACTCATGTCCACTAACATAACATATGAAGGTAAACATATAAAACAATATTTATTTTCATTTCATTTGCCTATAGATAGAGTACTGTTTTAATAGTTTATACTAAATCTATTTTTTTTTAACAGAAAATGGACAATGCAGAATCCTATCATATATAAAACAATTAAAACAATCACATGACATGAAATTTTTTGTTTGCTGGTCAGTTAAGGTCATCTATATATTCTAATAAGCAAAGTCACATGGTATAAATAAACAATCTTTAAAAGCACATGTATGTTGTTTTTGTTTTGATTGGAAGGCTGTTACTCCATCAGATAATCAAGACTTCAAAAAATAAATTAACATAGAGACCTAATGGGAAACTTTTTTAATTATAGACCCAAAATTATGAAATTAATAGTCAGAGTTTGTATATATCATATATTAACATACATGGAAGAAAGAAATATCTATATTACTAAAATTACGAGGTCCAATTTGTCAGCCGTCATCGGGTAAAAACGAAACATCAAAGAATTCAACTCTATATATAGCTAATATAGGACAATGGTGTACAGTTGGGTGCAGACCAAGCATTACATAAAGTAAACGCAAGTTAACGCCGCGTGCACATATTTCGTTAGTTAACTTCAAATCTCCCGTTTACTAGTAAACGCACGTTTACTATAATTACGTTAACGTGGTCGAAATGGAAATTTCTAATGTCTACCCTAGTAAACGGGCGTTTACTATGTGTCCGTTTAGTCAGTAGTAAAAGGGGGTTTACTTCAGAATTCTTCAAATTTATTTTTACGTGCACTTAAAAGTAAACGGGCGTTTAGTACAGATTTTACAAGTGTATTTTTACGTGCACTTGAAAGTAAACGCACGTTTACTTTTCGCGTTAACTGATTGGGTAAATTTAGAAATAAACTTCAAGTTCATTTGCACATTTATTTTATAAAAGCGACCTTTAGTCTTTATATTTCACGTATATGTGTTTCAAACCAGAACAATTCAAAAACTCTTTTAATTCGAAATATTAAATTACACAAAATCACTTTCATAAAGTCCATTAACTTTACTGATTGGCAGATTTTCTATATTTTCCTTTCAAAAGTTACATGTGCAAATATCGATACGGAAAGAAAGGTTATCCGAGACATCGGGAGAATATTTTTATATGATGGGATATAAACATCATGGTTTACGTTGTTTCGTTCCCCGTTTATAATTATCTCTTCGAATTCCTAACTATAACTCGGTGTATTTAATACATTAATTTTTAATCGAAATCCACCTTGTTTGCCTTGGATTAACATGATACTTAAGATTCTGTTTTGACAAATGATAAAAAAAAAACGTAAATTGAACAGTATATTGAAAGGGATATCAATAAAGTGTAATATAAGTATGTTCATTTGTACCATCTCGTCAATTAAAATGTTCAAATATTGCTATCTTTACATTGATATATAACTCATTTACTATGCGGCTATATAAATTTACATAATAGAATGCTTATATGGTCAGTTTTGGTTGTTGTGGACAAATAATTTTATTATATGAGTCAGTCTGAGGTATGAAAACTACTGAATTTTGTTTACGATTCAATATTTTCAATAAAAAAAGGACATGCTGGCACTCTAAATTGATGCGAACAAATTTTTTTTAGTCATAATATTCCATACCTGCCAACTGTCACTATTTGCGGGGGATTTCCCCCATGGAGGCTCCCAAATTGAAATTTTGAAAGAGCAATTTTGTCCACAATTTAAACAAAACAATTAATTTTACAATGACTTTAGGCTTATAAAAGTATGAAGGAGCCAAAAAACAACATTAAAATGTATGTGCAGGCCCTCTTGAAGGTTTTTGAGGACTATGACAGCCATCTTGCACACAAAACCCCCATAGGCATTTTGAAAAGTTGGCAGGTATGATATTCAAATATTGCTACCTATTTTCTTATACAATCAATCCTTACATGAAAATATAGCTCATTTACTATGCGGCTATATAAATTTACATAAGCAAATGCTTATATGGTCAGTTTTGGTTGTTGCGGACAAATAATTTTATTATATGAGTCAGTCTGAGGTATGAAAACTACTGAATTTTGTTTACGATTCAATATTTTAAATAAAAAAAGGACATACTGGCACTCTAAATTGATGCGAACAAATTTTTTTTAATCATAATATTCAAATATTACTACCTTTTTTATTATACAATCAATCCTTACTTGAAAATATGACTCATTTACTATGCGGCTACATAGATTTACATACTAGAATGCTTATATGGTCAGTTTTGGTTGTTGCGGACAAATATTTTTATTATATATGAGTCAGTCTGAGGTATGAAAACTACTGAATTTTGTTTATGCTTCAATATTTTGAATAAAAAAGGACATGCTGGCACTCTAAATTGATGCGAACAAAATTTTGTAATCATAATATTCAAATATTGCTACCTATTTTCTTATACAATCAATCCTTACATGAAAATATAGCTCATTTACTATGCGGCTATATAGATTTACATAAGCAAATGCTTATATGGTCAGTTTTGGTTGTTGCGGACAAATAATTTTATTATATGAGTCAGTCTGAGGTATGAAAACTACTGAATTTTGTTTACGATTCAATATTTTGAATAAAAAAGGACATGCTGGCACTCTAAATTGATGCGAACAAAATTTTTTAGTCATAATATTCAAATATTGCTACCTATTTTCTTATACAATAAATCCTTACATGAAAATATAACTCATTTACTATGCGGCTATATAGATTTACATAAGTAAATGCTTATATGGTCAGTTTTGGTTGTTGCAGACAAATAATTTTATTAAATCAGTCAGTCTGAGGTATGAAAACTACTGAATTTTGTTTACCATTCAATATTTTAAATAAAAAAAGGACATGCTGGTACTCTAAATTGATGCGAACAAAATTTTTTAGTCATAATATTCAAATATTGCTACCTATTTTCTTATACAATCAATCCTTACATGAAAATATAACTCATTTACTATGTGGCTATATAGATTTACATAATAAAATGCTTATATGGTCAGTTTTGGTTGTTGCGGACACATAATTTTATTATATGAGTCAGTCTGAGGTATGAAAACTACTGAATTTTGTTTACGATTCAATATTTTAAATAAAAAAAGGACATGCTGGCACTCTAAATTGATGCAAACAAATTTTTTTTAATCATAATATTCAAATATAACTACCTTTTTTATTATACAATCAATCCTTACTTGAAAATATAACTCATTTACTATGCGGCTATATAGATTTACATACTAGAATGCTTATATGGTCAGTTTTGGTTGTTGCGGACAAATATTTTTATTATATGAGTCAGTCTGAGGTATGAAAACTACTGAATTTTGTTTACGCTTCAATATTTTGAATAAAAAAGGACATGCTGGCACTCTAAATTGATGCGAACAAAATTTTGTAATCATAATATTCAAATATTGCTACCTATTTTCTTATACAATCAATCCTTACATGAAAATATAACTCATTTACTATGTGGCTATATAGATTTACATAATAAAATGCTTATATGGTCAGTTTTGGTTGTTGCGGACAAATAATTTTATTATATGAGTCAGTCTGAGGTATGAAAACTACTGAATTTTGTTTACGATTCAATATTTTAAATAAAAAAAGGACATGCTGGCACTCTAAATTGATGCTAACAAAATTTTTTAGTCATAATTTTCAAATATTTCTACCTATTTTATTATACAATCAATCCTTACATGAAAATATACCTCATTTACTATGCGGCTATATAGATTTACATACTAGAATGCTTATATGGTCAGTTTTGGTTGTTGCAGACAAACAATTTTATTATATGAGTCAGTCTGAGGTAAGAAAACTACTGAATTTGGTTTAAGATTCGATATTTTGAATAAAAAAGGACATGCTGGCACTCTAAATTGATGCGAACAAACTTTTTTAGTCATAATATTCAAATATTGCTACATATTTTCTTATTCAATCAATCCTTACATGAAAATATAACTAATTTACTATGCAGCTATATAGATTTACATATTAAAATGCTTATATGGTCAGTTTTTGTTGTTGCGGACAAATTATTTTATTACATGAGTAAGTCTGAGGTATGAAAACTTCTGATTTTTTTTATGATTCAATATTTTGAATAAAAAAGTACATGCTGGCAATCTAAATTGATGCGAACAAAATTTTTTAGTCATAATATTCAAATATTGCTACCTAATAATAATTATATATTACGAGTTAGTCTGATGTATGAAAACTACTGAATTTTGTTTACTATTCAATATTTTAAATAAAAAGAGGCCATCGCCGTCAGGCTGGTACAAAAATTGCTGTCAATTGTTTTATATGGTCAATTATGGCATAAAAATATAACTGAATTACTTCTATATAGAATAAGATAACTTGTTAAGAGGTAAATATTGTCAGTTGTGGTGAATGATATCAAAAAGTTTTGTTTTACGAGTCAGTCTGTCTAAGATGAGAAAACTGTTTGATTTTGGTGAGGATTAAATTACATGTATTTGAATAAACATACTTAAACTATTATTTGCGAAGAACAAGAAATTTACTATAATTATTGTTCAATTAAATACAAATGTGTGACATTTTTAAATAACTGTAATCGTCAATATGTCAAGCAGAAATGACCACTTGGTCAATTAATTTTGATGTTCCTTATCATTTCATATTTTAGGTCAGTGTATCCAAGTTACGATGACAATCTGCGTTAACGGGCGTTTACTACAAACAGTAAACGCGCGTTTACTTATTACAAAAATAGAAGACGCGCCTTTTTCCACGTTAACGCGGAGGTAAACGGAAAAGTAAACGCCCGTTTACTCTTTACAAAATTAGAAGACTCGCCGTTTTTGCGTTAACGCGGAGGTAAACGCGAAAGTAAACGCCCGTTTACTTTTAATGTCTACTGCAATTTCGGAGTTAACGCACAGTTAACGCGGCGTTTACATGAAGTGCACGCGAGCAAACGCCGCGTTAACTTTTTCGGCCCGTCTACATGTAATGCTTGGTCTGCACCCAACTGTAGATTAAAAATTACACCACTCCATACCCTTTTGTTTTCCACATAATTAATATTGCCAATAATTAACAAGTTCCGGGTCGAATCCGATACCGATACCAATAATATATTCACCTGTTACCCATTACCTTATCTGTACGTTCCGCATTTGACAGGCGCACCACCAAACGGTGTATTTAGGATTTTGCTATATACACGGGTCATAATCAAAGGGTACGTTCCGCATTTGACAGGCGCACCACCAAACGGTGTATTTAGGATTTTGCTATATACACGGGTCATAATCAAAGGGCCGATACTACTAAATTCAATCTTTGTCAAATTTTTCCCTATTGTAGTTTTATTCAGCAATCAGCAAAACTTTCTAAGATAACTAATATGGGACAATAATGTTGACATATCTGTCAACTGACCCGTATTCTGCGGGTGTGACCCGAGATTTTCACAATTCTGAGGGATCACCCGGAACACCCATCGGGTCATTGAAATAACCCGGGAATTCCGAAAATGACCCGATTTCACCCGTATTTCTTAGCCTTGAGATTGATTTCATAAGTAATATTCCTTTGAAATACAGGCAAATTCGTAATTCTTCCATGAACAGGAAGTTCATCTAGCTAAGTAAACTGTCAAATTAAGTGACCCATTAAGTGCATGACTTCACTTGACAGCTTTGGTGTCAAACACACTGTTAATTAACACCAATTACCTTAGCTTTAGGTCGTAAATAAATTACACCATTGGTTTACAAACTGAACTAGAGTTACTTCCCCTTATTTTTCACCATTCAAAATTATTCCTTATATTTACGTTTTATGGGTGAAAAAGATTAAATCATAAAAATATAAAATTCAAATAACTTTTCATTATTTTTATACCTTTATACAATTTAAAAAAAAAAATATTTTTTACATTTATACTTCCTTTAACTGTATTACTATACTTTATCATAGTCTAATTTCCTTGTCAATTATAAAAAATGAATTTTTAAGAATTTTTTTCTGCAAATATATAGAAGTCAAATGGACAATAGGAAAGTAGAATTTTTCCTATAACATGGAGAAAAAACTCTACATTTTGACAAGTTATATACACTTCCAGATACAAAAATGTAACCTCAGAATGCAGGATTTTACATCTAATATTCCAAAATGTTCTTTGAGGGGCATGCCCCCAAACCCCCCTAGCTGGTTCGGATCACTTCGTGATCCTCACCGGTGACACAGAATTTTATTCAGTCCAGTACATATAAATTCGGGCTAGTATTTTTTTACTAGCCCATAGGGCTAGTTTTTCAAATAGTTTTGGGCACAGACTTAGTCCATCGACTGAACGTCCAGGTAAGGTAACAGGTGACGTTGGTATCGATATCGGATTCGACCCGGATCTCGTTAATTAATTGGTGTTAAAAATAATTTCAAAGGAAAACAAAATATCCTGGAATGGTTTAAATTTCTACCAACACCATTGTCCTATTATATTAGGTAAATACATCTAACCGTTGTTATGTTAAATAAATTAGGCTATTAAATTTTAGTTTACATAAGGAAAAATTGAATCACGCTTCTTGTCTAAATATTTAGATACATGTTTAAGACGATAACAAGCTTTATTATAGGTATTATTCAGGCTACCTGTAGGTTAAAAACTGTATGGTAAAACACAAGGCAAATATAGGAGCTAAAATAAATTGCACTAAGCTGCTTACAAAACTACCCGAAATATATAATTTTAGCAGTATATTATTGTACAATGTTGTAATTTTTTTTTATAACGAAAATGAATGGGAAAATTTAAAACGGAAAGTCCATAATCAAAAGCTGAAACACATCTAACGAAGAGATAATAACAGTCATAATTCTGACTTGGTCAGGCATATCTATTTAGAAACGGTAGATTAAACCTGGTTTTATAGGTGGCTTAACCTCTCACTTGAATGACAGTGGCATAAAAATTACGTTATATTGACAACAATGTGTGATCAAAACAAAAACACTGAATTTGAAATGTAAAGTCAAACCGAATACTTGTAATATAAACAATAAGGATTTGAAATATAAGAAATGACTAGATACCCTTATATGTTTTTGCCAACTGCAAATATCTATACAAGTTAAGATCTAGAAAATTATATCTGAGGTAGTTTTGTTTGCCTGATAAACTATATCTATGAATATATGATAGGTGTTACTGAGATGACCAATACTTTTATTACAGAATGAAAGATAACAGGCATAATTTTTGTTCCAACTTATAAGCTATATCCTATTAAACATTAAAAAAAATGTATATAGTGAGCAAATAAGTTAACTGCACAGTAATAAACACAGATGATTAAGGTACTAGAAGCTAACACTTTGCTGTTGACAAGTCTAACACATATATGTTCTTTCCATACGTCAGCCGATTAAGATGTATTGGATGGAAACCAAATGTCCATAGTGGTCGAATTTCTAGTACACCTGGGTGCATTTATTGATTAAGAATTGGTTCCGGTTCTAAATGCGAAAATAATGTTTGCCACCAGGCCTTAAGCAAACAACAATACATTAATAAATCAGTCAATACACTTGTTTCCTAGATATCCTCCTTATACACCACAGTGACTATGATTATCAAGTTGTTTATTTCCTCATATAATGACGTAATATCAACAACTCATTATGGTAACTTTGGTTGCAAAAAAACGGCTTATATTTTGTTATACAATTAATATCGAATGGTAATAAACGTGGGTGCAGCATGATTATAGTAAGGTTTTGTAAAATAATATTGTCTTAACGTGTTTTAGCCCGCAGGTAAGGTTGATATGATGTCAAATGTGTATAAAATCTTAAGTGTGAATGAACATGACGAATAGTTTGTCAAAGATGCGTTGTGCGACTCAAGTTAAAACTTTATTCGTCAAATTCATGGGATTATAAAATCTATTGTTATTACGACTACCTAAGAAGACATTAACATTTTTTGGAAATCATTAATTTGTTGCAAAAATGTATCAAACATTTTTATTTTTAATCTTTATCGACATTGCATATACTTTTCCTAAATATCTACTTGAAATTCCAAACGGCTTCCAGGTGCCTGATCCATGTCCGTCAGCACAAGGATCATTTACAGCAGTTGGTCATTGGCAGAAATCACCACATATGGATAGGTTTTCAATGCATAGAGGAATATTCGATGCATTTAAATTTGAGAGAAATCCGTTTGGATCCGTAAGTATTATCTAGTGTCTTCATTGTACCTGTGTATACCTCATTTTAATGTGAACGACATGATCGCTCGATGCCAAGATGCCATGATTTCAATTCCTGTTTAGATTATCGTTTTGTGCAAAAACAATAAAGTACCGTTGAAAAAAAAATCAAATAAGTACCTAAAACTGTAATTTATTTAATAATGATATCATAATATCATCTTAATAAATGATTTTTCAGGATATTTGCTATTCGCTACTCTAAAGACGGCTCTACAAAAATCAATAAAAGAGAGGAAATAAAAGAGCAAAACAAAAACAAAAATATTCCGTGTGCTTGTTTCCTTCCCCGCTATTGAAAATTTGGCGGGAATACTTTTCCCTACATTATTCATTTTCGTATATTCGGCCGCTTTTTTTGTTTCAAAAACTGAAAAAATTTAAAGATTTCGGCAGATTTTTAAAAACTGCTTTTTAAACAATTTGTAATAAAAATGTGGGTTACCGGTGCAAATTTTTAATGGCAAAACGTGGATAATACCAAAGGATTCCTAAAATTTGTCAAAATTTCAAAACAGATGAGCAAACATCCTCACCTTGAAAGTATAGTAGCAATGTGTTATATTTGATACTTACAATAACTAAAACCTACACTTACTTCGTATGTAACCATTTTAAAACATATTTATTTTGAGTAAAATTGTTTGTACAAGAAAGTCAAAAAGGTATTTCAACGATTAAACTATTCGTGTTATGCTACATAAGCATTTATTAAATCTAATTATGACATTTTAAGATGTTTTATATAGCTACCATTGAAAACTACTGGCAATTCCATGGTTGATCTTGCTCAAATCTACTGCTTTGTAACTCTATCGATTTATTCTCTTCACAAATATTTTACTTTGTAACTTTTAGTCAAAGGCGTGTCTGATGTAACAGGAAATACCACACATTCCGAAAAAAAAATTACAAACCACCAACACACGACTCTATTTTCAAGCAGCGAGCAAGACCTTGTTAAGAAAGACTTCTTCCAGACGTTCACAAAATGTGATTTGTCAAAAACAATAGTTACCTCTATAAACAATGGGTCTTGAAAGTAGAAGACAAAAAAACATAAGGAATCTACCAACAGGATAACAACTTACTTAACATCGTTATTAAAGACGGCTAATCATTTTGAAAAGCAGGGTTGAAATGCTCTCGCTTAAATAGGAAATTAACCTCAGCTGTTAATTGATTACCACCTATCACGAACAAAATAAATACGAACCCCAGCTTTAATGAAGAAGCTTTATACAATAGTGTCTTTAAATTGAGCAATGCAAAAATATAAATATTAACTTGTTGATTTTCTCTTGAAGTAATGCATCTATGTTTTTTCATATTTTAATGTTTCACACTTTTATACGAATATGAAAATAGATCTTTGATAACACAATGTTCGACTCCTTTGCTCAGCCCGGGTCGGAAGTAACGTTTTGAATGTTGATGACAGTAAGATATATAACTAGTAAAATATTAAGCCAAGAGTTCGGTTAATCTTAACTAAATTCTTTCATGGATATAAAAACTTGGATTTTAGTTTGCCTGTACCTGTAGAAAATGCATTATTACGATAATGTTGAAAATCGAGCCCATTAATTTGGATACGATCCTAGTAAACATTTCAACATGTAATAGTATTGCACAAGCCAATGTTTCAGATTTATTTTTAATAACGTCTTTATACCTGAACTATTAGATATGTACTGATTGTAATTTTAATCTTTCAGATACAAGAATATTAATATTTGTTTATTGCCTTTTAACTAGCATTCGGTATCTTTATAAAGTACTTTCTGTCCTTTGTGTTATGTGTAGACGTAATAGGCTATAGTTCAGTGACTGTCGTTTGTTTCTGTATATCCTATTGGTTTTCATTTTTGATTTGTACATTTACTAGATCAGTAGATAAACTCATCATATATAACAGGATTACAATTTTGTATTTGCACAAGATGGGCGTTTTGTTTTCAAAAGACTGATCAGTGACCCTAGAATCAAAAAAGTTTTTAAAAGGCCAAAAAAAGTACGAAGTTGAAGAGCATTGCGGACCATAAATTCCTAACAGTTTTGCCAAATACATCTACGGTAATCTATTCCTGAGGTAAAAAAGCCTTATTATTTCAAAAAGTCAAAGTTTTGTAAATAAAGGCAACAGTAGTATTCCGCTGTTCGAAAGTCGTAAATCGATTAAGAAATAACAAATCAGAGTGACTAACTAAAACTGTAAAGAGTTAATTTATAAATATGACCATATCAATGATAATTCTTGTCAACACACAAGTGCCGACTACTGGCCGGGCTGGTGGTTGGTGGTACCCTCTGAGAATAGATTTCTCGTTTGAACTGTATTCCATTTTTCATCTATGAAATTTTATAGCTACACGATATGTGTTTTTGTTGATTGTTGAAGAACATAACCTAAAGTAAATGTTTACAATTTTTAAATTATTTTTCTTTTTGATTGACGTTTCAAACTCCTAAGATCTTCTACACCATTCGAATTTTAAGCAGATTATTTCCATGTACAATGTATATCATAAACGAAAACTTGTTAGTTTAGGTCAAAGGTGACTTGTCCTGGTTTATATTTTACATATTTATAACGTCTGTATGTCATTCATTAATTATTTACATCAATTAAACCAGCAATACACAATCTTAACAGGTGTCCACTTTTGTAAGAGTCATCATTAACTACATTTATCAATGTCAGAAAAGAGGTTAATTATTTTCCTTATGACTCAAATGTAAAGGTCATCTATTGAAATCATTTGAGAAAGAGGAAATTCTAATGATGATTGACAATGAATTAAATAAATCTAAGTAATGTCATTTTGGACAACTGGAAAACTATTACATGTAAACATAAAGAACTGTACAACATATCCGTCAGATTTGTAAATAGTTATCATTTATTTTATTTTATTTTTCCTTCCAAAATGATGATTCTTTTCTGAAATAGTGCAAATGTGTATTGAGAAATAATGTATCTAATATACAAGATAACCTTAACTGTATTTGGCAAAGTTTGTATATTTTCGCTTTCAATATGCACACTTCGTACTGTATTTGACATATTAAACAATTGTATATGAGCGGTTTTTTTTTATATTTTCGTTTTTTTTTTAAATTTTTTATTTGAGGAAGGAAAGGCGTCATGATGAATTGTTTGTTTTTTCTCACACATTTTTGTCAATATAATGCAATTCTACGCGACTGTCATAAGAGAGAGTTTTAGCAAGCTGTAAAACCCGGTTTAATCCACAACTTTCTACATAGGAAAATGCCTGTTCTGAACTTTCCATGGCGTTCGGTACTTTGGTTATTTTGCTTTTATTTGAAATTCTTGTTGCATATTATTGATATCTTGTCAGCGCCTAGTTCTTTATTATCTCTTATTTCTTCATGAGTTGTTTTCACTGGGCATCATATCCGGAAATAACAGACAATACTTATATATGGAATTACCATACATTGTCTCGAAATATCAATATTATCTGTACAAGGCTTAGAAACAGGTAGAAAGCGAGACTGTGCCGAGCATGTCTGTCTGTTTCGAGCCGAGTACTAATAATATTTATATTTCGAGACAATTTATGGTTATTCGTCATAAACTGCAACTCTAAAACTGTTCTAAATTAAGTATAAGGGTAAGAAGAACTAAACACCATTATTTCTTTATTTTGAGCGGAAGACGTAAAATTTGACTGCTCAAACAGCACAGCTGCAGTGTATATTGTTTTATGAACATAATGTATTAACAAGGCAATTCAGTCCAGATAAGTACACATTGCTTTAACTTTGATCTTTCCATAAAGGGGCACTAGCTGCCAAATTCATGTTCACCGATTTGACTCAAATTCTCATAATTTATTTATAACAATGTAAATTATTTTTCCAAACTATCAAAAATATCAAATAAACAATTTTCAGGACATGATCTCAATAAGATGTTGCTTCGTTTCGTGTGAAATTTAGCCAAGACATCATCCAATTAACTATCGAGTTGACCTTCCATGACCATATAAGCGATGTAAACATAAACACAGGTATAAATAGATTAAGCAACTCGTGCAATTTTACTTTTATAGGTCTGTTAAATTTTATATTATAGATAAAAAAAGATATGTTTATCGTCGTTTTTACCGTTATTAAGAATGATTTTGTGTGGATTGTATCGGTTGATGAAATGATTTACCTTTTCTTCACTTTCAATGTTGACATTCTTTTCCTTTAAATACCCGTACACGGACAATGCATGCGTTTTTCTATCACTTTTTACGGGCTTAAATTAGAGTTCACATGAATATGGATTTAATGAGGTCGAATTATTCACTTGCAAGTGAATAATTCGACCTCATTAAAGTGAATAATTCATTATCAATGTTTATCAGCTTAATTTGACAAAATTGAACCATTTTAGCTGATACAAGCAAATTATTATTTCACATTGTCACTTTCATTAATGATTGAACAAAAAAAAGTCTTACTTTTGATTTTTTTTTAATATATCTCGTAGCTAGTGCCCCGTTAATAGTTTGACATGTCTTCAAGGAGCATCTGCAATTATAGATAGTGATATTTGCAGGAAAGATCTTGCTCAACTTCGCTCTTCTTCGACCATTTATTTTACAGACATTTCGGTCAATTTGTGCAACGTAACTGTGTTAAGTGAATGATGTATTAATATGAGATTTTCTTGGATACTATAATTAAAAATCTCCTTCAAACAACTCTTTATTATAAAATAGATAAAAATTTCTTTTGATGTCACAGTCATGAAAACATCATACTAGTGCAAAATAATTGGTAAAATCATGAATTTTTTTTATACTTAATAGACCTACTACATGTGTTTTTTTCTACTTTTCTAGGATTTCGAAACACTCAAAGGTAACTGGTCGTTGCTTTGTAACAAAGATAGCGACGGTGACATGAAATCAAACGGCGAAGAGTTGGGTGACCCACATTGTGTTTGGTCTAAAGGAAAGAAACCTGAAGGACCTGCTACAAGTCATCCAGGTAAATATTATGAGTGTCTTTCCTTTGGAATAATTATTTTTTTCTAAGTATGGCTATATATAAACCTAGATAAGTTGGTAGAAATTATAAATTTTCTTATCCTGAAAATTAGTTTATATTCAGGTTTTTTACATAGTTTGTTTTTGTGCCACCTCGTCTATTTATGAACTGCACGATTTCGGGATTTTGTTTCGAATGATAGTATTTAGCATACCATATTGTATCAAGACAAAAAGCCTCTACCTGGATCATCGCCCTTTGAAGGTCTGAATTATGTCTTTCGAATATGGCCAAAATTGTGTTTCTTTGGTAGGTTTCACACAAAATAAACGTAAATTTAAAAAATATTTTGAAAGTTAAAAAAAGGATATTTGAAGGAAACAGTTAAACTCCCTTTATAATATTTATAAATAAAGCGGTTCTGGTTTGTTTTGTTGTAAATAAGACAAATATCCGCCAGAGGCTTAGGAAAGAAAAAGGTAAACACTATATGTTTATCCTAAATTGTGATATATACTAAAATTAGCAAAATTATTTGTGTAGCTTAATTCTAGTGTCAAAAGGTATGCATGTCTAGTATTTTATTTTTAAAGTTGTCTTCCTAGCTGGATGAAACATTTTACTTCGCGCAAAACAAATAAGAACCCAATACTTTGTCCTCATTAATATTATGTTCCCCCATACTGAAACTAACCGTTGGTATCTGCATCTGCACATTTACTTCTCTGTTTCTTGATAACTTCTTTAACTGTGTAATAAATTTATGTTGAATAAATAACTTTCACAATATTTAACGTTTTCCGTCATCTGTCATCTATATGGGAATTTCCCTTTAAAATCTTTTTTCTTTATTTTCTATTTAGAGAAAAAATTATTATGATATTTGTATAACCTAAAACCTTGGTAAATTAGACCTATAAATTATAAATTATAATGAATTATCTGAAATTAATTTTAAGCACAATATTTATACATATTTAACTATTTAAAAATGTACATGATATATTTTTAAAACATGAGTTTAAAGTCATAAGAAACCTCAAATTTAAAAAAATAATGCAATGTTTTTTATAACTGAATGGATTGTTATTATTATAAAACTTATGTACATATACTTTTTTCTGAAGAAAATTCTTTAATTCGTTCATATTTAGAAGAAGTTTCCAAGAAGCAATTCCCAGACATATTTTCCGTATGCAACCTGACCAGTGTGACCCATCTCGTAAAAATTCGGTGATCGCAATACGCAATGTTTTTTATAACTCAATCGATAGTTATCATTTTAAAACTTTTGTACATATACTTTTTTTTTTAGTTTAGGATTTTTGTATGCATTGGTTCAAGAATTGGAATTACATTATATTTCACCGGTCATTCGTTTAATATAACTTTTTAAATGATCATGCGAATATGAAATCATGACACGTAAGACTCAGGATGTTGACATGCAACGATCAGAGTTTAGATAACAAGTCAAAAACTGATAATTACATTCATTCAGCTTATTTCAGTTTCGATATATATATATATGTCGTGTACATGTTGCGATTTTGTACAGGTTATAACATGTACAAAAATATTGTACATATTATAACTTATATAATGCAAAAATACAAGTTATAACATGTACAAAAGTACCTCGTACATATTATAACCTGTACAAAATATTGCTTAAAAATGGTTTTAACTTGTACAAAATCGAAAAATAAGGATATGTTTCTATTATTGCAACAGATGTTATTGACCTCAATAATATTTTCATAACGTTTTTATTATTCCTTCATGATAGTGTGTTTTGTCCTTTTTTGATACAGTTAATTTCCAGGGTCGGTATTACGAAGCATTCCTAAGACTTGTCATAAGATATATCTTAGGACATGTCTTATGATCCTCTTATGAGTATCTATGGACATATCTTTATTTGATGAATTATAATTGTGAGTGTCCACTTTGAGGGCAATAGTAAAATACTTTCAATCTAGTTCTCACTAAAAGACACAAGAGGATAGCCAGGACAGATGTGTCTACAAATAAAATTGGGAATGGAAATGGGGTATATGTCTAAAAGACAACAACCAGACCATGGAGCAGACGACATCCAAAGGACACAAATACATGCTTTCAAAGTAAAGGATATATATTTAAACATCAAATGACATCCGCCTCATGCAATGATCTTATAGTTTATAGAAAAAAAATAATTATAAATTTACATAAGTCATGCTGAAGGCCAAAAATGTTGAAGAGTAGATCCAAAGATATTGATAATGAAGCGTGGTCCAATGAAAACTATTTCAGCTCTCTCTTGCTTTTACAGAGTAAGCATATAAGACATTGTCTGTGCATGCTATAAAACGATAGGGAGGAGTATTACCCAAAATTTTAAGGCATCGTTCTTAAAAATTTTGGAAGAATTAAATTACTAGTATCTAATGTAATTGTCATTGAGGAAATGCGAGCTTTTAGTAAATAGTGTCACACTTATTTAAGCCACGATGGATTACATAAAACATACAATTACATGAAAACATATTTTGCCAACATAAGTCATAAAACATATATTTCTGAAACTTTTTGATCATTGTCCTCTACAGAAAAAGACACGTTCTGGCCTATTTATTGTTGCTCTTTATGCATTGGTGAATTTAGATGTATATTTTACTTCATTAAGATTTATCTTAAATTTTGTACAAGTTAAACCCATTTTTAAGCAATATTTTGTACAGGTTATAACATGTATGAGGTACTTTTGTACATGTTATAACTTGTATTTTTGCATTATACAAGTTATAACATGTACAATATTTGTGTACAGGTTATAACATGTATGAGGTACTTTTGTACATGTTATAACTTGTATTTTTGCATTATACAAGTTATAACATGTACAATATTTGTGTACATGTTATAACCTGTACAAAATCGCAACTTGTACACGACATATATATCGAAACTGAGCTTATTTACTATTTGATCATTGGAAATACAAATAAAAAAGGAGAACTTTTATTCAATTCTTGATTTCAATTGAAAGCTATAGCTATAAAAAATATCTATATTTGGAATAGAGACTATGCTAATTGAGTTTCGATTAATGGTCTTTACATATCAAAAGGAACCCTTTTAGACTCTTGAAGAAAAAAATCATATATTACTATACTTTGAAAATACATATTAAAGTAGTGTTAAGACTATTAAGAAAGACAGTTACCCAAAAACGAAGTGGCATAATAAACTTTTTTAATGAATTTGGCTATTTGTGTGTCCTTTTTGGTCATATGACTGTTGTCTTTCAATGAGATCAGTTTGAGTGTTCTTAGTAGCAGATATTTCTTAAATAAAAACAGTTTGGGTTTGCATGATCGTGAAAGTCGAAAACAATGTTGGAGATGGAACATGATGCTATTATACGCAAGATGTTTCTATTAATGATGCGCTTTGTGACGTTATGTTCCATTAACTTGCAGCGATGCATGTCAATGAATTGGCTTTTAGTTGACAGCTTTATGTTTGTCACCCTTTTTGAAGACAAGTGAAATATAAGCATGTTTCTAGTCCTGTGGTGTTTGTACATTTTTGAGTGATTTTTTAAACATATTTTTGTTAAAATTGTTGCTTTATGTTTCATCCATTTCTTTTAAGTAATAGTCACTGATATTTATGGGCCGTTGGCTTTGTGAGGCTTGAAGATGTAAAAGAGTTTCGTTATGTGTTGTAGTCTAATTTTCAAAGTCTGAAGCTCTATAATGTTTAGTAACTGCCATGACGCAATTTCGATCTGACACGAAGTCACTTGATTTTTGACGATATCTTCATAAATTAAATTTTACAACACTCATTCTACAAGTAAAATTTCTGTAACATTTTCTTGTCTTCTATGAAAGGGATTAATTTAATTTATTGTCTGCAGCTTAAAGTATTAGATACATTAGAGAAGGGGAATAATCAGTTAGGCTACACAACACATATTATGAGGAGTTTATTTACTGCAATAATTGCATATAGCGTTTATGTCCAGTTTCGGAATTGGTCTTGTTATATAAAGCATCATCAATCTTCGATGGGCGCCGATTTATGTATTTCAATTGTAACATTATAGGTGATACTTCTATTTTTCCTTTTTTGTTTTACAGGTATCAAAGAAGTTTTCAAGAACAACAAAGCCATCTATATAAGTAGAACCATTAAAAGTATAGTTAACTGTGAAGATCAAGAAGCTTTGTCAATTGCATAAGGCTATAGGTTAAGGCCTTGACATTTGATACATGGACCGTCGTTACACGAGGTCAGAGGAAAATCTTATTACGACTTATATAAAAAATGAACTTGAACAATTGTTTACAAGTACGATTAAGATAAATTGGAAAAAAATGGAAATGACAAGGAAGGATGATAATTGGTAATATTGACCTCATATTAAGAACAAGTGATGAACAACAAACAATTATAATATATCATTCCAGGAGTGATTAATTTATATGTGTAAAACTGACGGATTTCATCCTACGTTTGTATAGTATTGTATATAAATGTGTTATATTTATTTTGTATGATAAGTTATTAATTGCTTGTGGACGTGTTTTAGTTTTAAATTGCATTTTATGTTTAATTCATCATTTATATATGAACTATAAGTTATAAATTTTGGTATTACATTATTTTTTTATACTATTATGGGAATCATTCGTATATATAGAAAATCAATCTGAATTGTATGAGAATAACTAGGGTAAGTTAACGAGACATTGCTGTTGCTAAGATTATAGCAGCAATACAGTTTTTATGCCCCACCTACGATAGTAGAGGGCAGGGCATTATGTTTTCTGGTCTGTTGGTCTGTTCGTTTGTTCATCCGTCTGTTCGTCCGTCCGTTCGTCCCGCTTCAGGTTAAAGTTTTTTGGTCAAGGTCGTTTTTGATAAAGTTGAAGTCCACTTGATACTTAGTACACATGTTCCCTATGATATGATCTTTCTAATTTCAATGCCAAATTAGAGTTTATCCCAATTTTACGGTCCATTGAACATAGAAAAAGATAGTGCGAGTGGGGCATTCGTGTACTTGGGACACATTCTTGTTCTATGTGAATCAATATTCGAACTAGCAGTCTACTGTTCTATTTGTATCAATTTAACGCACCTCCTTTTTGTTGTCCGTTCCTTTTTCACTCGCATTCAGATTTTTATTTTTTACAGTTACAAAGCCTGTTGGCAGTTTACCTTTCAAGTCATAGGGTTGATTTTTTTTCGCAAACTCGCAGCATGACTTTGTGAAATCTTCAAAAACAAAATGTGAAACTTTGAATGTAATGTACATGCATGTCATGAATATCCCCCGTTCCTTAACCACTGACTTCATCTTTCACTGTTTGAAGCCTCTGTACGGTTGACACCTATAATATTTTCAATCTTTTCAGTCTATTAAAATATGTTTCAACACCGAAACGGGATACCTTGCAATAGAGTTTGACGACCTATTAATGAAGTGTTTCGTAAATCTATCGTTCAAGAATATTTAAAACCTTCAAAATTCGTCTCATTGTGTATTTCAGCATCATACTTAGTCGTATGTAATTAGCAAATCATTCTTTTTATCGTTTATTTTTGTAAATTTAATATTACTTTTGATATTATCGTGTGCATACTTACCTATGCTTTTATAGGAATTTTACTTCATTAATCATCTACGTTGAAACAAGTGATATTTTCTTACAGAATTTCTAATGTCAAATGTGGGTAAGAGATCTTAGATAATTTGTGTTGTTTGACAACATGTTTTACATGTGCATTGTAAAGGTCAATGACCTCATTACCTACGTTTCTACTTGTAATATTATAATAGTTTTTGGCGATCGCATAATTAAGTCTGTCCTCGTTGCCGTTTTGTTAATATTTGGACTGTTAGTTGATTGTGTTGTTTTTTGATAGATTGATACTTTTGCACCAATTAAGATATGAATGTTTAAAGATTTACAGAACTACTGATTGCTGTAAAAAAAAATATAAGTCAATTTTTTCACAATATTTCCACTACGAACTTAAAATTTTTATGACAGTTTAAACGAGGAGTTGTAAAAGGTTCGTCGAGTTATTCAAAACTACACACACACATATATACAACACTCAGTCAAGAAAACACAAAAAATAAGAAGTAGCGTGTGAAGGCTGTACATAAATATATATTAGCAAAAATACATAGTTTGCATTGTAAGTGTTTAGTGTATTTGTTTTTTGATAATTTAAAAGTAATCTGAATAAAGCTGTAAATTTCGTTCAAATGTTCACAAATGTGTATACTTAATGTTGGTAGATATTGGTTATTATTTCAATAATAAACAAATTAAAGAGTACCAAGTCAGATATATGACAGTTGTTTTAATTCATTTAATGTGTTTGAGATTTTGAGAGTACCAAGTCAGATATATGACAGTTGTTTCAATTTAATTGATGTGTTTGAGATTTTGATTTTTCAATTTGATAAATAAAGGCAACAGTAGTATACCGCTGTTCAAACTCATAAATCCATGGACAAAAAACAAAATCGGGGTAACAAACTAAAACTGACGGAAACGCATAAATATAAGAGGAGAACAACGACACAACACTACAATGTAACTAACACACACAGAAACAGACCAAGCATCAGACAAAATCCCACGAGAATAACAAATATAACATCAAAACCAAATACATGAATTTGGGATAGACAAGTACCGTGACACGTCTTATCGCAATGTCAATTTACACTCAAAAACAAGAGAAAACAAACGACACAACGTTAAATTGTAACACACACAGAAACGAACTATAATATAACAATGGCCATATTCCTGACTTGGTACAGGACATTTTTAAAGGAAAAAATGGAGGGTTGAACCTGGTTTTGTGGCATTCCAAACCTCGCACTTTAATGGCAATGTTAAATATAACATAGAAATGACAACATAATATTACAGGACTACAATACAAATAAATAGGAAAACGTATTAGACAAAGAAACAGGTTTAAAAATTTAATACGCCAAAAACGCGCCTCGTCCACACAAGACTCACCAGTGACGCCCAGATATAAAAGATCGAAAGCGAAAAAAAGTACAAAGTTGTACAGCACTGAAGATCAAAAGTTGAAAAAGGTTGTGTCAAATACGGCTAAGTTTGTATGCTTGGGATAAGAACATCCTAATTATTTAGAACAATTAATGCTATTGCAATCAGTAAATTTTATCAAATGAATATATGGGACGTTCAGTTTTGAGTTCGTTTTTTTTTTTTACTTTTTGTATCTTTTTTTTTTTAACTATACCTCGTTTTAACTCGTGTTTCTAATTTTCATAACTGTCGAAAAACTATATGATCGACGGCTAACATAAAGACTTGCTTAAAAATAACATTATACTTCAATTTATAACATCGTTAACAGTTTAAATTCATCAAACAGATTGATTTGTAGCTAGTTAAAATCCTTTCAGGTTCAAGGTTCATTGCTAGTATTAAGTTGTACAACGATTACATTGGCTACACATGACAAACATTACGTAAAAGATAACAGATAAACGCCAGTGAACTCATTTACATGCAGTTTGACGAAATACTATCTTTTCTTATTGTTCCAATTAACTGAAGAAATGAGAATAAATAAAGACAATACATTAACGTTCATTACCAACTAAATTCCGAGATAAAATAGAAAGACATAGAATCATATCATATCTTGTCTAAGAGAGGGATAAATCCTTCTTTGTAAAGAAACACGTTTATTCAAACAAAAACATTCTCTCAAACAGATATTTTCAAGATGCTTGATTTCTTGAGTGACAACATATTTGTTACGTTTGGAGGACGTGTTTTCAGCAAATTATCGGTAGTCTCATGGGAACAAATTGTGCCCGTCTTGCCGATTTTTTCCTTTATTCTTATGAGGCTGACTTCATACAGGAACGCCTTAGGAAGAAACAAAAGAAGTTAGCAATATCATTTAATACAGATGATGTTCTCTTAACACAATTTAGTGACTATGTTAAATGCATCTATCCCAGAGATAAAGAATAAAACAGATACAGTTAAGTGTATCTCATATCTTGTCTTTCATCTAGAAATGGACAATGAGGGTCGGTTGATAACATAATTTGAGACGATTTTAGCTTCCAATATGAACTTTCCATTTTTTTGTAGCAACATTCGAGCAGCGCATGTACACGGAGTATATATCTTCCAATTGATATGATATTCCCGGCTTGTAATTAATATCGTGATTTCTTTGATAGAGGGTTGCAGCTCACAAAGAAGCTATTAAACCAAAAGTTCTTAATTGTGAAGTTGAAATCATCCCTTCGTTAATTTTACGGATGCCATCACGAGTTATGGCCTTTATGGAATATCCGTTTAACGGATGAGATCGGAAATGTTCACTATGTCGTAACTACAATCCCATGCCCTTTTCCTTGTTGATAAATATTCCGTATCAACTTCTCAAATAATACACGATGGTCTTGATGTATAGATTCTGCGTACTGATGTTGATTGTCATCTTAACAACGTGTTTTATAGTTCTTTCATTTGTATTTGTTCTATTATTAATATTACTTTTACTGTTGAGTGGTTTTATGCGATATTCGTTTGACGTGGCTGGGAACTTATACATCTCGTCAATATGTTTGTATTGGCTTTCATTTTTTGGTGGTTTGTTTTGTATATGCGACTTTTTGTATTTCTTTTGTTCTTATAACGTGACTCTGTACTTTAAAAGATCCCGTCAGTATGATATTGTTCTATTATATGTCATTATGATAAATTTCTAATATGAATTACTATATACGTTGAACCACAAACGTCAAAATCATTCAATCGCGTAGTGGAATTAACTATTTGTGGATTCTTATAAATTCTATATATATAACTTTTGTACTAGTTTAAATCTCGGTCTATTTCTGAAATTTATTCTTACATACTTTTGATTTTTAACTCTGTATGCTAACATTGCCTATTTAAAATTTTAAATCGTTTGTATGCACATTGAACGACAAATTTATGTGACGTATAAAATTTTCTGACGTCAGCCACTCAAATCAATGAATGTGTTCGTGGATGTTTTTGTGTTCTGTTAAATTGTTCCTTTTAAAATTGTTATACGATGATGACTGATGTACCCATCTTTTGACTATTTTCTTTATTGTGTCTGTTCATTTAACGCATCAATGTAAATATAACGGAATTTGATGAGACTGTCATTAAAGTGAGAGGGCTAGCGCTACAGAACCAGGTTTAATCCGCCATTTTCTACATTTGGAAATGCCTGTACCAAATCAGGAATATGGCAGTTCTTGTCCATTCGTTTTTGATACGTTTTGTTTTTTGATTTTGCCATGTGATTATGGACTTTCCAAATTGATTTTCCTCTAAGTTCAGTATGTTTGTGATTTAACTTTTTTCATCAAATATGATCCGCCAAATTCGACTATTTACCGGGTTTGTAATAACATAAGTAACACGACGGGTGCCACATGTGGATCAGGATCTGCTCACCCTTCCGGAGTACCTGAGATCACCCCCAGTTTTTTGTGGGGTTCGTGTTGCTTAGTCTTATTTTTCTATGTTGTGTCTTGTTTATTATTATGTGTCTGTTTGTCAGTTTATTTTCGATCTATGAGTTTCACCGTTCCTGTGGTATCTTTCGCCCCTCTTTAATAACGGTATTTTTGTATTTTTTTATCATGCCACTAACCTCATAACTTTATCATCCATGATGATCACAAAACTGTGAAAAGGTTGGGGAAATGGTAACTGAATAGCGGATTTAAGTGCATTTCGAGCGCAAATGATTTTTGTAAAAACATGTTTTATTATTAAAACAAATGACATGATTGCTTACTGTTGCTCGCAAAAACTAATGCTTTTCTACCTACCTCAGGAATAGATTACCTTAGCTGTATTTGGCAAAACGTTTGGGAAATTTTGGTCCTTAATGCTCTTCAACTTCGTACTTTATTTGGCCTTTAAAACTTTTTTTGATTCGAGCATCACTGATGAGTCTTTTGAAAATGTTCCTTACGTCGTAACTACAATCCCCTTCCCTTTCATGAAGGTGACCTACCGAATTCGACTATTTACCGGATTTGTAATCACATAAGCAACACGACGGGTGCCACATGTGGAGCAGGATCTGCTTACCCTTCCGGAGCACCTGAGATCACCCCTAGTTTTTGGTGGGGTTCGTGTTGTTTATTCTTTAGTTTTCTATATTGTGTCATGTGTACTATTGTTTTTCTGTTGGTCTTTTTCATTTTTAGCCATGGCGTTGTCAGTTTGTTTTAGATTAATGAGTTTGACTGTCCCTTTGGTATCTTTCGTCCCTCTTTTGTAGACGAAACGCGCGTCTGGCGTAAATATAATTTTTTGTTATCCTGGTATCTATGATGAGTTTATAAAACTTCGAAACATTTCAATGAGGAAAATTAAAGGGAAAAAAACACTCACAAAGGCTGTATATGCTCCAGACTTGAACAGATTTTAATATGCATCGGGTTAAACATGCTTTTCGAGATATCAACCATCCTTCTGTATCTCTAGCCAATATGGAATTAAAGTACATCACTATGCTCACAGCATACTTTAATTATAAGCATACCTTTGCTTCGTGTTGCAAGTGGTAATTAGTATGCATATTTCGAGTGGTCCATCTAGAAGATCATGTGCAGAAAAAATCACCAACCAAGACTTTTTTCGTTTTTTAAATGCAGTGCACACTCATTTTATTGACTAAGCTGCTGTTGTCAAATGTTCGATGGCGATGGTGTATGTTGTACGTATTATGGGGAGCAGGAAAGTTCAAGTTCTCAATTTTATGTTCACATACTAGTAACAGGCTACTTTTTGATGTCCTTTCTTATAGTTTCAATAGTAATGTTTTGTTGTTTCCATAACCATAACCATTACACAAGCAAATTCATTTACACTTACTACCAAATCTGATTCAGAAATTTACAAAAAAGCACTAATTCGAAACGTCAGAAACACTTTTAATACAACTCATATCGGACAAAATGTATGGCTGTAAATAAGATTAAGGTTCTTCCTATCTAAAAAAAAACAACAAAAATTCACCATTGCCAAATTTACTTTGCACATTGTGTGATCTCATTAAGAGAAAAGGCCAAAACAACATGAGACGTCTCAGTATGAAGGGAAAATGCAGACCTTATTTACAACACGAAAATATCTTGAAGGTAAAAACCGAAAATTAGGACATTTGGCGGAGTTTATAAATAGAAAGGATTGCTTACTTGTGAACATTACATTTTCTTTTAAATACTTTATATTCTGTGCCGTGCGGCTTTTTAATTACATAATTATTTTATTATGAATATTGCATCGGTTAATTGTTTCACGTTGTGAACTTTCTCCTTTACGTATGTATACTTCAAATATATATATATGAACAATGAACCTTGGTGATGAGTTACCTTTTAATATTCTTCATTCAACTAGGTGGAAACAAATGGTGAGTCACATTTCATTTTAAACATATATATTTTATTATAATATTTTTTTTTAAATCTCTGTGGAACTAATGAGCATTGTCTAGTGCACATTATTTTTCAAAAGCGTTTGCATACAGGTAGACGTTCCTGACCGTACGAACAATGCTCTTCCCCTTGGTATACTGCCATGAGTTGTACTTCCGATGGGACACTTCGGTTATTCATTGAGTAATTGGGTCAATCCCCGTCGGTCTTAGATATTGAGGTCAGTAACTGAAGACAATATATAAATATCCCAAGAGTGACTCAGACGACTAGCTGATATAATTTGGTAACACCGAGGGACAAAACAGTGTTCACTTCTACACCAATAAAGACAAATATTGTTTAAAGTAAAATGAATGTATGCAAATTAAGTAGGAGTCTCTCTGCTGACAAAATACGCAATATCATGAATTCCTTGAAAAATGTTACCGGCTAGTAAACAAAGGGTTCCTAGTGGTAGATGGTGTTGTTTCCGTTCAAATACACACTATTAAAGATTTTGTATTTTGTATGAAAAAAAATAGAATAAAAAGGATACAAGGATACAAGTCAGGAATATGACAGTTTTTGTCCATTCGTTTTTGATGCGTTTTGTGATTTGATTTTGCCATGTGATTATGGACTTTCCCAATTGATCTTCCTCTAAGTTCAGTATTTTTGTGATTTTACTTTATACTGTGTATTTGTACGTAACTATATCATATGTAAATAAACTCATCATAGATTATGTGTTCGTCCCGTTGTCCTATTTAGTGTGGAGCTGTTTGAAAAAGCGATGAGTGGTACAGAAGAAACAAAAATGTGTCCAAAGTACACGGATGCCCCACTCGCATTATCATTTGTCATGTTCAATGGACCGTGAAATTGGGTAAACAAGAATGTGTCCCCAGTACACGAATGCCCCACTCGCACTATCATTTTCTATGTTCAGTGGACCGTGAAATTGGGGTAAACCCTCTAATTTGGCATTAAAATTAAAAAGATCATATCATAGGGAATATGTATATTAAGTTTGAAGTCGATTGGACTTCAACTTCACCAAAAAACTACCTTGACCAAAAACTTTAACCTGAAGCGGGACAGACGGGCGAACAAACGAACGGACGGACGAACGAACGAACGGACGCACAGACCAGAAAACATAATGCCCCTCTACTATCGTAGGTGGGGCATAAAAATCTAATTTGGCCTGAAAAGTAAAAAGATCAACCAAAAGCGAACATGTGTACTAAGTTTCAAGTTGATTGGACTTCAGCTTCATCAAAAACTACCTTGACCAAAAACTTTAACCTGAGACTCGCACTATTAATATCTATGTTCAGTGGACCATGACAATGGGGTCAAAAGTTTTATTTTGTTTTAAAATAAGAAAGATCATATCATAAGGAATATGTGTATTCAGTTTCAAGTTGATTGGACTTCCGCTTCATCAAAAACTACCTTGACCAAAAACTTTAACCTGAAGTGGGACGAACGGACCAGAAAACATAATGCCCCTCTACTATGGTAGGTGGGGCATAAAAATACGAATATTGCAGACTTAGATCATTGGTGCCTTCCGTAATTATATATGCTTGTGTCATGTGTACTTTTATTTGTCTTTTTCATTTTTATCCATGGCGTTGTCACTTTATTGTCCCTCTGGTATCTTTGGCCTTCTTATGCGACTTATTGTCGTCTACGTGGCTCACTTTGTGTTATGATAGTCCGATTTTACATCAAAGTGAGATAATGAAAAATTTGGTAAAAGAAGAATCGATCATTTATAGTAGAAGACAACCGAAAAATTTGAAACACCAACTTACAAAAGCGCGATTTGATATAGTTGAAAACATATCATCCGTACAAATTTGTGGCGATTCACGCTATAGAGTATGTTCCATAGACAATTATAATTACTTAGAAATCGGTAGTACGAAATATTTCAAAAACGGTAAGAAATTTACAGTAAACGCAAACATGACTTGCAAATCAGAATTTTTTTTCTGTTGTATAACATGTGTCAACTGTAAAGAAAATTACATAGGTCAATAGTGTGTGTGAATGGGTCAGGATCCATAAACAGCAAATACGGCAACCCGAGTACAGACAAATTCCGTTGAGCGAACATTTAGACATTTGTGCGGGAGGAAAATTCAAGTTTTTCCCGTTCTTCAAATGTACGGAACCAACAGAAGAATACCGTAAAGAACTAAAGAGAAAATTCATCAAAGTGTTTGACGCAAAGCTTAATGCTTAGTAGTTACATGAACAATAACGTCGCGTCATACTACTAATATGTTACGAACAATAACGTTACGTCATAATACTAATGTGTTCCCCATAACGACGTTCATAGTCTTGAAAAGTCCCAAGATGGATGAAAGCGCTAGACAATGCTGCTTTTAAAACTCTTTTTGTTTATTTAATTTTTAATGTATAATTCTGTAGACTGCTTGAAAAGAAACTTTATATATATATATATATATGTATACTAGAACACACCCGTGATATCGCAGGTCCGTGACTGAATTAAAGTATATTTTATGAGTTGAACCCGTCGACCTGGAACTTCTCAATTATTGGTAATATTAATTATTTGAAAAACAAAAGGTCCTGGAAGGGAGTATTTTTTTTATCAACAGCATTGTCCTATATAAGTTATAAATAAAGTTGAATCCTTTGATTAGCTGTTTTACGTCATGCCTGCTAACAAACTGAAAACTGCTAATACGCCTTATTTTAAGTCCAGAATTTTAGTATTCGTATTGTCATCTTAGAAAGTCTTACTGATTTAATACTACAAAAGGGAACAATTTGTCAATGATTGAATTAGTACTACAACCCTGTAATTATGACCCGTGTATATAGCAAAATCGTTTGGTGGTGCGCCTGTCAGATGCGGAACGTACAGATAATGTAATAGGTAAAAGGTGAATATACTATTGGTATCGGTATCGGATTCGACCCGGAACTCGTTAATTATTGCCACTATTAATTATGTGGAAAACAAAAGGGTCTGGAGTGGTGTAATTTTTAATCAACACCATTATCCTATATTGGCTTTATATAAAATTGACTTCTTTGATTTGTCGTTTTTACCCGATGACGGCTGACAAATTGGACCTCGTCATTTTAGTATTATAGATATTTTGTTGATTAAAATATTCAATTTTCTTTATTTATACTACATATCCATCACTACTGCGCATGTCTCACCTAGTTTTGCGTGATTTTACGAACTCGGAGACAAACCCCCATTTTACTATTATACATACTATGAAACAAAAAGGCAACTAACTCGACGCCATCTTGCATACTATAAATAAATAATAAACTTGACCTACCTGGATTCCCCTTCGATTTTTATGAAAAAAAAACTGCCTTTTCGCAGTCCGATGGTAATTGATGAATATAAAAATGCTCAAAATTGTCTTATAAAGAATTAAAAAATAAGCCATGGACCATTTGATCTAATAATTGTTCTATTATTATTTATTGGGGGGGGGGGGGGGTCTTTCAAGTGAAAATGTACTTATATTGTACACGCCACCAACATGTTAGACTTTTTTTTTGCTCCAACACACAGTTTACATTCAGTAATAGTTCGGAAATCATCCTATCACTTTATTTGTTCAATGTGTACTTGTAGAGATATTCCGAAAAAGTCCAGGAAAAACATTTTATTAAAATATCTATTATCTTACACCACTAGAGAAATCAAACTTCATAACAATACTAGTACTAATTTACTAAACTGTTAGAACCGATCATATTTGTTATACCTTGTACTTTAATTGTTGCAGGACATTAAGAAAAGACTTGTGAATTCCATCTAAATAGAAAAGAGATTGTTCCAGAGAATGACTGTCAATTGAATTGGCATGGCTTCAGTAAACCCATGGAGTCAAATATGGCGCAGTCTATGGCCTACAGATTAATTAGTGATGAATGTGAAACTAACTAATGGTACGTTTCATATACAAAATAAAGAATTTAAAAATATAATTTCATTAAATTTTTACAGGAAAATTGGATTTCGTTCATACATTTTGACTAAGAATCACGTGTGTCAACTTGTTAATTATTAAATAATATGCCCAATTGCATGTAACAAATCAAATTCATAATTAATCGTGTTGCTTTATTTACATTAGCTAACTAGATAAGTCTGAATATTACTAGAAAATATACTTGCAGTTGTATACCTTGACTGCTGTCGTGTTGCTTTTTGCAGGTTTATAATTCTTCAATCTTCATTTCAGTCATACATGCTGATAATGATGCAGCAACATCAGCCATACTTGAAGTTGAGTTTGAAGAAAAAAGATGACAAGAACCATGTAAAGAAGGAGATATCAACAAGCTTATATAACATTTCAAAGAGGTATTTTTACAAATTAATTTTAGTGTTCAGGGTATGTCTATGAAAAGCTTAATCTCATCCTTTACAAATCAATATCAGTCTTATAGGTCTTGTTATATTGATCTGCTAAGACTACTTACAAAAAACAATTCAATGAAATTTCAATTTTGTGTTATAAAAGACATATAGAATTCTTTATTGTTTGTTTCACAAGATTTTTAAAGTTTGATAACAGGTAAATACCTTTATCTTACCTTCTATACATTTCCAGGAATATGATTGGTTAAAAGCGTCCGCGTGCAAACCGTGTATATTTGATATTAGGTTAGTAGGGAGGCGGGGCTTATCTCATACACGGTTAGTAGTGGAGTTACGTCCCTTTATATACTTTATTAGGTAAGAAGGGGGCGGAGCTTATTTTATACACGGTTAGTAATGGTGTTATGTCCCTTTATAAAAAACAAAACGGTACTGAGAAAAAATCTTAAAAGATCCAACAGACGAAGAAATTGATGATTAAGATTGAAACAAATTCATAAAACACATTTAAACCTTACAAGTCGTTATTGTTGGCATTTGTTTTTGTAGGATCAATGGAAGTATTTTCTTAGTGCTAACAGTATTGAAGACTTGCTCATTTTGAGAATCACTAGTCTTAATTTCACACGTTAAGATAGTCGGTAAGATAAATTCGTTACATAGTGTGCTAGTGACGTAATACGTTATATATGGGGTCAGTAAATTCCATATGGGGATTCGAGCTTCGCTCTCACCCCATATGGAATTTACTGACCCCATATATACCGTATTAGGTCACTAATTCACATTGGATATGACTCTTTAAAAATAACAAGAAATGATGATCTGGACTGCATGCATAAACAGAAATTGTGGATTTATTTATAAGCTAAATGTGCAATATTAGTCAAAAGGTCACATTATTACTACTAAAATTGAAAGAACTATTAGTATACGTGATAGTCTTCATGGTTTATGGAACGGCGAAATAGTTTTTATTGTGGCTGTGATAAAGTTTATAATAAAAAGGCAGGAATTGTAAAAAGAGAAATAAAGGCAACAGTAGTATACCGCTGTTCAAAACTCATAAATCCATGGACAAAAAACAAAATCGGGGTAACAAACTAAAACCGAGTGAAACGCATTAAATATAAGAGAAACAACGACACAACACTACAATGTAACACACACAGAAACGGACCAAGCATTAGACAAAATCCCACGAGAATAACAAAGATAACATCAAAACCAAATACATGAATTTGGGATAGACAAGTACCGTGACACGTCTTATCGCAATGTGAAATTACACTAAAAAATAAGAGAAAACGACGTAACGTTAAAATGTAACACACACAGAAACGAACAATAATATAACAATGGCCATATTCCTGACTTGGTACCAGACATTTATAAAGGAAAAAATGGTGGGTTGAACCTGGTTTAAAATTCAATACGCCCAAAACGCGCCTCGTCCACAAAAGACTAACCAGTGACGCCCAGATATAAAAGATCGAAAGTGAAAAAAAGTGCAAAGTTGAACATCACTGAAGATCATAAGTTGTAAAAGGTTGCGTCAAATACGGCTATGTTTGTATGCTTAGGTTAAGAACATCCTTATTATTTAGAACAATTAATGCTATTGCAAACAGTAAATTTGATCAAATGAATGTAAAATATATACATAATGAAACTGAAGTATTAACTAATTACAGAAAACAAACACGAGTACATAATGCAAAGACCAACACAGAATAGACACACCCGACTCAGTCCAGGCCTCAACGCAATAAATCATAAAAATGACGTCACATACGATGGTGAAAAGGCACAAAAATTGCGTCACATTTGAATTTATGAAATTTCTGAAAAGCTAGGACCCTTTTTTCAGAAAATTTCTGTATTTTCTTACTTCCCAAAGAATAATAGATATAAGAAGACGTGGTATGAGTGCTAATGAAACACCTCTTCCATCCAAGTCACAATTTGCAGAAAAAATAAAGAAAGAAAAAACTATTCGTTGAACATATTGTCAACCAGGGATTCTGAGTTAAGATATAAATCTATGTGCGGTATGCGTATGAATTTTCTGATCTATTATAGTCTCTTCTTTAACAAGTACATAAACTAGTTATGTAAATTAGTAGGTTATTTAATAGATTAAAAACGGGCCTTAAGTTTATTTAAGGCTGGTAGGCGGTGACCACTCGCCTACCAGACAATTTTTTTTTTCATATGGTTAAATGTGTATAAGACATATGCAGTGAATATGTATTTCCAGTTTACTGATTTGTGATGTTTATTTTATCGATTTGATACGATGAAGTGTTTTAGCAGCGATGTCTAGGACATTATTGTTTGATGAAATGAAAAGACATTTAGAGAGAATTGATCAGATTGTTAATTATGATGATTAAATCGAAATGGTCACCGTGATTGTTAGTATCTGAAATAGTCTTGTCTTATTTATATAGATATAACCAATATGAGTCAGTTTAGAACCGAAATGAGGGATATGTTACGTTCGTTTGAACATCGTGAACTAAGGACATAAATATAAAGCTTAAATAAACAGGGTAGCTTTGAAACTGTGAATTGCCCGATTATATACAATATTTTTAACATGTTTAAGGTTTGAAGATGTTGCTTGAACATTATGAGATTTGGATGTTGAAAGTACAAACTGCCTCAGTAAAGGTATAAAAATAAATAATCAACTTCAAAATTAGCATCATCATTCATCTTGGACTGAATTTCCAGAATTAATGGGGTTTGTTCAACTATGAAAATAACACATTTGCAAGTTTCAAGTCAGAACTGTGAAATTCAGTTGTTGTCTATTCATTATTGTTTTTATGTAAGTCAGCGCTTTGTTTTTCTTGTTTGAATTTTTAACATTGATCCTTGTTTAGCCCTAGCTACTTATAATTGTTAACAACAACACAGACAATCATACCACATCTATTTATTTTAACCTATATCTGCAGAATCTTTTAATTTTTTAAATCTCATAAAGAATGGATGTTTCAACTTAAGATAAAAAAAAAACGACAAATGAGCATGAAGAGCAAGATATCTTTCAAAAGAGTAGCATAACTGATATTGGTTGGTTTTGTTATCAGTTTAATTAATTCCAATATTAAAGCGTATGAATAAGAAAAAATATAAATCAGCCAAAGATCAATAAAACTGGCATGTTTTGTATCTTAGCAATTTACGTAAACTCGTATATTATAGAATTCAAGCAAAATATCGTAACCGGTATTGAATAAAGGTAACGTTATATTATCACATAGTCAATACCTTAGCAACTCTACAATATATTCTGTGAAATTATATTTGTTATAAGACCTGAGCAACGATTGTTTCTTAAAATTGTACACACTACAGCTACACGGCCGACACTCGGCTAACTGAGAGATTGGTCGGTTAATCTATATTGAGTATGCGGCTATATGGGAGATTGGTCTGTTAATCGGGTTGGTTATACGTCTGTTAAGAGTAAAACGCACAATTTTATGTTAAACTCTATTAAATATACAGATTTTTCGTATATTATAAGAACCAAATAAAAAAAAGAAAAGTGTCTGACAAAATGATATCTATCATAGAATATTTTCCACCTGAAAAAACATTTCATTGTCTACGCAGTTTTCAGTAAAACTAAAAGGTCCGCAAGTATGTATAATTTATGCTTATATGCATAGCCTTTTTTTTTAATAAAAGGCGAAATACACAATTTTATATATCATTTAAAGGACACAAAATAGTAAATAAATTGATATTAGTAAATATTTCATAATTGTAATATAACGTGAATAATACCACGTTTAAGTGAAAAATATGGGAATGCAGTCTGTTAATGGGTTGGACAATTGACATTGTGTCAGTTAAGAGTTATTTAGCCACGGTAATAGTTTTGCTACCTTTGTATTTTTAAGAGTTATTTTACAACGGCAATAGTTTTGCTACATTTATATGTTCCCATTGAAAAGGTTAAGAAGGAGATGTTCTTGAGTAAAAAAAATGACAATACGGTATCCTTCTAGTAAGAGCATTTTTTTACTTTCTTTGCATTTTATTGAAGGGTGTGTCACTTCAATATTATATATAGCGTGATATGGATTGGCCGCTGGAATATGCATGAATTTATTATTAACGTTTTCAATCAGCCTTAACTTTTGTATCTGTTCAAAGTAGCACGTTCTCGAATCCAACTGAAAGTGTCTTTCTAATACGACACAGGGTACATATCACGTGTTGTCGTTTTCATACATGTATGTACATGATATTTGTCACTGAAAGTTAAACCCTAATACGACAGCATCATCCATTGGTTCTTTTCTGCTATTACTTAATCATATGTTGTTTCCAAATCATTCTAAAGAAGTAAATGGAAAGGAGCGAATGCAGCTACATTTGGTTAACTTAAGTTTTAATTCATTTTATTCCGTTTAGTTCCTTTCTACATAAGTGCAGAGGAGAACTGCAGTTGTCCGCGTGTAACCTTCTAGCATTTGTCACCAATATGAGTACATCGCAATCAGTAACTGTTTTAACACCCAGGGATGTTTCATGTCTGTATTATAAACAATTATTATTTTTTCTTTCCCATTTTTTTAGCAATGCATCACTTTCTACTGTCCTAATCTACTATTCTATTTTATTTATCTTACTCAATATTATAAATTCGTACATTTTAACTTATTTGATTCGTTCAGGGAAAGTCACAAGTTAAACTATATTTTCAAAGGTGATCGAAAACGGCGGACATCAAAATGCATATTGCACAGCAAATAGTATATTGCACGGTTATTTTCAGATTGTCTAAAAGCCGACATACTTTGTGACGTCATGTTATGAATTTCATGATATTGTTTATAAAGGACTTGAGCCAAATCTATTGATCAAACCTTACCTCTCTAACTCAAACTTTGAATTTAATTACAAAACTAAAAATCAGTGACCATTTTATATTTAATTGAAAAAGGAAGGCATTTTAAAATTCCTCGCGAAGAGAGACTTTGCAAAAAATGTAAAGTACTAGATGATGAGAAACATTTCTGAATAAATTGTTCTCACAATTCAAATATTAGATAAACATATTTTAATTGCATTAACAGAAAAAGTAATTCATTTGCTAATCTCATCGACAATGACAAAGTTATATATATATACCTAACCCATCAACACCAACACAAGTAAATAAACTAGAATCCTTTATAAAAAAAAAAGTCAATGGAACTGAGGACAGGGGACCCTTTAATATTTACCTGAATTTGTATATATATATTGAGTTACTTAGTTATTGTCTTTATTTGTGTTTGTTGTTGTTATATGTCACAAACTGTAAAGTTTATATGGCAATAAAACTTTGAATTGAATTGAATTTGAATTGTTAAAAGTTTTATATAAAAAATCTTGAAATATATTAGATGTAAAAAAAAACAAAAAACAACAATTTATATGTTGTTAATGTATAGGAGACAATATGAGATCTATAAAATTCTAACAATTTGAATATCAAATGACGATTTTGATACAAATATGGTTGGTAATTACTGATATAACAGTTATAGCCTATCTATGAGGTCAATAAAGGATATATCGATCCAAAGTAGTAGATCGACCTCAGTCAATATACTTCTTTCGGGTCAATACATCCTTGTATCGCCCTCATTCAAAGGCTATAATTGTTTATTTTTTCACTGTCTATACACATTGATAGTTTAATCAATATCTGATTGGTTGAGACTATCCCACGTGTCATTGAACAAATCTTCATATCTCCATCAGGCACGGAAATAAATGTATAATATTCTTTCTCTATTCTTTATATTTTAGCATCCAAATATATTTTATTCACTCATGTTTAGTTACATTACAACGTTTATCTCTGATTTATATACTGGTTACCATTGTAAATGACAAATTTGTGTCATTCATAACAATTAATCAGAATCCACATGATATATACGACCATTCTTGGATGAAATTAATATTACTTTAACATTACACTTTTTGAAACCATTTTTATCAATTTTCAATTTCCATTGTCTAAATTGTTCATTGTTCATGTGTTGTTACCGTATATTTTATGTTGCATTGGTCATGTGTTGTTTTCGTATATTTTAGCCGCTCGTCTTGAGCCTACCCATTTGATCCGATAACACCCATATAGCAATAAATTTATACTTTTATTGCCATTCATAACTCTTAACAGACCGGGTTTCATACATCTGACCCATTAACAGACCAGATTTGAAATAAAGATTGATTTATGTCACCAAAATACAGATTTTCGTGTAGATGTTTCACACGAAGATGTCAATATGGTTAACAAACATAATGCCTGTCTATTTCGATGTTAAAAATATTGCATGCAAGTTAATTCAACCAACGTTTCATTTTGTGTATTTATATTGTGTGTGTGTGTAAAATGTGTATAAATTTATTGATGAGTAACTCGCCTTTTCGTTTTATAGATCGTACATCGAAGCTAGAAAAATAATGATTACACTACTGGATTCAGTATATTGAATTGTTTTGTTAGACATGAATATGAATATGATAAAAATATATTTAAAAAGTTATACAATGAAACATGCTGAACTTTCAATGATTTTGTCGATAACAACTGATTAACAGACTTTAGCCAACCCTATTAACAGACCAACCGCCGATATAGCCGCATACTCAATATAGATTAACCGACCAATCTCTCGGTTAGCCGAGTGTCGGACGTGAGGTGCAAGTAAAAAATGACACAATTAAGATTTTTGTCAAACCGAAAGAATGACTTAGTGATAGTGATATGGCATCTGATAAATTTCTGTCTTATATGTGTCGTCTTACCTTGACCTCATTTCACGGTTAATTGGTTCAAGCTCGATTTTTTAACATTGTTTCTGAGATACATTGATCATGTAAATTTTAATTTAATGTAATGTTTGTAGAAAAAAATCTTTTTTAATTTAAAAAAAAATTCAAATGAGAACACGAGAACAGGCAAGACATTTCAGTATGTAATATCCTTCTAGTTAACAAGATTATTTAAAATATGCTTTTGTCATGAATATTATTTATGTACTGAAAATTTTGACTTTCAGTTAGTAAATGGAAATGAGAAAGGCTCTGGGAAAACTGATTTTTGGTTCTTTTAAGTATGGCATTGAGACGGAGGCTATGAAAAAGACCAACAAAGAAGTTGCACATATATTGGTCCATATATATTAAGATTTTATAGATAAACTTATGATTTAATTACTTTTTATAACATTTTTAATCATTTCTTGAAGGGCCATTATTCCGTGAAAAGAGGATCAAACATGATCTGTAATTACTCGTAAAAGAATACACTAAGTATCCTAGATCCATATCTATATTTAAAGTTTGATATTGATATATAACCTATTGAAATATTTGTAGGTTGAAAAAGCCATATATGACCTCAAAGAATGGGAAAAAAATCACCTTGTCAGGTCACGTAACCAAGAGGAAGCAAGCGGAACAAAACTGAAAACATGAATGGAAATGAGGCCTTAATAACATTCGACTCGGCAATAAACTTCTTGCCAAGAAAATATCGTGAAGGTCAGGTGGATTGGTATTCAAAGCGCGGAATTAACTGGCATATAAGTGTGTCACTTATGAAAAAAAAAATGATAGCATCGCACATGTTCATATTTATGAAAAACCAACACCCAAAGATGCAGATGTAACTTATGAAGTAATGGTAGATATGGTAACTAATTTGGTCAAAGTGCTTCCGACTTCAAACAAGTTTCATTTATTTTCTGACAATGCTGGATGTTACAAATCTTCAACAACTTTGACTCAGCTTCACGGTAGATTGGGGACTTTATTGGATACTTACAATTTATCAGAAGCTCAAATGGGAAACGTGAGACAAGATATTTTTTTATCTGTCTGTTAAATAAACTAAAATAGTATAAAGCTGAATCAAGTAGACAAAACAAATTCCAAAGTAATTTTTGTAAGCTAAAGTTGTGCCTTGTGATTTCTAGATGATCATTAGAAAATGGCATTTAATCCCTCAAACAAACATCAATGGAATATCCATATCAGACAGGGTGAAACTTGACATGCTTGTCTGAAAGGTGTCAACAGTTTTCAATGTAATATTTTGTCCTGTGGATATGAAAGTTGTTTTGATAATTGCTATCCATATTTTTTAAACACTAGTAATACTGCACTTTTAAGTTCGATTTTTAACATTGGTTTTTAGATACTTTTAGCAAAAGGCTCACCGAATTTGGTGTTTGCAATGATTGTATCTTCTACATGTGTGAAAATGTTTATTTTACCTTGAACTCTTGTACATTGATCATGTAAATTTTCATTCAATGTAATGCTTTTAGAAAAAAAATCATATTTTTTACTATCAAAATAAATTTAATTCAGAGACATTTCAGTATGTCCACTCTTATGATAATAGGTGTTGTAAAAATCAAGGCAATGTGAATAATCGTGTACAGTGGCGGATCCAGAAATTTTCATAAGTGGGGACCCAAAGACTGACCTAAGAGGGGGCCCGCTCCAGTCACGCTTCAGTGATTCCCTATATAAGCAGCCAATTTTTTTCCCAAAAAGGGGGGGCCCGGCCCCCCCCCCCCCCTAAATCCGCCTATGGTGTAGTATAAATAGTAAGTATCCTTCTAGGTAACAAGATTATATAAAACATGCTGTTTAACATTATATGTTGTTGTCCTGAAAATTATTTATGTACAGATTATTGACTATTTTGACTTTCCGTTAGTAAATGAAAAGGCTGTATAGAGCCTAGGTTTTAAGGTCCTTGAAAAACTGACTTTTGGTTCTTAAAGACTGGAATTGAGACAAAGTCTATGAAAAGACCAATAAAGAAGTTGCTGTTGCTTTGGTACATATTTGTTTAGATTCCCACCTATGATTCCAATACTGTTTGTAACATTTTCGTCATTTCTTGTTAGTTTTATTGAAACTCAAACTGATAATTTGACCGAAGTCGCTATTGAAAGTAATATACTTACATGTAGAAACCATAAACTCCAAAGCGATGTATTCAATATTTGACCCATTCATTAGTGAATCTTTTTGTAACAGATTATTATAAAAAAAACAAATTTTAAAAAATTTAAAAAAAAATCTGATATGATCAATGCTACTTTAAGAGAAGCAGAAGATATACAAATCTTTTAAAGCAAAAATGGCAAGGCAAATAGAAGTCCACAATTAAACCATTCTAAACTTTAGAGTGAGCAGCATCAACACCATCAAAACCTAGATCACATGTTTCGGAAGACCTTGTTAAACAATTACTATTACTGAGATTTAGAACAAAGAAAAAATGCAGCTACAAATGTAAGTAAAATACATGTACTACAAATGGCATTTCAAGTTGACTTGGTTAAAAGATCCTAGTCAAATTAGAACTTTTTTTATTATTTTTAACTCTGAAAAGATGAATATTTTTTTCAATATTATATACAAGATTTTTATGTATATAAATTTGATACTTTTACAGAGCGTTTATGGAGGCATATGCCTGGGCAAACGATGTTACAGTATTTCGGTGCAACTTTAGAAAATATTTAAATGCATAAAGATCAAAGGACAATCAGGGGGAATTTTGGAAGAAGCTTACTGCAAAGGACTGCAAGTTAATTGAGGAGTACAATAATAATAATAAAAAAAAGAAGATAATTAGTACTTCTCAATGTCTGAAGTCGTTTCATAATGGAAAAAAATGTCATGCATTAGTTACCTACTTATTAGGTAAATGCCTATTTGATTTTTTATATTTCAATTATTAAAGTAAAATTCATGTCATGCTCAAACATGACTACAGTTTTCTTAACATGTCTTAGTAAAATTTAAAAACTTAAGCCTTGATAACAGATTTGAGAGATCCTTATAAAATCTGAATACCAAACTTTCAGATTCAGTCATGACTTTAGATTTTGTCAATTCCTTAGTATTATCATAAATTATCTGGGCTTGTGGTAAAAACGTTTACCACGAATATGGATATTAAAGATTTAATATAAATATAATATGCAGATTATTAAATGAAAGTTATTTGAAGGATTTCTTGATGAACAAACTATCATAGTTTAATCCTGGGATGATTTAGTATCGTACAGGGGTCAACAAAGAGACACACGTTCCAAAAGCTTCATTACCACAGAAACTCAATAGAAATTGAAAACAACACGTTTAATGATTTCTTGCGTCCGAAGCGCTTTTCTGGATTTACCTTCATCAGGAACGCTAAAAGCCAAACATTTTGAATCCGAAGATGTTTTCAATATTTATAAACGGACAATTTTAGTAAAGTTTGTTAAATCATGTCAGTACCGAAGCACCGACTACTGAGCTGATGATACCCTTGGGGACTGATAGTCCACCAGCAGAGGTATCGACCCAGTGATGTAAAAAATTGAAAACAAACACGTTTTATAATTTCTTGCGTCCGGACCGCTTTTCTGGATTTACCTTCATCAGGAACGCTCAAAGCCAAACATTTGAAATCCGAAGATGTATAAATACCGAAAATCGTTGACGAACTATATGTCAAAATACCTAAAATGAATAGGCAAATTCATCTAAAGCCAACTTTGCCTGAGGGAGTTGAAACCTTAGGTTCATAATAATTTAAAAATTTGTAAATGGACAATTTCTAATAGTAAAGTTTGTTTAATCATGTCAGTACGGAAGCACTGACTACTGAGCTGGTGATACCCTCGGGGACTAATAGTCCACCAGCAGAGGTATCGACCCAGTGATGTAAAAAATGAAAACAACACGTTAAAAAAATTCTCGCGTCCGAAGCGCTTTTCTGGATTTACCTTTATCAGGAACGCTAAAAAAAATAAACGACACATTCAATGCACCAAAAAGCGAAAAGAATGTTTGACTCATGTATCTATATATATAAAATTTAATCCTGGTATCTATGATGAGTTTATTTGACTCGTGTATCAGTCACTTCTATAGGGCACATGTCCATCTCGTTTATTCTAATCTTGATTTTTATACTAAATACGTTAAGCAGTTGTCGTTTGTTGAACTTCTGGATACTTTTAAATCCCATACGTTTACTGTAATTAGTTCTTTATATAATTCTGGATAATTTAAATCTAGATTTTTTCCCTGAAAATAGTTAAATCAATACTTAATTTTTTTAAATCAGTTTCCTATATTTTTTAGGATCACTGTATTTGTCAAAGTTGAAACATGATTATAAATAAACATTAGTATTTATAAATTGTTCTTTGGATGGAAAGTTGTCTCATTGGCACTCACTACACATCTTCCTATATCTATTACACAGCCAAATTTTGCTCACGTGAATTTCACGTGAATCTCATTTTATATGAATTTCACATTAACTTTTCACGTTAATTTCACGTGAAATTATTTCACATGAATTTCACGCAAAAATTTCACGTGAAAAAATATAAATGGTGTCTAAGTTATAAAAAATTAACTGAAAATCAAAAATTTTGTCAACATCTATACCGTGGAAATCTCAATTTAATTTAAACAAGAGGCTCTCAAGAGCCTGAATCGCTCACCTGAATTTTTTTGGTTTAATCTCTCATCAATGATTATTTTGGCTTTTCAATTTATTTAAATGTTCTTTGTTTCTTCAAAAGCAAAAAAAAATCATTTTCTCCTATGTTCTATTTTAGCCATAGGAGCTATGTTTCTTGACATACAAGGAAATGAAATATAAAATTTATACTAGATACTCTGAAACTCTGAAACTCATTTAGCCTAAGTTTGGCTGAAATTGATACAGCAGTTTCATAAGAGAAGATTTTTAAAGTAAGTCAACATGATGAACAAATTGTGAAAAAAGTCTTTAAAGGGCAATAACTCCTAAAGAGGTCAATTGACAATTTTGGTCAAATTGACTTATTTGTAGATCTTACTTTGCTGATCATATTTGCTGTTTACAGTTTATCTTTATCTATAATAATATTCAAGATAATGACCAAAAACTGCAAAATTTCCTTAAAATTACCAATTAAGTGGCAGCAACCCAACAATTGGATGTTTGATTCATCTGAAAATTTCAGGGCTGATAGATATTGACCTAATGAACATTTTTACTCCATGTCAGATTTGCTCTTAATGCTTTCGTTTTTGAGATATAAGCCAAAAACTGCATTTGACCCCTATGTTCTATTTTAAGTAACGGCGGCCATGTTTTTTGACGGATCAAAAATCAAAGCACACACTTTGTGCAGGATAATCTAAGGAACAACCATGCTAAGTTTTAACCAAATCCATTCAGTAGTTTCAGAGGAGAAGATTTTTTAAAGTAAGCAAATATGATGAACAAATTGTGAAAAATTGTTATTAAAGGACAATAACCCCTTAAGGGGTCAATTGACAATTTTGGTCATATTAACTTATTTGTAGATCTTACTTTGCTGATCTTTTTTGCTGTTTACAGTTTATCTTTATCTATAATAATATTCAAGATAATGACCAACAAGAGGCTCTCAAGAGCCTGAATCGCTCACCTGAATTTTTTTGGTTTAATCTCTCATCAATGATTATTTTGGCTTTTCAATTTATTTAAATGTTCTTTGAATCGTCCTATTTTCTTCAAAAGCAAAAAAAAATCATTTTCTCCTATGTTCTATTTTAGCCATAGGAGCTATGTTTCTTGACATACAAGGAAATGAAATATAAAATTTATACTAGATACTCTGAAACTCTGAAACTCATTTAGCCTAAGTTTGGCTGAAATTGATACAGCAGTTTCATAAGAGAAGATTTTTTAAAGTAAGTCAACATGATGAACAAATTGTGAAAAAAGTCTTTAAAGGGCAATAACTCCTAAAGAGGTCAATTGACAATTTTGGTCAAATTGACTTATTTGTAGATCTTACTTTGCTGATCATATTTGCTGTTTACAGTTTATCTTTATCTATAATAATATTCAAGATAATGACCAAAAACTGCAAAATTTCCTTAAAATTACCAATTAAGTGGCAGCAACCCAACAATTGGATGTTTGATTCATCTGAAAATTTCAGGGCTGATAGATATTGACCTAATGAACATTTTTACTCCATGTCAGATTTGCTCTTAATGCTTTCGTTTTTGAGATATAAGCCAAAAACTGCATTTGACCCCTATGTTCTATTTTAAGTAACGGCGGCCATGTTTTTTGACGGATCAAAAATCAAAGCACACACTTTGTGCAGGATAATCTAAGGAACAACCATGCTAAGTTTTAACCAAATCCATTCAGTAGTTTCAGAGGAGAAGATTTTTTAAAGTTAGCAAATATGATGAACAAATTGTGAAAAATTGTCATTAAAGGACAATAACCCCTTAAGGGGTCAATTGACAATTTTGGTCATATTAACTTATTTGTAGATCTTACTTTGCTGATCTTTTTTGCTGTTTACAGTTTATCTTTATCTATAATAATATTCAAGATAATGACCAACAAGAGGCTCTCAAGAGCCTGAATCGCTCACCTGATTTTTTTTGGTTTAATCTCTCATCAATGATTATTTTGGCTTTTCAATTTATTTAAATGTTCTTTGAATCGTCCTATTTTCTTCAAAAGCAAAAAAAAATCATTTTCTCCTATGTTCTTTTTTAGCCATAGGAGCTATGTTTCTTGACATACAAGGAAATGAAATATAAAATTTATACTAGATACTCTGAAACTCTGAAACTCATTTAGCCTAAGTTTGGCTGAAATTGATACAGCAGTTTCATAAGAGAAGATTTTTTAAAGTAAGTCAACATGATGAACAAATTGTGAAAAAGTCTTTAAAGGGCAATAACTCCTAAAGAGGTCAATTGACAATTTTGGTCAAATTGACTTATTTGTAGATCTTACTTTGCTGATCATATTTGCTGTTTACAGTTTATCTTTATCTATAATAATATTCAAGATAATGACCAAAAACTGCAAAATTTCCTTAAAATTACCAATTAAGTGGCAGCAACCCAACAATTGGATGTTTGATTCATCTGACAATTTCAGGGCTGATAGATATTGACCTAATGAACATTTTTACTCCATGTCAGATTTGCTCTTAATGCTTTCGTTTTTGAGATATAAGCCAAAAACTGCATTTGACCCCTATGTTCTATTTTAAGTAACGGCGGCCATGTTTTTTGACGGATCAAAAATCAAAGCACACACTTTGTGCAGGATAATCTAAGGAACAACCATGCTAAGTTTTAACCAAATCCATTCAGCAGTTTCAGAGGAGAAGATTTTTTAAAGTTAGCAAATATGATGAACAAATTGTGAAAAATTGTCATTAAAGGACAATAACCCCTTAAGGGGTCAATTGACAATTTTGGTCATATAAACTTATTTGTAGATCTTACTTTGCTGATCTTTTTTGCTGTTTACAGTTTATCTTTATCTATAATAATATTCAAGATAATGACCAAAAACTGCAAAATTTCCTTAAAATTACCAATTAAGTGGCAGCAACCCAACACTGGTTTGTTTGATTCATCTGAAAATTTCAGGGCTGATAGATCTTGACCTAATGAACATTTTTACTCCATGTCAGATTTGCTCTAAATGCTTTTGTTTTTGAGATATAAGCCAAAAACTGCATTTGACCCCTATGTTCTATTTTAAGTAACGGCGGCCATGTTTTTTGACGGATCAAAAATCAAAGCACACACTTTGTGCAGGATAATCTAAGGAACAATCATGCTAAGTTTTAACCAAATCCATTCAGTAGTTTCAGAGGAGAAGATTTTTTAAAGTTAGCAAATATGATGAACAAATTGTGAAAAATTGTCATTAAAGGACAATAACCCCTTAAGGGGTCAATTGACAATTTTGGTCATATTAACTTATTTGTAGATTTTACTTTGCTGATCTTTTTTGCTGTTTACAGTTTATCTTTATCTATAATAATATTCAAGATAATGACCAAAAACTGCAAAATTTCCTTAAAATTACCAATTAAGTGGCAGCAACCCAACAATGGTTTGTTTGATTCATCTGAAAATTTCAGGGCTGATAGATCTTGACCTAATGAACATTTTTACCACATGTCAGATTTGCTCTAAATGCTTTCGTTTTTGAGATATAAGCCAAAAACTGCATTTGACCCCTATGTTCTATTTTAAGTAACGGCGGCCATGTTTTTTGACGGATCAAAAATCAAAGCACACACTTTGTGCAGGATAATCTAAGGAACAACCATGCTAAGTTTTAACCAAATCCATTCAGTAGTTTCAGAGGAGAAGATTTTTTAAAGTTAGCAAATATGATGAACAAATTGTGAAAAATTGTCATTAAAGGACAATAACCCCTTAAGGGGTCAATTGACAATTTTGGTCATATTAACTTATTTGTAGATTTTACTTTGCTGATCTTTTTTGCTGTTTACAGTTTATCTTTATCTATAATAATATTCAAGATAATGACCAAAAACTGCAAAATTTCCTTAAAATTACCAATTAAGTGGCAGCAACCCAACAATGGTTTGTTTGATTCATCTGAAAATTTCAGGGCTGATAGATCTTGACCTAATGAACATTTTTACCCCATGTCAGATTTGCTCTAAATGCTTTCGTTTTTGAGATATAAGCCAAAAACTGCATTTGACCCCTATGTTCTATTTTAAGTAACGGCGGCCATGTTTTTTGACGGATCAAAAATCAAAGCACACACTTTGTGCAGGATAATCTAAGGAACAATCATGCTAAGTTTTAACCAAATCCATTCAGTAGTTTCAGAGGAGAAGATTTTTTAAAGTTAGCAAATATGATGAACAAATTGTGAAAAATTGTCATTAAAGGACAATAACCCCTTAAGGGGTCAATTGACAATTTTGGTCATATTAACTTATTTGTAGATTTTACTTTGCTGATCTTTTTTGCTGTTTACAGTTTATCTTTATCTATAATAATATTCAAGATAATGACCAAAAACTGCAAAATTTCCTTAAAATTACCAATTAAGTGGCAGCAACCCAACAATGGTTTGTTTGATTCATCTGAAAATTTCAGGGCTGATAGATCTTGACCTAATGAACATTTTTACCCCATGTCAGATTTGCTCTAAATGCTTTCGTTTTTGAGATATAAGCCAAAAACTGCATTTGACCCCTATGTTCTATTTTAAGTAACGGCGGCCATGTTTTTTGACGGATCAAAAATCGAAGCGCACATTTTGTGCAGGATATACTAAGGAACAATCATGTTAAGTTTCATTCAAATCCATTCAGTAGTTTCAGAGGAGAAGATGTTTGAAAAATTGTTAACGACGACAGACGACGACGACGACGACGACGGACGCCAAGTGATGAGAAAAGCTCACATGGCCTTTTAGGCCAGGTGAGCTAAAAACTGCAAAATTTCCTTAAAATTGCCAATTAAGTGGCAGCAACCCAACAATGGTTTGTTTGATTCATCTGAAAATTTCAGGGCTGATAGATCTTGACCTAATGAACATTTTTACTCCATGTCAGATTTGCTCTAAATGCTTTCGTTTTTGAGATATAAGCCAAAAACTGCATTTGACCCCTATGTTCTATTTTAAGTAACGGCGGCCATGTTTTTTGACGGATCAAAAATCAAAGCACACACTTTGTGCAGGATAATCTAAGGAACAATCATGCTAAGTTTCATCCAAATCCATTCAGTAGTTTCAGAGGAGAAGATTTTTTAAAGTTAGCAAATGTGATGAACAAATTGTGAAAAATTGTCATTAAAGGACAATAACCCCTTAAGGGGTCAATTGACAATTTTGGTCATATTAACTTATTTGTAGATCTTACTTTGCTGATCATTTTTGATGTTTACAGTTTATCTTTATCTATAATAATATTCAAGATAATGACCAAAAACTGCAAAATTTCCTTAAAATTACCAATTAAGTGGCAGTAACCCAACAATTGGATGTTTGATTCATCTGAAAATTTCAGGGCTGATAGATATTGACCTAATGAACATTTTTACTCCATGTCAGATTTGCTCTAAATGCTTTCGTTTTTGAGATATAAGCCAAAAACTGCATTTGACCCCAATGTTCTATTTTAAGTAACGGCGGCCATGTTTTTTGAAGGATCAAAAATCAAAGCACACACTTTGTGCAGGATAATCTAAGGAACAACCATGCTAAGTTTTAACCATTAACCAAATCCATTCAGTAGTTTCAGAGGAGAAGATTTTTTAAAGTTAGCAAATATGATGAACAAATTGTGAAAAATTGTTAACGACGACGACGACGGACGCCAAGTGATGAGAAAAGCTCACATGGCCTTTTAGGCCAGGTGAGCTAAAAATTATATTTTCACGTGACCATATTCATGTTAAATTCACGTGAAAAATTTCACGTTATATTCCCGCAAAGTATTTCACATTAAATTCATGTGAACAATTTCACATGAAATTAACATGAATCAAAACTCATTTGATCTCAATTAAACCATGAGAAATTTAAATTTATTGAGTTAAATTTTTTGCAATATGAAAACAAATTCACCTGAATTTTACACATACTGTTCATTTCAATTTTTCAAAATTAAATCATTTCAAAGCTGTTATTCTTTGTGTCTTAAGATGTACATAAAAGAAGGACATAGAACCAATTTAAATGGTTAATATTTATCCTTTTTGAAGCATAAATTATCTCCCTCCTATATCTATTACACAGCCAAATTTTGCTCACGTGAATTTCACGTGAATCTCATTTTACATGAATTTCACATTAACTTTTCACGTTAATTTCACATGAATTTCACGCAAAAATTTCACGTGAAAAAATATAAATGGTGTCTAAGTTTTAAAAAATTAACTGAAAATCAAAAATTTTGTCAACATCTATACCGTGGAAATCTCAATTTAATTTAAAAAATTATATTTTCACGTGAAAATATTCATGTTAAATTCACGTGAAAAATTTCACGTTATATTCCCGCAAAAAATTTCACATTAAATTCATGTGAACAATTTAACATGAAATTAACATGAATCAAAACTCATTTGATCTGAATTAAACCATGAGAAATTTAAATTTATTGAGTTAAATTTTTTGTAATATGAAAACAAATTCACCTGAATTTTACACATAATGTTCATTTCAATTTTGCAAAATTAAATCATTTCAAAGCTGTTATTCTTTGTGTCTTAAGATGTACATAAAAGAAGGACATAGAACCAATTTAAATGGTTAATATTTATCCTTTTTGAAGCATAAATTATCTCCCTCCTATATCTATTACACAGCCAAATTTTGCTTACGTGAATTTCACGTGAATCTCATTTTACATGAATTTCACATTAACTTTTCACGTTAATTTCACATGAATTTCACGCAAAAATTTCACGTGAAAAAATATAAATGGTGTCTAAGTTATAAAAAATTAACTGAAAATCAAAAATTTTGTCAACATCTATACCGTGGAAATCTCAATTTAATTTAAAAAATTATATTTTCACGTGACAATATTCATGTTAAATTCACGTGAAAAATTTCACGTTATATTCCCGCAAAAAAATTCACATTAAATTCATGTGAACAATTTCACATGAAATTAACATGAATCAAAACTCATTTGATCTGAATTAAACCATGAGAAATTTTAATTTATTGAGTTAAATTTTTTGCAATATCAAAACAAATTCACCTGAATTTTACACATACTGTTCATTTCAATTTTGCAAAATTAAATCATTTCAAAGCTGTTATTCTTTGTGTCTTAAGATGTACATAAAAGAAGGACATAGAACCAATTTAAATGGTTAATATTTATCCTTTTTGAAGCATAAATTATCTCCCTTGATAGTGGATTAGATGCAAGTACAGATATACATTGGTCTTGAATCAAATTTTTTTATCACTGTTTATATTTATCTCTAGTAAAGTTTTGAAAATGGAATTTTGTATACATTTGTAACTCTTATTTGAATTTCAAATTCATAGATGCATTTATTATAGCGATGGACTAATTGATTTACTAGTAATATTTCTATAATTATTAATTTGTAAATGTTATTACTTTCACACATCTTATGTCTTCTTTACTTTTATAATTTTAAAAAATGTTAAAGGTAACTCCAACTTATGAAATAGATTACTATTACTGTAATAGTTCCTTTATTTCCCATATTTGCAAAGAAAAAAAGGATAATATATAGGTTGCAGTCATGTAATTGACTGCTCCATAGGCTTACATGCAAAACAGCTGATATTTGAAAATTAAAAAATGCTACATAGAAAAAAAAAGTTATGTTCATATCATATATGTACTAATGTAAAATTGTGATTTAATCAGGGGGGAAAAGTGGGTCATGCCACGAAGAATAAAAAGTTATGTAAACCTAAAGTCAAAACATTTTTTTTTCTACTTTCTGTTTGCTGTTTTTAATAGGCAGCACCACTTCCAGTAAAACATGATATCTTCCACTTTCCTGGATTGATATCCCCCAAAAGATGCAAGATTTTTTGAAGTTTATATATATGTTTCAATTCAGCATTTACCTATAATCAAACAAAAAAATTGAGTTCAGAAAAAAATGCACTACTTTGTTTCCCTCCATGTTTTGACATGCACCGGAAACTGTAGAATACAAGACTGCTACCTATATATCATTTACTTCCAAACATGAGTTTTCTCCCTTTTTTCTGTCCATAAAACGTTTCCTTAAACTAATAAAATTCAAGAAAAATTGTGAAGAAATAACATAAAAAATGTGGTGCACACTTTAAATGACCTGCTGCATTTAACTTGTTTTGAATGAGCTATCAATCTTTTATGTGATTTTTTAACTATAATTTTCTTTGGTCTTCATATAGAGCAAGCGAAAGGTATTTTAACACACAGTACATTTTTTGTCTATGTATCATATCATTTGAAGTAACTCCCATTCCTATTAGTAATAAAGGGAATCTCTGTTAAAAGAAGTGCTTTGCATAACTTCAGTTCACTTTTATTATTGAGCTTTGCTGATTGTAGTGACCTTTGGTTGTCTAAAACCTTTTTCATTGACCTCTAGTGAAAAGAAGACTCATTGGCAAATACCACTTTTCCTACATGTATTTTAAAGAAGATTGAAATGTTATGCTTTGAACCACACTTAAGGTGGTACCTAACACTACAGGGAGATAACTCTTTAATATCAGCTGAACTTTTTAATTACGTTGTGTTGTTAAGGGAATATTAAGCTTCACAACGATCAAAATGAGTGTTTGTCAAACTGCTATTTAACCAGTGTAATTTTTCTAATAAAATGGTTGGTTCAAATTTTTTGAAATGTTTAAATTTTTTTCAAAGGGTCAAAAGTTCTTGAGAATTAAACGAGCCAAATTAATTTTAGTGAAGGTGCTTGGTACCACCTTAAATTCCAAACAAATAAAGCTAACTGTCATCCAATCAAAACCATTGATACAAACTAATTGCATTAGAATATAAGGTATGCATAAATATTTTTTCAGAGGTCTTTTTGCCATGAAAAGAGGCAACTCCGCACCCAGAATGGAGAGACTCTGGAGGACTTTTGGAAGAGTTTTAAGAGCTATCTCCAAGATAACTTGGATGATAGCTCTGAGGACAAGCAGAGAAGTATAAGTGAGAGGGAAGAAAAAAGAATTAAAAGATACAGAAAGTATGCTTTAATTAATGATAATTAAGAAGTTAACTTATTATATTGTACTTTAAGCTTTGCTTATGTAAAATGTAGATTTTTCTGATGTAACTTAACTTAAGTAGGGAAGCAACACTTTAATAGTATTCTTGATGTCAATCAGTGAGCACATATTTTGAAACAATTTATGAGCAATGTTCATTTAAACCTGAATAGGCATATATTACATTTATTAAATGAATGACTTCTCATAGAGCTTTATGCTAGAAAAGTCCTTTTTTTTTAGCTCATCTGTATCCATGGGCCAAGTGAGATTTGCTTTATAGCACTTGGGGTTGGTTCATCGTTGTCCATTAATATCCCCCCAAAAAATCTCCTTATCTCATTTTGACCCAAATTTAGCTACAATCATTGTTGTGGTATCTACACAGCTACTTTTGCATAGGTACTGTTTCTGTACTAAAAATCTGTAGTACTGGAAATCTACTTTTAATATTCAGTTCTATTTTGTTTAAAATTATTGTAATATTTAGGTACCTGTATTTTACAGTACTTGAAATTTAGGTACTACAGATTTTGTGTTACTACAGTTACATTTTCAGCATTTTGCAAGTTTTTCTATTTCAAATCTCTTAAAATTAGGATTTTCAAACATGAAATATTGTATAATTTCTGTACCAAAATATTTAGTACAAATCAAGTACTGTAAAATACAAGTACCTAAATATTACAATATTTTAAAGTAAAGAGATAGTACTAAATATTAAAAGTAAATTTCAAGTACTACATATTTTAGTACAGAAATAGTACCTATGCAAAAGTAGCTGTGTAGTTATATGAAATATTAAAACTAGATATCATCTGACAGAGATTTTTGCCCTGATTTCTATTTGTGTCCTTAATGTTGGATAGTGTCCTATTTTATCTCACCTGGCCCAAAGGGCCAAGTGAGCTTTTCTCATTATTTTGCGGCCGTCGTCGTCGTCCTCGTCTCCGTCTGTTGATTTTTACAAAAATTCTCCTCTGAAACTACTGGGTCAAATTAAACCAAACTTAGCCACAATCATTATTGGGGTATCTAGTTTAAAAAATTTGTGCAGTGACTCGGCCAACCAACCAAGATGGCCGCCATGGCTTAAAATAGAACATAAGGGGTAAAATGTAGATTTGGGCTTATAACTTTGAAACCAAAGCATTTAAAGCAAATCTGACAAGCAGTTAAATTATTTATCAAGTTGGAATCTATCTGCCCTGAAATTTTCAGATGAATTGGACAACTGGTTGTTGGGTTGCTGTCCCCCAATTGGTAATTCTTCAAGAAATTTTGCCATTTTTAGTTATTATCTTCAATACTATTATAGATAGAGATAAGCTGTAAACTGCAATAATGTTTAGCAAAGTAAGATCTACAAATAAGTCAATGCCCAAATGGTCAGTTGATCCCTTTAGGAGTTATTGCCCTTTATGGTAAATTTTTAAGAATTTTCATTAATTTGGTAGATTTTTGTAAATTTTACAAACTATTTCCCTCTGTAACGAAAATACCAAGTTTGTTATAGATAGAGAAAGTTGTACAACGATTTTCGGTACTTATACATCTTCGGATTTCAAATGTTTGGCTTTGAGCGTTCCTGATGAAGGTAAATCCAGAAAAGCGCTTCGGACGCAATAAATTATTAAACGTGTTGTTTTATATTTTTGTAAGTAGCAAGAATTTCAGTAAATAAAGATCTACAAACACATCACCATCACCAAAACACAATTTTTTCATGAATCCATCTTTGTAATTTGTTTAATATGCACATAGACCAAGGTGAGCGACACATGCTCTTAATAGCCTCTTGTGTTTTTTTTTAAATAAACACAGACGAAGGTCAACTTACTTGAAAAACACAAAAAGAAGTATGTAATTATTTTATGATTAGCATAATAGGGAATACTTTGATACGATTGGTCAAGAGGAATGCCAGTAGTTGATCTTGACTTTGTTCAATAAATCCATGCGCCAGGCTTAATTATAAATGTACAATTTACGTGTGATAGAGGAAACGAGTTTTAAAGAAAGAAAAGGATTAACCACATTTTTAAAGGAAGTTATTGGCATGTATACATGTATATCAACTAGACCAAGTCACTCACAAACAAATCATAAAAGTTCTATAATAAACCTCACATAATACAGCTTTTTACAGTTATTTATATGCTTTGATTTAGTTTAGTGTTAATATAATAAAAACATCAGACAGGATGAAACATGTTCTTAACATTATTTATTTTGTAGGTTACATTGAGACAAGACAGGCTGAGACCAGACAAGAAGATCAAGCTGGAATACAGATTTAAAAACTTTTTAAACGATCATTGTGCATTTTATACTTTTTTTATACTTGAGATTATAGATCTATATTTAATTACACGATTCAAAAATTTAAAATTTATTGTTGTTGTTATTTTGTAAGGATGCAAAAATTAGATTTCATTTATACAATTTTTTTCCTTGAAGGAAATATTTTTAATCACGACGTACCATAAAAAAAAAGACCTTATACATTGTATATTCGAAAGAAAAAAACAAGAAAGGAGGGTCTGATTTGGCACATGGACAAAGAATTCAGTTCTTTACCTGTCATAACTAAGTCATTTATGTCTTTCGACTATTTCCCTTAATAATACTGCACTATTGTTAGGGTTGTTAAATGATGTATTACAATTATCTATGTACAGGTCTAATATAATAAAATGTTTAGAACCAAGAAAGTAATCCGAGTCTTTGCACTTAGTGTTTAGTTTTTATACACTTGTACTGTATACATTAGGAATAACCATCAAATAAACTAGTTTTTCTTTTCTTTGTTTTTCTCGAATGTGCTTTGACTATATGTTGCATACGAAGTGGATCTATACTTATACATCCCGTCAATGTGTTATTTGAATATGGTAAACTATTGTATTCTTTCTTGTCTTTCATTTTTTTCGAATGTGCTTCGTCTACATGCCTTTTAATGTGTCTCCGTTTGATTTGTTTTATGGTGAATACGATAATAACACCATGTTGAGTGGTGTACCCCAATTGTTGGCGTTTTACCTGTTATATCTGTTTGTTTTGTTCATACAACGTCATTTATTATATGACATATTGATTCATAAATAATTAACTTTTTTTCATTTTATTAGCAACAAGTCAAAATAAAAAATACACTATATTATAGAGATCATTTGTAGGCAAGAGGGAGATAATTCTTTAATTTCAAATTTGTAAACACAATGAAGAAAGTAAAACAAAAACAGATTAAACAATATTTCTTTGCACTTGACAATTTTATAAAAAAAAAATCTCAACAAAAATAAAATAAAATAAATCTGCTAATGTTTATTAACATCACTGAGACAATCTTGACGTATAAAATAGCAGACCAAAAAAAATCATTTGAAACAGGTAAAAAATAAGTTCAAAATGCCTGGCTAAGATCGGAGGAAAAACAAAAAACTGAGGAGGAATAAAAATAACTTCAACAAAGGTGACACACTTTGGAACAATAAATTGCAGTTTAAATTGGACACTGGCGCATATCCTTCAAATGCTGCAAACATCATAGTCAGTTGACCTGAAATGGAAATATATGAAGCTGCAATGACACAATATAATGATGCAGCCAATACATTGTCAACAAGACTGCGGAATCGTCATTCCTATAAGGAGGAAACTGAAAAACAGGAGGACTGTTCCGAAAACATCATAGTAAATTTTTCAAAGTTAGTGGATTTTATAAAACACAGGTGCAGGAACCTTTCAAAAGTAGATGTTTCTATTTCAAAGCTCATTGGGTTAGATATTTCTCGTCGTGCCATTTGTGAGAAATGCCATTTTGACACAAGGTTCTGTAAAATTTACACTGAATGTGAGAAAAAAGCAGAGGACCAGCTCCTGGTTACCTCCATGTGGCAATGACTCTTGCAGTACTTAAAACAAAAATGGGACGAACAGATTTACAAATTGCGCTGGCATGTCTTAACATTGAGATACCAAGTTTGCAGTTTATATCTACAAATGTCAACAAACAATGTGACAAAATGATAGAATTAAATGAAGAGGCAATTAATGATAAAAAATCATCAAGTTGTTCAAAAACTTAATAACTGCATAGGAAAAGAAAATGAAGTTGATGTGAAGAGTTTAATGGCCTATAACAACAGAAACTCAAGTTGGGTATGAGGCCGGTACACAGTCCTGTTGCCCACCAATTGACAAAAAATACTTGACTTAATCTACTTATGACAATGTCAACCGCTAACAAACTTTGCAACAAGAAAAATAAATGTAGTCACAATGAAATGCAAGAAAACTTAATAGTTCTGAAGAAACCATTTCTTCATGTGAAGGCAAACTTGCGGAAAGAAATTTACCAAAAATGTATGATCTTAAAATTGAAATCTGTGACCAGTGATTCGAGTGCTCAGTTGAGTAAAAGAGGGACGAAAGATACCAGAGGGACAGTCACACTCATTAATCGACAATAAACTGACAACAATTGAGTAAAGTTGTGAGAGAGTTAGAAAAAAATGTCTGGGAACTCAATCCGGTACTATCAATGTTTTGTACATCGAATGCGGACTATTCAAAAGTATATTTTTTTTTACTTTTTACTTTTTCTAAATTACAACCTGGTTATGACAAACTTTTCTCGGCAGATAAAGGCTACTTGCATAAGATCAAGGGTAATGCTAAGAGTTCGTTCGCATTCACAAAATTAGGACAAAACATAATTTTTCAACTTTAGCAGTCAGCGATCAGAAATATTGTCTCTTGTTTTAGTTGAAATCATGCAAATTGCAAACAAAATTCTGAAGCCTGCTGTGCACATTTGGATACTTATAATACTATATTCTTGTCGTATGGAGTTTATTTGAATCGTAGTGTGGTAGACCAAAATCAATAGAATCTGCATTAATAAGTCTTTTTCTTTGGACGTTTTAAATAAAATTTCTAGTCTTCACACAACAAACCAATACGAGAACTTGCATCACCACATATGCTCCAAAATCAGTACTACATAAAAGAAATTTTCATGGTTTATGTCATTCTGCATATCGCTCCTGTATATTTGGAACAGGAAAATCTTCTATCTTATTGGCTAAACCTCTGTAACTTAACTTTCTAAATGTGCTCTTTTTTAAATTTATGATAAGAAAAGATAATCGCTCTTTACTTTACTCAAAGAATAAAAACACTAAAATATAAAATTCTAAAGAGTTTGGCAGAGTGTTAAAGACAGAACAGAAGAGTAAGACTTATTAATGTGCAATGTATAGCAGAGGTTGTATTGATATAATTCAATCAATAACTATGGAATCGATGTAAATAATTAAAAATGTGAAACCAATGATGAACATTATCTTTCTGCCTCGAAAAGTCGGTCTTATAATGCCATATCAATCTGCGTTTGATGTTCCATACCAAATATACCGTTGTTTATTTGAGAATGCGACAAAACTTCCAAAGAATACACGGGTTGCTATGGTGACTCCACGTAAAGCAACTCAGAAATCTCCAATGAAACCCGTCAATTATGGCAACATGACCCAGTCCACAACTGAGTCGCACAGACCCGATACACCAGTAATAGGTAGATGTTACGTTAGAGATACACATTTTCAGTTTTAGAATTAATTCTCTAGTTGAACCAAGAATTGAGCTCAAAATAGCAGTTGTTCACACTGAACAGGTCACAAAACCCACTGCCTTGGATGGAATCACTTCTGGACATGGTTCAATGCCATCAAGTTCCTCACTGAACGTGACTGCAATTCAGAAAGAGCACTTCGGAGAAGGCTACGACACAATTAATTTAGGAACAGTGGTAAATATATTTATTTTATCACACTCAAATTGACAAACAAGTTATATTGTAATATATCCATAATTTTTTTCTTTTCTAAACTACATGTATGAATAATAAGTTTTGATAATATTTATAAAATCACTTACTTCAAGGTTATTTATTGATAATAAATTAAATTTACGAGATTCGTATCAATGAGTGTTAATTGATTTCTTGTAAAAAAAAATCGTTTCAATACATACGGGATCAGGGGCTCTCTGGTATTTGTGGTCAAATACTTGGATGATGAATTTCATCATTAACATTATTGCAAAAACATTGAACTGATTATATTTGTATTACTTGATTAGTTATGTACTAAAATTACAGATACATAAAATATTTTATTTTTAGCTCCAACAGAGTTCAGATCCATCTTTTAGTCGCAATCAACATACAACAGCACGTGCTCTACAACAGGTCAGCACCGCATTTTAGGAGCCTAAAAGAATCCGTTTAATTTGAAGAAGACCAATAAGTTTGGACGATCCGTAGCAGAAAAGATTAGTTCAATTTTATGGACGATAGTTTCATGCAAAACAGTTTCATGCACATCATTGAGTTTTGATATTTTATACTTTTATGAATATCATACAACTTTTATATTTGTACATTTTCATATTTCTTACATGGTACATAAAAGCAACAGTAAGTATTCCGGTGTTCGAAATTCATAAATCGATAGAGAAAAAACAAATCCGAGTTACAAACTAAAACTGAGGGAAACACATCAAATATAAGAGAACTACGACACAACATTAAAATGTAACACACATAGAAACGAACTATAATAAAACAATGGCACACAACATTAAAATGTAACACACATAGAAACGAACTATAATATAACAATGGCCATTTCCCATCGCTTGGTATCTATCAAGCTATTGATTCACATTCGATTCCACTAAACAATCAGAAGATTATTCCTTCAAATTAATCTAGACTACTCGAAACAAACTAATATATTCTGGTCTCTCATGGCAATCCTATGTGTTGTTATGGTTATCTATTGTACACTGAAGGTGATGGTCTCGAACTGAATTATTGTATTGACATAGTGTATTCATGGGAATGTCAAGTACAAATATGAAATTGCCTAAAATATACAAGTTCACCGCCTTAAGGCAACCAGTGACTTTTTACCCTCATTAAGGCAATTTGTAAAAGTTTTAACCTTCTCAGAAGGTAGGAGTACATCAGAAAAAGACTAGCACCGATATCTCGTTGTGACTTTACGGAAGAATTTATCAGTGGTGTCACGATGTGAGAATCTAAATCATTCGTGTCCAGTAACTTTATTAAACGTTTACAATTAATACAACTGGTATCCACGACATTATAAAGTTTAGGCTAGGCATGATTTCCCAGAATGTATATAATTATTCAGTGTACATTTCTAGTTATAAAATTATAATTATAATCACATGTTACTCCAATAACTTTTATATGAAATCAGAGTATTATGAATACATATAATTTATCCTTTGTTTTAGATATATTTACAAATAAGGAACAAATGTGTGCATTATTTTATGTATAGTTATATATTATTAATTTTTTTTTACAATTGTTAACCTGGTTTAGTTGACACAATAATGTTCTTTTCATTTCATCGATTTTCTTTGAAACACTCGCGATGAATTAAACTAGGTATAAATTAATTTTAAGAAAATATTAAGATATTTTAAGATAAAGGGAAAAGACTAGTATCGGAATGCGAATATCAGTTGCGTTTTCTTCTAAAATAGCATACAAATCTTGAGCTGTATTATTCTTCCTCCAAGACAGGACAACAGTTCATATTCTTTTAAGTCATGATTAATACCTGGACTTTTTCATCCAGATACCGTCAGTTATAAACGAAAACATACGAAACTATAATGAAAGTATCATTACAGTTAACTAAATTGGTATGGAAACAGCAACATATTGACCGATTTAGATGTCAACAACTCTCTGATCTCTGCAATCCCTTCCCTCTTCGATCCCTCTAATGATTATATTTTCGATATTGCCACGGGCAAAAAAACAGAGAAAAATGCCTACCTCTGGGTCATTAAACAGATAATTTAATTTGTTAATGCTATGATTTTATTATTTTAAAGGTCTTTTGTAAAGAAAACAATAACTTCGCTTGGAAGTTATGCAAAAATCAGATGTAAGTAGTCATTTCTATCAAACTTTTAGTGAATTAATACATCAGACTGGTATCTCTAAACCTACAACTTTTGCAAATATGGCATTGTTTAAACACGTCTTATTCTTTAAAAAAAAAAACTGAAACAGGGGTTGGGAAAGGGGTATAAAATGAACTGAAAAAGGAAACGTAGATAATATGGAGTGATTTCTCTGAGGCTATAATTCTGATGAATAAGTATTGTTGTAAAAAGACGTGTTTTTATAGAATTTTCTATTTGAACAGTTAGTGCAAAATTTAAAATGTATAAGCCTTGTTTTTAAATTCTATAAAAAACTGAAACAGGGGTAGGGGTATAAAAAAAAATGGAAACAACACGTTATATAATTTGATGCGTCCGAAGCGCTTTTCTGGATTTACCTTCATCAGGAACGCTCAAAGCCTAACATTTGAATTCTGAGGATGTATAAATACCGAAACCGTACTATATAAAATGTACTGTAAAAGGAAACTTCGATTATATGCAGCGATTTCTTTGAGGATATAATTCTGATAAATAAGTATTGTTGTATAAACGTGTTTTATAAAGTTTTCTATTTGAATAAATGTTTGTGTAACATTTAGTACAAAAAAGAAAAATGAATGCAATAACCATGTACAATAGAAATATATAAAGTCTGAACTTGATCATGTAACTGTTCATCTCCTTTTCAACTGATACAATTTCCCCATTGAGAAAAATCCTGCTGTTTGCCAAAAATACACATAAGTTGTAAAACGGAAACTTAGAACCAATGATTGGCAACGTAATTTGCTTCAAACATTTTGTAGATTGTGAACCGGCTCCTAGTAAACCGTTTCTAACACTTGCCTTGGGTAACACAACAACACAAGTAACAAAATTTCGGCTTCCTCCACATGAAAAATATGATGGCCCCCCTCCTAAGAAAACAAAGCGAGAATTTGAAAATTTGAATAAACACATTGTTTCTGATCATGACTTTATACAAGACACAGACTCTAACAGTGAAGTAATCTTATGGAGGAAACGGGTAAAGAAACTCCAAAAAAAATCCGATATGTAAATATCTGCTAAAATAAGATCTGTAAATACTAACGTGTAAAACAACATTCTAAATGTAATATTAAAAAACGACAAAAAAGACACATTCTGTATACATGATACAGGTATACGAAAGGTTGAAACTTTCAATGATTTTTTGTTGAATTGGAAAAAAGGGAAGCATGTGACATATTTGAAAGGTTAAAAAAGGACATGTTATCCTCTAAAAAACAAGATACATACATAGTCAAAATCAAACATAAAATTGTGACTTACATTTGAAGTATTTTTAGACAGACCTTATAATCTAGAGTTTACAGCTCAGACATTTACATAAGAAAAGAATAGCATAAGTAAGGGCGCACCTGTTTATTCGACCACATCGTAGAAGGGTCACACACACACAACTGCAGTACAACAAACAAAAGATATTGATAATCGTCGAGTTCTTTTTCATCAAAATAGAAGTTGAAATACTTCAGAATGCTCTAGTATGAAGTGCCGCTTACTATAGTTCTACATTGGGATTGTATTTGTAAATTAATTGCAGGAATGTGCCTCTCCCAAAGCATAAGACATAACAAAATTCAAAGGTAAATTATTAGATAACAAAACTGATACGCAATTGGACATGTTTTTGTTATCAATTCAATTCAAATATTTATTGTCATATAAACTCTGAGCAATAAGTTTGTGACACATTATATAAACTCTGAGCAATACGTTTATGACACATTATATAAACATACACAAATTACATTTTACAAAGCCATAAGAAAACATATCCCATAAAACATAAAAAGAAAAACTATCTATATGATGTATATATATTTATATAAATTAACCAAGATACCCTGTCCTCAGTTCTAATGCCCGTTTAAAAAAGGACACTAAGCTTTCTACTTCTTTTGAGGTTGAAGGGCACAGAAGATATTTAAGTTTCTCATTCTCTTGCCAGGACATAAAATCTGGCATATGTAATTGAACATGTTTTGTTATCAATTCAATTCAAGTATTTATTGTCATATAAACTCTGAACAATAAATTGGTGACAAATACATTTCACAAACAAAACCATAAAAAAACATCTATACTATTAAACGAGAACCTCATTTTGTGTGTCGCTTCTCTTCTTTCCACAATAAATTAATCAACACGCCTCTGTGTCCTATGCACAGTGCAGGTACAGTGCATAGTAGCATTTGTCATCCATTCATTTGATTATTCCGATTGAGTTATTTTGGGAGAAAAGGCATCCGGATTGTCCCGTCATTGGACGAAATTTTAAGCCATATTAGACTTCCGGTTTGCGTTTTTCTGTATACTTTGAACATACATAAAATAACATATACAAAGAATAAAGTGCATTTTCAGAATTCTATCTGCTATCATTTTCAAGTTATCTATCCACGCGGCGGTCACAGAGTTGATTAAATAGAGAGAGTCTGTATACTATATCAATGATCACCATGGATCGATTAGTAAACTTAGAAAGTAAATATATTATATTCATATAGTAATGAATGGTCATAATATACAGATAAGCGCTAAAAATATTCATGTGAACTTTAGATACCTTTTCTGAAATTCTCCATTAAATCTTTTACAAAATTCATTGATTACAAAAAAAAAGAAGATGTGGTATGATTGCCATGTTGAGACAACTCTCCACACGAGACCAATATGACACAGAAATTAACAACTATAGGTCACCGTACGACCTTCAACAACGAGCAAAGCCCATACCGCATACTCAGCTTTAAAAGGCCTCGAACTGACAATGTATTATAACAATTCAAACCAGAAAACTAGCGGCCTTATTTATGTACAAAAAATGAACGAAAAACAAATATGTAACACATAAACAAACAACAACCACTGAATTACAGGCTCCTTACTTAATGTTCATAACATACTAAATGTATGTTCATATTGAAATTGATAGAAAACCAAAAGCTGGGAATTTTGGGAATAAAGGAGGGATAAAAAAAACATTTTCCTGTCCGCAATAACCTACGACTTCTAATACGTTTGCTGAAATTCTCCAGTCATTCAATATTTTACAAAATTCTTCCAACAACACTTTACATACTTTAAACTACGCTCTGAATGCCCGCGATTTCGCGGGTGTGTTCTAGTATCCAATAAAACAAGCAAAACAATCTATCTATATGATGTATATATATTTGAAAGGCAAAGAAGATATTTAATTTTCTCATTTTCTTGTCAGGACATAAAATCTGACATGTTTAATAACATTTCCTATAAAGTTATCTCTTAGATTAGACTTTTTTTACAGTATAAAATAAAATGAGCGTCATCCTGCAATGTTAAATGTATAAGGCTTTAGCTCTTTCTGGAAAACCTTACTTATTATTCTTAATTTCGATCATGATGGAAGGAGGGGCGAAAGATACCAGAGGGACAGTCAAACTCATAGATAGGAAATAGACTGACAACGCCATCGATAAAAATAAAAAAAAAGACAAACAGGCAAGTAATAGTACAGAAGACACAACATATTTTAAATTAAACAACGTTTAATTTTACCGTTTGGCTTTAAGTAGTGTACTAGTTAGAAAAAAGGGACCAAAAATATTAAAAATTAAAAAAAAAATAGATTTGGGAAATCAAACAACAGACCAATTATTTGAATTTTGATGAAAGATTAAATGAGGGGCGAAAGATACCAGAGGGACAGTTGAAATCGTACATTGAAAATAAACTGACAAACCCAAGGCTAAAAAAAATGATAACAAACCGACAAATAATAATAAACAAGACACAACATAGAAAACTAAAGACTAAGCAACACGAACCCCACCAAAAACTAGGGGTGATCTCAGGTACTCCGGAAGGGTAAGCAGAACCTGATCCACATGTGGCACCCGTCGTGTTACTTATGTTATTACAAATCCGGTAAATTGTCTAATTCGGTAGGTCACATTCGTAAAAAGGGAAAGGTATTGTAGTTGCGACATCAGGAACATATTCGATATCATCTGTGAAACGGTAATTCCATAACGGTCAACCAACTCACTATGATGGCGGCCATAAAATTAACGAAGGGAGGATTTCAACTTCACCATTTGGAAATCATGTACAGATTTCTTTTATACAATTGTGTTTATACTTGATGTGATGCTCGGGGGCAAGAATTGTTTTATACCTGCAGGCGCTGATGTTCAGTGCCAGAATTTTGTTATACTGGCAATCACTGTTGCTCAGTGCCAGATGTTTGTTGTATATAAATAAAGGCAACAGTAGTATACTGCTCATAAATCCATGGACAAAAAACAAAATCGGGGTAACAAACTAGAACTGAGGGTAACGCACCAAACATAAGAGAACAACGACACAACACTACAATGTAACACACACAGAAATGGACCAAGCATCAGACAAAATCCCACGAGAATAACAAATATAACATCAAAACCAAATACATGAATTTGGGATAGACAAGTACCGTGACACGTCTTATCGCAATGTGAATTTACACTCAAAAATAAGAGAAAACAAACGACGCAACGTTAAAATGTAACACACACAGAAACGAACTATAATATAACAATGGCCATATTCCTGACTTGGTACAGGACATTTTTAAAGGAAAAAATGGTGGGTTGAACCCGGTTTTGTGGCATGCAAAATCTCGCACTTTAATGGCAATGTTAAATATAACATTGAAATGACAACATAATATTACAGGACTACAATACTAATAAATAGGAAAACGTGTTAGACAAAGAAACACATAATTAATGGATAACAAAAAGCATGTTTAAAATTCAATACGCCAAAAACGCGCCTCGTCCACAAGACTCACCAGTGACGCCCAGATATAAAAGATCGAAAGTGAAAAAAAGTACAAAGTTGTACAGCACTGAAGACAAAAGTTGAAAAAGGTTGTGTCAAATACGGCTATGTTTTTAAGCTTGGGATAAGAACATCCTTATCATTTAGAACAATTAATGCTATTGCAAACAGTTAATTTTATTAAATGAATATAATAGATATACATAATGAAACTGAAATATTAACTAATTACAGAAAACAAACACGAATACATAATGCAAAGACCAACACAATAGACACACCCGATTCAGTCCAGGCTTCAACGCAATAAATCATAATAATGACGTCACATAGGATGGTGAAAAAACACGAAAATTACGACACATTTGAATTTATGAAATTTGAAAACGGATCAATGAAAAATGACGTCACATTTGAATGAATAAGATAGAATGTAGGATTGATTTAAGACTATATTTGAACTAAATACTGATATTGCATTTAATAACAATGCACATTTTAATACATTTTGTACTTATAAATAGCAAACTAAGGAAGCAATTAACTATTTACCATAAAGCTATGTCCGGTTTGTTTTTAATCTAACTTCAAACGTAAAATTTCGTACTGATTACGTTGAACAAAATCTAATGCGGTGATTAATTTTCTTTACCATAACACATACTTGCAATCACTGCCACTGGCCAAAGAAATACTGCTAAGAGCCGCCTGAAATGGTACCGTCTCCTTGTCCGTGCTTCCCGATTGTTCTTGTAGGGTAATTCTTTGTCGTTCTGGTGGCTCTGTTGTATAGTCTGACAGATCAACTCTCCTAGTTAGGTATGACGTCGTCTTTGTTTAGATGCTGCGCCTTGCAGTGTTTTCTTTTTTTTTATTTGGTAATTGTCCTGTAGTCTCCCTTGGTTTTCTTTGGAGGCTTCATAATATTCAACGATTAGTTTTAGCTAACAACGCTGGAAGATTTTGCACTTGTTTAAATATGCATGAATGACGTATTATGAAAAGTGACTAAAAAGTAAAATCACAAAAATACTGAACTCAGAGGAAAATCAATTTGAAAAGTCCATAATCACATGGCAAAATCAAAAAACAAAACGCATCAAAAACGAATGGACAAGAACTATCATATTCCTGACTTGGTACAGGCATTTTCAAATGTAGAAAATGGTGGATTAAACCTGGTTCTATAGCGCTAACCCTCTCACTTTAATAACAGTCTCATCAAATTCCGCTACATTTACATGATGCGTTAAATAAACAGTCACAATTAATAAAATAGTCAAAATATGGGAACATCAGTCATCATCGTATAACAACTTAACAGGACACAAAAACATCTACTATCTACGAACACATGGATAAACAATTGTTTCCGGGAAAAACGGAGTTCTACTTTTATTACTAGAATTTAATTCAATAATAATTAAATTCAGTTATTGTAATTATATAACTTGGTATGCCTATTATTGATTTAAATTGACGGTGTGTTCGATTCATTTTATACTGGTCACTTTAATATGCTAATTAGTTTAGCCCGCGAAATGTTAGTCCGTGCAATTTACCTCGTGTGGTTTGGTCATTTGAATTCAAACCTTACACGGAGCTTGACCAAAGCTATAGAATTTAAAACACAGAAGAAAAGATGAGTATTCTTTTTTAGTTTTAGAATTAAGCAACATTTTATAAAAAATAATAGCTCAACAATTTGAACTGTTAATCTGGTTTTTCTTTCTTAAATAATTTTAACTTTGTTAAATGCTTTAAATAGTCGTGAACTTTTTCTTTGGTGTTATAACTGAATTTAAATTCTATCATTGTGTAAATTGTCAATCTTTTCTTGGATATTATTTTATATTTATATTTGTAAATTGAGTAGATGGTTATACTTATTGTGCGAGTTGTTATATCTAATTGTTTAACTGTCTTAATACGCTAATGAACATTTACCATGTTATTTATTCTTAATCCAAATCCAAATCTTGCAGCGCGAAGTAACCGGTGAGTAAGCCACATACTAATTTCAACATAAATGTATATATAAATTCTTTAAGTCCTAAATATGCATGAAATAGGTGCCACTGGACATAAAGAAAAACAATCTATGAATCTAGGTATGGCAACGAATGCCATTCACATTCAATGCATTTTGAACTTCAGTCCTGAATGAGATTGGTTTACAGATTTCACTGCATAAATATTGTAACTGATATACAGATGAGTTTACTTTACTTTTATACATACAAGAATTTTAATACAGTTATCTGACATAATTATTTGTTTGAAATTTCTGGAATAAGAATATTGTTATATTATTTTCATTGTTTTTCAGTGCAAAAGGTTTTTTAGTCCAGTAGAATAATTGTTAAAAGGTTGTTGTTTATCTTTATTTATAAGCATTCACTATACATGCTATACATTGCTATATAAGAATAAGAATATTTCATTAAATGTTAATGAAAAGGGAACATTCTAAAACTATCATGACAGTACAAAGACAGATGACATATTTCAAAACTTTTCTTGTCTCTCATGGTACAACTGATTTTTATAGTTTGTTCTTATGTTGTACTGTCACAGGTCAAAGGGGGGGGGTGGATTGGGCGCCTGCTAACATGTTTAACCCCACCATGCACATTCTGTATGTATGTGCCTGTCCAAAGTCAGGAGCCTGTAATTCAGTGGTTTTCGTTTGTAGATGTGTTAAATATTTGTTTTTCGTTCATTTTTTGTACATAAATTAGGCCGTTAGTTTTCTCGTTTGAATTGTTTTACATTTGTCATTTCGGGGCCTTTTATAGCTGACTATGCGGTATGGGCTTTGCCCATTGTTGAAGGCTATACGGTGACCTATAGTTGTTAATTTCTGTATCATTTGGTCTCTTGTGGAGAGTTGTCTCATTGGCAATCATACCACATCTTTTTTATACACACACACAAACATATACATTTGTATATAAAGAGTAATATTTCATATTTTGTTTCTTTACATTCAAATGTTAATAAAGTTTTACTTTACATTTTCAATATACCAACTGATGCTCTGAAAAAAGGAATAAACAAAAATCGTCATGTTCTGTGACTTTGGACGATAGAATTTCATGAGAGTGGTTGACATTTTCATGCTTTAAGCTTCTATTTTGACCAAAAAACTTAATATGGAGGATTGAAATTGACTAACAAGATGTAAAAGAAGCAAAATAAACAAAAGCTAGAACCCAAATGATTAAAAAAAAAAAAAAAATATATATATATATATTATTAATTTTTAAAGAGGCAACAGTTTTTCCAGAGTAGTAAAAAATTATCATTTTGAAAATTTGCTATTTCTTCGTTGTTATTATGTGTATTGATAAAAGTGAAACTGTTTTGAAAATGTCTGACTTCACAATGCCTTTAAAATGAGGTCAAGTTTTCTTAGATCAGTTGATTTAAATTCCGTACCTAATGAATCATTTCTTTTTGTAAACTTTTGCGAGCCATCAAGGATGTTAGTTGACTATTTAAATATATATACTTTTCGATTTAATTGTTTCATAGTTTTCATGTATTATAGTCGATTATAGGATAGGAATATTTCTCATTAACGAAGGCCACTTCAATTGATATTCGGTAGATACAATAATTATTTTATTTTATGACTTTCGTTATCAATATGATATTATCATTATGAGTATACTTGAAATATCTGCCACTGGACATTGACAGCCACAATCAAGCATTTGCGGTTTTTTCTACTTTGGTTATTGCCATTGTATCTTAATACTAATTAGTCAATGGTAAAAATTGAAATATTTGTATTTCAATATTGATTGAATTGTTTGATTAAGGGATATAACATTGACAAATGATATAATATTTTATGACTAACATTGTAATTATTTGTTTAAGCCAGTATGCCGAGAGGAAAAGGGGAGAGGGTGCTGCCAAATCGTGCTGTACGTAGGCAAAATCAAATAAAGCTACCGGTAAACAGAAGGCTTCGCCCAAAGAGAGCTGAAATTGTAAGACAAAATATAACCATTCCACAACAGCCGTTAATACCACCACAACAGCCATTAATACCACCACAATAGCCATTAATGCCACCACAACAGCCATTAATGCCACCACAACAGCCATTAATGCCACCACATCAGTTATTGCCACCACATCAGTTATAACCACAACAGCAGTTATTACCACAACAGCAGTTATTACCACAACAGCAGTTATTACCACAACAGCCGTTTGTACCACTACAGCCAATTCTACAACCACAACTCATTTGAACTTCAAACTTCCTCTGCAGCCCGCTGAACAACAAGTTCCTGATTAGGGGTGTATACACCCAGGGCAGCCCACAGCTCATAATTCTGTACAAAACGGTGAGATTTTAGTTATACCTACTAGTAATGATGTTGATGTGTTTGTACCACAAAAAAAAATTATAAACCAAATATGAAATTTAGAATATGTTGATTTGGCACAATTACTTTACAAAAACATTTTGTTTCAAAAATTGATCAACCGAAAAAAGTGCTCGGTTTTGATGAAGATGGAGACATTTTAATTGACAGAAACAAATATTCAAAAGTAAATCATTATCTAACTTAGGTGAGTGGACTGAAGGGTTTTTAAATTATATGAAAATTTTATTGCAAAGATTCCCGGAATTGGCAAATGAATTGATTAGCTACATGACGATTATAAGGGGGTGTACCTTTTGAGAACGTTTATAAATTTGACATGCAATTTCGACTTAGAAAAGCTCGTGATCATATGCGTACATGGGACGGCATTGATGGGCAGCTATGGCTTCAGTTTATTGCAGTAGGCATAAATCATGTTCCACAGACATCCTCTTATACTTCTCACACAGTTATTAGTCCTTGCTACGATTATAATTTTAAGGCCGTTTGTACTCGTATGAATTGTGTATACAGCCATGAATTCAGGTATAAGATGTAGCCAGTTCCATCCTTCGCTGTACTGTACAAATTATTCATATAACAAGAATAATCCTCGAAGTTCTGTAACTTCGGACTATTCTGCTCCTAGGTATTAAAACTACCCTAGGGCACCTGATGCAAACAATTTTGCACCAAGGTATCAGTCTAGTGCTAGAGCAGTGAAACAGGTTTTTGAATACACATGGAAATTTTAACCCAAATACTCGTTTTTCGATAAATAATTAAAGATTTCCCTGTGAGCAGGCAAATGTTCCACGGATGCAATTTAATCATTTCAAATTTTATAATTTTGTTTACAGCTTGCAATCACCGTATGATATTTGGTATTTTTGGTTGTTCCCCTGTTAATACTACGGTTTAAAGGAATATGTTGACCGACTACCCCGTTAAAATGTTGGCAAACTTATTATATAATGGTTTTAAATATGGTTTTCGAGCACATCATACAAGCAAAATATTAAAGTCTGTTTTACAAGATCCAAATTTAGCTTGGAAAAATCATGAGTGAATTGAAATGGTAGAATTGCGGGGCCTTTTTATTATCGACCTATTTCTAATCTACGTGTTTGGAAAATAATTTTAGAAATTATAATGGCATTTCTTATATTTTGAGTGACAAGTGGTTGTCGAGTTCTGTTTTAAATCTCTTTATCGGTAGTGCAAGAGTTATTCAAATACTTGGCTTACGTATCAAATGGACTAAATTAATTTCAAAACTTTAAACATAAACTAAACCTGTATGACGTATGGCCATGCCCCGTTTCACATTTAGTTAATAGTAGCTGACATGTTTAAAGATGAATATTCTTATTCCACTGGGAATGCGTACCTTTCAGGCATTAGGTTTAATCATAAGATCAATGGTTTATTGGACAACACTCATTCTTTTATTGTTCAAAAGATGCTCAGGGACATAAGCGACACGTCTGTCGTAAGCCTATTACTATTGGTATATTAACTAGACTTTTAGATGCGCTTAATTTAGTTTGTTATTCAGTATATGAAACATGTTTATTTAAAGCTTCATTTTCAGCTAGAATTTTGGGTTTCTTAGTTTTGGAGTAATTGCAAATTCAAATTTTAATGAAAATCTTATTGTAAAACGATCCAAGATATAATTTGATGCTTATTCAGGGTCACTTAAGTTATTATAAAAGTTCCTTCTTAGCAAACAGATCAGCTGGGTAATTCAGTAACGACAATTCTGGAAAAGAATAAACTACTTCAATTTGTCCTGTCCGGTTGATGTCGGACTACATTGCTGAGACACAAAGACGATGGACATTTTCATACACTTTAAAAAAGGTTATGCAAAACAAACCTTGCATTGTATAGTTGAAACACTTTATTTCAGGGTACCTGAATGATATTTGGGTAATTGGCTCTTTTATTGTTATAGGAGCTGTCATATTAAGCTTATATGTGCATCGTTTGGATTAGAGATAGTTGGGTGTATTCCTAAATCAGATTCAAGGAGCTCTGAAAATGTTATGTATATATTTTCTTTAAATTTCCTCATTGTTTGGTTTTCCCTTACAATGAATAACATAGCTTAGATGTTGACAGTATTGCATTTTAGCTGAAGTTTATGTTGATGTTGCCACATGAATATCAATTTAATGAAGTTCAAAGTATTGAATTTAAGTTGATATTGAATTTTTTGATGTTTGTGTTGAAGTTGATAATAATGTTGTAGTTGATAATATTGAAGTTGATAATAATGTTGAAGTTGATAATATTGAAGTTGATAATAATGTTGTAGTTGATAATAATGTTGTAGTTGATAATAATGTTGTAGTTGATAATATTGAAGTTGATAATAATATTGAAGTTGACAATATTGAAGTTGACAATATTGAAGTTGATAATATTGAAGTTGATAATAATGTTGAAGTTGATAATGATGTTGAGTTGATAATGATGTTGAAATTGATTATGATGTTGATAATGACATCGAAGTTGATAATGATGTTGAAGTTGATTGATGTTGATTCTTGCTGTTAAATTTGTCATGCGGTAAATTTTATGGCGGATTACAAGTTGTGCAACTAGTTACTCAACTTGTAATTTTGGCGGAATTTACTTTAAGCTGCTATGGACTACCCAGTGGCTCCTGATATAACTTTGTTACTGCTGGATCGCCCTTCAGTAATTCAATCGTCATCAAGTTTTGATTGACAAGTTGATTGTGTTTCTTTCTTGCAATAAATGCCATGACAAATTTACAGCCAAATAAAACATAATTTCTTTAGTGATTTTGATTTATAGTTTATTCGTTGGATTCATTAATTACATCATGAGGTCAAACAATGAGAATACAGATTTAAACAATACAAGTACACTTACATTTTATCTAGGCCCCCCTTTCAATCTATGTGTATATATATATATATACAATAATAGAATTTAATTCAATAATAATTAAATTCAGTTATTGTAATTATATAACTTGGTATGCCTATTATTGATTTAAATTGACGGTGTGTTCGATTCATTTTATACTGGTCACTTTAATATGCTAATTAGTTTAGCCCGCGAAATGTTAGTCCGTGCAATTTACCTCGTGTGGTTTGGTCATTTGAATTCAAACCTTACACGGAGCTTGACCAAAGCTATAGAATTTACCCGCCCTCCCTTTTCCCCATTATGAATATTTTCTGCTGCTTTTCATTTATCGTTTCAGTTTTGGAAGAATGATTATAGAACCAGCGTCATGGCATATATAACAGACTGAGTTTGGAGCTTTTTTGTATTGTGAATGGACAGGCGGAATTTACTTTAAGCTGCTATGGACTACCCAGTGGCTCCTGATATAACTTTGTTACTGCTGGATCGCCCTTCAGTAATTCAATCGTCATCAAGTTTTGATTGACAAGTTGATTGTGTTTCTTTCTTGCAATAAATGCCATGACAAATTTACAGCCAAATAAAACATAATTTCTTTAGTGATTTTGATTTATAGTTTATTCGTTGGATTCATTAATTACATCATGAGGTCAAACAATGAGAATACAGATTTAAACAATACAAGTACACTTACATTTTATCTAGGCCCCCCTTTCAATCTATGTGTATATATATATATATACAATAAATTTATACTATTTGACGTTTTACCAATTACTTTTAATAACTTCCTCTGCATACTCTCACTTAAGTTATTCATTCATCTTTATTCAATATGTTAAAACATAAATATATTTATTTTGTTAGAAAATAGAATGTTGCTGACCTGTATTAAATACTGAAAAATGCTACTTAACATCGATGATTTGTCAGACGGAGATCTTGGTGCACGGTTCAGGTTTGGAAACGCTGGATTAAAATTTATAACGGACATTGTAGGAGCTGATGTAGAGCACCCAACAAAAAGAAGCAAGACATGAAGCCCTGAAATGCAGGTTCATAAGATTTGAAACCCATTGTTTTCATGTTTTTCAATTTGTAAATTGAATAATCAACTTTCAGTTCAGTCACAGTAAATGCAATAGCAATAACGTAAGAAAAAATATACCACTTATTTGCCATGACTTCTCAGTTTACTTGTCACAACATCACAGAAGTCTGTGATAATCCACATTTAGGGAATAATTTGAATATATATTCTTTGTTTAAATATGCTCCTTTATCACAAAGACACATTTGCGAATTGAAAAAAAATGCAAACATATAGCATCGAAAAATCTGTATCAAATATTTAACACTCTGCTTAGACAGGTTTATTAAAATGCTGTCAGTATTTTCACACTTTAATATTAGAAACAAATAACATAGACTGTCCTAAGAGTGTCATCTTCGTCTCTAGATCATTAAAATTGTTGTACACTACATTTGTTTGACAAAGGACAAGGTACGATAAGCTATTGCAACTGGACCCCTATTTTCGTTGAATTTACAATGAATATTATCCAAGAATCATGATTATGTTTAAAGTATAATGTTACTTATATGACAAATAAAGATTATTATTTAAAAAGCATTGTTTCTCATCTCACAAAAAATCTATTTAATATTCTTTTTTCAGTGTGTGAATATTTTTAATACCTCTTTCCTTCTCTGTAACGTGAAATCTTAAATGTATGGTGGCCGGTTAAGGGCACAAACGCGAAATATTTTTTCTTTTCGATTTCTCGTTTTCGCCATTTCGTCTTTTTGTCTCAGAAATGGTATTCTTTGATACCATATTAACAGTGTTTTAAATTTTAGATTTTGGCCCAGTTTTTAACTTTTGTCCTTATTGAGGTCCTTAAATTAAAGCTTTTTAACCAAGAGTTCCAAATGGTGAAGATAAAATGATCCCTCCTTAAATTGTACGATCGCCATCACGAGTTGATTGGCCGTTATGGGTCGGCATTTTCGTTTCACAGATGATATCAAATATGTTCCCAATGTCCCAACTACATATTCCCTTCCCTTTTCACGAATGTGACCTACCGAATAAGACTATTTACCAAGTTTGTAATAACATGAACACAACTGGTGCCACATGTGGAGCGGGCATGGTTTTTTTTTTAACTCTGCATAAGGCAGCAACCATTTGATTTTCTGGGGGGGGGGGGCTATGGGTTTTTTTGAAGAAAAAAAGTTTGTTTCCAGTTTTTGGAGAAAAAAATAATTTGTTTTTGATTCTTGAGAAAAAACAAGTTTGTACATAAAAAAAAAAACATAGCCCCCCCCCCCCCCCCCCCCCCCCCTCCCCCCAAAAAAAAATCAAATGGTTGCTGCCTAAGTATTTTACGCAATCTATTACATATTCTGACATTCCACGTTTTAATACCTCTTTTACTGATCGACAATGCAACCCAAGTGAATTAATCTCTGTTGTTATATTTCTCTAAACCACTATTTTTACTTTTATTTGTTAAAGCATTAGTAAGAATGTTTGCTCCATATTGTAAATATATTTTTATTAACTAACTGCCTCAGCAAAGATATCTCGATTTTTAGTGGAGTTCGTGTTGTTTCTTTTAAAATTATTATTTATAACTGTTGATGTAAATGTCCTTTGGTTTTGTGAGTCTTTGTTTACTCCATGTTTTTGATTGTTATTGTCTCGAACAAATCCCAGTTGAAACTTCTCTTCTGCTTTTCAGCGTCCATTTTCGTTGATGACGTCATGGTGATAATCCGAGAAATCGTTATGACGACGTGAAAATGAAGAAAATGACGTCCCATTGAATTGCAGATTAAATGAAAATAACGTTGGTGCAAGCCATTGACAACCCGGTGTTCCCTTTAAACAGTTTAAAGTAATATTTTAAAAGATGTCATAGATAACTTTAACCGAAGGTTGTTGATATCCTTCAGATCAGTGAATTCATTGTTATTCACTCAAATACCAAGTCCCTACAAAATTGGTTTCTATTTTGATAATAATAATCCATTACACAAAAGTTCAACGTTATTCTTCAAATTTGAATATATTGGTGTAAAAAGTAAATTCATCAAAATACTGAATTCCAAGTTAAACGCAAGATTTTCGTTAAATTACAATCACACAACACCTCCATTTTTGTTACATTCTTTTCTGCGGATAGTGTATCCCAAGACGTTAGCCTCTGTATTGGTCAACGTTTCATCTAACCAGGTCTCGGTTTATACTATCTATGTGTTAAATAAAATGTTACTTTGCAACTCCCATCAAAAATGTTCCCATACTATAGTCACTATAGTGAAGTATAAAATCAAGACACAATCTTGTTAATCATACCTAAATACTAGCACTAGAAACTTCACATACTAGACAAAGTTGCCATATAACTTTGAATACAAATTATCTTATTTTTGGTTCACAACATAACAAAATAATAACCCCTTTGTAACGTCAGTTTGGCCAAATTTTCAATATTTCTGATCAGATTTTAACTTAATTTACCTTGGCCTAGACCCCCAGATCAAAAAATTCTTTGTATCGAATGATTTATTGTCATCAATGTCAACTTTTGACAACAGGCCTTTTTGGATTCTACGTTGAAATTACGGTCAAATGTTTCCTCGGGCTTCTAGGTCCAAAAAATGCACGAAACCAACGCTTAAGGAGGCTCGAGGGTATAAAATTTAAATTACAGTTTTTCATTGTAATTTAATGATTTAAATCTCTTGAAATGTGGATCAAAATAAATGCCAAAAAAATAGGGGGTCACCGACCATTTAAACAAGTTACCGACTGCTTAAGACAATTGACTGCAATTTAACACATATTTTAGGCATTAATATAACCCTGTCAATATATAAAATAACTTTGTAAATAAAGGCAATAGTAGTATACCTCTGTTCAAAACTCGTAAATCTATGGACAAAACAAAACAAAATTGGGGTAACAAACTAAAACTGAGGGAAACGCATTAAATATAAGAGGAGAACAACGACACACCATTAAAATGTAACATACACAGAAACGGACTAAGCTAAAAATGAAAAAGACAAACAGAAAAACAATAGAACACATGACACAACATAGAAAACTAAAGAATAAACAACACGAACCCCACCAAAAACTAGGGGTGATCTCAGGTGCTCCGGAAGGGTAAGCAGATCCTCCTCCACATGTGGCAACCGTCGTGTTGCTTATGTGATAACAAATCCGGTAAATAGTCTAATTCGGTAGGTCACATTCATGAAAAGGAAGGGGATTGTAGTTACGACGTAAGGAACATATCCGATATCATTTGTGAAACGGTTATTCCATAACGGTCAACCAACTCGTGATGTCGTCCGTAAAATTTACGAAGGAATGATTTCAACTTCACCATTTGGAACTCTTGGTTTAATAGCTTCCTTGTGAGCAGTAACCCTCTATCAAGAAAATCATGATAGGAAATGCAAGCACGGGAATATCGTATCAATTGGGAGATATATACCCCGTATGCAGGTGCTGCTGGAATGTTGCTACTTAGAAATGGAAAGTTCACAATTGGAAAGCTGAAATCATCTCTTTTGTCGTAAAGTTTTGTTTTCAACCGACCCTCATTGTCAATTTCTAGATATAAGTCAAGATATGAAGCCGACTTAACTGCATCTGTAGTATCCTTTATCTCCAATTCGATGGGATAGATGCGTTCCACATAGTCACCAAATTTTGAATTGTTTAGTGAAAGAACGTCATCTATATAGCGGAAAGTAGAGTGAAAGGATATTGCTAACTTCTTATCTTTCTTCCTAAGAAGTTCCTGTATGAAGTCAGCCTCATAATAATAAAGAAACAAGTCGGCAAGTAGAGGGGCACAGTTTGTTCCCATTGGGATGCCGACAGTCTGTTGAAAAACACGTCCTCCGAACGTTACAAATATGTTGTCAATCAAGAAATCAAGCATCTTGATAATATGGGTTTCAGAGAATTTTTTGTTTGAATCAGAGTGATTCTTTACAAAGTATGATTTATCCCTCCCTAAGACAACATACTTGTATCTATGTTGGCCATTCTTTTTCATGAAGCAAAGTAATACCAACTCTTTCAATATGTCTTTTAGTTTGGAATGTGGAATACTTGTGTAAAGAGTAGAAAGTCAAATGTTTTAATACTGTTACAAGATGAAAGAGAGTTAGATTGTATGTACTCTAAAAGATCTTTGAAATTTTTAAGTATCCACATCTGATTCACGCCACCTCTAGAATAGGCAGTTTCACAATAACTTTGAAGCCCGTCTTTGATTGCTGATGAAATAGATGTTAATAATTTAGAAAGAGGTTTCGTGGAGCACTTGGAAGACCCAGCAATACACCGTTGTTTGTAAGGACACTTATGTAGTTTAGGTATCCAATACAGTGATGGAAGATCCAGTTCTTCATCTTTGGTTGAAATACCAAAGGAACAAAGAACAGACCTATGATTATCCAGGATTTCCTCTTTGGTAAGTTTCGTGAGGTATAAATTCAATACGCCAAAAACGCGCCTCGTCCGCACAAGACTCACCAGTGACGCCCAGATATAAAAGATCGAAAGTGAAAAAAAGTACAAAGTTGTACAGCACTGAAGATCAAAAGTTGAAAAAGGTTGTGTCAAATACGGTTATGTTTTTATGCTTGGGATAAGAACATCCTTATTATTTAAAACAATTTATCTTTTGGACAAGAGAGTTGGGAACAGCCATTCCCTATGGATGCAATGACAAAATTGATGGTGTAGGTATTTTGTCTAGTCCCAGGTGTAGTACCGTCAATACATTACAATTATTTAATACTTCTGCTCGACGAAATAGAAGTCATGGTCACAGAAAATATATACCACCTGCTGTACACACCGTGACAATTGATAGTCTATTAACGTCTGTTCAGTACCTTTAGGAATTCATCATATTAAAACTAAATTATACTCCATTTCATTGTCAAAACTTTCTTTACTATTTCAAGATGCCCAAAATACTTCCGTTACTGATTCTCGTTCTGTTTTGTATAGATTAGTTGCAATTATCATGGACATTGCTAACCATAGACTATTCAAACCCGTATCGACTACATCCAATAGTGAGGAAAAATGTTATTTTTTTAAGGTAGAATTCGCCAATAAAGGTTTAGATGCTGTAAATATTAGCAATATTTTCCATCAAAAATCTGTACAAAAAACTATACCTGATTACTTCAAAAATAAAGCTACACCTGTTATTTCTTATACTTACACAAAGTCTATTGCATCCAAGATTTTCAACCACAAGAGAGTTTTAGAGGCTTTTAACCTCAAAGATACAAAATCCAAGCCTCCGGATTCCTCGTGTGCATCGTCACAATACAATTACAGTCCAGCTGGTCATATTATTACTGGTGACCTTGGCATCGTTACCAATGAACAACTAAGAGAGTTGTTAGCCAAGGGACCAAAATATAGAAATCCCCCAGCCCATCAACTGATAAAAGAATTTGAAGTTACTGATGGATGCAGTTGAGGACTATGCTAGAAAATGGATAAAGCGCGAACCAGACGAACCAGAACTGGACACTTTGTCTGAATGGATCAAAGCTATTCGATCATGCATTCAGAGGCGCGTACTAAAACTACGATGTAATATGAGTACTAGAGTTTCTAACCCTTTCAAGAATTTGGAGGTTGTGGATGCTTTATCCTCTTTGCATGACAAATATGTCGTTGTTCCAGCAGATAAAGCCTCCAATAATATTGTCTTCATATGTAAAAAATATTATTTGCAATGTCTCACTACAGAGCTTGGAATTGATAAAACTACTGGTAATCCTACATATTCTTTAACATCATTTACCAAGGACGAAATTTTACAAAATCATAAATCGGTCCATCTTTCTTTTGGTATCAACATCAAAGAAAACGAAGAAAACTTGCCTTCATTATACTGGATACCTAATTACACAAAACTCCATATAAAGAACGATACATAGCTGGGTCTTTAAAATGTTCGACTAAACATCTTTCTAAAGTACTGACTACTATTCTTTCTACAGTTAAAGATGGGCTTCAAAAATATTGTGATGAGATATATTCTACCAGTGGTGTTAACCAGATGTGGATTCTCAAAAATTCGAAAGATCTACTATTTAACCTTCGATCACAATCTTTGCAATTTTGCAGCAACATAAAAACTTGATTATTCTACGCTATATACTACTATTCCCCATGCTCAATTGAAAGATCGACTTCACCATCTCATAAAACAGCTTTTTCTATAAAAATAGGAATCGTAGATACAAATTTCTGGGTTACAATAATTCATATTTTGTGAAGAATCACACTGAATCTTCCAGAAAATATACTGAAGATGATATTATCAAAATGCTGGACTTTTTGATCGACAATATATTTGTTGAGTTTGGAGGATTTATATTTCAACAAACAGTCGGTATTCCAATGGGTACTAATTGTGCACCCCTGCTGGCTGATTTGTTTTTGTACTCGTATGAAGCAGAATTCATTCAGAACCTTCTAAAAGACAAAAAGAAAAAGCGCCTTGCGAAATTCTTTAATTTTACTTTCCGATATATTGATGATGTTCTATCATTGAATAACCCATATTTCAGCCAATACCTACATCTCATATATCCCAGTGAACTTGAAATTAAGGATACTACTGATACTAGAAGGACTGCTTCATACCTTGATCTTTTCCTCAATATTGACGTAGATGGACGACTTCACACGAAAATCTATGATAAACGGGAAGATTTCAACTTCCCAATTATCAATTTCCCATTTCTCAGCAGTAACATACCCTCTGCCCCTTCGTATGGTGTTTACATATCACAATTGATACGTTATTCTCGTGCTTGTTCACACTATACGGACTTCATATACAGGAGTGTGCTCCTTGCGCAGAAACTGCTCCAACAAAGTTATGTGGAGGACAGATTAAAATTGACACTCCGTAAATTTTATGGAAACCATCACGAATTGGTGGATCCATACGATGTACATTTGACCAAACTAGCTAAGGACATTTTTACCACATGGTAGATTGTTGTTTGTCATTATGTCGTCTAAACTTTAAATTACCAAACGTGACTTATTCCCGATTGTGACTGTTTTGCGGAGTGTGAATTCGCATTACTATAAGACGTGTTACGGTACTTGTCTATCCCAAATTCATGTATTTAGTTTAAATGTTTATTGTTATATTTGTAATTCTCAAAGGATTTTGTCAAATGTGTCGATGTCTTTTCTATTATATGTATGTGTTATGGTAAATAATATTAATCACCGCATTCATTTATTAGATTTCATTTTGTTCAACGTAATCAGTACGATATTTTACGTTTGAAGTCAGATTCAAAACAAACCGGACATAACGTGACGGTACCCAAATTGCACCTATTTTGACAGTTTTTTCATCTACGTTTTTTTTATAATACGACAAAAATGTCCATTCTGTGTTTATTTTGTAGCCGTATCATTCTTTATTATAATGGTACACCAATTTGATTTTTATTCCATATAGAAAAATTGGTCTAAACTGACCTCCAAACAATCAATGATTCTGAAATGAGGAGTACCCAAATTGCATCCATGCTCAACCCTCTTGCTGCCAAAGGGACATTTATGGCTTCTACACACAAATCTTGTTGATTGTGTAGAACGTCAAAGGTCCATTGTAACGTCACAATACTCAAGGGCACTGGCAACGTCTAAATACGGCGTCAAAAGGGCGATTTTGGCGGGAATGAAGCAAACTGAATAAAATGCTTTAAAAGTATACTTTAAATGGCTGTCAAGAAATGATACAGGATCATAAGCTTGTTAGTACTATAATACAAACTTATTTAATGTGTTTGCTAATTATCTAGTTCGTCATTTTCATGTAAAATGTTGCATTCTTTCGAGAAATTTGTTTTACGTTTTTTTTCGTACATCTATCAATCAGAATATCTCATATAAATCAAAAATCTTATCCCTGATAATAATCATAAAAAAGGTAACTGTTATACTTGATTACGTTAAATATTGATATTCATTCACAATACACCATACACGCTTTATTTAAAAGAACTGGATAATTCATTTAGGGCTCAAATACCACGATTGAAATCTCAGTTAGGATTTTTTTTTGTAAAAGTACACACATGTTAACCGATGTACTTGTATTGCCATACGATATTTCAACACATTTTAAACCTGTTTCATCATGGAAGCACTGCCTTAAAAATGTTTATTTTCATTCGAAATGGCGGGGATGTTAAATTAGTAGTAGACACAATGATTTCTATTCCTATCATATATATCATAGATAACCTCTTTTTCCTGGCATTCACCACAGATCTTTTACTTTGTAGGACTCATTGAGCAAAAGATTTATTGTATATTGAATTTCAGACGTCCTTAATATTGCATGAAATATTTGCCACTGAACGTTGAGAAGAGAATAATTTATCAATTAACAGATTTAAAGATATTTCGTGTATGTCAATTACAGTGTGTACTTTATCATAGTAAATGAAAATGATTTATTATTGATTCAGGTTCACTTGTAGACAATAGAAATTCATTTTAGAGAAATTCTTTCCTCGTTTTTACTATGTTTTTTTTTTAATTCGTATTCTCTAAAATTTTGAGCAATAAGTGGTCAACAAAATTATAATAAACATGATTAAAAAATAAGCAAAATGAATATGGATAATAATTTTTATATAAAAAATATTTCCTCACCTACCGAAACAAGGATTGAAATCATGATAATTTTAATCTGACACGTTTGATACTTTACAACAAGAAGTTTATTTTTATGAATTTGTACACGCTTTGTTTTTATTTTCATTTCCATTGAGTGCCGTTGTTTTGCCGTTTATATAATGAATTGAGAGATTTTTTTACAGTATTTATACCAATTATATAATAAAAAAACGAGAATAAATGTTTTACTATTTTATAGGTGGTTACGAATCATTTATGCATTTCACTTGACAAAGATAAAACAAAGTCGCCCTTGAAGCTAGTATAGCAATTGGTATACTATTTTCACTTTATTTTAAGACAAGAAAGATAAAAAAAATATATTCCAAGGTTAAAAGTTGTATTTGTAAATAATCTTGTATTAAAAACATCGTTTATGACAATCTTAGAGCATCTTTAACTTTACTTATACATCGTTTTCATAATTACGGCTACATTGACGCGGGAAAAATTATGGACGGCGGGAAAGCGCTGTTCTACAGATAGGCACAAGTTTTGCAACGTCACAGATAAGAAACGTCAAGCTGCTTTTGGCGCGACAAAGCAAGAAAAAAACTCGGCAGCAAGAGGGTTAAATTCACAATGTCAAAAGTCTAATAACAGAGCTTTTGTTTAATTTCTTCAAATATTTTGAACAATTGGATATTAGTCCATGCTTACTCTTCATTATTTTTTTAAATGGATAGATGTAACATATTGTATTTGCTCATTTTAAAAAGATGACGTTTTGATGACGTCGCATGGCGACGTTTCAGTACATTTTGCTTTTTCAGTAAATACTTCATCTGTTGATAAATACTGTGAACGTTTTGTGCATATCTAAATAGTTTTACCTATGTTGAAAGATGTGCTCAGTATCAAATCATAAAAATACAAATTGTTTAGTCTCTATGAAATCTTGTAAGATTTTCGCTGCTTGTTTTGCTAAATAGGTGCAATTTGGGTACCGTTACGTTAGATTTATAATTGAGTTAATTGCTACCTTAGTTTGCTAATAATAAATATTAAAATGTGCATTGTTATTAAATGCAATATCAGTATTTAGTTCAAATATAATCTTAAATCAATCCTAATTCTATCTTATTCATTTTAATGAAGTCATTTTTCATTTTTTGATGATCTGTTTTACAAATTCAAATGACGTCATCATTTTTTTGTCATTTTTTACAATTTCAAATATGACGTCACTTGGCGTTGGGGTTTGGGCTTGTTTGGATGTGTCTACATTTTGTGTTGCAAATGTCTGGTTATGTAATGTATTTCAGTTGTTTCCTGTAATTAGTTAATATTTTAGTTCTATCATGTACAGCTTTTGTTTAGTAATTTTATAAATTTACTGTTTGCAAAAGAATAAATTATTCTAAATAATAAGGATGTTCTGGTAACTAACAGAAAACCCTGGCCGTTTTTGGCACAACTTTTTTGATCTTTTGGTCCGCGATGCTGTTCAACTTTGTGCTTGTTTCGGCTTCCAAACTTTTGTATCTGGGCGTCACTGGTGGATCTTGTGTGGATAAAATGCACTTCTGACGTATTAAAATTTTCAACTTGTTGCCTTTTGTTTGCTGTTGTTCGTGTGTTTCTTTGTCAATTGTATTCTCAAATTTATTTATATTGTAGTCCTGTGGTGTTGAGTTGTCCTTTTTATGTTATATTTCACATGGCTATAAAAGGGGATGTTTGACATCATGCAAAGACCAACACAGAAAAATAGACACACCCGACTTAGTCCAGGCCTCAACGCAAAAAATCATAAAAATGACGTCACATACGAATGGTGAAATGGCAGAAAAATTACGTCACATGAATTTCTGAAACATCACAAAAATGACGTCACATTTGAAAAACTATATCTCAAAAGTAAGATAGAATTAGGATTGATTTAAGATTATTATAGAACTAAATACTGATTTTACATTTAAACACAATGCACATTGCAATACTTATTAATAGCAATTAACTATAATATATACAAGTACACACCCGTGGTATCGCGGGTCCGTGACTGACTTAAAGTATATAACTATGCCTAAGCCTTATTTTAGTAATTGGTATTGTCATCTGATAAAGTCATGTCGATTATAAGATACACAGTTTTTTATTTGCTTTCAAACCTTTTGTTTGAACCCGTCGACCTGGAACTTATCAATTATTGGTAATATTAATTATTTGGAAAACAAAAGGTCCTGGCTATCCAGGAATGGAGTATTTTTTAATCAACAGCATTGTCCTATATTAGTTATCTTAGAAAGTCTTGCTGATTGCTGAATGAAACTACAATAGGGAACAATTTGACAATGATAGAATTTAGTAGTGTCAGCCCTTTGATTATGACCCGTGTATATAGCAAAATCCTAAATACACCGTTTGGTGGTGCGCCTGTCAAATACGGAACGTACAGATAAGGTAATAGCTAACAGGTGAATATACTATTGGTATCGGTATCGGATTCGACTCGGAACTTGTTAATTATTGGCAATATTAATTATGCGGAAAACAAAAGGGTCTGGAGTGGTGTAATTTTTAATCTACACCATTGGCCTATATAAGTTCTATATAGAGTTGAATTGTTTGATTTGTCGTTTTTACCCGATGACGGCTGACAAATTGGACTTCGTAATTTTAGTATTATAGATATGTCAAGTTTGTTTTGAATCCAAATTCAAACGCAAAGTATCGTAGATTACGTTGAACAAAATCAAATCTAATAAATGAAGGCGGTGATTAGTTTTCTTTACCATAATACATGAATATAATAGAAAAGATGTCAACCAATTTGACAAAATCCGACGAGAACCACAAAACAACATCAAACTAAACACATAAATCTTTGGGATAGACAAGTACCGTAACACGTCTTATAGTAATGCGAATTCACACTCCGCAAAACAGTCCCAACCGGAAATAAGTCACGTTCGGTAATTAAAAGATAAGACGACATAATGACAAACCACAATCTACCATGTGGTAAAAATGTCCTTAGCTAGTTTGGTCAAAGACACATCGTATGGATCAACTAATTCGTGATGGTGTCCATAAAATTTACGGAGTGACAATTTTAATCTGTCCTCCTCATAACTTTGTTGAAGCAGTTTCTGTGTAAGGAGCACACTCCTGTATATGAAGTCCGTAAAGTGTGAACAAGCATGAGAATAACGTATCAATTGTGATATGTAAACACCATACGAAGGGGCAGAGGGTATGTTACTGCTGAGAAATGGGAAATTGATAATTGGGAAGTTGAAATCGTCCCGTACAACTTTGTACTTTTTTTCGCTTTCGATCTTTTATATTTTGGCGTCATTGGTGAGTCTTGTGTGGACGAGGCGCGTTTTTGGCGTATTAAATTTTAAACCTGATGCTTTTTGTTATTCATTAATCATGTGTTTCTTTGTCTAATACGTTCTCCTATTTATTTGTATTGTAGTCCTGTAATATTATGTTGTCATTTCAATGTTATATTTAACATTGCCATTAAAGTGCGAGGTTTGGCATGCCACAAAACCAGGTTCAACCCACCATTTGTTCCTTTAAAAATGTCCTGTACCAAGTCAAAAATATGGCCATTGTTATATTATAGTTCGTTTCTGTGTGTGTTACAATTTAACGTTGCGTCGTTTGTTTTCTCTTATTTTTGAGTGTAAATTGACATTGCGATAAGACGTGTCACGGTACTTGTCTATCCCTAATTCATGTATTTGATTTTCATGTTATATTTGTTATTCTCGTGGGATTTTGTCTGATGCTTGGTCCGTTTCTGTGTGTGTTACATTGTAGTGTTGTGTCGTTGTTCTCTTATATTTATGCGTTTCCCTCAGTTTTAGTTTATTACCCCGATTTTGTTTTTTGTCCATGGATTTATGAGTTTGAACAGCGGTATACTACTGTTGCCTTTATTTGTCATAGATTTTCGTGTGAAGTCGTCCATCTGCGTCAATATTGAGGAAAAGATCAAGGTATGAAGCAGTCCTAGTATCGGTAGTATCCTTTATTTCAAGTTCACTGGGATATATGAGATGTAAATATTGGCTGAAATATGGGTTATTCAGTGATAGAACATCAATAAAATATGTGTATAATTGTATGTAAATGACAGGATCAGGCCAATTTTTATAAAATTATATTTAATTTTCTTTCAAGCCTGCGTTAATGGTCAGGGACTGGAAAGCTACGTCAAGTAAACACTTCTTTTCTGAAGCATTTGCTTGACACTCTATTATGTCTCCAAACTCAATTTCTTTCGACTTTAGTGATTTATGGTAAGGACAATGGACATTCATTGCAGCTAGCAAATTATTCAGCTGCATTTCTCCTATGCCTGCATGAATCATACCTGACAATATATAAAACATACAAAAAAGAATCTACAATAAATTTAAAATACTATCGCAATTATTTAAAGTAGCTATAAATAAATATGTTGGACCATATTTTCTATGTGCATGTAGGAAAATCAGGCAAGCAAAATTATTTTTTCGTCTCCTGTGGCAATGCTAAATAGGGAATAATGATGTCTGACCAGAATATAATGGTATGTTTTAAATTATCACACTACTGGCAGCTGATTTAAGTTTTTGTTAGCTAGTAAGTCTTGCAAATTAAGAGAATTTTTCATGTGGACAATAAAGATTGACATATGCTTGAAGATACTCATGATCACAAAGAGTTAAATATTATTCTTTTATGTCATTCAGTTTCAAGTTGGCTAGAATCAAAAGCAGAGGATATTATCAAATTCACCACTTCCTCATCTGCACTATATATTTTTATGTAATACTTGTACCAATTTTTTTTTATAATATTCTGAAGTCATTTCTGGTATGATATCAATTTCATTTTGGTCATCAAATTAAAGTTCCTCATTTTTAGAGTTCCATGTGATGCCTTCAGTATTCTACTTGTATGCATCATATAGCATTTTGAAATAAAACAAAAACAATCTATCTGCTCTTTCAATTTGATTCGTCAGAACTTAAGACAGAATATCTTCAACATTTAGGAACATGTATCAGGCCACTAAGCCAGTCTTAGAATAAAGAATTTTCTGCACTTTTCATAGTTTATTACATTCATATAATTATAAATTTATAAATAACCTGCCACACCAAGTCTGTGTGTTCGTTACTTGTTTTTCTGCTTTTTGTTATAATTAAGCCCTTTTCGACTAATTTTTATATTTTGTTCATATATTGCGCTTATACAACACTGTCCCAGGTTGGGCACCTGCAAAAAATGTAACCCCTCCATATTTTTTATGTGCTTGTAATTTAATGATTAAAAATTTAATGTTGTGTAACATATTTTATTTTTTTATTGTTAAGTACTTAAAATTGTTGTTAGTTCTTTTGTTTGAAATGTTTTACAATTATCTATTGGGCATTTTATAGCTGACTACGTGGTATGTGTTTTGTTTATTGTTAAAGGTTGGACGGTGACCTTAAGCCATACAACTCGTATGTATTTGGTCTCTGTCGGAAAGGGATCTTATTGGCAATCATACCACATCTTCTTATTTTTATATGAAGTACATTTTTTATATTGACCAACCAATATCATTATTATAATTGAAAGAAACATTTGTTTAACTGCAGCTACTTTTGAATTGACATCAAATGTACCAACTACTTTTCTACTACTATTTGCACGATCATCATGTTTCTTTCCTAATCTTATTCGAGCAATATCTCCACATTCTGTACATTGTTTATACAAAATACCAGCAACACAATAAGGTTTCATTTCCAAAGAATTATGTAATTGTAAAGGGACTTCATATTTGGAACATTGTTTCAATTGCTGAACAATATAGTCTAGTTCGACAACATATCTACAGTGATGTAAGGGAAGTAAATCAGTAGGTAATGGTTATAAGTAATTATAAGTAAAAATCAACATTTATATACATTCATCTTTAACCACTACTTCATGATGTATAGCAGGTACAGACTTAAAAGCAACATTACACAATTCAGATGTTTCAATGGTTTTCAGTTGGACTGAGTCAAATGATGGTATATCTTAGTGGTCAGGTTCTAAGTTTTGACAATGAACTGAGTCAAATGATGGTATATCTTGGTGGTCATGTTCTTAGTTTTTAGAATGAACCGAGTCAAATGATGGTATATCATGGTGGTCAGGGTTCGTGTTGTTTATTCTTTAGTTTTCTATGTTGTGTCATGTGTACTATTGTTTTTCTGTTTGTCTTTTTCATTTTTAGCCATGGCGTTGTCAGTTTGTTTTAGATTTATGAGTTTGACTGTCCCTTTGGTATCTTTCGTCCCTCTTTTTTCTAAGTTTTGACAATGGAATGAGGGAATTATGGTATATCGTGGTGGTCTGATTGCAATCCACTCTTGTAAAAAAAAAACTTGCCCTTGGAATCGTTAATTTTTCTCTAATTTCTTCTTTTTTCAAAACATTTCTTGTTTGTTCCTGTGAGACATTTGTCAACTGACAATACAATAATTTAAAGATTGTCGTAATTTTATAAAAAAAAAAAAAAAAAACTCATTCAAGGATTTGCAATATATAAGTAATTAATTTTGAACGTACTTTTAAGATACTCACCACGATATCTCTTTCTTTGGGTGGATCTACGTGTTATAAATTAGAAAATTTTCTAAAAAAAAGTTCGTCGGAAGGTACCAAGACCTTGTTGATAAATATTCCGTATCAATTTAAACAACACCTAATGGTTTTGGTGTATATATTCTGCGTACTGACCTTGTGTATCATCTTAATAACGTATTATATTGTTCTTTTAGTTGTCTTTGTTATATAATTTATATTTATTTTACTGTTTGGTCTGTTTTTAGTGATGTCCATTTGATGTGTCTGAGAGGTTTTTTTGTAAGATGTTTTTGAACTTTCAATTTTTTTTTATTTAGATGTTACGCACGATATTGGTGTCACTTAGTGCTACACGACGTTCCTAATAAAATGACGATTTTGACGTTGTTCCACGGAAAGTTTCAAACGTTGAACTTATATTCTACTCATGTGAAAATGCCGCTTAAAATACAGAGATTTTCGAAGTTATTTCTTTATGTGGTTTTATTTTTTCAAGCCGGTGCAAATGCAAAATTCCATTGAATTAAAAAAAAAATTAAATATATGAAAAAAAAAAAAAAATTCGAAGAATAGTCTGCAACTTTTACACAAAATAACATTTTTTTATGTCTTGTAAAATGATTTAAAGATATAAAAAGAAGATGTGGTATGATTGCCAATGAGACTTCTCTCCACAAGGGACCAAATTGAACCAGAAATTAACAACTATAGGTCACTGTACGGCCTTTAACAATGAGCAAAGACCATACCGCATAGTCTGCCATAAAAGGCCCCAAAATGACAATGTCAAACAATTCAGACGAGAAAACTAACAGCCTAATTTATGTTACAAAATGAACGAAAAAGTCTTGTTTTATATATATTTCTTGGCGTTTTTTATCTTCAAAATGTTTCAAAACTCTAAAACTTAGTTTGATACTATGAGTGAAACAAATGCAGGACAAATCAGAGGCTAACCTCTTTACTCTTAGGACGAGCGTACCTACAACATATCACATTGGCTGTCTTTGCTATAACGTTCGATGTCTTATTTTCTTCCCTTTTATTTACCATTTGTTTATTACCAGTTTCTTCTATTTCTTAAAATTAAGCAATGTTCTCTCTATCAGAAGACGTCTCCTATCTTTGTTATAGCGCCGGGCCTTGTCTTTATGAAGTATCCAAGTTAAATATTTCGACATCTTATATCCTTGAAACAATGCAGATCTATATTTTAATGTAACGGGAACTTTATTTTATATAGATTAGACCATTTCATGAAATTATGTTATGCCAAATATGCAAGAAAAGTTGTATACAGTTTAACGTTATTATAACGCGAACGTCAAATTACGGTTACGGGGACATGTCATTGGACATCCTAGATCGTTTCGAAATTCCTACCTGCAACTCAAACAAATGTACATATCATATCATTTTAAAGGAAATTAAATGTATTTTCCATTCATATCAGTTTACAGGTGTTAAAAATTTGAGATATAGTAGAATTTCGTTTGATAAAAAGCTTCTGGATTATTCTTTGTGTTATTTTGTCCATCTTACATAATGATGACTTCAGTTAGCTTCTTCGAGACATGTTTAATTTTTCTGATATTATTAAAATCCGTTTTCGTTCGTTATTTTTATAAAAGTGAAGACAGAAAGTTTTTTGACCGGTTGAGCAGCTATTAGGGACATTTTTTTCTCTTTTTTATTTAACCTCCTGAAGATCTTCCTTCTCTTACAGTTAAAAACATCTATTACTTCATTTAACGTTAAATGTATACAATAGTTGTAAAATTTTAAGCCATTCTACTCACTAATGAATCCGCACTGGGATTTGAAAGACGCACATAAACCAAAATTGTAACAGCGGGACACCCTTGAAATGACGTTATCGGCATCGAAATGAGCAAAGTTTTTCATTAAAAAATAGACAAAGCACAAAACCATCTATGTTATTGACTTCTATGGATTATTTCCTTTCGAATGATATGCATAACATAAATATTTATTGTATAGGATAAGAGCTTGAATTCGAATGACCCGCCTTCTAACCCGTATTTCCAAAGTGACACCCGTGTCGTGCACAACGTCTTAGTAATTTTGTATTCAAGTTTTCAAGACGATTAGTAATCTTGATTTTTGGCAGCAACATCAGACTCCATTTTATATGGATGAACCAATGACCGACTCTAACTTTTCCAGAAATATTGTCTTTCAAGCGCCACTACATTTTTGATATAATTATTAATTGCTTTTAAATAATTTAAAACATTATTTCTGTAGGTATATAGTTAAATTCAGAAGAAACTTAATAAATATGATACAGTTGTGAAGTTGTGAAAACAATCAGAGGAACACTCAATTTTATTTTGATCATGGTTTATTGTTCCCTTTCCACACTGTCATCTTTCCGTTGTAATGCCTCATATATAGCCAGTTTCCTGGCTGGTATCTTTTCTTCAACTGAATCATACAGTTTTCGTACTATGGTCCAGAAAGTACCTTTGACAATATTACCCCTACTTTGTACAATTCTCTGAAAGAAATTAAAACACTATAGTTGCTTTATTTGATTTTGGTAGATATTTGTCTCATTGGCAATACATTGTAATGCCATATCACCTTATATATTTATAAATATATTTTTTTCACTTGAATTAACAAACAGATACAGAATATGATATAATTTGAAATCCTGTTTAATGTATGCAGATTAATTATTGAATCTTTCAATCGACTAGGAATGGTCAGCTGATGCGTCCCCAGTACAACTTGGAATAGAGCTACACGTAGTTTGTGGAAGTGCCACTCCCAGATTTCTGTTAAACATGTTTTTGGTGTCACATATCTTTCTTATAATACTGATACAACTCCTGCAGATAATTAACATTTTTCAGTTGAGAAATATGTTAGAAACAAAACTGCCATGTGCTTTTCCCATTGCTTCTATTAATACTTCCTTTAAATTAAAATAGAAACACGAATAGAATTTATTTATACATTTAAAAAAAGTTAAAAGTTTAGATTATATATTTTTAAGATGATTAACAATGGTATCTCTATTTTAAAATAGCTGAAAGAAAACATCAAGACTATTGCCTGAAAATGTTTATAATAGCATTGTGGATTTGACTCCTGGACATTTTCAGTGATTTCAAGTCAATGAATGTTACATAAATGTTGCAGTAAAGCAGACAGACAAAAAGATAAGTGTAAAATCATTCCTGCATCTTTGAAGGTACGTTTGCGTCACTGATGAGTCTTATGTAGAAGAAACGCGCGTCTGGCGTACTGAATTATAAACCTGGTACCTTTGATAACTAATTGCACCCACAACTGTTTACTGAGTCTTCACGCTTACCCACAAGTCCAATAGCATTGGCTTGTAAAATTGCTTTAGAACTTTTAAATTCTACTCTAAAAGCCAATAGAATCCAAATATTTTTAAATGCTTTGCTGAGCGCAGCCTTATACGACTGGCCGAACCCTGAACAAATTTGAATACAATATTCAAGCTTGATACTGTGGATTTGGATTGTGATCAAATTTTTGACACAATTTAGGTTTCTGACACAGAATAAATGGTCAAAGATCTTACAAATCTATTTCAATTGGAGAATTCTTAAAACTGTTCAAAAAATTTGTTGTTGGCCCTTACCCTTTGGCAATTAACCACAAACTAAATCCCACCCTGCCCTTAATGATATGGAGCCTTGTGGTACAATGTCAGAGAGATCTATACACTTATTGTCTGGAAACTGAAAAAATGCTTGTTTTTTACCCTTAATTTCTAAACTGTTGGCCCAATAACCCCCAATATGATTCCAAACCTGCTACGTGTGGTATTAAACGTTGATACAATTTCAGAGCAATGGAAATATTTATACACAAGTTGTTATCCTCAAACTAGCAAAATGCTTTTATTACCTAAACGGTTTGGACCATCATCCACAAAATCAATCTCAACCTTGCTTTTGTGGTATTGAACTTTCTTAAAACAACATTCATTTAAACTAAAGTTATTGTCCGGAAACCAATGTCTTTGGCCGACGACGATCCCAAAACAATTTTTGCAATCTATAAAAATTGACGTGGACTCAAGTCAAGCATGAAGGATGTACTAATTTACGTCATATGTCCACATATACTAGTTAAATATACAAATAATTATCAGTAGTATGTGAAATAAAGGATGCATCATTTTTAATTAAATAATTTACTTTCATACTTCTTGCTGTCTAGTGCAAATGTTGTTGCCTGTTGTGTATTGCAGAAGCTGCATGTCTTTTTATCATTCATTGCAATCTGTGAATTGCATGTTGTTGTATAAACAAGAAATAAAGTCAAAAGATTAATTGATTGGTGAAAAAAATTTAAATATTATACAAGATTGAAAGGAAAAATTAAATTAAGCATTGTTGATGACATCTTGACTTATTTTTGATTTTCTAATGTATGACAACTGCTTGCATTTCATTTCTATATTATATTTGTAAGCCAAGGATGGCAATATTGATTGATGAAATGCATTATAATTTTCATACTTTAATTCAGACGCCTTATAGTCAATATTACTATAAATATAATAAAACTATAATAAAGACGAAAACACATTATCTAGTGGGAGAATAATGTGAATACTTTCTGATATCCACCTTACCACTTCAGGTGCTGGTTCACCGTGTTTAAATATAATAATAATAGTATGAGCTGATTAATGTACCCTTACACATTTTTATGAGGCAAGTTTTCTAGTGGGAGACTAATGTAAATACTTTTTGATATCCACCTTACCACTTCAGGTGTTGGTTCACCGTGTTTAAATATAATAATAATAGTATGTGCTGATTAATGTTCCCTTACACATTTTTATGAGGCAAGTTACTTCTGAAGTTAATTAGGAAACTGTCTCGCAAACAAAAATAATTTATTGCAAAGATTTCCATTATTTTTTTTAACTTACATGTAAATGAATGAATACATATGATAACCAATAATAACAAGGGAGCTTGATTCTATAAAAAAAAAAGTGCAATAGATATATAAAATATAATTTATTAAAATAAACTTCTTAGTTAGGATGAGGGTTGGGGATCCCGCTAGCATGTTAAGCTCCAACCATTCTATGTTCTACATATTTGTTTTTTGTTAAATTTTTTGTACATGAATTTAAAGGTCATACATTTTCTTATTTGAATGGTTTTACATTTGTCATTATGGGGCCTATTACAGCTGACTATGCAGTATGGAATTTGCTAATTTTTAAAGGCAGTATGGTGGCCTATTGTTATTAATATCTGCGTCATTTGGTCTCTTGTTTACTAGAGAGGTTCCTCATTGGCAATAATAAAACATATTTATTATATTCAAATTTTTTTGGGGGTATAAATACATAAAGCCTTAAAACGTGGGATTTTGTAAGTTGTGGCGCTCTAATGGAACAACAATATGTGCAATGGTCTTTTCTGATTCATATGCTGCTTGTTATGTAGATTAACATAATATTACAGTGTCTGTTGATAATAAACATTGATGTTCCATGACGGAATTAAATTTTAATTTCTAGACCTGTTTTATTTATGTTTTTGATTATTGATTCTGATATAACTTATTGACAGGTCTTTACTTCATCATCACCGCAGCTGATACAAGTGTTTACTCTTTATTTTAGGAGGAGTAAGTTTGACTTGCTTTTAGGTTGTCTTCTTTGTATGTATTTGATAATGTTTAAGTTTTGTTTTTGTCCAGGGTGTTGTCTGTTAACATAAACATAAATAACAATTTTCAATTGCTCTGTTGGCAAGACAAAACATCTGTTTTTATAAACATGATAAATGTTACTTATTGGACACTTTAAATCAGAAACATGTTTTATTAATAAAGAACAAAATGTAGATACTTGGGGGTGTTTACAAGTATGATGGTCTCATGAGTGGTGAAGATAAAGTACATGCTTATTCATTTTTATGTGTTAACATCTATTTATCATTCTGAAGTTCAGTCCCTCGGTCCATTGATTTAGTGAATTGTGTCAAGGTAATGTTGAAGTTATAATTACTATACATGTTTGTGTACAGGAGTTTCTGTTTCCAGGTATGTGAAGTTTTATATAACTTTTAGACCTGTACTATATTGTATTTTTCCCCTTCCATTTTTATAAATAGTTTTTGAAGGCCTCAGGGAAGATTAAAAAGTCATCGGTAAAAGATACCAAAGGGACAGTTTCCCAATATATAAATTAGTTGCCTTCATTAAAAAAGTACAGAATATTATTATTTATTTAGACTTGTACGTCTTAACAGACTTTGTGAAAAACACCAGAAACAAGGGCCTTAAGAATATTATTATTTATTTAGACTTGTACGTCTTAACAGACTTTGTGAAAAACACCAGAAACAAGGGGCTTCAATGCTAAATAACGCACCCGATCAAAAGTTTTGTTGTGAAATTTCAATTAGATCGTATAATTGAGTATATTTGTGTATGGGGTTCTTCTGGATTTCTTTTTAAAGTTCATTTTCTTCATAATAATTCTCAATCAGCTGATCTAGCGTTCCATCTAATGGTCACATTACGTCACTTCCTTGAAAAAAATAGGTCCGGCTTATTTCCCGGGGAATCTTTAATAAAATGAGTAAGAGTTATCTTTCTTTTACCAGTAACCGTTACAATCTAGCAGTGAATGAGAACTGGTGAATACCGGTAACAGAAAGGATTGATTGCCGACTTTATGAGCTTCGGTCCTTGCTTGGAATCGAAGTTGTATATTTTAGGTGTATTGTCGAAACATGTTGGCCATCAGGGTTTATTTAGAACATCAACAAAGGCAACAGAGTATACACTGTTCAATAGTCATAAATCAATTAAACGAAAATAAATACGGTTCACAAACCGAAAACGAAAAATACATCAACTTAAAGAGGAAAGTAATGGAATCAAAGAAACACTAAACTGCTTCACAAACAAACGCCAACATACAAAGACTCTCCTCAATTTAAACATCGGAATAACGCCGTAAATGATTTTGACCATTGCATTACTGAGATGAAACAAACCAAAGGTTGATTAAAAAAAATCACCCGGTTGGGAAAAAATAATCGACTAAAATTTAAACCATATTGCCTTTTCTGTGATTTTGTTATGGACTTGAAAAAAGTAAAATCACAAAAATACTGAACTTAGAGGAAAATCAAGTCCATAATCACATGCCAAAATCAAAAAACAAAACGTATCAAAAACGAATGGACAAGAACTGTCATATTCCTGACTTGGTACAGGCATTTTCAAATGTAGAAAATGGTGGATTAAACCTGGTTCTATAGCGCTAACCCTCTCACTTTAATGACAGCCTCATCAAATTCCGTTATATTTACACCGATGTGCTAAATGAACAGACACAATAAATAAAAGTCAAAATATGGGTACATCAGTCATCATCGTATAACAATTTTAAAAGGAACAATTTAACAGAACACAAAAACATCTACTATCTACGAACACATTCATTGATTTGCGTGTCTGACGTCAGAAAATTTTATACGTCACATAAATTTGTCGTTCAATGTGCATACAAACGATTTTAAAATTTTACATAGGCAATGTTAGCATACAGGGTTAAAAAATCAAAAGTATGTAAGAACAAATTTCAGAAATAGACCGAGATTTAAACTAGTTCAAAAGTTATATATAGAATTTATAAGAATCCACAAATAGTTAATTCCACTACGCGATTGAATGATTTTGACGTTTGTTTGTGGTTGAACGTATATAGTAATTCATAATAGAAATATATCATAAGGCAGCAACCATTTGATTTTCTGGGGGGGGGGGGGGGGGGGGGGGGGCTATGGTTTTTTTTTTGGAAAAAAAAGTTTGTTCCCAGTTTTTGGAGAAAAAAATAATTTGTTTTTGATTCTGAGAAAAAAAAATTGTTTGTTTCACCCTCAGCTGCCACTATATGTAATGCTAAAATTGAAAGAAAAAAATTGTTTTCGACTTGTCGCGAAAAAAATAGATTGTTTCCCCCCCCCCCCTAGAAAATCAAATGGTTGCTGCCTAATGACATATAATAGAACAATATCATACTGATGGGATCTTTTAAAGTACAGAGTCACGTTATAAGAACAAAAGAAATACAAAAAGTCGCATATACAAAACAAACCACCAAAAAATGAAAGCCAATACAAACACATTGACGAGATGTATTATAAGTACCGAGCCACGTCAAACGTATATCACATAAAACCATTCAACAGTAAAAGTAATATTAATAATAGAACAAAGACAAATGAAAGAACTATAAAACACGTTGTTAAGATGATAAACAACATCAGTACGCAGACTCTATACATCAAGACCATCGTGTATTATTTGAGATGTTGATACTGAATATTTATCAACAAGGTCTTGGTACCTTCCGATGAACTTTTTTAGAAAAAGGACGAGACGTTCTTTGACATAACTCTGGTTCATCAACTTTCTACTCAGACACTGATGACGCTTTACAAAGTCGGAGTAGGAGCTGCAAGCTCTTGAACATCGAATAAGTTGGGAAATATATATCCCATATGCAGGTGAAGTTGGTATATTGCTACTAAGGTGGGGGAAATTTATAACATACCTTACACATTTTTTTCTAGTACGTAAATCAACGATCTAATAACTTAAAGAGGGTGGACCAGGTTATGGGTTCTTCCTAAAAAAAATATTTTGATCCTCAATTTGATGAAGAAAATAAATATTCTGAATGAAGATTTCCCAAAAACCTCATAGTGTATAAAATTTAGATTTGTTTTATTGATATCGTCGATACATTAGAACGTTAAATGAATGCCCCCTTAAGCAAACAACGTTGAACCGCCTACCTTTGAATAGTAAAACTTGCTTAAACTGAAGGAAAGTCTGGATGTCATGAAGTTATGAATATGAAATACATTTTTGTAGTCGTTTATGCAGAAAGCCTTCCCAGAGCCTGACTTGGGAATAGAAATCAGGTCACTTTGGTTTGTTTTACTGTCCTGGATATACAAGTACACAGCCATGTCCGGTCACAGTAGGGACGACAAAGCTTATGCCTCATGTTAAGATAGTGCCGATCTCTCGTCAAGAACCCTTGCAACAACTCTAGTAGGGTGCGTAAGTGGCCTGTTGAGAAGCAAAATTTATGTCTTAATCAATATTCACTTACGTGTTGACATGAATGATTATTGACATGCTGATAATTATTAATTAAATGTTTACAAAATCTCAGGAATATAAAACCTTAGCTGTATATGGCAAAACTTATGAATGTTGGTCCTCAAATGTTTTCAATTCGTACTTTATTTGGACGTTTCAACTTTTTTATTCAAGCGTCACTCATGAGTTTTTATAAGACGAAATGCGCGTCTTGCGCAAATACATAATCTTAATCCAGGTATCTATAGTAATTTCGTTTTCTAATGCCAGTCCAGTCCAGTCCGACATTCCTATTTAACTGCCTCTTTTTAGCTCACCTGGCGTCCGTCGTCGTTAACTTTTCCAAAAATCTTCTCCTCTTAAACTACTGGGCCAAGTATAACCAAACTTGGCCACAATCATCACTAGGGTATCTAATTTTTAAAATGTGCCCGATGACCCGGCCAACCAACCAAGATAGCCCCCATGGCTAAAAATAGAACATAGGGGTAAAATGTAGATTTTGGCTTATATCTCTGAAACCAAAGCATTTAGAGCAAATCGGACATGGGGTTAAATAGTTTATCAGGTGGAGATCTATCTGCCTTTAAATTTTCAGAAAATCAGACAACCCGTTGTTGGGTTGCTGCCCCCCGAATTAGTAATTTTAAGGACATTTTGCAGGTTTTTGTTATTATCTTGAATATTACTATAGATAAGAGATAATCTGTAAACTGCAATAATGTACAGCAAAGTAAGATCTACAAATAAGTCAACACGACCAAAATTGTCAGTTGACCCCCGTAAGGAGTTATTGCCCTTTATAGTCAATTTTTAACCATTTTTCTAAAATTTAAGTTATCTTTTTAAAAAAATCTTCTCCTCTGAAACTACTGGGCCAAATTCAACCAAACTCTGCCACAATCATTAATGGGTTATCTAGTTTTAAAAATGTGTCCGATGACCCCGCCCATGAACCAAGATGGCCGACATGGCTAAAAATAGTACATAGGGTAAAATGCAGTTTTTGGTTCATATCTATCATTAAGAGCAAATCTGCTGTGAATAAAATTGATCATAAGGTCAAGATCTATCTGCCCTGAAATTTTCAGACCAATCGGACAATTTTCTGTTGGGTTGCTGCCCCTCAATTGGTAATTTTAAGAAAATTTTGCAGCTTTTGGTTATCTTGAATATTATTATAGATGGAGATAAACTGTAAACAGCAATAATGTACAGCAAAGTAAGAACTACAAATCAGTCAACATGATCAAAATGGTCAATTGACCCCTTGAGGAGTTATTGCCCTTTATAGTCAATTTTTAACAATTTTTGTAAGTTTTGTAAATTTTTGTGTAAAGTTTTACAAATTATTTTCAACTCACTTCTGGGTCAAATTAATTATGGATAGAGATAACTGTAATGTCCAGTGATGTAAGATCTACAAACACATCACAACACCAAAACACAATTTGCCATGTGTCCTTTTTTTAATATGCACAAAGACCAAGGTGGGCGACACAGGCTCTTTAGAGCCTTTAGTTACAGGCGATAAACGGACTTTTATTGGTCATCTCTTCTTGATTGGTTTTTTACTTTTGCCGTACCGGCTGAAGAGACAAAATCAATCTTGTGGAGATGATCAACAGTAATCTATAAATATCAGAATTACATGTATGTTTTTAAACATTACACATTTTTTTCCAGTATCAATTCCTGCAATATACAATCCAGAAATGTCACTCAAGTTAAGAAAAAGTGGCTTGATTTATAAAGTGATGCTCGAAAGAAGGAGTCAAAAAGGAGGAGAGATAGTTCGATGACTGGAAGTGGGCCAGCCCCTCCAGAGATTGACTCTAATGAATTAAACGTGATCAATGAATTTTTCCTTAGTTTTTAAGGCTTTCATATTTTTTTATGGTGCAAATTCCTTAAGCCATCAAACCTTTACTGCATCATATGCATAAATCGTGGAATTATATATACAACACAAATTTCAAAGACTTCTTTTTGACTAAGGACAGGAATATATGTATGATGTGTTAGGGCTACACAAATAAGCTCAAATGTATGTATATCTGGTCCTCTAACCCAAGGAATGTTTCACACAGTATTTTGACAGGAAAAATAAAACAATGATACAGTATCTTATTTCTTTTCAGATTATAAGTGTAACATCAGATGCTGCCATTTCAGGGTTGGAATCAGGCTATGATTCTCTAGGTAGGAAAATTATTTAATAACTACAATTATTCTTGTTTTAAGAATATTATTATATTTCAGGCAACAAAGTAAATTGTTTCACCTATCAGGCTTATCTGTCAAATTTTATGGTCCCGCAACGAAGTTGTCGCTGCCATATAGTTTTACCCTTGTCAGAAATTCAGAAATTCAGTAATTCGTAAATTCCTAAATTCCGCAACAAACCATTATACATAGTTTTTTCCTAAACGCCTTCAGATATTGGGCTAAATTTTGGTATGTGAGTTAACCATAATGAGTTACAGATCAAGTTTAATTTTAGTTCAGCTTCGCTAATTTTTACAGAATTTACGGGGTTTTGACTTTGATAAATTGTTAAAAAGCAGTTATTCTGACTTTTTTTCGAAACGCTTTCTGATATTGGGCTGATTTTTGGTATGTAAGTTACCCATGATGAGTTACAGATCAAGTTAAGTTTTGTTTCAATTGGCTAATTTTTGCTGTAATTTTGGGCTTTGAACTTCGTTTTGCTCTTCTAATTTTTGCCAAAATTAAGGGATAACAACTTTGAAAATTGTTGAAAATCAAAATTATACAGACTTTTTTTCTGTACACCACCAGATATTGAGCTGATTTTTGACATGTGAGACTACCATCATGTGTGTGTCCACATGTGTTATTGAAATTGCCGATTTTTCAACATTTTGAGGAGTTATTGCCTTTAAAGGACAATTACTTTTTAACTGTTTTTCAGTTACAGCTCTTTAATTTTGTTTTATTTTGTAAAATAAAACACAGAGATACATTGTTTTTATCAAAAATAACCAGCATTACTAAATCTACTTATAAGTCAATATCCAGAATATTTGGCTAACTTATTAGATGAGTTGCACTGAAATTTTATTGTTGTTATAGTGTAGATAGTGTTCTTGTCCCTTTATTATTCTTCTTGCATACTTAACATTTCAGCAAAGCCAAAGAATTTCATACAGTTTCATGAGGAAGCTGAACCAAGTGTCCCAAGTAAGTTCAGTTATTGAAGGACAAATATATATAGCTCATTCTACTTATATGATGTTTTAACTTGTGTTACAACTGTATGGATATCTCTAAACTGAACCACATAGTTGGGGGGGGGGGGGGGGGGGGGGGTTTGAGGCTGAATAAAAATTTCTTAATTAATGCAAAGGCTAAAATGCTAACACCTTTATCACTAGGTTCTATTAACAAACCATTGCATGTTAGCCAAAAATAAAATATCACCTTAAACATTACAAATGGACCATAACTTTAGCGTTACTTTCAACAATTAGTGCCACAATGATACCATCACACTTCAAAGAGACAATTGCAGTCAGGAGTTCCATTATGGTTCAGATTCTTACATATATTTATTGATTTTAACCTTATTTAACATAATTTCAAATACCCTAGTAAACCCAGGTAAGGTAATGCTCTTAAGGGCCACTTCTGTTGATATTATGTAAATGTAAAATTTGGAATGAAATCATAACATTTTATATTTGAGTCAGTTTTTTATGATATATTACAATTTTGTTTCAGAAAATCCTGAAACAGCTGAGGCTAATTGTTTGTCTGCAGCATTGCCAACAAGAGGTTTGTTACTTTTAATAAGTCCCATGCCGACAAAGATAAATCTTAATCTAAAAAATATTTATTATTTCTTCTAATTTTAACCTTTTTTACGCAGTATTTAATTCATGTGCAGCACATAAATATATTTCAACCTGTCAATTTACGCAGATAATCAGTTTTCCACACTTTTTAATCATGTTAAACATGTTTTAAGATATTTATTTGATATTTGGTTTTTCAAGTGTTAATGATGAATGATATTTTGTGTATTCTGCCTACTCATAATGTTAATTATACTTATTGATAATATAATTTATAGAAAATAATGACACTGAAAAGAGAATCTCCTGTAAGGACAGAAACCAGAACTTATCCTGTTCCTTCTACTTCAGGTTTGTAAATTAGAACAATTATTAAGTGTAACATGTGGTGCACGCTGAAGAACCTGCGAGCAATTTATTTAAAGTGTGTGCAACATTTTTATGTTATTCAGAATAGACATAAAAAGTATTTATACATTCATTTCTTATAATTTAATTCTTAATTCTAATTTAAACTGAAGTAAATCTTGAAAAAACAATGATGACCATCTTAACCACATGATAAAGTTATGTGTATGAGCTGATAAACAAAAAGAGCTCAGCCAATCAGAAGAAGTGTTAAATTAAATTATTGTGACATATTATGCATAGTAATACAAGAAATGGATGCCACACTGAACCTAAAACATCCATATGAATTAAAATTTATACACACATAAAAGACAAAATTAAGTCCAGGGTTTCCGGACTGGAAATGGGTGCATACAATGTAGATACTTTTCAGTTATATTTTTTTATGATATTTAAACTACTCTCTGTATCTTTAGTCAGCATTGAATAAAATATAACAGCTTTGAACACACTCAAAATCAGTCCAAAGGAAGTCTGAGTGTGATATTAAAAGAAAGTAGCAGACGAAACTAAGCAAATTGACAATAATCAATATAATACCAATTACTAAAACCATTGACTGACATGCCAACTTGAGATCTCAATTAAACTAATAAAAAGACTATACTAAAGTAATCTTACAGAAAATTAACCAGTATCATTTTAAGTTAATTCATTTATTACTAGTGTAAAGAGCAAAAAGATCTACATACGTGCTAGATGAATTTATTTCTACCAAGTTCCTGTACAATTTTAATGTAAGAGATACCTATAGATATATGGTGTTGGATGTGTCTTTTTGTTATGTAAGTATTTAAACAATGTTTATTTACAGAATTGTTATTAGAAGTAGAAAAAGAAAACCTGAAAGTAAAAAATGAAAAACTGGAATTGTAAAAAAAGAAAATTGCCCTAAAACAGGAAAACCAAGAGATTAATAGAAGACAAAAGGAAGAAAAACTAGATCTGTTGAAACAAGACAAGGCAATGAAGAAGAGGGCCCTGGAGCTGTTTCAAGAATATGTAAAGTTCAAGAAAATGAAATTCTCAAATGACTTATCAAATGTGATGTTGTCTCCAATCATAAAAATTAAAATTAGAACCAAATTCTAATATATTGTTTATAACACTGTAAAACATTTTTCAAACTATCAAAAATATAAAATTAACAATTTACAAGACATGGTCTCAATAAGATGAAGCTTCGTTTCTTAAGAATTTTAACCAAAACGCCATCTAATTAACTATTGGGTTGACCTTCTATGACCATATAAGCGATGTAAACATAAACATAGATATAAATAGATTAAACTACCCGTGCAATTAGAATTTTATAGGTCTGTTAAATTTTGTTTTATAAATTATAAATTTATGTTTATCGTCGTTTTTACCGTTATCAGAAAGAATTTTTGTGGATCGAATTAGTCAATCAAATCATTTACCTTTGTTTCACTTTCAATGTTGACATTCTTTTCCTTTAAATAACCATACACGGGCAATGCATGCGTATTCTATATCTTTCTATGGGGTTAAATTGGAGTTCACATGAATACGGATTTAATGAGGTCGAGTTTTTCACTTGCAAGTGAATAATTCATTATCAATGTTTATTAGCTGCATTTGACCAAATTGAACCATTTTAGCTGATAAAAGCAAATTATTATTTCACTATTTCACTTTCATTAATGATTGAACAAAATAAAATACTTCAGATAGTTTTTTAGCTAGTGTCCCTTTAAAGATAATTTTATATAATACCGTACAACCATATTTTTATTCATATTTCTTTATTGTGAATTATTGAGTACCTGCAATGATACATAATAGTAAAAATTGAGATTTCTGTTATATAAATTGAAAAATGGTACAAATATATATTTTTGGTGGAAAACAGAAATATGTTTTTCTAAGTTTCATGAATCATATAGGCATTAAAATAAGTTTTTAGGCAAATCTCTGAATAATGTGTTCTCTAAGAGTTTGAACATTATCAGGTGCAATATCTCCATTGTCAATAAAATCATCTGTAAAATCTGGAAGTGGCAACTTGTCATCTATACACTTATTGTGGAGTTTAAAAGCAGCTGTCACAACTATTGCAGATTTGTCAGGTGTAAATGGCAAACAGCCCCCTGTTTTATGCAAACACCTGTGATAAAAAAAGAGCAATATTTTTTTACATTGGAAATTGTTGTAATTTGCACATAAAAAGAAGAAAATTGTATCATTCTTCATATTTTATTAATAAGATGAGTGTCAATGAGACAAACTCTACACCCAAGACAGAATGTAGTTGAATTATAGGTAACAATACAACTTCCTCAATAAGGAGTCTTGGTGCACCACACGGAACAGCAAGTTATAGAGGGCATAAAAATGACCAGTGTGTTTTCTTTCATTACCATATTTAAAATGATCTTTTTTGATATATATCTAGATTTGCATACACCAAAGGCCTGTTCCACTATGGTGCGTGTTTTTGAGTGGGCCTATGTATTTCTCCTCAGCGAGTGTGTTTGGATTTAATTTGAGAGTAAGCAAATACTTTTTTAGACCATATCCAGAATCTCCCAGTTACCATCCATCAACATTGTTCTCTTCAAAAAAGTATCCCAATTCAGAGTTTGAAAATATGTACGCGTCGTGTACACTGCCTTGAAATTTTGCTACTAGGTTTGTTAATCTGAAATAAAAATAAAATGTGTACATGCATAAACTTAAATTATTTAATGTTGCCTTTCCTACCCTATTTTATGAATTTAATTTCAATGCTTATTTTCATGTTGCTGCTTTTTTCATCAGTGAATTATGATACTATTATCTGTTATTTTTATTGTGTTTATTTTTTGTTTCCTGGATATAACAGGTATAGTAGCAAATTATTAATCTCCATATAAATATAATATCATATCATATTTCAAGTTTTGTTTTCACTCACCTCATCTCATGATCCACAACTGCCTGTATGTTCAAGGAAGGGTATCCTTTCCTACAGACATATGTAGGTTCATTCTCTTTTGGAGCAATAATAGGAATCAGAATACCATCTACTGCACCGATAACATTTGGGACCTTGGCAATACGATAAAATCCCCTTTTTGCCACATTCATCTCAGCTTCTGTTGATGGAAATTTTATGTTGTCCATTTCTGAGACAATGGCTTTTGATACTCTTGTGATGCATCTAGAAACGCTTGCTTTTGAAATTCCATGCAAATCTCCGACTTCAGAGTAAAAATCCCCTTTTGCATAATATCTCAAAGAGACCAATACCTGAAAAAAAAGGGGTTGAAAAACTTGAATACTGGAGAATCATCAAATGGTAATTATTGAATATCAGTTTTGCCTCATTCACTTAAAGTTTGAACAGGACAAGCGAGGCAATCATTGCTTAAATGTGTATTATATGTTTATTTAGTCCATACAAGTAATTGACCTTGCATCTTCAATCAGGGTTTATTTCCTTTAATTTTTGAATGGCTTGCCATCTCAAATATTGCCATTTGTGTTGAACATTTGCATTTTACTATCAAGAATCTTAGATGACTACAAGGCAAAACATATCACTGTGTCCACATTTCAAAAATGGTAAGTCAAGTTGCAAAATTCTTATTATTATTCTACAGAGCATCTGGTTGGTTATTGTCGAGCCTGCAACTTTTATTGCAGATAGCTCGACATAGGGATAGTGATCCGGCGGCAGCGTTAGCTTACTTCTTAAAAGCTTTATATTTAGAAGTTGGAAGACCTGGTTGCTTCAAACTTTGTATATATAGTGTCCTGACCATTGGTTAATTGTTCTTATCCAGGTCTGATTTATAAGCAGTAATTTAACTATGTGTACATGCCGGTTGATGTTTATTTGACTTTGACCTCATTAACTTAATTGGTAGTTATGTCAATTTCTCTGAGTCAAATAGTATACGGTGGCGGATCCAAAGTGGGATTGGTTCATGTTTAGATATGCTTCTGTAATTCCCTTTACTTTTGTATATATATAATCAGAAGTCCCTTACTAGTCTACATAGGTGGATCCAGGGGGTTAGGGGGGGTGGGTGATGGGCCCTTTCATGGGAAAATTTGATTGCAGATTATATAAGGAATCACTGAAGCATGACTGGAACACCCCCCTCTTTTAGGTTAGTCAGAGGGGCCCAACTTATGAAAAGTTCTGGATCCGCCACTGGTATGGTAAAGCACTTCTGTTTTCTGTTATAATCCACTACAATTCCCACAAAAGGGGAGACCCCTGGTCCAATGAATCTGCATATGATGTAAGCAGTAGGCAACTATATTTAATGTATGGTATGATTGTAATGAGTACTATTTTGTCTTTAAAGGATTGTCTCACTTGGCAACGTAAATTTGGAGCTATAAGTTTTGGGGAATAACTGTAGTAAATCATGGAGTAATGATCGTCTTTTATGATAAGAATTTAAAAAAAAGACAGCTAGACATATCAGCTTGTACACGCTGGACTATAATTTACACGCTTTTCAGCTTTTCCGAGATATACGACACATGCATACATGCTGTTATTAATTTAATAAAAAAAAAATCCTGCACGAATAATACTTTTAATACACCATCAATTTTTGGATAGGATTTTAATGACTGTAAGAAGGCTACTTGAATGCCGTCCATGAAAGTGCTTATGGAAAATACGTCTTTTTTGATTCCTTTCTGTCTTGACTTGTCTTACTTCAGTACTATAGAATGTGTACACGTGTTTAAATGCCCTAATAAAGAATTGTTCAGAGTTGAATTTAAAATACTGGTAGATAATTTGTTATTTTTGTCTCAGATTCATGAAGGTCTTCAATTATATATTCTTTATACTAAAATTACGAGGTCCAATTTGTCAGCCGTGTCACGTAAAAAACGATGAATCAAAAAATTCAACTTTATATATAACTTATATAGTACAATGCTGTTAATTAAAAATTACACCACTCCGGACACTTTTGTTTTCCACATAATTAATATTGCCAATAATTAAGAAGTTCCGGGTCGAATCCGATACCGATATCAATAGTATATTCACCTGTTACCTATTACCTTATCTGTACGTTCCGCATCTGACAGGCGCACCACCAAACGCTGTATTTAGGATTTTGCTATATACACGGGTCGTAATCACAGGGTTGACACTACTAAATTCAATCATTGTCACATTGTTCCCGATTGTAGTATTTTAACCAGTATGACTTTCTAAGATGACAATACGAATAATAAAAATCTGGACTTAAAATAAGGCGTATAGGTTCATCATGTACAGTTTTTAATTTGTTAGCCGGAATGACGTAAAACAGCGAATCAAAGAATTCAACTTTATTTATAACTCATAAAGGACAATGATGTTGATTAAAAAAAATCCTTTCCGGGCCCTTTTGTTTTCCAAATAAAATTAATAATACCAATAATTGATAAGTTCCAGGTCGACGGGTTCAAACAGAAAGATGTTGAAAGCAGAGAAAACTGTGCACCTTATAATCGGCATGACTTTATCAGATGACAATACCAATACTAAAACAAGAAGTAATTGTAACAAGATGCTGTTACGAAGTCTCCCAAACAAAGCTCCCATAACTCGTCATTTATATGGTCCAATGTTCATTTGATTTGATTTTTTGTCCAATACAAGAATATATATAGCTTACGGGTGGAGATCTCCACCATTTACAAGTATTCAAACAGGAGGGGGTGGTGGTTACCCCCAGGGACTTTACCTACATTTCATTTCATTTGTTCTATTGTCCCATACAAGCATGTATGTGGTTTAGGGGTGGGGATGTTGACCGTTTACAAGTTTTCAAACAGGAGGGGGTGGGGTGACTCCCTAGGGACATCACTTTTATTTCATTTCATTTGTTTTATTGTCCCCTACAAGAATATATATGGTTTAAGAGTGGTGATCTGGACCGTTTACAAGATAATAGCACATTCTCAAATTGAACGTGATGGGGATGACCCCCCGGGGACTTCCCTTTAATTTCATTTGATTTGTTTTATCGTCCCATTCAAGAATATATATGGTTTAAGGTTGGGGATCTGGACCGTTTACAAGATAATAGTACATTCTCAAATTGAACGGTGTGGGGGTGACCCCCAGGAACTTCCATTTAATTTCATTTGATTAGTTTTATTGTCCCATACAAGAATAGATATGGTTTAGGGTTGGGGATGTTGACCCTTTACAAGTTTTCAAACAAGAGGTGGTGGGGTGATCCCCTAGGGACATCACTTTTATTTCATTTCATTTGTTTTATTGTCCCCTACAAGAATATATATGGTTTAGGGATGGGGATCCGGACCGTTTACAAGATAATAGCACATTCTCAAATTGAACGGGGTGGGGATGAACCCCGGGGACTTCCCTTTAATTTCATTTGATTTGTTTTATCGCCCATTCAAGAATATATATGGTTTAGGAGTGGTGATCTGGACCGTTTACAAGATGAAAGCATATTCTCAAATTGAAGGGGGTGGGGATGAACCCCCCCCCCCCCACCCCCGCAGGGACTCCCCCTATATTTCATGTGATTTGTTTTATTGTCTTATAATCATTTCTGAAGACTGCATGTATCTATCACTTACAGTTTTCAAGTTATATAAAAGTGTTATGCTGTCATAATTTGAATTGAGTTATCTTTCATTAGCCACTAAAAAGCAGTTATTTAATAATGTTGCATTTTTAAAATAACTTGTTTATAAATTAAGATACTATTATGAAACCAAGTTTCAACTCAATGAGGCAAAGATAGGGATTTCAATGCTTTAAGAAGTTTATAATTTCCATAACTTGTCTATGAAAATATTTAACACAGATAAAAATATAAATAAAAATACAAATGAATTTATCCTTGTCAGTTTTAACAAGCAAATACTGATATAAACAAGCAAATACTGATATAAACAAGCAAATAGTTAAAAACCCATCCTTAATAATATTAACAGTACCATTTTTTCTGAACCAGATGTGCATTCCGTATGTCTCTTCAGTGATGCTCGAGGCAAAATATTTGAAAAACAAAAGCTTATCAAAAAGATGAAGAGCTATGATCCAGAAAGGTACAAAAAGTAGGGCCAATAGTTATCAAAGGTACACCAGGATTATAATTTAATACGCCAGACGCGTGTTTCGTCTACATAAGACTCATCAGTGATGCTCAGATCAAAACAGGTATTAAGCCAAACAAGTACAACGTTTCAACGCATTACAGACTAAAAATTCAAAAAGTTTGCCAAATACGGCTAAAAGAGAGGCGAAAGATATCTGAGGAACAGTAAACCTCATAAATCGAAAATAAACTGACAACGTCATGGCTAAAATTAAAAAGACAAACAGACAAATAATAGTACACAACAAAACCATAAAACTAAAGAATGAGCAACACGAACCCCACCAAAAAAACTGGGGGTTATCTCAGGTGCTCCGAAAGGGTAAGCAGATCCTGCTCCACATGTGTCACCCGTCGTGTTGCTCATGTTATTACAAACCCGGTAAATAGTCGAATTCGGTAGGTCACATTCATGAAAGGGAAGGGATATGTAGTTACGACGCAAGAAACATATCCGATATCATCTGTGAAACGGTTATTCCATAACGGTCAACCAACTAGTGATGGCGTCCGTTAAATTTACGAAGGGATTATTTCAGCTTCACCATTTTAACTCTTAGTTTAATAGATTCCTTGTGAGCAGTAACCCTCTATCAATAAAATCATGATAGGAAATACAAGCGCTTGAATATCGTTTCAATTGGGAGATAGATACTCTGTATGCAGGCGCTGCTGGAATTTTGCTACAGAGAAATGAAAAGTTCACAATTGCGAGGCTGAAATCATCTCGTTTGTCGTAAAGTTTTGTTTTCAACCGACCCTCATTGTCAATTTCAAGATGTAAGTCAAGATAAGTCGCAAAATTGTATTTGTTTTATCCTTTATCTCTAGTTCGATGGGTTATATGCGTTCAACATAGTCACCAAATTTTGAATTATTTAGCGAGAGAACATTATCTTCACAGCGGAAAGTAAAGTTTAAGGATATTGCTAACTTCTTATTGTTCATTCTAAGACGTTCCTGTATAAAGTCATCCTCATAATATTAAAGAAACAAATCGGCAAGAAGAGGGGGACAATTGGTTTCCATTGGAATGCCGACAGTTTGTTGAAAAACACGTCCTCAAAACGTAACAAATATGTTATCAATCAAGAAATTAAGCCTCTTGAAAATGTCAGTTTCAGAAAAGTTATTGTTTGAATCAGTGTGATACTTTACAAAGTAAGATTTATACTTCCCTCAGACAAGATGCTTGTATCTACATTGGCCATTCTTTTTAGGAAACAAAGCAATACTAACTCTTTCAATTTGTCTTTTAGTTTGGACTCTTTCAATTTGTCTTTTAGTTTGGAATGGAAATAAGGTAAATAGTTATCAAAGGTATCAGGATTATAATTTAGTACGCCAGACGCACGTTTCGTCTTCAAAAGACTCATCAGTGACGCTCATATTAAAATATTTATAAAGCCAAACAAGTACGAAGTTGAAGAGCATTGAGGATCCAAAATTTCAAAAAGTAATCTATGTCTGGGATAAGATTTTTTATATCTGGGCGTCACTGGTGAGTCTTGTGTGGACGAGGCGCGTTTTTTGGCGTATTAAATTTTAAACCTGATGCTTTTTGTTATTCATTAATCATGTGTTTCTTTGTCTAATACGTTTTCCTATTTATTTGTATTGTAGTCCTGTAATATTATGTTGTCATTTCTATGTTATATTTAACATTGCCATTAAAGTGCGAGGTTTGGCATGCCACAAAACCAGGTTCAACCCACCATTTTTTCCTTTAAAAATGTCCTGTACCAAGTAAAGAATATGGCCATTGTTATATTATAGTTCGTTTCTGTGTGTGTTACAGTTTAACGTTGCGTCGTTTGTTTTCTCTTATTTTTGAGTGTAAATTGACATTGCGATAAGACGTGTCACTGTACTTGTCTATTCCAAATACATGTATTTGGTTTTGATGTTATATTTGTTATTTTCGTGGGATTTTGTCCAATGCTTGGTCCGTTTCTGTGTGTGTTAGTTACATTGTAGTGTTGTGTCGTTGTTCTCCTCTTATATTTATGCGATTCCGTCAGTTTTAGTTTGTTACCCCGATTTTGTTTTTTGTCCATGGATTTATGAGTTTGAACAGCGGTATACTACTGTTGCCTTTATATAAGAAAATCCTAAGTATTTAGAAAAAAATCCTGCTTTTGTAAGAAGGAAATTAACTGTTTAACAAAAACTTTGAATTTTTGAAATACTAAGGCTTTTCTACCTCGATCAGGAATAGATTACCTTAGTTGTATTTGGCAAAACTTTTAGGATTTTTTTGATTCGAGCGTCACTGATGAGTCTTTTGTAGACGAAAAGCGCGTCTGGCGTAAGTGTAAAATTTTAGTCCTGGTATCTATGATGAGTTTATTATAAAATGACCACATAATTGATATTCATGTGTACAAACCCGGCCAAGGAATCAGAGCTTTGGATGAGAGAGATACATTTTAACATTTTGTAACAGGACAATTTAATAACAAAAACATCCGTATTTTCATGCCAGTTCTTCGTCATGCCAGTACCGAAGTACTGGCTACTGGGTGGTTGATACTCATGGGGACTAAAATTCCACCAGCATCGACCCAGTGGTAGTAATAACATTAACAGTGCCAACTTTTCTCCACCAGATGCACACATCAACTAATTACGTAACAATATTTTTATTTAATTATAAATTATATGAATGTTACTAAATGTATGTCCATATCATAATCATTTTACCCTCTGAGGGTGACTGGGGAATTAAAATATGGAAACATATATCTTCTCCCGATCGGCAGTAAAAGCCTTGCCAAAGTAGGGCATCCGCGTGGCTGTGCGGAATGTACAAATACGCTGCAACATCCATTCAAGATGAAGACATCAACTTTGCCTTTCATAAACGGAATGTCACGATGTTGAGAATCCTTGCAACAAGTCTTTGTGGTGTCCGTATGTATCCTGTAACAAGGCAAAATTTCGAACCCCTTCAAATGTACATGTGTTGAAATGAACGACTAAATCATACGTTCGGTTGTGTTATGATCAGATGTATTAGACACCCATCCAAAGCACATATTAGTGTATCAAACACGACTTCTTTATATACGGAAAACAGGTTTTTCTCAATCGATTTATCAATTTCAAACAGCGGTATACTACTTTTGCCTTTATTTGACAATGTTTTCTCGGGGTAGCAATCTGCTCTAATACTCCTAAGCTACATGTATATGTTATGTATATATTATCATATACTTGCGCGTTTTTCTTTTTACATCTGATAAAAACTATGCTTTTGACAGCAAATTGGCTAGAACTACATCGGTGCGTTTTCCGGCTTAAAAATTTGTGATTCCTTTCAATATCTCTTCGTAAGATAAACATTTATCTTGCCTTTTTGTTTATCGTAATAGTTTCGAAAGCTGTAATGTTATATTGCATTGCAGGAAGTTCTAATAGGAATTGCATGTAGGCATTTGTTTATCTTTTACCATTCAAAAGCTTCCATAGTATTGCATGTAGTAGTTGTAAGCGGTAGTCCATCAACAACGAACGGCTAAGTTCTTAGTTGTGATTGTGTGTATGTCAGTGATTGTAGTGTGCAGTGGATTCGAAAGAATCCAAATGGTTGTAACTTCTGTGAATGATAGTAATGCGATTGATTGTTATGTGCTTTATGTACAGTGGCAAATATTCCATGCAGTTTCAGAACAAGATCAAATTAATAATATACTAGAACACACCCGTGATTGAATTAAAGTATATAACTATGCGCAAGCCTAATTTTAGTATTGGTATTGTCATCTGTTAAAGTCATGCCGATTATAAGATACACAGTTTTTCTCTGCTTTCAAGTCTTTCTGTTTGAACCCGTCGAACTGGAACTTATCAATTATTGGTAATATTAATTATTTGGAAAACAAAAGGTCCTGGAATGGAGTATTTTTTAATCAACAGCATTGTCCTATATAAGTTATAAGTAAAGTTGAATTCTTTGCCTCGCTGTTTTACGTCATGCCCACTAACAAATTAAAAACTATACCTATACGCCTTTTTTTAGTCCAGATTTTTAGTATTCGTATTGTTATCTTAGAAAGTCTAACTGATTAAAATACTACAATAGGTAACAATTTGACAATTTAGTAGTGTCAACCCTGTGGTTATGACCCGTGTATATAGCATATTAATCCTGAATACAACGTTTGGTAGTGCGCCTGTAAGATGCGGAACGTACAGATAAGGTAATAGGTAACAGGTGAATATACTATTGGTATCGGTAGCGGACTCGACCCGGAACTTCTTCATTATTGGCAATATTAATTACGTGGAAAACAAAAGGGCCTGGAGTGGTGTAATTTTTAATCTACACCTTTGTACTATATTAGTTATATATAAAGTTGAATTCTGTGATTCGTCGTTTTTACGTGATGACGGCTGACAAATTGGACCTCGTAATTTTAGTATTATAGATTAATAGGCAGGTCCTGTAATAGATACCGTCTGGGAAATCTGGACTACCACTGGAAAATTAGGGAAAATTGGACAGGGACAGACAATTTGCCTTGCAATAGGGTTCACATGGCCACTAAAATAGTTGCTAGGGGTCTGAACGTGCTGGTAGCGTGACATTCTTCGTTTCACGAGGCATCATAATGAGTGTCCCCATTCTGACCTCACGTGGCTGCGTACTTGAACATTCCACAAAGCCAAACGATCGACGGAAATTATGCCCAAAACGTGAAAAAAAACATGAAATTTTTCGTCTGTTTTGCAATAAATTGTGAACACAAGTCCTCTAAAAATTAAGATGTCTTACTATACCTTCACCTTTTAGAAGTTAAAAATAACACCAACTATTCAAGTCCAATATAGCGATTTTTTTCAGAGATGCAGGAGAAAAATCAATTCCATTATGATGTCATATATATCAATTAATGGTTAAGGTAAATGTATTTCTCTGTTTTGAAATATTGTAATAAATGTGTAGTAATATTTGTTCACTCACTTTAAAAAATGAACAAGAGCCAGCCTATAGAGTTATCGCTCCCATGAATTGTTTCATAATTGATGTTAAGCAGACAACAATTAATATGTCAATATATATGCCAAAATACGTTTATCTGTTACACAAACTGATCTGTACATGCTGAATGATACTGGTAATCTCTGTGAATTATAGCAGTTGGGTCACTTTCTTTAGCTGCTTCTTAGCACACCATGATGTGCCCATTTCCACACCACTTTAGCTTACTATACATAATAGTTTTGGGAAATTTCTCTGTCTCATTAAATAAGCTTTGGGAAATTTCTCTGTCTCAGAACATAAGCTTCTCACCACTGGTTCCATTACCTTTTTAAAAGACTCTTCTGCTGTTGTTTTTCCTCCAGCTGATGGTAATCGCTTTATCACTGCAATTTCAACCTTTCGGCCTATCAACACAAGCAGAAATAGTAGTAAATGATTTCGTTTGAAGAATATCTGCTTTTTCCTTGATCATTAGTTTTGGTGCAGTAGCTGTTATGGCAACACCTTTTGCAGATTTTCATGTAGTCTGGTCGAAACTCTTCTCCCCACTGTACCACACAATGTGCCTCACCTATGAAGATGTGAGTAATCTATTTTTGCCAAGGATCGGAACATAGAATATCACATATTTCCTTCTTCAAGTATCCTTGAGTGGCAAAGTATGCAGGTATACCTACTTTAGATATCACCAGAACCTGAAATAAAACAGCGACATGGTCAGACAAACCTTGCCAGCAGGAATTCTGAACCACAGAAACAAAATATTAAAGTGATTAAAATCACTGATGGAATGATTAAAGTAGTAATTTGAATAAAAGAACAAAAGTTCAATATCCCCGCGAGGCACATATTTTATCCTTTATTTATCTATCACAAAGTACAAGTGCCATAACTAAAATGTTTTTTTTTTTATTCAGCTTTTTTGTTCCGCAATATTATTGTTTCACAAGGTGTAGCTTAGATATTTGGTATAATAAACTCATCATATATACCAGGATGGAATTTTGTATTTACGCCAGACGCGCGTTTCGTCTACAAAAGACTCATCAGTGACGCTCGAATCCAAAAAGGTTAAAAAGGCCAAATATGATATTGAACATTCAATATGCATATAAAAATGACATTGTTTAACTGAATACATTGTCTTGTGAATAAATGCTTAAAGTTTAATATGGTGCTTACAATTTTCTCACATCATTGTGATATTTTGGGGATTTCTTCACATTTCTCCCAATTTGTTTTGATTAATAATATTTGATGGATTCACTGTTTACAAAATTTTGAATTTTTGAAAAACTAAGGCTTTTCTACCTCAGGCATAGATTACCTTAGCTGTATTTGGCATAACTTTTAGGAATTTTGGTCCTTAATGCTCTTCAATTTCGTACTTTATTTGGCCTTTTTAACTTTTTTGGATTCGAGCGTCTTTTGTAGACGAAACACGCGTCTGGCGTATGTTCAAAATGTAGTCCTGGTATCTATGATGAGTGTATTCACTCAATGGCAAACACTTTTTATGATACGAGGTAATAAACACAAGACTTTTTAATACAGATTGAGCAATAAAACGAAAAAGGGTATGGATATAAGATAATATTATGTAGACAAGACCATGCATTTGTTGGGACTTTTTATTTTTTATAACATTGAAGATTAAAGTTAATTGTATGGTGGCATACAGGAATTTCTTTATGTCAATGATGTGCATGTACATGTATATGTTTGGAACATGTTGCAAGAGATAGATAAATTTCAAGGCACATTCTATCAATTCGTTTTAAGAATGGTGGATGATTTTTTGCATCTTCTCTTAACATGTCATAATGATTTTAAACCTATGTAAAGAGATTATGGGAACTTTTAAAAGATGGTGTAGTTTTTTTTATTCACTTAAAACATTTGCATATTCCTGGAAAAGTCGTTGACAAAAAAATTACACCTCCTGTTTTCAATTATAGAATTACAATAAAACTTACATTGTGAAATAAACACAAAAATATATTTTGCAAAAAGCAATTCATCGTTCATTGCAATTAATGTATATGATGTACATATGTATGTAAGAAAAAAAATGAAAACTTCATGTTTAATAATTACTTGCGTCCGAAGCGCTTTTCTGGATTTACCTTCATCAGGAACGCTCAAAGCCAAACATTTGAAATCCGAAGATGTATAAGTACCGAAAATCGTTAAAGAGCTATGTGTCAAAAATACCTAAAATAAATAGCCAAATTCATCTAAAGCCAACTTTGCCTGAGGGAGTTGAAACCTTAGTTTCATAATAATTTCAAAATTTATAAACGGACAATTTTAGTAAAGTTTGTTAAATCATATCAGTACCGAAGCACTGACTACTGAGCTGATGATACCCTCGGGGACTGATAGTCCACCAGCAGAGATATCGACCCACTGATGTAAAAAATTGAAAACAACACGTTTAATAATTACTTGCGTCCGAAGCGCTTTTCTGGATTTACCTTCATCAGGAACGCTCAAAGCTACACATTTGAAATCTGTGATGTAAAAAAAGAAAAAAAAAGGACTTCATGTAACAACAACAAAGAATATATAATTCACAGGAAGACTAGATTGTTGCACATTTTTTGGTCTGTAGTTGGATTCGAACCAACATAATACTCCAAAGATACAGACTTAATTTCAATGTACTTGTGAATTAAAACACAATCTATGAGAAAATAAAAGAGCATAAATAAAAACAGATTGGAATTCATATTTATAAAGAGGGTTACTTTTACTTCTCTACCAGGTTATCTTATGAGCTGTCATAATCTTCATAGAAGAATCTAAGAGCTCTCTCTCGAATTTTTTCCATTTTACGAAATTAAAACCCTTAAAATACATTTCAGTCATCTCACATGAACATTAATCACTATTGATAAAATCAAACATGATAAGAGAGACATACAACAATATTAAACTTAAAATTACATAGGCAAAATAAAGGTTCCCACAAAAACCAGAAGAGTCACAAGTTATGAGTAGACTAAGTCCGAAATTACTGTTGAATGTTGACTTCGACCTACAACACTTCATTGTACATCACAAGTGTAAAGCAAAATATTGTTATTTTATAGACATTGTCTCTCAGCTGCGAAAAGTTTATCAACACATATGTTGGATACTGATATTTTATTTGACAAACAAAAACAGTACAAAGGGCCTAGCATTTCATACCGAAAATATTGTCTAAAAGGCGGTGACAAAATTTCAAGGACAAGAACACTACTTTATATAAAATAGTGTCCTGGACAGTATATCATAATGACAAAACTATGAAATAGTGTCTTTAGACATTATTTTACATGAAATTATGCCCGACGAATAATATTTCAAGGGGACAATATATTATATTACATTAGGAGCCGTTTGTGTTTCATTTGTTTGATAAACTGAAAATTTATTCTATATGTAGCAATCTGTTTATAACATATCCTTCTTTATCCGACATAAGTTACGTGTCTACAATAATTGCCTGACTGTCGGGCCGTTTACTCTGCTCAAGTATGATGGCATTCTAAAGGCTGATGATAATGCACCTTTTCGTATTCATGTTCATGAGCACTTCCAAAAATAAGCGATTTACCACCACCAGTTGGCAAGACAATCATTGCATCACTATGGTATGCAGCTTACACAGATTTAAGCTGCAAAGGTTTTAAGACGAGAGCTCTGTCTTTCTTTTTTGGTTTATTGTTGCCAAAGCTATTTTCGTCTGTAGATACTCAGATAGTGTCATTGCTGACATCGCCATTTCGTTTCACTATAGGATATCCTTTTTAAATATAGATATATTTGGTCTGTTTCCTGTATTTTTTATGTTAATTAGAAAACCTTTAAAAAAAAGATAGTTGGTCGTTACCTGATCCTAATATCTGTCAGAGCCAAACAGATAAAGGACGTGGAACCAGTCTTGCAGAAAATGGATGTACGTATTTTGTGAACACTCAATTTGTTGACTGATTATCCAAGCTGTAATATTAAAACTTGCTGGATAACTGTATTTTTCGAAAGTGTTCAGAAAGAATAAGTACTCGTCTGTCTTTAGAATTTCCTCCTGGACATCTTCCTTCTCCGAAAGATTTATAACTTCTTTATCCAAGCTAATGAACTAGAAATTTTATTATAATTTAGTGGAAGCTAGCGTTTCTTATAATTCTGTATTTTTTTAATCTTTAAATCCTAAGTTCTCTTAGTATTTAGGTTTATTTACCATGACGTTATCGCATCAAAATCTGTTAAGAATGTTTAATTATTAATTCTTTTAAATGTATTACTTTAAAATCAAGTTTATATCGAAGGCGCCAATACGAAAGTACAAAGTTAGTAACAACCATAAGATGTAAAACACGGGAAACAAACCGTTGTTTATTTTCCATATATTCTCTACATGATCCTCATTCTTAAGTGACAGTAGAAGATTCTCGACCTTCAGACGGCCTCTTTTATTACAGGACATTCATACGACTGCTTAACAGTGCTTTATTAACTGCAGTGAAAGAATCTGATATGACACAAAAAAAATAAACTTTATATTAAGGAGCACTAGCTGCCAAATTCATGGTCACCGATTTGACTCAAATTCTCATATTTAATTTATAAAAAAGTAAAACATTTGTCCAAACTATCAAAAGTCTAAAGTAAACAAATTACAGAGCATAGGGTCGATAGTCTGTAGTTTCGTGTGTATCACTTTCATTTTTTTCCTTTAAATAACCAGTACACGTACAATGCGTGCTTTGTCCACCTGTAGTTACGGGGTTAACTTGAAGTTCACATGAATAATGATTAAAAGAGGTCGAATTATTCACTTGCAAGTGAATAATTCATTATTAATGTTATTTAGCTTAATCTGACAAAATTGAACCATTTTGGCTGCTGAAAGCGAATTATTATTTCACTATTTCACTTTCACTTTCATTATTGATTGAACAAAAACAAACCATACCTTAGATTTGTATATATCTTGTAGCTAGCGCCCCTTTAATAATTTATTGATTTTTAAGGCGATGTTAGATCGAATTGACCGTTTAAAACTCAAATCGTTTTCCAAGTGCTGATCAGTGCTAACGCTGAGGAATGGGTTTAACCATGCATATAACTTGAATTGACATGAAACTTTAAGATAACAATTCATGTTCCATTAAAATTAATCTAGAATACATAGGATATGCTACAACGACATTTTTATTTCGGGGCCTTTAATATCTGACTATGCGGTACGGGCTTTGCTCATTGTTGAAGGCCGTACGGTGACCTATAGTTGTTAACTTCTGTGTCATTTTGGTATCTTGTGGAGAGTTGTCTCATTGGCAATCATATCACATCTTTTTTATATGAAGAATTTAATGGCTGGAGAATTTCAGGAAAAGTATCCAAAAAAAAAAGCCAGGATGTGTTTTCTCTTAATCAAATTATGACTTTTGAATAGAGATGTTTGATTTTTTTTAAATACTAAGGCTTTTCTACTTCAGGCATAGATTACCTTAGCTGTATTTGGCAAAACTTTTAGGAATTTTGGTCCTCAATGCTCTTCAACTTCGTACTTCATTTGGCATTTATAACTTTTTGGGATTCGAGCGTCACTGATGAGTTTTTTGTTTTGTAGACGAAACGCGCGTCTGACGTATATACTAAATTTAGTCCTGCTATCTACGATGAGTTTTTCTACAACTATTGCCTTTATTATACCAGAATATTTGATTTCGCTCTATAACAGGGTTAGTTGACTTATTTTCTCTACATGTATATGTACGCATAATAAAAAAAATACATCATAAAACTAATATGCATACTTTCGCACATTAATCAAAGCTCTACAACAAAAAATTAACATTAACATTAATTATTATTAGTAGAAGGTTTGCATTATGGTTAGACTAGGTCTTGGGGCGATAAGACAGTAAACAATATAAAGGATCAGCAACATACTCTCAGCTCGAAAACATATCATTCTCCCTATTTTAAAAAGTGGTCATGAGGTTTTTGAATTATTCATAGTTATTTATTTAATTGTATTTGTCCTTTCAGGTTTTCGTGAACCAAAACAAAAATTGTCAAACATTTTTATAACATTTAAACATCGCAACTATACTAATTAATGCGTTTCCCTCAGTTTTAGTTTTCTATCAATTTATGAGTTTCGAACAACGGTATACTACTGTTGCCTTTATTTAAACAAGAAGTAGTTTGAATGTTTATACGTATATGTTATTTAGATATAGATTCCTAGGCAGACGTGTTTCATAATTATTTCAAAATTGGGTTTTCGTTATAATTCATTAACTAGTAAGCTATAGGAAATAACAATAATTATTAGCTTGCAAAGGAGTTGAGTGATTCTTTAAGTTTCTGTCGGCTTCTAAAGTAATAGAGGAAATTGCAACAAAGTTTGACGCACATCCAGTTTGCTAATGCAAAATAGTCTACTGTAATTTGCTTGTGACAAATTTCCAGCAAATGTTTTAATTTCCATGTAGCATGAAAGCACTATACAATTATGGTATTTGAATCAATATCCGGACTTGACTAGTTAACGAAGCGGTAGTAAGAAAGGGGAGACAAGAATTGGGGGCGTGGTTGGATTGACATCGTTCAACCGGATATTGAAGAGCACGCAATCGTGAATAATGTCTCGGTATCTTTACACGATCGTTTGGGTCTCTTTTGTTTGTAATGTATTATTTTACATGACTTTAATTGTTTAAAACAATATTTATTGATTATAAGTGATAAAGAGCAATCTAGCATAGATTAACTTCTAAAGTGAATTACTTAACAATCTTGTAAGATTAAGAGACTCAATCAAATAAAGGAAATTGATTAATGCAAACCGGATGTTGACAAGAGAACTGAATTATTTTCAGTCCGATGGTGATTTATTCCCGGAATCCAGGCTGTAACTGAAGAGGTTGATGTTCATAGTTGTTTCATTTAGTTTCTTTTCATTTTGCAAAATTGGAACACGAAACCATCCACTTTCTTTTGTTCAGTAAGAAACTGATTAATAGAATCACTGGTGCGTTTCATATTTACTTCCCAAATTGATATGTTTACCCTCAAGCTGTAATTATTTTTTATTCCGTCACCAAGCAGGTGTATTACACAACCTTTATGCAAGCGTTTATAATTTTATGCGCAAACAAACCAAGCAAGTAGAACGCGATAAACAGCACAATGATTTGAAATTTATGCAAAAAGAAGTGTTGAAAATTTCATACTGTTTTCAAGAAATCATTATGAATTATGTTGGGTTTTTTCTGAGACAGTACTGTAGATATTTCTTAATTAATTACTTCAAAACTGCAATTTAAAATGTGATACAATTTTGTCAATTTCGTGATGTATTTAAGTCGGGAAATTGAGACTTAAGCCTTTCGATAGATTTGCTTTAAAAAAAAAAGTATATTTGCTGATAAATTTTGTAATATTAGGGAAAACACCTACGATTGAAACAACACAGACAAAGACGGCCTTAAACCTCGTGCATGTTTTACGCCTCCTATGATTAATATATTATCCTCCGAAAGTTTTAAGCATCGGATGAATCTGAGATCCCCCCTAGTTTTTGTGGGTTCGTGTTGCTTAATCGTAAGTTTTCTATGTTGTGACATGTGTACTTTTGTTTGTCTATTTGTCTTTTTCATGTATAGCCATGGCGTAATCAGTTTATTTTTTATTTATGAGTTTGACTGTCCCTCTGGTATCTTTCGTCCCTCTTTTATTTGCTGTTGACTTCATTACTTCTCATACTGGACATCTCTCTTTCCTCTACTTTTAACATTAAAGTAACATAATTTTCCTTAAAAAAAATAGAAACTATGATTTTTTTATAAAAGAAAATAACTTTAGTTTCAATTGTTGTTGTTAACGTAAATTTATAAAAGAATTGCCGTCTTTAACTGAAACTAATAATCATTTTTCGTAGTTATTCCTTTTTAATTTGTATCAACAAAAAATATAAAAAATATATAAAAAGTTTCTGCCTGTGTGTAGTTTAGACAAAACAAAAAAGTTAACGAAAAAGTACGGATCCAATTTGTTTACAGAATTTATACACGAACAATGGTAATTGTGGGTTATACTGTCATTGAGACAACAAGCCATCGATGAAATAACACATGTTAGAAAAAGTCAACTTTTATAAATAGTAACGTGAATTGTTTTAAACTGTAGATTAAACAGTGTCGTTCTTCTGCATTCTTAATGTTACTATATATACAAATACAAAAATTTCTTTTAATGATATTTTGAATCCACAAAACTTTAATAGTAATACAAGATCTTATTCTGATCTAATGAAATTTAAAATAAATGTAAGAAATTCTAATGAAATAGAAACAAACTTTCAAAGTTATAAAATGTACATAGGAGACTCTGAAATATGCAGCTTATATATTACTTTTAAAACATCATATTTTAAATGTCCGTGGATTTATGAGTTTTGAACAGCGGCATACTGCTGTTGCCTTTATTAATTATGCAGCTCCTAGGTCATTTGTAAACACATCTTTTCTGAAAAACGTAGCTCCTGGATTACTTTTAGAAACATCTTTTCTGAAATATCTATCTTCAAGATTACTTTTACAAGCATCTTTTCTAAACTACATAGCTCATCGATTATTTTTTTAAACATATTTGTGTAAATATGTATCTCCTAGATTACTATTTAAAACATAATTTTTGAAATATGTAGCTCAAAATTGACTTTTCAAAACGTTTTTTTTTTTTTAAATATGTAGCTCATAATTGACTTTTCAAAACGTCTTTTTTGAAATATGTAACTCATAGATTACTTTTGAAAAACACACTTTCTGAAATGTGTAGCTCGTAGACTCATCTAACAACATCCATTCGTTTGGTGTGTTTGAGATTTTCAGTTTTGCCGTTTAGTAAGGGACTTGCTGTTTTGAATTTCATCAGAGTTTGGTACTTTTATGAATTACTTTTTTCAAACATTTAATGTGAGAAGAGAATTGTACTTATTTTTTTTATTTAAAATTTCATAAAATGCAAATTATATGGAACCGTTTTGTAAGTTTGTAAGAAAAACATACGATATGATTTCCATGAGCGCGATAGGTTAATCTGTATTCATCTTCGGTTGGGTTTTGAAGACAAAAATCAATGTTTTAAAAATTAAATATCGCGAAAAACAATCTATTTTTTTGGCGATAAGTCGAAAACATTTTTTTCTTTCAATTTTAGCGTATTTGGCACAACTATTTGGAATTTTGGATCCTCAATGCTCTTCAACTTTGTACTTGTTTGGCTGTATAAATATTTTGATATGAGCGTCACTGATGAGTCTTATGATCACCTCTTTCTTTTTGGGGAAAATTTTAATAAGAAGTTCCAAAACTAACATAATATCCTGACATTTCACAGATACTGATAATTATCTAGAAGGAAATTATGATACATTTGTTGTTGTAGTCCTTTATTGCCCAAAAGCAAGGTTGTACCCGAAACATGTTCAAACCATGTTGAAGTTTTTTCTTTGATATTGAGTATGCCTTGTCGCTATACTGTTTATATCGAAATTGTAAATTGTAACGGAGCATGTATTGTGCTGAGTAGCTGAACAAAACAAAATGTTTTTTTAAATATAATTTGTTTTAAGAAACAATAATTATTATAGACACAACTAATTACACATGTTTATAAGCTATTATGTCCTCTTATAGTTGATTTGTTTCCCTCGGTTTTAGTATGTAACCCGGTTTGTTTTTTCATAATCGATTTATGACTTTTGAACAGCGTTTAACTACTGTTGCCATTACTTTTCTAAAGCAAATGAAATTTGTTGTAGTAAAGACACTTGAAGAATCATTAACCATAAAGAAATATTCGAGGAAATGAACAATACTACGATAATTCTTAATCATTTTCAAAACACCTCTTTGGTATTCCCTCGTTGTAAATAACAACATTTACTCTCAAGTTAAGCAACTATATTATGAATGAAAAACAAATGCTATGACATACGGTATTGCAAAAGATGAGCGAAAGATACAAGACGGACATTCAAACTCATGTCGAAAAAAACGGACAACACCATGGCTAAAACGAACAAGAATCTGTCTATAGTACACGGATGTGCCACTCGCACTATTAAATTGTGGTCAAAATGTGGGTGAAGGAACATATAGGGAACATGTGTACTAAGTTTTACGTTGAATTGACTTCAACTTCATCAAAAACTACCTTGACCAAAATTCTGAAGTGGAACAGACAAACGGACTCATAGACCGAAAACATAATGCCCCTAAGTGGGACGTAAAATGAGATATAGACCAACAATAGTACACTAAACAAAACAAAGAAAACTAGTCTGAGCAAAAAGAACCCCTCCAAAAACTGGATGACTTAAATTTTCCAAAAGGGTAGACAGATTCTGCACCTAATTTGGCATTTAGAAAATGAATATTCGATTAAGAACCTAGCTTGATTCATAGATAAAATGTACCTATACATGTATATAGTTCAAAGTTACCAGGCTTATAATTTTGATATATCGACCATAAGTAAACTTCTAAATAGAAACAATGAGATGTGATACGATTTCTAATGAAACAAATATCCAACAGAGATCAAAGGACGTAGATTTAGCAACTAGATGTCAACTGCAGCCTCCAAATATCGTACAGATAATATTTTTTTTTTCTTTTCTTTCTGAAATGTTTATTTCTCATTTACGCTTTCCCTTGTATCTCCTTTTATCCGTGTTCACGCACGTTTTGATGACACAATAATGGATCAGTGTAAAACTATATTATATTTCATAAAGAAAAACAGTATTATCGTTACCAAATTTCTACTTGCTATCGGAGAAAATACATACCATAACCCAGTAAATTAATTCCGAAAAGGGGACTAGATTTACTGCAAGAAACAAATAGTGATATCAACTATCTGTAGTTTGCATCTTTAATGATTACAGCACAATTATTTGACAAAAGTCAATATTCATATATTTTATTGCCATATTATTGTATGTGCTTTGTTCTTATCTTGTGTTCGTTTTGTCTCGATAACCAATAAGGAGTTTACTATTTACACCACCTCTTATACTAGTTATGTTATCTAGTTAATAAACTAATACCATTAGATTGATAACAATTAAATTTGCGGCATTCAAAGTGACATAATTGTGTAAAAAAATATTTCTGACTGAAAAAATGACAATTTGTTATTAGGTTTATTTTGATCGCATTGATGGCCTTGTTCGAGAATTTTTATATAAAAATACATTTTTATCTAATTCAATAACTTTAATTTATTTTTATTTAACTGCATTATGTCATTTGCTTTATTTTTTAAATATAGTTTCTCTGATTATATCGGCTACAATCAGATTTAAAACTAAATTGCAATACGGTTTGAAATACTATAGCCAAATAATAAAAGAATTGACGACACAATGTATTGAAGAGAAATTACTGTATCGCTTCATTACTTCGCAAATGAGCATTTATTGATATAGGTGTTTTGTCCAAATATTGAAGCACGAGTTCACCTTTGCCTCTTCATTATAGAACAAAATCAGATAAATCTGTCGTGTTCTCGTCAAAAAGATTTTTAAATTCTATATATTCAATTTAAGTAAGTCCATCAATGAAAACTATCGCGTGATCTGGATAGACCCTAAAAAGAACAACTTGTCAAATTTATTGTACGGTTGCCAAGAAAATATTTTAAAAGGGTCTTTCAACGAACAAGCATCAGAATGGTTCGTTGTAATTTTCGTTTGATATAAATCACATTCTTAAATCTAAAATCAATAGAATTTTATTTCTTTTCAATCAAATTTAATTTTCGATTGTAAGTGACACTAATTTTTCTTTAAATTCTACACCTAATAGCTTTGGTATGTCCACACAGAAAAACCTACATCACACTTGAATTAATTTTAAAACCATATAGTGTAGTAAATGATTGTTGTAATTGGTCAGTTAACATAACTTAACTTTAATGAGACGTCTTCAATAATGATAACAAGTGGAAGCTGCTGACAGCGCCATTTCAATTTAAGCACGAGGTATTTTGAAACTATAAGCTGACTAATAAATCGTCCTATATATCACACATATAGTTTGTACTTTTTTTGTAAATTTTGACCTGCAGCACTTCTGTCATTTTAGATATTTTGTGTAGAAATCGATTCTTTACGAACGATAAATTAAAGCAAACAATTTACAAAATAAAATTTGCTATCACGCAAATTAAACATTTATGATATTTGCACATAATGAAAAATTAAGCAGCATATAAATGTATTGACTATTTATTTATTGCATAAAGTATACAATTTTTTTTATTCTTTCCGCTTTAACGTTTTGAGATAGAATTCATGTTTAGAGTTTTAAAATTTTAAAAAAAATACTGATTTTTCTAGTATAAGTTCCAATTCTTTGCCAGTTATAATCAAAATCTAGATAATATTTTGCACCAGAGCATATGTATCTAACGCTGTTGACATTTTGTAAGGTAGGCCAGACCAAATGCTTTGAATTCTTAATAGGGAATGTCCTTTACCCTTATTTGAAGGCCTAAATGTGACTTATAGAAAACGAAAACCAATGAAAAAGCGCGTTTCCTTTGTTTATATATAGTCATGTGCAGAGCTCTTGTGATCGTTCTTTTTATGCCAATCATTATTATGCATATAGTTCGTTGATACAAAATCATCTAATCATCAATTCGAAATCCAAATACATAGCCTTGACGAAACAAGTAGGTATAAACCAACTTTTTCATTCGTTTTAACAGCTCACACGAATAGAACATTTTCTTTTGGCAAAAAGAACTCCCTTTATAACCGGGAGTGATGGATTAACTTCTTGCATGAATATGTTCGAATGAATGTTATGTTCCCAATTTTATGTCCATTATTTTAGGCTGAAAAATATTCGCAAGTTGTGAACGATTTTTACGAGCTTTTCGAATAATGCATTGTTTATTACTTTCCTCATAGACCAAAAATCTAGATATAATGAAAGTTGAAAATATCTTTTTTGGAAATATAGAGGACAGGGTTCAACAAACTAACAGTTCTAGTCAGATCGGTTTTATTGTGAAATCAGATATAGGGTGAAATAATCGTAATCGTTCTGACAATGCATGAGCTTCGTTTTTCGGTCCTAGAATTTTTTAATGACAAATTGAAATTTATGTTTATTTTGAGGTCATAATATGAATGTTGACACTTCAAACAGACATAATTTCCCCTGTTGTCAACGTTGTAACTAAGAAAGCTTATGAATTACAGAGAAACACAAACAAAAGCCGGGTGATGGTAACAATGTTTAATTTGTCCCACAGAATAGTAATTAATATTCTCGATGATTTGCTTTGTTAATTCTGCGATAACTTATTGATAAAAATCGAAGTTAAAAAAATAAAATGAAAATATAAATAAAATAGTCAAGAGAATGAGTTCGGTTAAAACACTAAGTCTTCCAAAACCAATAGCACAACTAAAGGACTAAATGACTAAGAATAAAGAATACCTTCAACTCAAATTAGAATTTCATATGTTACCAATTTTACACGTACAAGAAAATGATTTCATATCCAGTCTTTTGTGGGGTGCGAGGTGCTCAATCTATTATAGTTTTGTGTGTAGTACTTTGGGACATTTTGTCGTTTTTCTTTTTAAGAAACTTAAAAAGAAGCCAAGTCGCCAGTAAACATATCAGTCGAAATAAAATAAAACAACAACTTCACCAGAAAACATTACAAATATAACGGGTGTTTTCGATTTTAATATGTTCCTCCATAAGTGTAAATAGTAAATTATGAAAACAAACCAGTTTAGCCTTTCAATTAAAACTATTTGAATTGAATATAAAAGCTATGTATCATTCAGAACTAAATTAATTTTTTACTAATATTGAAGGAAGACATTATTTTTTTTGGTAAGTAGACCTGGAATGCTCCATATCATGTTTATTGAACATTGGCTGTTTAGCGTTTATTGGTAAATATTTCATGCATGGTCAGGACCATTTCATGTATAATAATTATATTTACCAATTAACATGATTAAGCGTTTCTTAAAGTTTTGCATTATCTTCTATAAACACAAGATAGGCGAAAGATACCAAAGGGATATTCAGACTTATGTAAAACTGTATCACAAAGCAATGGTAAAAAAAAGGAAAAACAACCGAAGATCAACTACTCTGTACTACAAAATATGGACCAATGTTTTGATATTAAGAAGTGTACAGTAATTATAACAAAATTTGATAACTATTCGAAAATTTCCTCAAAACTGATACCAGCGTTAAATTAATCAGAAGTAGAATATATTCATATTTTCTATTTTCACATTTGGTTGTAGTATTTTACTCCTCTCATATATAATGACTTATGGTTCTATTCTACATAAATGTGCGTTGTTATATCTCATTTATCATGAAATTATTTGGTAAATATAGACCGTATCCGCAATTATCTTATAATTAAAATATTTGCAATAAATTTCAATTCTCGTCAGTAATTATCCAAACAACAATGAGGATGACTCACAACTTAATTTCTGTTCATAAATTATGAAACTACGTCTAAATATAGTTTTAATATTCATGAATCGGTAGAATATTAAAATATATAAACTATTCATCCAGATTCAGTATATCCGGAATGAATCAATTAGATTTGAAAAAAAAAATAATAAAATAGTTTAAAAACTTGTACAAAAAGGTATGATGAGTAGTTTTGTGAATGTAAAAACTGTACTACTCACATATTACAAAAGCATTGCATATTGGAAATCAATAAGTTGAAAGAAATATAGCAAGCTTAAAAGAACTTAAATAAATGTATGCGAAAACCTATAGTTGTCCCCGAGATGGAATAACGTGTATCGGCCGTTCGGTAAAGCAGGAAGACGATGGATGAAAGAGGATGGGATTTTTTCAAGATTACTTGAATTTTGTTCCAAATCTTAATCTTGCATGTCAAATGTATTTTCATATTTATTTATTAATGTTGCTATTAATTTCATCTTAATTCAGGTATCGTTCCAACCGCATACATGCTTAATATTTTTCTGTAATTCATGAACTTTTTTTTTAAACTATTTTTCGTTACTGTCTTCCTTATTACAACATTGATATTAAATGTGACATCAGCAGGATAGTACAAAAAAATCCCTGTTAAAAGCTTTTGGAAGCAGGCCTAATATTTCAAAAATTCAAACCTTTTTCGATTTTTCGTACGATCTTATAACATTTTGTTCCAGAGAAATGCTATGAACGGTTGTCAAAAGTACTAAATTGATATATAAAATATAGAAGGTTAAAGTCAAAAAGAAGGATACAACGCGAAATGCATATTGTATATACTTTGAGCTTAATTTGTTAGAAACCTTCCCATTCTCATGTTCATCTTAGAATACGCTGAGTATATTATTCCAGTAAATTACTATGGCAATATTTAAAATGAACTTTGCCTTTGTCGAAATACGGGGACAACCACATATATAAACATGATAAGCCAAATTTAAAACGTATATGCGTCAACATTACCATTGAATTATTGCGTTTATAAATCGCTTCATGATGTTATTTTGTCTCGCATTTTCTTGTTCGGTGAAAATTCTTACATGAATTGGCGGGAAAGTATAAGGAGAGATTTTTAAACAGTTGATTAATTTCATTTAAACAGGTGTAAACTACCATAAAATTGAAATGTAACAATTAGTCATGATGGACTTCATTTCCCGTCGTTTGTCAACGATGAGGTGAAATATTGTCCACTATTATTATCATGGCAGGAGATCTTTGGGGTTGTAATTAGCCTGTCACGGGTACAGATGAAGACATGGAGGAAAATGTCGTGTCACTATGTCTGTTTCTAATTAATATTGGTCATCTTGACTTAAAGTCACATAAAACCATACTTTCAATTGCCATTTATTAAACAAAGAGGAGGCTAGTTGTTCTTGTATTTGATTATGAAAACTAATGTTCAATCAATTATATTGAACAGTATTGTTATCAACTCAAAAGGCATAAAATGTTACTGGAGAAGTAAACAAATTGAAATTTAAACTTGTATATGGTATTGCTCACAATCACGAATAGCACAGCACAGACTAATTCTAAATATAGCAGTGATTCCCAGTACCAATACAGACGTAAAAAACCCACTTGACTTACACTCAAAACGAACACATCGAATACAATATGGGATTAAATCTGCAAATATGATGTCAGGAAACATTTTCTACTATCTTCCAGAAAATAGATGCCCTACTTGATTATGTAAATTTATAAAACAAAAGTCCTAATGATTTGTTCACTGATCGAACATATTCACCAGACAACCACGAACAATATTTGAAATTTAGTAACAAGACTTTCAATTAGGATCAATTTCTGTTTATTTTGACTAAATGTTTTGTTTGCTGTTCATTTTGCGTGCCAAAAAGTCAATATATTAAATTTAGCAGTGCAGAGATGCAATGTTGCCATTTCTATTTTATTTCTGTTTCCACAAGTCTTTCACGTTTGCTTTGTTTACAAATTCTCTTTTCATATATTAACATGTACCAATAATATACACAAATGCTATATATACATTTAATTATGAAATTTTTAATCTGCATTAACGTTATTTTGCATTTGCAAAATTTTGAGTAAGATGCAACGAGAGCTAAACAATCCGAAACTAACATTTGATTTTCTGATTCATATTTGTAAAATATTAATTAAAGTTGCACAAATAAAGTTAAATACCTATAAATTTTGCATGTAGTAACATTATGTGATAGTTTGAGTTTGTATTAAAAACAAATTTATTTTTGAAGGGCCGACATTTTATTGTTAACTACATAGTATTAATGTTCTCAGGCTCCAGCACACAAACATGACAGTACTTTAAGAATTAGGCAGCATATCCAGAAGAAAAAACAAGCGCATAAAATATTTCAACGTCTGGCGTACTAAATTATAATCATGGTACCTTTGATAACTATCAATTATTAAAATATAATATGACTTTGAAATTCAATATTTGAAAATTTTCAAAGAAATATGCGTACCCCCTGAAATATATATTGTCAAATCGCTATACATTGCATATACTGCAAATAAGCAGATACAATGACCATGACCATTTTTAAGTTTTTTTAAAAGTAGTAATAAGCGTAAACAATATAACTTTTAACAAAAAAATATAAGTTATAACCTAAAACAACTGAAATTCTAGAGTAGGATAGAAAATACTTACTGAATTTATTCACCCAGCTGCAGATATGGGAAATCATAGATAGATGTAAAATTATAACTAGGAAATAAATGAAATTTGCATTGCATTACCCGAATGCGTATCTTAAATGCATTCCAAATACCTTAAATAGATATCCCATTAGCTTTAGACATTCTTCTCATAAATGTGATATTTATGCTTTAAACGATTTCAGAATTTTTATAAGAAAAGCTGAATGTGATTTTTTACATTATGCAAATATACGTCAATTTATTGATCAATAACACATGTGCATTTTAAAGAATGCATTTGCAATTATCACCTCTTTTTCTTTTGCAAGTATAAAATTCAAAAACTGTTGCTATTTGTTTCCATTACTGTGTCTTGGGATAACGTATCACGTAATTTTGATTGATGTTAGCACTATTACACATTGTTTTTATGTCCTTAAATATATATTTTTAAATTAAAATGTCAATAGAAATCCTTTTATGTGACATCTTATTTTATAAAATATTATGTAGACAATGAAAATAAAAGTGTGCAATAAACCGCATTAAAACATATAAAGTATAGTGTAACAATGTCAGAACAGGTCACAATTCTTAACATCCAATCATAGTTGTTAGACTGTATTCTTATTTCTCTGTCCATTTGAACTTATCGTAACATAACTATTACTTAATTATATTTGTTAAAATGATCTGTTATTGTTTTAAGTATAAGAAATATTTTTTTGAAATTGGATAATACTATGCGGTTGTTTGTTGTTGCTTTTCATTTCATCTTTTTCACTTTTTCACAAACTATTTATTTCTAACTGTGAAATATAACGTTTATCATACTGATACACACGTTTCTTTTGTCAGTCTATCTTAGACAACGAATAATGTAGTTAAGAAAAACAAGATAAGAAAGTGAAAAGAATTATTGTTTATGGTAAATTAACCGAATACAAAATTCAAACAGTTTTCTATTGTGTTCCAATTGCCTTTTCAATCAATTGGTGTAAATTGATGCTTAGATTTGTAGAATAAAATTAATACAATGTCTTTGTCAGAATTAGCCATTAAGATGTAATCTCCCATGTAATTTTGTATAGCATGCCCTTCTAAAATAATTCAGCTAACATTCATTGCTCCACAAACTAGTCTTATTAGCGTATTCAAGCAAGAAAAAAGTTATTGAAATTACATTTGGATTACGGCTACATCACCGGTCATTCGAATCAAATTTGATAAGAGAAATTCCATCAAACCCTCATTTAATTTGTTCTGATATGTTACTTTCAATTTTATGTAATGTCTTTGCTAAGATCAATCTCCAAATGAAGTTCTAAGACCGCTGAAGCAATTCACAGTAATTGTTCAGCACGGTCATTTGTATGGGAACTAAATGCGCCTCGATGGTTAGAATTGATATAATTCAAAGAGGCTATTACAGAACGTCTTATTGGTTTCCTTTTATCAGGAATATGCTTGAAATAATTACAAGATATCTGGTCTTCGCTGACAGAAAAGGATTAAGTATTAATTGAAACAGAAGCACTTAATAAAACAGTTTCCGTTATGATTTTCTTGTATTTTATACGTACTCAATTTGCTTGAAAATTTCCGGAATTAGATGAAATAAATGTCATTTATAAGGTTGTTTTAGAAATTAGCGCAATGGTTCAGCTTCCTTTTTCGCATCTGTAAATGATACGCAAATTAAATTTCAGTGAAATTAGTTATTTTGCAGACGATATAGGTTCGATATTCAAGGGTTAGTTTTGAGATGAGGGGATGTTGAACACTCACACATTTATCTTTCAACAAGTTTCAGGACGAGAACGCGTTAGTTTAGTGAAATATGAATATGAACCATTCTTTGACCAACTTTATCGAATTACATGTAAGTCACAAGATAAAAATCCCCAAAAGCACATGTCACCAATACTTTGACAACTATTCTGACTCAAAGTTAGCTAGTTGTTGCTGCTACTCACAAATGGTGCGTGCTTGGTTGAGAACCATTACATATTAAGTCAATTATTTCGATCTTTTAGGAGTATCATAAATACAGCTGATCTTGTAGATGGACACATTCTGAATAAAATTGTTGAAAAGAAACAATAACATGTACATGTACCATGAATTCTATATGTAACAGTGACTTGGCTGCCATTTAGTTCCATAAAATGCATGGAAACAATTGCCAAGAAAGCCGAAAAAAGAACGGTCAGACTAAAGTCTGCAACTGCTCATTTCACAATTGTATACCAAACACCGATATAGATTCAAAATTGACAGAAAAGTTGTAACGACATTTTCTTTGTCTCATTGTCATAATTAAGTAAACGGAAGGTTGACAAACACAATACTAGATATGAATATGATATTCATCATACAATATAAACCAACCTTTACTTTGTATCTCAAAAGGGGATCAACTCAAAAAGTCAAACGCTTTTTATTAAATTTTCAAGGTTGGGCTTCGTAATCAAGGCACATGAACCTGTAATTTAGAGGTTGTCGTAGTTTGCTGCTTTACAACATTTGTTTTTTCGTTTATTGTTTTTGACATAAATCAACCAAGTTTGTTTTTATCATAATAAAAGGCAAATCTTCACCAAGATGAACAAAATGATGGCAATGGAAATTTACCATGTAGTTCAAATATATTCTGTTGTTCAAAATGACAAATAAAATATGTTCAAACTATGGTCCATGTACCCTGGGCATCGTAGCGGCAAAAAATATAGAAGAACTAAGTATCATAAATCATGAAAGCCGCCTATACTGATTTATCAAGTTTGATATACTGCTGACGAAAATGATGCCAATGCCGGCTAGAAAAGGCTAATGATAAAGGCTGATGTAGACCAAAATGATATGCTTTTATCATAATATGACTGTCAGCTTCATTAAAAAAAACAGTTGGCGAGATGAGTTTACAATGCTGGTCGGTCAGACAGACGGACGGACGAAAGGACAATTATATATCGATCTCCCACAATCAGGTTCACGGCGGTTATAAGGAAGAACGGTGCCATTAGGATAAAAACTTGAAATAAAACTTCTTATCAGAACAATTTGCTACAAAAGATAAAATATCAGACTCACTTAATGAGTTTAGTTTTATTCTTGGCTATACTTTTAGGTTATTTAAAGTCATCAGATTTCCGAGTTAGACTTATTTAAGTACATAACAGTCTCCGGGACAAGTTTGCAAATCCGCTGAGTGCAAAAGTTGTCACCTTAATTTTTGGAGTAAAGTCAAAATAAAGTTGATAACTTGGTTGGTATTAGTTCCCTGATATTTGTCCTAAAATTTTTTGGATCTAGCACCACTGTTGAAAAAGTTATGCCCCTTTTTTCAACAATTTCCTCAGAGGAAAAGTACTTTTCCTCAAGGGAAATCAAATTTCCCTGAAGGAAAAAGATTTTTCCTCAAGGGAAATTGTTTTTTCCTCAAGGGAAAAAGATTTCCCTTAGGGAATTTGCTGCATAATTTTTTCCTTTGAGGAAATTCTATTTCCTTAGAGGAAATTCTTTTTCCTTAAAGGAAATTCTTTTTCCTTTGAGGAAATTTGCAGCTTCAAATTTTCCTTGGAGGAAATACTTTTTCCTGTGAGGAAATTTATAGCTTCAAATTTTCCTTGGAGGAAATACTTTTTCCTGTGAGGAAATTTTTGACAAACACTTTTCCTTGGAGGAAAATTCAAGACAACAAATTTCCTCTAAGGAAATCATTGATCTTCAAATTTCCTCTAGGGAAATTTCTGAACATCAAATTTCCCTTAAGGAAATGTTTTTCCTCTATGGAAATTTCATAACAGTACAAACAGTATTAATATATTTTCTCCTAGACTGAATTATTGATACAAAAGATAATTAAAACTTTAATACTGTAATACAAATTTTCATGGTGAGTATTAAACATACAAAAACAAAAGGCTGACTGTTTAGCATGTTTAAGACAATACAATAATAAGCAAAACGCTATGAATATCATACCATTTGTGATGTTATTAATATTGTGCTCATATTTGCATATTAAATCAAATAAACACTTTTCATGTCAAATTAATTTGTCTTCTGTTTCAGCTGCTGTGTATTCGACCCCCTACATAACTGTTCAGTGCATAAATAATTCAATCCACAAGACATCTTCCTTCAATTGGTTGAATAAATTTTGGCAACATATGTTCTTCAAACATCTTCTTTGTATATTTGATATGATGGAGCCATGTACATGAATGGATAAAGCAGGTGTTTATTTCGACAACAAAAATGACAAAGATACTATTTTTTTTCTTAATTTCTCCATAATCCATCAGTTAATATGAATGTAGGTTGTTACATTTTACACAATTGTGTTCTTTGATAGTACTCCATTTTGTTTATAGCAATTTTGTAGGATTTTTTCTATTTCTTTTTCCAGAAAAACACACAGTTGAGTTCATTTCACATTAATAATCCAATTAGCACATTATGTAGAAAAGTATTAACAATTAAGTTTCCTCTTCAGTATAGACCTGCAGGACCTGTTGATGATCATAAAAACCAAGATATCTGACCTATAAATACACAAAATAAAAAAAAAATGTTATAAATGGAGAAAAAAACAGCAATATAAATAAGCTTATTTTATCATGTTTTAATGAACATTTTGAGAAACTTTCATTTGATATTCTTACTTGTCATGCTTATGAGTTCTCTTATTTCAGTGCTTTATGTCCAAGATTTAATATTCGTTGTTTAGTGCCTTGCAGTGATATTTAAAGTTGAGCCACTTGCAATAGTTGTTATAGAATGTTCATATGTTGTGTTAATATTTGAACCACTGTCCTATATTATGGTCAGGTTGAGTGCTCACAGACATGAGGCCTAAATTAATATATTGTTTTTTTCCCTAATCCCTATTCTGACAAGCCAGGTGTGGGTAGTTAGGTAGGTAAATAATTTTATTTTTCCTAAAAGCCTGAGTATTATCGGATGATCCGGCAAGCCCGAAAATCAGAAATGAATAAAATAATATTTGGCTTAGTTTTGACAATAAAATTTTATGAGCGATGAGTAGGGCCATTTTTGCAGGGTCGGTCAGGATTGATGAGTAGGGCCATTTTTGCAGGGTCGGTCAGGATTGGAGAAACAAACAATATTTTATATTAGGCATGATTTTTTTTTTATTAATTGTTATTGACTTTGAACATGTTGAATTAAATTGGATTGTTTAAATCTTTATATGTTGAGATCTTTAATGGATGACCTATAAAGGAAGTGTTTTCTCATTATTGAAGGAAGGCCCATGATTGGCCTTTAATTTCTTGCATCCGCTTCATTGAACTCTGGTGGACAAGTCACTCATTTACCATACCACATTTTCTTATTTTTATATGAGTCATCATTCAAAGGCAATTTCTTTTATTACTGTAATTCAGAAATTATCGAAACTTTTTAGTAATGCGAATAATGTGACTGGGTGAGTATCGCAAAAACAGAAACATATATATATATATATATCATGTAACTATATAGATCTTTATGCAGATTTTTTTTGTAATCACAATAAGTTGTCCATTCCCTGAAAAATCTGAATTTACAGTATATAGAAGTGGTCTTACCATTTAGGCCTTGTTGTATTCTGTTTATCTTGTTTTGCACTCATTTCTATTGTAACTGTTTATATTTTTCATTATTTTTCTATATTTCTTGTCCTATAAAACATAAAAAGGGTAAAAACTATTATAAAGCATCAGTTTGTGTTTTTCTTTATATTCAGTTATATTTAAAAAGAATGGAATATTTGTGCTATTTCATTTCACAAACTTTTTGCCAGTCATGACTTTCAAAGACTTTCACCCTGGTCAATAGTTTAAAAAACAAACATTCCCATACTTTTTCTTTGTGTTCGTACTAATTTTTCATTTGACAACAAAGACATGATTCAACTATTCTTCTAAAATTTGTTTCGCTTGACTACGTTAAACTCTGAAATATTGTTAACAGTATTTCTGTATGTGTCTCACTTGTCAAAATTTCAAATTAATATATAAATAACCAATAAAAATGCTATGCATGGCTCAGCTTGATACAAACGTACAGGTTGAACCCAGAACAGTTCGGGCAAGTATGGACACAACATTCAAGCTCGATAAACTCTGAATTTTAAATTTGGATTGTGATTCAATAGTTGATGCAGCATAGGTTTCTGACACAGAATGAATGCGGTCTAAGTACTTAAAAATATAAATTGACAATTAACCTCTAAAATGGTCCAATATTCAAAATCTCAATACATGGTTAGATGCAGCATATCAACATGATCAAAGAACCCCAATAATTCATTTTTTGGTGAAATCAAATAAAGTTAAATTTTGGACCTTTTAGAACTCAATGTGGACCAATTTGATAACGGGCCAAAATATCAAAAATCTTAATGAATGGTTAGATTCAGCATATCAAAGAGCCTCATATAATCAATTTTTGTTGAAATCAAACAAAGTAAAATTTTGGACCCCGATTTGGACCAACTTGAAATTTGGGCCCATAATAAAAAAATCTAAGTAAATATTCAGATTCAGCATATTAATCTGAACACCAAGAATTTAAATATTGTTAAAATCAAAATAAGTTTAATTTTGGACCCTTTGGACCTTAAGGTAGACCAATTTAAACAGGACCAAAAAACTAGGAATCTAAATACACAGTTAGATTTGGCATATCAAAGAACTCCAATAATTCAATTTTCTATAAAATCAAACAAAGTTTACTATTGGCCCCTATTGGCCCCTAATTCATGTAATTCCTAAACTCTGAACAAAAACTCTGGTCACAAACCTTGTGTTTGAATTTCATAGATTTCTATTACTTGTACTAAAGTAATTAAGCGAAAACTAAATGTCCTGGGACAACGACGACTACATGATAAAATTGAGAATGGAAAAAGGGAATGTGTCAAAGAGACAACAACCTGACCATAGATTCGAGGGTTGGAATCCTTTTCTTTTACCGAGCAATGCATTTGAATGGGAGATATAGTTGGAACCCCTCTTTGCTCTTGGTTGGGACCCCCCTTTTAAAATGGCTGGATCCGCCCCTGAGAAGCATTATAGAAAAATCTATAAGCTTTAACTCAAAATAAGGATAATTTTATTTTTAAAGGGCAGGCACAGATCCAGAGAGGGGTTCAAGGGATTGGAACCCCCCTTTTTTTGGATTATCAATGCATTTGAATAGGGACATGTAATTGGACCCCCCCCCCTTTTCCCCTTTTGTCCTGGGTTAGAATCCCACCCCCACCCCTTTTTAAAATGACTGGATCCGCCCCTTAAGGGTCTATAATTAAGTTTGACAACATCAGACATACTACTTTATCAAAAAAAATATGCCACATTTCATCCAATTTAATTTCATCCCTTACTTGCTACATGTATTTCATCCATAATATTTAAAGAAATAAATTTGGGAGGAGTATGATTTTAATTTGCAAGTTATTAACTATCCAAACTAGAGACCTAATAGAGTAGATATATACTTGACCAATTTAAATCAAACTTGGGGTGACTGGGAACAAAGATTTAAGGGAATAGATGACAGTTTACCTACAATGACCTAGTTTCATAGCAATAGCATACATTAATAAAGACTACATGGTCATTCTTATGTTTAAACATGTTAAACATGGTTTAAACTTTGGGTGTTCATTTTTTAATGTTTAACATGTTTAAAGCTAACAGTTTCAACTACATACATGTATCAAGATTTGATCCTACATTATTTAAATATTGAAAAAAATAGCTATTTAAATTTGGATCTATATATAATTTTGAATGTCACATGGATGTATTTTAATGTAAAGCATCTGAAAAATCATTAGCCGTCTCATATTTATTTCAGTTCTTCAAAAGGCAAATTTATATGAGCTTATGCTGAAAATAGAGATTTCTTATTAAGGAGAAATCCCTGCCCCCCTTTTTGTGTGAAAAATTTTGTTGATTATATAGGGAATCACAGAAACATGACTGAGGCAAGCACCCCCCATCTGACCCCCCCCCCCCCCTCCAATGAAAAGTTCTGGATCCCCCCGTCAACCTTTCACTCAGGTCATTGGTGAAGAGTTGTCACATGTTTGTTTAGCTTGTGTAGGTGTAAGTCAGTAAGGAGGCAACCATTTGTGATTTGATGTGTAGGCCGGGTGAAAAATGTGATTAATCTTGCTTTGTAAACTTGTGCTTTAAATAAAATTACCAATCCATTAAAAAATCTGTGAGCCCAATCTCATCCAGTGAAATAGATTATAGTCTGTTTTCGAAGTTATATGGAAGTAAGTTAGTAGTCCAGATAATTATGACGCATTGCAAGGCATTTTTTCTAAGGAGAAGTGTAGAATGGGGGAATGGAACCAATAAATTGATCGGATCCGAAATGTTCTTCCCAGTAAAGGAGCACCTATTATTTTGTAGGTAATTATTATTAGTGTCGGTGGTCTCACAAGTAAATCAGAGTGAATATTGCATGCACATTAAAATTAGCAGAGAAGAGACAATTATCAACTTGTGTATTATTCATTTTCTCGCAGTTATTTACGGTAAATCAGCTATATAGACATAGGAAGATGTGGTGTATGTATATATATCCCAAAACAGGTGTTCGGTTCTAGTACTATATAGTGGCTATAGTATATGACTTTTAAATAACAATTATCAATTATATCTGTATTCTGTGGCGGGTCGAAGGGGATGGAATCCGGGGTTGGCCTCCCCTAGCATTTTGTGAGCAAGCATTGCATAAATGATAATCTCGGGAATCCTCTCAAGTTCCTATGTACAAGGTGATAGGACGTTCCGTTGGAATAGGTTACCTGTGCATCAGGAAAAGTTTTAAGGCATAGCGTGAAAAGGTAACCTATTCCAACGGAACCGAACGTCCTATCACCTTGTATATAGGAACCTGAAAAATATGTGAATAGGTCGGGGAAAACTCTTTTTTGACACTTAGGTATGCTTAGACACCCCTTATTTAATGGGGGGGGGGGGGGTGCAAGGGGTTTAACTGTTATGCTGTTATGGGGCATTTTAATTCTTTGTTATCTGTTATTCTGAAAATATATTTACTGTTAGCTGTTATTGTCTTATTCTTTGTTAGCTGTTATAGGACTATTATCTATTTTGTTATCTGTTATTGTGAGAATGTATTTGCTGTTAACTGTTATTGAAAATTGGAATGTTAGCATTATGACAGCCAATCTTCCGTAGAATTTGAAGATAATTGAAAATTGTGATTTGAATGGATAATAGTCTCATTGGCGCGCTTACCACATCTTCTTACAATGTGTATCAATTGGGTCTTTCTACTGGTAATATCAGGTGCCCCTGTATTTGCAGAAGAATTTCAGTAACATACATCACATAAACATATTAAAATCAATTGGACCCAGGACCATTCCAGTATATATTATTATTATACTTTGTAATAAATTCCATTGTCTGTGAACATGTAGCATTTTGTACAAAGTATAATTCACTTATTACTTGTACAATAACTTATAGTATGGATTTTGTTATAAAAAAGCATTGGTACACCCTATAGATTTTTTTTTATTCAATGACCACATACTAATCATTATGTTGTACTATTACACCACTGTCTGGTTAGGGGAGGATTAGACACCAACTAGCATGCTAACGTTGACACAATCACATTCTGTATGTGCCTATACTTCCAAGTCAGGAGCCTAGATTCAGTGGTTGTAGTTTGTTACTGTGTTACTAAGTTACTCGTTCACTATTTTGTGGATAAATTAGGCCGTTAGTTTTCTCCTTTGAATTGTTTTACATTACTAAGTGGTATGGGTTTGAATTATGGCTTTTGAAATTATACAACATCTTTTTCTTTTAGCATTTATATTATAAGTGCTACTCCCTCTCTTTTCATTTACATGAAAGAGAACCCTGACCACCATATTTTTCAGTAAAGCTTTTTAACTGCTTCACATGGCGAAAATTGAAGCTCTGAAACCATTGATGCAAATAAAGATGTGTCTTCAGTTTAATTTTTCGACAAATACCCTTTTTAAAATCCTACAGCTTCTCCAATGCTGTACCCAAATTTTCCATATTCTATAATTTCACATAAGATGCATGATTGGTGTTTCACTTGGTGTCATCCAAATTTTCACTAGGTCCAAATTTTATTATACTATCAGAATTGTCACTTGAGGCAATTTCTATTATCAGAAAAACCATAACTGGCATGCGTGTTTCAGTTACATGTCCTGTCTCGACTGATCTGGGTATTTTTGTATTTTATAAGTAAGTTTTATCATGAGGTCATTAAATAATAAAAAAATATATTGTGCATCAATGTTTTTTTTATTACTTGTAAAGTATATATATTGCTTTTCAGAAGAAAAAATTCTAAAAATCAAATTGATAATAAAGTGTCACTGGCTGCACTATTTTCAAAAATTAAATAAAAAAACCTAAATCATTAACAATTAATCCCTCAAATGCCCTAGATTAAAAATATCCCTGTATCAAAAACAGAAAGTAGTAATTTCGTTCAGAAAAATTCAACAATCATACTATAACTTATTGTACAAGTTACGGAAAAAAATCAACCAAGGCAGAACTAACTCAACGGCCGAAACGTCTTGTTTACACAAATTACAATGTTCTAGGTTCATACCACAAGTTATATACTAAGATCTACGAGGCATCAACTGGATTGGTCCTGGGCAGATTTATTTTCATATTTCATTTACTGTTATTTGTTATTATCCCTTTTCAATTCCTTGTTATCTGTTTTTCACCAAATCAATTCACTGTTTTGCTGTTATGGGGACCTCCCTTGCCCCCCCCCTTTAATGGGGACATGTAGTTGGAACCCCCTTTATTATGGCTGGATCCGCCCATGATTTTACATGTAAATCAAGCCCCGGGTATTTGTTGGCATAACGGTAACCACGAAAGGGGGGGGGGGGCTAATTAAAAGCACGAGGAATTATAAATATACAATTCATCAGGGGTAGAGTGCATCGAGGAATGGGAATTAAAATTGTCTCTACACGATGATCGAAAAAAGTATCTTGCACGTTATTTTCATCATCTTGTCTGAAACACTCTGAATAATGAGCTTCAAGGCGAAAACAAGGCATGTGAAATACTAATAACATACACTTCTTTTTTTATACGTTGTATGGACAAACCCATAAATCCCTCAACAAAAATTGCTTGATTCATGTCATATCAAATAAATTACAGCGCGGAAAGGTAACTTTAATTTAATATCAAAACTAAATTTTTGTTATATTTTTCAATAAATTTATAAATCTTAATTAGGCATGCGTTGCGTGAGTTCCATTTCATGAGACCTACACAGATTTCTATAAAACAAATCAAAAATTATAAATACAGTTTTTCAATTCTTCCTGCATAGATAAAAAAAATATGTATATAATCAAGGATTTGTATAGTAAAAAAGTCCTTGATATAATCTATATACGATTTGGTTGAATTATTTCACTTCATTATAATGATAAATCCTTTAGTTCTTAAATTTTTAATTAAAATGAATTTATCATTTTGATATCTAACGATAAACTTTTTAAATTGAAGTGACATGGTCAGTAACCTAATTAGTTGCATGGCTGATTACCATCTTACAGGTGACCCAGTAATTTTCCATATGACAGTAGCGTGTACCCTCGGGGTTATATCGGGGTGTGTATAACTTATTTTCTGGGGAACATCCTGTCCACGTGTAGTACTTAGCATATATTGCAACAGATGACATTAAACAAATTTTCTTTGTAGCATCGGAGGCAATTTCATGTTCGACCACACAAAATATTTCACAAAAAAGATATGATAAAATCAAAAGAAAAAGATAAAGAAATATTAACAAATAAAGGTGGAATTGAGTAAACGGGGATTCGTGTTTTTATGAGCTTATTTTCAGTGGACAACAACAAATGGAAGTTTTTAACGACCTTGTGTGACCTATAGTTGTTAATGTTTGTGTCATTTTGGTCTTTTGTGGATAGTTGTCTCATTGGCAATCATACCACATCTTTTTGACTGGCTATATACATGATATAATATATATAGCACTTGCACGGTCGGTCCAGTGGACATATTTCATACTAGATAACTTATACAGTAATTCTTTTTATATATATGAAAATTATTGTCCGATCTGATACAGAATTTTGAACAGCTTCAAATATATGGGGTCCGTAGAAACACCGCAAAGGACCTCCTTAGTGCACTAAGAACAAAAATGTGCACTAAGGACCTGATGGAATGATACAACTGTCACAAAGGATATGGCATATAGAAATAGACTTTGTAAAAGGAGAAGGTCCGGTAAGACACCTTTTTGGCCCCAAAATATAGCAGTTTTACAAAATTGTTAAAAGTAAACTTTTAGTTATTTTTTGGACAGTAGAATGCTTCTGCTACATAAATATGGGCTGTTTTTGACAATACATGGCACATATATCGGGTACAAGCACCATAAAGTCATGCTAAATTGCAAAAACCATCTGAAAAGTTACATTTTCCGGCATATTTGGTGGATTTTTCATATTTAATTGAGCTTTTAATGACAAAATCAGTGAAAATCTTCCACATACACTAATAGAATCAAATAAAATAGACACTTAATTGTTTCAAAAGTGGTCAAAATCTTTCGTCAGATGAACCTGAAATTTGAGGCCAAAATCGGTCCTAACCGGACCTACTCCTTTCATAATTTTAAATTATATTTTTTCTAATGTTTTCTCGACACGTGCCTCAAAAAGTTGATTGTCACCTTTAGTATAATCGATAGCAATTCATGTTCGCTCAACCTTGGCCCGTGATCTACTAGTATACTGATTAAACATGTATACGGTATTTCAAATTGTTCTCTATTTTTTTTTCATTTGTTTGTTTTTGCCGTCTTTATTCTGTCTGCTATATTTTTTACTTCTAAATTAATAGCGTATTTTCAACTCTTTTCAGTTTGGGAATTTTTCATCCTTTTAATTTTAAAAAGACAAATAATTGTGAACACTTCACGGAAAAGTGAGGATTGATATTTGGTTGCTTAACGTCCAGTTGCCAATACTTCATTCATTTTTCTAATGTTAAGAACTATGCCATTTATCAATATTTCGATTTGAGCGTTTAACTGATGAGTCTTGTGTAGACGAAACGCGCGTCTGGTGTACTAAATTATAATCCTGGTACTTTTGATAACTATCACAGCAATGTTTTTAAACATGTTTAGGAAAGGAACATATTTCTGATTCGATGTTTATATACAAATGCATTACAAGTATAAATATGTATAGGTTGATGTTTAGTCCCTTCGATGTTTTAGACTGTAAATAAATTATGACCAATTTATTTCTGACATCTTCTTCATTTTTAACTTTTGTGGATAGGTGTTTCATTGACAGCCGTACCACATCTCCTTTCGGTTATTTTTGTTGTATATATTTTTTAATTCACTTTCCTTGTCTTTTAAAATATATTTATTCCATTATTTTTATTTGATGCCGAAAATAAGAATACGAAGTTATTTGTTAAATGCTATAAATAAGCGAAGTAAAACAACCGTTAATAATTATGTATATGAGCATTTATATCTATTTATAAAATATTTTAAATACAAGCAGACATACCATTTGTGACACCAATTTCATTTATTTCCAAATCTTAAAATCATACATTTCCGTTCTTTAGCGTTTCTTAATAATGGCAGAACGGGCTTAAGAGTCATATGATTAAGTTAACTAAATAATTTAGTTCTCCCACATCATTAGCGGATTTAGGGGGTTAAAGCAAGCCCACCCCCGGTTGAAAATCTTAAAATATTTTTTGTATTAACCATTTCTTGTTTTAATGTTATCTTTACTATAATTTGAATATCTAGCACTGAATAGAGTGACACGTTGTCGCTACACTTCTTTAAATATACACAAGTCATAATAACATCGGCCAGAGGGTAACTTGATAATTAGAGGACCAAAGGATTTAATTAAGACAATCCAAGGCTGCTATCTCTATATTTTATTATATATATATATCTTTATTAGCCTCCCTTAGAGTGATACAACAATTGGAAAACGGGTAGATACGATCTGTAATCAAATAATTAAACTTATAAAATTAATACTTAAAATTTTATTTAGAGTAACCATATGCCGGATGAACAAAAAGTGTGCCATTTCTTGAAAAACATATCGTTTGGTATAACATGAAAACTTCTCTAGTGTTTTAAACATTTCTCACATAACCCCTCCCCCAAACCCCCACTTCAAGCTCTGGATCCGCGCCTGCCCATAGTGCTTATTACATTATAAAATAAAATGGTATTCATCTTCAATTGTTGAATAAAGATGAATTGTTAAAAAAAAAAAGCATTGACACCAGTTTAAAGTTATCGTTCATAGAAGACAGTTATGATTTATTCTATAATTCTCTTTTTAAAACGTAAAATAATTTTACCTCTTGGAGTTTTTCTATATATTACTTCTGTAATCGGATTTTGAAGAACCCCATGGACACCACATACTCTCAAATGTCTTTCAAGGAATAATGATAGTATGTAAACTCTTGTGTTGTTAGTAAGGAAATGAAATATCAAAAGCATTTGTTTCTCAATTTTAATCTCAAAATAGGGTTCTTTAAATAAAAAAAAAAGCTTGCATAGCAATTTCTTTAAAAACTAAATATCTATAACAAAGGCAAAGTTTTAAAACACAAAATTTATTTTTTATTTTTCTTTCATAAACTTGAATTTATACCACGCTAAACCGTTAGGTTAACAACCATTGATTAATCAATAAGTAACGATCAAAAGACAATTGTTTATTGGATTAGGTTGATTGAACATGATGATTCGAGAATCTGCAATAAACCGTTGGTCACGTGGCGAGTGGCAGGCGTTGATTAAAAAGTCATTTAACTTCAAAATTACAAAATCTATTGATACCTTACTTTATAGATTTGTGGTATTTAATCATATCCTCTTATATTCATGTTCGCTGTGATCTTAAAACATCGTTTTAGTGTCCTTAATGCAAAAACTTTCTTCTTAGTGCACTAAGAAGTCTTTTGCGGTATTTCTACACACCGAAATATATGGCCTTATTATTGGTAATATACCATATTAGTGTCACTAATGGCTTAACGTGTTACCAAATTAAAAAGAAGAAATAGACTCAAAACCGCATTTTTAACTTTAGATTTTTTTTCAATCCCAAAATAGAGAAGAGGTCCGGTATACAGACTTATTAAAAAGTCCAGATGAGAAGTTTAACTTGCTTTTCTATTCCCGGCACTTTTAACTGTTTCTTGACGCATGCAAAAAAAAAAAAAATGCAGTACCTGGTTACAGTTGCGCATTGACAAATTATAATCTTTCGATTAAATGATCTTAAATCTATATGGTCTTAATTTTAAAAGTTATAAAATCTAAATGTGAAGTGATCTAAAATGTTCAATATTAATGAGTATTTTCGCTGTGAAATGAATCTAAGGTCGTCTAAAAGTATATACATGTGTATTTGACCCGACTACTGACTACATAGTAAACTATTCATTATGTACCTATAAGGGGGGTCTGAGCGGGACTCGGGATTGTCGAGGCGTATTTTTTGTAAACGTGACACATGAAAGTCAAATTATGAGGGAGGATAGGAGGGGTACTGATCCCGAAATCCCGAGCTTAAAAACACGACATCCCGAAATCCCGGGCTTAAAAACACGAAATACAGAGGTCCTGAAATTCAAAAAAAGAATTATCGTATCCCGAAAGGGTCAATCCCGAAATCCAGAGCTTAAAAACACCCGATCCCGCAGTCCCGATAAAGGTCCTATCCTCCCTCAAATTATTGTGCCGTGAAAACGCAAAATGAAGTTTAGCGGGACATGGGAAATTACAAAAATAGCAGAATTGTTCACTTACATAGTGTAAGCGGGATGGCATCATGCGAGAATCTAAAAAAATAAGTAGTATCTAAGCGGGATCCGTGAACAAAACCCCCAATGAGACCCCCATTAGTTGTGGCTTATTTTGGTCTTTTTAGTTAGTTTCTTTCCCCTACATTACTTGACCGTTTTTGTAAAACAACAGCACTCGAGGTCTGACAGTATTTTACCAAGAAATGCACAAAATATTCAAAAAGAAGGCCTAGAAAATTTAAATATTGGTATGCACACATACTCCCCTATCAGCACAGACAATTATATTTTTGTAAAGGCGCCAAACTCGATTCTAATATTTATAATAGAACCCACAGGTATTTGGGGCATGGACCCCCCCCCCTTTTTTGGACCTCACTAAAAAAAATATTGTTAAGTGGTTTTTTTATTTATTTACAATATTCTACAATGTATAAACATATATCAAGTCTCAACAATCCATTGCTAGTCGATTACAATAACTTTTTTTTACTATCCATACGAGCCCAAGTGAAATATGTTTATACATTGTAGAATATTGTAAATAAATAAAAAAAACACTAAACAATATTTTTTTTAGTGAGGTCCAAAAAAGGGGGGGTCCATGCCCCAAATACCTGTGATAGAACCGAAAAGAAAATGGAAATGGAAATGGGGAATGTATCAAAGAGATAACAACATGACCAAAGAGCAGATAACAGCCATAGGTCACCAATGGGTCTTCATTGCAACGAGAAAATCCCGGAACCTGAGACTGGGGTGGATCTAGTCATATAAAGGAGAGGTTCCTCACCCAGGACAATTTTTTTTTTTGGGGGGGGGGTGTCCAACTACATGTCCCCATTCAAATGCATTGATCGTCCAATAAAGAAAGGGGGTTCCAACATGTCCAACACTCAGCCCCCCCCCCCCCCCCTGGATCCGTGCCTGTGAGGCATGCTTTAGCTTGCCATTAAACAAAAATGTATACTAGTTGAGTGATATTAGGACGTCATACTAAACTCTTCAATATAAAAAAAAGAAACTAAAATAAAAATCATACAAAGGTCACAAAGGCCATAACTTCTGGCTCCTGGATTAGGAAAAGTGCAAAATGCAGTGAGGATAAAAGCCTTTACTGTAAATTCCTGAAATTACAATTATATAAATCATCTCACATCTTTGTGCATTTCTTGAAATTGGTCATATTAATAAATGCATGCAATATTTTCAGAAAATTTCAATATATAGGCTTTTAAAAGTCAATCTTGTGCATGATTATCAATGATTATAACTCGCACAATTAACACATGTGGTTCTCAAAACTCAGAGGTGTCTATGCTATTTATGACAACATTTTAATCAAGTATAAATTTACAAAATTTGTTTAGAACTATATGATTTTTAGGTTTTTAAGCATAGATATAGTAGGTCAGGATCTGCGAACTCTCACTGACTGACTGAGCACATGAATTCAACACTAGTTTTTTGGTGATGTTGGTGTTGCTTAGTGTTTTGTTTTGTTTTTCTTTTCTGCATCTTATCATATGTTTTGCCTTGGCATTGCCAGTTTCTCTTTCATTGCCTTTGTTTTTTTTTGTTATGTTAAATAACAAGTCACAAGAGAGAAAAAACAATAAAAATATGTGAAAAAATGGCTTAGTTCAGTATATATTAAGGAAAGAGATAACAAATAGCTAAATAAGAAAAAAGAAAATTCCTTTTCTACAGTCAATTGTCTGATAATCTAGAAGATAGCCTGATTTGGTCTAATTCTCCTGAATTCTAGCAGGTACTTTATTCCAACTTCTTTAATTCAAACAAACCATGTCTTAGATAGTCTTGGAATTAGAATACATTAATCATAAAATTTTCATAATACTTTGGTGAATTATCTATTGATATAACAGTGGCGTAGCTTGCATGTATGCTCAGATGCTCAAGCATCCACATCATTTTGACAATTTTTTTTTTTTTTTAATAATTATATAATGCAAGAGTTGTCAGCATATACACATTATGGTATCCGAATGTATATGAGAATATGAGAATAGCTTCCAATCATTTCCGATGCCGTATGCGTGGTTTTTCCTTCATGTGAACAAGATGGATAAAAAAATCTGAAAAATCATATCTGATATCGTTTTCTGTGGCACTAAAAACGACGACTCTATTTGTAATGAAGTGTTTTTATTCCAGGACTCACGAATACCCTTTTCCATCTAGGTACAAATATTAATGTTGTTTTCAATAAAAGATCAGAGATCCAATGTCCCCCGCATCCAAGATACATTTTATGTACAAGAGGGCAAAAACTAAACCAAGCACTTTTTCTTTTTTTTTAATTTATATCTCGAGAGAAAAAGCTTCCAAACAAATACAATGAGATTTGCATTTATAATTTATATTTCCAAGGGGCATATATGGGTTAAAAATATTTGATCAGGATTTATATTCGCATGTGTGAAAGACACTGCTGCATGATGATATAAGTTTCACAAAAATCTGGCAAGAATTGTACAAATGACAGCGCTAACAAGACTGGACGGACGGACGCCAGGTATTCCATATCCTCTCGCAGCAATGAGTTAAGACAAGTTATCAAAAACCCCATTGCGAGGCTCAAATTCCAGGAAAGGAGGGGGGGGGGTCACTTCGGTTCCTATATTCCGAAGTTCCATAGACAGAAGTGCCGCTGTAATGGGTTTGTTTTTGAGATGTCAAATATAAGATTTGGTGTGAAACTTTTACATTAAATATTTATGAATTTTATGAAGGTAGACAAGTTCATAAATTCTGTTGGAAATATAATGTATACTGGTGGGTATTTTGAAACTAAACGAAAATCTAACCAGTGTCGGATTCTAGGGGAATACACTGACATGCATACAGGAAAAATTTAATTTTTTGCATTAAAAAGTCCCTAAAATTTATCGCCTCGCTCAGCTCGTTGAAAATTCGCATCCACATCGTTTCTACCCTGGCTACGCCACTGTATAATCATGATAATTAAGCTCCTTTTTAATTTTTAGGGATTTTAAATTTTTGATTTAAAGTTAGGGATTTTATTCATAAAAGGGGGGATTTTTCCAGTACGTATACTATTAATAATGCTTTGAGCAATTTTCATGAAACTTGGTGAATTATTTTTGTATAACATAAACATGATAATTTTCCTTTTAATTTAAAAAAAAATCTGATTTATGTCATTGTACTATCATGACTTGGGATTAGGATAGTCTCAAGAATGCTTTCACAAATTTTTATGAAACTTTGGTGAATTGTTTTTATATCTTGACAAACTCCCTTTTTAGCTCACCTGACCTGAAAGGTCAAGTGAGCTTTTCTCATCACTTGGCGTCCGTCGTCCGTCGTCCGTAAACTTTTACAAAAATCTTCTCCTCTGAAACTACTGGGCCAAATTCTACCAAACTTGGCCACAATCATCCTTGTGATATCTAGATTAAAAAATGTGTGGCGTGACCCGTCAAACCAACCAAGATGGCCGCCATGGCTAAAAATAGAACATAGGGGTAAAATGCAGTTTTTGGCTTATAACTCAAAAACCAAAGCATTTAGAGCAAATCTGACATGGGGTAAAAATTGTTTATCAGGTGAAGATCAATCTGCCCTGAAATTTTCAGACGAATCGGACAACCTGTTGTTGGGTTGCTGCCCCTGAAATGGTTATTTTAAGGAAATTTTGCAGTTTTTGGTTATTATCTTGAATACTATTATAGATAGAGATAAACTGTAAACAGCAATAATGTTCAGCAGAGTAAGACCTACAAATAAGTCAACAAGACCAAAATTGCCAGTCGACCCCTTAAGGAGTTATTGCCCTTTATAGTCAATTTTTAACAACTTTTCATCATATTTTGTAACTTTTCTAAAAATCTTCTTCTCTAAAACTACTTTGCCAAATTTAATCAAACTTGGCGACAATTATCATTGTGGTTTATAGTTTAAAAAATGTGTCCGATGACCCAGCCTACCAAACAAAATGGCCGACATGGCTAAAATTAGAACATAGTGGTAAAATGCAGTTTTTGCTTTATATCTTTGAAACCAAGACATTTAGGGCAAATCTTTCAAGATTTTAATGTCCATCAGAATAAGATATATCCCCTCACAAATTTTCAGTTGAATCGGACAACCTGTTGTTGGGTTGCTGCCCTTAAATTGGTTATTTTAAGAAAATTTTGCAGTTTTTGGTTATTATCTTGAATACTATTATAGATAGAGATAAACTGTAAACAGCAATAATGTTCAATAAAGTAAGATCTACAAATAAGTCAGCATGATCAAAATTGTTAGAGGACCCCCTAAGGAGTTATTGCCCTTTAGAGTCAATATTAAACAACTTTTCCTCATTTTTGTAACTTGTATAAAAATCTTTTCTAAAACTACTTGGCCAAATTTAACCAAACTTGGCCACAATCATAATACTAGGGTATCTATTTTTAAAAAGAGTGTCTAATGACCCCGCCTACCAACAAAGATGGCCGACATCAGTAAACACATTAACAGAGCCTCTAGTTATTATTATGACCCAAAGTGGAGGGGGCATAATGTTTAACACTTGTCAGATCGTTTGTCCGTCTGTCCCAAAGTTGTTTTTTGTTCTCTTACAGTACTTTAGTTTGCCTCAACCAAATTCAATTAAACTTTTACAAAAGCTTGTTATCACAATTCTCAGATCAAGTTTGAATTTTGGTGATGTCAGTGTTACTGTACTAGAGTATCAGAGTTATGCCCCTTTAGAAATGGGGAAAATATGCTGAATTTTTGGTTTCCTGTTCTCTAAAATTTAGTTTGTTTCAACCAAATGTTATGAAATCAATACACAATGCTTATCATCACAAAATACAGATTAAGTTTGAATTTTGGTAGTGTCTCTTTTACTAAATTCTATAGTTATGTTCTTTAAAAATGGAAAAAATTGTTTCGGCCTTCTAACTTAAGTTTTCCTCAACCAAATTTTATTAAACTTTAAAAAAATACTTTTTATCATAATTTTAATCAGATCAATTTCAAATTTTGGTAGTAAAACTTTTACCGTTCTTCAGTTATGTTCCTTTAAAACTTTGAATAATATGCAAGCTGGAGTATCATTCCCTATTTATCATGTAAATTTTTTATAAGATGCAGAGTTAAGGAACTTTAGTTGTTGCCAAGTTATTTTAAAATTGTCCATTTTCAAAAACTTTGAAAGGTTTTTAGAAATTTATGTATTTGTTAAAAAAATCGCAGCCTTAAACTTATAGTCACTTGAGATATATATCTATAAATGGAGCCAAATTATATACATGTTTTATGTCAATAAATACCACTGTTTGTGCATGTTTTTTTTTTTTGGAGGGCAGGGGTCTTATTTGCACAGTGCTTATAGTTTTTTAGTCGATCATTAAAATTCATTTAAAGCTTAAAGACCAGCTATAAGGGCAAGAAGCTTATCAAGCACTCACGGTTTAGATTTTTATTAAACACACATTAATATACATAATGTACATTAAACAGAAAAAAATATTGATGCAAGATGTCATACAACTTTTACTCTTTTATGTATAGGACAAGAACTATAGAAGATACAGAGAAATTATATACAGCAGAAATGATAGGCAATGTAAAATTTGCAGAAGCCAACTAAACCTAAATGGTAAGGCACCTTTTAATTTAAAAAAGTTATTGAACTTGAAAGATGATTACTAGTATCATGATTACTATAAAAATTAAAAGATGTGGTATATTAAATATGAAAACTATCATGGCTTTGAGAAAGCAATTGTAGGCCTGTTACGACCTTCAATAATGAGAAAATCCATACCCTATACTATAGTCAAAGTAGACAGCTATAAAAGACCTAAAGATGAAACATTGAAACAATCCAAACTGTAAAACTAATTATGGTAATTGCCTAGTTTATAACAAAATAAATTACAAAAAATAAATATGACCGGTATGAAACAACAACAACAACCACTAAATTTTAGTGTCAGACTAAACTGACAAAAGCTACAGGCTCTGAACTTTGGACAGGCACAATAGGAATATGGCAAGGTTATATAAAAATAAGATGTGGTATGATTGCCAATAAGACAACTCTCCACCAGACAACCAATGATGTAAATTTCCTGCAAACACGGACTTGACTTCTGTAAATCAACTAATTTTTCGTGAATACTTTATTTGGCATTTTATACTTTCTAGTCTACATCGCAGTTATTTATTTTTCTCGAGTTCAAGTTTACTTAATGTATTTTAATAAGGAAAGATACACATGAAAAACATTTATTGCTGTTTCTCTCTCCATTTATAACATTTTATTTGTTTATTTTGTGTATTTATAGGTGATCAGACATCTTGGTTTTCATGATCAATAGGTCATTACTGAAGAGGAAACTTAAAGTTGAAATTTATTTACATAAGGCATAATTGGATTAATTTGAAATGGAATGTGTGCTTTCCTGCAAAAAAGAAATAGGAAATTTCAACATTATCACATGATAATGACCATAAACAAAATGGAGTTCTATCATAGATACACAAAAACACTATTGCATAAAAGCAACAACATATCTTAATCAAAAGAAAGGAGAATGCTGAACAAATACTATTTTGTTGTTGAAAAAAGGAACACCAGTTTTATCCACTCATTTACATCGCTCCCTCATATCAAATATACAGAAGAAGATCATTGAAGAACAATTTGCAAAAATGATTTCTCTTAGAATTGAAGGGAATTGTTTAGTGAATGGAATAATGTATTCACTGAATTCTTACGTAGTGGATTGAATAACTGTATACAAGCTGAAACAGAAGAAATTCTAATTTAAAATAACACGAAAAGTGTTTATTTTATTATTTAATCTGCAAATATATAAACAAATTCTTTAGAACACAACAAATGGTATGACATTCAAATTGGTTGCTTATTAATGTATCGCATTGAAACAATTACAAAGAAAATAGAAGCATTTGCTCCAAAAAAAAATATAAATCAAAGTTAAATTTATATAAAAAGTATAAACAATACCTAGATCTAAACAGTCAGACTGTATTATTTTCAATGTCATTAAAATGTTGAGTCAAACATTTATTAAAGTTTTAAATATCATTTGCATCAATTATACAGTCTTGTAATAATTATATTCATACTGTTTGTATACATGGTGTAGTGAAGAAATGTTTAACAAGTAAAAATAAGGGAAAACATTTCCTTAAGGGAAATTTGATGTTCAGAAATTTCCTTAGAGGAAATTTGAAGAGAAATGATTTCCCTAGAGGAAATTTGTTGTCTTGAATTTTCCTCCAAGGAAAAGTGTTTGTCAAAAATTTCCTCACAGGAAAAAGTATTTCCTCCAAGTAAAATTTGAAGCTACAAATTTCCTCACAGGAAAAAGTATTTCCTCCAAGGAAAATTTGAAGCTGCAAATTTCCTCAAAGGAAAAAGAATTTCCTCTAAGGAAAAAGAATTTCCTCTAAGGAAATAGAATTTCCTCAAAGGAAATTATTATGCAGCAAATTCCCTAAGGGAAATCTTTTTCCCGTGAGGAAAAAACAATTTCCCTTGAGGAAAAATCTTTTTCCTTTAGGGAAATTTGATTTCCCTTGAGGAAAAGTACTTTTCCTCTGAGGAAATTGTTGAAAAAAGGGGCATAACTTTTTCAACAGTGGTGCTAGATCCAAAATAATTTAGGACAAATATCAGAGAACCAATACCAACCAAGTTATCAACTTTGTTTTGACTTAACTCCAAAAGTTAAGGTGACAACTTTTGCACTCAGCGGAATTGCAAACTTGTCCCGGAGACTGTTACATACTTGGTTTTCAAATTTGTATTTATTTGAGAGGTTCTGGTGAAATTAAATCCTATAGAAACAGCTTTGGGCGCACCATACAGTGTTGTTTCCTTTTTACACGTATGATTGTAAATGTGTTTCAAAATACATTACAATGGTCATGTCATTCTTGAAGAAGTTGGCTACAAAGTTGATGAGTCGGGTACCTAAGAATACTAGATTATTAGGCAAATCAAGAGTATATCTTTGTTGTGCTGCAATGTAATTGGAAATAAAGAAATTTTATTCTATTTTAAAAGGCTTCTTATTTTTAGCCAAAAGAGTTGGGCACTATTTTGTGTTTGTTTTACTCTTAAGGTTAATTAAAACTTTATAGTTACTTCATTTTCGGCGTCCGAAAGCATCATAATATATATTATATAAACCAACTTATTTTTGCGGATACTCAGTTTCGTTTCCATTCAACTCTGCGTGTAATTAATTTTCGAGATATTTTTTTTTTTTAACTTTATTGATATATTTTATATAAGGAATGATTCAATTTTTATGTATACGTATTTATTTAACTTTTTCTTGTTACATGTGTATATCGTTCAACTATTCTTATATTCATGTCTTCAGTAAAATAATGATGGGGATTAGGCATTATTGATAAATTTGTGAATGTGGACATATTATTATTCATTGTCCCATTCTTCTAAATTCAAAGTCACTCATGTGTATTTCTGATAGCAAACTAATTATTTTCTTGATCCTAGCAGATGGGTAAATTGTCGACCTGTCTATCAAACAAAAAGATATTCCACAGTTAATGAAAGATGTAATCTGATAGGTTACGACGAAAATCCCCGATTCTGTCAGTTAAGTGCGAGCTTGTCATACCAAAGACCTTTCTACATAGACACCTTTTAGATAAATTCATCTTCCCGCTTAAATAATTATTCAACACTATAAATTTTATAAAAGGATATTTATGTCGTTAATCAAAACTGACAAAAAGCCACTTATGTTTATTGCATATATCCTGTATTGTATACAACTTACAATTTGGTATGTAACAAAAATCAAATTTATAAGCCTTTCATTTCTATGTAAATGCTATTTGCGTATCACAATTACAACAAATATATACTTTGATCATTGATTTTCTATTTACATAGTTTTTTACCTACATTTGTAATTTTTAACGACGTGTTTCATTAGCATATTTCTTTAATAAATGTTACATAACATTGTTTTTTACTGGTAACTGCATAAAATCTGGTGTTATTAAATCACTATTACGTAATTTTATCATTATAAGTAATATTATATATTTTTTTACTTAACATTGACATTAAATTGAATATGACAACGAAACAATTAATCAATAATTATTTAACAAAAAAAGTCCGCTGAAATTTTATAGAAAAATCTTCAAAGAAAGGACTACTAATGAAACACAGCAGACTGTATATACGGACTGAGTGTTTGCGTGTATGTATCCAGTCTTTGTCGGAATATTTTCTAGATTGCATCATTGTGCGTCCGATTCTCAAATAATCTTTCATATACATAATAAATGTTGTTTAATAAAAACATCAATGTTTCACATTTGGTCATCCTTCTATAAGGAATAATTTACCAAAAGACTTTTATCCAAAACGAGGAACTGTACAGTCACATGTCACCGTAAGGCCTTCAACAATAAGCTAAACCAATACCGTATATATTAAGGTCAGCTATAAAACACTATTAGAAACAATTTTTAAAAAAATACAGCCTGAATTATATAAGAAAACAGTAAGCAAAAAGCCTTGAAATATGACAGACAGAAACCAAAGACAGCCACTGAATCATAGGTCTCGAGAGAGACATTTAAAGAATATGACGGGGCTTAACATGTTTTTAAGCAAAAGAACTATTAAGGAAAATGCATATAGTAAAAATAACCTTTATAATCAGTTTGTCGTCTGTTGAAAAGCTGTTCTGACCACAGTAGTTGGTTGCTGTTCTGATTAAGACATGGCAAATATTCTTCAACACAAAGGCTCTTGGAAACAAAACATGCAACAAAAGTAGCATTTCCTGGAATTTACTTCTGTATAATAAAATTGAGAATGGAAATTGGGAATATGTAAAAAAGACAACAACTCGACCAAAGAGCAGATAACTATCGAAGGCCACCAATATTTGGTTGCTATTCATATGTTCATGTCTATACTGTTCCTGTCTTTTCATGACAAGCTGTTTACGTGTTCATCTAGCTATTACCTCTAATTTTTTGACAAGGGACAGTAACCATTATTAATTGTTACTGATTTTTAATTTCGTACTACAGCCTATATTAAATTAAAAAAAAACTAGCTATGTGTGTCGATCAGTATACCAACTGGATAAATTCAATACCAGTAATTGACTTCTGCTACTGTTTAAATTTATCACAACAAAATAAGGTATCTGATATGATTTCCACTGAGACAACGTATGGTCTTCATTATGCAATTGGCAAAGCATTATTTTATTCAAGCGCATTTTGTCGCAGGCAAAAATGGGCTGTATTTATTGATGAGAAAAACATTTGTATATGTTATTCAGGTTTCAGATATGGCATCTTATGTGATATTTCTGGCTTATGGTTTACATTTCTTCAGCCAAAGGCAACGAATTACACACATATTACGGATAACTTCTGCCTCGTTGTTATTTCCTGTACCAGGTATTTGGTAAATATCCATCAATTAGGCTATAGATATTCAGTACATGTTGATATTTTTCATGTAAATCACTTTTTTTCCGGTTGAGAATTGTTTTTTCAATAAAATGTTTAGCTTTGATGGGTACTGTTTGTTCGGAGTTCAGTATTTTTGTGATTTTACTTTTTGTATGTTTTTTTTTGACTCCAGAATTATTGAAAACTAAAACCTGTTGGCATACTTGAAAGATTTTGTAGTTTGCAGTGAAAATAGTTTATCGTGTATGCAATATTTATAATACAAATAGCACTTTTCGCCATTAATTTACGATTTGATGTGTCAAACGCGTGAGTTTAAATTAAAAACGTCTTATTGACGGATACTCATTATTACGTACCCTGTATGAGCCTCTGACATTCTTTAACTGTTAAAGAAATGAGGAGATCTGTCAATGAGACAACTATCCAATAGTGTTTAAATGAAGTAGATGTACATTTTAACAATTTTAGGCGACAATACTGCCTTCAACATTGAAAACAAAACAATAGAAGCCCCGACATGAAAAATAAGTAACCGTGTTTTTTTCGTTTTTTTGTCTAAATATTTTATAAACTACTGTTAAGGAATCAATCTGTCCTACGTATACCGGTACACTACATATCAGTTGCAGCACTTCTTAAAAGATTTAGAGCAAAATCTTCATCAACAATACAGGAATACAAGATTTAGAACAATATCAAAGCAGACCGTAAAGGGAAACAAAAACACTTAACGGTATTGATTCTAAATAGTTATGTGAATCTATGATTCTTAATATGTTATAGAAAAACAATCAATATAGAGCATTAAACAGCACATGTTCGAAATTGTTTGTTTTTTTTAAATATTCTAGATAGATATTAAAGCAAATCAAAGAATTATACAACAGTTTGGGAGTTTTTTTTATCAGATAAAAACTTAAAGTTGGAAACAAATGGTTTGAGAATACCCATGTCGTGTATTTCTCGTGATATTACAAGGGATGCATGCATGTAGAGATCAGATGAGTTCCGAAGCATGAGATTTAACGTGCCCATTCTGACTGGAAGTGGCTGAGAATTCATGCATCCAGCACAATCAACCGAACACAACACTTTAGCATTGTTTTTACTGTCGATCAGAAAAAGACCAATAGAGACCATATTTCTATTCCCCGGTCACTCATTATTGAGCCTTTCAATTGCTACTATTGAAAGAATTATGTGAAAATTACATGTTCTTATCAAATAACACCAAGAACGTTGATAGATCAATCTGTACCTCAAAGACAACAGATTACTATAAATGTTATAGACTTTTTGTTTGAAATCTCCGTTGCCATTTTGTTGAGAAAAAATATATTGGCATTACTAAACTCTATCAAAATTGGAACTTTGATCTACTAAGAAAAATTGATATTTTTTTCAAAAAAGTTGTGAATTAGCATATATAGTCAGAATCTTTTAGTACACACAAGAACTTGTTTTAATACAGAAGTTTTCTAGACAAAATTGTCATTTATTGGTCTTGGTTTTGGAAATCAATACACAGGAGTAGAGTTCCTTCAACTTAATTCATTTAAAAGCATGCTTGTTAATGTGATCCGTGTTTTTATTTTGATATAAAAGTTAATCTTTCATTAATCCTATTTAGAAAATGTAACCCGAGACAAATCCAATCTACTTTGAGGAATTATTATAAAATAACTTTTACAATATATATTTTATAACATCTTTTAATCTCCCTGTATTCTTGAATTGGGGGGAATACATACACAATCCCTTTTTCAGCGCATTATTGATATTTAAGTAAATTATCTTACAATTCTTCTATAGGGTCTACACATTTTGTACAATTATGGCCGTACCAGTCAGTACCAACCTTTTCGATTTGACATTTGACAGAAATATCAAGGTACATCTAGCCAGATCCTCATATGTCCAGCAAGAAATACATATAGTGGCCAAGGAACTCTAATAACAATCTAATTAAGAATATATCTTTAGTTCCTAGACAATACAAAAGGTCATTCAAATCAAGAGGTCAACATCGTAGTAATATCAATAGATATATCAAATGGCTCATTATATCCTGTCAGTCATGTTCGTTCATTCTAAAGGTTTTCAAAACATACTTTGCTCTGTTTATTCCTATTGTTTCTATTCTCCCGAAAGACAATTGTATTAACAAAGATATTAGATAGGAGAATAGTTTATGGGAACTAACTCCTCGTCAGTGTCAAACCCTTATTGATTTTAAACACGAGAAGGTCTTAAAAGATAAAGGTATACCTATTCATTTAAATATATATAATATCTGGAAATAGATTTTCAGGTCAAGACAAAATGAAAGAAATGAGATTTTAATTTAATGTTATGTTCAAGGCATTCTCATAAATTCATAAGTATTTCACAACTGATTACCGCAAGGTAATGGGTCTATTCAACACTGAAAAATCACTATAAAACAATTAATATTTTGTGAAAATTGATTTTACCTATTTAAACTGATGAACAGATATACATACATATGCAAAAGGTCGAGACAGGTTAAGACATCGGAAGCAAAGATATGACAAATGTACAAAACGTACCATTGTACCACTTTGAACTGGAAACGTTAATTAATTACGCAATGCGTGGTCTTACGTAGGATTGACTATGTTATTGTGCGATGCAATTTTTATGCGAGGTATTGTTGCACATTGGTTTATAAATATAGCCTCTCTATGGAATACATTTGTATTAAGAAGGATAGACGATGTTAATAAATAAGCGATGCAATATTTATGCGAGATATAAATAGACATTAGTTTATAGATAGCCTCTCTTTGGAATTCACATTTTGATGCAAATAAAATTATCATGGTGAAAAAAATTGACATTTGATGATTTATTGGTAAACTTACCACAATAGTGCAAAGAGTATAATAGCTCGTTGGCTACACTGCTGAACATTGTTTTTTTTTCAGCAATATGTTTGACATATTTTACTGAATAGTGCTGCTATTAAAACATGCTTTGCAACATAAAAAGCAATCCCTCGGTACAACGAAGCCAAAATAAAGAAATAAATGAAAAGCAAAATGTCTTGATACAACATTTTTTCAATACACACAAACAGATGAAGACAGACGGCTTGGTAACCTTGGTGAAAATGGTTTAAAATAAAATTTACAGTTTATAATCGACGTATGCGTCCCTTATGCATCTTTTTCTTCTCTTGTGCTGTTCTTTTATAGATATATATCTGCACATTTTTCCAAATTATATGATGACTTAAATTCCAATAATCTGTCTAGAAGATACTTATTATAATCTAGTTGTGAAAATAAAACATGTTTTAAAATTTTCAAAAGAGTGACATTTTGACTTCATGGACTTTTAACACCATTAAAAAAAATAACAATTAAATGTCTTGTAAATTTTAATCTTGTTTTGTAATTATTTTGTTTTATGTATATATATATACTAGTGTTAGATTTTGCATTTTTTTGTCGAAATGCTGGTAGATCAAAATAATGTGCAATAGTCGGAGACGGCAGATAAAGTCATAATGGGAGGAAAACATACAAAATATGATGGATTACTTAATTGATTGTTGGTTGCTTAACTTTTAGTGTTAAATATGTTATGCATGTTCAGAACAAAGGATATATTACATCCGAGAATATAAAAAACATAAGTAGAGTTACTGGTGATTATAATTATTCTGGCCACCTATCTAATCGAGACCGAAATTTCAAAGCCATATGCGTGTCTTTATCTGTTTGTTTCAGTCCACTACTAGGTATTTCTATCATAGGTGGATCCAGGGGGGGCCTGAGGGGCCGGGCCCCCCTTTCAGGGGAAAAATTTGGTTGATTATATAGGGAATCATTGAAGCATGACTGGAGCCCCCCCCCCCTTAGGTCAGTCAGCGCCCCCCCCCCCCCCCCCCCCCTCCTTTAGGAAAAGTTCTGGATCCGCCACTGTCTATAATCATAATTGGGCATATTTTACTGTTTGTTTATTGATGGAGTTTGTGGTTTTTTTACCATGGCGTTGTCATCAACTGATGTGTTTGGATATTCCTTTTGTATCTTCCACCGCTGTAGTGATGACATCGATCCAACTTTTTGTATCTTCCACCACTATTTGTTATGTAACTAATTTACTATCATATTTGAATCTTTTATCCACTTATAGTTTTTCTTTCAAATTGTCACTTCATGTTTGAAAAAAAAAAGAGCTTAATTTCCTTTATATCTATTTGCATGAAATATACAAGTTAACTTATCATAGATACCAAATATACCGTGATACATATGTACGTGTATACATGTTTCAATTTATTTATTAGTACGATATTTTTAAAACACTGAATGGATATTTCTAATGAATAGTTGCGCCTATAATGTCAGAAATCTGATCGCGTTTTATCAAAGTTCATCTCAAGATGACATCACCTGCCTGCAGATTTTTTTGTATAAAATTCATTTAAGATCCGTAATCTTAATCCAACTCTTTGTATCAAACAGTTAATCATATTGAATTCAAGGATTTCATCGTGTAAGTCTCGTGTAAGTCTCGAGAAAGTCTCCGAAAACATTTAACCTAAAAGAGTAATTTCCGGTCCGATTGTTTATCTTTTAGGTTTTATGTGTTTATAGTTGTGTGTTTGTGAGTAAAATGTGTGATGAAGATGTTTTATTACTAACCTTTATCAATTAATTCAACACCTTTTTAATTGAAAAACACCTTAAAGAAACATTGAAATGAATAATTAATTAAGACTGATTGTATTCGTAAATTGATATACATATCTAGCTAATGGATTGTGTATTTATTATCAAGAAACTGTTCGTGATATATTTGTTTTGCATGAATTGAAAAAAAGTTTCAATTACAGTCCTTTCACAGCCATAAATAATAGAAAAAAATGCATGCAAGTCTAGTTCCTTTTAAGCAAGTCCTGACCCCGAGTCGCAATTCTGCATAATTAAATCCTTTTAGTATTTATCAATTTCTAGGGTTCATGTACCGATAAGAATGCTTGTAACACCAAACCTGCCATGAATGCCCTCTTGAGTTAATTAGTGTTCATTTAGACTTAATTCTTTTAAGCGTGAATCTTTCATATACTTTGATAGTAACCCGAACCTATACAAAAGAATCCTTTAAATCATTTCTTTCCTAAAGTTGCGTGCAAATTGTAAAGGTAGAATAGATCTGACAAAACGGGTGCGTAAAAACAATGAAGAACAATGTGTCAGTGGGTTCCTACCATGTCATCTTAAGACGAAAAGTTTCAGAGCTGTGCCCTCTAAGTATTTTTAAATACTTCAAAAGTGATTAGCATGAAACATAATATTGTAAACCACTAATAAATTATTCAAAATCAGCCACAATGAGGGTAATTATGTTCAAAAATATAAAGGCTGTTAATTTTTATGAATAGAAGTTAATATATATTTTCAGTATTTACACGTTATCCTTTGAAGGGGGCGTTGCGGAATTTAAACTGTTCTGTTATTGGACGCATGTTTTAAATGCTAATTTGCTTAATTTGATTTTTCGCAACGATAACAATGATAATAGTACAAAAAAAGGTAAACAAACATAAAACCTCTATGTTTGTACACGGCTGTAGAATTCGCAAATGAATTCATTCCTACTTTTTGCAAACCGATAGCAGAAGGTCAAAATGCGCCTTGTAAACTTTGGACTATTAAAACTATCATTCGTGTAATGATAGTATAGAATTGTCGCATAGACTTTATAACAAGAAACCAGACAATATCAGTAATCGGCGGAGGACTTTCTAGCGCATCTATAGGACATTTTAGCGGGTGAAATCGGACGTTTTAGTGCAAGATTTTTAACCAATTTTAGATATAAATTAAAATGACCAATGCCCATGGGCTCTAATGTTTGCGCTAAAAGGTCCACTAGTAGTTTTAAAAAATCGCTAAAATGTCCTGCGCCCATCAATAATAGCAATTATATACTACAAACAAATCGTAGCCCTTTTACTTAGTTATACTGGTACAATAATAAAATAAAAAAGATATTAGTTCTGTAATGGTTTAATCATATATCTGTGTTTAATTGAATATAGATTCGGTAGCAATATTGCGAGTTATCTTCCTTTTGTAATTCGAAGACAAGACAGATATGCCAATCACAATGATAGATGACTAATTGGTGTGCATTAAACTTCAAAACATTGCTGGTGCTTTTTCTCACTATGTATCACCCTACCTGGCTTTTATAAATAACTGTACTTATAATTTGAATGACCATGGCCTAGTAATTAAGATGAAACTCATTTTCCTCCAACTTGTATATCAAGTTTTTCTCCTTTTCTATCAGCATTCAGGAAATGTTTGGGTTTTTTTATGAGATTATCTTTTATAATTGTAAGAAATGAGAAATACTTTTTGAAAGGAAAGCGAATATGTGTCTTCAGATTAAAAGGTAGTCCCCTAGTGTCTTATTTGGCGTTAGTTCATTAAAGTATGTGTGTATGTTTAGTACAGGTCGATCAAAAGTAAAATCACAAAAACACTGAACTCCAAGGAAAATTCTAAACGGAAAGTCTCCAATCAAATGGCTAAACCAAAAGATAAAACACATCAAACGAATGGACAACAACTGTCATATTCCTGACTTGGTACAGGCATTTTCGTATGTAGTAAATGGTGGATTGAATCTGGTTTTGGAGCGCTAAACCTCTCACGTGTATGACAGTCGCATGAAATTCTATTATATTGACAACGATGCGTGAACAAAACAGACATAAAAGATAAAATTGTCAAAATTGGTTTCCAGCAGTCATCACACCGTGTCTAAGATGCTGTATTCCAACAACATACAAAACCAATTTCCATAGTTTTTTTTATAAATTTTCTGTTTACAAAACTTTGAATTTTTCGAAAAACTAAGGATTTTCTTACCCCAGGAGTAGATTACCTTAGTCGTATTTGGCACAACTTCTTGGAATTTTGGGTCCTCAATGCTCTTCAACTTTGTATTTATTTGGATTTTTTAACTATTTTGATCTGAGCGTCACTGATGAGTCTTATGTAGACGAAACGCGCGTCTGGCGTATAAAATTATAATCCTGGTACTTTAATTAGATAACTATTTACACCACTGGGTCGATGCCACTGCTGGTGGACGTTTCGTCCCCGAGGGTATCACCAGCCCAGTAGTCAGCACTTCGGTGTTGACATGAATATCAATTATATGGTCATTTTTATAAATTTTCTGTTTACAAAACTTTGAATTTTTCGAAAAACTAAGGATTTTCTTACCCCAGGAGTAGATTCCCTTAGCCGTATTTGGCACAACTTCTTGGAATTTTGAGTCCTCAATGCTCTTCAACTTTGTATTTATTTGGCTTTTCTAACTATTTTGATCTGAGCGTCACTGATGAGTCTTATGTAGACGAAACGCGCGTCTGGCGTATAAAATTATAATCCTGGTACTTTTGATAACTATTGAAAAACTAATGATATTTTTTTTATTACAAATCTAAAGAAATTAATAAGCAAAATTCTCCTCTGATGGCATTTTTTTTAAATGTCAATACATTTGGATACAATATACAATATCTGTATAACATATGACAAAACATCGATGAGATGACAACACTGTTATACAAGATTACCGGGAAAGACCACTTTAGGACAACAATAAACAAGTGTACAAATGTGATGTGTCAGGCTCTGCATCGCCGTACGTGTAGTAAAGTTTACTTATTTTTAAAGCAAAATTGACGTTAACTTATGCAAGCAAATTTAAAAACTAAAACAAATATAGGGGCATACATATCCAGTTGAGAGATACATTATGTTGTATCATGGAAGTATTATAATACTTCAGCGGTTGTATCAACGCAGCACTTAAGTGAACTAGATATATAAGTGGTCCGAGACATATAGTCCCTAGTGTTGACAGTGGGTTATTTGCCATTAATTTTTATACCCCTTCCAAATTTATTTCTCCATGTTTAATGCCTCAAATTGCAAGTAGGGGGTTAAATTACGCTGTAAAAAAATTTGGGTCCAGAATTTTAAAGGAAAGTAGTGATTTTGGTCCAGGTGAAAAAGGTTGAAAAATAGCACTTCGGAAGCTGTCAAAAGATTTCAAGACGCCCTAAAGATAAAATTGTCCATATTTTGAGTTAGAGACGATGAAGTTTTCTATAATTTTGATATAATTTGTCCAAAAAGTAGTACAACACACTGTAAAAGTTTCTTTGAGAAAGCACAGGTGGGATTTTTTTTATTTTCATTTATGTCCTAAAAGAAATGCACTACGAAATAATTGTGGTCTCGGACCTAAGAGTGTGATTTTGTTCGGTTATTTTTTTTATGTCTTGGATCGATTTGACGAGTTAAGTCCTTTTCAGATGATATTCAAATTTTGTTCGTCTGTTGTGTTGTTTCACCACATTCTATATATGTCTGATCACAAGTCAGGATCTTACAATGTAGTGGTTCTCGTTTGTTGTTGTATATCATATTGTATTTTTTAATTCTAAATGTTAGTTTTCTCGTTTGAATTCTTTTACTTTTGTCGTTTCGGGGCTTTTTATAGCTTACCATGTGGTTTGGGTTTTGCTCATGTTTGAAGTCTTTATAGCGATATGAAGTTCGACGTCGTTTTGGACATTCTGGTGGAGAGTTGTCTCATTGGAAATTTTACAGCATCTTCTTATTGTGTTATCTATACAATACTTTCATCATGTTTGTCACTTTAAGACGAAATGTTTATCATTTATTTTAACTTGAAGACAAAGCTAAATGTGGGAGAAACAGTTTGTTTTTGCGTTACAACTTTCTTTTATGCTTCCTTTTTGCAATTTATGATTTGAATCTAGAGATTTCTTTGATTTCATTTATGTCTCGCTATTTCTATTTTCTTTGTTCTACACTTAGTTGCAACTGCAATCGATATTGCATGAGCTTGGTCTAATTTTTAATTCAGTTTCCTTAATTCCATTTATTGATAATGTTGTAAGCAATGCTACTAATTATTCATATAAAATAATTGCACAATTATCCCAGATCAACTAGTCTTTGTTTATCATTTATCGCCAAGACAGCTATTGAAAGTTTTACCGTTATCTATCCTAGTTTTATTACTATAACAACCATTTATATCCCTGTTCGGAAAATTTACTAAATCCTCAAAAATGTCGGCAGCTTTCAAAATTTCTATCTTTAATGCCGATAGCCTAGTTTTATGGTTGCATTTGCATACATTGATACCAAAAACAATCGAATAAATTGTACGGTTAGTTTAACCAAGTAATAGAAGTGATATTCACTAAGAAAACAGCGGAACATCAACGTCGAAAATAATTAAATTTGAATTAATCAACTGCATTTTCAGTTGGCAAATCATTCGACATTGTGGCAAATTGGTTCTATGATGGAACTGTTTGTTCATTGTTGCGACATATTCAATGTAAGTGATTTGGAAGTGAATATTTTCGTTTGAAATGAGCATTTGATAGTTCGATCAACACTTTCGCACGTAATTAAATGTCATCCATGATCAGTTTGCAATGAGTGAATAAAGTGCAGATTTTCAATGCATGCCGTTGATTAATGGCACTGGCATTTCCTATGCGGAAACAACAATGAAATATATGATAAATCAAAAGTAAATATAAATAAGGCACTAAGTTAAATTTAACTTTTGACGATTTAAGTCAAATAGTTGCAGAAAGGCAAACAGTTTCTTTAAAACTGTTTGCATTGTTAATTATCAAAACATCATTTTTATTTTGAAATTGCAATTAAAATAAATTAACAAATAGATAGATGGCTTTTGTTGTATTTTCCATTGTAACAAAAACCTGGCTGATTTTCACAATCTTCATAACTGTGGGTATCTATACTTACTCAATAATGCTTTTTAATTCTCAAAAATAATTAAGGTTTGCAAATGTCTGATTAAATAAAAATTCAAACAGAAATACTTTCTATTACTAATGTATTCATTGCAAATGGTTTAGAATCATAATAATCATTACAGCTACTCACGGTAAAGAAATACGTATTTACTTTCATGTTAGAAAAAACTTGAACTAAAACAAAACATCATTGTACAAATACACTGTGAGACAAAATCTGTTTATTAAATTTAACCCCTTTATTTCAGAATTCTATAGTTTTGAAGTAAAGAAAATTAAAGACCAGATGTAAGAAACAAACTTATGATCACTACATAATCAAAGATTAATATGCTCTCATTTTAACAACAAGGGTCATAAAATTTTAGAAACAAGGGGCATTAAATGGTAAAAAGTAGAATGATATGCTTAAGAGCAGCAATACAAAGTTTGTCGGTAAGGGGTACGTAGTGCTTTAATGAAACACGATAATTTAAAATCTTATCTTATCTCTAAGAGTGACCTCCAATTATTTTTAAATGCTCTTTGCACCGACACTAGCTACAAAAGATTTAATGAAGCCATCCATTACAATGACCAAAGGTACAAGATTTTCGTACCCAACTGAGAAAACAGATATAAAATATTAATTTAAAGGAATTTTTGTCGTATTGCACTCGTCGACCGTATTGTATCGGTGTACGGTTGTTTTACCTTGGTTTACAAAATGCCCACCTTTGCAAATTTAAATATATACATGCTATACACATGCTTATAGATCAGAAAGCATAAGTTGTTATTAAATTAATTACATGATGTATACAAGCAGGCCACACACACATGGTTATTACCACCCAATACATTTTATTTTCTATTAGAAAGAACTCTCACGGTAAACTTCATTTATTATTTGCTAGATGCTATATGTTGAATCGGGGTTTGAGGAAGAGTCGTTTATTTTTTACCACCCTTTTAAAGTCATAAATAAAGTAAGTGACAATATTAAAAAATGGGATCATGCAATTCAAACAAAACGAAATGGTATAGGCAAGATATGAGCACGAAGAAAAGAGTAAATTTGCCGAAAATCATTTTTCGGCCATCAAACAATCTGGTGTGCAACAAACTGGTATGAATCAATTAGAACTTTACTATCTCCATTCTTTTGCTGTACCAAGTCAGGAATATGACAGTTGTTGCAATTCGTTTGATATGTTTTATCGTTTGATTTTGCAATTTGATTAGGGACTTCCTCGGAGTTCAGTATTTATGTGATTTTACTTTTTACAGCCAATCCATTACATCGCTACAGAATTTGAGTTTCTTGTTATGTTGAAAACGACATGGCAAAAGACACAAAACACAACAAAAAAGACAAAAACTGAGCAACGCGAATCCCAAAAAAAATGTCTAATTGAAGAGGAGTGGGATCTTCTTTAATGTCAATGACATTTATCAAACTGCAAAAACGTCACATAATATATGCAGAGATGCTCTACTTTGCTGTGCCTTTTTAAAGTTAAAGTTTAATGCTTCCGTGTGTTTTATAACGGTATTAAATATTATTGTTAAAGCATAACAATTTACATAGTATTGTGATAAGAACTTGGTTGTTCATGCTGTTGCATGAATAAATTTTAATAAAATCTTGATCTAGATTTACTAAATATTAATATTACAACTGAGATTTCAAACCCAAGCATTAATATGATACCATCATTATACGTTAGATATTTAAGAATAATTATTTGAAAGATAAAAAGTATAAATCATTACTGTAAATGTGATTCTAAAACATATGTTTTTATGTAAGATAACTGCTCGTATCGTCTAATATCTAAAACTCAAAATACCCGACAACTCAATATTTGCAGAAACCTTGTATGAACTATGCAAAACGAAATCGAAACAAAAGCAATAAGGAATAAGGATCAATTGCAAGTCTTTCTTTGTATGCATATGTCGCCAAAGACCAGAGAGGAACTTTCAGCACATTGAAACGACATGAAACGCAATATATCAATCTGTTTGTACGGTTCTATATGATATTCATTAAAAACATGTACAAAAATAAATAAGATCTATACCTTATATAATATGACGGATGTATGAAAAAGAGGGACAATAAAAACCATCAAGTTAAGGAAAACATACAGTCAACAACAAAAAAAGAAGAAAAATTAAACAATGGTCGACAAAAAACACACACAAAGATTGACAAATAGAAAAACAAGAAGATCTGGCATGGTTACCAATAAGACATCTACATGTATCCACAAGAGCTAAAATAACGAAGATATAAAGCAAGTATGGGTTAATAGATTTGATAAGCACAATCTTGTGATACAAATGTACGTAACTGCTATGTTTCATTGAATTGTTTTCTGTATTCGAGCTTTTGACTTTGAAGTAAAAATAAAATTGTGAAAAAACAAATATAAATAAGCGGTATTCTTTTTAATTGATGTACCATATTTCTATCGTATAGAAGAATCTACAATGCATATTTTACATTGTACTATTGAAAAGATTTAAAATAAAAACTAGTAACCCAATCACTAATGTAATATTATTGACGAATACAGTTTGTCAGAAAACAATTTAACGTCTTTTTCAGACAACTGACAAAGAGTATGGCGCCACCTTTAGTTTCAGTATCATTTATATGATATATATATATATATGCATGGCACGACGCGTGATATTTCAATTGGCAGATTCAGAAAAGGTGTAGAAAGCGCCCTACTCCATTTTTATCTCAAATGGTATTTTCACATTAAAAAATCAATAAAAAATTGACTCGCTACTCTCGGCAATATTGCTACCATTATGCTAATTTACTCCACCAGTCCACGATCCCTGAATCCGTCCTGTCTACAAAACGTTCAATCTCATACTTCAGTTCAGCCTTCATTAATTAAGTTCCCATTTTGACCAAGTGTTCAAAAGCCAAAAGCGAAACATTTTCCTCTGATATCTTTCGTCCCTCTTTTATAAATGAATCAGAGTATAAAAATCAAGAAAATGAATTATAATTTCCTTAATCGAAGAAAACTGTGTAATTTGACGTTCATCATGTCGATTTGGAAACAAACTTTATATAAACTTGTTTATCCCTTTAAAGGAAATTTTTAAATAGTTTCAATATTTTTTATTTTTATATTTTAGAAAGTATAGTAGACAAGTTTCGAAAAGAAATATTATGAACTTTTATAGAGAAGCTAGATATATAGCAAATGGTATATTCTTCGTCTGGATGAATGCAGAATATGTCCATTGAAGAGTGGGAAAATGATGTCTGAATCTTTTATAAGACTCTATAAAACGCATTTCAGAAATGATAAGATTTCGAAAACAAAATCCTCAGAAAAATATTTGAGATCTGTGTTGAAAATTATACAGGACAATGAAAATTATTATTGGTTAGGAGATAGGGAAGCGATTTTAAAAATGAATATCGTGGCCTCGGAAGAGTTAAAAACAAATAACATGTGTATGACACTGACAGGATGAAAATTAATATTCAATATCTGAAACACAAAATGCAGGAAACAAAACAAGCATGCATAGCAACAGATGAAACTGAATAGTAATCCCCCCTCCCAGAATATCATATGGTCATCCTCTTATTTAGTTAAAAGCCCAGGGAAAACCAGTGTATAATTGTGTACTCCAAACGCGTTTCGTCTGCATTAGACTTATCAGTGACGCTCTTATCAAAACAGATGGAAGGGCAAATCGAATACGAAGTTGAAGAGAATTCAAACAGACAATTTTAAAAACATTATATGTTTATTTATAATTCAAAATCTGTGTAATTACTACTATCAATTCTGACATTAAGTTGAAGTTCTTCTTCATCTTTATTGTTATGTAAATAAATATTAATATTACTTACAAATGTTGTTTTTTATCAGATATTTTTCTTTTATGTTTACAATTTATTTGCAAATGATATCCATAAACTCTTGATTATTTCAACAAAATGCACTTTTGAAAGATAAAAGTATAAGGAAAACATAATAAAACATTCTGCAACTGAATAAATTATATGTTTTAGAAAAAAGAAAATCAAATATACAGAAAATAAATCGATTCATAAAAATATTTAATATGCAAAATCCATTAATTTTAAGTTAATTTGACCACAATTGTGAAGAAATTAAAATGGCACAAATTACACTAGCTAAGTGGGGTCAGATGAGGGATCAAACTTTGATGTTGCTAACTTGTCATATTTATCCTATATGGAAATAAGTTTTAAAGGGAAACAAAATTGATGTTCTTCATAAAAATATATTCTTAAGCAACATTAAAGGTTAGCAAATGGAAAATGTAATAAAGATAATATCTTAATTTTATACCATTTGTTACAATTTTTTTCATATTTAAGAGATAAAATCTGATTATTGCAGTAATATAAATTTGATAGATATTACGACATAAAAATAATTTTCATTTCCGTTAATGGTCTCAAATTAGGCAATTTTCTCAACAACACCTGTAAAATCAAATGAATTGAATAAACTTCTTAATTTTATACTGATATCTTAATTTGAAATAAAATACAAAATTTTCAAATATATTAACATATATTTCCTCGGATTTAGATACCATAACATGTCTTTTATCTCTTAATTTCCCTGGATAAAAGGTGTTAGCTTATGATCAATTCACGCATTAAAATTATTATCAAGATACGTATCTCCTAATGTTTTATGACGGCAGATACGATCGGAGAAGTAGATGCACACTTTACTTTAATTAACGCCACCTGCACCACAAATAACAAATTCATCTAAGCGTTTTTAAATGTGACAAATTTGCGATTTAGCACATTTTAAACTCACTAGGACTTTTACGAGTTTCTTTTCTTGTAGAAGCATGGAAGTATTATACTGACAGAAAACTTCCATGGTAAAAGTAACTCAAGGACATGAGAAGATAGCAATTTCAGACCGCCAAGAAATTTAGAGACTAATTTGCACTCCAGCAGCAAACAGGGAATCAAATAACGAAATTGCATCTTGACGAAAAAAATCCACTTTTTTTTCTTAAATTCAAGCAGACAAGATCTAGTATTGAGCTACATACAACTAAAAAGCTTCCCTTTCGATATGATTTTGGTTTGCTGAAATCTTTCTAAAAATTGTTTCCATGTTTTATAAATGCATTATGACTGCGGCCTTTTGCTGAGAGATTTGACATAATATTGTTAAACCCTCATACAAAGTACAAAGACGATAGCAAGAGGACACTCAAAAATCATGTTATACCTCAGTTATTCTTCGACGTTTGGTTTTTTGATTGTATCATTGGTATCGTTTTATTTACTTTTATTTTTCAATGTTAATCTACGTACTTGTTAAATTCAAGAAAGCGTCCGTAAACATTATAAAGGTTTGGTTTCAACTTTACAAATGAGATGCATTGGCTAAATACATTCCTTGTTATCAGCAACTCTTGGTGAAGAACTGAAAATGATAAATTTCGGAAATGGCATCAATGGTCTTTTTTAAATGGCCGAGTATGTACTTAATTCATGTGAAATTGGGGCTACGTCTTTTTCTATGGACAATGCTTAATGTCATGCTGTTCTGTTCGAGGGACATTAATTTACTGCAGGCACAGCGCTGATATGAGAATGTACCACGACATAAATTCGTGTGCTTATGATGATGGTTTGATGTCTCAGAGTTAACATAATTTATCTTTATATTCATTTTAAGAGACCCGCAATCAAAAATACAATGTATCAATAGCACTTTTCACTACACGAAATCCCGGATTTGAAGAGGTATGCAAATGTTATGTAAATGTATTCAGAGACCGACATTTACATATATTTATAAACCGCTGCATTTAGTTTATCTTGTCTTTACATGTAGTAAATATCAACATTTCTTGTGCTATACCCTCCTATGGGCGGTTATGAGAGACCGCGGTTTATAAAATATATTAACACCTAATCAAACCATTTTAAAGTTTAGAATTTACATATTTTTATAACCATCTCAAAACTTTTGCAAACTTATGTATTTGTATACCTCTGCAAATTGAAATCTTTGTCATGTATTTTTCTATGATGTAAATTCATCCGCAAATGTGTTTCTTTGTCTAGGTAGCAAAGCATCATCATTTAAATACTTTTATAGGGGTTATAAAGTGTAAGGTGCATCTACATTTGCCTGGTATGTAAACCAATTGAAAACGAGAACTTTATAGAGGGGTGTAAAGCATCATTTCCTTTATTCTGCAGAGACCTGTCAAATGTATTGTAAAGGAATATTTTTGTTAGTCTTTATAGTCGGCTGAAATGTATGTCAAATCAGAACATATCAAAAGCCTTTGAGCATATTCCTAAATGTATGGTAAATACATAGATTTGCAGACAATTTGTTTAATTAAGAAATGTGGCCAAATGATAATATCAATGACATGTGTAAATATATTGGGCATATGTAGCTTTGAATACATATGCAAAGAAATGATAAAGAAAGATATTTCAGACAGCTAGAAATGTATGTGTAAATATATTGGGCATATGAAACTTTGAATATGTATGCAAAGATATTATAAAAAAAGATATTTAAAACAGCTAGAAATGTATGGTAAATAGTTATATTTGCTTTTAGTTTGCTGATATATTTGAAAGGTGCATATTATATGGACAAATATTGCCACAGCTTTACTGGTAAAGCTATGATATGACAAATATAGCTGCTTTGGGATTAGTTTGGCATATTGGTAATATCATTTATTATACATGTATTTTAATAATTTCGTTTTAATAAAAAAAAATCGGGTCTACAAAATCGGTTCTTGATCTCTTGATGTACTGCGTGAATTTCTTTATCCATCAAAATCGTCTACTCTCGGGAAGTTATGATGGTTCATTCGCGTAGCATAACACGATCGTTTCCGTTGAGTATCTCTTTGAAACTTCTGGAATTGCACGAGTCATAATTCACTCTGTTTATAAAACATAGAATTTACTTATTTTTAAAGAGACATATACTACAATATGTATTATATGTTACTGCAGAGACATATATATACTATATATATATATGTCTCTTGTTACTGGTTGAAATAATACACATATACAAATTAAGCCAAAACATACTAGATAGTAACAAATTTAAAATCGGTAGCATTCGGAAGGTTATTGAGCGATTTATCAAGTTTTTGTAAAAAGTCCAAGTTTCTGAAATAGTGTAGAAATATTCCTTCATCTGTAGTAAAGTTGCCACATAATATTTGACACAAAACACATCTTGAGAGAATGTTTTTTTTAAAAGAATCGGCTAGTTTGCACACATAATTATATAAACGTTAATCTATTGACGAATATTTTCCTTATCCGTTAGTCCTGTCACGAGATGTTGAACTCCGTGTGCTTCATGAAGTGTCCTCAGCAAAAACTTTCTTGTTAAAGTTAAAAATTACAAACAAAGAACCAGTGAGTCACGTGTCATAATTGACACACAATTTACCAATGAAATCAAACAAAATCGATAGATAATATCGACGAGATGTCGCCCTTCCTCCGATCAACGGGGTTTATCAGCAGTTAAGTGTGACAATTATCACCTTTTACAGAAAGATCTGGTCCGAAAAGATCAATAGAAGACAACCGCTAGTATCAATATCCATCAATATAATAAGGCACAAATAATTATCATTTCTTTATGATTTATAAATTGTCTTAAAACAATGCTCCCGTTGTCATTTGATTGTGTTATTTAAATACGCAAAACTTAAAACAAGTTATCGAACTATCAGTCATTCGAAATCTCATTTACCGCCTATATTATCCTAAAATTTTACAGCGTTCATATGTACTTTGACAGGAATCGTTTTTTTTTTATGCTCCCGTTTGTGGGACGTATTATGGTATACCGTTGTCCGTCTGTCCGTCCGTCCGTCGTCAACATGTCGGACAATAACTCAAAAAGGCTTGACCCAATTCGCACGAAACTTTGGTGAATTGTTAATAAATATCTATTGACGTGAGCTCCCTTTCGATTTATATGAATTTTAGATTTTAAGTTTCTGAATTTTGGGGTTTTATTTATGAAAAAAGGGGGGATTTTTCAGTGTTCGGACAATAACTCAAGAACACGTTCACCAATTTGCACGAAACTTTGGTGAATTAATTTTTTTCTATTGACATGAGCTCCCTTTCGATTTTTATAAATTTTACATTTTATGTTCCAATTCGCACGAAACTTTGGTGAATCGTCAATATCTATTGACGTGAGCTCCCATTCGTTTTTAATGAATTTTAGATTTTAAGTTTTCGAGTTATGGGGTTTTATTTATGTAAAAAGGGGTGATTTTCCAGTTTTCGGACAATAACTCAAAAATGCTTTCAGCAGTTTTCATGAAACTTTGGAGAATTGTTTATATCTATTGACGTAAGCTCCCCTTTTAATTTTATAAATTTTAGATGTTAAGTTTCAGAGTTACGTCATTTTATTCATAAAAAAGGGAGGACTTTCCAGTTTTCGGACAATGCTTTGAGCAGTTATCAAAAATCTTTGGTGACTGGTTTATATTTATTAAGATAACCTCCCTTTAGTTTTTCATGATTTTCTGATATGACATTGAGAAGTAATTGAACTTTATTCTTTGAAAAAGTGACGGGCGTATCATGCGCTCATGGCGCAGCTGTTTATATTTTCTATCATGATCAAATAAGGTTTTTTTTTTGTTGTGTTTTTGTTGTTGCAATAATTGCATTTAACATAGTCTTTGCACACATTTCAATTGAAATAACATTGAAACAAGATTGAAGGTTATATAAGTCTCAAAAAGTTTGAACATAATTCAAGAAGATTTGTAAACGACAAATGCATATTACACTAATGTTGATAGGGGCTCGTATCATGGAAAACCTATCTTTAAAAAATAAGACAATTGTACCCTGTACAACAAGACGAAGTCTAGACTTATAGTTTTAGCGGAAATGTATATGATTCGTGTTTGAATAATGGAATATCTTGCACTTCTTTCTTATACATATTTACGCAAAGTCTTAAAATAACTACATGTATCATTGTACTTGCTTTCCACACAGGCGGAAAATAAGGAAAGAGGGGCAACAAAAATAAACTACCATTATTGTTAAATCGCATTGATAAGTGTTTAAAACTCTAAATAAGTTGAAATATTTTTCAATAAAAGAATAAAACAAAAACTTTTATTTTACATACTCCTCCGTTCACGATGTTGTAATACTTATGCAGGTTGAACTTCAATTTAAAGGTTTATCTATTGAAGTTTTAGTTCTTCGGGTACCAAACGTGACCTTTTTAAATAAATTAATTTGTAATTAGTTAATTATGCAAAGTGCAAATCTGGCAGAATCTATCAATGCAAATGCCCATATATTCAAATTACTATTCAAAATGTGAGGTTAGTTTATAAATTAATAGTCATTGTAAAAAATGCTTCAAAAATTTAAAAAAAATCACAGGTGGCTCAAATGTAAAAAGAAATGTTAAAATGAATTGCTTTTTGCAAGAGACGCACACTCATTTCATGATTGTATCTACTAATCAATGCACATAAGTTATGGACTAGTACTGCACCCGTATAGACTAGCATTGGGGGTCGCAGGTCATAGTCCAGGTACTAGCAACAGTGATTTTTTTTTATTGTTTTTTTTTAGGGGGGGGGGGGGTGGGGGTATGTGAAATACTGCTTTCCTGTGTTATGTCTCGTAAACTTAGGTTCTTAGTTTGTTAGGACAACAGTTATGCGCTGGGGAAAAAAACTGCAGTTGCTATTTTCATTAACTAAGATAAAGATATGGGTGCCCCTGACCACTCTTACAATTTCCTGTAAAGTTTTCAGTAAAAAAAGAATGTTGACAAATATCATATGCTATGAGAATTCAAAGACGATTTAAGTAGAGCAAATAAAAATTAACCAATCTTTCCGAGAAGGGTAAAGAGTACTCTAAGGGTTGCAAGCGCAACATGAGTTTAAAGGCTGTCAATCCTTCTAAGATTGCTACTAGATACACTCTTAGCAGATGAGATTAATCTTTAGCACTAAGATTGTGCCAAAACTAATTTATGACAGACTGAGTGCTTCGTTTTTATCAACCAAGTTTCATTAAGCATTTACACACAAAATTAAGTGTGAACGTTTACAACACAAAGACAAAAGTACAGAAATGAAAAATGCTACCCAGGACGTCAGAGTAGAGAGGAGACATGCAACAACGCCAGCGGATGAATACAATGAACGAAATGGTCCACAATGCTAAAAAATAACCTAAGACTAGAACTATGTTATATGAAAGTCATAAAATGAACTACCTAAATATAAATCTTGTTCATTGTAAATAATAATAATCAAACTTAATACGTACGTAACTTTTTTGTAAATCGTGACTTTTTTGTCATGTCCTTTTAATTTTCGTCCCTTATTCGTAAAATGCACTAGTAAACTGAACTCTGTGATTCGTAAAATAACAAATAGATATCAATTTCATTTGTAATAATAAGTATACCTAGTTGACAATGTTTCCAACTATACAAAAGACTTTATGAGAAAAAATAATATTTTTCAAATCTATTTGTTCCTATGAATTACGGCGCTTCTTTCTTTTAACAGTCATAGGATAAAAGAGGGTCTGGAAAAGGAGGGAGGTGGGTGTTCTTCAATTCTTAATATTATTTACGCCATTTTTTCTCTATTCTATATAAATTTTGCCCATTATTCTCTATTTTTTATATTGTAGAAGCCCACTATTCTCTATTCTTAAATTTTTGGCCTATCCTTTTCTTTTCTATTCTTTATTTTTTTAGCACATTATTCTCTATTCTGTAAACTCCATCCACACCCTCATATATAGAAGATACCATTCTAGTTATCTACGTCTTTTTTTATTTCACTTAATTATTATGATTGTATCTCTTAATGTTAATTTTTTTTTATTTCTTTTTTAAAAGTAGTGTCTTTTTCTAACTTAGATTTGTATACATATTTAATTTTGCTCCAGATTTTTTTTCATTTTCAATGCAGTTTCGTGTTCCCCTCTAAGTGGGCAATTTTTCTTCATAATCCAAAACTGTGTATATACTTATATTTCAAGATACCACGACACCGAATGGCATATCTCCCGATTTCTAAAATTTTTGGCACACTTGTACTTTGAATCGAGTTACATCGGAATATGTAATAACAAAAAATGGGGGTCACCACTTCTGTTTTTTCGTAAATTTGATTAGAAAACGTCAATTTTGACGACAAATTTACACAGGGAAAATGCTTTGTTTTAACTTTTCTTTTTTTTTTAAATTTTTTTCAATAGATGGCTTTGTTCTTATATACGGAGAAAACTAAAATCTAACATAATATCCCGGATTATGCCTCTAAGGTGCATGCTTTTTGTATTAGTTGTTATTAGCTTTCAACTAGCTGACAGTAACTGCGAGTACTCTGTACTTAAAGTCTTTTGGTTGTTGGGATGTATAAGTACCCTTCCACGTCTACTCTCTTTTTGTAAGATGTATTCTATTTTCATCCATCTGATGAGTTAAGCCTTTTTTAACTGATTTCTACAGTTTATTCTCATGTTGTACTGTTACACCACTGTCCCAAGTTAAACTGGTCCGTCATTCCATCTTAAGCTTCGCACCGTTAGTGTAACGATAAGGGAACACAACAGGGGTCCAGTTTATGTCCCAGGTTAGGGGAAAGGAGGGTTGGCGCCTTTAAACGAGTTTAACCTGACCACATTCCTGTCCCGAGTCAAGTAGTCTGTAATTTAGTTTGTTGCTATGTAACATATTTGGTTTTCGTTCATTATTTTGTACATAAATTAGGTTTTCTCGTTTGAATTGTTTTACATATGTCATTTCGGGGCCTTTTATAGCTGACTATGCGGTATGACTTTGCTCATTGTTGAAGGCAGTACAGTGACCTATATTATGTAAATTTCAGTGTCATTTTGTCTCTTATGGAGAGTTGTATCATTGGCAATCATACCACATCCTTTCTTTTTTTATATATATATAAAGAAACACATATGTCACCATCCTTGTGTTTTATATACATTGCTTCAAAGTTGACCGATACGCTTAGAATTTGACAGAAAACGTGTGACGTTACAGAATAAAGTAATTTGGTAAACAGTGATATTGAGGTACAATTTGAATTGATTGATTGATGGTTGCTCAACGTCCGGTGGCAACTATTTCATGCATTTACAGGACGATACAGTGCAATTTGAATTGTTGTGTCTGAAAAACACATTTGGTGCAGCAGTCAAGAAAGGTTAAACATTCTGTTATTTGTGGAAATTAAAAAGAAAATCAACATCCTGATACAATACACAATCTTAATATAGCATGCTTTGTACATGTATGATGTAAACGTGTGGGTTGTGTGCGTAGTTAGTCGGACCATGGAAGTGGAAGTATTATATACTTCCATGGTCGGACAAACCTTGCAAACTGTATGCAAAATTTCACTCAAATACACCAAGTTCAACATTCTGTCGTTCGTGAAAAATTATTAAAGAAAAAAATGATCCCGAGAATATATATGCACCCTCAATATAGGTAAAAAAAATATATCGGCGCAATATATTTAAAAATGCCAAATTTAGCAACATGTCATAAAAAAACAAAAAAAACATTGACAAGATGAGAATCGTTAGTGTATGTACTAACACCAGGTACATCATTTAAAAGTTTAAGCTTAAAAACTGTACATAATCCTACGAAATCAGCCGTATAATCCTATACTAGTATACCAAGTGCGGGACTGTCGAAAGGACACTGGTAAAACAATATGATCCCAGTATTTAGCCAAGGGCACACAATTTATATTAGCATATATAATGATGTTCTATTTTATAAATTATTATAAATCATTTGGTGACAAAATATCTTTTTGTATAAGCAGTTCATAGTGGATGGTAATTGTGAGATATCAAATATAGCAAACTAACATGTACGTCATTTTGACTTTGATGGAAAGTTGTTTAATTGGCAATCATATCACATCTCCTTATGTCATAATGGTTTGAGTTTTTTCAAGACTAACAAATACGTACTAGGAGAATAAACTATGTTGCTGTTATAGCTTAAATCTTACTATTGTTGTGAACATGTGATGTTATAATTTGATAGATTAAATACTTGCTTTACTAAATATACTTATTTCGGGGCCTTTTATAGCTGACTATGCGGTATGGTCTTTGCTCATTGTTGAAGGCCGTACGGTGACCTATAGTTGTTAATTTCTCTGTCATTTTGGTCTTTTGTGGAGAGTTGTCTCATTGGCAATCATACCACATCTTCTTTTTTTATAATTATAAACTTTCATATTCAAGAGAACCCAACAAATCTTTACTAAAACTACCGTAACAGATTAGCAGTAGAAAAATACTTGTCCATTCTGCATTAGTCACGTGTTATCTATATGTCTTTGGTTTTGATTGTCGTTATAATAATTGGCCGGTTGCTGTGTATATCCCACATTTCCATTTTTGCAAATAAAGAAATAGCAACCCTTTTAATTTACATAAACACTCGTATACTTGTTAGAAAAACTCCTTATAAGACTGTGAATACTCTCGTGCTTTTCCCGACGCACATGTGACCAATATGCCCCCCACAAAAAGGCACCTTTGCTAATCGCATGTGAGTCGTTTTGTCTCCCCGTTTTGTGAAAAGGTGCGTTTTTTACCAACTGTACCAGGCCTGTATATCATATCTAACTCAAAACACCAAAAACACACCCATCTCCGAAGACCAAAGTGCAAATTAATATGAATCTAAATTCAAAATGATTTTAAGATTTGTCCCTCGCGCGACGCGTTGATGTGGACATTGAAATATCGGGCGTCCGTCCTTTCGTCCGGTCTTGTTAGCTCTCTAACGTGTACAATTCTTGCCAGATTTTTTATAAAACTTATATATCAGGTATATATCAGCCTTGTTGCTGACAAGTTTCAAAATTAGTGCCGACTAACTGCTTATTGCATTGAGTAAAAACAAAAAGCGACTCAAAGACAAACACCAGTTTACAAGTATACGACATAAATATAAGGATGTCAGAATGTGACAGTAAACCGAATTTATTTTACATTTATTAATGACTTGCTATTTTTATTACCGGATTTCCAGTCCCGTTATTGATTTATTGTTGTACTGCGGACGGGCAGGCGGACTGCTCCAGTTATTTCCGTGCGATGACTTATGAACCTTTCATCCAAAGGTTTTCAAATTTTGATATGTTGTAACTGGTGAGAAAATGGAGGTTAAGAGTTCGATATTGACGATTAACTTTACATCATTCAGCAACAACATTATTTTGATTTGAAATGAAATGCTATTGCTAAGAAATATTTTTAAAATTTTGAGCCTTCGATTAGAACAAATACATGTACTGGGATTTTTTTTATATCATTATACCTATAAATAGGATAAAGTCAAGATTGGGAAACCAAAGGGCACCAAGATATTTTATTAAAATTTTGAATTGATTGAATACTACCATATATATCTTCAGAATAAAACTGATACAGGAGCAGAAAGGTCATTGAAATTGATGTAGTTTTTTTCCATTAATGTCGGTCATTTTTATTCTTGTTAAAACACGAAATACAGAGATTACCTGATTCTAAAATTAAATTACTTGCTTTGCATCGAATTTATTGTATCTGCTACATGTATGAGAAGCGGGGAAACGAGAATGTTTTTTTTTATATACAAAAGATAATTGTTTAAAAACAGTTTTACTGTATAAAATATTAAAAACATATTTTTAGATACATTGTTACAGTAACTGTCCTTATTTCTCTTTTAATTTTCAAGCATATACACTTTTAAATTATCTGCGTTTTTCAATAATACAATATTTTATTACAAAGTATTTTAACACGTTTTCACGAATACAATCTGCATGTTTAATGATGTCTTTATCTGGCAACTCTTGGCTTGCGTAATTGGTATAATCTGTTTACAACGTCTGGATTTAATTATACACAATTAGCGTTACATTGTATTTGATCAATTTTGGTAATTAACACATACGGTTTCCCTTTTAAAGTACCCTGTAGTGTTAAAAGATGAACCATTTCACAGTCAGGAAAATCCCTTCATTTACATACAAGTGACACATTTACCACCTATTAAGGGATAGTTACATAATGTAATTCATGCTCTTTCTTCGCAGTATAGCCAGTCGAGGTCGTTAAAAACTCCCATCATCATCATCTCTTTCTTCATTGTATTATTAGACATTTTCAATTGTAAACATAAACATTCTGACAACATTTTGATAAAATACATGTATGTGCATACTCGTGTATTTTCAATTTGTAGGATCATGCAAAACACACGCCTTGGCTCAAGTTATATTGAAATAATTATTTTGTATTCTCTTGTTTAAAATGAAAAAAAGATCACAAATAAGCAGAAGCTAAACTAACTTTTTTCCAAGTCCACATCAAGATTGGTAGACTTAAGCTTGGGTTGAGAAAACGTACCGTGTTTATCGATTTGATCTTATTTATTCTAGTTTAGAGTTCATTCTTAATGACATCGTTGTTTTCATATTTTGAAGTACAAAAGGAAAACCTGCTTACAATTTAGTACAGTGTTATTATAATAGTGCATTTCTCCCTACACCTGAGACTCATGTAGTATTTGCAACTGGACGTTTACACAAATCAATCCACCTACCCATTTATTATGTGGCTATAAGATTTAAAAAAAAATATTGATTTTTTCCGTAAATGCGAAATAATCGACACATCTTACAGCATTTACTAGGGTCTGGATGGGGTCTTTCATATCTGTATTCTATGATAATTTAGATCATATTTCTCTATTTTTTTTATATTTTATGCCCATTGTCATAATTATTTTCTATTCTGTATATATATTAGACCCTTTTTATCTAATTTTTTGGGAGTAAATTATTTTCTTTTTTTCTTCTTTTAGCTCTAACCACGACCCTCATTTACGTTTGTTGTGCATGCGAGATATAAACTGCAGTCTCGCAAAGCTATACCTGTGTGAAGACAACTTAACAGTATCAATGTTTCATATACTAACTATGAAGTAAATAAAATGCATTTCTTTACGTACATAAATACATCCGACAAATGTTTTCAAAAATAAACCAATATTTGTCAGCATTTACTTTGGTTGTAAATGTTTTATAAACCGCGGTCTCTCAAAACTTTGCATACGTCTATAAAGATATGTTGCAAATATTAATATTTATCAAAATAACTATGATAGTGGAAAGTATTAGTAAATAAAATACATGTCTTTCCATACATAAACTATATCGACAAATGTTTACAAATATAACACAAACATTTGACAGCATTTACTTTGCCTGTAAATATTTTATAAACCGCGGTCTCTCAAAACTTTGCATACGTCTGTAAAGATATGTTGCAAATATCGATATTTATCAAAATATTTATGATAATGGAAAGTATAAGTAAATAAAATGCACTCCTTTACATACATAAACGATATCGATAAACGTTTCCAAATATAACACAAACAGTTGATAGCATTTACATTGGTTGTAAATGTTTTATAAACCGCGGTCTCTCAAAACTTTGCATACGTCTGTAAAGATATGTTGCAAATATCGATATTTATCAAAATAACTATAATACTGGAAAGTATTAGTAAATAAAATACATTTCTTTACATGCATGAACGATATCAAAAAACGTTTGCAAATATAACATAAACATTTGACAGCATTTACATTGGTTGTAAATGTTTTATAAACCGCGGTCTCTCAAAACTGCCCACACCTCTGTAAAACATTTATGTAAATTTTAAACTTTGCATACATCTCCTATCCTGGAAAGTGCATGCAAATATAAGGCCTATCTTTACATATCTTTAGAATATGAATAAAGATATGGAAATAAAATAATTATCTTTAGCATATCTTTGAGAACGTCCTAAATAATGCCAAAGCAATAATGCATTTACATATACATTAGTAGGTCCGCAAATATATCTGGCAGAAAAGTAGTTACATTTGTCAAACATTTACACGATTGCCCAAATTGTTGTAAATCTGCCTTTTCGTGTAGTGTTTAGGCTATAACATTTTCTTGATTTCCTTCATATGCTACTTTAAACACACAAAAAATGTATATCTATATTTTCTTTAGGGGATAAATTAAATTAAGATATGCATTTCTTGATAATGCGTTTGGTTTGGAAAGGGACTTGCAAAAAAGTTTAAAGAATCCGTAATTGACCCTATCCAGTCCGTTGGTGACTCTATTCGACATATTTTTTTAGTTGCAGTCTTTTAATATGTTCAGTCCTTCATCCCGGATGTCCCATTTTAACGCAGAATAGGCCTTATTATGAACTCGTTAGTATTATTGCATGAAATACTTTTCACTGGACGTTCAAAAAAACAACGCGATCAAACAAACAAGAAAGTTGATCAAGCATTTAGAAACTATCAATTTCCCGCCAGATAAAGCTACAATTTGCATTCATTGACTGGGTAAAACTATAAAATGACTACGTCAGGTATATTTCAGCTAAGTATTTTACTTACCTGACGTTTCTTGATGAAGAGATACATACAAATCTGGTTATTTTCATTTGGAATCTATCTTCTACTCTTTATTTGAAATTAATCTTCATTTTATTCAGATTTAATCTCACCACAGAACATATATTAGCATAATTAAATCAATAATCCGGTGTAAAAATTGTTTTTCTTGTGTTTCTAATCACCCCATCATTGCGTATTGCTAAGGGAAAGATGGACAATAACTGATATCAGCCTTTATTTATTAAAATTAAGTATTTGTCACAATTTATAATAAATAAAAATGCCTTAAAGTGACGATTTAGGGGTAATGTCAGGTATGAAAGGTACATCAAAAGAGAAATCTATATCAACAATCAGACATTTTTTACTATCCAGACACCGCACACAGAAATATTCTGATGGTATCATAACAATTTCATTTTTCAAATTTATACAAATTTAGGGTCAAATGAGTATTGTATCTTTCTGTTTCAGTATAGAAGGAAAGTAAACGATAAGCTCTTACTTAAACTTACAAAATAAGGAAATGTTGTATCAGTGCCAATGAGACAACTATCCTTGACATCAATGACAAAGGTGTGAATAAAGTTACTTATTAATTTGAGCATATTTATTTATAGTAGATTGGGAAACCAATTATTACAAATTGTATTAATTCCTTTTAACTTTGCTGCAGAGAGCAATATCCCTTGCATGTAAAAGAACCTTTGCAGATTTTGAAAAATAGCAGGCTAATGCTGCTACAAAACAGCACTCGCACCAGCAAAGTTACTAATTACATATTTTTGATACATGTTGCTTAGTCTTTAGTAATATCTATGTTGTTTATTGGTCGTCTTTTGTTTCATTTTTCCATGGTTTATTGTGTGTTTATTTTCTGACTTTCAGAGAATGATATTCCTTGGTATCATCCGCCTCTATTTTACTTGTGTGAAAACAAAAAAATCTTAACTAATGTTTTAATCATTAACGTCCACCCCCTCCACATACAAAAACCAAACAGAAAAAGACACGGTCATATTAAGTTACGACAAAAGCTAGCATGATTCCTAAACTGATACAGACTTCCTTCATTGAAAAGTTGTGCGTTTAACTTGGGTTTATGGTAAACACCTAGCGATTCGGGACCTTTATAAATAGAATTAAACGGTACAAATTTAAATACAACAGACACAAAAGGACAAATAATTAATCTGGAGTCATGATCAAGCATAATCATTTGTAGATTTTTGTAAAAACGTTGAAAAGCTGATATATCCAGAGAGAATCAGATCAATAACCAAAACAGGGCAAAAACATAATAGAATGTGTACAAAGGAGATAATTTTTTCAATTTCAAAAAGGAAATATCAGTATACTCATGCAAGTACTGAAAAACCTAGCTACTGTTTACTATGATGATATCAAAGTTTCATCAGCCGAAAGTTTGGTTCATTTAGTAAGTTTGTTTTAAAGCTTCTTTTGAAAAAGTATTTTGGGGTTGTCAGATAATAAAATTAGTGGATACCTTCTGAATATGAGTATACGATTTACAGATAGACGATTATACATGAAGATGCTTTTTTTAAACACAGACAGTTTGAGTTTTAAGTACCGCATTTTTTCATGACAATTACTAATATAAACAGATATAATTAAAAACATCAACAATGGTACCAAAGATGCACTTACAGTTTTTAGGGTTATATTGTAAAGGTACTTTCAAAAAACTTCAAATGCTTTCACTAAATGTTAACACTACTACATCATATTGTTAACTGTTGTGTGCTTACCATCCAATAGCAAATATACAATGTATATACAAAATGATACAAACAACACTATCGCAAAAGAAATATTACTAAAGGACGAGTAGTAAAATACAAATCATAGAAAACTAAAAACGGAGCAATCTCGCTGGTTGCTATAACAAGCAGCATTCTTAATGTTGAAATTAAACACAAGTAAAAAGGTATTTCTATGTTTACTTTATACTGCAATCATTTATTTACATGAACTATCAGCAAAAATGGACCTTACAGCTTAACAGGTTTTTATTCCGTTCAGATCTCTTTCGGGTTTATAGTTCTCCTTGTTTGTCTTCTTTTTTTAATTCTTTGGGTTTCCAAACTTTTGTATCGATGAAAAGATTAGTGTCTATCGTAGTTGTAAATAGTCCATGCGTATCAGAACGAGAACGCGCTAATGTGATATTAATATGATCCTGATTTGTCTGAAATCGACAACGTGTAACGATCGCCATCACAAATTGGTTGACCGATACGATATGTCGGTGTCTCAACTCACAGACGACATGTTTTGAAGTTTTGAGATCATCAGATATTAGAATAGTATGATCTGTTTCGCCGTTTGGGTTCTATTCCAAATTTTGAAATTTTGATTGATCGGGTTTCGAAGTTCAAGTGATGCATGGATATTAGGGGACGCTTTTTGGCGTTTACGCGATTCCGTCAGTTTGTGTTGATAACTTCGATTTGTATTTAAATTGAGTTATGAGTTTAACATCAGCAATTTACTGTTGGCTCTAATTTGAATTCGGATTTTTTAAGCGTCGTGTTTTGTATTATAAGAACACTTTTGACAAACATGAACGCAATGTGTTTGTCTTCAAGCCGAACACATCTTTTCCAAAAGGCTGCACAGTTAGCGGATTATCTAAAATTTCAAATTCAAGAATTTGGTTTACTATTTTTCCTTATTTGGTTATACAGCTTTTTAAAATGTTTACGCAGTTTACATCAGTGAATTTCTCAATAAAGTCTAACACGGCACGACAAGTACCAAAAGCCAGGGTAGTACCCTTGCTTGAGTTTGAGACACACGAAAATAAAATACATGTGTATCGACCCGACCGGGTGTAAAAACTCACAACTTTCATCACTCGAAGATAGACTGATATCATATGGCTTTTGGCACTTGGCGTAACGTTTGAATTTTTGAACATGACTTTTCTACCTCAGGAATAGATGACCTTAGCTGTATTTGGCAAAACTTTTAGGAATTTTGGTCCTCAATGCTCTTCAACTTCGTACTTTTTTTGGCCTTTTTAACTTTTTTGGGATTCGAGCGTCACTGATGAGTGTTTTGTAGACGAAACGCGCGCCTGGCGTTAATACAAAATTTAATCCTGGTAAACTATACTGAGCCAAAAAAGTTTAGCAACACTATTATTTTAATTTTTTTTTTTTGTTGTTTCTGGAAAAAAAAATATTCAAACATCATTGATATAATCCTTAGTTTTACCTGTAATTTAAAACAGACGTACTTTTTTCCTGGTGATTGATTTCGCGCCATTTCAGCTTTGCACGTGTAATTGACGTTTTACCTTCTGAAACTGTACTTTTAAGTAAAAATTTCTTTTTCACTGACGTTCAGAAACATGCCATTAATAGGAAAAACACATACACCTTTGAAAAAATTGCATGGGGCGTCAACCAGGGCTCCCCGAAAATGACCGTCAGAAAGGTCTTGGAATTGTTGATGTCGGAATGAGTGTTGCTGACATCGCGGATCGATTTAATGTGCATACGGCAACAGTTTAGAGACTAACAAACAGATATCAACAAATTGCAACTGCACAGGATAGGTCGATATCCCGTAGACCAAAAAAACTATCGCCAAAGGAGGAGCGCTACCTTCGCTTTTCATCAACACGTGACAAGTTTTTTCCGGCCACAAAAGTAGTGCATTGACTAAGGGCAGCTGCTGGTGTGCCTGCCAATCCTTCATTGGTGCACTAAGGGCATGGCGGAGAAATTGATTTTGAATAACAGTATATTCATTTCCGCATTTTCACCCTCCCGCGCTCCATACAAAGAAAATCCTAATGAATGTGAGTGATAAACACCCATGTTGCTTCTGACATGTAATAATTCCAGTTTTTTATTATTAAAATTATATGTTGTTATGATTTTGTAATAAAATAAAATTTCATATTTTTGATGCTAAACTTTTTTGGCTCAGTACATGATGAGTTTATTTAAAGGTTTTTTCAGCTAAACGTTCCAAATATACCATTGAAACTATTCCATGCCGGGAGAGTGAGATATATGTATTTATCATACTGACATTTTAATTTCTCAGTTATTTTATTGCTAAAAATAAAATAACCTTATTCATATTTTTATTTTGTTTATGAATTTGTTCGAAAAAGTAACAACATAACTTTTGATTTTTCTCGTTATCCATGTTAAAAAAAAGTCGGGTACATTTTATATCTCTTCCATTAATTTTTATTAGTTTCAATTACAATTTTCATCATCAAAGACTACGTTGAAAAGCATCTGTCACAACTGTATCAGTATTCTTTTGAATTTTATGATAGATTTATATTTTTAAAATTTAAATTGCTATCATTATAACTTTATCATCCCAGTGATTTTATGTTTCTCATATCTGTTTAGTATTTTGAATATATCAAACTTATTAAATATGTTAAATGGAAAGACATGGTAATAAAAATTGCTCTTGTGTAAAATCCATATAATAAACAAAATTTACACCAATATTTAAATTGCTTGTTTCGAATAAAACATTTTAATTTAACTTTTCAAATGTTTAGATAATTATTGGATGAAATTATGTCCTTTTTTAGCAATAAATATAAAATAGCTCGGGGATATTTTTGTCGTTGATATAACCGATATTTTGATGTATTTTGATAGTTCGCTGGTCATTAATCCTGTCAACAGTAACTAATCGAGAGGACATAAGTCACACATGCGCAGCAATAAAAAAAGCGGCATTTTATTAAGAATAAATACGTTTTCTATTAATTGCCTTAATTGGTCAGTGGTGTGAGAAAGTATGTTTAAGTACATTGGCTCTTGATTTGTATTGTGATAAGGGTACTAAAATGAAAATCAATAAGAATACCATTATATCTAAAATGGTAGAAATAAGGGAATACTTCTGATATGCTGTCTACACAATTAATTTCTGATTAGTTTTGTATGAAAGTAATTTTAAATAGCTATTAAGATAAAAAGGGTTCATTTGCATATTTAACAATGATCGTAGATTAATATTATATTGATGATATTTGTATGGTCATCTTTTTTAGATGTTTCAACACTTCATGTCTTGAGTTTCCAAATTATCTCGCTATATAACATCACTATTTGTAAGGATTCTAAACGTATTTTACACAGGAGATTTTATATCAAAATTAAACTTTTACTAAAAATTATAGAGTTACGGCGCTTGAAGAAATTTATGCGATTATCTTTTAACAAACTTACCATACTAGTATTTAATGTATTAAAGATGTCTGTGTTATGGTAATGTATTAACAATTCTTGAGAGATGGACTTGCGAAAGGCAATACAAAGCATGTCTTAACTACAATTTTGACAACGGGCAAAACTGCATCAAATGAAACAAACTAATAATTTAAAAACAAATGTCTTTTGTTGTCCATTCGTTTGATGTGTTTTATCATTTGATTTTGCCATTTGATTAGGGACTTTCCGTTTGGAATTTTCCTCAGAGTTCAGTATTTTCTTAATCAACAGATTTTAAAAAAAAAATTTTGATCTTTGTATGATGCGTATGTGTAAAAGATTATTACTTTAATTCTATTGTTTGACATGAATGCTGTACTGGTGTGATAGGGTGTAGGACAGACTGAAAAGTGGGGACGGGTTAACTCCGAAAGTTATACCTCCAACCCCAAAAACAACAAACAAAACAAAAGACCTTCATAGTCTAAAAAGCTACTAGTTAGTCCGTATCTTTTATCTCTAATATATTTAACCTTGTCATAAAAGCGCGAGGTTATGGCTAGCCGCAAAACAAAGTTCAACCCGCCATTTTTGTCTTAAAATGTCCTGTACTAAGTCAGGAAAATTGAAGTTGTTATCTTATAGTTTGTTTCTGTGTGTGTGTTTGTTTTGTTTTTTTTGTTGTACTTCAATGTTTCTGTTGATTCGTTGTTTTCCTCTTATAATTGATGTATTACCCTCGGTTTTAGTTTGTAACCCGGATTTGTTTTCTCTAAATCGATTTATGACTTTCGAACAGCGGTATACTACTGCTGCCGTTATGTAACATTTATCTTTCTTTTTTTTTTTTGCAATTTCAAAACATTTTGCCAAAACATTGGCAACTGCTTCCAATATAATAACAAATCAATGATGTATTCTGTGATTGTTATTTCCAAGGTTGCATTTGTCAAAGTCTTGTCCTCTTCATAGCACAGCAGTTTAGATACCACGTTTATGATACTTACACTGAATCTGAAAATAAGAAGATGTGTTATGATTCTCAATTTGACAACTCGCCACAAGAGACCAAATGATGTATACTTAAACAACTATAGGCCACCGTAAAGCCTTCGTCAATTAGCAGACACCATATCACAAAGCTAGAAATTAAAGATACTACTGATGCATTATAGCCGGTTCCTTGCCTTGACTTACTAATTTCAATTGATAGTGATTGGTGTTTGAAACGAAAGCTTTACCTCAAAAGTTAAGCTTTATGTTTGGCTTTTTAACTGTTTTGATCTGAGCGTCAGTGATGAGTCTTATGTAGACGAAACGCGCGTCTGGCGTATTAAATTATAATCCTGGTACTTTTGATAACTATTATGTATGCTATAAGTAAATTTCTTAGGAAGACTTTTAACAACAATGTTTGCAGTTAAACAAATATATTTTGAAAAGGCATCATTGACAAATCAACATAAATGAAATCAGGCTGATGCTTTGTTTGAATGTCGCTCTTTCAATGAATATTTCAAAGTAAGTTGATAATGTTGATATCATCAATGTATCTGAGCTTTAAAAGATAAATTAAGCTTACTAGGAATATGACTAGTGTTTCATACTTGTCAGTCAGTTAGGAACGTAACTTTAATCCTGGTATCTATGATGATTTTATTTACAACCACTTGGTCGATGTCACTGCTGGTGGAATTTTAATTCCCCGAGGGTGTCATCAGCCCAGTAGTCAGCACTTCTGTGCTGACATGAATTATCATTTATATGGTCATATTTATAAATTAACTGTTTACAAAACTTTAAAATTTTGAAATACAAAGGCTTTTCTACCTCAGGAATAGATTACCTTATCTGTATTTGGCAAAACTTTTAGGAATTTTGGTCCTCAATGCTCTTCAAATTCGTACTTTATCTGGCCTTTTTAGCTTTTTTCGATTCGAGCGTCTCTGATGAGTCTTTTTTAGACGAAACGCGCGTCTAGCGAAAATACAAAATTTAATCCAGGTATCTATGATGAGTTCATTTACAAAACGAGAATGAATTCTGAAGGGGTTGAAATCAGTCTGATGTCTCTTCCAACTTTAATTTTAGTGACAGCAGACACAATTCTCCTCCATTGTTAAATGATCGATTCTTTGATGGCCTTGACCAAAACGAAGGGTGCCACACGTAGAGCAGTGAATGTATACCATTTCAGAGAAAGATATTTTACCACTAGGTTTTGGCGGGGTTTGTATACTGTTTTAACGATTGCTGTTTGTCTTCGTTGTTTTTTGTAGGGTTTTTTTGTTTTTTGTTTTTTGTTTTGTTTTTTTGTGCTAGCTTGCTTTTTTCCTCTTTTTGATTTTATTTCCATTATATGAAATTTCATTTTCACACATGTTTCATTATGTCAATCATTTACACGTTCTGTAAAATATTTTTAAATCGATTAACGGTAATCAATAGATTATGTATTTTATTTGGGGACTGTTAGAAACATGATTTTCTTGCTTCAGTCGTTGTATTTACCATAACAAACATTCCAGTAGAACGGTGGCTTGTATAGAGACTTTTAGATCAGAAATTCAAATGTATAATTCTGCAGGATACCGCACGCCTTTCATTTACGATATAATGGATGAAATTTAGATTTCATAGACGTTCAACTTTTACGGATTCAAATTTGTGGATACTAATAATAATAATAAAATTACATGAACATAAAACGTTTTTGAAGTTACCAATTTTAATGTTGAGTAATTAAAGTCGTTATTTCTATATGTAAGGAAGTTAAAATAATTATCTGCATTTAATTAAATCGACACCTTTAGGTCTTACTATATGATTTAAACGATACTTTTGTATAAAAAGTGACATTACTGTGATTTGGGATTGATCGCCTAAGATCAAAAATGTACTTACGTCGTTATAAATGTATTAGTCTGGTATGAACTTATATAAAAGTGTTACGAGATGTACATTCTGACGCCTATCTGACTAGACAGCACGCGAAAGATTTCTGGTTAGGAATAAGGTTAAAAAAAAACTTTACTAATTACAAAAATCATTACACTGTGTATGCCCAAAATATCTACTATTGTCGCAAAATAATTGCTTACCTCTCGCTTATTTAAAGTTGAAAATACTAATTGTATATACAGAAGAATAGAAAAACCTCAAACAGACATATTTCATCATTAAACTGAAGTAAATATTTTTTTTGTTATACAATCACGGTAAGTAAACTGACCAAGTCAGGAGTATGACAGTTCTTGGTCATTCGTTTGATCTGTTTGAGCTTTTGATTTTGCCATTTGATTAGGGACTTTCCGTTTTGAATTTTCTTCGGATTTCAATATTCTGTTATTTTACTTTTTTCAGGAAGTCAAAAAACGTTGTTACAAGTCATGTTTATTTATTTCATTTGAATTTGTGACTCGGTCGGTTTTTGTTAACATGGAAAGAAAATCAATAATATTAGATTTTAATTTTGGGAAATTCCCATTCTGATTTCTTTTAGTATGTGCTTGATACAAACTTAACCATAAATGTTACAAACATGTTATTCCTATTCGTGTGCGCAATGTTGAGTACGGTACACAACTATACTATCATGTGTGTGTGGTTTGCACACTGACGCCATGTAAAAGTTATGGAAGTACAAAGAGGTAATCTGCAATCAATTAATTTGTTGTTGCTATTTACATAATCAATTGTTTTTAAGTCATAAAATATTTTATATGTGTGGTAAATAGATAATGATAAATTAACACAATGACATAGTAGAAAAATGATTGATATTAATTGACAAACTTGTAACAAATTTCCCCAAAGATGGATTTCCAACATTGAAATCTTTTTCTGAATAAAAAACTCTTTTTAATTGATGTTTGTAATATCTTTATTTTGTTGACAATTACAGGTCGCCTTATGTAAATATGTTTTCAAGGTTTTCATAGTATAGTGACAGCAATATTGTTTTCTTTGGAAAGTTGGGTTTTTAATGGTTAGCCCAGGAAGCAGGTTGTTGTGGTGTTAATTTGTCAAGTTTGTAAAAGAATCAGCTAACCTCTTCTATAGTCTACGACAAACTATTGTTCTACGCCGGAAACTTTTTCAAACTTACATTATCATCACGTATAGAAAAAGGACAGAATAAGTGATTGCCACTTTTGGTATTTTTTGTAAATAAAGGCAACAATAGTACACCGGTGTACAAAAACCATTAATCGATTGAAAATAAACAACCACGGGTTACAAACTAAAACATCGAGAAGCACATAAGCTATAATAGGGGGAAAAGGAACAACAGGATCACTGAAGTGAAACTAAATCAAACGCCAACATACATAGAAACGAACTATTTGATAACAACTGCCATATTACCTTAAAATATCCTGAAAATATGCGTGGTTCTGTCTTAAGATGAATCCTCCTTCCTCGGCAGTTTCGACGCTGTCCACTACAACCTCCAGAAGTGCGTCGACCGGGTTGATCAAGTCCAATCCCTTACCACTTGGCTATCGATCCCTGCCGCTAAATTTGACTGTCCCACTGCTCACACCTTTTCCTCCACAACCACATTGATGATGCCTCTACCTCTTTGCACGAGTTACCAATCAATTTATATCTTTCCCCTCCAACAATACCTAGCGCTCTTAACGTCCTCCACATAGACTATCCAACAAACCCTCGGCGTCCCACTTCCACTGGAAATAACCAAACCCTTCATCCATTGTCTCTACATTCTGCAAGTAAGTCTTGATACTTTAATCTCTTTCGATCTTCTATTCGTTTTTCTCATGGAACTGTTAGTTCCAGCATGATTGCCTGTTTTGTTGAGGCTGACTTCATGATGATGCTAGGTCTCTTGTTTGTTGCTGCAATATATGGCGGGAATAGTAACGTCTGCTTCAGATCTATCAACATTTGACAATCGGTTGCTGTTCCCAGTAAACCTTTTCCTTCCATTCTCTTCTTCTGTCATTTATCTCCTTCCTTCACAAAATTGACAAAGGCAAAGCCTTCCTTCTTCTTTCTAGGCTTCGTGATGTTTCTCTCTAATGTGTTTGGTAATGTCCCTAATACCTTGTCGTGTCACCATGTCTTTCAAAGCACTCGAGCATGAAGATAGTATATGCACCAAATTTGCTGGCTTACTGCAAAGATAACATTTTGGGTCATCTATCAACACACTATATTGCTATAGATTTCTTCCTGACCTGTAGAAAATATTTCTGTACAAATACTGTATATTGAGTTTTTTCATTAAATCCTCTCGATGTGAACTGATTGATATTTAAGTCTCGGAAAACTTAAAGTTCATCTATTGTTCTAATTGACATTTTAAAAATAGCTATCAGTAGCTATCATTGTTCATGGCAGCCGTAGATTTGTTTTCATTTAGTCATGGGTTGGGCATTTATATTCGATTATTTTACCCTGAACGATAGTATGCTGAAGTGATATCAGACGTTTTGACTTCCATTATGTCACCATTATGTCTTGCCGACTTGTTTCTCGACTTGGAGTAAGGGTTGAACGTTGACTGCTGATATACATATGCTATAATGTAAACATAAAGATTGGTGTAAACTTTCAGGTATTCACTGCTTTATAACTAATTTGATCTGAGCGTCACTGATGAGTCGTATGTAGACAATACGCGCGTTTGGCGTGTTAAATTATAAGCCTGGTACCTTTGATAACTATTTTCGCCACTATGTCGATGCCAGGTGGACGTTTCGTCCCCGAGTGTTTCACCAGCCCAGTAGTCAGCACTTCGGTGTTAACATGAATATCAATTATATGGTCACTTGAATAAACTTAAATTTCCCGTTAACAAAAGTATGAATTTTTCAAAGTACTAAGGATTTTCTTATCATAGATTACATAAGCCGTATTAGGCACAATTTTTTTTAATATTGGGTCCTTAATGCTCTTCAACTTTGTACTTGTTTGGCTTTATAACTATTTTGATCTGAGCGTCACTGGTGAGTCTAATGCAGATGAAACGTTTGTTTGGCGTATTACATTATAAGCCTGGTACCTTTGATAACTATTTGCTAAAGAAACAAAAAGATTTATATTAAACACTCCTTTATATGTTATAGCTCATTGGTTGTAAAAGTCTATAACGATAGGAGAGAGGAGAGTATTCAACGGCTCTTTCAGAAAAGGTGTGAAGGAAAACAATTTATTTAGATGGAAATCTTGAAGGAAACTCACTGCATGTGTCTAATTTATTATACATAGTGGTGATTTGTATTGAAAGGTGCCAACAAGCTTTATGTTCTATACCCATTCTTTACCGTATTATCGTTATACAAATTATGTTAATTCATTTAAAGTGTGCTGGTGTCTTCTGTAATAATATATCATAAATGATTCTCAACAAATAAAAGTACCTTTTACTAAGTACTCTTTGCCGCTATTGAATCCAATATGTTGCTATAATAACAATTATTCTGTCATTATCTTTTGTTAGGTCTTTTCAGAATCAAACAATTGATACCCGTGTATCTTTGTAAATGTATCCGATTTATACAGACCATTTGTGGCTTGTCCATTCCTCAATTACCTTGTTTAAATTACTTACAGTAACACGGGCCGTCAATTTGTAATAACAAAACGGTTAACAAGAGTCTAAAGTTCCAGAATTTATGGTCATTTTAGATGGTGGATTAAACCGTCTTTTAGTGCCCTCTCATCAATTAGCGGCCAATCAAGTCTATCGTTACATCAAAAGCTTAATTATCGGATACAACAAGATTAATTCAAATTAATGTGTAGTGCGCCGTGAAATAAAAAGAAATTTCTTCTATATCAAATTTCTAGCCTGGTTTGGATACAAAACGTATGATAGTTGCGAACAACAATTTAAATGATAGGTTAGGATATTTAACCTTTGTCAAAGGACAGTGGGGTAGTAGAGTAGATTGTGTTTTGAAGATAACTTTAGATAGTTTTCCAACTAAAATTGTTCTTTATTTCTCTCTCATCAAATAGTTTTGTGAAATCGTTGGATAAAATTAATTTTTAGATTAGTTCTCCCTCCAGGCATTAATGGCCGTAGTAATATACTTACACATCTCTTTTGGACATTTTGATTTTCATGGCTCTTCAACCTCGTGATTGATTGGACGTTTCAACTGTTATGTTTCGAGCGCCACTGTTCAGTCTTATATAGACAAGAAGCGAGTGTTGCAAAACAAATCATAAGCCGTTTTTATGATATGACACTTAACAAGGGCATATTTATATGGTTTTTGACACACCTGCAAGGCAAATTTAGTGTTAATAGTTAACAGGAATATGGTCCCAAAAAATGCAACATTCTTTCCATTGTCAAAATGGTATCTAGGGTTTTTTGGCTCTGAAAGCGTTTTGAATGCAAAGAAGAACACATCTTGCGTAACGGCAAATGCATCCAGAAAATAGCAGTGTGTGAGTGTAATGCTGCGTCACTAGTCGTATTATCACTCACTATAGTGAGTTCGAGTCACATCATTATCTTTTCTTTAATCATGATTTATGTTTCGAAAAACATTTGACACTGGTAACCGTCAATATTTAACAAATGAAAACTTAAACTTGATTTCCTTAGAGCTACAAAAATAAAAGTTTTCAAAGTTATGACAGGAATATCAATTATATGGTCATTTTTATAAATTTCCTGTTTACAAAACGTTGAATTGTTCGAAAAGCTAAGGATTTTCTTATCTCAGGCATATATTACCTTAGCCGTATTTGGCACAATTTTATGGAATTTGTGGTCCTCAATGCCCTTCAACTTTGTCTTTTTTGGCTTTATAACTATTTTGATATGAGCGTCACTGATGAGTCTTATGAAGACAAAACGCGCGTCTGGCTTATTAAATTATCATCCTGGTACCTTTGATAACTATTATGTGTTCTGTTATTTGTCTATTTCATTTTTAACCATGGCGTCGGTTGTCAGTTTCGACTTATTACTTTTAAATATCCATGTGGTTTCTTTCGCCTCTTCCTTTCTTTACATGTCTGCTTTCTAAATACATACCTTTCTTGCAACCCTTAAGACATGCTGATTGGTAAATGATCCTCAAAGGAGCAACCTTTTGAATATAAAGGACAATATCTTTACTAAACTATTAAAGTTTTCATTTATATAAAAATCATCTTATTACTTTTTTATATAAATACTTAAAAGGTTTCGATATGATGTAACAGTTGGTTTATGCCTCTTCAATATTTATCATTCGGTTGCATATTCTGAGGTACGACATACGGTTTATATGTTGTGATACTGTTAGTTTCATTTCGGATTACCTTTGCATATGGTGCTAATGTAAAATTCTCAAAAGCGGATTATCATACTGACTCACTTCTTTGAGCCTTTGATTTCTTGTGAAGACTACAATATATATCGTTCATTAGTACGTTTTACTTAAATGAATGCACCATCGATTGAGAAGAAATTTTGAAAAAAATTACAAGTGCAATATCAGTCTTCGAATTATTTTTCTGCACGCTGTGTACTTGGGTTGACAATATAAGATTAAATGATACTCTGTTTGGACGGCTTAATTATTGTTATAGTCGGTATTGCTGTTCCGCCCATAGCTATTCTAATTCATATTATCAGTATGGATGCGGGGTCAATTTCATCATTCGGGTTGTAAATTTATAACTTGTTATCGTAAATCAAAAGTTAAACGGGTAAAGCAGCTTGGTTTGTGGTTTAAACATGACAGAAGGTCTTTATGGGGATATAATTCATTTGGAAGCTAATATTATTTAGATATCAAAGTTTATTCATTTCCGGGTGGTAATCAACGGGTATTGCCGAAAATTAAAATAACCGTTGTTACTTCGGGAAATGACACGAAACGGTGCATTATTTTTACTGCAGCGACAAATTAAAATAATTTGTCCCTAATTGTTATTTGAGTTGTTGGCCCAAATAAGCAGAGTTCAATTTAGAAATTTCAGCACAATTTTGTAATAAAAGTACACATCCGTAGCCAATCATTAAGCGATTTGCTTCTCATCTGACATGAAAATGTCATTGATTCAATCATTTATTTGAGTCGTAATTAAGTATAGTTATCCGAATAAATAGTGCATTTCCGAACAATTGGCACAGTTATCTTATTATTTCGTAAGCAATACGTGTTTAAGATTACAATTCCTTGAAAAATATACAATCTCGCATTTATAAAATACAAATTATAACTACCCAGATTTAATAAGCTTTTATAGAAAATTTAATTACGTCTACAGGAATGCACAGTAAAATGACAAACAAGTTTGCATTTTATTCCTCTTACCCTTCTATGGCACCTGAGTTTTGATATAGTAAATCGTCCGATTGATAGTGTTCTATGTTTTGCGATGTTGTTTGTCTGTTCTTTTGTGTTTGACATGGTGTTTTGTCTCATTCTTCCAGACTTATAGTTTTTGATTGCATTTTCTCTCCCATTTTCACCACCATCCTACTCGTACATTCACAGATTTGATATCAATAAATATATTGAATTTGACTACTTTGAAAATTATCCAAAATAAATTGCGTCTTTTCTCCTCAATCTGAGATTTTATGTCTAGGTAAATCAATGTGTTTGCTCCAATATTTGGCTGTGTAATATTATAACAAGTATTTCGGCACATTTTTCCTTTTGATAGCCATAAATAATCGGTGAACTAATAGATAAAATTACAGGTCCATTGCTGTTGGACGTTTTGTTCGCGAGAGTACCACTAGTCCAATAGTCCGCACTTTTGTGTAGACATGAAATATCCTTAAAAAGTTAATTTTATTTAATTTACTGCTGATAAAATGCTGAATTATGAGAAACTCAAAAGGTTTTCGACCCATAGCATACAATAAGTAAGCTGTTTTTTGAAATATATTTTTGGTTCTAATGCTCTTCGAAATTGTTTGTTTGTTTGGTCTTTTCAATGTTTTGATTCGGGCGTCACTGATGAGTCTTCTGGGCGAAACGAGCGTGTGGCGTACACAAAAATGCCAGGGCTCACAATCATCAAACTTTACTCAGTACTCGTAGTTTAAACATTTTGGTCGATTTCTAAGTCTGAGTATAACAATTAGCAAGCCCCATTTTTTATTTTATAATCGTAAGGTCTGGTATCTTTAATGAGTTTTTATCTATAGGATTTACACAGCAGTTGTACAAATCAGCTGTTTGATCAATCCAGAAACGTATTGAAACTTTTAATATATGCAAGAACAAGTCAACGGCATGTTCCTTGATCAGATAGCAAATCGCAGATGAAGCCGTAATAATGACATGAAAGTCGCCATTACTACCGGGTGATTAACGATTAATAACGTTTCATTTAATATTATTTGGATTCATAAGCAATTATTGGCATTAAATGTATAACTATCAGTGTCATTAACATTTATAAATAATTCGATTTTATTTTGTATAATATATATGTTCTTCCTAATGCCTTTAAATAAAAAGTAGAATAAAACTATGAATATGCGTGTGTCTGCAGCTTTGGTGGTCAGTGGGTCAATATTTACAAATATCTGACATAATTTGCTCAACCATTAGATTTTAACCGTAATAATCACAGTCAATTGTTCCGTAGTTTATATTCAATAAAATACCATAAATGATAAATAAACTACAAGCTGCTGATCTGAGATCAGACTGGTGGATATGCAAACATTTATAAGACGTACACCTGGCACCTCACCATTGTCCTGGTCTCTTAAGTGTTTACTTACATATCGGTCTGTTGTAGTGAAATTGGTTTATTGATTTGAAAATTAAATAAAATTGAATTAAATAATACAAAAATGAAAACGCGCAAATTGTAATTTTGTGTGTATTTTGTTGATTGAATTATTTAAGTACATTCAATATTTATTAGGTAAATATGCAGTACCATAAGCCCATAACGCTTTATTAATGAGCGAGCAAGCATCAGAATTACTTTATAAGTCTTTAACACCACGAAATAAATCGTGTCCAAAATTAAAAAAGATTGAAATATATGTTAATTTTTCAGTCTTGAGAAAACTTTAATATCAGTCTTATATTTTCAGTCAAGCGAAATTTCTAACACCATACATGTATCATGGTTTTGTAATGATGAATAAACTAAGTATTATATATTCAAACATCCATTTACGACTTGGATATTCAAATCAACAGAAGGTTAAAAAAAAAAAAAATACACCAAAAAAGAAAAGTAACCGTTGTTGATTTCATTCTTTACTCTCAATTATTTTAAGATTTAAAAATAAAAGATTCTACTTTTCTAATTTTAAAACGTCTTTACTTTGAATATTCTGCTGGTAACTGACAAATCAACGACTCATCTTTCAAGGTTGTATTTGTGTGTACTTATCAACCGTATAAGTTTTCATCCTGGGTTCAAATATTCAAGAAATGTTATTGACGGTCCGAAGATACTAGCTTCACAAACCTATCTATTTCACTTAATGAATGTCTCATATTTTGCATTTGTTTTACAGCCTTGTCTTGTGTTTTCAACCAAAGCGAAATTCGAACTAATTGATTTCAGATCAGTAATAAACCGACAAGAAGACAAACTAATTAGCTTGAACTTTCACTCCTATTTTTTATTAAATGGACTAATTTGTGAAAAAGACTTGTTTCATATTTCATTTTATGATTTGTTTTTTTTTCTTTGAGTTTATCTAAATAGTCTTAAGTATAAAAGGATTTGGATTTTTTAAAATACAACTATCTCAATTTTCAACAAATACAGTAATTGAATATAAGATATATTGCTCGTAACAGTAATTAGTAAAGAGATAGCACTTACAAAGACTTGTACAATGTATTTCTGTCTATAATAGCTAAAACTTTAAAATATACAAAAGTATAAATATTGTCCTTACGTCCTAACCTTCTCTTCACGTTTCTCCCTGTAGAGTAAAGGTTTACCAGAAAAGGGAAAAACGACAGATGAAAGCTGAATTATATTGAAGCAGAATTTATTGTTATTACCGTTTCTTTCAATGTATATTAACATACCCCACTCGTTGTGCAATATCATGTTTGCTTGTACTCGTTATGGCGTTACTTTATACAATCTACTTGATTTGCAGAACGACAGCACAGTTTTTATTTCCATAACTGCGGTCGTTTTCTATCTCGGTGATATAGTTTATTATTGTTTTTATTTACACTTTTCTATTTTTCTATTACACTATTATTGAAGAGTTAAGTACATTTTAAGTATAGGTTATTGCCATAGGTTTTGATGGTCAGGAAGTCAGGAAGCTTGTCAGTGCATATGCATAGAAGTAGCAGTAAGACTTTTAACATGAAATAAACTCTCATCTCACTTTTTATTTCAATACCAACCCCGGCAACGATTTGAGAGGTTATATTTTATTAATCGGTAACTTTGGTGTGATATTCACTGTGATGGTAGTTCTTTGATAGTGTTTTATGAATATTTTTTTGATTTATTCGACATTGAGCGATTTAACGCTTGACAAATTATACGTACAGTGTTCTATTTGTGAAGACTATGAACTTTAGATTCTGTCTTTATTAAAGAGGTAAGCTCCATTTTTAATAATGAATATTTGGAATTTTACTAACAATGTAATCAAAACGGGTTTTTTTTACTCTGAATATAAATAATTTTTACCTCTCTGACATTCTTCCTTTTGATAATGTACTTGTTTTGTTTTGTGTGTGTGTGCTGTATTTCTGTCACATAGTGCTGTCATTTAAGCAATATTTGTTTAACAATTTCATATAAGCGGGAGGTTCGGATAGCCATTTAACCATGATTAAACCACTATATTTTTTTTAATGTCCTGTACCAAGTCAGGAATATGACAGTTGTTACCAAATAGTTCGTTTCTGTGTATTTTGACGTTAGTTTTTCTTGCTCTTATGGGTTTCTGTTGTTCCTGTGTTAGCCTTTTGTAGTTGATGTGTTTCCCGCGAGTTTAGTTTGTGACCCGGATTCGTACTAAATCGATTTATGACTTTTGAACAACGGTATAATACTGTTACACAGCATAAGTATTCTTCAGTGTAATTGTATATTGTTTCCGACATCTATTTGATAGTGCCTCTCCAAATGTTTCTTTGTTCTTTTTAGTCTTAATTTTCTCCTCCTTGTTGAAGGCCTCCGTGTGACCAAGGGAAAATACCAATAACAGTGTTGTTACCTGAATTTTGGTTTTCTCAAGTGCGTGCAGCAATATTATAGCACGAATTATTACAATATATCCCTTCTTTTCCATTTCCTTCCCCCTTTGAAAATAATACTTTACATTTTACATGCAAAACAGAGGAAATGATTGAATAAATGAAGATAGATAGACGCGGCCGATTTTATATCTTTTTATCTTAAACAACTGTTTGCCAAGCATTATAGTTACCATTTAACAATATAAGAGCCGGTGTTATATAATACATTGTCATCTGATCAAAATTGAGATATATCTTAACTCGCTTACTCTAATGAGCATAGCGAAATCAGAGATCTATATGATACATGGTTTTATAGATTGTTAGTTGCTTTATGTTCATGCATATTCAGGAAGTCGTTGTGTATTTCAAGTAGGAGGAGATGATATCAAGATGATACATGTTCAGTAGTTCGTTTAGAAAACATTTTGCAAATTGATAACGTAAGAATTATGTATTGCATACAGGGTAGTCACCCTTTTTTATCTTTCAAAAATATAAAACCATGTAGTTTCTTAAAATTTGATTTATAAGAATTTGGTTCTTTGGTATATATTAGGCAATCTTATGGAAGATCCAGACACCGGTATATTTTGGAAGACATGCTGCACTCGGGATGTCGAGGATTTCTGTCTAAATGACTTACAGACAGTCTGGGTAAAATGTTGAAATAGCTGTATGCTGAAAAAAGTAAAATAAAAAAAAATGAACTCCGAGGGAAACTCATAATGGAAAGTCCCTAATCAAATGGCAAAATTAAAATCTCAAACACATCAAATGAATGGATAACAACAGTCATATCTCTCCTAGATCAAAGACATGGAGTTTGAGTGCACAATGTTGATACAGTTGACAGACAAGCAACCTTTGTAGGCAATTAAACAGAAATGCACCTCATGTTGCGTTTTGTGGTACTTTTTTCATATATGCAAAAGAAAGTTCTTAGGAAATATAAGTGCAAACCTTTCGAAGTACAACCATTGTGAATACCGTTATTTTAAACAATTGGTAACTGTTAATCGTCAAAATGATTCCAAATTACTATAATTATGTAGGCCGTAGTATGACCCATGTTAAGGGCATACGATACAGTTACAGGGGAGGTAATGACGTTGCTAACGTAAAATGTTATTTCCGCGACGTCAAACTGTGACATATTGGGAAAAGATGCATTTTTCGACTGATTTTTATCAATAAAACTGATTTAATTTGAAAACGAGTGCATGGAACCTTATTTTTTAAAACGACATTTTGTTCCATTTTTCCAGGGAGATTATGTGGGCCAAATTTTATAAAACTGTAAATAGTGCAATTTTTTTAATTTTGATAAATGTACAGCAAAAAATGACGTTTTTTTTCTCAATTCATGACCATTTGAAAAATATGAGTTATTTCTGAATAAAAAAGCATATTTTTTTAGGATACTAATAAAATATAGAAATTACAAATTATTTGACAAAAAATATTTTGTGTTTATTTTTTAAAACAAAAAAGTTATGTATTTCTTTCGATAGAAAAAATACGGCCACTAATCCGAATTTTGAGCAAATATACAAAATTCCGACCTCATTTAACTCAAAAAGTACCACATGAAGGTATATTTTTTATTACATATTTGATTTATTCAGGCAAAAAATAGCCTATATGGAAATTTTCATCAAACTGTAAATACAGGATCAAAACTGTATCGTATGCCCTTAAGTTGAAAGAGGCATGTAGTTGTGTCCAAAATCGAACTTTTGTACGCCAGACGCGCACATCTTCTACATAAGACTCACCAGTGGAGCGCAAGTAAAACAGTTATGCCAGTCTGGCTTAAAAGGGACTTGCTTGGAACTTATGTAGTATACAATAATATTCAAAATATGTTTGTTTCCTCTTTTTCTCAGGACACATAAGTTTACGGGATCTCAAATACATGTGTGGTAGAAAATTTCAGGGCGTTCTAAGATAATTGTCCTATTCATTCCATCGTGAAACCTGCAAATTATTTTCTGAATGATTGGTCCTTGAGAAAGGGTCAATGTAAAGATTGAGCATTACACAATTTCAGAGATATCACCAGCAGAAACAGATTTTTTTACAAAATGGCGCTAGTTTATTTGCTCTGCAGTATGTTTCCATAATTTGTACCATAGTGCATATTTACTTATGTAATGGAAAGAAATATATTTAGTTTGACACGTAACATTTTTTACAGCTCAAACATCAAAGTAAACATAAATTTTGGCAGTTTTCATCACGGGTGTTCCATTAATTATCATTTTGTCTAAGAGTTAGCATTGATAAACAGAACCTGGTGATTTTGAACAATAGTAATTCAATCTTCGACATTAAAATCTCTAGCTAATTCAGTTTTAATAAAGATTATTTCATTCTTATTTAAACGTATTTCATCTTCTATGGGGTTCGATGTATTTGATTTGTACAAAAAATAAATACATTTAGTGTCATAACCCATGGATTGAGATTCGAAAAAGAATTTCGACGATTTAAATTTCTACTTAAGATATTTGTAAGGGTCATTTCACTCTTAGTGTCTTCTCTTTGTCATTTGTGACGGATAATGAAGAACCGATCACAGCAAATTAAATAAGTCTAATCATTTATTTAATATTTGGTAAAATTAACTATCATTTGTACATCGTGTTACTAGTGGATTTACACAGCTGTAAAATAGTTTAATATCATTAACTGATTACTGGATCATTTCAACCTAGTTAAGCAAATATAACAAGTGTTTCTTAAATTCTCATATTATTCAAGATTGACAGCGTGTCATGTCACAAATTTAAGAAACACTTATGTTTAAAGAATTTATAACTTTTTATAATTTGAAATATTTTTTTATACGGCACATCTTTAAACAGTAGTCTGTCGTGATTATTCGGGACCTTATCAAATAGACAAACACTGAGGTCAAATTTAAATACTTTAATATAGGCTTTGAAAACAAATACCCATCAAAATAAATGGACAAATATTAACAATTTATAGGGTATATTTTAATGGGATTTCAATTGAAAATACAAATAGAATAGATCATTTGAAAGTTTGGTTGATTATATCTCATTCTCTCGATTATTCAAAAGTTAGGATGACCATGAAAGTTTCATTTTAATTCTATGTGATAACTGATGTTGGTGTAAGATCATCATCCTAGTTCGATTCATTCCTTCTGTTAGTTAGATCCTACATTATATTTTTACTGACAATTTCTGAATTGCATGTTGTATGCTTTGTCAGGAATATGACCGTTAGTTTTAATTCGTTTGGTGTGCTGATCTTTTGATTTTGCCATTTGATAAAGGACCTTTTTATAAATTCTTGGGAGTTCGTTATTGTTTTGCTATTTTACATTTTTTTGTATGTACGAACGGATGTTTGAAAACAGGACATGCGTGATGTATGTCTTTATTTGTTTTAACGGATGTTTTAAAATGCTTGTTGTGTTCTATAATATTATATTATTGAGTCCTGTTATCTTTGTTATGTTCTATTAAAACTACTTTCGGTGATATATGAAATATCAATTAAGACCACATATTTTGCACCAATTTCCTTCTTTCTCTTTCTTTTGCAAAGTTCGCTTTCAATAAACATATTTAACATCCTGTAATCGCAACTTTTCTGTGTTCTAACTCTAGTGTCTTGTGATAGCTATATATGCATTGCACGAATTCGTGTACAACAGGGCCATTTTACTACTACAGATATGGAGAGAAAAAACAACCAATTCAATAAGTATTTCTTAACAGATGCTTCCATTTAATATACGTACGTATTGGTAAATCTATGTTACAAATAGTGTTTACTCATTTTTTTTTACTTTTTTTTTAAACTTGTGTGTTTGAGCTATTGTATTAGAAAATCGCTATTTTAATCTATTAATAATATCTTCTAATGAAACATTTTCCAATGCGTTATCACAGAGTGTTCATCTTTATAGTAAGTTGTAAAATATATTTCAAGAGTTTTTTCATGCAACATATGTAAAACAAGTATTAATACGGAGGGGTCGTTTTCTTGTTCATTACTAAATTACATTTAATAGAAAGAATGAACAGTTGGTACTTCTTTTAAACAGTAGAAAGTTATCTAACGATACGGTTACTGCTTCCAAGAATCCACAGAAAATTGAATTTTGATTTTGTGACATTGCATTTAGCGTGAAATAAGCTTAATCAATTTTTGACATTATCCTTAATTATGTTTCGATAAAGAAATTTGATAATCTCACTTTTTAATTGAAACTAACTATTTTTGTGCTTCGTTGGAGTATTTAACTCACAAGATTACATCCACTGGGACATTAAACTCAGAAATCTTCTCAATCTATTAAAATATCTTCTCTATTACATGTCAAATAGATCTCCAAAATTCCCAGTCCGGATTCTATCCATTTTCCAGCATTGTTTTAAATTCTACATTGATTTGGTATTACTTAAAGGGATTTTCTGCCATTTGTCAGACATTGTGAGGTCGCAATGTCCCAGGAGAAAAAGAACTTCCAGATGTCATCCGGCGAATTACAACAGACTTAGTTGAGGGAATAACTACGTCTTATACACACATATTATGCATTTAATTTGTCAGTTTTAGGAAAATCTTTTCAATAATTAAAGAGACTAATACATTTTCAATCCTACAGATTAGTAAACATATAAAATAAAGGCTCTTTGTAGAAAATCTATTAAAAGTGTAATTATAGTTCGTGTCATTTCATTTGTAGAGATTACAGTTAATCCCGGATGAACGTTGTTGCCATTGAATCAATCAGAACACGACGAAACCGAGAATCTTGGCTAATCTTTAATGGGCAATAACAAGAGTAAATTTATTTCGTTGTGGAAACTTATTCCCTTTAATGAAATCAATAGACTTCATAAAAATGCAAGACAAATCTCTTTATTAAAAGCAAGTATACAGTAGGGAGTGGAGAATGACAATGAGACTAATATTCAATCTGCGTCTGAACATAATGTGATGTTTTAAACTTTGTTGCAACTTTAAAGGACATTTCAATGTCATTGTAACCTCCAATGAATTATAAAATGTTGACAAGATTCTTATCTTTGTCTTAAGGAGGTAGACCTAGGTTAAGGGAAATAACTCTTAAAATCATCAGTACGTTTGTGTCAACCATTTTCAAAAATATATTCTAAGCTTCTAGGTTACATAGATTATTTTCAATCTGTTTCGTGTAAATGCTTAAAATATACATTGATGAACTTGACTTTTACAAACGTTAACCTGATTTAAAGAGTTATCTCCCTGAACCAAGGTCTACCCCCTTAAATCGACAATATTCATGCAAATATACCTACCTCAGCAAGACAATACCAACATTTCATTGTATAGTATGATGTTACTCAATCTATGGTTTGTATGTAGCGGATGTCAAATAGTCAAATAGTCAAAACGTAAATTTTTAGTTTGTTAACGTTTTGTATTTTTGTTTTGTATTTTTTGTATTGGGTTTGTTATTCATTTCAGAGCAATTATGACGACTCAGAAATGAACACATTAGAGAAAGACTGAATATTATATTATAAGATTATAAGTTTCTATTACTACAAGAAATTAGAACCGAAATTTTCTTTCCTAGTCTCTGTTATATGAATCTTTAATCTTCTGTTATTAGTGTTCTCATATAGATTAAAACAAAAATAAACGATCTTTGTCAATAGAACAAAAACTGAACTATACTTTAACAATTTCAACGCCGTGTTTTGTCAGAACTATATCAAAACCAATAAAGGGAATATGCATTTTAACTTACAAAGCATGATGAGCAATTTCAAAATAACAAACTGATGTTCCATCACGTATGAAAAAAAAAACGTGTTCAATTTGTTTTATTTGATTTTGCAACGCTACAAATTTATACAGCACCACCGTTCGTGCCTCAACTATTCTTAGAGTGTAAGATGTTGAAATCGTAGGCCAAATGCACTTAGCAATAAATAAAAAGACCGTTCAAGCAAGGTGAGGAACTTTATCGGTTGCATTTGTATTTATTAGGTAAGGCCAAATCAAACCTTCTACATTGGATCTTATAGCCTATAATTACACTTCAAAATTCTATCTATGAAGAGAAGAATTATTTTCATTTTTTATCTTGTGCTTGCAAAGTTCAGACGTATTTGACCAAACATTTTACACCGTTAAGAGTACCTAATGTAAGTTAATGCATTGCTTAAACAATATATTAGGTATATGATTGTTTAACTACGTTATGACGGATATATATATGTAACAAATTATTCCATTTATTATATTTCAATACATGTCTGATATACTTTCCTTTTTGGGATTTCGCCTATCCCATAGATCGCTCGACCTATACATCATAGATACACAGAATTATTAGAACTATCTAAATATGCCAATCAAAGTATAAAAACGAACTACAGCAATCAGAGAAATAATTGTTTTTTCAATTCTATAATATTTCTCTGATCTTGACATATAAATAGTATTATTGTATTTATTTGTCCAGAAGATCATATCGCGAAATTTTCTATTATGATACAATTTAGTGAAGACAGATTTTTTAATTGTCAATTACAAGAAGGGCAAGGGGAGAATGACATTAGTGAACATTGTAGAGAGATGAGAGGATTAGGTTATAGAAAATAACTGTCATTCTTAGCCGTCGTAGTGATTGAGGTTTACGGCCATACTAATACCCCAACCATCCATTCATCTTCTCTATTAGTCTGAACATGTCTCTTTTCAAATTATTTTCTTTAATGCATCAAAGTATAATAGAAAAGCCATGTCTATTAGCGTCATAGTTGTTTTCCGATCGGGACCTTTTGCTCTCTTGACTGCCGTGGCGGGCTTCTAGCTCTAGCTTACACATATTAATTTTCTATAATGTGAAGGGAATCTGTTACTAGCTTTATTGGAAGACCATTTGTTGGTATCATTTCAATTACTTTTGTCTGGTTTTTCTATCAGTCGAGAGACAATAAATATGATCCTACAGTTGATATCATTACAAAGTATTATTGTTTTATGTTATCCTTTCTCGTGATATATGGTCAACATCTCCATTATAAAAACCATTACCCTATTCGGAGTTAGAGTAATCGCTTTTATGTTCCAAGACAAGCGTCTGAGGGTATTTAGAAATGTCATCCCAAGTAATACCCTTCTCCGTTTTTACATTATAAAACACATTTATCGAAAAAGGAAGAAAAGTTCAAATAAATCGTACGTTATCTTGATTTAATAGACCGTCTAGAAAATAACATAAGAAATAGTTAATTTAAATGTAATGGTAAAAGTTTAAACGCTCATAAGACATCCAAATAATTGTTATAGTCGTTTTGTAATACGACTGATGTGTAAGGCATGGATGGTTCTTTGTTTTATTTTATCATTCCAGTGTCTTGTGTAGTGTTTATTTCCTTTTATTAAGTTTCTGATTAAAATGGATCTCCTGCTACATTATCTGTTGGTTGCAATTTCCATTTTGAGTCCGTTTTTCTGAATAAATGTAATTTCTGATGACAAGATCTGATGTTTTGTGGAATTTTAAAGTCATTTTAACTTTATTTCTATAAATATTGAAGATCAATGTTTATTTTTAAAAAGCTAACGCTATATTAAATGTTAAACAGTAGTTCTGGGGGAGTATTTTTTAACAAAACAAAGAATCAGTTAAAATAACAACAATATCAAAAAGAAATTGTCGAAAAAATTATCACCCTTCACCAAATCCCAATGTTTTATCTATTTCTGTCTTCTCTTTGCGAATACAAGACCACTGTTATAGTTTTGATGAAATTGATTTGTTGTTAAGGATTTGTCCGGTCAATTAATAATCATAGCTGTGTTTTAAGATGGTAAACTACTGGAATAACATTGAATGCAATATAAAAGGACCAAAACATGTTTTGTATTTCTGTTGTTAGAAATAACTCCGGATATTTTGGTATCAAATGTTTTTGTAATTATCTTTCAGTCGTAAAATAGATGGTCACTATAAAATAGCACAATTCCTTCGTAAATTATTTTGCCATTGCACAAATTTTGTATACAAACTAGAACCCATTATGAAATAATGTATTTTTTATGAATAATACTGTATCAGGAACAACACAGATTTCAAAAAGTACTATAAATACAAAAATAAATATTGTAAGAACGCTGTTTTCGTAAATTCCGACGTCATTTGACAGGTTTTCAAAATGCCAATAGGCATTCCGTAGAACACCAAATGTGCACAATTTCCTCGTATCTATCTCTTATCTCTATGCAATCGATTGTGCTCAAAGGTTATTGGGGGGGGGGGGGCAGTGGAGGGGATGAAACCTAAACCATGTCAGGTAATTGTCCTTTTAACCATACTTATGAATCAGCTTTGTTAAATAGGAGAATCTCGAGAAATCGATGTGCGATTACAGGACCGTAAACAATTTGAACCCAAGAAAAACATGATAAAGCATAAAAACATAGAAACTACCAAACACTACCATGCATACAGCAGACCATGCCAAACCAACTCCACTGGCAAAATATGCGTACACGATAAATAACCACAAACAGAACATTTTACCGATAGTCAGACTTGGTACATGCATGCACAAACAATATTGCTGTAAGGATTAATGAATTGTTGGAAGCTTTATACCCTGTGACAAATTTTTCATGAAGATTAAGGTTCAGAACCGTTCACAATAAATATAATACAAAAAGTTCTGCGCGGTAGAACTACCGGAATAAATGGTATAAAATTAGGACTTCTATTTGGAAAGGAGAGAATATTGGATACAGGATATAATAACGGTCAAATTTCGGACCCCTTCATGAGATTATGTAAGTACAGTATGCTTTATTATGCAACGCGTTCCCTATATAAAGCATATAATTTAAATTAAACATGAAAAAGGATTAACAGTTCATTAATATCGAACAAGGTTGCTGAATTGTTTGCTTCACTTTTCATACAAATAATTACTTGAAAATTCAAAAAGGAAAGTCCCTAATCAAATGGCAAATTCAAAAGCTCAAACACATCAAACAAATGGATAACAACTGTCATATTCCTGACTTGCTACAGGCATTTTCTTATGTAGTGGTGGATTAAACCTGGTTTAAAAGTTAGCTTAACCTCTCACTTGTATGACAGTTGCATCAAATTCCATTATAATGACAACGACAGGTGAACAAAACAAACAGACACAATAAATAAACTTGTCAAAAATAGGGGTACAGCAGTCAACATTGTGTAATAATAATTCCACAAAGAAGTTCAGAAACTTATTGAATAAAAGTTCTATCCCTATAGTTTATCAATTAAACCTTGAAATGGGTCATCTACAAACATGTATTCGTAAACAAATATAAATCAAAGGCATCGATGCTTAAAGTTTGTCTTTATGTTATGTTTTCTTCGGGTAATGTTTAACGTTGCTGCTGCCGTTATTTATAACTACCTCATTGTCAAAGTAGTCATAACCTATTCATGATTTTGATTGACAAAAGTGAACAATAACCAGATTTTACATAACGAATATTTCTACAATGTTCCCACACACACATTACAAATATTGGAACTCTTCAATATTTGGTCGAGTTATACCAAACAAATATTGGATAGAAATAAAATTTAACAAAGTATAGGTTACATAATTTTTGCACTTTTTACAGCGATCAATTCTCAAATTAAAAAATACAATCAATGTGAACTGAAAGATACCGATAAACAGCTGACTGTCAACAAGATTTACAAACACTTGGTGGCGGTTCTACGTTTGTACCTTACGTTCTTAATTATTTTGCTTAATAACTCATTTTTAAAAGGCTTTGGTGATCTCATCAGATATAAATCTGCTTATAGCATGCAGAATTCAATTACAGTATTGAAAATTTTATTTTAATTTTCTTCTATTATGTTTAATGTTTAACGTGGTATTTATATTGATTTTAATAGGTTCTTGAAATATAGACCCGAGTTTAATGTCCGTGGTAAAATTACCTACTGCATAGGCCAACCACATAACGATCATTCATAAACATACTATACGCTTAATATACTTCTCTTTCTTGTAAACGTATTAAACGTAGTAGGAACATATCAATGTGTATTGAGAAATGTAAGTTTAGTTATAATAGTCAAGATCATAGATCAATAAATATTCTCCGCTTCTTAACGTACAGCGGCAAATATTGCATATATATTCAGGACAGTATAATGATAATATCAAATGAATATTACCTGTTTTATAGTAGACCGAAAGAGTCAGATTGTGATAGCTAGCTGCAGGAAGACATATCACAAAAACCAGAAACAATGGGTTAAGATTGTTCTAAATGGTTTATTATGCTGCTGTTCACGACTATTAGGGGTAAAGGGAGTGAATCAGCTATCAGAAACATAAATAGAACACACAAAAGATTAACGAGAGCAGTAAAACAAAAACACTAGATAACACTCAATGAAACAACCAGATAACAGTACAAACCACTAAAGATAACAAACAATACCATAGCTGGCGACAGTTAATGCAACAACTTTATAACATACAATACTAAATATCAGACAGTCAATACCAATACTATATACTAGTCAATGCCACTTCTAGATAACAGTCAATACCACAACTTGATAAACAATCAATACCACTTCTAGATGAACAGTCAATATCATTTCTAAATAACAGTCAATTATCTTACGAGAGAACAGCCAAGACCCCAAAAAGATAATCAGTCAATACTATTTCTAGATAACAGTCAATACTACAAATAGAAAACAGGCTATAACATTTTTATAAAACAGTCAATTCAACTACTAGATAACAGTCAATACTACAAATAGAAAACAGGCTATAACATATTTATAAAACAGTCAATTCAACTACTAGATAACAGTCAATACTACAAATAGAAAACAGGCTATAACATATTTATAAAACGGTCAATTCAACTACAAGATAACAGTCAATACTACAAATAGAAAACAGGCTATAACATATTTATAAAACGGTCAATTCAACTACAAGATAACAGTCAATACTACAAATAGAAAACAGGCTATAACATATTTATAAAACAGTCACAATTTTACTAGATAACAGTCAATAACATAGCTATAAAACAGTCAATTCAACTACTAGATAACAGCCAATAGCTGTCAATACTACAACTAGATAACGATTTCTGCGTCATATATAAATATAAAAAGAAAACCGCCATTAGCGTTAGTACCAATTTGACTGTCTGCTGAAATAAAATAAAAAAAACTAAATAAATAGGTTGTCAATACAAACATTCTACCATTGCGATGATATTAAATAAAATCACAAAAATAATAATTAACTCCGAGGAAAATTCAAAACAGAAAGTCCCTAATGAAATGGCAAAATCAAAATCGTCAACACATCAAACGAATGGATAACAACTATCATACTCCTGACTTGGTAAAAAAAGGGATGTAAAAGGGCTAAATAAAGTAGGAAGTCCATTGAGGACTTAAAGTTCCGAACAGTTTGCCAAATGCAGATAAGTTTATGTATTCCTGGGATAAAAAAAAATCCCGAGTTGCATCATACTTAGTATTCAATATAAATAAGCTATTTAAGCAACATATCCTAGTGGTTAAGATGAAATTATCACTTCGAACGGACATCATCACGAGTTGGTTGACCGATATTGAAAACATGTTTCACAGATGACGAGGGATATCGTGGATTCAAATATTTTCGTGTGCATAAATTTTCGTGGATTGAGAAAAACATTTTCGTGGGTATTTTATTTCATGGTTTTAATAATCGCTGCATACACATACTATAGAATATGTGTAATTCATTGAACATTTGATTTCGTGGTGTACCTGTACCCACGAAAACCGCGAAAATTGGTATCCAACGAATAATAATTATGTATGTTCCAATTTTCGTAAAGATAAACTAGTCCTTTTTCCTTGAAATATCACATAGAAAATGAAACTTTCAACCGCGTTCGACGAACATGCATGAGCAACACTACAGGTGCCACATATGCTTCCCTTTCCGGAGCACCTGATATCACCCCAAGTGTTTGGTGGGTTTCATGTTGCTCAGTCTTTAGTTTTCTATGTTGTATGTTAACTGTTTGTCTTTTGATCGTTTTTCATTTTTTTTTACATGGCATTGTCAGTTTGTTTTCTACTCATGAGTTTGAATACCCCTTTGGTTTTTCTATCTCTTTTTCCTTTGCTACAATTTCTGCTTAAGTGACCTTTCCAGAGCTATGTTTCTACAAAAGAACTAATTTTTTCAGAAGACCTATACATTCCGTCGTAATGTCATGCTTGTTCTATATATTCTTATTTTTGAGGTACCGATTTTCCCACGTTTTAAGAAAGATGTGCAAATAGATTATTTCTGCGAAAAAACATATTTTTGCAACAGGAAATCTTACAAAAATGTTTTATTCTATCAGCTGATAAAAATACACAATCATGTCGATATCATATGGCTGCTAAATGATCCGTTTTACCTGTAAATTAAAACTAAACACCTTCGTATTTCCGGATTTACACTCGTTTTCTTTGATTTACAGATGACGTTTTTCTATCTAATTGAATTTCTACAAGTCTGTTATCACAAGACCATATAATTCTTCATTGATGCTGCGATTTCAAATGTCTGCAAAACTTTTTGTCCTATATTTCACATCAACAAAAATAGTGTTTTAATTAATAAATGCATTTTATATGTTTTCTTTTCATCGATTTTAAGATATAAATCATCTTTAGTCATACGTCTTAACTATAATGTTTTAAAGCACGTATTCTTTAGGAACATATGTTGAACTCTTTTTACTGAAAGACATTCTGGATATTTTTTAGTATAAGATATTTTCTACGGAGCCCTGTTGGTCTCATACAGATTATAAAGTGTCTAATATTCAATTATTGCAAATTTTAGCCCTTTATCCATGTCAAACATTGTTTCAGAACCTTTCCATTATTCCCGTCCAGATTATGATTGAAAAATTTAACACTGAATGTTAAGTTAATAACAATCAATCACTAGTGTTATATTGGCTTGTTCTGAGCTTAATCTACTCCTGGTGAACAGTTGTTGTTTTTGTTCATTTTCAAAATACGAAACCATGCAAGTCAATGAAAAATCATGGGGTGTACTGTCTTTTTTATGACAAATTTAACATAAAGGTGTTTAAATGTTATAGTGACATTTAAAGAATAATCAGATTTCATTGTATCAAATTTTGATTTCATTTTTGTTCTGAGGTTTTGCAAAAAATATATTGATCGACAGGGCTGACGAAACAGCAGACATCCGATGTAAATTAACGGAATGAAAATATGTATTTATGGCCAATATGCTCTGAAGATTAAGGGGCATGTTTCTTTGTAGTCAAATGCTTAGATTGGCTATGAAACACCTATGGTGTAGCAGATGACCCATCGTGTGTAACATCTTTTTAATTTATACGTCATGTAATAGATATGCATGGACGTTTTAGATTACACATGGCTTATGAAACTGTATAGATAACCAATGAAAAAACATGTATTGTTAAGTTGTATAACTGATACGTACATTGTCAAATAGTATAATCCGGAACTTCACCTTCGTATTCCTACTTCAATCTAATTGATATGAGCTTCGGTGCACGTTTGACAATTTTACTTTTTTTACAATTGATATTGCATATATTATTTCAATATCTGACGTGAAACATGCGACACCAAAGATACTCTCGATATCACTATAAAATAACTGACTAACACAAAATGCACTTTTCATTTCCAAATATGGTATCACTTTTACACTAAAATTTATCATATCAAGAATTAAACTTGTGTCTGGGGCAAAAGTTTTCTCGTGAAAAGCGAGACAAACATTTCTCATCTTTCGTATAATTTTTTTCCCGTTTGAATGGTTTTACAGTAGTTATTTTTGGAGCTGATCGGTGTGAGCCCAAGCTCCGTGTTGAAGACCGTACTTTGACGTATAATGGTTTACTTTTACAAATTGTGGCTTGGAATAGCACTCATACCACACCTTCGTATATCTATTGGTCATTGCAATAAGTAATTATATAAATAACACATAGCTGAGAGGGTGATAGAGCTGATTGTTACCCCGAGAAAACATTGTCAACTGAGGCAGAGTCAAGTTTGTCAATGTTTTTTCGAGAGGTACCAATCTGCTTTATCACCCTTTAATTATGTGTTATTTAATTTAATATACTGAATGACCAAGCATTATTGTCTTTTGCCTGTACTAAGTCAGCAATATGATAGGTGTTTTCCATTCGTTTGATGTGTTTGATCTTTTGATTTTTCCATTTGATTACGAACTTTCCGTTTTTAATTTTCCTCGAAGTTCGGTATTGTTTTTTATTTTACTTTGTACTGTTGAATTTCACGTATTTAACTTTAACGTCACCTACATTACAGCGTTAAAGATATTACAAAAATCAACAGAATTGAAGCAAGGTGTATGCAAGTCAATTCACAATAACTGGCTTTTTTATGGACTGATGTAAAATTAAACATAAAGATGTTCAGGTATTATAGTGACTCTTAAAGTCTGACCGGGTTTCATTGTATCACATTTTGATTACTTTTTGTTCGTAGGTTTTGAAAAATAATATGTTTATCGAGAGGGCCGACAGAACAACAAATTTACGGAGTTAATATGTGCATGTTGCCAATATGCTCTGCAGATTTTTTGCATGTTTCTTTGTAGTCCAATGGTTAGCTCATAAGCTATGAATAAACCTATGGTGTGGCAGATGACCCATCGTCTGTAACATCTTTTTAATCTATACGTCATGTAATAAATATGCATGGATGTTTTAGATTACACATGGCTTCTGTAACTGTATAGTAAACCAATGAAAATAACATGTATTGTTAAGTTGTATAAATGATACGTATATTGTCAAAAAAGGGAATCCGGAACTTCACCTTGTATCCCTACTTCAATCTAATTGATATGATCTTCGGTGCACGTTTGACAATACGTCTTTTAACATTTGATATTGCATATATTCTTTCATTATATAACGTTAAAACATGCGACACCAAAGATACTCTCTACAACACTGTTAGATAAAGTGAATACCACAAAGGTAAAATAAAACAAAACTCCGAGGAAAATACAAAACGACAAATCTCTAATCAAATGGCAAAATAAAAAGCCCAAACACATTAAACGAATGGATGACAACTGTCATATTCCTGAGTTGGTGCAGACATTTTCTTATTTATTATTATTTGGATCAAACCTAGTTTAACTGCTAGCCAAACCTTTCACTTGTATGACAGTCTCTTAAAATTTCATTAAATTGACAACACAATGTGTGAACAAAACAAACATGCATAATAGGTAAAAATGTCAAAATCGCACTATTCATTTCCAAACTTTCTAGACTACCCCATTAAGAATAAAACATGTGTCTTGGCCAATATATATATTCCGTGTAAAGCGAGACAAAAATTTCTCATCTTCCGTATATATGTTGGGTTGTTGCAATGTATTTTTATGGTTAGTGCGTACAAATATGTGTTATATAAATTTAGACGTTATCAATCAGGATTTGATAACTAACGTTGAAAAAGATATGTTATGTACACTTCAATTGAATAAAAAATGATAAATTTAATTGACTATTACTGAACAAACTGAGAAATCAGAAATCGGACCCAGAGGACATTGCACGAACTAGCTGCAATCAAACGCAATTACACAGGTGTACGAACAGACAAGTAAAAACATATACGATTCAATTGTATATAACGTATTTTAACCAAAAACATCCAAGTCGAAAGCATTAATAACAATATCGAATTTTCTGGCTTTTGTAACATAATTAACGGCAAGTGCGTCGGATGTGTTCGACATGACGTGCATGCAAGCTGGGGATGTTTATCCTTTTGATATACACGATCTTACGGTTATAGATTCATGCAATATCAGCTTTTTACGTCTCAAATTTTAAACCATTGGTGTTGTTTTCTAAATAGAGAAAGTGTGTATGGTTAGTTTTATGAAGGCAACATGGTTTTTTTCCTTTAGAGACTGCACTAATTTGAAAACAATTCAGTCAACAGAGAATGGTAACAGACTACTGGGGTTTTTAATCTTTAAAATAGAGACGGAAGATTCCAAAGGTATATTCAAATGCATAGGGTCGAAATCCAAATAACTATGCCATGTCAAACAATTGACAAAACGACAAACAGTCCACAAAGTACAACAAAGAACACTTAAGACTGAGCAATACGAATCCCACAAAATGTCTTTTTTGAATTCCGTTGACATAACACAGACTCTGGTGTTCTAATAGACACCAACTGGGGATCAATCTTGGGACATTTGTTTCATATCGTGTAGACGTCTGCTTTTACTTCCATCTCTCAGATAATGAATAAACTTCAAGTACTAGGCATGAGCTTCGTTTTCGTATTGGTTGACATATCAGAAAGCAATGTAGTAGTAATGTTTGTAGATCTTTCTTTGCTGAACATTGTTGTTGCTACAATTATCTCTATCTATAATGAACTTGGCCCAGTAATTACAGTGGAAAATATTTCCTAAAAATTTACAAAAAATAACAAAAATTTATGAAAATTGTTAACAATTGACTATGAAGGGCAATAACTCCTTAAGGGGTCAATTGACAATTTTTGTCATGTTGACTTATTTGTAGATCTTATTTTGCTGAACATTATTGCTGTTTACAGTTTATCTCTATCTATAATAATATTCAAGATAAAACCAAAATCTGCAAAATTTCCTTCAAATTACTTATTTCGGGGCAGCAACCCAATAACCGGTTGTCCTATTCATTTGAAAGTTTCAGGGCTGATAGATTTTTACTTCATGAACAAATTTACCCCATGTCAAATTTGCTCTAAATGCTTTGGTTTCAGAGATATTAGCCAAAATCTACATTTCACCCCTATGTTCTATTTTTAGCCATGACGGCCATCTTGGTTGGTTGGCAGGATTACGCCACACATTTTTTAAAACTAGACACCCCCAAGATGATTGTGGCCAAGTTTGGATTAATTTGGCGATGTAGTTTCAGAGGAGAAGATTTTTGTAATAGATTACTAAGATTTACGAAAAAAGGTTAAAATTGACTATAAAGGGCAATAACTCCTAAAGGGGTCAACTGACCATTTCGGTCATGTTGACTTATTTGTAAATCTTACTTTGCTGAACATTATTGCTGTTTACAGTTTATCTCTATCTATAATAATATTCAAGATAATAACCAAAAACAGCAAAATTTCCTTAAAATTACCAATTCAGGGGCAGCAACCCAACAACGGGTTGTCCGATTCATCTGAAAATTTCAGGGCAGATAGATCTTGACCTGATAAACAATTTTACCTCGTGTCTGATTTGCTCTAAATGCTTTGGTTTTTGAGTTATAAGCCAAAAACTGCATTTTACCCCTATGTTCTATTTTTAGCCATGGCGGCCATCTTGGTTGGTTGGCGGGGTCACGCCACACATTTTTTTAAACTAGATACCCCAATGATGATTGTGGCCAAGTTTGGATTAATTTGGCCAAGTAGTTTCAAAGGAGAAGATTTTTGTAAAAGTTAACGACGACGGACGACGGACGACGACGACGACGGACGACGACGACGACGGACGCCGGACGCAAAGTAATGAGAAAAGCTCACTTGGCCCTTTGGACCAGGTGAGCTAAAAATGAGAAAAAGCAACTCATTATTGGTTGATAAAATAAAAGACATTACATCTCATAAACACCTTTCAATTTGTACATATATTCAGATTATACCTTTAAAATGCCTTTATAAGGGACCCACTGATAAATAATGGACTTGTCTAGACAATTACTGAAGAAATTACTAGTACACAGAAACAAGTTTCTGCTGACATGCCTTTTTCCAAAATGTCAACTTTTTGTTCTGATGGAGCTTCGGTTTTATCTAGGGAAAATAGTGTATGGGCAAAGTCAAGGAAGGTAATCCGTCCTTAAAAGCTAATCACTGCAGAGACCGTTGGCTAGCTCTTGCTTGTGGAGATTCCTAAATATCAGTGAAGGTAGTCTTGATGCCACTCCTGGTAACTTGCACATGTATTGCAAATACAGCTGCAATCATATGGCATATTTGGAGAATGTCTAGAAGGCACTTGGACACCTATGCCTAAAGGTGAAAAGGGCCAAGCATCATCGATGCTGAAGTCATGGTCAAGCTGTAAGGTATATCCTTACCTCATACAGGTGTATAAATTATTAAGATATACAAGTACTAGCTAAGTACAGCTCTTTATAAGAACCAGGCAGAGAGCCATATACATGTGATATATGGGGGGTTCCAGATTTTATCTATAATTGGACTAATAGAAGCAATAAATGAATAAAGCTGAAAAAATTATTTTGAGTGTGAAAATATGAGTGGTTGCCATGATTTCATAAAAAATTGAATTCTTGGGGTTCTTTGATATGCTGAATCTAACCATGTATTTTGATTTTGGATATTGGACCATAATAGGTAATATCCAATTTAAAATTTAAAGCTTTTAAGTTTAAGTTCTGAGACCACATTCATTATGTGTCAGAAACCTTTGTTGTGTCAACTATTTAATCACAATCCAAATTCAGAGCTGTATCAAGCTTGAATGTTGTGTCCATACTGGGGCAAGTATGCCCAATGTTCAGGGTTCGAACTCTGCGGTCGTATAAAGCTGCTTCCTGTGGAGCATCTTGTTTTAGGTTCAAATTTCAAAAAAAAATATTTTGCTATTCTCAACGTTTTTTTAACCTTTACATGAATTACGCCCCTATTTTCTGTATCTGTCTCTGTAACCTTTATAAAAGACTGCATTAATCCCGAGATTTGGAATGAAACCATTAAGCTGAGAATATTTGCATAAATACAAGATTAATAACAGTAATAATTTGAAGACAAATTCCACACATGGTCTTATTTAATTAAATGCAACACTAGAAACAGCGCAGTACATACCAATGTTATTTTTCTTTGTAATTATCAATGTTTTCTAGTCCCAACAAGTTGTAATCATTCATGAATACAAGACTTTAGTGTCCCATGTGTAAAAAAAGAATAAATTTCCGATGTCCCACGCGTTGTGCACACTTTTGATCGATTCAAGGTACAATGGCAAAAACTAAAATAAACACTTTTATGGCCGCGCCGCAATTTGGGAGGGGGAGGGGGCGTTGTAGTAGGTTTAATCCATGTCCGTCAGTACATTAGTCGTCACAAAGTTGGTTTCTATTTTGCAATTATAGTTTGCCTCAATCAAATCTTATGAAACATGTATACACAATGCTTATTACCACAAAACAGAGATCAAGTTTGAATGTTGTTGGTTAACTATAAAGAAATTTCTAAAAGTGACCATTTGATCTTAAGATGTGGTATAATTGTTAATAAGACAACTCTCTTCAAGATACCAATGATCATAAGATAGTATCCAGAAGTAAATTTTGTAAAAATAAAATTCTATTTTTTCCGTATTTTCCTTATAAATGGACTTTTTTTTCTGCGGGGAAACATTACATTTTCTCTGTGGTTAAAGTTTTTAGAATTTTAATAACTTTCTCAAAATATCCTGGGCATGCTGGGTTTGTACCAAACTTGGACAGAAGCTTATTTATGATCATAAGATAGTATCAAGAAGTAAATTTTGTAAAATGATAAATCCATTTTTTCCGTATTTTACTTTTAAATGGACTTAGATTTTCTTCCAGTTAACATGACAGTCAGTCTGCAGTAAAAGTTTTTAAAACATTTATTAGATTCATAAACTATCCTGGATTTTTACCAAACTTGGACAGAATCTTCTAAAAATCAAAAGATAGTATCAAGAGGAATATTTTGACCGATTTTTTTCCTCATTTCTGTTGAGCCTGTGATTTACAGCAAAAGTAGGCGAGACACTGGGTTCCGCAGAACCCTTACAAATTTATTCTTAAGGCATTCAAATGAATAAAACTTGAAGTTTCCCAAAATCTGACAAAAATCCCAAAACATGACAACTACAATGTACCTTAACTTAGCTCTGAAGCTAAAGCCAAGTTATATCGATGTTATATAAGAAATTTCTGAGAGAGAAAAAATGATTCTATTTATAATCAGACTCGCCGACCAAACGTTATCTTTTCAAAAATCTTCATGTATGATATCTTTAAAAAAAATGAACCTACCCCCCTTTTTTTACCTTCTAACCCCAATATAACATTATATATTACATTTATTGAAAAATCTGAAGGAAAAAAAACAGACAAGACTGTAAGTGAAGCAAAGCATGCAGTCATGTTCCAATTTGAAAATAAACACCCTATATTTATGTATTTTTTTACATAAATTTCTATTTCTGCAGTTTCAGAGTGGATGTTGCTATGGTTAATATGTGTTTCTGTGGTAACAATTGAAGTCAACAACACTTGATGACAGTAATTTAAAGTTTGAGTTGGCTTTTCTTATCGGTTATGAAAAAATCCAAGATATTTAAGCTCTCAAACTGCAATATTCTGCAAATAAAACTCCGTTTCCAAGGAAAAATCGGTTGTTATGGTGATAAAACTGAAGAAAATCCCACGCATTTTTCTATTCAATTTGGTGAAGTAGTATCCAAACTTCATAACTACAGTGCTAACTATTCTGTACACATTTGCACTTTTTGGAGAAAAAAAACAGAGAAAATTTGTTAATTTCGAAAAAATCCCAATTTCTGAAATGTTGAAAATATGCATTTTTTCGCAAAAATTTTCAAAAAAATTACAAATTTGGTTGACATGCAATCTTCACTAAAATGAAGCTTAAACCAAGTTCTATCAATGTAAGCTTTGAACATTAATGAAAAATGCATGATTCTATTCATAAGCAGGCTCTGAATTGTGGTGATTTAGCTGTTTTTTTGAAAGATTTTACCAAGCTTAACGAACAAACAATAGAGTGTCAGTTACCATGACAACCACTCATATTTTCCCACTTAAATTTTTTTTTTGAGCAATATTCATTTACTGCTTCTTCTAGGCCAATTATAGATAAAATCTGAAACCATTATGTATCGCACTCTGCCTGGTTCTTACAAAGAGCTGTACTTAAACATAAAACTTTTTTTTTAAATAATTGGTTTAAATTTAAGCACAACAATAAAAAGATTAGAAAATTGTTGAAATATTACTTTGTTTGTATACAGTACAAATACATTTGTGGTTCACACACTCTGATGTAGAACATTATTTTTGTCTATTAACAGGCCTCAAGAACCAGAAATACCCCTATAGCATGTCGACACTCTTAATACTGGATGATATGTTGCCACTGATGACCACTCTTTTACTCTTCTTTCAGCGTAGAGATTTACATTTGGGCAATCGAATTTTTTTCGATTGTCGTACAAGTGAGAGGTTAGCTATAAAAACCATGTTCAGTCTACCATTGTCTACACAAGAAAATGCCTGCAACAGGTCAGGAATATGAAAGTAGTTGACCTTTCGTTTGATATGTTTGAGCTTTTGATTTGTCATTTGCTTATGGACTTTCCGTTTAGAATTTTCCTCGGAGTTTGGTATTTTTGTTATTTTGGGGTGTTTTTGTGAGCATTTGATACTCAAATTAATTCTGTGTTGAAGAAACTGCTGCAAACATTGTTGTTTTTTTTTTTGTAGGTATGGTGAATATCATGGTTGAATAGAAAGAAACATACCAAATGTAAGGGTCCAGGGATGAAAAAACTTCAAAAAATAGCCGAAGAATGTAAAATTGACAAAACAAAAATGAAAACTTTTATACATCTGTAAGGGAAACATTTCTGCTAGCTTAGAAATTCATGATCTTGCCAGTCATTTTCTAATTGACTATGACATTCATTTAAATAAATGGACATCTTTCATTGAACTTATTAGGGACAAGAGATGTAAGGACAGACGCCTTCTTAAGTTTTAATTGAATGAAAAGTTAGGGCTATCTTAATTGTTTCCAATTACCATCCACTTGATTACCACTGATTTGTTACCATTGAGCACAACAGGAGTTGAAAAGGTTTTCCTTCAGATAAAATTGGTGAAATGCGAGCACAGAAACCGTTTAAAACTTGTTAAACTTAACTGTAACACACAATGTTTTGAACAGTTATCAGGTAATGTTTTAAGACGTTTTTTTAGTATGAAAGATAGAAAAATGAATAATATATACATACATTGTATATTCCTTTTAAAATAATAAAACACAATATGTTACATGCTCTTTTCGAATTATCAATCAGCGTGCTAGAGTGCCCTGTTGAAATCCAAGCTGGAAAAACTCAAAACTCAAAAATGTAATCATATAAGCCAAATTCAAATTAACGCGATGCGCAGTTGCTGAAAAAACAAACGCCAAAAAATTACAAATACAGAAACGATGGTTGTCTGCAATAATAAACGCATCATAGACACCTGGATTGGAATTGTATACACCAGATGCGCGTTTCGTCTACCAAAGAATCACCAGTGACACCCGAATAAAGAAAGATAAAAAGGCTGAATAAAATATGAATTTAAAGAGCATTGAGGACCAGAATTTCAAATACAGATAAGGTAATCTATTTCACAGGTACTTAGTACTTCGATATTTTTAGAAACACTCGATGCCAATGTAAAGAAGAGTTGACAAAAAATCGTATATCTCATATAGTGAAAATACCAGGTACGTAGATTTTTACGTAGAAGATGTGAACTATAGTTCGGAAAATGAAATGCACCTCGCAAACTCACATATTATGCTAGATATCAAACATTTAATGCGCTGTTGCTGAGAAATTTTCAATTTTAACTTTGAAATGTGTTGAATTTATAAAGAGCGGATATTGTTATTCACCATCCTGGAAAGGGAAATTATCAAAAGTAAGATAAACTTCACAAATAAAAAAAGGCATACAGACTTTCAGTTATGCATTACTATGATGCATAATGATGCATAATGATTTAAAAATATGTCACACGAACAATACTAATATTACAAATGGTTATAATTTTAGAGGCAGGTGTAGATCATGTTATGTAGGAACCAATGATTAAACGTTGTAAATACATTTCAAATCCCAAAATGTAAAGTGTTGTATAGTTGCTGTGTCTAATAAAATGTAAACGTAAATTAACTATTAATGACCAAATACACTTTCAATGCCTAATATAATGCTAACCGTCTTTTTGTAATTACGTATGTCCTTTCCAATGGATTGGGAAATCAGTTTAGGTCTTTGGTGGAGAGTTGTTCCATTGGTAATTATGCCACATCTTCTCATTTTAATATGAAGGCGCAAAACGTCTTCAATATCAGAAAAGTTTGTTCATATAAAAGCTCTAAAATCGTCAAAAAAATCGCCAAAATTTTACTTCAGTTCAACGTTTACTAACAATTACCAAATATGACATGTCACCTAATTTTTTATTGACATAAGCAAACCGATGGGTGCATCTTTTCAGATGGAAATGCGTACCTTCCCGGTGCATCCCATGTTTTTGATGGGTATGTTTTTCTGAAAAATAGTTTTCCATGTTGTGTCATGTGTACTGTACTGTGTATATGAATAAGAAGATTGGGTAAGAGTGCCCGTGAGACAACTCTTCATCCCTGTCACAAATTGTAAAAAAAAAACCATTATAAGTCGATTGTTTGTATTTCTTCTTTTTTGTTGTGTTGTGTCTGTATTTTTCTACTAACGGTAAAAAGTGAGAGGTTTACAAAGCTATGAAACCAGGTTTAATCCACTATGGTCTACAGAAGGAAAAGTGTGTACCCAAGTCAGAAATATAACAGTTGTTTGACATGTTTGAGATTTTGATTTTGCCATTTGAATTCTATATGGAGTTCGGCATTTTATATCATGTATACTATTGTTTTTCTGTTTGTCTTTTTCATTTTCTAGCCATGGCGTTGTCAGTTTGTTTTAGATTTATGAGTTTGACTGTCACTTTGGTATCTTTCGTCCCTCTTTTACTTTTTGATTGACACAATTATCAATGTATTTTGATATATATTTCGGGAAAGAGTTGACAAAAGTTTGAAACTGAGCAAGGACCCTTATCTAGTTTTTTTTCATTTGAAGTTCATGCCTTAGTTTTTTTTAAGTTTCTGCTTGATTTGTCTCTTCTTACTGGTTTAATGAGATTTGAACATCCGTAAACTGCTGTTGTTTAAATTTAACTCGACAATGCATTTTACTGTACATAAATATTGCCCAATTAAAAACTAAAAAAAACAAATAACACAGAGAGGCATCAAAAAGACATCTTCACAGTAAATATTACTCTTTATTATCACTTTTTCGTTGTTTTCAACATTTACAGAGGAAGAAACGCATATTAAATTCACTTTTTCTCTTTATTCTCTTTTTGTTTCATTTTACGGAATGAGTATTGTTATATATTAAAGGTCTCTGTTGAATAATTGTATTCATTCATCCATGTCAATCAGGCATAGCAGATTTAGAACAAGTAACATTGTTTCGGACCCTTCTAGCTGTATGAGGTCCTAGGATAACATTTGAATGTTAATTTAGTTACCCAGGTTGACAGATTGGTGTCTTGTTGACTTTAATACCGTATCTTCATTGTATCGTAAATATGCATATGAATATTTCAATAGTGCAAATGTGTTGAAAAAATAACTCATTCCGTGTGTTAGTAGGAAACTCTGGACAACATGGACTTCGATTTTTTTTCCATTCTATACATTGGTTAAAGCAACTTCATACAGCTGAGTGTTACACAATTTGCTTCATAAAAGCGAATGCTACAAGGTTTCAATTTTTACTGAAGTTTGTCTGATATAAAATCAAATGTATATATGTATGCCAAAACAAAATCCTTGTTCAGCTGAGGGAACAAATTATTACAAGAACAGTTTGTTCTTATACTGTTATCAACTTGACATATAAAATTGGTAAAATATATTGGTAAAGTGTTTCTACTGGAGCAAGTTTGTTTTTTGCAACAAATACAGATTTCGCTTTGTCTTAAAAGAATTATGCATTGATGCATCTTTTGCTTTCGATTAAAAGCAGAAAAACACTTCGGACCCACATATGTATTAAGTGCTAATTTCATTTCCTCCCAATTTTAGCAATTTCCGTCATATTTTGCGTTTTTGTTGGAATCATTCATGGTCAATGCATCGAAATAAGACAAATTTTTAAGGCAAACAATTTACATAAATTAAAAATAGAAACAATATTATTAAAAAAAAAAACTTAATATATTGTAGTGTAGCTTTAAGTGTATTTCTATATACAAGTATCATATTTGGCTCTGAATCATCAAGAGTCCAAATACTTGGCATGCTCTAGTGACTTGTGTAATAAGAGGCGTGCACCAGTGTACTAATACTACATGGTCAGGACAAAACGAGTGTTTATCCGATGACTCATTTTAAACCAATTTGTCTAATTTCTTATAATTTCTAATAACGCTTACGCTTGTCATTCCATATTCAATACAGAGTTGACAGTTGTAAAATATCTAACGTATAATTTTGGACAATCAATATATATTTTCTAATAATCAATACTTATCAAAATGATATTTTTAATTCTGAATTCTGTATAATTATTATACACGACACACTAATGTCGAAAACATCTTTCTTTTTCTGGTTTTATACATTTTACTATTGAACCTATAATTAAATTCTTTAAAGGTAATTAGTGCCAAATATTTTCACCTATTTTTATTAATTGTACTTCTGGAGCAAGCCACCTTTTATAAATACCAAGTTATCTTTGGAGTGAAAACTATTTCACTACAACTTAATTAAGGCATTAGACCAAGGTTTATCAGATTAAAACATCACCTATTCAGGCACCAAGGTACAATAGCGGCTGTTTTATCATCTGTTTTAAACAAAATAGAACTATCAAATTAAGTATATTTGTTGACATTTATTTAGACAAACAAAAAAGAAACATTAACATAAATAATTTTAACTGCAGCAGGTCTTTGTAACAGTATCTGCGTCGGGTCTTTAAGCCCACTGCGCATTCGCTCAATCGGGAAGAGTCAAGTGGTACGAATAACACATTTAACGAACAATTTGTTCTGCCCATTGCACATAGCCCTTTCTCAGCTTACACCTCTGCTTATAACTTGTAATTCTGAGTGTCCTAGGAATATTATATTACATGTTTAAAATAGTCCAAGTTATACAGAATAACTATTATCATATAGCACGATACAAGGATTGTATCATATATTTTATTGTTGTATAATGTTTCGTTGTGGTATCAGTGACTTTTACAGTTTTGAGATCTAAATAGTTCAGCACTTGATTCTGACCTTTTACCCTCAGTGTCACTTAGATGTTCTACGTTAACAATATTATTGTCAATATCGCCTGTAGCACTTTCTAAGCTGTCGTTACTGTTTTCATTATGACAGCGTGATGCAGCACGCATTTTTTGTTCTACAAGAAACCCTATAGGTTGTGTTATTGGATATAAAGGCATCATGCCTAGTCCTAAAGCGTTCACTGATTTGCTAGCTTGAACACGTGGATATTTTGAATTCGGTCGTCTGCCTCGAGGAACTTTTGGCGCTTCCAACAAACTATCAATACTAAATGAGAATTTTCTTTCTGCATCGTGGTCACTTGCAGACGATTCATTGCCACTATTGTCATCCGAACCAGAAATGTCTATGCTTTGAGAGCAATCGGAACTATTGTCTCTTTCGTGATCGTCATTTGAAATGTCTTCAAGTCTGGAATCCGACTCATTCAATGGTTTATCTGTCAAAGATTTTCTTTTTTCTTCCAACTTTTTCAAGCGTTCTTCTTGTTTCCTTCTTTTCTTTTCTTGACGTTCTAACTCTTTTCTTTTAATTTCATCAGCGTCCATTGGAGCACCACTGCATGTTTGTGGATGAGCGTTATGAGCTGGTCTACCGGGACCTTTTTTAGTGTGTTCCTTCTTTCGCCACTTTGCTCTTCTGTTTTGAAACCATACCTGAAATTTAAATAGACTTATAGAGATACATTCATAAATATGAATTATAAGTGAATATGCAATTTTTATAGCAGACATGATGGTCATTCTGTTTCATTTATGGTAGTTTCAATTATTGACTATATTTGTAACAGGGTTTTTTTTCAAAATGTATTCGTCTGTACATGTTTTATTTTGAAAAATGCATTGTGAAGAAATTGTCTCTTTTTATTATTATTTAAAATAACTCTAGCATACCGTGTTGCAAGATGTTTGGTAATAAACCACAAACGTTATAAATATTCATGTTATATAAAATTGTATTATCATGATAACAAATTAAAAACAAATTGTGCACTTGTAAATGAAATTGTATATATTTTTTGTAAAAATTATGAAATTTAATACGCACGTCACCTATCAAGTTTATGGAAATTAAATTTAAAGTTTTATATATATCTATTTACATCCTTAAATTTGAGAAATTTTAAGTTTAATATTCTAAATGTTATAATGATGTTCTTCGTTAACAAGAAATTAATCTAAATATAAAAGCCTTAAATAGTTCTGCATATTATTATTATTATTATTATTATTATTATTATTATTATTATTATTATTATTATTATTATTATTATTATTATTATTATTATTATTATTATATGCATATGTTTTTAAAAATTATTCTTAAGCTTTAAGCTAAATAATTTACAAAGATACGTTAGAATTTCAAAAGAATTTGTTCTCTTAGTTTGAATTTAACCTAAAAGAGTTAAATTGTTTTCGTAAGGGTATCAAATAAACAATGCACTTAAAAATTCTTCACATACATACATAGGTTTTATATATAATTAATGAACTTAAGGTAATTAACTTAACTTTAATAGATTTAGAACAAATAGAGATATTTGATCTTTTAACTGCAAAATTAATTTATTATTATCATCATTGCGTATCAAATACAAAGAGTTCAACGATAAAATTATTTTATTTCATGTAAAAGCTTTACACCCGATACAGCTGATAAAAAAGGTTAAGTTGGAAAAATGAACAGAGCCATATCCCCGGTCAGATCGAGTTGGAAAAATGAACAGAGCCATATCCCCGGTCTGATCGTGTCGTAAAATTAATAGAAAAAAGACAACATTGATCTTAGGGATTTTATTCTTTATAAACAAAGGCCAAGTAGTGTCACTACAAATGCTATAGTAGAGTATTTCGTATGATCTTCTGGAACAAAGACAGCCATGGTTTGAACAAAGTAACTTCGGAACATTGATTATACGGTTTAACCACCTATTCGCAATTTTGTCAAGGTATAAAGGTCTACGGTTTAAGATCAGACTTTCAATACTTTTTAAGGTATATCATTTTCAGTTAAATTAGGGGGTATAGATTATTTTAATTGAATTAAGGTCTAATCCCTCCAGATGATGCAGGAGAAAATTACAGGGTAGTGTGGTAAGTTGACACAAGTCAAAGCGTTGGATTGTTTATTGTTTACAGCTAAATTTATACTTTGTGGACGATTTTTACACCGCATATGTTTCCCGCTTGTTGATACATCCAATTTAGAAATAATTTACGAGACACTTTGGGTATAGATTTTTTAAAATAATGTAAATTAGTAGTGTGTGATATGGATTAATTTCTCATTTATCATGTAAAATATAGTATCAAAACTACTGTAATAAAATTAGAATTAAAATCAGATGGATTTTTTACTTTGAGGATTACTTTGTAATTAGTTTAAAATGTGTGGCTTTTATAAGGGTGTAAAGAATTTGTCTTAAAAGAAATATGTTGTCAAATTTAACAACGTTTTTTAGGTGTTATGTGCTATTTTCGAAGTTTAAAGAAAAAAATACAAATAAGAAGTACGAATTAAATATTTAATCAACACTGTTTTAACTACCATCCACTCAGAAATATTTAACATTCTAACACGTTGTCTTTTCAGGTTTTAATCAAAATGTATTTAATATAAAAAAAAAAAAAAGAAGATGTGGTTTGATTGCCAAATGCGACAACTAAAATCGGTCAAAGTAAAGTGATGAAATATATATGTTAAACATTGTCACGTCTGTTCAATTCAAAATTAAACTTTGGTTCTACTTCTTAGATTTTAGTAATATATGTTTACTTTTTTACAAATAATTATAAATTTTAAAGTGTGATTAGAAACAATTATTTCAAATGAGTTTTATATTAATTTGATATACACATTTTTGAAAATAGACTGTATACAATAAATGGCATTTTTTAAAGTTATTTATAAAGTTAATAATATGACAAGATATAGGAAAGATAGTTCAATAGCACAAAGAAGGCGTATTCATTCATGATAAAAATTGTTATGATTTAAATAATTTCATATTTTAATTGGCGAAATTTCAACAAACACAAGTGTCATTATTCGTAATAAAACTCTATTTCATATCATATTTTGTTTATAATCTACAACTTTTATTGTTTGGAATATTATTTGAATTAATCTTATGAATAATTTGACAAAGTCGCTGACCTACCAAGATGGAAACTTGAAGGTTCATTTTATAAATATTAACTGATTGCATCTCAACGCTGCGTGAGGCGACGAGATTGAATTATGTCAATCATGCTTATCTATAACTTTATTGAATAAGAAAAAGCGCCTTTCAAAACTTTTGTTGGGCAATTGGAACACGTAGAACAATAAAAAGGTGGTAAATAGACAGACCACGTCACGTCATGTGACAACTACAGCTCAGTACCACGAGGTTCTTTTAGGGTATTGACTGGGATAAAAATCTGATATAAAACATAATTCTTCTTATATGAAAAGGGACTTTCATTGTATACCGTGCAAAACTTTCATAAAGAAAGAATATTATTAACTTATAAAGCATCCCTTTTTTATTTTTTATTTTATTCCACCCACATCTAGCCAAAAGCAATGTCTTTACTAATCTTAAAGGTTGGTATTGGTGTTTCTGACTTTTAACAATCCTATACCTTATACAAGTATTATTTGTAAATACAAAAACAAACTGTTTATACACGATTACCTTAACACATAGACATTTATTAAATTCGATTGATATTTATTTCACTAATTCAACCATTTTCTTTGTGATACCCACACCAGACACCCTTCAAAACTTAAAAAATAGTTCATATTTTGCATAAGAAAGAAAAAATATGTTGAGTTACAAAAGGTCGTCCATTTGAGAAGCAAATTGGTTCATTTTTTCAGACAAACAAAAACCTTATATATAAGTTTCATTTAAATTGAATTAGTTGCATGTATACTTGCATGCTTAATTGAATTTCTTTCAATTTACAATATACACAGACATTTCGTTATATGACATATGTTTATTCAAATGAAAAATAACCAAATGTAATTTCCTTGTACATTTTCTTGTTGTGTCATATAAAAAAAAGATTTAAAATGTTTGTTATACAACATTGTAGAATAAAAAATATTCAAAGTTTGTTAAACAAACTTAACTTTATAATTCTTTTTTTACGAATTTTTAATATTTTGTTGATATTTACCAATATGTTACTTTTTAATTTTATATAAATAGGTTTATATTTGAAACACGTTTTATAAATAAATCATTAAACTTTTTTGTTTGTTTGTTTATTTATTCACGAGGACTTGTTGGTTCAAAGCAACAATAAGATGACAACTGCACCTTACAAAATAGTTTAATCTAATACAGTTTTACAGTCTATAAAGATCTCATGTCTATAAACCATTGGTTTATAATTTCAAAAAGACAAAGACGTTTTGTTGTTTGCGACGTATATTAGAATTTTAAAGTGGCAACTTTTGAAATGTTTGAAGAAAGAAAACAAGTACTTAAAATGCCGTAATTCTTACATTAGGCTTTAAAATGTAAGATGAAACGCTGATTCGTCAAAGTATTCTATTTATCTAATTGATTTACAATTTACCAAACAGACACAGAAGTAATACAATATTGTTTAACGCAGTTCTTGCGGACCTAATTATAATGTTTAGATTGTTAAATAATAAATCAAAAATAACACCCTAAATTTACGGTCTTCTACCACGTAAGGCGGATCTCCGAACGCACTCTTTTTAAGGTTTCGTATAATCTCTGAGATTTCAAAGGTACTTCAAACATACTCGGTGATTTTTATCTGAGATAAGGTTGAAAAATCATACTTCTTAACTAATTTAAATTAAAAGACAATGCTTAGTAATTCTGTATTTTCAGAAGAGTCGTATGACATAGATACTCGTTTAAGACAAGATCAAAAGAAATTCAGCTTTTAATTGAATTCTTGCTGAGTAGCTAATTACCGATTTACATTAAATGTTTCGAATTTTATCTATTTTTGAAATGCATTTTTCTATCTAAAAAGAAATTCTTGTTCTTATCTCTTAAAATTAATTAAAGAACTTGTGCCGTGTTTGATCTGCTTTGCTTGACACTAAAGACGACTATGCCGAGAAATTAGTTTTTGTTTTACAAGAAATTTTCCGATTGCAAGTTTACGACCTACTAAAGAAAATTGGAAAATAAATTGGATAGTTAAACACGGGGTATCGCCAGAAAAATAAATCATTATAAATTACTCGATTGTTGAAAAATAAATTTGCAACAAATTAATTTATAAATATTAAATTCTGTTTTCTTTAACTTTTCGTATGAAGTCAATACAATTTATGTAATCTTAAAATTTATGATTTAACTAATTCTACAATTGAGACTATGCACAGTAAATGTTTGATTTTTGTCGACATCAAATAAGGCATTTAACTGGTAGGTAAATATAAACATACAGGACAGAAACTTTGTTCCATGCCGCTATTTGACAAAATAAGCGAAATTTCTTAAATAGATTAAATAATTTTATTAAAATGCGATTTAATGTGATAAAACAAATTGTAAACGAGGGATGCTAAATAGAAATGTCAATATTTTTCAAGGATGACTGTATTATAACTGATCTAAACAGTTCTGTACGTGGAACAAATACGGAGTAACACGTTTCCGGGTTGAAAACATCAAAAGCTGGAATCGATGTCTTCATAAGATAAAATACAAACAAACTAGATTTGATACCTTGAATCGCCATTGAAGTTGTATTACAATTTCTTAAATTGATTCAACGGGTTTAAAATTTCATATTACTAATTTACTATTTACTTTGAAGGATATTAGTAATATTACGTTTTTATTAAATTATTGACAAGGAACGCAATTACACTTTTATGATTAATTTTCTATTAAATTGAAATGTTTGATTGATTTAATATAAACATATCAATTAATATGATTAAAATCAATAACGGTAATTATGCTTTTCATATCAAAGAAATTCTTTTCTGCAGAATTAATAATGATATATCATAAACCAATAAACATATCATTTAATTATTTCTTATCATAAAAAATATGAAAAATCGAACATGTAAAAAAGTTTAACGGTTTGATCAAATTACGTAATATTTGGTCAGAATTTCTCAGGGGGACAAAATAACATAAGTTTTTTATGACTTCATTTTGACATACATCAAAAAGGTGAGATATTCGACAACTAACTTGACGATTATTACAGGTAAAAAGACATGCCGGCCACTTTGTTCAAATTATAGTATTAATTGACTAGAGCGCTGCCTCGAGGTAAATGTTTGCGGAGATCGATTGCTCATTGCGGACACGGATAAAATAACTATTTGTTCTTAAACCTCTGTTATTTCCCAATTTGTCATCATTTGGTACTAATTGCGGCACATTCTTGTGTAAATTTGTCCCTTCACTTTTGATCAGGGGCAAAAAACTGAAAACTCATAGAAACGAAAAAAATATATGATTGATTAATTTCACCTAATTGATTTGTTTGGTTGATTTTATTACCTCCTTTGTTAATTGTATTATCGATTATTGATACAAGTTTCGCGACAATTTACCAAGTTTCTCATAAACTGTTCAGACTACTGTTGTCTTTCATTTACATTTTATCGTTTGTTTATTAATTTGGTGCTGCAGTCACGATTTTTGAATTCTATTAACTCTAACCGTAAAAATGTTTTAAAACATTTACGTTTTTGATGGAAACACACACACAAAAATCAATATGCTAACGACATCCATAAAATTCTGAGACACTGCAACGGATATTATTAACTCAAACAATATAATTAACACTTTTTTTTTCATTTTATGCTGTATAGTTTTATTGGCAACACTTAAATTTGTATTTTGTTTTGTTTTTATTCTTTACCAGAAGGAACAATAAACCATCTCGCATTTCAATAACTTACTAAATTATTTAAGACATACATTAACCCAGCTGCACAGTTTATAAAAATAACTTTTACTAAACAGAAATAGAGATAGAACGCGCTACATTTGAGTAAACCGGTATTTCAAATTCAAAATTCATTTGTATTCATTCTTATCTAAAATTTATAATTTCATCATCTGTTCGTTATATTTTAATGACCAATTAAAATTGTGAACCCATTATTGAAAATACTGACAAAATCCCTGCGTGTTAAAAATGTCGCATTTTAAAAACGAACGAAGTCCCTGACTCTAAAATGTTACTTAGTAATGGTCAATTTACCGAAGAAACTAGGAAATTGACAACGTGATGGAAAGTTAAGTGAAATGAAGCAAAGCGTGTTTAATCCTCTTGTCGACTAAATTAGTATAAATTTCGTTTATGGATGTTTATAATTCGAGAAGGTGTTGTTCCCCCGATGATTATACTATTTTCCAGACCATTTACCTCTCATACGGCTATAGTATCCCTTTCTAAACCAATGGCTTTCAAACATTGTTATAAAGTACTTGATGTTTTGAAAGGTATTTTCAACAGTGACCATATATTTGAACAATTTATATTTTTTAATATTTTTAAAAAGAAATTAAATATTTGTTTGACATTTTAAAGACGTGACAGAAATATTTGAAAGACCCGTATTTATTTGGATAGTTAACGATGTGTATTTAATTCAATAAAATATGAGTCAATTTTATTTATAAACAAGGATAGCACATTCAAGGTGAAGGGAGTGCGATTATATATCTTATATATACATAATACGATCAAATTTAAATAAATAGAACTTGAAATGTATAAAACGTATATATAAACACATCAAATTTATGTTACACCCAGAGTCTTGTACACCATTTGTTTGAAAATTAGAATACTTATAATAATAATAATTTAATTTCACCAGTCAGTTCATTTTTAACTAGTCTACATCATGATAATATTTTCAAATTATCATCACACGTGGTCAAAAACTTGGATTGTTGTCTCTTTGAAACATATCCCATTTTTATTCTCAATTTTAATTCCTGTTTTCAACAAAATCCTACTCCTAGTTATATTATGAAAGGGGGGACTAAATAATTCAAAGATCCCTACCTGCACTCGTGATTCTACAAGATCTAAACGGAGGGCTAAAGCTTCCCTCATGAACACATCTGGATAATGGCTGTCTTGGAAAGCTCGCTCTAACTCTTCCAGTTGCCAGCCTGTAAAATTTGTTCTAGTTCTTCTCCTTTTTGCTGACTGACTTTCAGGAGAATCGTCATCAAGATCTACGAGTAAAATAAAATAAGAAGTTCAACTATACAGGCCTTCTTTTCAAATACTGGTATCATCAAATATTAGCTTTATTTGTTGACGGTTACATTTGTATTATTTACATTATAGCTTACCATTGCTTACCGCTTTTATTTGTTAGGTACCAAGTTAAAAATATGAAATGTTTTAAAAATTTATCATTCAGCACTGTTGTTTTTTTCACAATTTAAATTTTTACCAGTTAAACTTTCCCAAATATAATAATTCGTGAATTATGCAGATTTTCATGAATTAGCATTAATTAATTTTCACCATTTCATATATTTATTAAAATATATGTCCATTCTATTATGTTTCTTCTTCTTATAAAATTATGTTTCATTTTGAAAAGGTATTCTGTAAATGTAATAATTTTATTTATTTATTAATATTTTATAATAGTAATATTTTCGAAATTTTTATAACAGAAGCTCAGCTTTTTTTTACTGTTATTTAAATTAACCATTTTCTATATAATATTATTTTATTTTTATTGTATAAAGAAACAATATTTTCATACAGATCCTTAAAGAAATAATATTTTATAAATACATACCTCCATTTTTTAGAGAGTTTTTATCCGACGATGGACCATAACTGTGTCCATTTGAATGATTCCTGGCATGTTGAGAAGACAAAAGTCCCTCCATTTGAAAACGTAAATCTCCAGGGTGTCCATTAAAACTTAACCCGTAGGGATTTGCAGCTGCAGCAGCCAGCGCCAATGGCCCACCAAAATGGGCCGCACTTCCATAAAGAGATGATAATAATCCATATCCATGGGGATATCGGGCATCAAGTAGCCCAAGAGGTCCTGTCATATTATTATTTCTTCTAGTACCGTTTTCTTGTCTCGAACAGAATGTCAACATTTCTAACACATTTGTACAAGTCTGATAAAAGTTCTTGTCATTTAACAGTTAGGTCTGAGCGCACACTTGCCGTTCTAATAACCCCGTTAGCCAATCAGATAATAGAATCACGTTCGTGGACAAAGATGGGAGGGAAAGTCGTCAACATGAGTTGTATGCAAACAACTATTGAATGTCCTCTAGCTGTTGAAGACATTTAGAGGGAGATGATCACAAAATTAGCGTTCGTTGATTGATCATTATGACATTAATTGCATGGTTGGGTTAACATATGCTTCAATGCTTATAGTCATTCGTTAAAACACTTTAATAGATTTAAATAAAATAAGGTAAGGGAGAATTATTGCAATTAAAAGCATAATATATATGTATATCCTTTTATAGAATAAATAGGAGAAAAAAGTATTCATTAAATAGCAGACATTTAAATTAAAAATAAATACATTGCATTTGCGTATATTAAAAAGATTTTCGGTGAAAAACGGTCTCCTGGAATATGAAATTAGGACGTTGCTTACAAATTTTGTTCTATCATGTATAAAACTATATTTTTTTTTAATTTTATGATTAAACATAAGCTAGTAGTTATTTAGTTTTGATATTTACTGTCAAAATATTACAGTTTATTTTGGTGTTGAATGAAACGAAATGATTTCTGAAACACTGCTACAAATATGGTATAACTTCTAAAAGGTTTGATTTATTAAAACTAAATAGAAAAGTTTTCTAATATATTTTCATTGTTAAATGTTTTCTTAATTTAGGTGTTCATTTTCAATGAAAAGCTTTTTTTTCTAAATATTGTTTTAGATATTTCCCAGATTAAAACATCGCCAAGGAATTTACTTTACCGAAAAATATTTTCGTTTTGGTTTCAAATGTGCATGAAATTTCGGGCCTATTACAAAAAACGAAAAGACAAAAACAGTCTCCAAACACAACAAAGAAAACTAAAGACTGAGCAATAAAAAAAATACAAAACAAATATAATGATTGCCTTCCTGGTGGGTATTATTAAACAAATCTTATAGCACAAAGTATAATAAGAATAAAGGTCAGCATCAAGAAAACAGCAACATAACAACGCAACGTTAACAAAATGAACATTTAAATGTCACCATACACGGAATCAAACGATGGCCAATCTTCTAAAATATAAATATATCAAACTTTGTATCAACTTGTTCAGATTTGTTGTCAATTTAACCAGTTTACATGCATCTTACAACAGATATTTTTAAGAAGGAAAAAACTGTCCAAGTGACACAATTTATAATTCTCTTTTGATTATGAACTACCTCTTAACCTTTTCAAATGTTTTCCACACGCGTAAGCTATCAGTTCTTTGCGCAAATTGAGATTCCCCACAGTGTAGGGTCACACATATGTTTTATGCATGGTTAAAAGATGAAAATTGATATGTAATATCAAAAGAGCGACAAAAACCAAATTTATTCATGAATATTGGTGCCTCTAGATCTTATGTCAGATTTATTTCCCGTGGCACGAGTAAATTATCTAACAAATTTGAAATAATCTTTAGTTCACTTATTTTCCATTCAACCTTTTTTTCTTAAATAAATTTTCCGCATTTCTAAAATCTTCGTTCTTAATAAAATGAAAATAAAATTTCTTTAATTGCATGATCAAAATGCGTTAACAATTCTGATAAAAGGATAATCAATATTTAATTTTTGTATTGTAAATCTTGTATAAAAACGTTTCGCTCTAATTATTTATTAACTTATTTTTTCTATTTATTCATAAGCTCTTTATAGTCATCACATGGCTGCCGAGATCTGCTACCTCAGTTCGTGAAAAAAATCATCGTCAGTGACATTGCTTTACCATTTATCCTTAATATGATCATTTTCTATAAATTAACTGATTATAAAAAATAATGTTGAATTATTTGAAACAGTAAGGCTTACCCATACATGATTACCTTGTCCATATTTGGAACAACTTTTACGGAAATTTTGGTTTTAATGTTCTTTAACTTTCAACTGTTTTGATTCGAGCGTCACTGATGAGGCGTTTCTGAAAATTATTTTTGTCATATGCGCAGGAGATCGAACTCCCTTTTCAGGGTTATCTTCCTTTTCAGGGTTATCTTCCTTTTCAGGGTTATCTTCCTTTTCAGGGTTATCCCCCCTTAGCAAGTAATATGCAAACAAGTAGAACGGGAAACACTTTAGTTTAAAAGTCATATATAGATGTTGAATACGAAAGGCATAAGTAAGTCTGCAGGGGCCGTGTCAATGAAAGTATCCAAGGATATGTCCTAAGACATATAGGATATGTCCTAAGATATGTCTTAGGACATTATTCGGGATGGTCTTAGGACGTTTCTGAGACATGTCTTAGGATGTAAAAAAAAAACTGTCTTAGGACAGTCCTAAGTACGATGGTCCTAATACATTTATTTAATTGAAAAATTTGTAAAGATTTCTATGACATAGATTTCATGGTATTTTAGTATCTATATGTAAAGAGAGGGAAGATGACTCTTATATGGAAAACAATTAACCCAAAAAAAGTTGAAGTTTAAACGTAATACTATAATAAGTACGTTATCAAATATGATAAATAAATATTCGTGAATCTAATACGAAAACGAAAGTGAATAGTCACACAACTTTGTTAAATGCGATTTTAGTGCATAAACTAGTTTTGTCCTTGGGTCCACTCGATTTCATGACATGTATTAGTTTAAAAAGAAGTCAATTTTTGACCATATTTAGATTAATAATGCACCGTTTTGGTAAGTCGCAAAAATTTTGCTTATGATGATAGTATTTTTTAGGCTTCAAAAAAGGCAACACAAAATAATTTAATGTAATACAATTGAATCTTTAACAAATATTGAAAACTATTTTATTTTATTAATTTAATTCTAATAACAGTGTGATAGTTTAATTATATATTATTTGTAGTGTTGAGTTAATGCCATATTTGTTGTTTTTATTACGTTTTAGGACATTGTAAACTTTAGGACTATCCTAAGACATCTATTTGTATATCTTAACTTTAGGACCAAATTTAGGACATATCTTAGTTTAGGAGACTTTCGTTAACCTGACTTAGGACTAAGACGTGTCCTAAGACCATCAGAGCCTTTATATGACCATGGACGTATATTGATTTAAAACTTAAATTATACGTTAACCGATAAAAAAAAACTTAAATTATACGTTAACCGATAAAATTATCTTCGCATATTTTATCATCGTTATAATTGTATTCCACAGCTCTTTCTTTTACACATGTTGGCGACAAGAGCTTCTGATAAGATGAGATGTTTGATATAAAAATAAGAAGTGGTAAAATTGCCAATAAGAAATTTCTTCACATGAGAACAAACAACGTGAAAGGTTAGCAACTATAGGTTACAGTAGGACCTTTAACAATGGCCAATTCAAACGAGAAAACAAGCGGCTTGGTTTTGTATACGAAACGAATAACAAATATTACTTGCAGCAACAAACGACAACCACTGAACTAGCTATAGTTTTGCCATATAAAACTCAGATTTGATAGAATGTCCCCTATAAGAGTTGTATGTTAGTTTTGTGAATTGCAGCTACATGTTTTAGGCTATTGTGTTTTATCGATTGGACCAGATTTTACAGGCTTTCTTAACAAAATTAAAGCGAACATTAGACTTTCTTTTAACAGGAACGCTCAAAACCCAAGAATTTGAAAGAAAGGAATATTTCTGACTTGATACAAATGAACCCGGAAAAAAAACAGCCTAAACACTGGACTATATCAAATCGAAATTACAAGTTTAACTGCTGTTCTTCTTCATGACAATAACCATATTAGAGTGGTAATAAATTTGAAGAAAATTCACTAATGCTGTACGCATGTCGAACATAGTGAATTCAAGTTTAATAAATTTTCGTAATTTTAAGTTCATTTCATTATTGCTAAAAGAACTGCTTTTCCTTCTAGTGCACATGGATTCAACCCCAGTTTATGGTGAGTTTGCAATTTTTAAGCTTCCAATTTGTTTTTTCGTCGTTTTTCGTGTGTTCACTGTGTTATCCAGTTTTCTTCGACTTATGTTTTTTTTTATGGCACCTTGGTATCTTCTATCCCACCTTTTCTAATGATCTGCAATGATAAAGGAAGAGAGCCGAAAGAAGAAAATACAGCCGAACTAAGCCGAGACAAACTGACAATGCCATGTAAGAAAGGAAAATCGACCAAAGACAACTAACTGCATGTTACAGTGTTACAGTTTAAAAACACAACATAGAAAACTCATGACTAAGGAATGCAAAACCAACACATCACCGTGGTGATCTCACGTGCTCAAGAAGGGTAAGCAGATCCTGCCCTACAAAATATTCAATCACTGCAAGGGATTTAGGATGTAGTGAATTAGCAAACAATGCCTTCAAGTAATATGCGCTTATATATCATAAGGTCTTAGAAAACAGTAATGCCCGGGCTCGGGAGAAATTGATTGGAGACGGAAAAATCACTCTAAACCCCCGTTACGCAAAATTGGACGTAACAGTATTTACATTTACTTCATGCTATGTTTTTTGAATTAGTATTGCCAACACCCCAAAGGCTACTAACGGTTCTTATTTCTCGTTTGATTACAACGTTTGCAATTTATACTGGGATTTATGTCTTCAATTGTATCTTTATTTCAAAGTCAAAAATACCCACCATTTTTGTTTTTAATTAACTGTCGTGTACAAAGTCAAGAATATATAGGTTGTTATCCATGCAGTCTGTTTCTATGTATGTTGGCGTTTGCTTTTGTTTTAGTTGAGTGTTTCTGTTGTTCTATTGTTTTCTTATTGTAGTTGACGGGTTTAGTTTGTTACCCGGATAATCGAATAATGACTACTGAACAGCGATATACTACTGTTGTGTCCCTTTATATATTTCTTTAGTAAGGAGAGTGTGTATATATTTGTAAGCCTCTAATAGTAACTCAAACACACTGAATGACTGTTAAAAAAAATCGCTTAGAATTATATCATTTTTGGTGATAAGTTTTTTTCACAAACCCAACCAACAGTTTTTCTTACTTTGATGTTATATAAGACATTTTAAAGGTGAACGTAACAAATTATAGCTTTACGTATTTAGATGTCTATACTGTAATTAAGATTTCAATTTAGTCTGAACAGACCAGTGAAGTATTTATAATCATTGTAAAAATGGACCAAAGTAAATAATTAAATGTTCTAAATAAAGCACAATTTGATAGATATATTTCTTCTATATAAATAAGGTGTATGTTTAATGACTTATGCCTTTCATCGCGTCTTTGTGGGAAGCAGACACATTTATATCTATTTTTTAAACTTTTTACAGATCCTCATTTGAGATTTTCACTTAATATCATTTAATGACGACCATAAAGGAAAATACACAAGCAAACCATCTATAATTAATATTAAACGAACAAATTACCTCAAAATTATATTTTTACGATATTTCGTATCAGATCTACTTTGTGGGACATTGTGCGATCAAATGTTTAAAGCAATTTATCGGGGAAAATTAAATATATTTAATTTATTCCAAATTAAACCGAGGCATCTACGCCTTTTCCATTTGCAAGTCTATAATCAAAGGGAAAGAAGTGTTTATTAAAATAGAGTGTTAATATTCCATTTGCAAGTTTGAAATCAAATTAAATCAAAGATTCTAAACCGTATTTAAAGATAAATAAATGAAACCATGGAGGATTGATGATTATAAAATTTAATGTGTGAATAAATACTGTCTGTTAGTCAAAGGAACATAAACCAGAACTTATAAATAATTACATATCTGGCGGGAAAAATATCTTACTATAATCAGATATGGAAAAATAATTTCATGTACTATAACTTTCAGCTATAATTGAATATTTTTCACATGTTTAAGCATTTACCTTTATATACTCAAAATAAGTGTTCTTCTAGTTTGATACTTAATACACGTCATAAGTTTTCCACGGGCTAAATTTATAGTGTCAAAATATATATCTACAGGCAAAATTTATACGGTTTCTTACCATAGTTTTAATGATAAAAACTAACAAACAGTTTATGGTCAGCGATATGAATCAATACCAACAAAGGAGATCCGAATGTAATGTGGTATTACATACGAATAAATTGAATTAATGTGAAATTTCTGACACCCAGTAGCAATTTTGACTAATGAACAGTACTTCTGTCGTTTGTTTATTATTTATCATATGAAATATCAGTACATTTTCCAAAATACTACTAGCGTTTAGAGTGTAAGGCGTCATTAGAAGTATATCATTGTACTAGTATGCAGTCGTCCTGAATATGCATGAAATAATGTTAGACTGCCTTTATTTTTTTTAAAGTAAGAAATATATATCTCCTTCATGCAAAGCTCTAAATACTTTCCCGACTTTGGCAACACGTTTTTGTACTTTTGATTGAAAAGCTCTATTTTTTTTCTCAGCTCTGGGTTTCCAAAGTTGCTTTTTGATTATTGGAGTTTGCTGCAAAGCTCAAAATGCTTGTTTTTCCAATTAAACGAAGATATGTGGTATGTTGCCAACGAAATAACTATCCACCTAAGTTTAAATGAATTGCATGTAAGCAATTGTAGGCAACTGTACAGCCTTCAACAATGAAAAAAAACCATACTGCATAATGAAATGAAAAATATGAAATATTTTAAGAGAGAAAACTAACGACCAAATGACTTTTAAAATTTATAATAACTAAATATATATAACAAATGTTTAGAAAAAATTAACGATGGGTAGTTTTAGGTAGCAGAACGAAAGATCTGTTCTCGGTCCTTGTAAACGTTACAGTTAGCAGGTGATAGTTTCTATACCTTGATTGGCTGTTTTGTCTGAACAATATTGAACTATTATAAAACATAGTTATATGATCTTGTAGATGCATCTAAAATTAGGTGAATTACTAAAAACTGTTCAGCAACCAAACTCATTGATAACAGAAGATTAGATAATAATTTTTCATAAATACATATGATAGAAATCTAGAAGCACCTTTTTCAATCTGTATTTTCAAGCAATAATTCCTCTTATCTTAAGCTTTCCAAAGTTCTAGCGGCGAACAAACCATATGCAAATAAATTTTGTAACTGACGGCTTCTTTTGGTCTCATTCGAAGCCTTTTTTTACTTGGCCGTCCATTTCTATCTTAATTTTCATACCCCCTAAAGAGACTTATATAATATGTTTGAATAAAAGAGATTTTGATATTACATTAACGGCACAAATAACTAAAAGACACATTGAGGTTGGCAACCAATCTAATGTAAAGCATATCGAAAACGGTAATAATGCAGTTTTAAGCAACATTTATTGAACAAACAATTTTATAGCATCTTATTTCTTATTTCTTAAAAGAGAAACGAAGTGATTTTTATGTAATTTCCTTTTACCAAAATTCATAAGCGACAACAATGAATTATCTGTTGTCTGTGTGAAAAAAAAAGACTTTTCGTTTATTAGAAACACAATTGTGCGCATCCACACACAGCAACCTATAAAAGAACACACTTACAAATAAAAAGCATCATCTAATGATATAATTACAGGTCTAAGATGAGTATATGATAGTGTTGTCTTATTCTTCTTATTTGTACGATCACATGGGTCACTAGTAATAGCGCCACCTGGGTCAATAAAGGTCTTATAACCGAAAACTTAAAGTAATCATATGCACTCTGACTTTTTAAAAAGTACGAATATTGCAAGATTTTAAACAGGTCCCCGACAATTTAGTATTTATCAAACGAAGACTCGGGCTATGATCAAAATTTCTAGTACGTATAAATTTTGGTTGATTTAATGTTTCGCGATGCGTTTAAACATTGGATGAACAGAAAATGTTTTTCACCGTCGGATCACCCAACTTGTTCATTAATTGAAAACCACAAATGTACTTACTATTTACTAGTATTATATTAATCATATTCTGTGTTGATATCAATGTTGCTTTAAATCAAATGTATAATAATAAACAGTAGTATGTTTTATCAAGTATTTTGTATGTGTGTAAATTTACGTTCTGTGTAATTAGATATATAACAACCTTAAATAATTGAAATGTTAAAATGTTGCACCGAAAATAAAGTAATGAAACTGATTTGCAAACTTATTAAAGAACAAACAACTTGAGGTGTTATACCGGAAAAATAGTTTTTTTAAATATTGAATAAGAAGATGTGGTATGATTCCAATAAGACTGGAAACTCTCCACCAGAGACAAAACAACAATAGACCACCGCAATACTTTCAACAATGAGCAAAAACCATACCATATAGTAAGATATGCAATCATCAGAAGCTTATACAATATAACATGCAATTTTCCCCCAAAGACCCCATACGTCAAATTTCATTTTGAATTGAAGATGCTTCACTTCTTTAAGTTTAAAAAACAGAGTCACTCCATGTTTCTCTTTTACAAATGAAGATAGTTTATTTTTGAAAGCTTTGAAAAGTGTGGTTCAATTCACACTTTTAAACATACACACACAAAGATCTTGCAATGTGCAGTAATAAGATTTCTGGACGAACTTTTGTATTGCCTACGGCCTATATTCTGACGCAAAATGTTTCATTGAAAAGAACAGCCTATGAACATCATTCAACATATCTATTTTTATACATATATTTGAAAAAAAAAAGATATATATATTTATAGTTCAAATAGTATAGTTAAATCCTCGACATGTACAGCAAACTCTTATATACTTCACAAACCTCGTTATCAGCAACACTGCTTTGAACCTACTACCACTTACCAAACAGGAAAAAACAACATCTATTTACTTAGTTAGATCTCATATAATCAATCTCAAATTTCAACAAAATTAGTTAATTTAATCGAAGTATTTATTTCATAAAATTTACATTAAATAAAGTATCAATTTCATGAAAGAACTGAACTGGCCAATAAACAAAGAAATTAATGTAACCAACAATACGACAAACTACTGGACGTAAATATGAATTAGTATACTAATTATGGAGATCCGGAGTTTTAAGTGACATATTCACTTGGAAATAGGCTATGATGCTTGAATAAAAGAAGTTGTTGAGATGTTGTAATTTTTTCATATTTATACGGATGTGTAAAGTTGGTGAAGTGTGTATACACAAATAAAACACTATTACGGCACATTAGCTGCGTAAATATGGAAAAATTAAATGAAAAGCTGCGTCTTTTGATGAGGTTTGTCAATTTATTGAAATCGATACCGGGTAATTTAATAAGTTACATCGTTTCAATTTATGTATTTCAAACGACCTTTTAGGACAAACATATCCAATTAACTACTACTAAAATCCAAAGAGTGAAATTTTAAAAGGTGCCATTTGTACAAATTATGTGTGTTGTATTCAAGCGATATGATGCTAATTATTATTGTAAAGTACACGTGTCCTAGTATGCTAAACACGACGTTTTATTGGTGCAAGTTGTGCATTTTGTCTTACAAATAAACTTGAATTTCTGTTATAACACTTTTTAACATGTATTTTTGTACATTGTTTACGTTAATATGATTAAAATTAAAAATAAAAAATAAAATATAGTATTATAACCATTCAGCTTCATCCTTTCATTTTACAATTTAGTAATGAATATTGTTAATTTTAAAAAAAAATGGAAATTTGTAAATTTATACCATATGAACATTCAAATTAGACATGTTCAAAGAAGTAAGCAACATAACTACATGTGAAAAATTGGCAGCAAAAATTTCGTACTAAAATATGTTAAAAATACATTAGAATCTAATAAACTCAGTTTTAATATATTCATCTCTACCGAATTTATTTGTCATGTCTTTTTGTAAATCTCTTCGGCAGTTGTGTTTTTGATTATATCTGAATCAAACGTATAAAACTTGAAAATTAAATAAAATTTATTGGTTTTCAATTTTATCATCTCCCTTCGAAAGCATTATTTTATCATGTGCAAAATCAAATTTTCAGTTAAGATATGCTTAAATACACTTCTCATTCAGATCCCTAGCAGACAAAATCATTTTCACATTAACGTTCGGAAGATTTTCTCTTATCAGCATTTATCATTAAGCGCCTAAAACTTCATTAGTAAAATAAATCCGCAAATTAAATGATATTTGTCCGGATGCAGCGTGAAAGATTGTATATCAAAGATCTGTTTTCAGATTTCAGTAAAGATGACACTAAAGGAATTATTTTAAATTTTTAACACTATGATAAATTTTAATCAATATATGCATCGATAAGTGAAGACTCCAATCAGAAATCACCAAAAGACCACACACAATATTTTGTTCATTAAATTAAAATCTTCCCTTACTACTTCATACATTTATTATGGGAAATTTTAATATGTATTGATAAATTTCGCCCCATCAATTTTAAAACTATCAATCGATTCAATTTTACAAACGGAATAAACACCGACTTGATAGTTTAACCATAAACGCATTTACTAATTATCGTTCTTGTCAAACATTCTTTCATGCGAGAAGATTGATTTGTAATGGTCACCACTGCCGGAGGTAACGAGGTTGGCCTCACCTGATTGGTTGAAAAGATGTCTTAGGAAATTACATGTTTCGTCTACATCATTAACCCTGTAATAGCCCTTGATCACGCTTTGAAGTGACAGACAATATATTAGACAAATGCCATATATCACAGAAAATTAAAATTAAGAATATTAGTTTAAAATTATATTTCTAATAAAATGCAACATATAACATTCAAGTACTTTGAAGACACAAAAAACTGAAAACGCGAAACATTCACTGGAACGTTTCTTAAATCATTAACAATATAAACTTTCTTTTAGCATTGTTTTACATAGTGAACAATATCGAATTCCTATAAAGTGCTGAGTTTACACAGCTATTCATGTACTAATAAATTTTAATTTGGTAATAAAAAATATACTCCATTCAAATCAGTAAATTGTATTAATTTCAAAAATGATCATTAATATTAATTCTTATGGTTATTAAAAAGCTTATTTTTTGTAGCAAAACATTAATTCCTTCAAAACTAGGGCATCAACGGTATGCACACACATATGTATCACCATTAAAAATGCAACCATCAGCGTTATAATTCAAAAATGATATTCAAGCTGTCAGAAATATAATTTGTCTATCTATAGTTTTTAAAAAAGACATTCAAAATGTTTTCCACTGTCAAATTTGTTTTCACCAAGGGGCATTCATTTTTTGTAATGATGGTAATTTGTCAAGTTGACTGTTTGTGGTCAAAGGCGGCACATGGACAATGTCATTGGAATATGACAGATGCAACACCTCCGAACAAATAATAATATAAATGTTGTCAAATTACACACTTTATATGATAACTAACACACTTGTCGGTCAATTATAATGTTATGTCATCTATGACGTGAAAATATTCATTTTATTTACAACTACAAACATGAAAAATATACTCAAATCACAGTCAATATTATTTTAATCAATTGCATTGCATATTACCAAGTCCATATCAACTATAAAATAAATGGGTCACTACATTACCATCAATGTATTATAATGAACTCCTGATATTATGTAATAATCATTAACATGAATAATAGAAACACATTCATATATATTATACACCAAAAATCCGTCAACTTGCATTTTTAACAGCTGAGTACCATACCCAGAGTACCATTTTGAATGATTCAGGATCCGTATGACGGACGATGTATGCGCAACAGGAAACCCTTTCTCTTGTGACGCATCTAATCTCTCTCACATGTATTTTCCATAGATTGTTTGGTTACTTTTTGTATCTCCTTGTCAAAAGTTTTGCGTTTCCACGAATTAAATTTGTCATGTCCATTAGTATGTCTTCAACGGGTTCTTTATACTATAACGATGGGTCTGTTTATATCTTTCTATCATTTTTTTTTTGGTACTGTTATGGATTAGGTTCTCTGAAGTATAGTCTTTTCAGATACATACTTTGAGTTCCTTATATCTATTTTTTTCAAACGGGTATCTGTTACAATAGTACGTATCCATGTTACCATGTTAATTAAATTTGAAAAAAAAACCAAGGAACCCTTTTCCACTTATCTTGATATACCACGGCATTGCCTGGTATGTTTGATTGGTTTAATTATTTGCTAAAATATTCATATGATGAAGACATAATCTTTCAATCAGTTTAATTGAGGTCTGGAGCTGGCATGTCAGTTTACTGCTAGTAGTCTGTTGTTATTTATGTATTATTGTCATTTTGTTTATTTTTTTTTGTTTCATCTTCTGACATCGAACTCAGACTTTTCTTGAACTGAATTTTAATGTGCGTATTGTTATGCGTTTACTTTTCTACATTGGCTAGAGGTATAGGGGGAGGGTTGAGATCTCATAAACATATTTAACCCCGCCGCAATTTTGCGCCTGTCCCAAGTCAGGAGCCTCTGGCCTTTGTAATAGTCTTGTATGATTATTAATTTTAGTTTCTTGTGTATAATTCGGAGTTTAGTATGACGTCCATTATCACTGAAATAGTATATATTTTTTTAAGGGGCCAGCTGAAGGACGCCTTCGGGTGCGGGAGTTTCTCGCTACATTGAAGATCCATTGGTGGCCTTCGGCTTTTGTCTGCTCTATGGTCGGGTTGTTGTCGCTTCGACACATTCCCCATTTCCTTTCTCATTTTCATTGAACATTTCTGACAATGCATTCTTCAGCCATTCTTTAAAAAAAACATTACTCGTTTCGCATACATCTGGACAACATTGACGCCCAATGTCGTCAACTGTCCTTGAAGGTAGTATCCGTTATAAAAAAAAATCATGTACTATTTTTTGGTTTAGCCTTCTAAATTGGGACATGTTTTGTAGAATAGTTAATTGAGAAAACAATTATAACATAAAAAATGAAAATGGTGTACACAGGACAGCCCAAACCGTCCACAGTCATCTTAGCCTATAGGAGTTGCAACTTTGGTCAATACAATTTTACAATTTATAAACAAAGGTTTTTAAATACCATCAAAATATACCATTTGAATTTATGATAGTACCAAAGAACATAATTCTTGAAGTATTTCTGCCTCATCGACCCAGTAAATTAATATTAACGTATGTAAATAATTAAAACAGATGATTCTATAGAACACGTACCTTTAATATCATAATTTGGGGAAAAAACTTAAACATATCATCAATTGGGACAACAAAAAAAGTAAAACGCTATAGCTAAGATGGCAATCAAACACGCATGTCAAAAGAATAAAAATAACAGTAATATGAAAGCACCACTCTATAAAACCCATAACACTATGTTGCTTTTAAAATGCATGTCTTCTTCTTTTTTACGTTTTTAGGTATGCATAATGTTTTTTGTTACCGTCTCAATTACAAATAACCAACGTACTCTAATAACAGATAAAAGCACATAACTAGACTGAGTAACAGCGACCAACCAAACACATGGGAGTGAACAAATGAAATCCGTAAATTAATCTCCCACTTTCTACTTACGAAAATGCCTGTACCAAGTCAGGAATATGACAGTTTTTATCCATTCGTTTGATGTGTTTGAGATTTTGATTTTGCCATTCGTTTAGAACTTTCCGTTTAAAGTTTCCTCGGAGAAGGTATATTTATTCATCTTTTTGATAGGTGAACAATTTACTCATAAGGATGTTAATACATAGTTTATAGGATATAAATAATTATAGAAGATGGAATTAAATATTTTTATTGTCAAAACCACTGTTCTGTTTACGGAGATTATGTTTTTTTCAGTCTAATAAAAGTTGCACTGCTCTAATGGGAATAGGTTCATACCAACGAAGGTATTCCATTTGCTCTAAGAACACTTAATTTTGACTTGCACACAAATTATTAACAACATAATTTTATTACAAATGATTATCGATTAAATAATATTAATTCTAAACTTCTAAAAAATTAAAAAGTGATTTCACAGCAATATCAAAATTTACAAATTTATGTTCATATGGGAATTTTACATGCTTTTTATAGAAAGACAAAGGATTATGTAGAATCTGACATATACATATTTATTCATTATATTTAACAGTACACTTGAGAAAAGGTAACGACGACAAAGTCGCAATCAAAGTCAAACACCATCGCCAACATAATGCCAAACTGAGAGCGAACAGACACATATAATTACAACCAAACACAATGCAATACAAAACTTTTAGGTTTAGTGACCAAGATATGAAAAAATGACAAAGTACAGTGGGTAAGCACGTTGAAACTGTCATTTTTGTCAACAACAAATATAGTGTCAAAAACACTCTCTTGACAAAATAAGTAAGCGATGACGGTATTATCGCAATGAAAAATTGAACATATATTCGTGGTTATCTGTTACATATTTCCAATAACGTTCATACAAATTACTATGTTGTCCTTAAAATAGATAGATCAACTTTATAAGACATACCTTGACTAAGCCGTTGAGAGGGAAATGTATTTATAGCATTTCTGTAGCAGAACGTAAAAACAGAATACTGTGGATTCATTAGTTTTCGTGGGTATCAAATTTCGTGAATTCAGTTAACATTGCATTTTCGTTGATATTTAATTTCGTGGTTTTGCCAAAGTCTACATACAAGCCTATAGAACATTTGAATTCGTGGTTCGCTTATACATAAAGGCAACAGTAGTATACCGCTGTTCAAAACTCATAAATCCATGGACAAAAAACAAAATCGGGATAACAAACTAAAACCGAGGAAATATATACCCACGAAATCCACGAAAATTGATATCCCACGAATAAAAATGAATCCATAGTACTAGCCTTTATTCATTTTATTTTAGAAAAACGTTAATCATGAGGTGTACAAGTATAAATATTTTTCTAGGAACTAAAGAGATACCAAATGATAACGACAACTAAAAGGAATAATAAGTAACATTTGTGTACGATCTACACACCGGTAGACTACTGTTACTTTGAATTAAAGGCCTTTAATAAACTCATCATAGATACCATGATTAAAAATTTTATATTTACGCCAGACGCGGGTTTCGTCTACAAAAGACTCATCAGTGACGCACGAATAAAAAAATGTTAAAAGGCCAAATAGAGTACGAAGTTGAAGAGCAGTGAGGACCAAACATTCCTAAAGTTTTGCCAAATACAGCTAAGGTAATCTATTCCTGAGGTAGAAAAGCCTTAGTATTTCAAAAATTCAAAATTTTGTTAACAGTTAATTTATAATTATGAACATATCAATAACAACTCAAATCAACACAGAAGTGCTGACTACTGGGCTAGTGATACCCTCGGGGAAATAAATTTCCACCAGCAGTGGCATCGACCCAGTGGTTGTAAATAAACTCATCATAGATACCAGGATTAAAATTTTATATTTACGCCAGACGCGCGTTTCGTCTACAAAAGACTTAAAAAGAAGCCGTATGATATTGTTTCAAATCTATGTTGTTGAAGATTTCATTTATAAACCCACCACTCATGAAAAATATACATGTACATAAATTTAACAAATACAATGCAATCTTTTATTGTTTTATCAATTAACCTCTAAAAACTTCAGCTAAAGTCTCAAATTTGAAGAGCATTGAAACAGAAATCCAAACGATATGTAAAATACTAGTAAAATAATTTGGAAGGTGTGGTATGATTGCCAATGAGACAACTCTCCATCCAAGTTACAATGTGTATAAACATAAACAATTATATAGTAAAGGTCAAAAGAAGACCTATTTGTAATGATCGAGATGGAAGAACCTTGGTGTTTCGAATCACACGAAGTAAATTTACAGTATATAACCGCATGAATAATATTTCATATTTTCATATGAATGTTTACTCTTTGGTTATTAATACTGTCGAGGGCCTCTTTTGCAATGGCATATGTCAAATAGATATACAAACTTATCCAATTTAGTGCCTTGGACAGACAAAATTAATATATTGTTATTACAGTTTTGTTCAGTTTTGTTGCGGAATTTATTGTTTTTCGCATTTGATCTTAAAACTAGAAATTTTCTCAAATATCTCTATAGAATAGAAGTGTTTAGCATGATAAAACAACTGTCATACAAATGGGAGGCGTAACTAGCTATCAACGCATGTTTAACCCACTATCTTCTTCGGAAGTCAGGAATATGACAAATGTTTTTCACTTGTTCCGTTGGTTTATACAGATTGATTTTGTCAGTTTCTGGGCTTCCCCTTTTCGATTTTAACTTAGAGAGTTCAGTATTTTAAACACTTTTTATATTACTTTACTGCACTTTTGAATTCATTTTTTGTTGCATGATACAGACATTTTACCCAAAGATGTATTTTTATAACAATAGCTCTTTTCTCACTCAGATACGGTTATGAAAAAAGAAGACTGATTCATCGTCGCACCATACGTCATCATCAAAAGAACATTATGAACACTTAGTATATGAAGTTTTTATGTATGGTATTGTTGTTTAGTCTTTTGTTGTATAGTGTGATACATAGCTTATTGATATTTCATAGTTCATCTTATGACAATACGGAATGTATAATTCGACAAATAGTCATTAAACTGTCACCTCTGAATCTTATATTGCCAAACAAATTTGCTTTCTCAATAGAATAAAATGTGTAAGTCCGAAGTTTATTAGAAGTTTATATATATAAATTGATATCTTATTTTAACCTTATACAAAACATAAATGAATAACAAGTAGCCAATAATAACCACTAAACAGGCCAACAAACCACTTCCACGTTCGTAAAAAAGTACTTGATATGGCAATTATTAGGGACAATAATACAACTCAAGTAGATCAAATAATATTTAACACAGGTGTTCGTTTTTCTAGATCACAAAGAATATAGATATACTCCAACAATATTTACCCAAGAAGAAGCCATTGCCGATCCTATATTTGTTTTATGCCTAATTTTTAAATTTCAACTACAGAGAGTGATCTTGGTCTTCGTTTACCCTACTTGATACCGTTCACAAATCACACCGCCATTTTTTACTGTTACGAAGAAACCAGGTCCGTTGGCTTCGACTTCAAAACAGTGTGTTTGTAACGAATTTACATGAATGTACTTTTCGCCTTGCACTATATTATATCTTCGTGCAATATTCACGATATTGATGTATGAAATCTCCACAAAACAACACAAAATGTACGGTATATAGTTCTTCTCCACCATGATTTTCATTACGTCTTGTCATTCGACGTACGCTTAATAATTTTACTGACTGCGATTAGAACGTGGATGGGCTTGGAACTTGTTTGGCCTGTAAAGAGTTTAGTTTAAAAAGGGCAGGGGGTTGTAAAATTCTCTGTTATGTGCAACTTGTGTGGACAAGGTTTAATTATTGATCTTTACATTAATGAAAAACAGTGTACACTGACCGATATTGGGTGTTGTAACAACTTAAAGTCGCACACAAAACAATAAAATTTCAATTAATTATATCATGGTAGGCCCATTTAACAGTGAACATCACATTTATATACTTTTCATTGACTGATACTGATCAGAATATAAACAAGGCTGTCACCAGACTGTCAGTAAAAATTAACTTCATTAACCATTGATTTTATTTTCCCATGGTGAACAGGAAGATGTTAAATAATTAAGATAATTACGTCTATAATTTTGGCTGATTAATTTTTCCTGAAATTGTTTAATTGTTTATGATTTATAAGTATTAATAATTAAATTTTTATATATTTTCCATACAACTAAGAGGAAACATTTCTGCATTTCAACGTATTTATGGTTTGTTTGACGACATTTAGACATTAGTATTCTCTTGGTAAATTTGACAATGATTTTTGATATTAATATCCCCTTAATTATCTTTGATCTGACAATACATCAATTAATTATGTCAACAGATCTTTATACAAATTGAATATCTCTGAGCATTTTATGCTAATTTTTACATTCTGTTTGTAGGAATAGACTAATCTTTTCTATTGAAACTCAATTATTGATCAATTTATTTTTGCACATTGGCGTCAATTTATGATGCCCTTGGCACAAAGTGGTATATGGTATATGTACATTTTTAACTTGTAGTCTTCAAATTCATCTCGATGATGCATATAACCTGTCATAAATATGCACTCTTGGAAGTAAATTTTTCATTGTTTAGCAGATGATGCATCATGCAGAATAAACGATTTAAATATCAAAGGTTTTCAATTTCCTATGTAATTTATAAAACATTTGGTGAATAATGTCTTTGTTTACATATTCGAAGAAAGGATTGATAGAAATATTATTGTAAATTTCTAAAAAATTAAATGTTTTTTATATACTTCTTCGTACTTCAAATGACCATTCACAGTTCATCTGACTTCTAGTTATAGGAGCCATTGCGACATCTTGTCGTTCATCGTCGTTCGTCATTTACTTCTTTTTTTTTAAAACTTTTTGCTCTACAATAGGTGGACTCTGCCTGACTAGTAAACATGGTTTCTTGATTAAATTTTGTAATGTTTCGTCCACGACATTGAAAAATATTTGAGAAAATGTAGGCATCTGTATCATATTTTAAAAGCCTTACAAATGAGCTGTAAGATAAACTGTCAAAAAAATATACCGAACTCCAAGGACAATTCAAAAACCAAAAAGTCCCATATCAAATGACAAAATCAAAACCTCAAGCACACACGAAACGAATTGAAAACAATAATCACACCCCTGACAGTTTGAATTTCCCCATCTAGAAAATGACGGACCAAATTGGGCACAAAAATGTGCAGACGATTAAGATCTACCTAACCACTTATTCGAAATCGTAATTACATGTATTTAATCAATCGGAGATATATATTTCTCTAACTCTTACACGATTTATCCGTTTCTTGACCTGTTTTATTTAATCAACGTGTGGTTCGTTTGATATAAGTACTTCATTTGTTCTTCATTTGTCAAAATTCGAGTATGACGTAAAATGATTTTGCTTTCCCCGTGGTTTTCCTATGTGACGTCGTGAAAAAAAGACGACCATGCCCGATGACGTCACATAGATGGAACACATCTTTTTGCCGATCATTTAAAAGGAAAGATCGAATTTGTCTGCATATCGTTTAAAAAACCATAAGAGAAACAGATTCCATCAAATCTTGTGCAATACGATATTTATCCACTCTTGACAGTTTGATTTTTAAAAATATTTAAAACGTTCGAAGAGACTCATGTTTTAAATTTGAAAATTTAACTTGTTTTGAGTGGATAAATATCGTATCATACTCGATACAGAGGTAGAACATATATATATATATAATTGAAATAGATGGAGAAGCATATACATGTATGTTTCAAAATATTGTATGGGTTGAATTAAATATAAAAATTGGTAGTGAAGGTCTGCAGATTTTTACTTGCAGTGTGCAGCACGTCAGGTACCACTAGTAAAATAAAACTAGTTTTTTGTGTGTTATCATCATACTATGACTGTGTTCAATTCGATTATAACATTATGGTCTGGAGATATTAATTTCTTCGAAACATAATAGCTAAACCATAGGTTGATAACGAACGAAGCTTCCAAATGGTGAATAAAAGCTTACAGTTTATGTTTTTTTAAATTATGTTTGTTAAGAACATTTGCGAATTCGTCTTGTTTTGCCATATTTTTTCTGTTCATGTAAAAATCTTCTCGATTGGCAATTTATGGTTTATCTATTTTTTTCAATGAGATATAAAAGCAAACAAGTATGACGGCACTGTCGTGAACGTAACACAAAAACGATCATTGTGATGTTTGTTACCGACTTGCTTGTCTTTAAGACTACAATCTTACCCAGGAACTTCTTTTCAGTACATGTCTTAATCAACTAGTAACAAATAATTTAAACCAACAGAAAAAGGTCTGGAATTTTCATTGCGTAACATCTGTAATCGCAACTGGTATCAGTGTCTCAATTATTTTTTTTAAATGTAACAAATCTAAATTCTTCACGACCACAATAGTTATTACCAGGAATCAATCTGCCAGTATCTCAATTAAAGTGATACATGTTTGACCTTGAACCAATTACAATTGTCTGATGTCATCCATCTATCTTATAACTGAATTGTTTTAGAAGATCTTGAGATAAACTATTTGCACTGGGCACGATCGACATTGAAATCATTAGATAGATGATGCCCGCGTAGTGGACGCGAATCATAAAAACCCACCTGATCTCACGTCACTTAATAAAAGCTGATATAATTCCAATAATGTTTATTCACATGTTAATATATGGATACAAAGTTGACTTTCATATTGGAACTTTATTTGGCTTTTAAACTCTTATGATTCGAGGGTCAATGATAAGTTCACAATTATAGGCCTGTTTGGATTGAATGCTCTCCAAACCTATTTAGAATTTCTAAACCTTTGGTCTAGAGTGTAGATCATTACGATATTTCCTGAAACGTGTGTGTGAAAGGAAATTAACATCAAACAGTTTTTACACCACAATAAATATTTTTTAACAGAAGGCATACTTAGTTACTGTGTTGTTCAATATTTTTTATTAATGTGTTTCCCTTTTTCCTTTCTGTTGTAGCATTGTAGTTATTGTATGCAAGTTACAATGATTATCTTTATACACAGATTTGGACATTTTAGAATGAAATTCAAAACAGTGTAGCTGTGGCCATTGATATTGACACATTAAAATCATCCATTGACTGGGACAATTAACGTGAACGTTTGTCTGTAACGACCACTGTTCAGGACGTACCTACGATAGACATTTAAACTGTGGGGTCACCAAAGGTTTCTTAACGCCTTTAATTATAAAATAATTCGAAAAATTAATCAGGAATAACCTTTGTGTTTTGATTTATATAATTGATATAAATCAAAATATCGTGTTATTTCTGATTAATTTTTCAAATGACTTTATTTAGGTGTTGAGAACCTTTGGTGACCCCATAGTTTAAATGTCTTTAAAAAGTACATAGTGAGCATTGGTCGTTACATACAAACGTTCACCTAAATTGTCCCAGTCAATGAATGATTTTATTGTGTCAATCAATGGCCACAGCTACACTGTTTTGAATTTCATTCTATTTGAATTTCAAAATAACAACTTTTTGGAGCTTAATCTGTATACAATTTTCCTTTTTATGTTTCACTCTTTTGGATTTTGATTGATGGTGTGTGTATGGTTAATTAAAACGTATCGCCAATTACTTTGTTTTTTTTAAGAAATAATTGCAATTTCATCTTTAACATCTTCAACTTCTCGAAAAAAAATCTCCGACTTAAATTACCCTCATGGAATCTATGGATTCCAAACGAGATTTTGGATTCAGAATTATTATATTTCATTATACGAGATATACATAGGAACAACTGACTTTGAATGTACAAATTGACACCTTTTGAACTTTCACCATAAAATTCCGGTGTGGTTTGAGGTACTCACTCTCATGGTCTTTTGATCGTATATAATTTAACAACCACAAAATCTAAAAGTGTAAACTTTTTATCACAAGATCGTCAGACATATCTGTATATAATCAATGTTATCATTTAATAATTATAACTTTTACATAAATATCTTTCAACATTCAACAATCCTCTGGTAATACTTGAACGCTCCTGATGATTTATTAAAATGATCTATGATCGAATACAAATGATATTTTATCATTTCACCCAAGTTGAACAACTTTATCAAAAGTAATGAAAACGTACACAGCCATAACTATATTAAAAGTATCATAAAATTTTTTTTTTCACTTTACTTGTACCTTTTAAGGCATTTACAATATTGATGCAACGATTAACTATCTTAATAACTGGGAAAATAAGTTTAGCACCTGCATTCAAAATAAATATCCATCATAAATTTATAAATTTCAAAAGATCTAGATCAAATTCGATAAAGAAATTACAGGGATTTGGTCGTTTAAATTCAAATGTTATTTCTAAATCGTATTTTTTTAGTATAATGTCATCTCTTTGCTTTTTGAAATTTATTAGTTTCAAATTATAATTTCTAATATATATGAAACATGGCTTAATAAGTCGTAATAAAGGTTTTAAAATAACCCAGTTCTTATGTACCCATCAACAGTTTATTTCAAACGGAAAGGGTATCCGGGTTCCACCCACAAATATGTTTCTATACGCCTGAAGCAAAAAGTTAAAAAAAACTCTGATTATCACTATCTATATTATTTTATTTCATAAACAGTTTTCTTCGTTTATCTATCAATATATTTAAAGGCATTTTTTCCTGATCTTTGTATCGCTTCTTATAAACAAATAATATTGTTTGGGTAATGCAAAATCCTTGAAAACAGATTTGTTATATCTCTTCACGGCATTAACAGTTTGTGTTGTTTCTAATATCTATCTAATTGATTAAGAACGGACCCATTACATATTTGTTTTTTACTATCAGTACCGAGACTATCATCAGCTCAATAGTCAATACGTGACATGATCTATAACCAACCTATCTTAAATTATCTACGAGTGTGCAGATTTTACGAATTTGGATACTCACATGTTTTGTATGAAGTGAAGTGAAGATTTGTTTTTCACTTTTTATTCGTTGTTAAACCATACCAGGTACACCAGACGCGTTTCGTCTACATTTGACTCATTAATGGCACGCTTTATGCCCATAAATAAACTGTAACTAAATCCACCGTTCTTGTAAGAAGTGTCCTATCATAAGCATACAACCAACCAAACCAATCCTCTAATTTCATTTCATATACTGATTTGTACATTTGATCATTACCAAATATAAAATATAGGTAAACCATCAAATTATTTCTTTCTCATTGTGTCTCAAAGTTAGACGAAAATCAGGATTTATTCCAATGAATTAGCTGTGATAGCAATATAAAATGTTAACACCACTTAACATACTTTAATAGATTTAATTTTGTCGAATCGTGTAAGAAGAAGAGCATTTTGAGTTTTGGAGATTTTCCAATTGGAGACTGAGAGGAAAAAGAATATTGCAAAGTACATGCTACTAATGCTTAAAATATACATAATGGAAATCACGAAAATAAAATAATGAAATTCCGTGAAATTGTCTTGCGGAAAGCTTCATACGAACCCATTGGAAAACGTTTTGAATGTCACAAAAAGTTGACGCTCATTAAAAAAAAACCATATGGAAACGGAACTAACATTCCAATCGGAACAATATATATTCATTACGAACTGTTCGTGACTTAAGGAATACGGATCAATTTTTTGTACATTGTAGGTTTAACTAAACTTCTATTTCTATTGCATCTTATTAAACTGTCCTCAATATGTAATTTATGCATTTTTTTATTATACATAAATCTTTTATTTCTATATGCATGTGGTGGGTACTTCGGTTGAAAAAAGATATACGACAAAATTGCTTTATAAATCAAAACAATAAATAGGTGTCATTTGAACACCCACAAGATTTTCTCATCGTGAAAATATTTATTTGATCATTTATGAAATATAATAAATATTTTTTAGCTCACCTGGCCCGCAGGGCCAAGTGAGCTTTTCTCATCACTTGGCGTCCGGCGTCCGTCGTCCGTCGTCCGTCGTCCGTCGTCCGTCGTCCGTCGTCCGTCGTCCGTCGTCCGTCGTCCGTCGTCGTCGTCGTCGTCGTCGTCGTCGTCCGTCGTCGTTAACTTTTACAAAAATCTTCTCCTCTGAAACTACTGGGCCAAATTAAACCAAACTTGGCCACAATCATCATTGGGGTATCTAGTTTAAAAAATGTGTGGCGTGACCCGGTCAACCAACCAAGATGGCCGCCACGGCTAAAAATAGAACATAGGGGTAAAATGCAGTTTTTGGCTTATAACTCAAAAACCAAAGCATTTAGAGGAAATCTGACATGGGGTAAATATGTTTATCAGGTCAAGATCTATCTGCCCTGAAATTTTCAGATGAATCGGTCAACCCGTTGTTGGGTTGCTGCCCCTGAATTGGTCATTTTGAGGAAATTTTGCTGTTTTTGGTTATTATCTTGAATATTATTATAGATAGAGATAAACTGTAAACAGCAATAATGTTCGGCAAAGTTAGATTTAAAAATAAGTCAACATGACCGAAATGGTCAGTTGACCCCTTTAGGAGTTATTGCCCTTTATAGTCAATTTTTAACCATTTTTCATAAATCTAAGTAATCTTTTACAAAAATCTTCTCCTCTGAAACTACTGGGCCAAATTAATCCAAACTTGGCCACAATCATCTTTGGGGTATCTAGTTTAAAAAATGTGTGGCGTGACCCGGTCAACCAACCAAGATGGCCGCCACGGCTAAAAATAGAACATAGGGGTAAAATGCAGTTTTTGGCTTATAACTCAAAAACCAAAGCATTTAGAGGAAATCTGATGGGGTAAAAATGTTTATCAGGTCAAGATCTATCTGCCCTGAAATTTTCAGATGAATTGGTCAACCTGTTGTTGGGTTGCTGCCCCTGAATTGGTAATTTTGAGGAAATTTTGCCGTTTTTGGTTATTATCTTGAATATTATTATAGATAGAGATAAACTGTAAACAGCAATAATGTTCAGCAAAGTTAGATTTACAAATAAGTCAACATGACCGAAATGGTCAGTTGACCCCTTAAGGAGTTATTGCCCTTTATAGTCAATTTTTAACCATTTTTCATAAATCTAAGTAATCTTTTACAAAAATCTTCTCCTCTGAAACTAATGGGCCAAATTAATCCAAAGTTGGCCACAATCATCTTTGGGGTATCTAGTTTAAAAAATGTGTGGCGTGACCCGGTCAACCAACCAAGATGGCCGCCACGGCTAAAAATAAAACATAGGGGTAAAATGCAGTTTTTGGCTTATAACTCAAAAACCAAATCATTTAGAGGAAATCTGACAAGGAGTTAAATTGTTAATCAAGTCAATATATATCTGCCCTGAAATATTCAAATGAATTGGACAACCGGTTGTTGGGTTGCTGCCCTCCAATTTGTAATTTTTAAAGAAATTTTGCTGTTTTTGGTTATTATCTTGAATACTATTATAGATAGCGATAAACTGTAAACAGCGATAATGTTCATCAAAGTAAGATCTACAAATAAGTCCCCCCTAACCTAAATGGTCAATTGACCCCTTAAGGAGTTATTGCCCTTTATAGTCAATTTTTAACAATTTTCATTAATTTGGTAAATTTATGTAAATTTTTACCAAATATTTTTCTCTGTTACTAATGGGCAAAGTTCATTATAGATATAATTGTAAGAAGCAAGAATGTTCAGTAAAGTAAGAACTGCAAACACATCACCATCACCAAAATACAATTTTGTCATGAATCCATTTGTGTCCTTTGTTTAATATGCACATAGACCAAGGTGAGCGACACAGGCTCTTTAGAGCCTCTAGTTTAGGTGAAAATAAACAAGCAGCTGTAAATCGAACAAAAAAAAAAATCAATGTTCAAAAAGATTAAAAAGACTACTTCCTGTATGTATAACATTTATATTAATTAAATTTCAAAATTTCCCTAATTGATTTCTGACCTTGTCAAAGAGCTAATTTGAAATCATTAACGTGCAGCGTTTAACATATAAATGTAAATAGTGACAGTGACATTAATATGATGGGCAACCATGGGGGCCAAAACACCCCATTCAATATTGCTATCAATACAAAAGTTTGATGGCCAACTTAGTTTACGTAAAAATTCAATTACATATAAATCTTTCATAATTGTATCTAATTGAGAAATAAATTATTTATTATGACGATAGCCCTGAAAAGTCAATTTACAAACTTATATGAAATGTAAGTTTAAATGTCTTCATATTACAATTCAAGTGCAAATTTGACAGTTTTGTCACCTTCATGTCTTCTTGCCTTATCTCAACGATCATACAAAATTTATCATACCGGAAAAATATTCTAGTAACAAATAATATGGGTACTAACTGAGAGTTAATAAATGCAAAAACTTAACCTGAAAAATGTCATTGTAGACTATACAAGATATCCTATATCTAGTTAGGAATATGACAGTGGTTATCCATTCGTTTGAAGTGTTTGAGCTTTTGATTTTGCCATTTGACTACGGACTTTCCGTTTTGAATTTTCTCAGAGTTTGTTTTCTTTGTTATTTTATTTTTTAGTGGTTTCAAACTTGACTCATAAATTAGATACAACAGTAGTTTACCGATGTTCAAATACCAAAAATGCATCCAGAACATACAAATTACGTTAAAAACACTAAAATATAAGAATCGCACGAAATGAAGTAAGACCGGGTGTGTCGACAGGCTAACCTACTTATCCTGCTTTGCGTAAACCTTCAGCCATTTGAATGCAGACTTAGTTAATATGTAACAATCTGAAATGGGACATATTCATAAAACGCTTGGGTAGTATCAACGCTTTCCATTTTAAAACTGCAATTGTAATGGTAAACACTTCTATGATGTTTTAAGATTTGTAGGGATTGTATGTTTTATCTAATCTTTAGTTGACTTTGAATTTTTTGTCGTTCTTTAAATTCTATCACCTCTTTTCTTATGTTAATTTGTTTTGTCTATCCTGCTTGGCTTGCAATGTTCTTAAAATTCTTATACAGATAAGTCTTGTGCAGCTTCAACTGTAAATACAGGCGATAGAAGTTTATCGTTATTCAAATCTATTTAATCTTGAAAAACAAAATTTACTGCAATACGGGAGTATACATGTACTATCTTGTACGTGCTATTGTATTAAAGTTTATACGTTTAAATGCATTCGCTTTTTTTAACGAGTACCATTTATAAATATGAATACAGCATGTTTACTTAATACTCGTGTAATTGCCGCATGAAGTAATAAAACGGTTTCATGAAAAGCTACACAAAAATAACTTTATCAAACGAAAACGGAAACAGCTCTTAAAAAAAGAACACATCGGTCTGAAGATACTCAGTTTTGGCTATCAGAACGAAATCTTGCAATACAACATGATTTAGACAATTGATTTATTGGTGCACATAATTAAATTTTGAATCAAGAATCAGGTATGTTCCGTGCTGATTTATTTGAAAATTATTATAATCTAAAAATGAATATAAAATACTGATTACATCATGGAGATCTTCACATTAACATTTTTGAAAACCGTAGCACGTGTATATTGGCACTGAAATTAATCGCGGTCAATGCAAATTAAAAAGAATAAGGAAACGAAATTTTTGCTAAAGAGTTTTGTGGTCGGGCAAATCTGAGTTCATGCGTTTTATCAGTAAATGACTAAATGTATATTAGTTACGTAATACTTGAATATGTTCTGTTCACGCGACGACAACACGATTCGCGCATCAGCAATATTACTGCTATGATATCATTGGGAGTAAAAACGAGATATAAGAGCTTTAATGTGTTTCATTAATGCATTATGAAAGAAGAAAATCACGTTGCAACTAACCTTAGAATGCTAGCATTATTAGCTAGTGCAAATTATTGCATTTAAAAAAAAGTAGATATTGCCAAGTATGAAGCTACTTTGGACTCAATTTTAAAACCATTTTAGTGAAATTTCTATTCCAAAACATTCAATGCTAGACCTTTGGTGTGGCCATACATTTCAGACTTAAAGGAAAACTATCAAAGATATAAAATGAATTATGTTTACGGTTACTATTTACAATCGGTTGACCAAAACGATGTATCGGTACCTCAACTCACTAATGTCATTATTAGTTCTTTAGATACCAATATAATCGTATGATCTACAATTTTACCGACTGTGTCTTATTCCCGATTGGATCATTTGTCTGAGTGTAAATTTGAATGGCAAGAGATGAATGTATATGAGAAGACGCTTATCCTGTCAGCGTAGCCAGTAGAAAACCTTTCGGAATGCATGCGATTAATAATAACTTGTTACTCATAATGAAATCAATATTGATTAATAAAAAGTTTGAGGTGGTAATTTTATGATATTAAATTCTCAGAATTGGGTTTATATATATGAATAGGTATTTTGCAATTGGATTATAATTGTCCTTTAGGAGTAATACCACCATTAATTTACCCTATTTGTCTTTTTTTTTTTTAAATATGCAGAATTTGTCTTTGCTTTAAAAAAAAAAAGAAATACATGGCATGAGTAAAGTTATGTTCTGTCTAGTACTACAGTGAATATGTCATAAAACATCTCATTGATATTAGATCATCACTGGAAGTAAACCAATCAATCAAAGCCCTTTTCCTGTTAGCAAATTTTGTTACCACCTGAGGTTTCTAAAATATTTAATAAAAACAACAATTTAAAAAGGCTGGTGCTTTGAAACACAAAAGATATATGTTTATATATGACTTAGAATTTTGTTTCTGTAGTTAAATACAGGGTTAATTTGTTCGCACATCGTAGTTAATATAATGACATTGTATGGAACTTACATACAAGTAAGAGGTTTAGATAACTATAAAATCAGGTTTAATCCATATTTCCCTACAAAATAAAATGCCTGTAACAAGTCAGGAATATGGCAGTTGTTATCCCTTCGTTTGATGTGTTTGAGCTTTTGAGTTTGCCATTTGCTTAGAGACTTTCCGTTTAGAACTTTCCTTGGTATTTTTGTTATTTTACTTTTTACACCTTGTTTTAAACGGGCGTATGACATTTGCGCCGATTTTGAAATTTTTCATTCTTTCATTTGCGCCGATTTTATTTTTTCATTTGCGCCGATTTTATATTTTTTTCCTAATTGGATTTACAGGTAAGTTACAGGTAAATCCATACTTTTACATTGACTAATCACAGAGTATAAAGACAAATCAAGTGACATTGCAATTGGTAAATGGCTATCCCAATGTTTCAGGTTACCATTCCTTTCCCTAAATGAAATCGATAACTGCTTCACTTTTGACATTGTCTGACGCTCCTTATGATGACAAATGTCATATATTCTTAGACAACGTTCAAGTACACATTCCATAACGGTCAACCAATTCGTGATGGCGTCCATAAAATTAACGAAGCGATGATTTCAACTTCACCATTTGGAACTCTTGGTTTAATAGCTTCCTTGCGAGAAAATGCGAACTCTAGAAATGCCCCACCAGTACGTATGCCAGACAAAGAAAAGATGTCCTTCGTTATCGATAATTACGCCAAATATAGAAGAGACGAAATCATAAGAAAGGAATTTATTAGATGTGTTGCCTATACATACTCGGCAAGAACAGATTTATGATTTGAATGTATTCCGTTTTTATGGATTTGAATGCGGTACATATATTTTTAATTCGTCATTTTAGTATAAACAAAGTTCTTTTATCTTAGGTTTTTATTTCTTGATTTTAAGCAGACAAGTTATATACATGTTATGATTGACAATTCATAACATATGCACAACTGGCTAACGGAAGAGTTCTTTAATGATAAATGAAAATAACATTACTTGGATGGAGAGTTGTCTCATTGGCACTCATACCACATCTTCTTATATCATTTCACCTGTAATTTACCTGTTATTTACCTGTAAAAAAAATCGGCGCAAATGAAAAAAAAAAATCGGCGCAAATGAAAGAAGAAATCGGCGCAAATGAAATGCAGATCGGCGCAAATGCAAAACGCCGGTTTTAAACATATATATTAGTAACAGCTTTAACAACCTACATATTTCATCCATATTTGCATCTATCTAAAACGCATCTTGTATCAAGATATCTTTATGGGTAACGTTGTTGGTCATATTCAAATATTAAGGAAAAAATATCTCTATAACGCTATTTTAGCAGTTTTCAGAAATAATGAAAACATATACGACTAAATATTAACATTTTACATTGATGATTGATAGAACAATGTTTTGTGAACATTTGAAGCCTGTTATTTGGCAGATATCTAATATAGTTTGTTTTCAAACACAGGTGGCATAAAAAAAAGTGGCCATCTCATACCTTTCTGTAGTACTTTTTTGGAAAACGTTTAGGAATTTTTGCTCCTAAATGCTCTTCAACTTCGAACTTTATTTGGCCTTTTAAACTTTTTGGATTCTAGCGTCACTGATGGGTCATTTGTAGACGAAACACGCGTCTGGCGCAAAAAACAAAATTTCATTCCTGATATCTTTGATGAGTTTATATACAACCACTTCGTCGATGCATGCTGGTGGAATTTTAATTTCCCAGCGGTATCACCAGCCCAGTAGTCAGCACTTCTGTTTTGACATGCGTTATCATTAATATGGTCATAATCATAAATTAACTGTTAAGAAAACTTTGAATTTATGATACTAAGGCTTTTCTACCTCAGAAATAGATTACCTTAGCTGTATTTGGCAAAACGTTTAGTAGATTTTGGTCCTCAATGTTCTTCAACTTCGTACTTTAATTTGCCTTTAAAACTTTTTTATTTGAGCGTCACTGATGAGTCTTTTGTAGACGAAACGCGAGTCTGGCGCAAATACCAAATTTCATTCGTGGTATCTATGATGAGTTTATTTCATTTAAAAGTCTATAATAACTCAGAGCCATTTGGTGATGTTATATATTCAAATAAAGGATAAAACGTGTGAATATCGCTGAGCTTTTATTAACACGTTAAGCACTGTTAAGTTTAAATGTCCCCAGATTTCACAATCCTAATGTGCACAAGGAAGGATGACTCTTTTCTATATAACGGTATTTGCGACTGGTGATAATCCATTGGGATTCACACCAACATTATACACGAAAACAAATTTCGCTTTTATGTCTTACACACAATATCTGTCCTAATTAAAGTTCTCCCTCAAAGGTTAATTGAGTTTCTGAATAATAGCATATGTCAAACGCATCATATACCTTTACCAACTCCTTGTTCGATCTTAAACCTTACATAGTAACATTTTTTTTGTTGCATTAGACGTTGCAGCTTGTACCGCATGCATGTAATTCCCAAAAGTGTTCCTGTAATTTCAATATTATTCATCATGCCATATTCGACCTTTTCATTATCTAAAAATTATCTAAAAACCTCACAAAACTCGTACCTTATAAACGATAATGAATGTTTTTATAAAGTCTTAATCACAGGATTGGAACCATTTTCATTGCCGGACAATTGCCGGACAAATGCAAACTGGATAGGGTGAGGCATATTTTTTTCCATTTGTTCTATGATAACTCAAACATAACACAAAACAATTTTATCAAGTAGTTATTTTCAAAACAGAAGGTTGTGTCACTGCACGGTAATTGTTCGTCAATGATTTATCTTTGATATTGGCTTCAGACTCGGACTTCTCTTCAACTGAATTTTAATGTGCGTATTGTTATGCGTTTACTTTTCTACATTTACTAGAGATATAGGGGGAGGGTTGAGATCTCATAAACATGTTTAACCCCGCCGCATTTTTGTGCCTGTCCCAAGTCAGGAGCCTCTGGCCTTTGTTAGTCTTGTATTATTTTAATTTTAGTTTCTTGTGTACAATTTGAAAATTAGAATGGCGTTCATTATCACTGAACTAGTATATATTTGTTTAGGGGTCAGCTGAAGGACGCCTTCAGGTGCGGGAATTTCTCGCTACATTGAAGACCTGTTTTTGATCTTCTGCTGTTGTTTTTTCTATGGTCGGGTTGTTGTCTCTTTGACACATTCCCCATTTCCATTCTCAATTTTATCAATATAGAATATTAACGAAAAATTGTCCGATTTTAGAATCGTATCGTTCATTTTGAAATGGACTTGACCATTCCAATTTCCTAAAGTTAAACATACGTATTTTTGAATACTTTGTGTTTTATAGCCAAATGAAAGCCATTCTAAAATTAAAAATTCAACCAGTTGTATAGTGGTAATGTTGGTTTTCAATAAACCAGTGTGAATTTCATTTTCTTAATAAACTGACTCTTTTTCAGTGCTCTTTTCTATTGGTCAAATTTATGTTGTATATTTAACGAGTATTTTTGTTGTTGGATGTTGGGAGAATGTACACTAGTTTATTAAATATTATTGAAGGAATACGCATAATTATTCTTTTTAAAACATGTTTAACAATATATGCGTAGTATACTTATTTGTTACTACTAACAATTTCTGTCGTTGTTGTACTAATAATGTCACAGGTATTGAAATGATCTTGGGTAATGAAGTGTACAGGTACCAATATAATATTTTGTTAGGGAACTTTTCATTTGGTCTAACAATATCATTCCAAACTAAAACATGGGACATTTTGTCCATCGGCCACGTTTTGGCACAAGTAAGTGTGAATATGGCATGTTTTTATCACCCGTGTCTGTAGGTGCCCGAAGACAGAAATTTGTTCTGTCTGAATGATTCGGTAATAATAATTTGTAAATAATTATTTGACAATTGTGGTATTAACGATTCATTAATGAACAATCAACACCATAACTTATTTTATGGAGATGTAATTTGTCTTGATCGACATACAGGGCACTAAAGGGGTCACCTGACACTGTGTGTACTCCCAATGTACTGTTTAGCTCATCGATATTTAGTTGCGATGAATATATATGCAAAGTTACAGTTAAATTTATACTAATGTACACATGTAACTATAATAAATTATTTAACTTACTTACTACTTACTTATACATATACAACACAAACCTCAGCACTCTTACATTAAAACGAACGAGCACTGTGTCCACAGGAATGTGTGTTGGTACGTGCTTGAATGAACGAAAGACGGGATATTTATTAACAATATTTTATTTCTTTTTTGCTGTTCACTTAAAGTCTCGTGGCAAAACAAATATTAGCCAATTTAAGAAAGATCTTATTTGTTTTTAACATTTACTAGTAATTCCTTCTCAATATCTTCGTATCCTGAAATAAAATCCCTTTTATCCCAAATATTAATAGATTGGAGAAACAAAACAATGATCCGCAAACCGCAAAAAATGTGAACAACATTACTTATGACAAATGGTTTCTGCATGATGTGTTCGTTTACATGCGTTACCTATCAGAATTGAAAACAAACTCATCACAGATACTAGGATTAAAATTTTATATTACGTCAGACGAGTGTTTCGTCTACTCAAGACTCACAAGTAACGCTCGAATCAAAAAAAGTTTAAAGGCCAAATAAAATATGAAGTTGAAGAGCATTGAGGACCAGAAATTCCTAAAAGTTCTGCCAAATTCAACTAACGTAGTCTATTCCTGAGGTAGAAAAGCCTTAGTATTTTAAAAATTCAAAGTTTTGTTAACAGTTTAAAAGTTTATATTTATAAACATATCAATGACAACTCTAGTCAACACAGAAGTGCAAACTACTGGGCTTGTGATAACCTCGGGGAAATACATTTCCACCAGCATGGCAATCGACCCAGTGGTTGTAAATAAACTCATCATAGAAATGCATTCGAAAATTCGAACTAAGAGTCAGCCAAAGATTTTTCAGTGTTAGTGTAAATACAAAATGTATATCTGTTTCTTTTTGAAAATCTGCATTGACACTGAAGTTGAATGAAAATGAAGAGGAATGATTATCATCAAAAGAAAATATTAAGGCATAATTAATACAAGTCAGCTCAAAGAGGTGTCAAGGCACATATTCCTCGCCTGTTCAGGAAGGCATAACAACATAACCAAACGTATTTAAAAATAAAAAAAGATGATTTTAAGGATTCCAGCCCAAAACACTGATAAAACATTGGAAACTTTTGTTGTTAACCATTGTAGTCTTCTGTCATTACAAACTGTAACTAGAACAATTGGCAATTTAGTTTGAGGATCGATTAAGAATTGCTTTTTAACTGTGCAGGGTTGTTTTCTCAGTGACATTTATATCAATCTATTATTGCTGCATGATCTTTGCGCTTTTATAATAATATAGTTTAAATAAATACTTTGAAGGAAATTATATCTAATGGCAACTGCAGTTGGTTCAGGTGGACTATGATGCAAATACAGTGCTTAGAGTTACATGCTGCTGACATGAATTGTCATTGATATGGTTATATTTATAAATTTACTGTTTACAAATTTTTTTTTTTTTTTTTTAAATACTAAGGCGTTTCTACCTTAGGCATAGATTACCTTAGCTGTATTTGGCAAAACTTTTAGGAATTTTGGTCCTCAATGCTCTTCAACTTCGTACTTTATTTGGCCTTTTCAACTTTTTTGGATTCGAGCGTCACTGATGAGTCTTTTGTAGACGAAATGCGCGTCTGGCGTTTACACTAAATTTAGTCCTGGTATCTATGATGAGTTTATTTCCAAAGTTTCTCCTATACTATTTTTTTAATGCAAAGCTGTAAGGTTCAAAAAGAGGGACGAAAGATACCAGAGGGACAGTCAACTTCAAACATATCCCAAAACAGATAAATTGTAACTTTGAGTAGTCGAATAATATGGTTTAATAACACACTAACTGGTAATAAATATGACCAACAATCGTCTTCTTGATCAGTTTCTTTTTGCCATGAGATACAAACAACCAAAAGACATCTCTTGTACCAGTTTTTGTTTAATTTAATTGGCAAGTTAGATTTTAATTATTATGTAATTACACTCAAACAAGTACATGACATGGTTTACATCTATAATAGCCGACAGACATATGACAGCAGAGAAAAATCAGGATTACTTCCCCTGTTCAAGGTAAAAACAATTGCTCTTTGCAGTAATTAGAAACTAACCTGATTTGCCAAAATTTCCAAAAATAGATTTTTTGAAATTTTAGGAGCATGTCAAAAATGGACACAAGTCTGTATTTGTTTTTATTTTATGTTCTAACAATACTTTAGGTTAACCCCCGATGGCCCCCGAAGGACTATAACTGACATTTACATTACCACCTAAATGAAAAAGACAAACCATATAATTACTTTTATCATAACTGTGTCAATACATTTGTTTCGTATGTCATATTTGATATGAAATATTTTTATGACAAGCACTTAATAAATGAAATTATTTTACAATTATATAGATAAGGAATACATGTTAACATTAATATAATATCGTCAGCTTAATAACTAGTCAGGTCTCAGTACGTTTATTTGCAATCTGATTACAAATTAAATTTATATCATATTAGATATTACAATTTTTGTTATTATTATGTTGTAACTGACTAACTGCGATTTTTAATTTCCTTAATTGTAGCTTTACAGTAGACGCTATTCTCAAAACTATTAAGTGTATATTTCTAGACCAAGTTATGAAGCTTCTCTATAAATTTCGAGAAAAAATATTTAAGGGCAAATCAAATAGTATTTAAAAGATTAAAATGTTGCAAACATTTATCATTGCATGATTTTTATTACACTCATCAAAATATATGACTTTTTGGTCACGTGAGAATTTTAAAATCAAAATATTATGAAATATTAGATTTTTCTTGCATTTGTATGAACTTTAGGAACTTATTTTAAGCTTTAACATTTTGAGTACAACTATGTATATAACTATACGAACACCATTCCGATGTCTAGATCTCTTGTTTCAAAGAAACTCATCATAGATACCAGGATTTTTTTTTTTATTTACGCGCGTTTCGTTTACAAAAGACTTATCAGTGGCGCTCGAATCTGTATTGTCACTTTAAATCGTGTAGTTACTTATTAAATTGTTTTCAAAGTCAACTGAGATAATTTTTTCAAATATTCTTTTAAAATATATAAAGAGTTGCATCAGTGAGAGGGCTTACAAGGCAATTTTTCACATACTTTATATCTTATATCAGGGCTATAACTCTCAACACATAATATAAAAAGTATTATACACTTTTAGTGTGCCAGAAAGAAACTTCCATTAGGTTCGCTCAAATTATAAGCTTCCCAGAGAAACATTGTGAACAATCGATCAGCTAAAAAAAAGTTTAATATTTTATTACACCGAATTCCCTTTATAATTGCACCAACAGGGACATTTTTACAAGGTCCTTGAATCTATAAAATAAGTTACTCTGACTATATTTTATTTTTGATAAAATCATAAATTACTGTAACAGCTTTCGACTAAAGGGTTATATTGATTTGACATTTTTTTTTGCAGAAATCAGCAAAATACCTCGGAAGTTGTTTGTGAACCATGTTACAATGGAATTCCTTATACTTTTTGCGTAACTTTTATCATTTGTGTCCGTCATTATAATAAAATTATGAAAGCTTAATACCATTACCATGACGTTGAGTGATAATAGATTATCATAAAATAGGTATTACACTTTTTGTGATCACGCGACAGGTATTGGGTCATAATTATGATTATTATATAGTCTTTTGTAGTCTAGTAATTTGGTAATTATAATGTCATGTAACTGACACTAGTTTAACTGTTTATCAAGGGCAGATAATCGTCCCATTCATACATTTAGCATGATCAATCAAATGACCAATATTGATACGAGAAAATAAATTAGTAAACAAGGTATTTATCAATCACGATTAAACAGCATCTTTATGCTGCCGATTGAATATGAGGTTCTCTAATTTTAGTACCGTATTTTCACATTTCTTGAGCGGTGTGAAAAAAATATTTCTCCTCACTAGTGAAATATCTGTGTTTTCAGCAAATGATTGGTCTAAATTTAATTTTGACATTAATTTTTTCTTGATTTCTTCTGAATTTTTTATTGTGAAGTCCTTAAAAAAGGCGACCATGCCTGATGCATCACTTATAAAGATCATAACTTTTTGAAAATCTTTGAAAAGGAAGGATAAAAGTCATTAGAGAACCAGATTCCACCACTATATCTCGTATAACACGATATGTCTCCACTCTCGACAAGCCTCGCGCTTTAAATATCAAAATGTAACTGTCTCGAGTGGAGAAATATCGAAACACATGCACTTGTTGCCGTGATAAAATCTATATTTCTACTTAATTCGCATTCAGCATCTAATTCATCTCGCATACCCTTTTATGAGGAGCAAAATAATTATTAGGGAGATCTGGTTTGGGCTGATTGATGTAACATTTGGATCAGTTGCAAGTCGACATTTGGGTTAAATTTTGAAGTGAACATTTGAACGAATCCTCCCATATACAAGTAAATTACATGTAAAGTAAATTGTATTGGTATATTAGACATATGACGAATGACGTTCTATTTATAACATCTTATTGTACCCCTTCTGATTGACATACAGTGTATGCCGGTTCCCTGTTCACCAATTTGAACAAAATGAGTCCTTATAACACTTTTATCTTTTAAAACTATTTACACGTGAAGATAAAAAAAACCAGCCAGGATAATATATGAAAACCGGGACATACAAAAGATGGCTCTCAAATATCGAATTTGGTTCTAAATTATAAACTTACATGCAACCTTTTGAAGAACATTATCTTGTGATACTGTCCTTCATTAACTGTAAACTTATTTCCATTAAATGGTGTATAATTTCAAGTGTTTAATCTTTTTATAAAAAAATACAGCATAATTTTCCAATGAACGTATTTTTGTGTAGGTTGTATTCTAAAATTTGTATCTTATTCTTTTCAAACAAGATATTAAGCTATAAAAGGTCCCAGTATTACAAAATGTAAAACAATTCTAGAGAGAAAACTAACGACCTAAATAAATGTTCGCTAGAAACCAATAAAATAGACAGCATGCACTCAACGGCAATACACTGAATTACAGTCTCTCGACTTGATAAAGACACATAATGAAGCAGGGTTAAACGCATACTTGAGTTCTACATTTGAACAGAGGTGTAGCATACATTTTAACAGCATAGGAAACAGAGCTTTAAAAATCCGTCGGAAACGGCTTGACTCATCGAATCGATATAAGGCATATAAAAGACAAAACAAGTATGTTAGATACATTTATATACAAATATCAAAGATTGATAGCAAAAAGAAAAAAACCCGTAGTCTTTTTTTAGAGCTATGAATAACAAGATATGAAAAATAAACGTCACTGTAAAAGAAACACAAAAAAGTGAACTGTGTGAGTAAATATGAATTAGACAAAATAATAAAAGAGTCTAAATAATATTATGGTGAAAATAAACAACCATAAGTTTTTTAACATTACTACATCTTCTGGTATTTATTTTATAACAATTGCCCATAAAGTTACTTTGCTACACCTCGGTGCCCGGGTGTCGTTTTTTCTCTCTCGCTGTTTTAAAGACCCATTGGTGACCTTCGGCTATTTTCTGTCGTTGTCTCTTTGAAACATTCCCCATTTCAATTCTCAATTTTATTTCTACTAAATTTTTTTTAAATGATGGGACATATTTTAGTTGGAACTCTTTTTTATCATCTATCTGCACTTTTGTCGTACGACCAAGATTTTCAAATATTAAAAAAAAATGAAGAAAGAGATGTTAGGTTGCCATTGAAAGTGAAACTAAGATTGAATACAGATAACTGATTAAAAACAATATTGCGTACTATTCCTCATTCACAGAAAAGTAATGCGCAAATTTTCAAAATGGAATAAAATCATTAGAGTAAATTGGTGTCTTTTGTCAAAAGTTGTCTGTGTTTTAGGGTGTTTTCTGTAAAATTATGAATGATTGCGGTCGTAAAGAAAAGTTTAAAAACCATGATACATTATAAGAAAAACAATTTGAAATTTAACAGATTTAACAGATTTGCAAAAACTTTAAGTAATAAAATTAACTGTTTGATGTATTGTTCAGTAGCTGATATTATAAATAATAACATCAATTAAACAGAATGATGCATTATTATAATTGAAGATTTTTTTTTATGAATATGAAAAAGATTGTGTTTAAACCGATCTGTAACAATTATACATGTTATTAAAACATTAATACCAAGGCTACAAAATTAGCTTAAAAACAAATAAAATATACAGCCTTTCCTTTCTTGTACTTAAATGTATGATAGTACTACTGTTAAGACAGCTGTGACTCATTGCTATCTGATATTTTGTTTTTTTTCGCATGACACCAATGAAGAAGACAAAAAATAAAGTACATGTAAACCTATTTAATTAATGTTTTATGATACTAAATTAACACAAAAAAAGTTATTTTAAACCATGTGTTTATACTTGAATGCCTAAATTTTCGAAATGTAATGCTGTCGAATAAAGTAATGCTTCCCGTACGCTAATTCACCAACAGCTTTTCCGTACCACCAATGTTTTAAACCCTACCGTCAACCGTGCATTATATTTGCGCGTATTTATTTTACAGGTTATATTTACTATGCTTTGTTAAAGTACCCATGCCATTGGTCGTAAGTGTCTTGCTCACCAACGAGGAGAAGGAAAGAGGTTTCCAGCATGATTATTTCGTTTTATTATGCACAAGAACTAAGTTCTAGAATTATATACAAATCTTAGAAGCAGTACTGTCTTATATGCTCACACAAGTACTACTGCCTGGCAAGTCTTTTGATAGTAGTTTCATCTGCACTCCAATTTTCTTGTGACGTGTGAGTTTTGCAATGAATGCATACGATCAAATGACGCATTTTCTCTGCATTTACAACTCCTGGTTTGCGGTCATAAAACTTTAGAGATCGTTTTTTGTACTCAGACTCAGGAATCAACCAATCAAAATACTTCAAACTTCTTTTGAGCCCACAATTTGTTCTCAGAGTACTGGGTAAAGTTTTATGATGGAGAACCCTGGTATCATATAAAGGAAATATGGGCCCGTCAATGAAACACAAAAAAGAATACTAAAATATGCTTAACAGTGTAACATTCAATCAATTAGATTGACAATATTTTAAAATTATCTTGATAAAGGAAGATGTGGTATGAAACAACTCTCCATCCAAGTCACAATTTGTAGAAGTAAACCATTATATGTCAAATAAAATAACATACACAGGTAAATACAAATAGTTTGTCTGTTCAGATATTTTGTAAAACTTTGTATCAATGGTGATTTCTTGAATTTTGCCGGTTGTTTTGTCAGTCACCAAAAAGACTATTTGTAAATCGGTAACCATGACGTTAAGAGATTGTAACTTTTTACCTTTTTTCTCATATGCAGCGAAAAACAGAGCGTTTTCCATGTAGGAGGCTTTTATCTGTTTACCGATATGCAGCGAGAAGCAGAGTGTAATACATGTAGGAGGTTTGTTTCATATTTAAAGACGTGCATATGTTATAGGCTTTGCTATTGTTGAGGGAAGTACGATGACATTGTTAATTTCCGTGTCATTTGGTCTCTTGGGGAGAGTTGTCTCATTGGTTATCATACCATATCTTTTTTTTTTTATATTAACACATGTTTTTCTTGCTGTATAAGAAATTGCTCAAGGAATCAGTTTTGATTTTTTGTCATACGAGTATAATTACATTAGATGTATGTTTCATTAAAATGTTTTATTCTGATTGGCTAGCTGCACATCACGTGTTATTCCGTAAGCAGTTGCATTGCTCAATACAACTTTTCACTCATGATAACACGTGCTCCAACAATAAAGTGCACAGGTGAAATAAATAATAAAATATATAAAATTCGTGTTTTCATGATCATAGCTAAAAAATGTAATTATAAGTATTGAATGCTTCTTTTTGTAACTTTATAGGTTTGTAAAAGCGTTGACCGTGCGTACATTTTTAGAATAAAGCGCGGACTTCGATCAACGCTTTTACACCCAAATAAATTTACAAAAAGAAGCATTCAATTCTTAATGACTGTCAATGAATGTATCTTTATAACAACATTGTGATTATCAGTACCTAATAATAATTTGCATCTTGCAAAACAGATTTGACTTAACCGTCTATGGTTTGGATTTTATTATTACCTTAGGGTTATTGGGTCCCTTACATTGGCAAATTCCATTTCTGCGAACAAGCCTTTATTTGTTATTCGAAACAATGCTAGATGTATATTGTTGAAACCGTTTGATAACCCACATATGTCGCTTCTGGATTTTATTATGTCATTTGGTTACGATCTCATCGTAAGTTCCGGTTCAGTATCACAATGACCATTAACGTATAAAAGATGTCTGTCAATATAAAATAAGCAAAGGCGGGAAAAACATTTTACGGTATTTTACTGTCTATCCATGTGATTTTATGCAACAAAACCAAAATCAGTTTAAAACAACAAACTTAAAGCTATACAAATCCATGCCGCTTAGGTAGGTCTTTCTGCATATTCTGCAAAGGACACTATCCAAATTGTAGACGAGAATAGTATTTGTGAAAAAATAAATCTTTTCTTGCGTATCTTGTTTTTCTGATTGTTTTTTCTGTTTAGGTTTACCCAAACTGATTTTTAAATGATACTGATCAATTTTGAAAATATGACATACATTACCTGAACTCCGATTAGACATGTAGGTGCCAAAGAGTTTATTGTGTTAAGATTTTTATTTCGAAGGGTCGTAACTCTCTAAAATAGTCACACCACGCCGACTTTAGTACTGATCTGATATATTGCTGATGTAAACCTTTGACACAACTTTAATTAATTTTCGATATGAAAGTGGCTCTGTGAGCACCTACAGTGATGATATTGCACATGTTTTTTCATTATTTAAGAGCATACTTAAAATAAAACACATTTTTTTTTCGTTGAAACCTTTAACACACGTTTCATTAAACTCGATTTTTTTAGTGAGGTTCGAGAAGAAAGTAAAATAACAAAAATACGTAATCATACTCAGCTAATCATTTACATTTCTAAGGGGGCATACATTCTTATAAGATATTCGATCTGTTGTATTTTTTTCCTTTCTTTTCTATCCACTTATCCAATATATATTGCTGGTGTAACTTGAACATAAACTTCAATAAGAAATGATAGTATTAGAGCGTTTACATTGTTTTTCGTCATAGCCATATCCCATTCGTCACAACTCGGCCGAATCCGTACCTTCATCTTATAGAAGAAGAGTAGTGGATCCAACCGAGGATTGCCGCCGATTGAACCCTATCCCTTAATATTACAAATGGTGTAGCATTCTACTATTTTCATTGGATATAACGATCACCGATCACATGATTCAAAGATTATTTTATGTATCCGTAGCCTTGTTTCTATTTTTACGTATATAGACGCTATGTTTCACTTTCACTCAGTCAATACGTTATATATGGACCTGTTAGACTATATTGACATTCGTACTTCGTCCTCGGTCAATATAATCTGAAGAAGTCCATATAAACCGTATTGACCTCGTCAAAAGTCCATAATTGATAACTATATATATGCATTACAGCGTCAAATAAGAAAACTGGATATACCGATGGGGGAAATGTGTGCCCCTATTACCTATGTCGACTTAGGAGTATACGTTCTTGTGTACCTAGTGTTTTTTAATAAGTCTTCAATAATTTCAATTTTCAAGGAATGTTAACGCTTTCTTTAATTACCCATTGTTTCAAAGCTTACTATTTTAAAATCAAATGCAAATGACTCATCAATATCACACTGCAGTTTCAACAATCTGTTCATACGGTGTTCCAGTTTGTAGCCAATGAAGCACATGCAATTTCATTTTTTTTGTATTTAATACTTTTAAAAGGATGAACTATATCAGTATACCGAATGGATTGTTTTTTCGAAATCTGATACGAAATGCGTACGTTGAATACTAATTTTTATCTTACCTCCTATACATTTCAAGGAATATGATTGGTTAAAAGCGTCCGCGTGCAAACCGTGTATATTTGATATAAGGTTAGTAGGGAGGCGGGGCTTATCTCATACACGGTTAGTAGTGGAGTTACGTCCCTTTATATTCCATATTAGGTAAAAAGGGGGCGGGGTACGGTTAGTAATGGTGTTATGTCCCTTTATAAAGACAAAACGGTACTGAAAAAAAATCTTAAAAGTTCCAACAGACGAAGAAATTGATGATTAAGATTGAAATAAATTCATAAAACACATTTAAACCTTACAAGTCGTTATTGTTGGCATCTGTTTTTGTAGGATCAATGGAAGTATTTTCTTAATGCTAACAGTAAAGACTTGCTAATTTTGAGAATCACTAGTCTTAATTTCGCACGTTTAGAGAGTCGGTAAGATAAATTCGTTACATAGTGTGCTAGTGACGTAATACGGTATATATGGGGTCAGTAAATTCCATATGGGGATTCGCTCTCACCCCATATGGAATTTACTGACCCCATATATACCGTATTACGTCACTAGCTTCGCTCTAACCCCATATGGAATTTACAAACCCCATATATACCGTATTACGTCACTAGCACACTATGTAACTAATAGTATTGTTTTCTGTTATATAAATAACAGTGAATTGTGCTCTATTTGCACAACTTATAATTGGGATCTTACATTTAGAAAAAAGAAAACTGCTAAAGTAAGCATCTTTTTATATAGCACTGGAGTGAAATGATTTTGGCAATTTGATCAGTTGCATTGACAAAGGATATGAGCCAAATATACAGTGTGAACAAGCAAACAAATCAGCATGGCAGTTAATGTTGAAACCATGACACTCCGGTATACTGTAATTGTAATTCGGGTTTCATATGAGAATTGTTCTTATGATACCTGTCAATGCCACAATTCTCTTTCGTCTAACGACTCAGAGGATATAAAACACCTAAAGGTTATTTCTTATGTCTTATGTCTAAAGGAACATCAGCCAATATTCCTGCATACGAAGATCCTGAATAACTTCCGGAGCACCTGAGATCACCCCTAGTTTTTGGTGGGGTTCGAGTTGTTTATTCTTTAATTTTCTAGGTTGTGTCATGTGTACTATTGTTTGTCTGTTTGTCTTTTTCGTTTTAGCCATGGCGATGTCATTTTATTTTAGATTTATGAGTTTGACTGTCCCTTTGGTATCTTTCGTCCCTCTTTTATTTTAAGCCCCAGTCACACTGTCACGTGTTTAAAATGCTACGTTTCAACTACGTTGTGAATAAAAATGTTATTTTGAAAGCTATGTTTATTAGGTTTGTGCTACGTTTTTATCACGTTTTGCTACGTTTTAGTAGGTAAAAAGGGGGCGGGGTACTTTTAAGAAAACATTAATCTTGCTTTAAATGGACAACAAATTATAGAAAGTACATGTGAAAAAGTTCTAGGTGTTTTTATTGATGCATCTCTATCTTGGTCTTCTCATATCGATTATATAATCAAAAAAGTTAACTCTTCTTTAGCTTTACTAAAACGGATAAAGAAATATTTAAATCATAAAGCTAGACAAATGTACTATAACGCTTACGTTTTACCTCACTTAGATTATTGTTGTTCAATATGGGGAAACTGTAATAACTTTCTATTAGATAGTTTACTAAAACTGCAAAAAAGGGCAGCAAGAATAATTTTAGACGAACATGATTACACCAAACCTTCAAGAGAATTATTTCACGAATGTAACATTGTGCCAATCACACAAAGAATACTTTATCACAAATCATTACTAATGTATAAGGCAAAACATGGCTTAGCTCCAGAATATATGTCCAGTCTTATTGTATCAGCCTCTGCAAACCAAAAATATAATACGAGATTTTCATCCTCAGATAATTTTATTATTCCAAAACCAAATACAGAGTTGTATAAGTCTAGTTTCTCGTACAATGGACCAAAAGTGTAGAATGCTCTTCCTAATTCAATAAAAAAATCAAATACAGTATCCGAATTTAAACATAGATACAAATCTATGTACTTTTAACATTACCATCATATTTTTACTGTAATGCCATATCATAATTGTTTATTGTATTTTAAATTGTACATAATCTTTATTTACCATTATTATTGATGCATTGTTTATTTGTTATGTAATTATTATTGTATTAAGAGAGCCTTATTGAAAATTGGTGTAATCCAAATGAGTTACTCTCTCTAAATAAAGATATTATTATTATTATTAGTAGTAGTACGTGTAGACCCCTGTTTCCACCGCGCATTGATACGTTTCGATACGTACTAAGCACGTTTAGTTACTTTCCGCTAGGCTTTGATACGTACTTAATAGGTTTCTACTTCGTTTCAGTTTTCGCTACGTTTGTTGTTGAATTTTCAAAACATACGGGGCAGGTCCCGTTTTGAACAAAGGATCACTACGTTTCGATACGCTTCGTTATACCACAGTGATTCTATTCGGAGAGACTGCACTGCAATCTCACAGCGACATTATTACGACCTCACTACGACCATCACGTTCTCACCGCGACCCAACTACGCTTCCAATACGACTATACCACGTTTAAACCACGCTGTTCAAGACCATTGTACGATTCTAGCACGACCTTGCCGCGCTCTTCTTACGACCTTACTACGTTCATACTACTACTTTCATTCTTATTGTCATTTTCACATAAAATATATTAAATTTCTCCAGGTTTTGATTGTCTCTATGTAATAAGGACTTCTTGTCTATTTTCTCTAAACTGCTCAACCATACCACATTATGTATGTATGTGTCTATCCCAAGTCAGGAGCCTGTAAATCAGTGATTGTCGTTTGTTAATGTGTTACATATTTGTTTTTCATTCATTTTTTTAACATAAATAAAGCCGTTAGTTTTCTCGTTTGAATTGTTTTACATTGTCATTTCGAGGCCTGTGCGGAATGGGCTTTGCTCATCGTTGAAGGCCGTACAGTGACCTATAGTTGTTAATTTCTGTGTCATTCTGGTCTCTTGTGAAGAGTTGTCTCATTGGCAATCATACCACATCTTCTTTTTTTTTATATATTCACACATCTGTGTTATCTCTTCTATCGTTTACTAAAATATCGTCATTTGAGCTTGACGGACCAGAAATAGGTTGTAATTTATTTTGTATTAGTCTTTCTGACATCTTTGCTGGATCAGGATTCGTAACTATGAGAGCTCTCTCTGTCTCTGAATCAACCCTACCAACACTCCCACGTGTTCTAGTAGGTTTTGGTGGCATGACTGTATTGTTTCCGAGAAATCCAAGTATTAATCAGAAATAGTAGGAATGGAACTGTATTGATATGGAACATGATTTTGATATTATTGCTGAGAACGTGGTAAGATCGGTATGAACGTAGTATAATCGTGGTAAGAACGTGCTATAATCGCAGTAGAAGCGTGGTACGATCGTGTTGCAATCGGAAAACTCGTAGTGACAACGTGATGAGCGTAGAAAGATCTTGATAAGCGTAGTGAGGTCGCAGAATAAGCGCGATGAGAACGTGGTATAATCGTAGCGGGATCGTTGTAGACGCGTAATGAGGACGTAGTATCATCGTGAAAGCAACGAAAAAACACATTTTCATTCCGCTCATACCGCGACCTCACCACGATCTGAATTTATTTTAGATCGCGTCGAGCGTGGTGTGATAGCGGTCTAGTTGGACTGGGGCTTACGTATATTCCCGTTTCGCTACGCTTTCAGAACGTAGTAAAACGTAGCTCTTGAAACGTGACAGTGTGACTGGGGCTTTATATTCCATTGTATGTACATATTGATAGTAAACTTAACATTTGATTGGTTGAGACGATCACACATGACATTGAACAAAAATTCATATTATCCTCCAAGTATCATATTGCAGTTGAATAAAACATGTAACCAATGGCGAAGGGAGATATGATGATTTTTGCGTTATACTGTTTCAGATATAAAAACAAAATATTGTTCTCGGACGATGTTCATTGGAAATACGATTTTCTTGGATGAACAAATCTTCATACACGGGAAATTAATGTACAATAATATTTTAAATGCAGCATAATGTTAAAGACGTCGCAAAACCTGTTCATTATACAATAAGTTGGCATCTGGTGCAAGAAAATTGGTACCGTTAATTGTATTACTACCACTGGGTCGATGCCTCTGCTGGTGGACTATTAGTCCCCGAGGGTATCACCAGCCCAGTAGCCAGTACTTCGGTACTGGCATGAAAATACGGATTTTTTGTGTTATTTAAATTTGCTGTTTCAAAATGATAGAAATTATTATAAATTAAGGAATGTATCTCCCTCATGCAAAGCTCTGATTCCTTTCACGGATTTGGCTATACTTTTTGGACCTTTTGGATTATAGCTCTTCATCTTTTATTTAAGCTTTGGATTTCAAATATTTTGGCCACTAGCATCACTGAAGAGACATGTATTGTCGAAATGCGCATCTGGTGCAAGAAAATTGGTACCGTTAATTTTATTGATACAGACACTAAAGGAAATTAACGGATGCATGCACATTTATCAGAACTATTTCCACGAAAATCTTACCTTTTACACAAAATAAAGTAAAACATAAAGAATAATAACATTAAAGTATCATGCACGTGCACTTTGTTTGACTTTCTATGTTGTGTTTAAATTATTTTACCGTACTGGTACCAACTTTGGATGACTATCCACTGCGTCATCGTGGTGAATTTATTTGCCGACTTCCTTCGTTGTGTCTACCGAATTCTATGTTTTCTCTATAAAAATCCATCAATGCATTCAAAACAAAATACCCTACATTTCTTCCCCAATTGTCATTGTTTATTTTTATATATATATTTACAAGTTCAATAATGCATATATAAAATATGCAACCTTGATTTGACGACTGAAATATCGAATTTCGGTTTTTTTTTTTTTTTTTTTTTTTTAATGTCTTTCGTATTTTCGTCTACAATAATGCACTTTTGTTATCACATATATGTATATTGCCGGAACTATTTCATTTAACATAAATTTATTAATTTTAAATCGATCAATCCGTCAATTAGTTATACATGTTTGAGTTACTAAATGTCATATTTACATAATTTATATTAATTAACATCCCTTGATTAAATATAAGCTTAAACAACGGTTAAAAATCAGAATATTCAGATGTTACGTTTTTCACTTACTTTTAATTCATACCTTTGAATGGCTGCCATAGCAAACAAGTACCAACATTATCGCTTAACGTTCAAAGCCAATATTGCATACAAATTTATGACCAAAACAAATTAACAAAATATGGGGTCGACCGTGAATGTAAAAGGATTGTAAAAGGTCATCTTCGGACCCTTCAATTTGTTGTCACAAAGATTATTTAATTTACAGAGAGATCGGCGCTCACTTGAAACGGGATATCGGATAAGACGTCCATTTTTTTTTGAGAGGGGGGGGGGGATTGCACCTTTATCACGTATGAATCGTGGCTATATTTTGGCACACTGCTAAACATGAGATATTCACAAACCGTGTCTACTTTCTGATAAGCCGACTCTCCAACTTGGTCACAATTTGTAAAGGTATACCATTATATGTCAAAATTTGGTCTTCAAAACGGAACCTTGGCTCACACCAAACAGTGAGCTATAAAGGGCCTAAAAAATGACTAGTGTTAAATCATTCAAACAGGAAAACCAACGCTTTAAGTACATCTAGATCATCTGCATCCTTCTTCAACTTTGGTGCAACTACCGGATTAAAAAGTAGTGAATATTTTTCTATATTTATCAGTTAAACTTTTCGGACCATTATTCTATGCATTTTTATTTATAACATAATAAATCCGAAATTAAAGTGATATATAACATCAACTTTAGAACAATTCATACAAACTATTTGCAATTAAATAGATTGTCTTTGGTATCAAAAAAAAAAAGAAGAAGAAATCGATGTAGAGGAATCACATTAAGAAATCGATGTATACGCGAAAACAATATCATGCAATACTTAGTCTACTTTTATCTTCTCGGGGGGGGGGGGGGGGAGGAGGAGGGGGTACAATTTCACCTAGAACATTAATAATTTACCAGTTGACATGCCGGATTTAAAAATCAATCATCGAAGAGATAAATAAAAAAAACCGAGACACGCTATAGTTGAACTTTCAACTATACATTTTTGGAGATTTGATGGAACGTGTTTAATGCTCTTTGCGTTTTTATAGATTTATAATTAATCTGTTGTAAGCAAATTAACCTGCTCTTTTTTAACGCACTCTTTTTTTCAGTTGATGATGTCCAAAATTACCTCCCGTCATGCCATTAAACAGAATTATTGATTAATTATATTTTTTAATAGGACTGCGGTAACTGCCAATGGACATTATTCAATAACCAACGGGTAATTTGTCGAATACCGCGGTTCTGCATATAAATAGACAATAATACTTGCATTGCCTTGAAATATCAACGATATAAAGATGAGGCTTAGAAACTGGGACATGCGAGGCTCTGCCGAGCTATTTCCCCGTTTTGGGCCGAATCCTTATATCGTTGATATGTCAAGTCAATGCACTATTATTGTTTTTATACTGCACTCTAACAAAAAACATTTTTTTTGTAAAAGAAAGAAGTTTGAGTCGTTCCACGCATCGTTGTATACATTGGAGACAAGAAAAGGTTGAATAGGTCATATGAATAATTAAATATTAGTTTCGGCAACTTCTATTTAAATATTCTTGAGGAAAAGTGATATCAGGTCAGTGACTGTATATGACATAAAAATATACAGTCAACGCATTTTGACTGCTCAAATAGAACGAGTGCAGTATAAGTGTTGTTACTTGCACAATGCAAAGCACGGTGAAGTTTACATTATATTCTTATCAGAAACAATTGTTTGAAATGATTAAAAACTTAATTATATCTCCATAAATAAATGAAACTTAAACATCCAAATGCATGTTAAGAAGTATACACCATTCTTTCTTTTAGTAGTTGGTTTAAACAGCAAAGGCGGTAAATAATTTTTACAGAAAACCAAAACTATTCCTCCTGTTATCAATTAATACTTTTTGACCTACCAGCCTCGTTAGTGCATTTTTGGTTTCAGGACGATTTGTATCCATTTTTCCTTTTTTTAAGTCCCTTTTACATGTTCAGTGGTTGTCGTTTGTGGTGTGATTCATAAGTGTATCTCGTTTCTTGTTTTTTATAGAGATTATATCGTTTGTTTTCCTGTTTGAATGGTTATACACTAGTCATTTTGGGGCCCTTTATAGCTTGATGTTCGGTGTGAGCTCCGTGTTGAAGACCTTACTCTGACCTCTGACCTCTAATGGTTTACTTTTACAAAGTGTGACTTGGATGAACAGTTGTCTCATTGGCACTCATACCACATCTTCTTATATCAACGAAGGCAGCTCGTCACATGGACGTCAAGTTGGTTACTTATTCCCTATTCCCTATTCGTTACTTATTCCCTATTCCCTATTCGTTACCTATTCGTTACCTATTCCCTATTCCCTTTTCGTTACCTATTCGTTACCTATTCCCTATTCCCTATTCCCTATTGGTTACCTATTCGTTACTAATTCCCTATTCCCTATTCGTTACCTATTCGTCACTAATTCCCTATTCCCTTTTCGTTACCTATTCGTTACCTATTCCCTATTCCCTATTCGTTACCTATTTGTTACCTATTCCCTATTCGTTACCTATTCGTTACTAACTTCCTATTCCCTATTCCCTATTCGTTACATATTCGTTACTTATTCCCTATTCCCTATTCGTGACCTATTCCCTATTCCCTATTCGTTACTTATTCCTTATTCCCTATTCCCTATTCGTTGCATATTCGTTACTTATTTCCTATTCCCTATTCGTGACGTATTCCCTATTCCCTATTCGTTACCTATTCGTTACCTATTCCCTATTCCCTATTCGTTACTCCTTATTCCCTATTCGTTACCTATTTGTTACTTAATCCTTATTACCTATTCGTTACTTATTACTTATTCCTTATTCTTTACTTATTCGATTTTTGATATCCTTCCCCCTTTTTAATTTTTTATATTCTTATCTCTGGTTATAGTTCTAAATTTGTTGAGGTAAAATGAACTTTTTATGACCTATTTATATGTGTTTGTGCTCAACCGATCCTGTTGATTTATGTTCGATACTTATTTGTTTCTTATTTGATTTTTATACGTTCTACCTTTTAAATGTTTTATATTCGTATATTTGAAGATCTGGTTCTTGGTTCGAAGAGGTGAAATCACCTTTTAGCGCTTGTATAAAAATGAAGATGTGGTATGATCGCCAATGAGACAACTCACCACAATAGACCAAAATGACACAGAAATTAACAACTACAGGTAACGATATGGCCTTCAACAATAAGCAAAGCCCAAACCGCATGATCAGCTATAAAACATGTTAGCGGGGTGTACATCGTTTCGGAGCTTAACTAATACCTTGTTTATAACACGCGTATTAAACGTTGCACCTTTTAGAAAATGATTTTCAATTGTGTTCTTGTCTCTGGCGGTAACTATGTGTTCTTAGAGATGAACTAACCCTATTAGCACGTATGTACCCGTTCCAGCGCTCGCTTTATATCCTGTTACTTATTCGTTCCTTAATCGCTTTTAATACGCGTGGTATACGTTGCACCTTTTAAAAAAAGGATTTTAAATTATTTTCTTGTTTTTAGTGGTAGATTGCGTTTCTAAAAGGTGATAAAACCCTATCAGCGCGTATGTTGTAGTTTCAGCGCTCGACTAATACCCTGTTACTTCTTCGTTCCTTATTCGCGTATAATACGTGTGTTATACGTTGTACATTAAGAAAAATGATTTTCAATTGTTTTCTTGTCACTGGTGGTAAATTTGGGTTATAAGGGGTGATTTAACCCTATAAGCGCGTAAGTACCCGTTTCAGCGCTCGACTGTTACCCTGTTACTTATTCCTTTCTTATTCGCGTCTCATACGTTTGTTATACGTTGTACCTTTTAGAAAATGATTTTCAATTGTTTTCTTGTCTCTGGTGGTACCTATGTGTTCTAAGAGGGAACAAAATATTAGCGCATGTGTACCCGTTTCACCGCTAAACTGATACCTTGTTACTTAAATGCTCCTTATTCGCTTTTTATACGCGTGGTATACGTTGCACCTTGAAATAAATCGATTGTCAATTTTGTTCATGTCTCTGGCGGTAATTATGTGTTCTCCGAGGTGAAAAAACTCTATTAGCGCATATGTACCGTTCCAGCGCTCGGATAATAGCCTGTTACTTATTCGTTACTTATTCGCTTTTAATACGTGGGGTATACGTTGCACCTTGAAATAAATCCTTTTTCAATTGTGTTCATGTCTCAAGTGGTAACAATGTGCTCTTAGAGATGAAATAACCCTGTTAGCGCGTATGTATCCGTTCAAGCGCTTGGTAAATACCCTGTTACTTATTCGTTCCTTAATCGCTTTTAATACGCGTGGTATACGTTGCACCTTTAAAAAAAAGGATTTAAATTGTTTTCTTGTTTCTAGTGGTAGATTTCGTTTCTAAGAGGTGATATACCCCTATCAGCGCGTATGTAGCAGTTTCAGCGCTCGACTGATACCCTGTTACTTATTCGTTCCTAATTCGCGTATAATACGCGTGTTATACGTTGCACATTTAAAAAAAATGATTTTCAATTGTTTTCTTGTCACTGGTGGTAAATTTGGGTTCTAAGGGGTGATTTAACCCTATAAGCGCGTAAGTACCCGTTTCAGCGCTCGACTGTTACCCTGTTACTTATTCGTTTCTTATTCGCGTCTCGTACGTTTGTTATACGTTGTACCTTTTAATAAATGATTTTCAATTGTTTTCTTGTCTCTGGTGGTACCTATGTGTTCTAAGAGGGGAAAACCATGTTAGCGCCTATGTAACCGTTTCAGCGCTACACTGTTATCTTGTTACTTATTCGTTCCTTATTCGCGTCTCATACGTTTGTTATACGTTGCACCTTTTAGAAAATGATTTTCAATTGTTTTCTTGTCTCTGGTGGTATCTATGTGTTCTAAGAGGGAACAAAATATTAGCGCATGTGTACCCGTTTCACCGCTAAACTGATACCTTGTTACTTAAATGCTCCTTATTCGCTTTTTATACGCGTGGTATACGTTGCACCTTGAAATAAATCAATTGTCAATTTTGTTCATGTCTCTGGCGGTAATTATGTGTTCTCCGCGGTGAAAAAAACCCTATTAGCGCATATGTACCGTTCCAGCGCTCGGATAATAGCCTGTTACTTATTCGTTACTTATTCGCTTTTAATACGTGGGGTATACGTTGCACCTTGAAATACATCCTTTTTCAATTGTGTTCATGTCTCTAGTGGTAACAATGTGCTCTTAGAGATGAAATAACCCTGTTAGCGCGTATGTATCCGTTCAAGCGCTTGGTAAATACCCTGTTACTTATTCGTTCCTTAATCGCTTTTAATACGCGTGGTATACGTTGCACCTTTTAAAAAAAGGATTTAAATTGTTTTCTTGTTTCTAGTGGTAGATTTCGTTTCTAAGAGGTGATATACCCCTATCAGCGCGTATGTAGCAGATTCAGCGATCGACTGATACCCTGTTACTTATTCGTTCCTAATTCGCGTATAATACGCGTGTTATACGTTGCACATTTAAAAAAAAATGATTTTCAATTGTTTTCTTGTCACTGGTGGTAAATTTGGGTTCTAAGGGGTGATTTAACCCTATAAGCGCGTAAGTACCCGTTTCAGCGCTCGACTGTTACCCTGTTACTTATTCGTTTGTTATTCGCGTCTCATACGTTTGTTATACGTTGTACCTTTTAATAAATGATTTTCAATTGTTTTCTTGTCTCTGGTGGTACCTATGTGTTCTAAGAGGGGAAAAACCATGTTAGCGCCTATGTAACCATTTCAGCGCTACACTGTTATCTTGTTACTTATTCGTTCTTTATTCGCGTCTCATACGTTTGTTATACGTTGCACCTTTTAGAAAATGATTTTCAATTGTTTTCTTGTCTCTGGTGGTACCTATGTGTTCTAAGAGGGAACAAAATATTAGCGCATGTGTACCCGTTTCACCGCTAAACTGATACCTTGTTACTTAAATGCTCCTTATTCGCTTTTTATACGCGTGGTATACGTTGCACCTTGAAATAAATCGATTGTCAATTTTGTTCATGTCTCTGGCGGTAATTATGTGTTCTCCGCGGTGAAAAAAACCCTATTAGCGCATATGTACCGTTCCAGCGCTCGGATAATAGCCTGTTACTTATTCGTTACTTATTCGCTTTTAATACGTGGGGTATACGTTGCACCTTGAAATAAATCCTTTTTCAATTGTGTTCATGTCTCTAGTGGTAACAATGTGCTCTTAGAGATGAAATAACCCTGTTAGCGCGTATGTATCCGTTCAAGCGCTTGGTAAATACCCTGTTACTTATTCGTTCCTTAATCGCTTTTAATACGCGTGGTATACGTTGCACCTTTTAAAAAAAGGATTTAAATTGTTTTCTTGTTTCTAGTGGTAGATTTCGTTTCTAAGAGGTGATATACCCCTATCAGCGCGTATGTAGCAGTTTCAGCGCTTGACTGATACCCTGTTACTTATTCGTTCCTAATTCGCGTATAATACGCGTGTTATACGTTGCACATTTAAAAAAAAATGATTTTCAATTGTTTTCTTGTCACTGGTGGTAAATTTGGGTTCTAAGGGGTGATTTAACCCTATAAGCGCGTAAGTACCCGTTTCAGCGCTCGACTGTTACCCTGTTACTTATTCGTTTCTTATTCGCGTCTCATACGTTTGTTATACGTTGTTCCTTTTAATAAATGATTTTCAATTGTTTTCTTGTCTCTGGTGGTACCTATGTGTTCTAAGAGGGGGAAAACCATGTTAGCGCCTATGTAACCGTTTCAGCGCTACACTGTTATCTTGTTACTTATTCGTTCCTTATTCGCGTCTCATACGTTTGTTATACGTTGCACCTTTTAGAAAATGATTTTCAATTGTTTTCTTGTTTATGGTGGTATCTATGTGTTCTAAGAGGGAACAAAATATTAGCGCATGTGTACCCGTTTCACCGCTAAACTGATACCTTGTTACTTAAATGCTCCTTATTCGCTTTTTATACGCGTGGTATACGTTGCACCTTGAAATAAATCGATTGTCAATTTTGTTCATGTCTCTGGCGGTAATTATGTGTTCTCCGAGGTGAAAAAACCCTATTAGCGCATATGTACCGTTCCAGCGCTCGGATAATAGCCTGTTACTTATTCGTTACTTATTCGCTTTTAATACGTGGGGTATACGTTGCACCTTGAAATAAATCCTTTTTCAATTGTGTTCATGTCTCTAGTGGTAACAATGTGCTCTTAGAGATGAAATAACCCTGTTAGCGCGTATGTATCCGTTCAAGCGCTTGGTAAATACCCTGTTACTTATTCGTTCCTTAATCGCTTTTAATACGCGTGGTATACGTTGCACCTTTTAAAAAAAGGATTTAAACTGTTTTCTTGTTTCTAGTGGTAGATTTCGTTTCTAAGAGGTGATATACCCCTACCAGCGCGTATGTAGCAGTTTCAGCGCTCGACTGATACCCTGTTACTTATTCGTTCCTAATTCGCGTATAATACGCGTGTTATACGTTGCACATTTAAAAAAAATGATTTTCAATTGTTTTCTTGTCACTGGTGGTAAATTTGGGTTCTAAGGGGTGATTTAACCCTATAAGCGCGTAAGTACCCGTTTCAGCGCTCGACTGTTACCCTGTTACTTATTCGTTTCTTATTCGCGTCTCATACGTTTGTTATACGTTGTACCTTTTAATAAATAATTTTCAATTGTTTTTTTGTCTCTGGTGGTACCTAAGTGTTCTAAGAGGGGAAAAACCATATTAGCGCCTATGTAACCGTTTCAGCGCTACACTGTTATCTTGTTACTTATGCGTTCCTTATTCGCTTATAAAAGATGTGTAATACGTTCCAATTTTAAAAAGAAATATTTTCGTGTCTCTGGTGGTTACGGCCGGTTCTTAGAGGTGAAATAACCCTAATAGAACATATGTACCCGTTTCAGCGCTAGACTGATACCCTGTTACTTATTCGTTCCTTATTCGCTTTTAATACGCGTGGTATACGTTGCACCTTGAAACAAATCGATTATCGATTGCTTTCATGACGAATAGGGAATAGGGAATAAGTAACGAATAGGTAACGAATAGGGAATAGGGAATAGGTAAAGAATAGGTAACGAATAGGGAATAGGGAATAGGTAACGAATAGGTAACGAATAGGAAATAGGTAACGAATAGGTAACGAATAGGGAATAGGGAATAAGTAGCCAACTTGACGTCCATGCTCGATGTCACACAATCTGAAAGCTTGTAAACTGCGTATGTATTATCCAAATGAGTTCCCCAAAAGGTTTGTTTGAGGGGCTTGTCAATCTTTTTAGTTTTCGATGTAGTTTTTTTTTATATTGCTGTGCGTCTTTTTCTATTTAGTCTTTTTGGTAATGATGTGTAAAACATCGGACTGGTGATTTTTTATTGCCTCCTTGAAATATCCTCTTTTTTTATTTTATAAAGGTATATCATTACCATATACCAGTATAACTTGATTTATATATGACATCAATCACAAATAAAAGAATAAACAGGGAAAATGTAATTACTGTAATCAGCAAATTTTACATCAAAAGTGATATTTCATTTTTTTCCTATTAAGTTGTATATCATTAAACGTAATAAAATAGCAATTTATATATTTGACATCAATCAACAAAGAAACTTTTTTTTTTTAAAGTATACATGCACTAAAGATCACCAAAGTCGTAATTTTACCTCATCATCTGACCAAATCACGCGAAAGTTTCCACCTTCACACCAACAGGCGTTCTTTTTGTATAAAGTATGAAATACCGTACATTTACATAAAATCTAGCTTCTGACTACTGTGTTTTTTTTTAATTTTATTTACTCGGAATTTTAGGAAATTTTGGGTAATTTATAATAATACAAATTTAAAACATTTACTTACTCATGCATAACTCTGTGCCCGTATGCATAAAGGTACTTCAAATAAGACTTGTTCCGAACGGTTGGAATTTTCTTCATATCCTACGATAAATTAGTAATAGGATTGAATATCTTTACCGAAGTGATTTTATGCATATCAGCCCTGTTTCTTTGTCGGGTGTTGCTCACTTGTCCGGGTTTTTATATACTTTTGGTCAATTTTAATTTTATCAGCTTTAAACGTTTACTTTTATACATTGGCTAGAGGTATAGGGGGAGGGTTGAGATCTCATAAACATGTTTTACCCCGCCGCAATTTTGCGCCTGTCCCAAGTCGGGAGCTTTGTTAGTCTTGTATGATTTTTAATTTTAGTTTCTTGTGTGTAATTCGGAGTTTAGTATGACGTCCATTATCACTGAACTAGTATACATTTTTTTAAGGGGCCAGATGAAGGACGCCTGCTGGTGCGGGAGTTTCTCATTTAAGACCCATTGGAAGCCTTCGGCTGACGTCTGCTCTATGGTCGAGTTGGTGTCGCTTTGACACATTCCCCATTTCCTTTCTCAATTTTATTATTATGTTTCCAATTTTTAAATATTTTGGAAGAGACATTTGTTGTCGAAATGCGCATCTTAAGCAGTTAAATTAATATAGTTAATGTTATGAGTAAAGAACCTTCTCTTGAATTAAGTTTTTAAATACACAAGTATATAAAATTAGCAAAAGCTTTTTCATTTTTGCTTTATTTCTTTATCAACTGATATTGGTTGGAGGTTGAATATACCAATTACCTATACTCTATATTTAATCCTCTACATACTAAGATGTTCTATGTTACCGGTTAATATTCCATGAATACCACCCTCCTTTTATCGATTATAATATCAGCGAATGCTTCTTATCATCAAACTTTTTATCCATGTGAAACACTACAGTTTCATGCTACTGAACAGTTTATATGCATCACAAAAGGTGTACAGTTTAGATGCATCTAAAGAGGTGAACAGATTATATGCATCACAAAAGGTGAACAGTTTATATGCAATCACAAAAGGTGAACAGTTTATAATTTTATATGCATCTCAAGAGTTTATATGCATATCATTTAAGATGCATCTCAAGAGGTGAACAGTTTATATGCATATTAAGAGGAGAACCGTTTATTTGCATCTCAAGAGGCACCTCACTCAAGAGGCTTCTCAAGAGGTAAACAGTTTATATACATCACAAAAGGTGAACAGTTTATAATTTTATATGCATCTCAAGAGGTTAACAGTTTATATGCATATCAATTAAGAGGCATCTCCAGAGTTGAACAGTGTATATGCATCTCAAAAGGGGAACAGTTTATATGCATCTTAAGAGGTGAAAAGTTTATATGCATCTCAAGAGGTGAACAGTGTATATGCATTTTAAGAGGTGAACAGTCTATATGCATCTCAAGATGCATCCTAAGATGCATCTCAAGAGGTGAACAGTTTATATGCATATCAAGAGGAGAACAGTTTATTTGCATCTCAAGAGGCATCTCACTCAAGAGGCATTTCAAGAGGTGAACATTTTATATGCAACTCAAGAGGTGTTAAGCTTATATGCATCTCAAGAGGTGAACATCTTATATGCATCTCAAGAGTTGAACAGTTTATATACACCTCATGAGACATATCAAGAGGCATCTGAAGAGGTGAACAGTTTATATGTATCTGAAGAGGCATCTCAAGAGTTGAACAGTTAATATGCATCTCAAGAGGTGAACAGTTAATATGCATCCCAAGAGGTGAACAGTTTATATGCATCTCCAGCGGCATTTTACTTAATGGGCATCGAACTCAGTCTATATGCACCGCAAGAGGTAAACAGTCGATATGTGCATCGCAAGAGGTTGTTCAAAACTTAAAATTGTATATTCGTAAGAAAAAATGAACTTACCCCATTTTGTGGGAGGCCCAAAGAGAAGTAGTATCCGTGTCTCATCCGTTCTATTTTGCGTTTTAGGGTTTTGTTTACATTCAAACGCTTCAGTGATTACACTTGAACTGGTTTAAACTAATAATAATCTTAACCATATAGTGTTCAAATATAGGAAGCACAGTTAGCACCCCTTATTTCATCGCGATGAATATTTTTTAAAGAGACAAAATTAGAAAAATGTATAAAGCTAACTGAAATTGGGAAGTAATCAAATATCAAACAAGCAAAGTAAAACTGGAAACAAAATAAAATTGCTTTTATATTTTAAATAGAGATGCTAAATATGAAATATTAAAATACCATAGAGTATCTTATTGACAATGTTATATAAGGTCTTCTTATTTTTATTCATATATTAAAATCGTACTCATTCCTAATGAAGGTAACTGAAGGAATATGTACCTATCGTTTCTCAGACAGTGGTAGACACACTGGTGTTGTCCCTGATGGACTGTGGGTTCCACAGCCCTAAAGGAGTAGAACACTTGTTATGTCGTAGCCATTATAACTTTCTATGATTGCTTCGTGATTATAGACAGTTCACTGTGTGACGTGGATAGAAGTGAGTGAATGTGAGAGAGAGTGCACGACTAGTGAGAGAGTGTACGACTAGTGAGAGAGTGTACGACTAGCGAGTTTGCGAACATGTGAGAGTGAGTGAAAGAGTAGTGGGAGAGTGTACGACTAGTGAGTTTGAGAACATGAAAGAGTGAGTGAAAGAGTAGTGGGAGTGAGAAAATGTGAAAGTGGGTGAATGCCTAGTGGAAGGGATAGAGAGAACGAGTAGTGGCAGTGAGTAAACGCGAGTGTATGAAGTGAGAGAGAGAACTAATAGTTAGAGTGGGTGAACGAGAGAAAGAGTAGTGGGAGTGAGTGAACGAGAGAAAGAGAGAGAACGAGTAGTGGAGTCAGTGAAAGAGAGTGAACGAGTGGTGGCATTGAGTGAACGAGAGAAGGAGAGAGAACGAGAGAAAGAGTAGTGGGAGTAAGTGAACGAGAGAACCAGTAATGGGAGTGAGAGAGGGAACGAGTAGTGGGAAGGAGTGAACGAGAGAAAGAGAGAGAACGAGTAGTGGGAGTGAGTGAGTGAGAGAGGGAACGAGTTGTGGGAAGGAGTGAACGAGAGAAAGAGAGAGAACGAGTAGTGGGAGTGAGTGAGTGAAAGAGGAGTGTATGGAATGAGAGTGAGTGCACGAGTAGTGGGAGAGAGAGAGAATATGTGTGAGAGAAATTTTCAACCATTGAACTCATATATGAATAAAATTTAGAATGACTGTTACAAAAACAGCTCCATCGTTCGTCTCATGATACATGCTTGCTTGTATCATAAATACCTGTATCCATGCACACACTACACATTTGTCTCGTCAACTATCTTAATATGTGAATTTTAGACAGAAGATAACAAGAATTAATTTAGTTGTTGTTAAAGTGATCAGAGTGCATCAAGCTATAGTTTGTGGCTTGTGGACCATTTCAGTGACTAATTCTTCAATATTTAGAACCAACTTGCCATGGTTCATACAGAAAAGAATGTAAACTATAACAGATTGATATTAAAGGACCTTGAAATCACAACTTTAAAACTACTTTTAATAGAACTTTCAATTACTAACAAAGTTGGCGTTCCTAATACCAACCTGGTTTTGTGGCATGTCAAACCTCCCGCTTATAACATTAAAATAACAACATTACACGACAGGGTTACAATAAATAAACAGAGAAATGGGAGAAAATATAGGACAGAGAAACAAAAGAAAAATAGCCATCAAAAGGTAACAGGTTAAAACATATTTGTATACGCCAGACGAGCGCTACGTCCACACAAAACTATGTTCAGATGTAAAAAAGTTTGAAAGCCATAACAACTACAAAGTTGAAGATCGCCGAGGACCAAAAGTTCCCAAAAGTTGTGAGGCCAGGGTTATCCGCCTGGGACAAAAACATCATTATTATCAAGAATAATACATAGTTTTGCCAACAGTAAATTTTATAAAATGACTATATAATAGATCTACATGATTAAACTGAAGTGGTGACTAGCTATAGCATTAAAACTAATACATTACAAAATCACAGCCCTGTTAGCCATAGTCAATGCAACGCCCAAACGTTACATTTAAACTTCATGATCTCGTTATTTCAATATTATAGTTTTCTCGGCCACTACGTCGACTAAGCATGCACCAAAGCGTATAAAAGAGGAGCTAAAGATAGCAGAGGGACAGTCAAACTCATAATTCGAAATTAAACTGACAACGCCATGGCTAAACAAGAAAAAGACAAACAGACAAATAAAAGAACACGAGACACAACATAGAAAACTAAAGTCTAAGCAACACGAACCCCACCAAAAACTGGGAGTGATCTCAGGTGCTCCGGAAGGGTACGTATATCCTGCTCCATATGTGGCACCAGTCGTGTTGCTCGTGTTATCACACATCCGGTAAATAGTCTAATTCGGTAGGCCACATTCGAGAAAAGGGAAGGGGATTGTAGTTACTACATAAGGAACACGGATAGATAACGGTCTCCGAATTTGGATATTTTCCATAAAAAAATGGCGTTTTCTGATGAAAAAAGATTGTTTCCAAGACAAAATTTAGGAAGTACAAAACACTTCATTTATACATGTACGTTATGTCAAAAATATTTCCGACTTTGTACGGTTTCAGTTGAAATCAGTCTCTTCCTTTAGTTGTATAGATTTCAAACCATATCTACACAGCGTATGTTGTAGGATTTACTTATGTTGTATATATTTCAATTCATACCCACACAATAAATGTTAAGGGTTTCCCGTAAACGAGATGATAATGTCGTTTATATATATTTACATCCATGATTACACTAGACATAATGTAGGTGAAACGTTTAAATTTATCTTGAAGGAAAACAAAATCACCCTAAGTTAAAATTAAATTAATATTAAAGCATGACATAAACGACTTAGATAGGGGAAAATAAAATAGTTAGAAAACCCTAATAACAGGAAAAGGTAAAAATCAAAATGGTATGAACTATAGTTACCAAAGGTACCAGGCGCGTTTCGTCTACACAAGACTCATCAGTGATGCTCAAATCAAAATAGTTATAAAGCCAAATAATTACAAAGTTGAAGAGCACTAAGAACGCAAAATTCCAAAAAGTTGTGCCAAATACGGCTATAAGGTATAGAACTACTTATTCAAGCCCGGTCGGAAAGAACATACAAGAAAGTAGTACATATTTTAAACAAAGTAGTTCCTACGCATAGCTGTATCTTTGTCAATATCGGGTATATTTGGTTAATTGTGGTATCAAATGAAAGCTTGGGGACTTGGGATCACTGTACAAACCTTGTTGAAAGATTTATTTGAATAATAAAGAAGTATATGAAATTTTGATAGAAGGGCACATTGACCGGTTGTTCAGATCAGACGTTCCTGTTTTTGTACTATCAAACTTCAGGAACCAGTACGCTCTAATATGCAATTAAAGGTAAGTTGATTTTTGCAGCACAAGTCAGGATAAGGTTCATTTTTGACATGAAATAACTGCCACTTTATTTGAACTTCAGACAAAGTAGCCATAAATTCTTGAAATTGCAGAATTTAACATAGAAAGCAATGGGCTATGAATTAATGGTTTTATACCATAAGAGATGTTCTATAATTCAATTTTTACATAGGTTTTGTCACTTAAGGGACTTTCCGATTTGAATTTTCTTTTGATATTTGGGGTATTTTTTTTCCCATACAATAAATTTCGCGGGGTTTAACTCTTATGGAGTTTTACTCTTATGGAAGACGAAATGATTGAATGTTTTAATTATGAAAACACGTGCAATGTTGGTACAAACTGTTAAACAAAATTGAGAAGCCAACTAATCCAATTTCTTTGTATAATGCTACACAGCTTATAAAGTACAAGCATTATTAATGTACATGTAGTAAGATGTATATAAACTGTAAACTGGTTAAAGATGCATATACACTGTGAAATGTGAAAATGAATATAAAATGTACATCCCTTGTCCATTCGTTTTTGATACGTTTTGTTTTTTGATTTTGCCATGTGATTATGGACTTTCCGAATTGATTTTCCTTTAAGTTCAGTATTTTTGTGATTTTACTTTTTGAGATGCATATAAACTGTACATCTGTGAAAACTTATATATTGTATATCTGTGGAAATATATATACACTATACATGTAAAACTGTTTTTACATAGTTAATATTAGTTTATATGCATCTTTAAATATGGACATATTATATACTTCCCAACAGATGGACAGTCAGTTTATAAACAGTGTATATGTAGACGAAACGCGCGTCTGGTGTATTAAATTATAATCCTGGTACCTTTGATAACTATTTACACCACTGGGTCGATGCCACTGCTGGTGGACGTTTAGTTCCAGAGGGTATCACCAGCTCAGTAGTCATCAGTTCGGTGTTGACATGAATATAACTCATATGGTCATTTTTGTAAATTTCCTGTTTACAAAACTGGCGTATTAAATTATTATCCTGGTATCTTTAATAACTATATGCATTTCAACAATGTAAAAAGTAAAATAACAAAAATAGTTATGTTTTACAAATGTATAATGTATTGGCATCTTAAGATATGTGTATCGAGATTGCTTGTACTAAAGAGCATTGAAACCCACAAATTTTGCCAAATTTGAACGAGGCTATCAATACCTGTAGAAAATATTTTTGTAATGAACAATGTTAACGTTGTAATAATCGTACATTTACAGTTATGCCACATCAATAGTTTACATCAGCAAATTAGTACTTGCTTCTGGGCTGGTAATAGCTTCAAGGACAACACATCCGCCAACAGTGGCACAGCTCAGTGGTTTTAGAAAGTCATACAAATACCAGATTATGATTTGATATACTAGACGCGCCTTGCGTCTTAATAAAACATAAGTACCGCTCAAATCAAAACAGTGAGAAAGCCCAATCAATTATTAACTTGAAGGGCGTTGAAAAGTTTGACTTAACAATCGCGTATATTAATGGCATTTGCTTTGTTAACCTTCCTTTATCCATACAGCGTGGATTGTTCATAAGAGAGACGCATCATTCAAACTCAAAAGTCGACACAAGTAAAAAAAAAATACAACGCTAAAAAAAAAACACGACCAAAAGACAAGCAACAATATAAAAACAGCAACAAACAAAACTTAAGACTGAGCATTACAACACCACTGAAATTTGGGTGATATCATTTGCTCCGAAAGGGTAAGCAGATCCTGCTCCAGAATGTTCACTAAATAAAGATTTGATATACGAATTCTATAGATAAAAAAAATGAGTGATTGTTTGAACGATCCTGTTAAATTGATTTAAAATTCACTGTACACAGCGGTGTTTTAGACTTTCAAATAGTTTTACCACAATTATCAATACACATATATTTATTTTTAAATGCATATCTGATGCTGAACAGCTATCATCGTTAATATAAGGTGTTTCATGATGACGCTTTTTGTATTACTTATTGACATGGAAGAAAATTCAGTTTTTTTTTGGGGTTGTTTTGTTTTCTTTTAGGAAATTCAGAATACTTAAGGAAGAGATAAAATAACATAGAATAAGAAACGACTTAAGGGGTTTGATATGTTGATGAAATCCGCCGTCTTGTTTTTACATAGTAAACATTGGAAATATTAGGGTAATTTTGAATGGTGCACATCTTAGTCGTAACTATTCGTCAGGTCGAAAAGAATTATGATTTTGTTTGTTTTAATGACACGGAGTTAATTTCCATGTCAGCTTTGTAAAGAAAAAGTTTTATTATTCACTATATTACGCATATTTAAGAGAAACACTTAAGATATATTGCATAATATCTAGTTTTTTGTTTTATGATTTCGGATTTTTTGCTGCTTTTCTTTTGAAGGCATATAATTATAAATAATACTGTCTCGTACTGTTACTTCAAACATGTTCTCCATCATAAAAATAAAGATTAATAATATGTCATAATTTGGGAATATGTTTATTATTTTCTACTTGTTGTTATACCCAGTTTTGATCCCACATGTTGTCATTTGTAAAGCAGTTCATTCAGTAATATTACAGGTATTTTAATTGCAAAGAAAGAATACACAAATAAACCGGAAATCAAGAAAGATATTTGAATTTAAATCGTTTCAAATTTCCATTACAAATTGATGCCTGCTGTACCAATTTTGTGACTATTTTAGCTATTATATCTATAATTATTGTTCACACATCGTTTTCTTCTTCTTCTTTTGTTACAGAAAACCATCAACGTACTGATGTTTACTTTCCGGCGCATGCCTGGTAAATGTTTCAAAATAAATGTATGCTGATAATTTTTTTGTCAAAACATAGATTAACAAAATATTTCTTGTTCGAAGTTGTTTTTGGTCATATATTTTCGTATTTTCAATTTTTTACAATTTTTCTTTGTTTTTAATTTTTACAATTTTTATTTGATTTTGAATATTACATTTTCTTTTGAATATAATGGAATGTGAAGCAACTGTCATACAAGTGAGAGGTTTAGCGCTATAAAACCAGGTTCAATCCACCATTTTCTACAATTGAAAATGCCTGTACCTATCATAAAGAGTTGATAGAAATAAAAGACGTCTGGACTATTTGATAGATGTATTTGAAAAAAGCATAGTAACACGTCAAGGTGACGTGACGTTTCATAAAGCGCGATACATAGTAAACATCAAGTGTGCGGTATTTACGATATACTGGGGGCCGCACAAAAGTGAAATTAGCAAAAAAAATACTAAATAGCATTGAATTTAACCATAAAGAAAATAAAATAACTAAAAACTTTAAGCATTTCTCAAATGAATTAATGTCCACGAAAACTAATTTGAATCCCGCTATTTACGCATTTAAAGTCTTTGTATAATTCACTTAGTCCATTTCTTAATCTTCTCCATGGCAATCATTTTAGCTTTGCGACATAATTTTAATTGCACAGTCTGTATTGTCATCATCGATATTCAAACTAACTTCAAGTGGGTACAGTTTTGTGATCGGACGCGATGTTAGTTTATTTTTGGTCCGTATGACGGCAGATCTTGCCAGTCCGTTTCCTCCTACAATGAGTTTTTCGACAACGGCTAGTGTTCATTTGATCCTCGGCGAATCTTCATGGATTTGTACCACGTCTCCAATGGTGATCAGCTGTTTCCTATATTGCGATGATATTCTCGTAGAGCTGTTAAATACTCGTGTTTCCATTTAAACCAAACACTTTGAATAATCTGTGATTTCATCTTAAACAGTTTATTCGTAGATTTATGTGTCATTTCATTTGTTGAATGTTCCAATCCCTGATTCGTACGGTAAGGCAGTGATGTTATTCTAGTCCGGAAAGTAAGTGGGACGGGGTGAGCGGTTCATCTAACGAGTCGGATGATATGTATGTTAAAGGTCTGTCGTTGAGTATAGATTTAACTTCCATAACAATGGTTCTTAATAGTGCAATCTTAATCAAAAATCGCCCTAATACCTTTTTGATACAGTCCTTCGTTAGTCCTATTAGCCTCTCCCAAAAGCCACCATACCACGGTGCTCTTTTTGGTTTAAACTTCAATGTAGTGCCGAAGTTGTTCATTTTTCTATAACGGATGACGATCTTGTTAATTGCTTGGCGGCTGCGATGAATGTTGTACCATTGTCTGAAATCATAGTTTCTGGTAATGATTTTCTACTGGCGAATCTTCGAAACGCTAATATGAATGTCTCTTCATATAAATTCATCACTACTTCCAAATGTACAGCACGAGTGTTTGCGCAAGTAAATAGACAAATGTATACTTTACTGGGAAGTCCATCTGTGGTTTTAACATTCAAAGCACCAGTAAAATCTACCCCGGTTACTGTAAACGGGGTGCTTCTGTTAGTCGGTCCTTTGGTAAAGGAGGTGGATCTGGAGCCGTATACGGCCGACCAGCAACTTTCTTGCTTTGGTAATGACAGTTGTTGTCCATTCGTTATATGTGTTTTATCATTTGATTAGGCACCTTTCGTTTTTAATTTTCCTCGAAGTTCAGTATTTTTGTAATTTTACTTGCTTTCTTGAGCCATCATTAAACTTATTATAGGCTTAAAATGTTTTACGCCAGATATGTGGTTCGTCTACAAAATACTTATCAGTGACTCTAATAAAAAATGTATTTTTTGTACAGAATGTAAACGAATTATCAGATATTTAAAGTGCAGTAACTCTTATTTAACAACCGACAATTTTCAAAATCAAAAGAATAAAAATCAGATAGCTTTTGCTTCTCTATCCCTGATATCCAAACTGAGTAAAGTTTCGAGAAAAGCACACCATGCATATTTAAGTAAGTAAACGCTATGTGAAGAAAAAATCCTTTATCTGACGGGTGAAGTCCCGTAACTGTAAAACACTCGATTTTTGTTTAATAGATAGAGAGGTTTCTTTCAACATATGAAATCCATATCTACCTGTAATAAACATGACTTTCTACAGTCCAATTTTCAACAAATGTTTTGAGACTTGTTGTGATACGCCGTGTTTATGAATCCCCTCTTTTACTATTTATGATGAGTTTACGTAAAACCCCTGGGTCGATGCCTCTGCTGGTGGAGTTTTTATTCCCCGATGGTAACACCAGCCCAATGGTCAGCACTTCTGTGTTGACATTAATTATCATTAATATGGTCATAACTATAAATTAACTGTTTTGAAAACTTTGAATTTTTTAAATACTTAGGCTTGTCTACCTCAGGAATAGATTACCCTAGCTGTGTTTGGAAAAACGTTTTGAATTTTTTTTGTCCTCAATGCTCTTCAACTTCGAACATTATTTGGCCTTTTAAATTTTTGGTTTCGAGCGTCACTGATGAGTCTTTTGTAGACGAAACGCGCGTATCACGCAGATATAGAATTGCAATCCTGGTATCTATGTTGAGTTTATTTACAACCACTGGGTTGATGCCACTCCTGGTGGAGTGTTTATTCCCCGATGGTATTACCAGCCCAGTAGTCAGCACTTCATAAATTATCATTGATATGGTCGTATTAATAAATTAACTGTTTACAAAACTTTATTTTTTTTTCTTTTTTTCTTTTTAAAGTACTTTTCATGGTCTTTATGATAAGGACGGATGTAAAAAAGGATAATTTTTTTAACTTTTCTTCGTAAAAATCTACGAATTGAATCTTTCTTAAAGATTCTTAAAGGTGATTCATTTCCATTAACACCAAAATAAAATATCTTTTCTATCTTAATTTTACAATTCATCAAATTTTGCAAAAAAAGCTTAATTATGATTAATATATAATACAATAGTGTTGAATAAGATGATACATTGGAAACTCTGCATACATAAGCGTATACACGTGGATAAACCAAAAAAAGGTAATTCCATCAAAATGATCTGAATTCTGGACAACTGAAATGGAGTCATTATGGTCATGAACATGTGTTATATATGATTTACGAAGGGACTGGTGGTTCTCCTTTTTCGTTAGCCTTCGTATTATTTTGTCAAGCAACATCTGCGCATTTTCTTTTGTGTTATCCCCTAAAAACATTATGGAACGGGGTAGTAACAATAGCTAACACACAATTTATTTCTATCGATCGACATTCAAACATATAATTCTAATTTTCATGACGTCATAGAGTTTGATACCAAAGCTTTTGGACGGAATGGATTTTAAACTCAATATTTTACGTTTTTTGGTACGTTGTTGGGACATACTGAAAGGATGATGAATAGTAAAGAGACCGAACACGTAGGAACTGCACCACTTTCTTACACTAGAACCAGAAAAAGTATTAAAAAAAATAATGAACTCCGAAGAAAATTCAAAACTGAAAGTCCATAATCGAATGTCATATTCCTGACTTAGTACTGGCATTTTCTTATGTTGAAAATGGTGGACTTATCCTGATTTTATAGCTAGCTAAACATCTCACTTATATGTAAATCGTATGACATTCCATTATACTGACAACGATGTATGATTATAACAAACAGACATAATTGCTATAAATGTCAAAAATTAGTGTCTTTCTATAGGCGAGCGCCAAAACAAGGATTCGGGGGTTTTTAATGCACCTACCTAACACACGGCCGTATGATGTATCATTTGAAAGGTGTTTTATCGTACATTCAGAATTGCCTGGTCGTCAAATTGGGAAATGGTCACATTTTTCTAAAAATGGCAAAAAGGGGGGGGGGGGGGATTATAGGTCATAATTTGAAGATATTGTTCGAAAAATGCAGTTTAAAAACAAATTCATCTGCAATATAATATGAAATATATCATTTTATTAACTCTAGTCATTCTAATTTTTGTTTCTGAAATAAAATTTAAAAAGAAAGTGTTTAAAATAAAAAATTCTCGTATTTTTGTGAAAATCTTAATTTTTACGGGTATTGACGCAAAACGCTCGGTGATATTTAATTTTGCATCGAAAACACACAAATTCTACTGGTTTTATATTGATAACATATAACTAGTTTTTTAAGCTCTAATGTCTCTCCTAGCATGTTTTTCATACCGACAAAATATTGATAAAACTATATTAAAACATATCGTAAAACTACTTTTAGCGCATATTCACTATGTTTACAGCACAGTTAAAAATATATGTTATTTTGGTCTCCTGTTAGTTCGACAGTTATAAATACATTATTAATTAATTTTCTTAAGCTTGAAAACCAATTCAAGGTTGAGCAAGGTTTGTTTTACCAATATCATCACATACTGAACTGCTGGTAGAGTTATTACAAAAACAAAAAATTAATAATATTATACATATTTACATTGAATAACAGTGAGGCAAATAAAACTTTATGTTGCCCCTTTGCTCAAATGCTCTTTAGCTATTAGTCAATGGTATCGTTTTCATCTTCATCATCGTCATCGTCATTCATTTGATCTTCGAGGTCGATGTCCTCTTTGGAACATATATTTTGGCAGGTATCACTACCCTGACATGAAACAACGCTCAGTGCAAGACATCGGCTGCTCTCGCCAAATACATGACTTGCTACATATATATTTCCTCTTGCAAGAACGTATTACATCTTGCAGGAAATCGAACGTTATCATGCCTAGAAAGTAGGCTGGATCCGGGTCATGTGAACTCTTTTTCCATCCGTATTCATAAGAACACAAAGGATTTGGGTGATCGAGATGTGAGGACATCCAAATTTTCGTTTGAAGAAATGACCGCAAAACATGTTCTTTGAATGAAGATTCGCTTGGTGGCAATCACAACAAACTTGTGTCTTTGCATGTTGCATTTAAGTCGGCATCATAAATTGACTTACATCTAGAAATTGATAATGAGGGTCGGCTGAAAACAAAACTTTACGATAAAAGAGATGATTTCAGCTTTCCAATTGTGAACTTTCCACTTCTAAGTAGCAACACTCTAGCAGCACCTGCATACGGGGTATATATCTCCACATTGATACAATATTCCCGTGCTTGCATTTCCTATCATGCTTTTCTTGATAGAGGGTTGCTGCTCAAAAGGAAGCTTTTAAACCAAGAGTTTCAAATGGTGAAGTTGAAATCATCCCTTCGTAAATTTTAAGGCCGCCATGTATTACGAGTTGCTTGACCGTTATGGAATAACCGTTTCACAAATGATATTGGATATTTTGGTTACGTCGTAACTACAATCCCCTTCCCTTTCGTGAATGTGACCTATCGAATTAGACTATTTACCAGATTTGTTATCACATAAGAAACACGACGGGTGCCACATGTGGAGCAGGATCTGCTTACCCTCCTGGAGCACCTGCGATCACCCCTAGTTTTTGGTAGGGTTAGTGTTGTTTATTCTTTAGTTTTTTATGTTGTGTCATGTGTACTTTTGTTTGTCTGTTTTTTAGCCATGGCGTTGTCAGTTTATTTTTGATTTATGAGTTTGACTGTCCCTCTGGTATCTTTCGTCCCTCTTTTGCAAGTTTAACACGTTACTGGTATAAGTCAACATGTAATGAAGTGAACTTGTCTTTTGGGTCATACAGGCTTGATATAAGCTCTCTGGTTGCTGACAACGATGTGGAAAAATCAATTTTGTCAAAGTTTTGGAGATTTGTAAACTTACTCGGAGATTTTCTCACCAACTTGAATACAGTCTTTTTGACAAACCCAAATATAGCGGAAATGGTATCATAACCAGTTAAAGCATGGAACATATCAGACAAATTGCTGCTCAGATAATCACCAAGGAAAGTAATCAGAGCTTGCTTGATTTTGTTGTTTGATAAAAAAAAAAAAAAGTCCAGTCTGGAACAGTTTGGCCTTCGGCGATATGATAACCTTTTTGTGTAGTGTTGTTGCCGACCGTCTATGTCGCTCTGTTGATTTGATGGAGTGTTCAGTGTCATAGCGATCAAAGACATCAACAATCTTGTCTGTAAATCGGAAGCATTATTGTACCTGCATAATGTAAGATTTGGTCAAGTCTACCAATTTGGAGATCCTTTTAACATCAAATGACTGAACTGAGCTCATGCCATCTCTTATTAGTACGGTATCACTGTGGTCGAATGGAGGAATGTTAGGGACTGATCCTACTACAGTTTCCAATTCATGGGCAAGATCAGACTTATTTGTCTTCTTCATAGTTCCATCGTCATGAAATAATGCAGTGGGACAAATTGGATACGACAACACAGTTTCTACCGATACGTCATCTTTACATTTAGTTAGAGACAGTACACGTCTAAACACAAGCTCGGGATTCAAATAACCTTTTACAACTTGCCCAGATTTGCATTTTACTTGTACTTTGGGGTTCATATCTTCAAAGATCTCTAGTCCTGATCTTTGAATGGGATAGTTAATGCTACTTGCCTTGTCTGTTGATAGAGATGACTCAACAAATATCTTAATTTTAGTTCTTCCAGTTTCAACTGATTTTAACAGTGAATCTTCAATATCGTTAGTAATGCTTAAAATGGTGTTTCGGTATTATTTTAGTAATATCTTAAAACACGACTTGTATTTTGGCAACTCAAATGTTCTTGTGCATATTAGATACTCGATTTATATAAATTTTGAGCGTCTGGTATAAACACGATACAGATCCGGAATACCGTTTAATAATGCAGATTTTAGAGAAGTCGGCAAACATTTATTATCCATCATTGAGCTTCGATGTGTGTCGCAATCTTTTCAAGGTATATGGAATTTATACAAACAAAACATATTAGAGTTTTAATAAATCATTGACACTGACAATCTGAAAAAAAATATTGGTTTTTTTACATTTTAGGGTTGGTCTGACAAATTCCTCTGAATTAACTAATTTTTCATAAAATCTTCTTTTTTTTTTTTGGATTCGATGTCTTTTTAGAATGTAGTCAAAGCTATCTTAGATAAAATTGAATCATATATTTACAACAATATCGATATATTCAATGTTAAATGTCACCGTATAATCCAAAGTATTTCGACATGTCTGTGTTCTTGTGAGATTTGCAAGAAACGTGACCGTAGAGAACTTTGACGACCACCCAAATCGTATGCACGAGAAGTTTTTCTTGATACCAAAATTAGCTGTGTGTTAGATAGGTGCATTAAAAACCTTAACGAAAGGCTTTTTCTCAAATCGGCGCTCGCCTACTATGTTGTGATAGTCACTTTTGTTTACAAGATTTGGAACCATTAAAACCGGTAAACGCGATGCAATTGTTTACACCAGTCCTAAGTCAGGAATCTAATGGTCAGTAGTTGTCGTTTGTTGATGTGGTTCATAAATGTTTTTCGTTTCTCGGGGTTTTTTTATAGATTAGACCGCAGTTTTTCCCGTTTGAATGATCTTACACTATTTTTATTTTGCACCCTTTATAGCTTGCTGTTCGGTGTGAGACAACGCTTCGTGTTGAAGACCGTACCTTTACCTATAATCGTTTACTTTTATAAATTGTGACTTAGATGGAGAGATCTCGCATTGGCACTCATACCACATCTTCCTATATCTATTGGATTCTTTTGTATAAACTGTAATGAGTACTCTTGTGAATATTTGAAAATATACAGAAATTATAAACGATGCACAAACAATTTCGCAAAAAAAAGCTCGAAAATCTACATGTGATAAACAGTACTCCAAATTGTATATGTAGAGCTCAGTCGGAATTTAATTTGCACTCATACCACATCTTTCTATATCTATCTATAATAGGTATTAATGTCAAATATAGGGGTACAGCAGTAAACACTGTGTTTTAATCTTAACCACTATTACAACAAACAAATATGTAACAAATATGTATTGTTCAGGACATCAGAAAACATCGTGTTATAAAAAACAGATTGTTCTTCACGCTCAGGTGGCGCAACGCTTTTGTATCAACATGAGCTGAAGATCGTTTATCTAAAAAGAGGTAGAAGAGAAAAATGCTAAAGATCGATATTTCAAAAGAAAGTGGAGATATCTAAACATTTGAGTATTCTATAGTTATATCGTATTACTGTTTTATATTTTTGTTGAGTTGCTCAGTCTTTTTTCTCTGTATGTAAAGTTTTTTTGTTGGCTTTGTCTTTTGGTCATTTTTCTGTTTTGTCTTGGCGTTGTCAGTTAGCTTCGACGTATGAGTTACGACCTAACTTTTAAAAAGTGTATTTCGCCTTACATATCTGGTAACCTGACAAAATGCACATACAAACGCAGAACCGAAACCAATAATCAATCGTTTATATAATTTTAGTTTAAAGCATTTATATGCACAGGATTTTAATTATATACACAGTTACTTATACATTATGTTAAAGAAACATTGCTGCCACACACTGGTCGTATTAAATGTAATGATTCACTTTATGAATACATATCCGCCTCCAAACGGCTGTAACAGTTCAGTTTCTTGTATATTCCTCCATTAATTGTGGAGCACTACCCAAAGGGTATAGTTTTAGCAACTATGTACACCTTAAAACATAAGGAAACAATTAATTATATACAGATGACTGAATTTGGTTATAATAATCACTAAATGATAAATATCATAATTAATTCATAGGATTGTCATCATAAAGTTTTAAAAGATATATAATAATTCATATGTGCTGGGTTGTAAGAAAATGTTAAGAGACAACTGCATATATTTACAAATAAGAATTAAAATGGTCTCAAATTAAAATTACTTATAATTATTAGTTAAGAGTGCTATATATACATCGGGAACTATAATGAAAATTATATTTTATAAGACTTATGTAAAATGGTTGGGGTTTGGAAAAATTTAAGCTATAATATATACATAAATTTTCTTCACAGTTTAATTTGCTATATGGGGATCTTGTCATTATTCTTTATATTATAACTGATATCTTACAATTTCAAAAAGGGAAGATTTATTTTTTAATACTTATAAGTCATAAAATAGTAAGATGATATACTATTAGTAACGAACTGTTTTATTTTAAAAAGTTTGCTTATACTGTACTTGTGATCAAGTTTTTGATCCTTTTTGTGCGCAGCAAGTGCATCTCATAACACATATTTCTAGCCAGAGTTTCAATGTTTTCATACACAGTTGAGTAACAGTTTATGTCCTTGCTAACTACTATATTAATTACAAAATTCATTAGGTATTGATTTTTTTTTTATTTCTGGAATATCGGGGTCAATTGGAACCAATCATCGACAAAACTATCCTTCACCAATCCAGTTTTGAACTGTAGTCTGATGAGTTTGTTCCTATTATATTTATTCTTAAAATATCCTGTACCAAGTCAGGAAAATGGCCATTGTTATATTATAGTTTGTTTCTGTGTGTGTTACATTTTAATGATGTGTTTCTGTTGTGTCGTAGTTCTCTTGTATTTTTTTGCGTTTATCTCAGTTTTAGTTTGTAACCCCGATTTGTTTTTTTCTCAATCGATTTGTGAATTTCGAACAGCGGTATACTACTGTTGCCTTTATAGCCAATGAAGTATGGTTTATTTCCCTAATATTCTTAAACATGTAAAAGGTATCAAAGGAACCTGAATTATAATTTAATACGTCAGAGCTGCGTTTCGTGTACATAAGATTCATCAATGACGCTCATGTACGTATTAGAATAGAAAGATAGACTAGAAATATGAACAAATAAAAACAGTAGTTTACCACTGTTCAAACTCATAAATCCATGGACAAAAAAATAAATCGGGGTAATAAACTAGAACTGAGGGACACGCATTAAATATAAGAGGAGAACAACGACACAACACTACAATGTAAAACACACAGAAAGGGACCAAGCATCAAACAAAATCCCACGAGAATAACAAATATAACATCAAAACCAAATACATGAATTTGGGATAGACAAGTACCGTGACACGTCTTATCGCAATGTGAATTTACACTCAACAAAAAACTAACAAAACAAGTACAAAAAATAAGCAATATATGATACATTTCTATGTGTATTGACGTTTGTTCTTGTGGCACTTTCGGGTTCCTGTTCTTTTGATTTGTAACCCGGATATGTTTTCTCTCAATCGATTTATGACTTTAGAACACCGGTATAATACTGTTGACTCCATTTATAGTCGTCTTCGAGGATTATGGTAGATGCCGAAATTCGCCCGCAAGTATGTCTGCTATCGTTGCACAACATTTGTCGAAAAAATGAAAAAAAGTATATATTGATTCCACATGCAATATCCTAATTGGCATTTATCTTTCTCCCATAAAATATTTAAAAGCCATCATTCTGCAGGCTGCCAAATTTCAATTCCATTGTTATTTTTAGTTTTTGATCTTTGAACAGAACTGTTGTACTTTTGATATATTATGAGATATTATGTTGAATTAACATTTATCATTCTGATTGATTATGAAATTGTAATTGATGATTATAATTTTAATGACATTTTGAATCAATTAGTAATCTCTTATTGTCTCCATAATAAAATTTAAAAAGGCCTGTTATATAGTTTAGAACTATACGCCCCATTAACATTTACTGTCTACAAATTGATTACCTTTGATCGATTGCAGATTATTGTTTTAATTTCCTGGGTTTATGAAAGACATATTGGCACACAGTTTTTGTTTTTGATTATTTTATTTGTTTTAAAAATACAGGCTGTCGCCTAACTTTGTTAATTATTTTCAATCACATCCAGACAATCCTATAGTTAGTTCAAACATTTAGTAAATAATAATGATTACCCTCCGGTGTGCAAAAAATGTTTTGTCTGGTACAAGTACCTTTTCAATGTAGTCATATATTTTATGGTATGAGTCAATTTTTAAAAATCTTTAACAATTATGATTTAAAAAAAAATAAGTTAATGCAGTCTACATGTATAGGACATATTTATTTATCTGAAAATGGGTCATAAGTTTAACCATGATTAAAAGCTTGCTGATCAAAATATTGATTTGTTCTTCTGCAACATACCCAATATCAGATGAAGACTATCCCAAATGAGCTGGGTTATTTCCAGCAAGCAGTGATAGTCGTATTGAGGAATTGTTTGCTAAAGATTTTTTTTGGAAAGTATACGTATTGAGTCATGTCTAGTAATGTTCGGTCTCATTAGACAAGTAAAGTCGAAGCCTATGATAGAATTACATGCTGTTTGTGGTAATTAAACAACATGTTTAACCCCTCCACATTATGGTTGTATGTGCCTGTCCCAAGTCAAGAATGTTGCTATATAGAAATGGAATACTGAAATCTTCACCTTTGTCGTAAAATTTAGTTTTCAACCCTCGTTGTTGATTTCAAGATGTAAGTTCAGACTAAACTATATCTGGTGTATCCTTTTTCTCAATTTCGATGGAATAGATGCGTTTATCAGAGTCACTAAATTGTGAATTATTTAGTGACAGAACATCATCTTTATATCGGAAAGTAAATTAAAGGTAAAATTTATGTAATTTCTTCCGAGAAACTCCTGTATATGAAGTCAACCTCATGGGATTCAAGGAAACATTCGACAAGAAGAGGTGGCAGTTGGTTCCAATTGGAACACCGATAGTTTGTTGAAAAACACGTCTTCAAAACATAACAAATATATTGTCAAACAAGAAATCAAGCATCTTCATAACGTCAGTTTCACAGAATTTGTTCTGTAAAAAGAAAAGAAGCATTATCAATGCCTACACTTCTCACTTATAAAACTTGAAAGAGGACGGAAAGACAAAAACATATTATTATACATTACACTTATTTGACGTGCAAAAAGAAATTTAAAGTGCTACGACCCGGCTGTGGTCAGTTACACATTCCAAAACATACAAACAAGAATCAGTATTCAAAGCTTTATGTCTGATGGTATGCATCTCGTCATATTTAAACAATTTTATAAAATTACAAATTAATTTTGATAGTCATATTCTAAATGAACATATAGAAATCAATACAGATTTCTATTAGTTCATTTAAAGTAACATTCGAACATACATCATTTAGATATCTCCAATTAGTATTCTAAACAATGGACCAATATGATATAAATTGATTTCATAATTTGATTTTAAACCCATTTTAAACTAAAAATATATATTCAAATGTCACCAGTGATGTTTGTATCATTTTAAAAGTTTATGTGTCATAATTCATAATTGATATTCTAATCGAATCCCTTATGGATTTCTAAGGGGACTTTTTCTTATTTTATACCATTTACTTCCATCGAGAGCTATAATCTGATAAATGTCCAGCGTAGATGTTATCAACCTTTTACGAAGGAATTAACAAATGTTGCCGATTTGTCGTCACCATATTGCTATAAATACAGACATTCCTTGGTACCTACAAAAGATGTAAGGGATGAGAGAAACTGGACAAATATGTTTTAAATATATATTATTTGATGTCAACTTTACAAATAATACACGATGGTCTTAAGGATGATTATATGTACTGATGTAGTTCATCATTACATTGTGTTAAAGTGTTCTTTTAATTGTCTTTGTAAATCATTACTTTAACTGTTTAGTTAGTTTTGGGTAGTATCTATTTGACGTGGCTCGGTCCATCCCGTTATTGTGTTCTTGTGCTATGGTTAATAGGTTTTTTTTTCTTGTCTTCCGTTTTTATAGCTTGTGTGCTTTTTCTATATGCATTTTAGGGTTCTTTTTATGTTTTTTTTATATTGTTGCCAATATAATGGAATTGTATGCGACTGTTATAAAAGTGAGAGGTTTAGCTAGCTATTAAACCAGGGTTAATCCACCATTTTCAACATGAGAAAATGCCTGCACCGAGGCAGGAATATGACAGTTGTAAGGTATGTTTGAACTTTTTTTATGGACTTTCCGTTTTGAATTGTCCTCGGAATTCGGTATTTTTGTTAATTTACTTTTTTATATGTTTGAGACTGAAAAAGACTTTCTTGGACTATAAGTTTTTATTTTCGTTTCCTAAAAGGTGCCAAAATACACTTGAGGTTCGAAAACGATTGAGATGATCCCTCGTGAAGTGAATTATATTGATCGACATAGACAATAGAAGAACAATAGATGTCTGCATAACAAAAGCTGTATTAGTATGTGTAAATGAGTAATCTGTTTCAATGGAAATTCAGTCAGTCTGTTACCTTCTTCTAAAGGTTTGGCAATACGAAATTTTTAAATGCAGTCATTTTTTTTTATTTGGAAAACATTAAAAATCAATATATCTAGTGTTCCTGTCATGCCTTTTTCTTTTTTTCTGTTTTTTTTTACAGTGCACAGGTTTGTCCATATTCAAGAGTAAATTTTATGGTGTAAAACCCCCAATATTTGTTAATTCCTTCTGATGCTCCTTTTAAACTAGAAATCTAAACTGAATTATAACTTTTAATAAAATAGTTTGATAGCATATGACAATCAGAGGATTTCACATTCACATAGTTTGTTATAGACGCATTCCGACATGTTTTGCCTATATATTCAAACTTCCCAAACACGATCCGTCTGTGAGCACGGCTTGTATCCTAGGACGGAAAGAAATTGACGTCCACTTCTTACACAAAACAAACATGACACATTTAAAATGACAAATTGGTCTATAAGCTGCATACAAAATCTGCTTACATTTTTAATTAAAACTAGATTTAAATTTTACGTCTCTTGTAACCGCTTATTCTTCCTTATGACGACCATTCATATAAGTCCCGTTTAGTTTAAGGTTGGTCTTTGATGTAACGTTTTCATTGATAAATGATATGGTGGGCACACGTTCTGAAATGGCAATCGTTGTATACAGCTTCCTACAACGAACTTTAATACTCACCCTTGTACATCAAATATCCTCTACAGTAAAAGGCCGAGTTAGACTGTTTACGTAAACATGAAAAATTAATACATCTTGGTTTTTAATTCCTATAAAAATGATAGATTATTGAAGAGAAAAAATCTGTTGATAAGTTACAAAACCTCTTTGAAGTTCACTTGTAAATCACTTAACATTTCATCATTGTGTCTATAACTAAAAAGCAATCGAATAAACCTATAACCACTAATTTGTAATAAAAACTTCTATGATGGATGACTGAATGGTTTTCTGGTTCAAAAAATTACTTACAAAACTTTTATTTTTGGTGTAATGTAATTTATCAATTTTAGCTTTAACAACTTTTTCAGTGTTATTTTATTCTACGAAGTATTTTGACTAGTTGGCTTCACAATTAGAAAGTCAGTTTTATTATTAAACTTATTTACAAAGTCAACTGTACAAGAAGGAAAGAGAGTGAAATGAAATCCTATATAACAGACAATACCTTCACCAAAATACCAAACAATAATTACCAAACATTACATTGAAATTTCAGATTTAGCTACTGTGAAAGTACTTTTATTCGTGGGGTATCAATTTTCGTGGTTTTCGTGGATGACTTTATCCACGAATTTAAGTGTCCAACGAAATAAAACAATCATTGTCCAAATCAAGACATGGAAAGATCCCCATCGGTAGGTTTGACCACTGATATGATCTAGAGAATATATTGAATAAAGCCAAATCTGAGAATACATTAATAGCAGTCACAGAACTACAACCGCATGCAGAATTATACCCATTTAATCTTTAATAACCTAAACTGTACAACTTTTAATCTTTTTATTCTCATAAAACATATTGTTGATCGACGAAAGTCAGATTTCCAGTATTGATATGCTAGTATGATAAAGTGTTCATTTTATATCCTCATATACCCTACATGTGGGAAATAATAATTTCAAGCTGGGCTTGATTTTGATAAGAATTATTTGACAATTCAAGATACGTTTAAACCATTTATTTATGTTACTGTTTTCTTTAGGTGACATGTTTATGGCCTAATCAACACCTTTGATGGTCTTTAATCTGTTGATCACTTTATCGTAGGTTAATTAGTGTTATCACTACGATTTACACGGTCAATGTTTACTTTGCAATTTCCTTCAATCAAGACTATTTGTAACCTTCGTTTCTAAAGGCTTTAATTTTTCAATTATTTTTTTTATATTAGAAAACTAAAATCCACGAATTCAAAAACCCACGAACATGTTAATATTACTCAAACCACGAAAATTGATACCCACGAATTAAAGTACTTTCACAGTATACGAACTCAAAAACGGTGATTTCTCCGAAAATACAACATACGTTAAATTATTGTGTATGTTCTGATTGTTTTTATAATTTTGGAAAGTTTAAAGATTATGAATGATTTGCATGTCTATCGATAAATCAAACATTTATATAATCAATACTGCAATTTCTTTAGTATATATCAATTTATAACAGTAAGATGTTCTAAGTAATTTACTATGTCATGTATAGCAATTATAATTAGCAATCCAGTTCCGGTTGAGAAAAAAACAGAAGGAAATTCGGGTTCCAATGTATACTTGTTTTTATTTTACATCAATTTTGCAAATTTATTGTGTATCGCTAATTATTCAACTTGAACATATTATAAACGAAAAATAGTCATATCTACTGAACTGGCTTTTTATTCAGAATCATGTATAACATGAGTAAAACAGGCTTTTGCATGCCCATTACATGCAATGTATGATGAGAATTAGAAGACAAACTGACGATTTATGAACTGCAATGTTTGTACTTAATGTTCCCATCAAGTCGTAAGACCTTCTTTAAACTGAGTGGACCCCTAACTTGCCATATATTTATGGTAGATGTTTTGTTAATATCAAATGAAAGATAAATACTTCAATTTATAGTTGTGTTCCATTCGTTTGATGTGTTTGAGCTTTTGATTTTGCAGTTTGTTGGATTCAGTCGAGGATTATGCCAGGCAATGGGCTAAGCGTGAGAAAGAATACGTAGACACTCTTTCCGAATGGATTATGGCAGTGAGGTCGTTGATACAAATCAGAATTAAGAAACTGAATGGGTCTATCAATACCCATGCTACGTTAATCTTTAAAAACCCTAATGTTACAAAACACTTATCCTACCTTCATGAAAAATATGTTGCTGTCCCCGCAGATAAAGCCCCAAACAACATCGTTTTTGTGAGCAAAACTCATTACATTAACTGCTTGATAAATGAATTAGGTATTGACAATTCACTTGGAAACCCAACATATACCTTCACGACACTTACCAAAGAGGAAATCCTGGATAAGCATAGGTCTGTTCTATGTTCCTTTGGAATTTCAACCAAAGATGATGAACTGGATCTTCCATTTCTGTGTTGGATACCTAAACTGCATAAGTGTCCTTACAAACAACGGTATATTGCTGGGTCTTCCAAGTGCTCCACGAAACCTCTTTCTAAATAGTAACATCTATTTTATCAGCAATCACAGAAGGGCTTCAAAGTTATTGTGAAACTGCCTATCCTAGAGGTGGCGTGAATCAGATGTGGATACTTAAAAATTCCAAAGATCTTTTAGAGTACATACAATCTAACTCCCTTTCATCTTGTAATAGTATTTAAACATTTGACTTTTCTACACTGAATACAAGTATTCCACATTCCAAACTAAAAGACAAATTGAAAGAGTTGGTATTGCTTTGTTTCATAAAAAAAGAATGGCCAACGAAGATACAAGTATCTTGTCTTAGGAAGGGATAAATCCTACTTTGTAAAGGATCACTCTGATTCAAACAAAAAATTCTCTGATACTAACATTATCAAGATGCTTGATTTCTTGATTGACAACATATTTGTTACGTTCGAAGGACGTGTTTTTCAACAGACTATCGGCATTTCAATGGGAACGAATTGGTGCCTCTTCTTGCCGACTTGTTTCTTTATTATTATGAGGCTGACTTCATACAGGAATTTCTTAGAAAGAAAGATAAGAAGTTAGCAATATCCTTTAACTCTACTTTCCGCTATATCATCACTAAATAATTCAAAGTTTGGTGACTATGTCGAATGCATCTATACAATTGAACAGTTAAGTCGGCCTCGTATCTTGACTTAAATCTAGAAATTGACAATGAGGGTCGATTGAAAACAAAACTTTACGACAAAAGAGATGATTTCAGCTTTCAAATTGTGAACTTTCAATTTCTAAGTAGCAACATTCCAGCAGCACCTGCATACGGTGTATATATCTCCCAATTGATACGATATTGCCGTGCTTGCATTTCCTATCATGATTTTCTTGATAGAGGGTTGTTGCTCACAAGTAAGCTATTTGTTGGAAATCACGCACAGAAGAGAACGTTAACGTAACGCGGCATTATTGTATATCCAACGTTGTGTACTTATGACGTTATCTTGTACTTCAGTCATCAATACAAATTCATACAGTTTAGACGTCTTTGTTTTTATTTACATGCAGTTTTAGTAAAACCACTTTACCATTAAACCAAGAGTTCCAAATGGTGAAATTGAAAACATCACTTCGTAAATTTTACGAACGCCATCACGAGTTGGTTGACCGTTATGGAATAACCATTTCACAAATGATATCGGATATGTTCCTTACGTCGTAACTACAGTCCCCTTCCCTTTCATTAATCTGACCTACCGAACTATACTATTTACTGGATTTGTTATCTCATACGCAACACAACGGGTGCAACATGTGGAGCAGGATCTGCTTACCCTTCCGGAGCACCTGAGATCACCCCTAGTTTTTGGTGGGGTTCGTGGGGTTAATTTTTTAGTTTTCTATGTTGTGTTATGTGTACTATTGTTTTTCTGTTTGTCCTTTTCATTTTAAGCCATGGCGTTGTCAGTTTACTGTCGATTTATGAGTTTGACTGTCACTCTGGTATCTTTCGTCCCTATTTTGATAAGGTACTTTCCTGTTTGAATTGTCCTTGGTGGTCGGTATTTTTGATATTTTTTTCCTTTTTTCCAAAAGTGTTAATTTATTGAATGTTTTATACTAGCGTAACTATAAAATTTTAATCTTGGCATCTATGATGAGTTTATTTATACAACACAGCTTTTATTATTGAACATTTGCACACATTTGTTTTAAAGAGTAGAAGGCTTTTTGGAACTAAGTTGAATTGAAGGTTATGTCTAATATGAGAATATTTACCTTTTTTACAACTACTCTCTTCCTTTTGAGCAAATTCAATAATTTATAATGCATAATGTGAATATCTGACACTCAAACAGTATAATACAAAAACAAAATACTGCAAGACAGTACCAACGAATTTTTTAAATAATTGCTAGTAAATGGAGTTCTATTTGGGGAAATGTGGAGCTCGTGGGGTTATACATAAAGAAATAATATATTTAACAAAACATTATAAATGGGAAAGTTTCTAGTTTACATTGTACATTTTTAAAGATATAATTTTATTTATCTACGCATTATGAATTTAAATTATCTCAACCAATAAACGTAAAAGAGTCAATAATATTTTCCAATCAGGTACCAGATGACGTTGACTCTAGTAGCAGTGTATCGCTCAACTGGTAATACCGTCTCCGTGGACACAATTAATAGTTCAGACAACACCAATAAACTAGAAAGAAATTTAAATATATTAACCAATTAGCCAAGTTTAGTGCATGTATACAATGCCAATTTGTTACGAAACATAATTGACGATCTCGAAGCGCAACTGCAATTTGTAAAACAAGATTTTTTTTTCATTACAGAAGTGTTGCCACAAATTAACATTAATTTTGATTGTATTTTCCCACTGTTTGGTATTTGAGGTTATGCACTATGTTGCTTGTTTAATTACTAGAGGATTATTATTGATGAAAGATAAATACATAGTTATTTAGTTTTTAAAATAATTACTCCCTTTCAAGATGAAAAAAAATTATGAACATAATCTACGATAATGATTCCTATCGCAACAGAGAAATGTGATTATGCAAAATAAAACGGAAGCCCAGAACTGGTATATAAATGAACATACTAAGTAGTATACCTATGTTAAAATCTCGTAAGCAGTGACAAATCAAAGTAACAAAAAATCAGAGACTGGCATGATCTTAACAAGAGCAAATCCGGTTGCGTCGTCAGCGTTAGTTCTCCTCCCCCTTCTATTCATGGATCGCCCGCCTTGCGAATCAACAGTCAAAATGTCACAATCGAGAATAGGAGACAGTTGATTAAATTAAAGATCAGGAAACTATACTGGTATATATATAGATCTATATATATTTCCGATAAAACATGTCGCTAATGAGTTGAGACTGTGACCAATCGCATCTGACAACCAAAATCGTGTCGGTTAAGACGGTTAACGTAAAATTAATGTGTCGTTTTCAGTCGTTCTTCCTCATTGCTCTGTTTTTGTGTATAGCAAAAATTAAACTCACAAAAATAACCAAATAACAAAATCAAAAGTTTAAACGCATCAAACGAATGGATAACAACTTCTAATTTAGAAAATTGTGGATTGCTCCTGGTTTTTTTTTTTAGCTAGCTAAACCTCTCGCTTGTGGGACAGTCGCATCAAATTCTATGATATTGACAACATTATATTGAGTCTATTCCTGTTATTATAATTATAGTTATGTGATTTTGACTTGTTGTATCAATGAACATGAAACTGGCAAATGAAAATAAAAATATCGTAAATATTAATTTTTATAAATTTTTGAAGACATCAGTGACATTGCTTGAGGTAATGCTTTTGGGAGAAAGAGTTTAAAATTAGATGTGGACATATTCTCATGTAAAACAATGTTTAAAACAATGTCACAAAAGTTAAACATAAATATGGATGCCAACCTAAATCGTTGTTGCTTACATTTTACTGTCTTAGTAAATTAAAACTAAATATATGGTAAATATACGTCCATTATGACTGTACTAGTATACATATTTTTAGGGGCCAGCTGAAGGACACTTACGGGTGCGGGAATTCTCGCTACATTGAAGACCCATTGGTGGCCTTCGGCTGTTGTCTGCTTTATGGTCGGGTTGTTGTCGCTTTGACACATTCCCCATTTCCTTACTCAATTTTATTAGTAACTTAAAGGGCAGTATGTTCAATTCTTTTGGTCAGTCAAGTGAACATGTTCTTGAGGCCAAAAATAAACACTTCGGACAGTTTCAAAATCAAAAGCACAGCCAAAATATGTTTTTGGTAGGTCTCCTTTGAAAAGTATTATGCATAAAAGCAAAATAAAGAACCAGGCATTGGAGGAAACTATAAAATTTCACTTGAACATTTTGTAAGTATACAAGACACACAATTAAAGATATTTACTTTGAATGAAATGACTTAGGTCTGCGATGTCATATAATATCGACTCCTCGATTTTGATATTTTTAAAAATCGGTATCAATCCAGTGCTAAAAATAACTCATTATTAATGTATAGCGTTCAAAGCTCTCTTCTGTGTTTACCTTCATCAGGAACACTTACGCCCCAAAACAATGAATACCACGGGTATATAAATACCTTATTACGTGAAGAGCTATGTGATCACATGGGGTCTAAAGTCATAATCAAGTCCATCTTAGTTCAAATTTCGGAATATTGTCATGAAGAAAATTTGGAGGTACAAAAACTTCCATTATTTACTGAAGAATTCGTGTTGAAAAAATACAAACTTAATATTTTAAAAGGATTTGAAGATATACCTCGTGGAATATGTGTTACTGTTTCATGACAAGTACGTGTGGACTCAACTGTAAACTTTCGATACCTCGGTGCAACACATTTCGTTTGAGAGAAGTTATTATGATTGATTGGTTGGTTGTAATTTTTGAACTGTAAAGTTTCTGACAAAAACCCTATCTAAGTTTTTTATTGTCATGTTTGACTGTTGTGTGTTAACCCCCTCAAAGACAAAACATCAACTACCAGTGGATTAACACCGGCGTTATAAAAACTCACAAAAGATGCTAAGTGCGTCTGACGCGCGTTTCATAACCACAATCACTAACAGTTAGGCACGAATAAACAAAGTTGGAATATTTAAATCAATAACGAAATTTAAGAACAATCGATCGCAATAATACGAAATAGTTATGCAAAATTTGACTCAAGCGATCTTTGCTTAGGACAGACAAATTTTTACTTCTGATATTAACATTAAAATGACAGTATCTATTTTGCTAAAAAGAAAGCTTAGATGGACTATTAAGTCATGTTTAACATTAATATATTAAGCTTCATTTTATGGCTTTTAATAGGTATAGGAAGATGTGGTTTGTGTGCCAATGAGACAACTCTCCATCCAAATAACAATTTATAAAAGTAAACCATTATTGGTCAAGGTACGGCCTTCAACACGGAGCCTTGGCTCACACCGAACAACAAGCTTTAAAGGGCCCCAAAATAACAAGTGTAAAACCATTCAAACGGGAAAACCAACGGTCTAATGCAATGATAAAAATCATCAAACATACGTTAACATTGCTTGAACAACTGAATTGACCTTCAAATCTTGTAACTATAAAATCATTACTCATTGACATTAACATTACAAATAGAAAAACTATGACATAAAAAAAACACTGACAATTGATTACATTTTTGTGAAATTGATTGTAAAACACGAACAATCAATTAGTTTTAAATAAATTGCCTTTATCATCGAAAAATCGCTGACTTCAACACCAGCGCCTAACTGTTTCTTAAAGGCATATGATACTTCAAATTTGAAACAAAAATAGAGGGACATCTTTTGATAATGAAATGGCTAAGGTTTACTTACTTTATAGAAATACTTGATTTTACTCAAATCTTCAGAAATCTACTACTATTGAATTATTGTCTCCTCTTGATCTAATTTTCCACAAGCTTTCCTGTATGTACTGACGTCTACCATGACATGGCTGCCTTAGAACTTCAGCACTTCCACAGCTCAAGGGTGAAAGGAATGAACTTGGAGGGAAAAAAGTAAACTTACGTTGAAGGAAGATAGTATAAACTGACCAAGAAAGAAAAAAGTGGTCACACCAAATAATTTAAAACAGGTATCGCTTAGTTTAATAAAAAAAAAAGTATGAACTTTGAACATTGTTTGTCTTGCTTTTGAACAGACATCGTGAGATTGTTTGTAGGCCGCTTGAAAGTGGTCTGAGGGAAGGAGGTTCTAGGAGAGCATTTCTCTAATGTAAAACAGTCTGGTTTGATAAAAGCTGCTAAATATTATACAGTATCAATGATTTTTAAAACCTCATCCTCAGAAAACATTTGGTCAAACGTTATCGAAGATTGGCACTATTTGTTATCGATTGGTTGGTTATTGGTTGCTGCCGTTTGTTTATTTTACCATATTTCTATACCTCGGTCAAACCTTGTTGCCTTTTAAATATATTGCATGTTGTTTTAAAATTAAGTAATGAAAAATTTAAACAAAGATATTATATTTTCATGTTTCCAGAACATCGGAATTCCTGTTGTGCGAAATTGTGGGATCATCAATCATGATAAAAGCCAAACTTATATAAAAAGATGAACAAAACCTAATGTATCTTTCCTCGAGAGAGTTTGAAATATCATTAAATAAAGAATACAAAACGTTTTAGTATATTAACTTTTGAATCATGTCCTCTAAATTATGCCAGCAGAAACTATATACCAGTTGTAATAATATGCATCACATTGCTTAAATAAAAAAAAACATAAAAATAACACATTATAAATTGCATGAATCCGAAGCTATTTTTTGGATTTGCCTTCATCAGAAACGCCCAAAGCCGAATATTGGAAAGCTAAGGATGTATCAGAACGAACAAACTGAGCTGTATCATAAAACAAAAACATAAAAAATAATCGTTTACATATGTTTCCTTACTTTTTACATTTTAACAACTTCACGATACTAAAACTATCCCACTCAAAAATGACAAACAAATGACACAAATTACACACAACAGACCACAACATTCTAAAGAAGAAAGTTGAAAAATTGATCAATACGAACATCTTTGAAAACTGTTAAAAAGCAAGGTAGCAAAATATAAAAAAAATGTGTGTACAAATTATTTGTTAAAGGACAAAAAATTATCAAAACACATGCAAACGTATGCAATGTTCAAAATACATTGACGAGTAGAAGGCCGACAATAGTTACTTCAGAATTCAACCCTGTCGCATCCTCAATTTATTGTTGTAAGCATATAATTTTGAGATACATTTTTTATTGAATGTCCTCAATGCAAAAAAAAATGATCTAAATATAAAATCAATGATATACTTTCAAACAATTTGGATGAAAGTTTAAAAAAAAATTTAAATCATAATTCTGAAAAGGAACTAAAATTAATTTGTATGTATATTGAAGAAGGTCTTGATTTAAGAGAACACCATAATGTTTCATCGGATAATAATCCTTTATAGTCGCTTGTGCATATTCACATATATATTATATAGGTAATTGGGTTGTTTAAGCAAAATTATGAAAACTTCGAATAATCATGCTGTATATATTATAGGTTCTAAATGTTATGGTATCCATAGAATTTACTAATGACTTGTTGTTACATAAATCTATATTGCATTTAGATGTTGTTTAATATATTATTGTCTGTATTTGGATCACACCTCAAGTGTGCTCTTTCCAATAAAATATTGAATTGAATTGAATTGAATTACCCAAACACATGATCACAAAAGAGGTGGAATATATCAAAGGCAGAACCGATCCTCGTGAGTCAAAAATATACCGACAAAAATATGGCGAAAACCAAAAGACGGCAAATAAGACTTGCAACAGAATACAAACATTAAAAGACAATGCAAACGTGAAAAACAGTAATAGTAAGTAAAAAAAAAAAATTCTACCCCCGCTGAATCATAAAAAAGCTGTTCGTATAGTTTTCTTTAAAAAAACAAATTTCCACAAATAATCAATGTTTGTACATTGCATTATATTAAATTAATGTCGGGCAAATGAACCTATTGAAAATGTAAATTTCTATAATAAAATTCAGAAATTGTAAATTATAACTTTTCAAATTTGAAAAAGATAAATTCTTTGTGACATATTATCATGAAATTAATTTGTTATTAATTTGATTTTTTTCTATCAATTTAAAGCCGTATTGATGAGTCAAAAATATATCCGAATTCAAATTTTGATTTAAATGAAAAAACCAAATGACGAGTCATAAATCACATTTAAAACTTAATTTTCAATCTAAAATGGTACAATCTTGCATCTCTGGTTCCATTTTATATGATTATTTACCTCGCTCCATGGGATTTTTAAATTCTGATCACAAGATAAGTACCACATTAACACAAATCTTACTTACATGGTTCAGTTAAATTGAATTGAGAGACTCTGCAATAACTTCTTCATTTAAATTGTAATAAAGATATCAACTCGGAAAATTGACAAATTACAAAATTCCTATAAAAACAAATGGGTTCTATCATTTTGTTTTTATTGGGTGAAATTATGCTTGTATCAATTGAGGTAGGCTCATTAAAATGATTTCTTTCGAGAATGAAAACACTTACCGTGTCCAGCAGTAAAAGATCAATGTAAACTGAAATTTCTACGACGATGCACTTCGGCACCCATCGATGGTTATTAATAAAGATGTTTTAAATTAACTTAGGGGTGTGCATCAAATGGCAAGAATTGTTAGTTGCATGTGAACTATTATATTAATTTTTTAACGTAACTTAATTTGCCTCCGTAATATATCATCCACCTAAAACGTATTTTTAATATTAAAGATAGAATATTAAAAGCAGTTATTACACACAACTTAGACGAGTCAACAATAAATCAAACAATGAATGCTACATGATTTGAATTATATATAAATTTTCCTGAAAATTTTATATATTTTATTATCAAATGAAGACATTATTGAATAATTGAGTTTTAAACTTGATACTTTCTATAAAGTATCTTTTAAATCGTAATTCTGAAAAAGAACAAAATTCAATTTGTATCTATATTGAAGAAGCTCTTGATTTGAGAGAACACCATTCTGTTTCATCGGATAATATTCCTTTTTGTGGCTTATGCTTATATAAATATATCTTATAAAGGTGATTGTGTTTTTTAGGTAAAGTTATGAAAACCTCGAATAGTCATTCTGAATATATCATTATACAGTTCTTAATTCTATGCTATCCATAAGTAGAAATACTAAGGTTTTTCTACCACAGGAATAGATTACCTTAGCTGTATTTAGTAAAACTTTTAGGAATTTTGGTCCTCAATGCTCTTCAACTTCGTACTTGGCTTTTTTAACTTTTTTGGGATTCGAGCATCACTTATGATTCTTTTGTAGACAAAACGCGCATCTGGCGTAAATACAAAATTTAATCCTGGTATCTATATATATGATGACTTTATTTAGTGTTCAATATCAAACATTTTCAAGTTTACGACATGCATCAAGTTTGTACTTGACTTATGTTCGGAAAATTATGATAAATATGCATAAAGAATGATGTAATTTGTTGTTAATCAATTTCATTTAATGGCGGTTTCGGCATTAATTACTTGTCTTACGAATGACTGGTTTTACCATATATAATTTAAGCGAATGTTGCGTTGAACCTTCTTTATGCATTTTTAACTGATACTTTTATAGTAAATCAATCGATTCGCGTTAGTTGTTAGTTTTTTCACCTTTCGTGGGGAAATTCGTTATTATTTCATAAATGGTTTACTTTTTAATTATTCATTTTTTTTAAAAGCAGTTCTGAGAACCAAAGAAGTCGAACTGGCTCCTTGTTTTATATTTTAGTTTTATTGGACAATAAAACGATCATAACTTTTAACTTACGATCGTTTCTGTCCATTTAATTTGAACTCAAAATAGATAAATCATAGGTTAACGCTTGCATCATCAGTACACGATGAAATATATGAGTCTGGTTTACTGTCCGGCTGTACGACACGTTAGGTGTGAACAAAAATCTATGTTTTAGGCTTGTAAATGGTGAAATTCATAAATATAAGTATGTATATTCTTATGTACATATTTACACAAAACAACAATGAAAAAAAAATGTCTTTCCTAACGTAGTATAAAGACTTGAACAATGACAAGGGCATGTCGCATAATTATGGCACCTTTTTTTACTGTGGCGGGAAAATCTGACTCGGACTTTTACCTTATATTTGCATTGGTATTATTTGGGTCTCAAATCAAAAGGAAAAAAAATCAAGAATCTGCTTAAATTTGGTCAAATTACCTTTTATGAGCTATTAATTCTTATATAAAAAGATAAATGGGTGTTATGGGGCAAAATATTTTACCTTGTATCGTATGGTAGAAAACCAAGCATTCCGAACATCTAACACAAATTCTAAAACCTCACCAATGTACATCCTTAAGAGGTGCTTGTACTTAATTTTCTGGACATCCAATTTGCTGTTGGCATCATTAGCTGCTTAAGAAATATTTGCTATAGTATGCGGCTTATTCATGCTTGACGACCGCAGACATTCATGTGGATTATGTAAATATGAGACTTAATGAATAGTTTTAAAACTTTCAAGCTTTTGTTTATTATTTGCAATACTTGATTTATATAATTTTAAAGAAATCTATACTTTTACATAAAGTGTGGTTACGAAATAAACCTAAAGAAAACGAAATGTGAGCTAAACGTCGTTACCACTGCAGCTAAACAATATGGAAAGAGCTAGGTGATCATTATCCCTACAAAAAAAACGATAAAGCATGAGTCTAGAAAGTTTGATTATAAATTCACTCGTCAAAGTATTTGACACCAACATTATATCATTATAGAAGATACCGTCAAGTGTGTTGAAACTACTGTCAGGATTGTGATGTTCAGTAATTGTCGTTTGTTGATGTGGTTTATAAGTATTTCTTGTTTCTCGTTTTTTTATAGATTAGACCGTTGGTTTTCCCGTTTGAATGGTTTTAACCTAGTAATTTTTGGGGCCGTTTATAGCTTGCTGTTCGGTGTGAGCCAGGGCTCCGTGTTGAAGACCATACTTTCACCTATAATGGTTTACTTTTATGAACTGTGACTTGGATGGAGAGTTGTCTCATTGGCATTCATACCCCATAATATTCTTATATCTATTGAATTAAAAAATATATCATCATAGATACTAGGATATTGCAGAATATAACATAGGAAGAAATGGAACCAGCCATTAATTGGTAGTGTTATATTATGTTCCATTTTAGTAAAGCCAATCATGTTATGGTGAGTAAGAAAGTTTGGCGATGCATTTAGAAAAAAATAAACTAGACATCGCAAAGTCTGGTGCTGTGGTTTCATTGGAGCGGATTTAAAAAAAAGCACACCAAGTAATGGCATCGGCGCTCAAGAGGCTCCAGCGTCAAAAACGTTATATTTCTCACATGCGTTTGATTGTTATATGATAGAACCTTTTTCTCTTATTATAGAAATTCTATTACACTTGGACAGTTTAAATAAAATAGAATTTGTATGAATGAATTCAATAAACACGCTTGTATCTCATTTTTTAAAATTTTGATGTAAACTAGTTTGACGCTCAGGTTGGAGATCAAACAGACCAAATTTCATAAAAATTGTTTGAAATTAAAACAGATGTAGATTTTGAAAGATATAAACGTATTAACAACGCATTAAACATATGATATAATGGTTACATCAAAGAAAAGATTTAATTAAATGCTTAAATACAGAAAAAAATCTTAAACTTTCAAATAATCTGTAAGTCATGGGTTATTTAATAAACTTTATGACTTCCTGGGATTCATACAAAGTCACAAAACAATTAACACGATTAGCCTCTACTTAAAAGTGCATTCTGCTTCTTTTTTTTTAGGTCACCACATGGTCTGGTCTAATGGTCCTTATTTCACTGTTGTCATCACTTGACGTCATCTCAGTTACTGAAAGTCGTCTAAATTATTTTTTTTCAAAACAAAACATCCTTTTAAAGTCATTTGATTCGGGTTGGCGGCAACCAATCTTATAATGCTATTTTCGTCAGCAAACAAACCAACGTGATCACTATTTTCAGAAACCAGATTCTGATAAAACACCACATATAAATACATTTCTGTTAAGATATCTAATTCCGTTCTAATGGGTCCGTTGATAAGAACGTATTTCTTTGTTGGTATGGAACAATTTGAAATGCAATTGTATGAAATATAAGTACGTGTAAACGATTTAATTGTAAATTTGGATGGTTGAAGAGGTTTTCCACAAACTATATGCATGTTGGCGTTTGTTTTTGTTGCACTTGTTGCTTTCCTCTTATATTTGATGTGTTTCCGTCGGTTTAAGTATTTAAACAGGATTTGGTTTCTCTCAAATGACATTTTGACAGCGGTATACTACTGTTGTCTTTATTTATATTTTAATCTCTCAATAAGTTTCCTTTTTGGCATACAGGTAGGGATTAAATAGGATGTCCGACTTTCTGTAATTGGTATTTACGTAGGGATTAAATGATAGTCTGCCATGGAGCCAAAAATTAACGGCAAATAGGAATTTGTATTAGTACAATATTGCTTGATTCTATGTTTTCTTTAGTTTCAAAAGCATTTCACATTTATTACATTGTAAATTTGCAAATATGTTAGTATTGTTAGAGATTTAAAGATTAATTGAATTAGATAAGTTAATTTTGTTAATGATCACTATTATCATTGTATATAAATGTATGACGTAGCTCTTTTATTTTGTATAATGTCCAATGCATTTTCTAATTTTTCGTACCATAGCACAAATGAGCTTAATTGGTTTATTTCTTTTTTTACTAACTACATATCTATTTTGCTTTTTGTATAATAAGCCCGGTTTATGTTATAGAGGATGAGAGCATTTCAGACAAAGAGAAGATATCACCGAATTTATACTGCACCTTCTTGTTTTGTACGACACCAAATGTTTTTAAAGTTCTGTGTTCTTATGATTTGAAACTCTATCTATTTTTGCGACTACAGCCAGTTTCAAGAATTTCCTATATATAAGTTAACCAAAGAAAGTGCATTGTTCTATTAAGCTCAAATAGGTATAAACCCACAACTATGGTATAACTTATAATGAATACATCGACTAGTTATTTTAGCCGATTTTTGTACTTTTGCTTGGATATCATATTCTGTTTATTTGTCTAGACTTACTGATTTCCTAGTTTTGAGGAAAAACAAAAATTATGAACGCTGATTAAATTTGGCTGTTTAGGAATGATTTCCGTTTCGGCAATTGTCAGTATGGTCTGTTAGAACAAAAGTAATTTCCTAACAAGCTTTATGTTACATTTTATTTTATCACGCTTGTCGATTCTGGCAGAATTTTAGAATATTATTGCATTTTTATATCAAAGAATTATTTGCAATGTGTTTTCATCTTCACTGATCTTTGACAGAAATGATTAAAAGTTGATAATTGTTATGTCTGCACAAAGGATCGGCGAGATTTGATGACAGAACGATTTATGAACGAGATGATGTCAAGTTCTTGTTCGGAACAGGGTGTCAGAATTTTATTTATTTTTAATGGTATACAGTTCCTTCTATCAATCAGACGATGGTTTAATCCAATGGCAAGTTGTCTTGCTTTATAGACATTATGTTGGAAAATAAGGTTCGGCATTTTTTTCAATATATTTTATTGTTGACTGATCTGGATGTTCGAAAACTATGTAAAGTGAAACTTCATCTGATCAGTTGATAAGACCTTCAAACAAATCAATTAGCCCAAATCTTCAGACGTTGTGCACGATGCACGTTGTTGATAACAGTGCGTTGCAGTACATTCCTTTTAACACAATGATGACGTTGTTTCAACCGTTCAAGCTTTATATTTAATTATTTTCATTTACTGCTATGACTATGTTTATCTGATTTTAGTTGGATTTTGTTTTCATAATGTGCCTTTAGTGCGACTTTGTGTGGTGGCACTACTGTTCTTTACATATGTACAAGGTGTATGTTTGAAAAGGAGAAAAAATGTACTAAGGATATGGGTCAATAAAAACAGTAAATCGACAAAAGACAAACATTGTGGAAAAAGGAATAAGACGAAACGACGACCAACGGTATATAAAACATGGGACTAGTATAATAGCAATACATTTTGACTCAGATAAAAAATCAGTATGCAAGTGATGAGCAATATTAAAGTTCTGTATCTCTCATTACTCTTTTTCTATATTCTATAGTATTTTTATTAATATAAAAACTGTTATTTACAACAATATAACGTTGTGTTTAATTTGTTTCTATCCTATTAAAAATTTAAATGTTTTTTACTCAAAAATTGTATTAAAGAATAAGGAAAGATTTATTCTTAAAAACAAATGTATTAATTTTTTTAAAAGCACAGTAGCATATTCGAAAGAGTCAACTTATACATGATAAACACGATAGTTATCCTCTCTCTGTTTACACACTGCAATTGCAATCTATATACAAAGAAAACTAACTCCAATTTCGTTATCGAATGATTGACATTCGTTATTGCAGACACACCACTTATTATTGGCGCAATAGCTTTCCCAAACAGAGGCTTTAGCATTTATGTTTTAAACTCAAGTTCTAATACAGTGGCATACTCGAATTAGCCATTGTCATTGTTATCTAAAACAAACCCACAGCAGATGAATTTCTGCATGTTTATAAGAACCTATGGACTTCCCAATTCATGGTCGATGCAAATAATTCCACATATCTAATCAAAAAAGGTCCTTTTTGGCAATAAAGAATGGGTGGCACGAATTTTTGTTTCTTCAGTTATTAAATTACACTTAAGGCCAAAGACAATTAGCTTAAACTAGTATTTTTTCTGTGAAATGATGACAAACAAATCGCCATGGACCACCGTGGGAGACCAAAAACCGTAAATGACCTCGAACTCTTGAAATGACTTGAACTGCATGGTATTGACTAACTCATTTTGCTGATCTTTCACCTAAACATATTTGTTTTCAATAAGTGCTTGATGCTTTAGCAGTTGAAAGGGTGTTAAAAATTCTCCAATGTGAATAAAGTCTTACAAAACAGGATTTAGATCATTAATAATTGCCAAAACTAAAGATGAGGTATTCTTCATAAAATCATACAAGTTTTACAAATTGAGTAATCAAATGACAATGTTGTTGACAACAAGGAAAAACTGAAGATTAAAGACTGATGGTAAGAAATACAATTATTGGTACTTTCTGCATCATTTGATGTATGGTGGAGAGTTGTCTAACTGGAAATCACACCATATCTTCTACTTAAAAAACAAACCTTGATTTCCCATCACATGTATTCAGAACATGGTATTTCCCTTTAATTCATGAAAATAGATTCTTTCATTTTACCCATTTGTCAATATGTTTCAACTTTTATATTTTAAAATGCTCAGTTAATTTAACATTTTAAAGTTTGAACTAGCATGTTTAATATCAAGATTAAGAGTGTCTGTCAACTACAAAGTAGGGTGTCTATGCATATTACACGAACATGAATATGCATATAACTAGAAACAGAACAGCCAACATCATTGGATGTAAAATCTTAGCCAATATTCATATATTTCAAAAACCTTCACTTTCAATCTTCGGAAATACTTGACTATCAAACTATTTATAATATTGGAGTAAATAAATCCTTTCTCAGTCTAAATAAAAAATATATCACTGTAATTAAAATTCTATACAAAGACTCCATCGAAGGTTGTCAATCTTTATTGCAGACAAGCCACTTATAATTGGCACATTTTTTCTTCAATTCCCGAGCAGATGCCCAAACACTCATAGCTCTTTTGTCTCATTGAAATTCAAATATAAATATAGCTGCAAACCTGAATTAGCCATTGCCCTTGTTATCTGCAAACACTTACTTTAGACGTATTTCTGCATGTTTAAAACCTTTGAACTTCCAAATTCCTTGCCTTGTGTGTCTGTGCAAACAATATCATCTACCTTATCAAAAAAAAATCCCTTGGCAATCCTGTATGTCTGGTTCTGAATTTTTGTTTCTTCAGTCATTAAAATTACGAGGAAGGCCGAAGACAAATAGTTTATACTTATTGCAATTTTCTGTAAAATGATAACAAACAAATCTCTCGTTGAAGCCATGGAACACCATTTGAGACTGAAAACCGTAAATGTCACATCAATCCCTTGAAATGACAGAACCTGCATGGTAAGGGCTAAATCAATAGAATCCAATGACTGTGTCATGCATTCGTTTTATGTGTTTGAGCTTTTAAATTTTGACATTTGATTAAGGACTTCCGTTTTGAATTTTCCTCTGAATTCAGTGATTTTACTTTTTGTTACCCTTTCACCTAAACATATATTTTTCAAAAAGAGCTTATTGCTTTAGCAGTTGAAAGGGTGTTAAAATTGTCCAATGTGTCAAAGTCATACAACTCTAGAATAAGATCATTGAAAATTATCAAAACCAAGGATAAGCTATTCTCCATTAAATCATATAATTTTCACAAAATCGAGTCATCAAAAGACATACATATGGGAACAGGAAAACAGAGAAGATTTAAGATAGATGGAAAGAAATCCATTTTTTTTGTTACATATAGGTCATTTGATGTCTGGTGGAGAGTTGCATCATTGACAATTACAACACATCTTCTTCTCTATTGTTAACAATGATTACCCTCAATTTTTGAAAAGAACATGGTATTATTCTTGTATTCATTAAAATAGATTTTTAGCTCTTTACCCATTTGTCAACATTACTTTTCAATGGTAGAAACTTTTAAATTTTAAATATTCAGTAAATCTCACATCTTAAAAAGATTGAACTAGCATGTTAAAATTCAAGACGAAGTGTGTCAGTCAAATACAAAGCTGGGTTCATATCCATAGCACATTAACAGGTTTTTATCCTGAATATGCCATTAACTGGAAACTGAACATTAAACAGCCAAATACAATCCTTAAATGTAAAGTCTTAGCCAATATACATATTATCAGGATAACCTTCACTTTAAGTCTTCTAAATACTTGACAATCAGAACTCCTATTTTTTAAAATGTCTACCGTTCTGTCACAAATTTCATTTGAATTACTCCATACATCAAGTGCTTATGTTTTATTATTTTGATTGTTGTTACCATCTAGAATATAGGAGAGTACCTTAATAAGACGATGATAATTTGTTTATTTCATCTCTTGTTTGACAGATATGCAACAGCTAGGTAATATCTGACAAACTTGTTTGTACATGAACACTTATATTTACTCATAAATAAATAAAATTCAGTAATGATTTTGTTGTGTTACTTTTATTTCCCATCTTTTAAACGTGAAAAAGCTGTGTTTATAGAGCTATAAAGCTGTATGTTTCACATAATATGAAAAAATAAATAACTTACATGTTACAAGCACTTAATATACAATGGTTTCTCACCAACTGTGTTAATAACATGAAAACAGAAAAAACATATTTGAAAGGAAACTCGGCAGACCATTGAAACTCACAAAATGCATGTAATTTCTTTTTATTTTCATCGAAGAAATATATAGCTACTTTCTCCATTAAGGGGGATGCATGTTGATTCTTTGTTTTTCATGGAATAAATATGTCCAGAAGCCTACTTTCTCCATTAAGGGGATCAGTATTTTTTGGCTAAGAAACATTTATTTTTATGTCCCAATCTAAAAGTGGACTTTATTGCATTTGCCTTGTCTATCTAGTACATTTGTCAATTAAAATCAGTAGTTCCTGAGAATTGTGACAAATATATATTTTAAATAACTCAGGAACTGCTAAACGCTACAACCTCATGCATGTCATATTTACATGTAGTTAACTGATACTTACAAATAGGAGTGTGATAAGGCCAATGTCAAATTTCTCATTTATTTTTAAATTAATTTTTAAAGAAAGTGAGGGCAATATTGACAAAATATCCTTCAAAGGCGAAAAGAAATTTTTTAATACAATATTTTTCTCTATAAGAGAAACCATTTAAGAATGCTTCAAAGAAATGCTTCAAAGAAAATAAAGATGAGCAAATGAAATATCAATTATCATAAATAATTTATGCATATCTTAGAAATAATAACAATGTAGGTATGTGTGTACATTTTCATGTTTAACTTATAATGTATCATTATGAAGTAACACCTGCAAACCCAAAATTATCAATAAACAGAAATATAAATGCTTCCAGACTGAGCTTTATACCATAATTTAAATATTTTTGTATATAATTCATGTAACAGCACTATATACATACAATGTTTGACACATTCACTCAGCAAACACATTCAACAATTTGAAACAGCTTGTATGTGTAAAACTTATATTGCTGACCGCCTTGCAATTAACAGATATCTATTGATGTTTTCTGAGGTAGGAAAAATATGAATTTTTTATAGACTAAACATTTCTAGTTATTGACATACCAGAATGATTTGAGTTCATTACATTTCTGATCTAACAACCCACAAATTTAAATGTTCAAAGAGTTACAAATATTCTATAAGAATGTATGAAAAATTGATAAAATCATCAAATTAAATGTCTACAAATATGTGTATTTTCCTCGATCAATGAAAATTGGTACCCTAAAAAAATTAATGAACCTACAGGAACCATGGATAATATTCATTTTTAAACTGTTGTCTTTCCTAATATAAATAAAAAGTACTAAACTGTTCCAATAAAACTCTCACTCAAAAAAAAGTCTCTTGACATTTTCACTCCAACAAAAATAATACCAAAACTTTGAATACATGTATGAAATTGAGGTTATATTATCACTGAAATATTTTGCTTTCATACCAAGATTGAATTTTTCCCCAACTATGAAGTAAATCTATAAAACACAAAATATTTTTTACTGAATTCATAAATAAACGAACAGTCAATGAATACATCTCAACAATTGTTTATAATTATAACAATGATGACATCCTAGTCCAAATCTACAACAGATTCCACTTTTTCCACTTTCGGAGACGGAACTGATTCTGTTGATGTTTGCATAGGTTCTTCTTCCCCTCCTCCTAGTAAAGTATTTAGTAAATTACCTGTCATATAGAAAAAGATAAATAATGTTTAATTAAGACTGGTTTTTATTAGGAAAATCATAATTTAATATGATCTAATAGTACAACAAGAGCAATCATTTGAAGTAGATGCCTGGGATTCACTTTTTTTAAGACCCTGGCCACTATCAATTCTATCGAAATTTTAAGGAAAAGGCAAGATAGTCTTTAGTTACAAAATATTTTTCAAGATTTTTGTCCTATCATTGGTTATAAGCTGTCTCTCCATCAATCATACAATATACTAGCAAATTTACCTGACCATATCGGGAAATAGGTATTAGTCGGATCTTAACACGTACTTGTGATTTGTTTAAAACCGGTTTTGATAAAACTATACGAAGAAATGTCGAAATGTTCAGGACTTAATTAAATCCGTATTTCGGTAAGATGGTGCAAGCATACGATTTTTATTGCGTCTTACACTTTGAGAAGCGAATAATCTTTAACTACTTTATTCAAATATTGTGTAAAAACGTTAATTTTGAGCTATGAAAGTCAAGTGGCTCAAGCATTTTTCTGAGGAAGTTTTAAAAAATTGCAAAGAAATGTTTTTACAGTAGGTTAGCTTTCATTAGTCTCCACTATCTATAGATTAACAACTTTTGGTTATATTTATAATTTAGAATCATCATTGAAGGTGGAGCACGATTGCAAAGTTAATTATATTGATGTGCCATTTTTATGCAAGAGTGAAATTCCGTTGTATTATGTGCCAATTCGAAAAAGTTATGCGAGTTTTGTCTACCCTTAACAGGTTCATTTTTTATAATTAAGTTTAGGTTTCTGATATAATTTTGAATAATTACAAAATGTATCAATTCAATATATTTCAGTTTTTGTTATTGGTGTATCCAAAACATTGATGTACGAATATGATTTCATAAATTTGAAACGTTTAAAATGATTACATACCAATATAAAGAACCGTTCATCATTTTTGAAAAAAGACTATGAATGAAAGTCGAATTATTTATCTTCCCTTCATGATTGATTGATTGGGAAATGAACCAGTTATCTAATGGTAATCACAGAGAGGGACTAGCAAGCAATTTTTAATTAATTTTCCACTATAAACGAATATTACTTTATACAAATATAAGGACTTTATTAGCTAAATCTACAAATTTTATTAGATATTATGATTTTGTATTGCAATAGATTAATATGCTAAATATACATTTCACACTATGCTTTCTAATAAAAACATTTTGTGTTTATAATTATCTATAAATCTAAATATTCACAACTTGAAGACCATCACAATTTAAATAAAATATATTCTAAAAGTTTAAGACTTTTGAATCGTTTCAATTTAAAATGTTTACTATATTATAATTTTTACTTACCAAACATGCCCTGTTGGCTTTTCCTTGGTGGTGGCAATCCAAAGAATAATTGACCAATTTTATCTAAATACTGAAAATAAAAAATAATACCATGAAAATTTAATCCCACAAGGTATCACAAGGATGTTATATCATTTGATTTTTAATGACAATTCCAAATAAACATTTCCATATCTTTTCCTTAATTAAAGTCTGTCATTGCAATGAACGTTTTGATATATTACGTAAGTTTATTCAATAGTTTGCTATCTGAAAGGTGTTTGCATGCTAATATTTTAATCTTTTTCTCTCCCTTTCTAATTTTGGGGAATTTGTGTAAAACTGCCTTCAAACATTTGTACAGCAACCTACAAATATAACAAAAACAAGCACTCAGCTCTATATTTATTTTGACATCAAGCTGGTGTATTATTTAGTGAACGCATATGATCTCTTGAAAAAATCTAAAATGCAAGAAAATATAGTAAATCTCAATACCAAAGCTAACATTCTTGATATATAAAACTAACATTAATTAAGAAGCAAGTACTATGCAAGAATTCTCATCATTAATTTTCCATTTATATACATGTAGTATTAAATGTCTACACGATAAACTTGTAAATAATTACATTAGATGTATGTTTCACTACAATACGTTATTCTGATTGGCAGGGTTCGACATTAACGGTAGTCCGGTGCCCCCCTAAAATCTAGGAGGACTACCAAAACATGGTTAATCAGTAGTCCTGTGGACCACCTGGAAATTTGTATATGGTCTGGCTATTTCAATGCTAAAAATTGGCATAAAAGTCCTCCCAATTATGTTTACATTTTTCAAAGACAGTGATGGCATTTGGAAGAACGTAAATTTTATATTGTTATTATGAAAGCACTTATGAGATCCAGATTTCTGATCAGAATCTTCACAGTGTTTGTAACACATGGGATTTTAATGTAAAATGAAAATGTCTGATAACCAAAATGTGAAGAAACTGCAGAAAAGACAGAAAAGGTCAGCAATAAAAACGTAGGTGTCAGAGTTAAAAAAAAAAACTTCCCAAATTTGGATAAAAAAATTATTATCCCCAAAAAAAGAAACAGGAAGAGGTAGTTTGAAAAAAAAGCCAACAATATTTTTTGGTGGCTTTCTTATTAAAAAAAAACCATATATGCATGTCTTTCAAAATGGTATTAAAGGCATTTTGTTTTAGCAACATATCCACTCAATTGCTTTCAACAGTGATGATGAAGTTGACCTCTAGTTCACAAACAAAGACATTGTATCACTACAATTACTGTTTGAAGAATTAATGAAAACTTTGACTTATTTTTATCGTTTTTTTTTCTAAATAATCCTGGAATAGAAGGTCAAATAACTCCACCTAACAAGGCCTTAGAAATTGTCTCAGATTGCAGATTTTGCATTTCATTTTTCAAATTTTTCTGACGGTAAAAGTTCAGGAGTAATAAAATTTATTCACTGAGTGTCAATTTTAATTTATCTGAAAAAAAAATTAAATTTTCAAAACTCAAATGAACATTTGTGTGCTATTGAGGTGCTCAGATGGCAGGAAATTGCATCTTATTTCGAAAAATTTTCTTGGGGGGGGGGGGGGGGGCATGCCCCCAAACCCCCCTAGCTAGTTCGGCCCGCATTGAGGCCCTCATCGGGGATAGAGGTGGACTACCAGGACTACCCAAATTTTTTTCTTGGTAGTCCTGTGGACTACATCACCTTTAATGTTAGTGTCAAACCCTGATTGGCTAACTACACATGGCGTGTTATTCCTTAAGCAATTGCATTACTCAATAAAACTTTTCATTCATGATAACACGAGGTCCCACAATAAAGTGCACAAGTAAATTAAATAACAAATTGATATAATTCGTGTTTTCATGATCCCAGCTAAAAAATGTAATTATAAGCTATTGAATGCTTCTTTTTGTAACTTCATAGGGTTGTAAAAGCGTTGACCGTGCGCACATTTTTAGAATGAACACTTCCGCATTCATACAAAATGTACTTCGGTCAACGCTTTTACACCCCAATGAAGTTACAAAAAGAAGCATTCAATTCTTAAATAAATGTTTTTAATTTTTTCAAAACTAATGTTTACCTCTTTATAACTTGGATCTCTCTTGATAGAAGACTCATATTTATCACAGAGAATAGAAAACACTGTTACCTTCCCCCTGAAATAAAACAAAAATATTTAGATGTGTATCTATTTCAACTACTGTTTTCTTTAATTTCATTTTACAATGAAAAAGAAGAGCAAGTACAAATATCACTTTTTAATTGTATAGCAGTGTATATGCATGTAATGTTCTCTACAGGACATTTATCAACAAACTAGCATCTGATGTCATTCTGAAAATCGTCTCAAAAAGTTCAAAATAAATATCAATAAACTTCCTTCATTATACATCTACCGCTCAATATGGACAAACACCTGGATGCAGTGAGACATGTAAATAATCAGGAACTAATATGATCTAATTTCACTTTATACACTTAGATTTTCTATAAACAAAACAATATGTTTTTTTACATTTCCATTTCTTACCCCTCTAATGCTAATAATAGAAACCATACAAAGTTCAGTAAAGGCAGTAAATAAGGAGGCCCCTTACACACTCCTGGGTGCTGTTTTGTATAATTGGTAAACACTATCAGAGCAGTATCTTTATTCTGTAGACATAAATATCTGGAAAAGACATAAAAGATTGTATAATATAATGCATTAAATTATCATGAACATGTAAATTCTTGAACTACATTTTTAGTTTTATGCAACCCCAGAAGGTATTTATCTATTAACTGATACCATATGTCTTCTCTTCGTATTTTCTCATACATTGCAGTAACTTACAGAATTGCTTTATATGCTACAAGGAGGATACAGTGTCTAAAGAGTGTTTCATGCTCAACTACATTTTTTGAGAGATTGCCTCATATTAATCTATAATTTGTGTATACAAGCTTGATATCAACTTATTTTTGTCCAAGTCATTTCCCTTGGAACGTATAAACAGATGATTTTCTTATAAGGCAACCAAAATTGAACCCTGTGATACAATCAAGTCTGATAAAATATCCTTACTAGGTTGAAGTGATAAATTAAGGCCTAAAGAAATTTAAATAAAAATTGTTCAGGAAAAAACTTTTTTTTCAAGTCTAACGCTCTATATAACAAGTTAAATGTGACTGATTGATGGAGGAATTCGTGTACTTAGAGCTCCAACATGCTTTAAAGGGAAGTAACTCTTGCTCAAATTTGTTTCAATCAAAACCTATCTATTTGTGTAAATATTTTTTTCTAAACTGTAAATAAATTCATGTGGGCCATATCAATGTTTTGTGTAAGCTTCTTACTGGTCATCCTTAATGTTACTGTTTATCAGTTTTACCATGATTTGTTTGTAAACAATTGGAAGAATGAAATATTTAATTGATCTAAATGTCAAAATGGTCGAATTTTGTATGGAAAATTATCTAACTGATTTAGGACACCACTGCCAGATGCAAATCTAAATGCAGTAGTTAGGTTTTTTTACCCATCAAATAGGATAGATTAGTTATTATTGATGGATTAGAGTTTGTGATTTATGTAAGAAAGAAGAATTGGGAGATGAATTTCATTATATATTTAACTGTACCTTCTTCAATGTTGAAAGAATACAGTTTTTACCTGCAGAGATATGTTGGGTAAAAAGTTTATTAGTTTCTAAGAGTTATTGAATAATAAGAATAAATTCATACTTGTTGGCTTATCCAAGTTCTGTCAACTTATAATGTCATTATTCAAGTGATATATACCTTCCTGGACAATTCTGTATATGTACAAATATTTTAATTTTTTTCTTGCATTATCTTTTTTATATTGTTTGTTTGAATTATCATGGCTTATGTAAGACCTCTAAATATCAACATTTTCAAAGTTTCTATTCATGGAAATGATTTTTTTTTAAATCAGTAAATAATTCAGGCCAGCCATTAAGATGACTGTCAAGAAATAAATAATATGCTAAAAGTGGTGTTAAACAGCAAATAATCAATCAACCAATCTATAGGTATAACATGATCAAAAATTAGTCTAAAACAAATACAGCTTGAGACTTAATAAAATTATCTTATTAACATACTGTAAAACTGCTTGTGCTATGAACATGTCAACTTCTGAGGAGTATCCATGGTTGACATGGAATTCTACCAACATCAAGGCACAATTATCACCATCAGCGGAATGGATAAAGTGGTATCTGGCCTGAGAATAATTCTTGTCTGAAAGAATAAAATAATTCCATAACTTTAAGGGAAAAAGAGCACATACATAGTATTTCATTTTATATTGTTGTTTCATATTGTTTAAGTAATTAATATAAGCTCCTTGAAAGTATGACTGATTGAAGAAGAAAAGAAGTTGGGATAATGTTTGTTTTTACTGTATGTCCTATAACTGTAGATGTTTGCATTCTGATTTATGACCCTGTCCTTTATTATCTATGGAATATACAGAGTTGTTTCAAAATGAATCATAACACAAGCATTTGAAGCATTTCATATTTTTTCCAACCATGTTAATAATTCTAATATTCAATAACATATTTGTATTACATCAATATGATCAAATATGTGTCACAATTTACAAAATACAAAAAAAAAACAGATATCCACAAAAAAATCAAAACAAAAAAAACCCACAAAATTTATTACATGTTTTCTAATAGTGTTTTCTATAATATTTACCCTTCCAAAAAGCGAGACCAAATTTTTGATGTAGATCTGGATGTCCACGTTTGTGTTGACTAACATTCATTGACCATCGAATTGCAGCTATCATAAAATTATGTTTTTCTGCTGAATCAGCATTTAGCAGATTAAATATCTGTAGAACTTTATCTGAAATATAAAAAGAATATTGTGTTTGCATTTGTTAATGCTAGATTGATTGTGTTTACTATCATGATGAAAACATATAGTAGCCATGGTGTTGTTTGGGATAAACTACCTTTTAAATCATATCAACTATGTTGACACATACCTGTTAATCAAGTGCAAATTTTCTCTCCTTTTTTGCAAAGGTTGTAACAAGACTCAAACACCTATTTTTCTGGTGTGGCAGTTTAAAAATGATTGCATAAGATGGGAGTATTTTTTGAAGGCTTTTTAGAGGTGAATGATTTTATTTTCCAGAAGAATATTGAATTTAAAATCTTTTTGTTTTGCTCATTGTTGAAGGCAGTATGAAGACCTGTAGCTGACAACTTCCTTGTTCTTTGCAAATAGATATCTCATTTCACTATTGGATTATGTGCATGCTGCTGTTGCATTTCAATGTATATCAGAAAAAGGGAGAGGGTTTGGATCCATTAAAATGTTTGCACCTGTTCTAAGTCAGGAATCTGATGTACAGTAGTTGTCGTTTGTTTATGAAATTTATACGTGTTTCTCGTTTCTCGTTTTTTTTATACAGATTAGACTGTTGGTTTTCCTGTTTGAATGGTTTTACACTAGTAATTTTGAGGCCCTTTCTAGCTTGTTGTTCGGTGTGAGCCAAGGCTCTGTGTTGAAGGCCGTACATTGACCTATAATGGTTTACTTTTTTAAAATTGTTATTTTGATGGAGAGTTGTCTCATTGGCACTCATACCACATCTTCTTATATCTATATCTGTTGTTTTGCTTAACAATGTAAGTGCACTTGTCTTTTTGGCTTTACAGTCAATATTTATATTTACCTATTGTATCATCTGTCACTTGCTGTGTAGAAGTATTCAACAATTCTATCATCAACATAGCTAAATCAGCTCCACTTGAATGCTATGCAAGTAAGAAAATATAAGATATGGATTAAATATAAAAAAAAAAGATTAAAAAAGAGACCCAAAAAAAAAAATATATTATTTTATTATAACATGTATAAAGTTAGAAATTAGAAGTTCACATGTTTTTGATAACACATACATCTGTGTGTTATTATAATACAGCTCAACATTACCTCAAATAAGACTTATCAGTATCAAGAGTATGTTTGTATTCTCATAATATCAAAACAAAATGGAGAAGAAATCATTCCCTAGATCTGTAATGTACAATGTATTTTCATTATAACAACATGATTGTGGGTGTGATAAATAAATTAGGTTGTTCGCTACTCTGTTTAAAAATAACACGCTTTTTAAAAGCCTGTTATAAATTGAAAGTATATAAATAAAGAAACTAAAAAAGCAGAAAAAAATGGAGGGTCTGTGTGCTTGATTTCGAGATATAAGCAGCTAAAAATTTTGGTGGGAAATAATTCTCTCTAGATTTTTCTTTCACTTAACATTGGCACCTTTTTTGTTTAAAAAACTATGAAAAAATAACAAGGATTTCATAAGATTTTTAAATATGGCTTTTTAAATTATATGTTATAAAAATATGAAAAGAAAATAAAGGGTTAGTGGGCAATTTTTTTTAAAGTTAATATATGGATAAAACCAGAGGATTTTGAAAATCTGGCAAAAATTCAAAAAGTAGAGGAGGAAACATCCTTAAATGTAATATGACATGAGACTAAAATTTGAGTTTCTGTACCTTTTTCCTGATATTGGATATTTAATTCTTTTTTATATATGAATTCAAGTTTTAAGACTATTTTTTTCCAGTTGTTTTTCATTTTTATGCCATGGTACTGTCATGATTGTCAGCATGGTCAGTTTTGCTTTCACTTATCATGCTTATAAAGATATATTCCTCTTTTTTAATGCATATTTTTGTAGGTTTCTTGTTGAAGAGGATCATTCCAAAAAGTAGGTAGTGTAATATACAGTAAGTCAGACTTTCAGTAACCTGCCTCATTTGCTTATATTTTTGTCAGCTTGTCTTTTTTCTATAAAAATACATGACACAAATAAATGATTATTAACTCCACCAGAACTTTACCTGGTTATGTTGAAGTAAGGTAACAGCTCCATTGTATATAAGGTTCAATGCCTCTGTGTATTTTTTCTGTCCATTGTATCTGAAAATACAAATTAAACTTAATGATTAGAAATTAAGTTCACAAAACAAAAATTCATTTTCACTGGACTGGATAAATGTTTTCTTGAAGGTGTCTTTCATATTACTAAGAAACATTGTGGACCTTCAAGATGAATAATCTGCTTTATGTGATTTCTTAAATGATAAATTATCATTGATAATAGTAAATAATAACATTAACGGTACAAATTTTCCTGCACCAGATGCGCATTTCGACAATACATGTCTCTTCAGTGATGCTCGTGGCCAAAATATTAGAAATCCAAAGCTTATATAAAAGATGAAGAGCTATAATCCAAAAGGTCCAAAAAGTATAGCCAAATCCATGAAAGGAATCAGAGCTTTACATGAGGGAGATACATTCCTTAATTTATAATAATTTCTAACATTTTGTAACAGCAAATTTTAAAATGAGGCTTGTTTTTCAAAACATACATTTATCTACAAAAATGTACATTGGTGACATTTTATTCTATTTAAAGTTAAATCATCCATCGTCACTTAGAGGGCTAGTGAATTGATAAAGAGGACTAGTAGAATACTAATTTCACTAGCCCTGCAGGCTCAAACATACTTGTATTTAGATACTGTCAAACCCTGCTATTATTTTTCATAATTGCTGTGATAATTACATTGTTTCCTTTGAAGTTGTAGTTAACTTAAGTCTTATACAAATATTCTGTTACAAAAACAATATTTAATGGACAGATAAAAAAGGTGTATGGCAGAAAATACATACGGTCAAACAGGTTCATTACTGAAATATCTCAAAAGCTTTAATTTATTGGGACAGGTATATACTATATAGATGGAGGAATTTCCAATGCCCTTTAAAGTCAATGGTCAAACTGTAATTTTCGGCTAACATTAGCATAAAATTGGTTAAAATTTTACCTTGCTTTGTCAAGATATCCTTATCATGATTCATTAGAGGTCTTAAATAATTATCCAAAACCATTATTTTTGGAAATATATTATCTTAATTTCGCCGAAATCAGTAGACTTTTTTATTGTCTAATAGTACTGCAACTGACATCGAAAAAGACGCTTAGTTAACGAGTTTAATGGTCCGGAATAACACACGGCTGCAAATTGTTTTAAATGATAGAATAATATCTATATTTTAATTTCCGTCGGGTCGTAAAAAGTTTCTATGGTCACATTTTTGTATTTTATCCCTTTAATAGGGGTACCATCAATTTACGGTTTTGGGTAGTTACCTTAAAATCCAAAAAAATATTTATTGGTTAAATTTCCCGCTATTTCCGCAAATATTTTCTATGCACATATCATCAAGGATAATCGGAATGATGAAGACATAAATATAATACCATCTCCAAGTAAAACTTTCAAACTTATAGTTGGCTGTTTTTTAGATAGAAATTTAACGCGTTTTTCTTTGAAAACGAGAAAACATATGATTCAAAAACAGTATTTGACATTTGAGAGGACAAAACATATTATTGCGATACTGCATGCAAATTTTGTTGGACAAATTCCAAACAATTTTGTCAAAAACTCAAAAATAAAAACATCATTTGTACCTTTTTTAATTACGGAAATTTCCTATCCGTCAATCAGCTCCACCATTTATTTTTTCCTTCACAATGAATTTAATAGTTTCGATGTGATTATGTATATTTTGTAGGATAAGTTAATTTATTTTTGAGTGATTTGAATATATATAGTAGTTCTTTCGTGTATTTTCTGTAAATAAGTTATATTTTTGTTAATAAAATTTTGACTTTATATAAAAGTTAACCAAATCCTTCGGATAAGAGGTTTTTCCGGATAATGACTATAGTTGACATTGTGTGAAAATACATTGTATGTCAATGCTTAAACCTCAGAGCAATTAAAATGCATGCAAGTGGTCGGGGGAAAAGTACTTTTGAAGTTTCGCAGAGATTTGGTGTGTGACAAGGTGATGCTAAAACCAACTTCTCTTGATATTCTGCTTTCCGTGGGCGAATCATCAGTGATGTTATGAGACTTGCACCAGAAGGCAAAATTGGTGCGTCTTTAAATTAGATTGATTGATTGATTGATGGTTGCTTAAAATCCAGTGACAAATATTGCATGCATGATCAGGACGAGAACAAGTTAACAATAAAAACAATAGGTATAGGTTTTGTCATAATAGAGGCCATTCGGGATGATGATCGGAAAAATTTAGACTGCCACTGGAAAATGATGGTATATTGGATTGGGACAGAAATTTTCCATTTCAACATGCCACCTACGGACCCCTCAAAGAGTTGATGCAAGGGTTTTTAACGTGCAAAGAACGTGACACTCCCTTTACACGAGGCATCGGATTTAACGTCCCAATTCTGACCGGATGTGACTGCGAACTTGATACATCCCGCACAGCCAAACGGACGCCCCGCTTCGTTTTACTGCCGGTCGGGGGAGGACCAAGTGACCATATTTCGGTTCCCCAGTCACCCTTGGGAAACTTTAAATTAGAAACAACAGAAATCCATATACATGTATGTGATCAAACTTATCGACATGTATCCTCACAACCTGACACTTTTTTACGATCTCGCACTCAGTTTCTTCCTTATAGTTTGATATGAAAACAGAGTTTTTGTGTAAAAGAAAAACCTTAAAAAAAAAACCCCAGAAAACCACGCAAAACTGAGTCCTCTAAACGTGTTGACAGTCTTTTAAGTTGTGCATATTAATGTGAGTAATCATTTATCCATGCATAACCAAGTACTTATTGAAGTCAACACCTGTGCAATTAAGTAAAACAGTTACTGAAAAATTAGAATTTGAACTTGCTGTCAGTTCCTTAATAACGATTGTTAGTGATGTGATTTGTTCTTCCATAAGAAAAAGCCTTTCTCATGTAGCACATCCTCTATATATACCGATCAATTTTACCCAAGATTGTCTCTCATGCTTACCAAACAACTGCCAAACTCCAGAACTAACTAGATAGTGTGACACCTTACAATTCAGACACAGTGGGGCCAAGGGATATGAAATATAGAGTTTAGCTCTGAACTCAATTTAGGGGATGGCTCATCTGCTGCAGGAAAATTGAAGTCTATGTTAAGACTTTCAGAATTACACCAAGGTGTGTCTGAAAATATCAAGGATACATTAAAAGAAGAACAATTACGTCACCCTGCCACCAGTGCTCTTATGAGCTATGTCCTCGTTTTGGTATTTCTATGGAAATGATGCCCGCATAGCTTGTTAATAGTTATAGGAAGATGTGGTATGAGTGCCAATGATACAACACACCATCCAAGTCACAATTTATAAAAGTAAACCATTATAGGTCACGGTCCGGTCTTCAACACGGAGCCTAGGCTCAAAAGTCCATTGTTAGTTAATTGATGAAAAATAACACAAAGGCGCTTCTGAACCGTATATTGTCCCTAAAGATAACAAAAATTCGTAAATGTATGGCTATTATAAAATCAATCGTTTCTATTGCAACATTCGCACCATTACATTTGGGCTTGACAGTGCAGATACATCATGCATATGAATATGGGAATATGGGTCAGGAACATTGATCGAAACTTTGTACTCACATTTCTTTTGTGTTTCCTATGCAAAGGTTACACTATAACTGACGAGTTTGACCGAATCATGACGGTATTTACGCTCCAAATAGCATTTGTACTCAAAAACTGTGTTTGCTTTGCACAAACTCTGTCCTGCGCCGAATTTGTCCTTATAAAAAAAGGGAAGTGTCTTGTAATGCTCATACGCGTACTGAATCCGCATATGATGACTACGAGATTGATTCATGTCCCTATTTTTTGAATACTTGAGCTATTGTGTGTCGCTTTTAAAAGTTATATAAGGATCATGACTGATTTTAAATTACAACATTAGAAAATTGGCATTGCATTGTATAATTTTTCCAAACTGACTTTGTTTTACACTCAATTTTTTTTTAAACCTCGCATTCGCCTCGGGTGACTATAGTATATTTTGTGTTATAACTGCTCTGTCCAGACTTTGCAAATACACAATATGTATTTATCTATAACTAGATACTAATTTTCACAAAATACACAACCTTTAAGATGCAAAATTAAAAACAATGTTTCAGCGCTTGGATTTAGTTTTTTTCAAAGATAGAAAAAATATTAAAATAATTTGATAAACTGGTGTTTTGTACTTTAGAAAATAATTCTGTAATATACTATAGCGGAATACTATACACAATATGAAAGTTTATGGATGTGAAAAGGTCAAGGCCACTTCTTCTTTTGCTATGTCTTAAATGGAAAAAAATCAGAAGGTTCCAAATCAACGCCATTTTGTAATGGCAGCTCTTCGTATAAGTAGTAAAATTTGTCGTTTTAGCATCGTTTATAGCATATGCTTATGATTGAATCGTTTTTGTAGCATTCTATTGAATAAATATCAGAATATTTCTCCTTTTTGTCCTTGTGGTTGAAATATTGATATTTTTTTGTCTGACCTTTGACCTCAATTTCACAAAACTGAGACCACTCTGGATTTTTACGACCCAACTTTTCTTATTGTACACGTTTTCCTCTTTCCATCGATATATAATTTAGGTGTGTGTTCTTCCGGACCATTAAAGTTTTAAAAAATGAACTCTGGTTGCAGTACTATAAAAGAAAGTGTACATTTTAAACACCTTATTGCTATTTACTGCTGACACGTGAATCTCTGCCACTTGAACTATTGATGTCATACAACAATCACTTTTCCTTTGAGGTGTCAGAAATTTTGTAGTATGAAGTCAACACTTTACTGCAACCTGTGTGATGTCCAGCAATGGTGGTAACAATAAGATGTATTGACATGCACCAAAACTTACCACTAACAGCATTAGGCAACAATTTTTTTCTGTTATTCTTCATATTACCACCCTCATACTCATTGACCAGATGACAATCTAAAACAAAATTCCTGACCCCCAGTGACAGTGTATTCATGACCTTTTACTTTAACATGTTTTTTTTAATAAAGTCATTATTAGACAGCATAACCTCATAAATTCCTATTTTATATATGAATACTAAAATCAAACAGGATGCCAAATATCATGAATATTGGCAAATTATTGGGAATCCCCTAATAAAAAAAAAAATAAAAATTTCAGTTGCACATATGTTCCGTTCATTAGTTGGACGGTATACTTTGCTGAAAGCACATGTTCCATTGTACTTTTCTGTACCTGAAATACAGAGTCCGGTACATTTGATGAGCTTCGTAAAAATTGCCGGCGTCCACACATGATTGACATTTTCTTAGAACTCTGTCAACACCACCGTTTCTAGAAGCTGCCATTTTTTTTACTCTTCGTCGAAATTTGCAAAACGAAACTATTATCTATGTACATTATTCTCATCAAATTACATTGTTTGAAAAAAAAATGAAGTTTTGTTATTTAATGATATTTTAATACACATTTTAATAAGTACATTTCATTTTTACAACAATATATTTGAGAAAAAAAATGTTTCGTTTTGTAAAATCTTTTAACACGTCGACTTCCTTATTTGTAAGCACAACAACACAAAGAGCTCGTCTTTACATGACATAACAAGACATAAAGGTTAATACTTAAAAGAATTTAGACATTTTAACCCTTCCCTTATCTCTCCTTTATTACTTATTTATATTTTCCCAACAGTCAAGTAATCTTTGTAATTAAAATTTTTGATGTGGGCGAGGTTTACAAGAGCAGTGCATGCATGCGTTAAAAGTTCAAGGGTCAAGTGGAATAAGGTGCAGAGCACCAAATTCCTTGACCTTTGTAGGGAAGCTGGGGAATTTGAGATACACGATGAAGTTATGTGCTGTTTTAAACTGTGGAAACTCAACTTATCACCTTCAAAAGTGGATGGGGGACTGGTGTCCAATACACCAATGCAACTATGGAACTTCAAGATGTGTTTGTGATCCTCCTTTCAAATTATTTCCATTTCCAACTGAGAGAAAAAATCCTAAGGGGAGACAAGAGTGGATAAACTTAATCAACAGGACAGATCCTGAAACTGGAGAATGTTGGGCTCCAAAAAGTCACAGTAGGGTTTGTTCAAAACATTTTCCTGATGGGAGACCTACACATGAAAATGCTAACCCTATAAACAATTTGATTCTGGAACCAGTAGAGAAACCCAAAAGAGGAAGATCAAGCCAAATGAAAAGAAAACTTGAAGTGCCAAAGTTTATTTCTATATCAGAAAATGTAATTGATGCAGATGCTTGTGGATCTGAATCAGATAGCATGGAATTAATTGAATCTCAAAATGGAAATGAATGCAATATCTCAAAAAATAACTCAGAATCTCATCCTTCAAAAGAAACAGTTCAAAATTTAGGCATCAGTAGAGCTGTAAGTTCAACTTGTTAACATGATTAAGCATGTGCTCATTTAGATTATACATGAATGCTGATTTTATAGAAATATATATACATTTTACATTTGTAATTGCACATAAATATATTTGTATGTTATTGTAATGATAAACATTCAAATGTATGTCGTACATGTACAACTGTACGTATGTCTGTTCATGTCAGTAAATTACATAGCATAGATTAGAGCATGTTACGATACAAGAGTATGTTGAAGAAAAAAATACTAAAACTTATCTTGGGTCACAAAGGTGAACAGATGCAGATCCAAAATTTAATAACTAAGCCTTGTTATTACAGTTAAGTTTATCCCATAAAAGCGTCATCTCATTGATTTACCATGGTTAATCAAAAATGTATTGATTTAATTAACAAGTAGTTATCAAGGCTATGCATTTAGTTTCTGTGCAAAGTCTCAAGAGTTCCCTAGAGCCCATTATAAAATAAAATCTTTTTGATTTATTTTACAAATAACAAACATACGTTATTACAGATTTATAAAATTTCAGGAATAAAGAGTAGACAACTCATGAAAGTATCTGTAATAACACACACAAGTTATTTTCTGTAATAACCCTATAAAGTTGTATCTCTGACCATGCTGACTGGTATATAATAAGATCAAAAACAATCTCATAGTTTAACCATATTTATTTTTATTTTGCAGAAGGCCATGGAGGAAGATAGCAACTCTCCTGCTGTGAGTAATCCAGGGACCCCTAGATCTGAACAGGAAGTCAGAGCCACACCCCCTCCTCAGAAAATGATGGGACAAGCTATGAATCCCTACCAACAACAGCTACAGCAACAACATATGTTAGCACAAATGCAGGGATCACAGTTTCCGCTAGGACATCAATCTCAAAGCAAATACACACAATTATTAGCAGTGATCGAGGACATGGGTAAAGACATTCGACCAACATATTCTGGAAGTAAAATGTCTGCAGAAAGATTAAAGCGGGGAATAGTTCATGCTAGGATTTTAGTGAGAGAATGCTTGATGGAATGTGAAAGAAGTGCAAGGAATTAAATTAGAATCTTGATTATAAAAAGAAGATTATAGTATTACTTGTTCATACATCATTTTTATGCATTGTATAAAATTGACATAGTAAAATAAATCAAAATACAGAGCTATATAAGACTATCATCGAAATCATTTCATTCATCACTTGTTCACTCATGGCTTTAATTTTATGTATATGTCAAAGATATAAATCTTTTGTATGAATTCAATGAAATTATGAGCAAGATTGAAAATTGATATTATATTTATGACCAATAAGATTACAAATTAATCTAATACTTATCATTTTTTTCTAATCATAAAGTTTGTGCTGAAACAATAATAATACAGGTTTTCTATTTTTAGCAATTGATCCTGTTTTGAAAGTTGATATGAACATGTTATTATATGAGCATTTTAAAGGTTGTGTGTTCTACAGCATGTTAGGTGTTATTCGTGTACATGTGCAAGACATAAAAAGCAAAATGTACATTGTAACATTATTTATATATGCAAGTTTTTTGAAAATCTGTTTTGTTGGAGGAAATTTTTTGGGGGTGAAATTACATGTATATCCTCTTGCTTTATAATTTTAAATAATATATGTCTACAAATCATGCACATCTGGTTAATATTTATTTTTAAAGATACATTTACAGGTATAATCATGTTGTTAAAAATAGAAGTTCAGAAGATCAATCCTAACTTATCTAAGCTTTGTCTACCATCATTTACAATGTAGCTATAGGGCATAACTTGAAAAAGATGAACACATTTTTAAGTCTACAATATCTGGAAGAATCTTATTAATGTAATAGATTATCTCCCCTTTTCTCTCTGCCAAAAAAAATTAGTTGGAAATGTAATTAAATATTCACATTGTTTTGCAGTTCAAATATTTTCTTCAGAGTTTTGTCCCTTGGTTTTGCTTCTTGAGTTTTAAAAGAACATTGGATATAGTTAGAAAAAAAATTTCAGAGCATTTCCAATTTATTTTTCTTGATGATTATAGAATATTATATTTATAAGGAAATTTGGTATATGGAATATAGAAAACCCTATCAAGAAAATAATGTTCATTTTAATATCCAAAATGTAATATTCCTGATTTTGTTAAATTTTATGTTTAGCAGTTTTAAATTTACTGAAAGGAGAAATGGTAATTTTAAACTATGGGCTCCAATTTCAATGACTTTGCATAAAGCCTGTAGGGAAGACACTGACTTCAATTTTATGAAAACAATAATTTAATTTTGAAAATGAGCTAGATAATGATTTTGCTTATGGTATATAGAGTAAGACAACTGAAGTATTATGTAAGTAATGTTGTACATTTTTTTAATCATGATACATTAAATATTATTAAAAAATCCTCTGGAAGGAAACATGTTGAAATGATATTACTGTAAATTAAATAAAAGAAATAGAAGTAAATTGGTTTTTTTCTTGGCATCTATATATTAGAAGATGTGGTATGAGTGCCAATGAGACAACTCTCCATCCAAGTCACAATTTGTATAACTAAACCATTTTAGGTCAATGTATGGCCTTCCATACAGATCCTTGGCTCATACTGAACAGCAAACTATCAGCTGTTTGTTGCATAGTACATATCCCTATCTACATCTATACCTTCAATTGTGACTGTTTGTACGACATGTATTACAAGTACAATAAAGTATTGGTATATTGTATAGAAACCTTAACTTGGAAAAAAATATTTACATGACAGTATCGGTCAATAATTAGTTAACTTGAAATTTTAATCATTCAGAATGACTAAATATTTAGTGTAACAAATTATTTAGCTACATTTTTTGCACAATGCATTATTTAAATTTAGAGTACCAGTAGCTTAAATTTTACACAAAGCATCAATCTTCTTCCATCACAGTTAACCAACAATGAACTAAATTTCTGCATTGAGTATATTGAATATTCATGTTGTGGAATAGAATCAGTCTCTTTATAGTCTTGACAAGTTGAGAATTAATTCAACACTGAATACCAAATATCTTACACCAACACCTAAAAAACAAATGTGTAAGAGACTATGACCATACAATCTGTTTTATTCTGATAGAGAGTAGGTTGTAGCTGTTAAATATTAACCTGTATGGTTTGTTAAAAAGAGTGATTTGTGTGCAATAAACTTGTACATGTTTATTATCCATGACATTTGCTATTTATATACAGCAAAAATAATCAAATTATGGGTACAATTTATAATCAAACATAAACCTGCAGTATTGGGGAAACTCTTCTAGATACCATGTTTAAAAAGACAGCTATCAGATAAGTGAACTTGTACAGTCACTTTCAAAAAGGAAGGGTTGGGTTAATATATATTATTCTGATCTCTTAAAGATACAAAAAAGACATTCAAACTCACACAACCGAAAACAAGATGACAACACCATGTCAAAAAACAAAAAAAAGGAGCCAAAAAAGAACAATCATAGAAAATTAAAAATTGAACAACCCTAAATTTGAGCTAAATACATGTACTATGATTATTAACTTTTAATTTTGCAATCATTTGAATCATGAAAGCACACTACATACTGAAGCACTCACTAAAAGATTTGGAATATTTCTCAATGGCAACCAACTATTAGAAGTAGAATTACACTGGTTTACTGGCCCTGGAATCAAGGTCACGAAGAAGTAGGTCAATGGTAATCTGTATGTAGATGTATCAGGATTGGCACATGTTACTTCACTGAAGATTATGGTACTGAAATTGAATATTTTGCATATGTTTACATGTTAAAGTGTGTGGTTATGTCAGTAGGAGATTAATATAGCATTTGCAACAAAATATACTTTTGACCAGTTATGATGAGCCATATGTTAAACACATTTATATACAGGTTAAAATATTGCCATTTTCATTTTAACATATGCATAATAATACATATTAAAATAAGGATGTGGTATGATTGCTTATGAGACAACAATCAATCAAAGTTCAAATAAAGTGGATGTAAGCAATTATAGGCTGCTATACAGTGTGCACTGATGAGAAAACCCTATACGAAATTGGTGGCTATAAAGGCCCTGACATGAAAAATATGAAACAATTCAATTTAAAAAATAACAGCCTTCTTTATAACATAGCAATTATCCAATTATGCTTCATTATATTAGTTTTGTCAATCAGCAACTCCTTGCAGACAAAATGAAAGAATTTCACCATTCCTGCACAGATTGTTTTTCAGAAATTTCTTGTTATTATGTATTTATGCCCTATAAAATAAAGACTACTTTTACTTTCCTGTGTACATCATCGCAACATGGTATAAGCAACTGTAAGTGTAAACCACTCTATTTTTGTGTTAAATTGTAATTAAAGACCCCATTATTGTAATTATTAGTTTTTGGAGTACAACTTTCTTTTGTAATAGAGGGGCTTTAGATACCAGAGGGACAGTCAAACACATAGATTGAAAATAAACTGACAACACCATGGTTACCCAAAACAAAGACAAACAGACGAATAACAGTCCAGAAGACACAACATAGAAAATAAGATTTGCATAGTTTAAATTTCCCATATTATTTTCTATTCCCTAGTGTTTTGATATGGCAGAAACATTACAAGTCCTAGACACAGAATACAGTGCAGACTCTGTAGAATGGTGTCCACATGAGGGTTATCAAGATGTTTTACTATGTGGTACATACCAGTTAGACCAGTCTAATGATGCACAGGTTTGTAGTTCTTTTTTATATTTATTTAGAATTCAAAAGAGACTTGTGTAGGTTCAAAAGTTTTTAAATAAACATCACCAACTTGCAATAAATTGGATAATGACTTCATCTTGAAAATAAACAAATTGAAAAAGGGTTCATATTTATTTATACAAAAATTTATGAGATAGTTTTGGATTATTTGGATTAAACAAACTCTACCATCCAGCTAGAAAGTAGCTTACAAGTTAGGGTAATCTGATGGGTTTTGGGATGAATATTGCATAAACTATCACTACTTTTAAGATAAAGAAAAAGATATAGCATTGTGCACAACATTCTATATACTTCATGAACATTTAAAGAAAATGTATCAATGAAATACATGTAACTATATACTTATATAATGATGTGTATATTTTTACTTGTAAATAACATGAATTGTAATTGGTGTATGAATCTATTGTCTGCTCTAAAACATAGATTGTAATATTTAAATTTAGAGTTATCTTTCTTTGTCCATAATTGAATGGTAAGGACAAAGAAATATATCTCAAATTTATGCATGTAGTATTGCTGTCCAATGTTTAATTCAATGCAATTTAAATATAATTTGTTTTAATTGCAAAGTTAGTGCAATATTTTCCTTCAATGCCCACAGGCACCTTTAATTTTATAAGACTAGTATGATAGTTTTATTCTGAAGAAAAATACTCATAAATTAATTTTACTTAGTTTACATATTTCCAGAGTATGCTGTCACATTTTAGTTTTTCTTCAACTTTTGTTATTACCTTTCTACAACCAATTTTTTGAAAGCACAAAATGACATTCTTTACAGGAAGACAATTCTGCACCACAAACAAGGTTAGGAAAACTACATACCTATAGACTTAAACAAGAAGAAGAAACCCAGAGCCTTAAGCATGTACAGACTACAGATATGCCAGGAATACTGGATATAAAATGGTGTCCATCATTGATAAATAACCAATCATTGTTTGGACTTGTCAATTCTATAGGACAGCTGCAGATCTATAAGATAAATGAAGATCATAAATCAGACTTTGTCACATCCACAGAGTTAGGCGAACAAGTGTTAGGCTTGTCATTGGATTGGGCAAACAGAGTTCATAATAGGTATGCTTATCTGTTTTAGAAATAAATTTTTGCGAGGTACTAAGAGTAGGGTTTACAGAAAAGGGAATACTATAATGGTAAAAAAAATAGATTAAAGGACCAAAAAAAATAGGGAAAATTAGGACAAAAAAAATAACGCTTGAACATATAAAGAAAAAGAATAATGAGCAACAACAAAAATAAATAGAGATAAATGGCCTTAAAAACAATACAGAAATAATTATAAATAACATAAAATTGCTGCAATATCCTATTGTGTATATTTAATTTTTAAGGTAGATTATATTTTAAGACATGAAAACATTTGTCAAAACTTTTTTTTTCTTCACATACTAGAATGCCATACAAATGTACATGCAAAGTACTGTTTTATTCATTTTTTAAGCAGGCAAGTTTAATAAGACTATAAGTCTCATTTTTATCAAGCATTCGACTTTAGTCTAAAAAGTGAGACAAAGCAATCCTACATTCCGTCGTTGTCGGCGGCATCCACAAATATTCACTCTGTGGTTAAAGTTTTTGAAATTTTTATAACTTTCTTAAACTATACTGGATTTTCTACCAAACTTGGACAGAAGCTTGTTTATGATCATAAGATAGTATCCAGAAGTAAATTTTGTAAAAATAAAATTCCATTTTAGCTCACCTGGCCTGAAGGGCCAAGTGAGCTTTTCTCATCACTTTGCGTCCGTTGTCCGTCGTTGTCGTCTGTTAACTTTTACAAAAATCTTCTCCTCTGAAACTACTGGGTCAAATTTAACCAAACTTGGCCACAATCATCATTGGGGTATCTAGTTTAAAAATGTGTCTGGTGACCCGGCCAACCAAGATGGCCACCATGGCTAAAAATAGAACATAGGGGTAAAATGTAGATTTTGGCTTATATCTCTGAAACCAAAGCATTTAGAGCAAATCTGACTCGGTGTTTAATTGTTTTTTAGGTCAAGATCTATCTGCCCTGAAATTTTCAGATGAATCTGAGAACCTTTTGTTGGGTTGCTGCCACTAAATTGGTAATTTTCAGAAAATTTGCAGTTTTTGGTTATTATTTTGAATATTATTATAGATAGATTATTATAGGTAGAGATAACTGTAAACATCATGATGTTCAGCAAAGTAAGATCTACAAATAAGTCAACATGAGTTATTGCCCTGTATAGTAATTTTTACCAATTTTTCGTAAATTTTTGTAATCTTGTACAAAAATCTTCTCCTCTGAAACTACTGGGCTAAATTTAATCAAACTTAGCCACAATCATTATTATGGTATTTAGTTTGAAATATGTGTGCGGTGACCTGGCCAACCAACCAAGATGGCAGTCATGGCTAAAAATAGAACATAGGGGTGAAATGTAGATTTTGGCTTATAACTTTGAAACCAAAGCATTTAAAGCAAATCTGACAAGCTGTTAAATTGTTTATCAAGTCAATATCTATCTGCCCTGAAATTTTCAGATGAATTGGACAACTGGTTGTTGGGTTGCTGTCCCCCAATTGGTAATTTTTAAAGAAATTTTGCCATATTTGGTTATTATCTTGAATACTATTATAGATAGAGATAAACTGTAAACAGCAATAATGTTCGGCAAAGTAAGATCTACAAATAAGTCAACATGACCAAAATGGTCAGTTGACCCTTAAGGAGTTCTTGCCCTTTATAATCAATTTTTAACAATTTCCATTAATTTGGTAAATTTTTACAAAATTATATTTAATTTTCCTCTGTAACAAAAGGGCCAAGTTTATTATAGATAGAGAAAACTGTAAGTAGCAAGAATTTCAGTAAATAAAGATCTACAAACACATTACCATCATCAAAACACAATTTTGTCATGAATCCATCTTTGTAATTTGCTTAATATGCACATAGACCAAGGTGAGCGACACAGGCTCTTAAGAGCCTCTAGTTTCTGTATTTTATTTATAAATGGACATAGTTTTACTGCGGGGAAACAACACATTCAATCTGTGGTTAAAGTTTTTAAAATTTGAATACCTTTTTTAAACTATACTGGATTTCTACCAAACTTGGACAGAAGCTTGTTTATGATCATATAAAGATAGTATCCAGAAGTTAAGTTTGCAAAAATAAAATTTCATTTTTTCTGTATTTTACTTATAAATGAACTTAGATTTTCTGCCAGGAAACAACACATTCACTCTCTAGTTAAAGTTTTTTAAATTTTAATAACTTTCTTAAACTATCCTGGGTTTGTACCAAATTTGGACAGAAGCTTGTTTATGATCATAAGATAGTATCCAGAAGTAAATTTTGTAAAAAAATATATCCATTTTTTCCATGTTTTACTTTTAAATGGACTTAGATTTTCTGCCAGGAAACAACACATTCACTCTGTGGTTAAATTTTTTTTAAATTTAATAACTTCTTATACTATTTTGAATTGTACCAAACTTGAACAGAAGCTTGTTCATGATCAAAAGCTAGTATCTAGATGGGAATTTTGTTAATATTTTGTACCTGTGTATCTGTATATGTTTTACTTATAAACTTAGTTTTTCTTCCAGTCATTTTTTTGCCAGTTAACATAACATACAGTCTGCAGTTAAAGTTTTAAAAACATTTATTAGATTCATAAACTATCCTGGATTTTTATCAAACTTGGACAGAAACTTCTTACAATCAAAAGATAGTGTCAAGAGGAATATTTTTATTGATTTTTTTCCTCATTTTTGTTGAGCCTGCGATTTCCATATTTAGATAAATAAAGGCCATCATATTTTTATTCTTTAAAAGAAATCATACTCCTGTAACATATATTCTGGGATTGTATGATATAGAACTGCTTTTGAGACTTTCTTTTTTTCATTGATGAATATTATAAACATTGTAATTACTTACCGTAGTTCCAATATTTCTTTTCAGTTCAGATCCAGAATTAAGTTGTTCTAGCTCAGATGGTCACATCAGTATATGTAAATTTCATCAAGGTCAACTGAAATGTACATCAAATTGGAAAGCACATGATTTTGAAGCTTGGATTACTGCTTTTAATTACTGGAATACAAATATTGTATATAGTGGTAAGATATTATCCTTATAAACATATATACTGTTCTCAGCTGTAAGGTATGTTATAAGAGTACATATCAGGGTTTATTGTTCACAGATAATTTTCATGTTTACCTCCTTGATATCATGTAAAATGCTGTCTATCAAAATATGAAGATCAAGAAGAGTTTAACAGGAAAAGATTATAATTGTCATAAGTTCATAGCAAATTTATTAAAGTGGTTACTCTACTGAGTGAAATGAATGCTAGTTGAAAAGAAAAATTACTTAGAAAATGTCAATAAAAACTCATGGTTGAACAAATGCAACATCATCAGCAATTACATTTGATGATGAGTTACATAGTGTCTAAATACTTAGCATTCTTTTAATGCCCCATTTATGGGCATTATGTTTTCTGGTCTGTCCATTCATTCGTCTGTCCGTTCGTTCGTCTGTCCGTTTGTTCGTCTATCCGTCGGTGCGTTCCGCTTCAGGTTAAAGTTTTTGGTTGAGGTAGTTTTTGATGAAGTTGAAGTCCAATCAACTTGAAACTTAGTACACATGTTCCCTATGATATGATCTTTCTAATTTTAATGCCAAATTAGAGATTTCACCCCATTTTCACGGTCCACTGAACATAGAAAATGATAGTGCGGATCGGGCATCCATGTACTGGGGACACATTCTTGTTTAATTATGGAAATACACCTCCATAAGAATGTTTTCAAGAATTTGACCTCTATTAACCAATAGTAAGTATATTATTGACTGCAGTCAGCACATTGGATGTTTTTAGCTGGACTTTGATTTTTTGTGATTCTGTTTTTGCTTACATTAACTTAGATTGGCTCTAACCTGACAATTATTCTTTTGATTAGGTGGTGATGACTGTAAATTAAAAGGATGGGATTGTAGACAGGAAACATCATCTCCAATATTTGTAAGTAAAAGGTAAGCACTTCATTAAAAAAGATTACTAGTCTAGAATGACACTTTATACATATGGTGCATCCGAAAGTGCTCTTCTGGAATATCAGGAAAACTCAACCCAAGGATGTATTAATAGGAGAGAAGCGATGTGTCCAAAAGGCACCTAAAATAATAGGCATAAAACAATAGGCATATTCACCTAGTTAAATTTGCCTGAGGAAGTTTGAACATAAGTTTTCTAAATAATTTTCTAATTTATCAACCAAGGATTTAAGAAAGGTAGGTACAAGTTAGATTAGTACCAAAGCAATGACCACTTTGCTTCAGAACATGCAGAGAACTTATGGTTTAGAGAAAACAACATGCTTTGTGTTGAAATGGTAAAAACATTGTTTGATAGGTTTTAATTTGTGTATGGGTCTTACTTAGTATGTCTCTTAATCTTCCTTATATTATTGTTGACTAGAACACACCCGCGAAATCGCGAGCATATACAGTTTGTGAACTGTTGTAGGATGATTTTTTGTAAAAGATATTATGTATGGAGAATTTCCTTAAAGGTATCAAAAGCCCTCTCCCTTTTTCCAAAGTCCGATATTTGTTTCCTTTCTGTTAAATTCAATTATTTTCGTGTTTCTGGCCTCAGACCACAATTATTCTTCCCCTTTGCTACAATGCATCTTTTGGTAAAAGTCAAATTAAATTAAAAATTTGCACCGCTTCAAAAATAAAATAAATAAACTGCTTATATATAGACCATTATTAGTCTAATATAAACTATGCTTCTAGGACAACCCATCAGTGCTTTTTCTTTGAGAGCCTTTTTAACATGCCAATGGTAGGTTATGAATCTTGTATAAATTACTAAAACCAACTAAGGCTAATTTGAGAGGTGGTCGGAGGGGTCCTGATCCCGAAATCCCGGGCTTAAAAACATTAAGAACATGCAGAATTTAAAAAAAAATCATATCCCGAAATTGAAAAATATATTCCCTTATCTATGACTAAAAGTCAGTCTGATGACGGAATCAATATCCTGACTCCTTTTTGTCGTTTTTCTCCAAAAATAATTCAATCTAAATAATTATAAGAATGGATGACAAATGCGACTATGAATGTAACCTATAGAACACAAAGGCATGATGATTAATTTATTGTGGAAGGAAGTGAAGCAACACACAAAATGAGGTCTTCTCGTTTAATAGTATAGATAATTGAGGAAAAATGTATTAACAAAATACTGAACTCGAAGGGAAAATTACTAAAAGTGGAAGTTCGTAAAACCTGATCAAACCAAAATGAAATTTTACATCAGTAGAGATTTTATTTGGGAATTGGTGTCTAATTGTAGATGAAAATGGTTTGAACTATATGCAGTTTACATTTATTAATTCCAGATATAGTTTAGATGTATGCAGGTTAAAGTGCCTCAGTTTAATTATGTGTGTTTTACTTGTACATTTGTACATTTCCAGACATAGTATGGGTGTATGTAGTATACAGTGCCACCCTTTTAAAGAAAATGTGCTCAGTACTGGAAGGTAAGAATATTGATAGTAGAATATTTTCTCTTTTTAATTTTTATGCATCTGACAATAGATGGGGCATTATGTTTACCAGTCTGTGTCCCTCTGTTTCTCTGTTATAATAATATTGAATTTCCGTAAGCAAATACAGCTGATTGGATTTACACAATATAAATATCCAATAGATAGTATACAGCATAATATAACCTTTATACACAAATTATACAAATCAATGACAAAATTAAAGCCGAGTATGACATATAGACATATTAAACTAAAAATAAACATTTGAATAATTAACCATTACATGCTTTTTCTGCCGAAAATAAATATTTTCCTAGGTAGTTAATCTCTTTGACATTTCTTACAAATAACAGTTGCACTAATTTAAAAGTAGATGGTCTCTCATAGTAATAACTATGTTAGACCATCCATTAGTTCATCAGTTGTTTTGTTTTCTGATATATTTACCATTGTAATAGTGACCACTGTAATATCATTCACTGTAATAGTGTCAACAGTAATTTTAGCATCTGTAATATTGTGCACTGATCAATTTTTTTACTGTATTATCAGTCACTGAAATAGTGTCCACTGTAATATTTTCCACTGAAATAGTGTCCACTGTTATATAAGCTACTGTGACATTGTTTGCTGTAATATCATCCACTGTAATAGGTTTGACTGTAATGAACTCTTTGATAGTGTTCACTGTTATTGTGTCCTCTCTATTAATGCTATTCACTGCAATAATGTTCACTGTAACTAATGGTGTCTTCTGTAATGTAATCCACTGTGATAGTGTCATAGTCTTGTTATAATAATTTGTGTGTTATAGCTTCAGTAACAACTTTATTTGCTCAATTGGTGGCAATTATTTTTCAAGTAATAGCAGGTCACAGTATTTTCTCTGCATGATATTTTATAGAGATATGACCATGATACATTATTTTTTAAATGATTGGAGCAATGTTCTTTTTCTTATTGTAGCTATGATGAGAACTTATTTATATGGGATACACGGAATATGAGATCTCCTATAGCAGAGACAAACCTTGGGGGAGGAGTGTGGAGAATTAAATGGGATTCTCAGAAGTCTGATTACATTATAACGGCAACAATGTATAATGGATTCCATGTCATAGATGCTTCTGAATTTTCTGGTAGGTAAAGTTGCCAATAAAATATGACATATTTAAACCAATAATTATGTACTGCCTGTTCAAGACTAACACATTTCAGTTGATTATAGTTTCTTTTGCATTAACACCTCTAAATGTAGACCAATCTGTAAAACTGACAAATAAAATTAAGGAACAGCAGGAACTGGATATACATTAAAGTTATGTGCAATTCGTGTTTTCTGTCATCACTTGGTGTCAAATGTCTAGTATCTGCTGTCTGTCATTAACCTTTAGAAAGATCTTCTCCCCTAAAAACTATTGAACCAATCCCAACCAAATTTGAGGTGATCACAATTATCAATTATAACCCCCCCCCAAAAAAGTACTTTATATCATTCTTAATTGCATGATTAGTATTTGCCTACAGTTTATCATTGACCTAAATGAGGAATACTTGTTAACTGTCCTACTTGCACATTTTCACTTACTCTGGTTCTATGAAGTCTTCTATCCAGCTCCTTGGAACCTTGAGTTATTGTTACTCATGTTGAACATGGTAAATCTCAATAACATGCACATAAATTGTATTGTTATCATTTTCATTTTTTTTCAGATTGATTTCTTTTTATCTCATGATTGTTTTTATGTTTTTTTTAGATGGAAAGCTGTCTGTTGTATGTCATTATGACAAACAAGAGTCTATAGGATATGGTGCTGATATTTGCTATAAACATTCTGTTGATTCAGATAGACATGACAAGGAGATGGGAGATAACTCAACAATGTTGTTCAATAGGACAATTGCCACATGTTCATTTTATAATCATGTTTTACATCTGTGGAATTTTTCAACATCCGAAAAATCTCAAAATAAAGAAAATTAAGATTAATGTCTTATTTTAAATGTTTTTTATGCATTTTCATAAATAAAACATTTTTATGCTTTGGTTATGTGCCAAAGTAACAACTTCAATCTTGTTCCAAAAGAAACATGAACAAATAATTCCAAATCATGGAACTTACAGTATTTAAAAAAATTAGAATAATCCACATAGCAACAATGAAAATAAGTCTTTGTGAAAGATTGATACATTATGCATTTTGATTATAGAATTATTATTTCAGCAGTCATTAATTTTTGGTCATTAAGTTTTACCTATTACTGCTTACACTTTCGCATACTGATGAAGGATATTTGACAACATTTTTAGAACAAAAAGAAATGTGGTTCATATATCAATGAGACAGCAAATCTGTTAAAAAAAAATCAAAAGCTGCATGTCTCGGAAGTTTCTTGGAAAATTTGATGTTGATGGGAGAGTTTTGAAAGTTTCTGTTTAATTTATGTACAAACTTTAGATGATAAGGAGCCTGATGAATTCTACAGATATATAACTGATTTTCAGTGAAATTTGTAAAAAAAGTAAAATCACAAAAATACTGAATTCAAAGCGAAAAGTCCCTAATCAAATGGCAAAATCAAAAGATTAAACACATCAAATGAATGGATAACAACTTTCATATTCCTGACTTGGTACAGGCATTTTCTTATGTAGAAAATGGTTGATAAAACCTGGTTTTGAAGCTAGCTGAAACTTTCACTTGAATGACAGTCGCATACAATTCAATTATATTGACAAGGATGATTGAACAAAACAAACAGACACAATAGGTATTAATGTCAAAAATGAGGGTACAGCACGCAACATTGTGTTATTATCGTAATCACTACAAAAACAACGAATATATAAACAAACATTTACCATTTCAAAATAACACAATGAGGTGATGTTTAAGTACAGAGCCACGTCATAAGTAAAAAAGAAACACAAAAAGGCATACAAAGCACATGATTAGCAAAAATTAAAGATAAGAATACAAAAAATTATAATACAACAATTACGGGATGCATAAGTACCATGTCATTGTAACAAAGAGACATCAAAAGGCATATAGACCCAGCATAATAGCATAATAATTCATATTAACCACGTATGTTGCTCTCTAGATGTTCTATTTTTCTTTTTTTGTTGATCTCCTACTGATGAATACCCCAAATATCCTTTTAGAAAGAAAAAAACAGCTTTCTTAAGTCATTACTAGGGTTTCTATCAAATATAGCTGCCAGAGACGGATTTAGAGGGGGCCCTTTTCCTGGGTAAAAAATTGATTGATTATATAGGGATTCACTGAATCATGACCAGAACGTCCGCTGAGAGGCAGTCAGTGGGTCCCCACTTAAGAAAAAATTGTAGATCCGCCACTGGCTGCCTCAATATGCTCAGATGTCATTTATGGAAGTATTTGGCTTGTTGTTTCTGTGGTAGCATGTTAACATCTGGTGTTGTAGGTCTTACAATCGTTCTTCTGCATCGTCCAATTAAAACATATCGTTGATGTTCCTCTACTGAAAATATGGCATTTGAAAATAAGAGAAAATCATAATGTGTTTCATCCGATATGTTAAAAATTAGACTAAGAGTAGCAGTCTTGAACAAAGCCGTATATATTTCTATCTTTTTTAAATTTCACAGCCTTGACTATGCATGTAACTATTGCACCAGGCTATCAATGACTGTGCCAATGACTGATATTAATACATTGAATCTAACATTGCTACCAGAAGGGGAATTCATATTACAACGATCAGTAAAGTTGCTATGACATTTCCGACTCTATGTAATTTTACCATACAGTACATTTTTCCCTTAACAAAAACTAAGTTCCAGTTTCAGATGAAAGACATCTTAAATTGTATCCAAACTAAGATATATATGGGCATACTACGGTATATAATGAGAGAAAAGCTCCCTATTTATTTTGAAGTCACTATGTTTTAAAGGTCAAGATGATAGCTGTGAGAAAAACTGATAATCATTATGAAAAATGGTTTCTGAATGATTTATCTAATACTTCATACATGATTACAGCCTCACTTTGGCATATGGTCACATGTTTTAAGAGGAATATCGTTCTTTATTTAGAAGTCCCTACATCCTTGATCAAGGTCATAGTTATAAAAACAATAATGACATTTCTGCAGGAAATCGTGTTACAAATACTTCATCAATTACCATATTAGTTTATCTTTTATAGTGATTAAGATTATAACACAATGTTGACTGCTGTAGACATATTCGTTTGTTTTATAGTGATTGAGATTATTACACAATGTTGACTGCTGTAGACATATTCGTTTGTTTTATAGTGATTGAGATTATTACACAATGTTGACTTCTGTAGACATTTTTTTGTTTTGTTTTAATAGTGATTAAGATTATAACACAATGCTGACTGCTGTACCATATTTTTGACATTTTTACATATTATGACTGTTTTTTTTTTGTTCATACATTGTAATGTTCAATATAATGGAATGTAATGCTACTCTCATACAACTGAGAGGTTTAGCTAGCTATAATAAAGGGCTGTGCTTTAGCGCATGATACGCCCGTTGTTTGAAAGACGACGGGCGTGTAAATATGGCAAAAAAGACTACAATGACAATGAAGAGCAGAAAGAAGATAACAGGGAAAGTGAAGATGGTGAAAGTGACTCTACTGAAAGTTATAATCTAAATGAGGAAGTAGGTGATGAAAGTAAGGATTTCATTGATGATGAAGATAAAGATTTCATTGATGATGAGGAGGCCTCTTCTGAGAATGAAAATGAGGATTTTTCTGATGATGAGGACAGTGATTACAGTGAAGAAGACACTGATGATTAAACCTAGTTCAGCTTTTCAATATTTAGCATAAAAACAAATATCATTAACATTGGCATATAACATAGAAGTCTTCAATGCAATATAAGGAAAGTGATATAAGATTATGGGTTTTAGTAATTCTATGGCTGATTTCCAAATTTTATAGTAGTTTGAAAGAAGGTAATTTTCTTGGGGTATATTGCTCATAGTTAGATTCTGTTGAACACAGTAAGGAATCCATACTAAATTATACAAAGATGTATGCAAAAGTTGTTCAAATGGTGCTTAATATGGTTGATAATGATTATTACCTTTTTATTGTTTAGAATATTCACAATATGATCATATTGATAAATGTTTAGGAGACTTGATTTCCTTATTTTTTTCATAAAATGACACCCTTTAACATTTAAGGAATATTTAGTCACATGTTAGGATTTTCATGTTGTCACTTGTTCACTTATTATGTGCTATTGTAGACTAGTTATGTTTTATAACATTTTCTATTGCGCGCAACCCTTCCACCGAAACCGAACTCTATAAAAAAAAAAAGCTGTAATGCTAAGGTATCATTTGTGATTTCAATTGCAACCAATTTTAACAAGAGTAAAACATCCTATATGCAAAAACAGTATTTGATTTTTATCCATAGCTTAGATAGTAAAAATGTTATCATAAAATGATACATGCCTCAGTGAACAGTTAGTATCTCAGGGACTGCTAATGTGCTTTCATCTTTGCAACCATTCAATAATAGTACAAACGTATGACATTCATGGAACCTATTTTTTACAAGAAATTTAATGTTTTAAATTGAACTAAAGATTTTACAAATTTTATGTTTTCATCAGATTTTATTAAGTATTATTTGTTACATCAATAGATATAAACAATTCATCAAAGTTTCATGGACATTGGTGAAAGCCTTTTTGAGTTATTGTCCGAAGTGTTAAAAATCCCCCTTTTTTATGAATAAAGCCCCATAAATCCAAAACTTAAAATCTGAAATTTATAAAAATTGAAAGGGAGCTTACATCAATAGATATAAACAATTCACCAAAGTTTCATGGAAATTGGTGAAAGCCTTTTTGAGTTATTGTCCGAAGTGTTAAAAATCCCCCTTTTTTATGAATAAAGCCCCATTAATCCAAAACTTAAAATCTGAAATTTATGAAAATTGAAAGGGAGCTTACATCAATAGATATAAACAATTCACCAAAGTTTCATGGACATTGGCGAAAGACTTTTTGAGGTATTGTCCGAAGTGTTGAAAATCCCCCCTTTAATATGAATAAAGCCCCATAAATCCAAAACTTAAAATCTGAAATTAAAAAAAAACGAAAGGGAGCTTACGTCAATAGATATAAACAATTCACATAAGTTTCATGGAAATTGGTGAAAGTGTTTTTGAGGAATTGTCCGAAGAGTGGACGACGGACGGACGGACGGACAACGGTATACCATAATACGTCCCGTCTAAAAGACGGGCGTATAAAAACCAGATTTTATCCACCATACATTTCCTACAAAAGGAAATGCCTGAACCATGTCAGGAATATGACAGTTGTTTTCCATCCGTTTGATGTGCCTTTGATTTTGCCATTTGATAAGGTACTTTCCGATTTGAATATACCTTGGAATTCGGTATTTTTTATTTATATTATACATATGGGATAAATGATTCCATATTATGATTTGTAGATCATTATAGGTCAAAGTTTTTTTTACTAAGAATAGACTGAAATGTTTGCCGTTACATGAACGTTGTTTTTGATGGTATTTCAAGCATAATTTGATATGTGGTACATATATGAGAGGGAAATTGGTTTAGAGGTCACCACATCAAAGGCCAGTACTACAGCAACTAGAATTAGACTACATGTACAGAAAGGAGGTTTCTGGATACTAAATGAAATACAAGAAAGGAGAATGCAACCTTACTAAAAATATGGTCACAAAAATAATCCATATTGCATTTTAAGTCACTCTGTTTAAGGTAAAGATCTAAGCTACTAACATAAACATTACAAATAAACTCATCATAGATACCAGGATCAAAATTTTATATTTACGCCAGACGCGCGTTTCGTCTAAAAAGACTCATCAGTGACGCTCGAATCAAAAAATGTTTAAAAGGCAAAATAGAGGATAAAGTTGAAGAGAATAAAGGACCAAAAATTCCTAAAAGTTTTGCCAAATACAGCTAAGGTAATCTATACCTGAGGTAGAAAAGCCTTAGTTTTTCAAACATCAAAGTTTAGTTAACAATCAATTTATAATTATGAACATATCAATGATAACTCAAGTCAACACAGAAGTGCTGACTTCTGGGCTGGTGATACCCTCGGGGGAAATAAATCTCCACCAGAAGTGGCATCGACCCAGTGGTTGCAAATAAACTCATCATAGATACCAGGATCAAAATTTTATATTTACGCCAAACGCACGTTTCGTCTAAAAAGACTCACCAGTGACGCTCGAATCAAAAAATGTTTAAAAGGCCAAATAGAGTGCAAAATGTAACTCAGGAGCATTTTATATAAAATAATCATATCTTAAAGTAACAGAAATACCTATGTCATTAAAACAATGTAAGCTTTTCCTTGTACACTGGGTGTGGGATTTTGAACTTGTTCACTAGGATAACAACTATGATCACATTCCTGACTTGGTACAGGCATTTTCTTATGTACCAAATGGTGGATTAACTCACAAAACATGAAATTGGCAGCGAGTACCATAGCAGCACTGCTAACTGCAAATTGCTACTTCTTTCTAGAAATTGAATTTGATACGAAGTAAATAAAGTGCGATACTATTTTGTTTAAACATGTTGTTTATGCCCCACCTACAATATAAGGGCCTTATGTTTTCTGGTCTGTGCGTCCGTTCGACCGTCCGTCTGTCTCGCTTCAGGTTAAAGTTTTTGGTCAAGGTAGGTTTCCATGAAGTTGAAATCCAATCAACTTGAAACTTAGGACACATGTTCCCTATGATATAATCTTTCCAATTTAAATGCCAAATTAAAGTCCAGACCCCAATTTCACGGTCCATTGCACATGGAAAATTATAGTGTGAGTAGGGCATCCGTGTACTATGGACACATTCTTGTTTTAAGTTGTTTTTTTCTTTTTTGGTGGAAAAAGATGTTTTTGGTTCACTGAAACGAGTGCTATCGACTCTGTTAAAGATAACGACTAAATTACAGTACTAGTATTGCCGTGCAGTTTATCAGACGGAAGTAGGTAAAGGCTATACATGTGTTCTTATCAAATCTACACCTTATTATCTCCATATTAAGAAATGGCTTGTTTCCAATATTTGTCTTTAGTCTGTTGTATTATTTTCCTTCATGCAGCAGGTAAGAATAATCGTCTTGTTAACAATGATAATTTGAAATAAGCTATGAAATAAGTCAATGACATTGTTAAGAGTCATTATGCTAACAAACAAATATTCACATTAAATAGAATAGAGGATAGAAACAGGGAATTTGTATAAGATATAACAACCCGACTAAAGAGTAAGGACTAATCATTCTTTTAAATAAAATTGTTCTATAAGGTTACCAATTCAATACTGTCATAAGATCTTTGAATACTGTTTCTTTTAAGTACAAACATTGATATTTTCTTAATTAATAGATTAAAGCAATATTAAATATCAATGTTAAACTCATATACACATTCACGGTACTACAATCTGGCGATACCTATATTTTGGCATTGCAAAAGGTCACGTTTTTTTCGCCCAGTAATGCCGTCGATGTTATGGCTAAATCCGTTGGAGGTTGCATCTGTTAGGATTGATACGTTAGTCTTAGATACATGACTTTTAGTTGTTTGTGGCTGTGAACTAGCTGTCAGTATCAGCGAGTTCTCTCAGATCTTCCCTTTGTGAGCTGTATAAAATACGATGTCACGTCCGGTCAATTTTTTCGTTATATGTTTACTGCTTTGTATCAATCTGATATGGGTAAAACCCTTTTTATTTTTCCAATAGTTTGTTCTAATGTTATAATGTCACACCACTGTCCTAGGTTATTGGAAGGGTTTTGCGCCAGCAAACAAGTTTAAAATTAAATTCACAAAAATACTGAAATCAAATTAAAAAAGGAAGTCCCTTATCAAACGACAAAATCAAAAGCTCAAACATATGAATAACAAATGTCATATTCCTGACTTGGTACAGACATTTTCTTTTGCAGAAAATGGTGGATTAAACCTAGTTTAATAGCTAACTTAACCTCTCACTTGTATGGCAGTCGCATTGAATTCCATTAATATAACACAACGATATGTGAACAAAACAATCCGACACAATATGTCGAAATGTCAACATTGTATTATCATCTTAATAACTCTAAAAACAAACAAATATATTAACAAACCATAAAAACCATAACCATGGCATAATAACACAATGACAGGATGTATAAGTACAGAGCCAAGTCATATGTAAGAAAGAAACACAAAAATGCACATAGACAAAGCATATTGGCAAAAATTATAATTGAACATTGAAACCCCATCACATTCTTTCGATCAGAAATCAGGAACCTGGAGATCAGTGGTTATCGTTAGTTCATATTTGTCATATTTGGTTTTCGCAAATAGTATAACTGACTATACGGTATGGTTTTTTCATGGTTTAAGGCCGTTTAATTGCTTACATCCACCTCATTTAAACTTTGGTGGATAGTTTTTTTCTCAGTCACGCAGACCATTCTCCTTATTTAAATGTTATAAAAAAAAATAGCCCACGACCACCAATGGGTAATTATGGGTAATTAACCCAGACAGTCCCGCCCAAACTCTGTTTTAATGGGGAAAAAAGACAGTGACATATTAATTGCCAGGTTAAATTATAAACAATGGACTAAAGGTTCAATTTTTCTATAATTGACAGAAATTTTACTCATAACTTTGTTCAAGTTTATTTGATCAACAACGCTGAGACTATCATACTATATGTTGTTTTCATTGTTAGGTGTCAAAAGTGAATGTCATTTAGGATGGAACCATTTTGAAGATTCGTGTTATATGTTTAGTAAAGATGCTCTCAATTGGTATTTGGCAGAGGTATATATATTGTGTGAAAGGCAAAAGCGCAAAATAGAAAGAAAAGATTTGAACATAGATATAGGAAGATGTGGTGTGAGTGCCAATGAGACAACTCTCCATACAAATAACAATTTAAAAAGTAAACCATTATAGGTTAAAGTACGGCCTTCAACACGGAGCCTTAGCTCACACCGAACAACAAGCTATAAAGGGCCCCAAAATTACTAGTGTAAAACCATTCAAACGGGAAAACCAACGGTCTAATCTATATAAACAAAACGAGAAACGAGAAACACGTATATATTACATAAACAAACGACAACTACTGTACATCAGATTCCTGACTTAGGACAGGTGCAAATCTGTTTTAAAAAACAAGAACAAATATTACTAGTATGACGTTGATTTAAGGAATTTATTCATAAAAATATAAAACAATGTCATTATAAAGTAAATTAACAAAAATACCGAACTCCGAGGAAAATTCAAGGCGGAAAGAGCCTATTCAATTGAATGGATAACAACTGTCATAATTCTGACTTAATTGGTGCAGACATTTTATTATGTAGATGGTTTAATGGCTAGCTTAATTCCTCACCTGTACGACATTCGCATACAATTTCATTATATTGACAAAGGTGTATGAACATAACAAACAGACAGAAAAGGTAAAAATATCAAAAATAGATACGCAGGAGTCAACATTTTATTTTTATTAACCACTATGCAAACAAACAAATCTATCAACAACAAAAAACAAAAAAAGGTACACTGACAAAGCACATAAAATAAAACGAAAGGCAAAAATACAAACATTACCATAGCACAATACCACAATGACGGGATGCATAAATACCGAGCCACGTCAAAAAATCATTGTAGGTCAATCGGCCTATTTGGTTTTGATTTTCACTTACAAAAGAACGTATCTTACTTTATTTATATGTACCGGGCATATTTTCCCCCCATAAACACATTTTATGTGCAATACAATCGGTATCATCCTAGTACATGCATTTACATTATTAACTTTATGCTTTATTATTTCTTTGTTTAAATGTTTGTAACGTCATCCATAAGTGGCAGAGAAGAACAAAGTTATGTATGCTAGAATTTAATTCACGATATCTTGCAAACGTTTACTTTCCCTACAGAGTAGCTGTAGAGGTCACGGAGCTAGACTTGCTGAGGTGACAACAAAAGCACAGTCAGACTACTTGATCTCGATGGTCAAAATACTGAATAACGGTAAATAGAAATACACAAGTAGACCTTCGAGAATGTAAGACATTCAAAATCTCTCAGTTACATCGGTTCTGGTAGAGGTCACTTTTCCTAATTATGGACAGTGTTTCTTTCTCAGCTAGCAAACTATACATCATCTAGAATTTTGGAATTTCGGATCCTCAATGCTCTTCAACTTTGTACTTGTTTGGCTTTTACATATTTTGATCTGAGCGTCACTGATGAGTCTTATGTAGACGAAACGTTCGTCTGGCGTATTATATTATAATCCTGGTATCTTTCATAACTATTAGTATCCATATGCTCATGCTAGGGTTGGCAAAGTATTACCCGCCCGCGAAAACCCAGGTGGGAAAACTCGGGTTTTCCCGGGCTGGGCAATACCAATCTCCGTACAGCGTTCGTTTCCTTTCCGTATACTTAGTACACTACAATACAGTGACCTGCAGTTGTTAATTTCTGTGTCATTTTGGTATCTTGTCGACAGTTGTCTTATTGGCAATCATACCACATCTTTCTTTTTTTATATATATATATCATATTTCTCTAATTCCTTCATACCTGTCACAGTCTAACAGTTTTCTTCCCTCCACTGTATTAAAAATAGCCTCAGGGTGTGCAAAATTCAAATGGGTATGGTAAATTTCTTCTATAGGGGTACTTGACTGCAAATCTACTACAAATAAATATATGTACAAATAAGTTTTTCGTGGGGTACAATTATACTGTCTTCAGATGGAAAATTATTATTAAAATTGAGATGGTATTTGCGCCTAACAGTATCTCAATATGTATTTAGTTTTCGATTATGCCTTTTTCGTATAAAGGTACATATCTGACTGTGCTCAGATATGTATGCTATACAAAAATCTAGAGAGATTTAGCATTGCATAAATACTTCATGTTCGTTTGAACAGTGAATTTAGAACATAAGGTTCAATATACAACTTATAAGTTTTCTCAAAACATGGAAATTATACATGTAGATGATGAATTCTAATGCAATTATTTTGTATCAATGGTTCTGATTGGATGACAGTAATAATAAAATTATGCGTCGCCAGGTAAACTAAATTTGCGACAGTAAAACTACCAATGGACGTCCACAAAGCTTCAAATACATTTACAATACATTGTTTATTTAAACATTAAATATTTCTTTTGAGACCAAAATATAGAAGTCAATGAAACATTGAGGGAAAAAAAATGTAAAAATCCAATTTTAGAATAATTACAAGAATGTGTCCATGCATGTAGTACATAAATGCCCCAATTGCACTATCATTTTCTATGTTTTGTGCACCGTGAAATTGGTGTCAGAACTCTTATTTGGCATTAAAATTAGAAAAATCATATCATAGCCTGATGGGGAACAAGTGAACTTAGTTTCAAGTTGATAAGACTCAAACTTCATCAAAAACTACCTTAAACCTGAAGTGGGACAGATCGATCAAAGGCCAAGCTGTTTAACAATGTTTAGTACAATAAACTTTCTTGTTTTTCATTTAAAATCATCAATGTTTTTACTGATGAGTCTTATGTAGACGAAACGCGCGTCTGGCGTACTAAATTATAATCCTGGTACCTTTGATAACTATTTATACCAAATTTAACACATGCAGTATTTACATCATAGCAAGTTAACATAACGATCAAGATTTATAAAAATTTGTAAGGGTTCTGCGGAGCCAGTGTCTCGCCTACTTTAATTTATGAATCTTTTAAATATTTTTAAAAAATTTAACTGCAGACTGTATGTAATGTTAACTGGAAGAAAAACTAAGTCCATTTGAAATTTATACACGGAAAAACAGGAACATTTATTTTTACAAATATTCCTTCTAGATACTAGCTTTTGGTCATAAACAAGCTTCTGTCCAAGTTTGGTAAAAATCCAGTATAGTTTAAGAAAGTTATAAAAAAATTTAAACTTAACCACAGAGTAAATGTGATGTTAACTGGCAGAAGTCCATTTATATATAATATATGGTTGGAAAAACAGAATTATTTTTTTCCAATTTTTTTTCTGGATACTATCTTATGAACATAAAAAGGCTTCTAAAGACATCATTCGTAAATATAGCTCAACATGCAGACTTCTAATACGTTCAGGTATTTCACATCCAATTTTTTATGGAAATATTCTTTATAAAGCACAAAGGTGTCAGTATTCACCTCAGAAACTTACAAAATCTTTGAATAGACTTATTAAGAAGGGATATAATTACGATACTGTTGTCAAGTCATTAAAGATTGCATATTTTGGCGTTAATATTGAGTCACTGATAAGGTCTTTGCATCGGAACTAAACACATTTATTCTAAAAACAGTTGTTGGCATGACACGGCTTATGTTCTTCTCATATATGTTATGATGGTATGATACTAAACCCCTAACGGGAAGGATTGTGCCTGATGTTCATATGATGAAATCATAATCTTTCAGTCAGCTTAATTAAAGTCTGGAGCTGGCATGTCAGTTAACTGCTAGTAGTCTGTTGTTATTTATGTATTATTGTCATTTTGTTTATTTTCTTTGGTTACATCTTCTGACATCAGACTCGGACTTCTCTTGAACTGAATTCTAATGTGCGTATTGTTACTTTTCTACATTGGTTAGAGGTATAGGGGAAGGGTTGAGATCTCACAAACATGTTTAACCCCGCCGCATTTTTGCGCCTGTCCCAAGTCAGGAGCCTCTGGCCTTTGTTAGTCTTGTATTATTTTAATTTTAGTTTCTTGTGTACAATTTGGAAATTAGTATGGCGTTCATTATCACTGGACTAGTATATATTTGTTTAGGGGCCAGCTGAAGGACGCCTCCGGGTGCGGGAATTTCTCGCTACATTGAAGACCTGTTGGTGACCCTCTGCTGTTGTTTTTTATTTGGTCGGGTTGTTGTCTCTTTGACACATTCCCCATTTCCATTCTCAATTTTATTCTGTTTAAGTTTGTTATGATTCTATGATAATTTAAGAAAGTTATTAAAATTTTAAAAACTTTAACCACAGGCACAGAGACAGAGTGAAAGGAAGGTTCAGATAAATATCAGAAAAACTAAGTCCATTTAAACATAAAATGCGGAAAAACATTTTTTTTTACAAAATCTACTACTGGATACTACCTAATGATCATAGACAAGCTTCTATCCAAGTTTGATACAAATCCAGGATAGTTTAAGAAAGTTATTTAAATTTAAAAACAGAGTGAATATGTATGTTTGATGGGTTTCCTCGGAGTTTAGTACTTTGTAGAGTGTGATTTTACCTTTTTCGTAGTGAAAGAGTGATTGAATGTTATTGAAACATTACTGTAACTACAAATCACTGTCACCTTCACGTTTAAAATACAAGTTTTGAGTGGTGTTCCTCTCAAACGCTAAAACTGTTCCACCTGGATTGATGTAAGTGGAGAAATCACAATAACAGTGCCGCTAAGCATAAGTGGAGCAATTTCATAAATCAAACGTTTTCCGGGATTAGAGTCGCTTGGACAATTGCAAGACACTTTTAGATCACTTTTAGTACATATCATATTTGGAAAATTGCCCGACGAAACGAAAAAACCTATGACCAGAGAACACGGAAAAGGGAATAGGGATATAAGGTTCTTTAAAGATGTAATCGGCAAAGAGATGTACGTACAGGAAACTGGTAAATAAATTCAGATAAATTAGACAGTTTCACTCCCACAGCGTCATTTCACACAGTAGTTGAACCCAAAATTACTGCAAAACCCCAATCTGTAATAAATCAGTTCAAACCCAAAACCTGTATTTATTGCAAACAATCGCATTCGTCCCTAGAAAGTACCAATGTTGTAGACAGAAAAAACGCTTTTCTATAATTGAACAGTAAAAAGTATGTTACAGTTGCTTTGGAAGTCATAAAGTTTCAGAATGCCGCTCGCGTTTTAGATGTAGAAAATGAGATAACAAGCACCATACTAGTCTTTGTGACAGTAATAAGAATAAGAAAACGAAAGCGTAAGTACAGCAAAACCCTTACCGCAAAATACCATAGTAAGTACAGTAGAGAGCGACAATGATGCATTAACATGTTACACGACGACATCGAACATTAAATCAAGGACAGACGTATTGTTATAAACAGTCATCTCACCAGTTTGGGTAGATGACAGCTCAGCTACTGCTTATATTCTTTTAGATGAAGGATTTTAGAAGTCGTTTATTAGCGAGGAATTAGCTTAAAACCGAATGGAACCTCGTCAGTAAGCCTATCAGCTTTTGGAGATGCAAACAGATATATACGCAATTTGGACATTGCCGTAATAGATTTACAAACTCAGAATGAGAAGAAAATACCGATGGAAGTATTGATTATCCCTTCTATTGCAGCACCGTTACACAATCGCATGACATACAATGCTTCTAAACTGCCTTACCTCAGTGGTCTTAGATTAGTGCACACTGTAAGCGACATGGATAAATTCAGGATTTCATTTTTAATAGGTTCTGATTACTACTGGGATATCGTAGAAGACACACTTATACGTGGACCAGGCCCGACCGCAGTAGAATCAAAACTCGGATACCTACTTTCTGGACCAATGAAAGACTCAACTGGACCCACATCCTCATCTTTCATGTTATAACACAAGACAGAAGAAGTCGATTTGAAACGTTTTGGGAAAATCGAATCAATGGGAGAAGTATCTGACAATTCAACTGAATGTAATTAACAAAGACTTTTGTGAGATGTATCAACCAAACAGCAACACAATGAATAATAATGGTAGGATACACACATTAAGAAGGGAACCAGAAATGATGAAAATTCACGGAGACAGAGCCCTAAGTAAAACTAAAGCCAAGCTAAAGATTCAAACATGGACTTATTATTTTCATGACACTATATTTATCAAGTGCGCCGTTAATTTGATATCAATCATAGTGAATAGACAGTTCAATGATTTCTATTTTATTACATGGACTTTAAATGAACAATGATCATTTTTACATTTTGTATCTGAATTTCATCTTTATAAAAAAAATCACTTCTCGGCGCCCCAGTGTCAAGTATTTGCCGCTGTACAATTACTTAGTAACTAACGTCACTAACGTTACCTATTGTTTACGTAACGTTGCCTTTTACATAACTTGAATACAATTTTATATGAACACACGCCTTTCATTACTAACCCTTAAGCGAAGTACTAACCACAAGAAACACGATACACGATAGTAATAGTGGGCAATACTGGGCAATATGATTTTTTAAGCTTTTTTCAACACAAAAGACTAAAGACTTATGGTAGTTTCATAGTATTATAGCTAAATATATACATTTTATACAGATAACCATTGAGAGTCATTGCCAGAAGATTGAAATTCAATTTCATTCATTTCTCCACTAATTCTATTTGGGCAGAATACAAGATTTGCACATTTTAGGATAGCTAATTCATTTCCTAGCATTGTTTCAATAATTTAAACTTTGCAAAAAAATACGTTTCATTCCAGTGTTCAAGTAAATTGAAATTCAAATAGAAATACAATCACATTGCTAAATATACACCTTGCAGGGTCATGTCATTAACACCTATAGAAATGAAAAGGCTGATTATTGTTATATAACCATATCTGTTCTTTTATCTGAATAATAACTTATTAATTAGTGATGTACATATAAATTATTTTTTGTGACAGTAACAGTAATTTTTCTTACATGCAATTGTTTACTCTTAATATTAGTTTACACTCATTTGAAAAACAATCTAAACAGAAGGGTGATATATATTTATTGAGAAAGGCTTTTTTCTATTTACATCTGTCTAATGTGTCTTCTTGATACTAGTATTTGAAACTTATTATGAAAGAAATGTATCTTCCTCAGTTGACCTTATATGAATTTGACTTTTATTTTAAATTTCCTTTTGGTCATAAAGCTTTTTATGTGCTTTGTTACTTAAACATGCTCGGCCTTTCATTATATTCATTATTTATATTTTGAGCGTTTCTGATGAAGTTAAATCTAGGAAAATACTGTGGATACATACAATTTATAAAGTGTTATTTTCACTTTTTACAGCACTTGATCAAATCCTCTGTTGATAGTTAATAAGTCACTGTGTATCATCAGCTCAATAGTCCGTGCTTCTTTAATGAAAACATAAAAAATTATTATGAAAAAGGTTGCAACATCCTGCAAAGTTCTTCTTAGATAAGTTTGGCTATTACTTTTAGATCCCTTTTTGTCATATGACAAAACTCTTCACAAGTTTCTTTGAGTATAAAGCCTTTACTTTTTGCTTAGTTATTTTGCTTTGAGCGTCTTTAAGGTAAATTCGTTAAAGCGGCTAGGACCAGCTGACACCTAACATTTATAAGTGTTATTCTCATTAACAGGCCATTTTTATGTATGTATTTCAGCTTAGGAATATGACTTTCAAATAGCACAAGTCTTTAGTATAGCTATTTGTATTACTATCTTGAAAGTGTTTTATCTATCTAATAAAACAACTGGGGATATACATCAATAAGTGTTTATTACATCTGTGATGGAACACTGCAACCAATGGTCTATTGGAATTATGAAAATTACCAAAATGATGGCACGATTATACTCAATATATAGAATAAATTCGTTAAAAATATCAACGCATGGACATTTTAGTATGGTTTCAAACTGAGAATACTGAATTGATGTTGACTTGCACTCTAAATGTTTTCTTCTTCTTTTTTATTGGTTTCTTGGGATTGTATTGGGAGAAAGTTGTTTGTTATTGTTATTATCATTATTATAGGTAATGAATATTGGTTAGGCGGTAGAGATGATATTATTGAGGGCACTTGGCAATGGGCATCAACCGACAAAGTGTTTACTTATACCGCATGGGGACCAACTAACCCTAGCAACAATGGTGGAGACGAAGACTGTTTACAATTACGTGACTTTGGATCTGTCGGCATAAAATGGAATGACATTTCGTGTCAAGTTGGAATAAAATTCATATGTGAAAAACAGTAAGTCTAACAAATAATGTCAAGACTATATTGTAAAAAGCAATAAAGGGATCACTTCACTTGTATTGTCAAATTTCAATCTACACTTCCGATAAAGCTCATCATCTTACCAAGCAAAGATAAGGTATCAGCTTATCTGGAATAAAATGGACTAGTATATATCCATATATTGTTTAAATTCATACATGTGTACCTAACTTTTCACCTTCAATCATGATCAACGTTTTAATTGAATGATAACGTGAACTTTGCAAAATATGATTCAATAGCATTAATGACATCATTAACATCTATTTAGTTTTAACTGTTTTCCCTATGCTTCAATTATGTGAGCATCTAAAAGGCATTGTATCTTTTTCAGTAGTAACTTGACTGGACAAAAACTTAACTAGGAATAACAATATTTTTTAAAAGCTCTACTCCTTTTATAGACTTGTTTTTTCCTAGTATTTCACAAATTTGTGGACCTCTACAAGAGTCCATTTACCCAATAACATCTACTTAACGTGATGTATTCTGATGCAACTAACAAACCAGCTTAATTTTTCATTTGTCATATAATGCCGTTCAATTTTCATTACAGGCTCGATTCCGATAGTTCAGAAATCATTGGATGAGAGATTAGGCGAAACCAATGGTGAAACTGAAATATAGTATCATTCTGATATGTGTCTTCTCAGATATTTAAAGTCGATAAATAAGTTTTATTATGTTGGGCTTTAGATAAAAGATGATTGGTGTTTTATATGCAACATTATTTCCACCGGTAGATATTGCATGCACTCAAGGTGATAATGCTCACGAAGTGTTCTGTTTTATGGCCTTGTTTTTTAGATACCTAACAGTAATTAAGAAAAAAAATAATGATAGCTTACCTTTAGGTTGTGTTGATTAAAATCTGTTCTATGAAATGGCCATGTGTCAGATAATCGTTGTTCTTATCAACTGTCTCCTGTCGTTCTCATATATCGGGCACAATTTCTATCTGGTGAATAGAAATTGGTATGTTTATGTTATTGAAGAAGAGTTGAACATCTTGGCATTACAGAACACATATAATGAAATCACTTTTTGATTTATATTATGTTATCTTTAGAAAAATAAAAACAACACTGAAGCAAAATTTGCAGCTTTAAATAAAGGCAACCGTAGTATACTGCTGTTAAAAAACTCATAAATCCTCAGAACAACAGAAACACTGAAGTGCAACAAAAACAAACGCCAACCTACACAGAAACGGACTCTTTGATAACAACTGCTATATTACTGACTTGGTACAGTACATTTTGTAGACCAAATGATGGATTGGACCTGGTTTGATGGTTAGCCAAAACTCCCGCTTGCATGCGATGTTTTAAAATATCGCTAAAATAACTACACGATGTGACAGTAATACAGCACAAACAAACATAAGAACACGTAGCACAGAGAAACGCATAGGTAAATAATATAATAAGTAGTACATTTCAACATATATAAAGTAATATAACAAAAATACCGAAATTCGGATAGTCCCTAAGCAAATGGCAAAACCAAAAGCTCAAATACACCATACGAATGGATAACAACTGTCATATTCCTGACTTGGTTAATACTTCAGTTTCTTTATGTATATCTCTTTCATATTCATTTGATAAAATTTACTGTTTGCAATAGCATGAATTGTTCTATATAATAAGAATGTTCTTATCCCGGGCATAAAAACAATGCCGTATTTGGCGAAATCTTTTCAACTTTTGATCTTCAGTGTTGTACAACTTTGTACTTTTTTCACTTTCGATCTTTTATATCTGGGCGTCACTTGTAAGTCTTGTGTGGACAAGGCGCGTTTTTGGCGTATTGAATTTTAAACCTGATGCTTTTTGTTATCTATTAATCATGTTTTTCTTTGTCTAATATGTTCTATTAATTTGTATTGTAGTCCTGTAATATTATGTTGTCATTTCAATGTTATATTTAACTTTGCCATTAAAGTGCGAGGTTTGGCATGCCACAAAACCAGGTTCAACCCACCACTTTTATTCCCCTTTAAAAGTGTCCTGTACCAAGTCAGGAAGATGGCCATTGTTATATTATTGTTCGTTTCTGTGTGTGTTACATTTTAACGTTGAGTCGTTTGTGTTTTCTCTTATTTTTGAGAAATTGAGATAAGACGTGGCACGGTACTTGTCTATCCCAAATTCATGTATTTGGTTTTCATGATATATTTGTTATTCTCGTGGTGTTTTGTCTGATGCTTGGTCCGTTTCTGTGTGTGTTACGTTTCGGTGTTATGTCGTTGTTCTCCTCTTATATTTAATGCGTTTCCCTCGGTTTTAGTTTGTTACCACGATTTTGTTTTTTGTCCATGGATTTATGAGTTTTGAACAGCGGTATACTACTGTTGCCTTTATTGGTAAAGGACATGACAAAAAGTCCGCAGAATAGCAACGAACATATTCCTTTAAGAATATGAACACCATCACAGCAAACTATAAACAGTGACGTTCAACATTGACACTACGTCGTATACACAACGCAGCTTTTGTGTCCAAGTCCCGAAAAAATGGTCCCATTAATGTACCATCGATCAAACAGTTAGTATCGGTCAGTTTATCAACAGTATCGTTACAGCAAACAAAGCCAAAATCACCAGAAACTGTTGACAACACAGGGATCATTTTTAAAACAAGTCTTGTACTTCCTATTGTAGATTTACATATGATTTTTTAGAATTTCTAATTGGTACCATGCAATACACTGGACAGTCTTAAAGACATTAAAATGCATGACAATTAGAGATTCGTCTGTCGCAAGCGAAGGTTGTGCACATAAACGCTCAACTAGAACAGGAAGGACACGTATGAATACACAAAAAGTTTGGTTAAAGGTCGCTTTGAACCTTTTTGAAACCCGAAAACGGCACAGAGACCAAATCCCTAAACGATTTTCATATCATGACTTGGTTTTTCGATCCGATGTGTACAGAAAAGAGTAAAAATTACAAAAAAACTTAACTCCGATGAAAATTCAAAACGGATAGTCCCTAATCAAATGTCAAAAGCTCAAGCACCTCAAACGAATTGATAACAACTGTCATATTCCTGACTTGGTACAGGCATTTTCTTATGTAGAAAATGGAGATTTAAACATGTTAAGTTGTAAGATTTAAACCAATATACATAATAAACGAATCTTAAATTTTAACTCTTATACATAGTATTGTCCAGTTGTCAGTGAAACAAGCATTATATAGCTATTTAGGTGGTTTTAGTTTCAGTTTTCAGATGGATATTTATACTGTAGTCCTGTCATGTAATGTTGTCCTTTTAGAGTTATAAAAGCGCGAGGTTTGGCTAGCCACAAAACCAGTTACAACCCACTATTTTTTTTCTTAAAATGTCCAGTACCAAGTCAAGAAAATGGCAGTTGTTATCTTATAGTTCGTTTCTGTGTGTGTTACATTTTAGTTTGTTTTTTTTTGTTGCACTTTAGTGTTTCTGTTGTTTCGTTGTTTTCCTCTTATAGTTGATGTGTTTCCCTCGGTTTTAGTTTGAAACCCGGATTTGTGTTTTTCTCTCAATCGATTCATGACTTTCGAACAGCGGTATACTACTGTTAACATTTTTTATGCATTCGTTGTATAAGACCCTTCATTTTTTGTCATTGTGTATTATTCAGTGTTTGAAATCTATTGGATTCAAATTGCATAATTTATTTTGATTTTCATTTCAATTCACTTCTTAAATGCAATTCAATTTTGCGTCTTAAACATGTTAAAATATGACTTATTTTTTCCAAGAATAGATTGGCACGAATGCACAAGGGGAGAAATTAGTCATTCATAACATTTTGTGTGACTTTTACATGAAAATATACATGAAAAATTAGAAATGATTTTGGAGTATATCTGGTAGTGTTTTACTTTAAAATCTGTTAGGATTTTTGTTCATAATTTTCTGTGTTCACTCTTCGGATTTTAAATTTAATTTTTATAAGATTGGATTTAGATAATCTAAAAAGGTAAACAAAATTCTAAACTGGAATACAAGTGTGAGAAATAAGTTAATCCAACATAATTATTTGGCTTTAAATGTGATTTTGAAAACCATTAAACGTTCAGGATCTTATATGAAGTTGAATCACCTGTTTAAATGGGATGCATATCATGGAATTGAAATGGAATGTGAATAAGGTGGATATAGTCAAATATGGTACACCACTGTCTCCCTTAGGGGGAGGGTTTGGACCCCGCTAACATGTTTAACCCAATCTAATTAAAATATTGATCTCTGATTACGTTATACTACATATATTTCATTTTTAATCATTCTTTGTCTTTGATATGAATTAACATTGCCTGGTGTATTGCGTTTCTTTGTTTATATTGAATATGACTTCATAACTAAATAACGTCACAAGTAAAATCCCTAACACCAGAACCAAAATCGGAAACGTTACGGTATTTCGGTTTCTTTTTTTTATGAATATATAAGTTACAAAAAAAAAAATTATACAGACTTCGTCCCCATTCACAGGTTATGCCTGCCTCATATTAAGATGACGCCTAAAATACACACAAAATGCTGATATACTTAATGAGTTCATGCGCTGTAAATTTTTCTTTTTTCTTTTGGGCTTTTTGCAGTTTGAATATACATTTTAGCATTTTAGTATATATGTATTGTAAATTAAATATGAGAATTTGGGTCAAATTGATGGACATTATTTGACAGCTAATGCCCCTTTAATTAAACAGATTCCTTTTCTTTTTCTTGTAATTATTATGTTTATATTGAATATATGATTATATGATATGCGTTTGAGATTGTTACATGAGTTTCTGCGGATCTACATTATTATTTTCTGTGGTATATGAAAATTAAAGATTTCTAAAAATTAATTAAAATAAATTTTTGTATGAGAAGAAGATGCCAAATATTTATAGCAATGACGAATATGCCAAATATTGATAACAATAAATGTTCATGATTATGAACAGAATGCGTGACCCGTATTTTTGGGATTTCCCAACCCAGATTAATTTTAGAAATGTAAACAATTTAAGGTACCATGTTTTTATAACAACTCGTCGTCGACACATGGGAAATGATTTATAGTTATACATTATTTTCTCAAAACACTTTTTTATATTCTTTTTTGATTATTATATACGGTTTTCATCATTTAGAAAAGAATCATAATAAAGACATCTTAACTTTCAACGTTAACGATCTCTGTAGTTTTTATAGGTAACATGATATACGTGGTATTCAATTTCATCAACTGCACTTAAAAGATATTCGATTTCATCAACTGCACAATTAAGTTATATTTCATATTATTATCATAACTAGTTGGATTGGACCAGTTCTGGCAATTGAGGATTAAATAACCCTCAACATACAGATTGTTTATATAATATTTGGCACTTTTTTAACACCAAAAACCAACCTCCATATTTCCGGCCCAAAAATTTGGTGCGTGCACCAATTAACTCTCAATTCTTGTTAATGTTGTCATCCAACACAACAAATGCAAACCAACTGCTATATTCCTTACTTGGTGAATGCATTTCCCGATGAAAATGATGGATTAGATTGAACCTGATTTTATATCTGTCTAAGTCACTCACTTGTATGACATTTTTTTGAAGTAACAACATGACATTTGCACTATATTTACATACCATAAGGCGATGCCTGTTGTATAAAACACCGACGAAGATTAGTAGCGACAAACACATAACAGTTCTTAAAGTGCTATATTGACGAGAAAACTACTAATAAAATTGAGAATTGAAAATTTATAATCCTTAAGAAAACAGGTTTCTAATTATATATAAAGTATGGTACCAATAAGTAAATATATCGACTGTTGGTATTTAAAATCTGTCCAGCGTTTGCAGTCAAAATGCTAGTTATTATTTGAAGGAAAACAGTAGCTAGTCAACCGATGTCCAAATATCCAACACCTATCAGGATGACACAAATCAAGATAGCAAACAAGAACTGAGGGAATCACATGAAGTATAAAAAGGCACCAGACAGGATGCGTCGATAGGATAAGCGTTTCTTCTAGTACTTTGAATACATCATACACTATGCGAAATCACAAAAAATCACCAGAGAAAAGGACACAATTGGTAAAAGTAAAATCATAAAAACACTGAACTCCGAGGGCAATTATATAAGGAAAGTCCCTAATCAAATGGGAAAATCAAAAGCTCATACACATCCAACGAATGGATAATTAACAACTGCCAATTTCATGACTTGGTACAGACATTTTCTTATGTAGAAAATGGTGAATTAAACCTGGTTTTAAAGCTTGTTAAACCTCTTACTTGTATGATAAATTCCATTATATTGACAACGGTGTATGAACAAAACAGACATGATAAGTAAAAATGTCAAAAATAGGGGTACAGCAGTCAACAAGCAGAACACTTTTATCACTTAAGAGACAAACAGATATGTTACAAAGAAGTATTATGGCATACAGACCAAATATACTAGTATTAAGAAACATTAAAGACAAGAGTACACAAATTTACTATAGTACAACAACACAATGACGGGATGTATAAGTACAGAGCCACGTCATATGTATCAAAGAAACACCAAAAGTCACATAAACAAAGCACATGACAGTTCAGACGACTATACTAATAAAAAAAATAGATACTAGTATAGTCGTCTGATCTATCATTTTACCGATATACCGGTAATTTGTCTCAAACCTAACCAAACAAAATGTTCGATCTTCAAATTTGGGTTAGAAAATTTTTGTTTTTCCTCGAGTGGGATTCGAACACTTTCTTCTGTGACGTCGTTTCTACAACGCCTGCGTCGTGTCAGATTCCTAAACCGCTATGGTGGTCTTGCGCGCCGGGCCAAGTGCAAAACGATTTGCTGCCACGATTTCTCAGTGGCATGTGTTCGAATTTCAAACTTTCCGCAAATTTACAGACCTAACATTGTTGGACTGTTATTCAGACGAATTATATATACAAAAAATGTTTTCAGCCGTGTATAACCATCACTGGTGATCCGATGGATAAAATCTGTCATAGAGTCGTCACTGGCGACCATCTGTGTTCATATCAAGGAAAAGGTAATTTATTTAATCTTAAATTAAGAAGAATATATAAAAGCTGCACAAGCTACGAGATAAATAAAAAACCTGAAATATGATTTTTTTTTCAATAATTAATGAAAGTAAAATAATGAAATAATAATTCGCTTTTAGCAGACAGTCTGGTTCATTTTTGTCAAAATAAGCTTAAAACATTGATGGTGAATTATTCACTTGCAAGAGAAAAAATCGACCTCATTGACTCCGCATTTGTGTGAACTTCAGCTAACCCTTTAGCTACAGATAGATAATGCATGCATTGTGTGTGTCCATACAGGTAAAAACTACGATTAACATATAGTTTTAATCTATAATACGAATTTAAACAGACCTAGAAAAATCCAATTGCAAGATTTCGCTTTCTATTTTTTTTATATCTGTATTTATGTTTGCATCCCCTAGGGAGCTACAGTTTAATTTTTTATTGGCTAGGATGAAAAATTCGTCCTGCATTTTTTTCAGTTGTACTCCGCTCTGTCCCTGCCTTTTTATTTTTCACTCTTTTCCGTCTTACCTTTTTTTGATAGTTTAATTTATCCTGACCTTCTTTTTTTTTATAACATAAGTTGTCAATCCACTCAATACAAATCAAATAAGCCATCGGAGATCTTCGGAGGTCAACTCGATAGTTAATAAGATGGTTTTTGTTGATGTGTTCACTTTTTGTACATAAATTAGTCCGTTAGTTTTCTCGTTTGAATTGTTTTAAATTTGTCATTTCCTGGCCTTTAATAGCTGACTATGCGCTTTTAGTCCGAGATTACTCTGACGTCCAACGGATGTTTTGCCAGACAAGCTGGGGTAGCTTGTCTGGCAAAACAGCCGTTGGACGTCAGAGTAATCTCGGACTAATGCGCTTTGTGCTTTGCTCATTGTTGAAGGCCGTACAGTGACCTATAGTTGTAAATTTTTGTGTTAGGGCCTAGTCTTTTATGGAGACTGAGTTGTCTCATTGGCAGACATACCAGAAGGGGGGTAGGAGGGGTCCTGATCCCGAAATCCCGGGCTTAAAAACACGAAATCCCGAGGTCCCGAATTTAAATAAAGTTAAATCCCGGATCCCGAAATTTGGAAAAAGGAATTCCCGGATCCCGAAGGGGTAAATCCCGAAATCCCGAGCTTAAAAACACCCGATCCCGGAGTCCCGATAAAGGTCCTATCCCCCCTCATACCACATCTTCTAATCTTTCTTTATATATTATATCGCGAATTCAGATTTGAATTTACTTTTCAATAAATAATATAAAGTGGACCGATAAGATCATAAACGGAGACAAATATACGTTCCACAATAAAAATCGCATATATATTGGATTTTTGAAAACCGCGCCAACTAAACTTGCGGACTAAAAAATCCGGAAGTTTTGCTTTCAAACACTTCCGGGTTAGAAGTGACATCTGAGGAAGTAATTTGATAGTTCGAAAATGAAATATTGGTTTTGCTGCAAATGATGACAGGAAAAGTATATATCTAGGTTTGGCATACAAATTTTAAATGTGATAATTATTATATTCTTAACACGATCAAATGTACGACAAATCTTATAAATTGGCCTCACCTTTACTAAAATTTTGCCGGGTACGGGGTAGGTCTCGGGTTCTTCTGATCTTTGATTGATTGATTGATTGATCTTTGAGAATGAAATACTGTAACTTTCATGCGAATAAAACAAGAAGCATGAGAGAAATGTATTAACCAAATAAGGTTAAATGAAATATTTACCTTGTTAGCAGTAACAAGCATGAGAAGGTCATACATTACATGGTTTTTGTGGTATGTTGGCTAGATACCACAGGCACTTGTTTCTATCCATTGGAAGACCCACTATCAACGTATATTTACGAGTTTGATAGTGGGTTTTCCAATGGATAGAAACAAGTGCCTGTGCTAGATACTCAATATATTTACATTTACATTGTACAAACTTATAAATATCTAACTTGAGAAATTCTTGACAACGTGCCCCACTCATGCTAAATTACTAGTCCGACTGATGAAAAGGAGCTCTAACTGAACAAAGACCTGCAAACCTGTCCAACTGATAAATATTTAACTTCATGCAATAGCCAATAGTTAATTTCTCAAATCATGTATTTCACATTAAATATCGTCAATTTCGCACGCCTTCATGACATCATCTACCGGATAGAAGGTGTGCTTGTATCCCTGTTCTTTTAAAAAATCAGGCACTTCCATAATCGTCATTCAATAGGGTTGTTAAGATATAATTGATGTTCCATATTTACATTTGAATAATCTTAAAAGGGCTCTTCACAGTTAGTTCGGTCATATTGCATAGGGGACAGATTTTCATAATGGAGGTAAAAATAGTGTGAAAAATTTAAACAGAGCAGTTGCTTAGAAACATGCATAGGATTTCCCACACTTTCTTACTATTTCCACCTCTTTCCATAAAATCTGTCCCCTATCCAATATGGCCGAATTAACCATGAAGAGCCCTATTCCTGCAACACTTAATACGGAAGGATGACAAACTGATTAGATTTTAATTATGTGCAGTATAAGATCAAACTTTTTCATTTGTTCGTTTGACATATGTTTGACATGTTGGAAGTGATGATGCCTACATTTATTTTTAGTCAAGTGGTGATGAAATTCACATGCCAGATATAACTAACTACTGTATCCCGGAACTGTCCTATCATGTCTTTCACTGGAAAATATCATCAGTTTCACACACCTTTAGTTTATAAAATTGAGAATGGAAATGGGGAATGTGTCAAAGAGACAACAACCCGACCAAATAAAAAACAACAACAGCAGAGGGTCACCAACAGGTCTTCAATGTAGCGAGAAATTCCCGCACCCGGAGGCGTCCTTCAGCTGGCTTCTAAACAAATATATACTAGTCCAGTGATAATGAACGCCATACTAATTTCCAAATTGTACACAAGAAACTAAAATTAAAATAATACAAGACTAACAAAGGCCAGAGGCTCCTGACTTGGGACAGGCGCAAAAATGTGGTGGGGTTAAACATGTTTGTGAGATCTCAACCCTCCCCCTATACCTCTAACCAATGTAGTAAAGTAAACGCACAACAATACGCACATTAAAATTCAGTTCAAGAGAAATCCGAGTCTGATGTCAGAAGATGTAACCAAAGAAAATAAACAAAATGACAATAATACATAAATAACAACAGACTACTAGCAGTTAACTGACATGCCAGCTCCAGACTTAAATGAAACTGACTGAAAGATTATGATTTCATCATATGAACATCAAGCACAATCCTTCCCGTTAGGGGTTTAGTTTCATATCATCATAACATATATGAGAAGAACATAACCCGTGTCATGCCAACAACTGTATTTTAGAATAAATGTGTTTAGTTCCGATGCAAAGACCTTATCAGTGACTCAATATTAACGCCAAAATATGCAATCTTTAATGACTTGACAACAGTATCGTAATTATATCCCTTCTTAATAAGTCTATTCAAAGGTTTTGTAAGTTTCTGAGGTGAATACTGACACCTTTGTGCTTTATAAAGAATATTACCATAAAAAATTGGATGTGAAATACCTGAACGTATTAGAAGTCTGCATGTTGAGCTATATTTACGAATGATGTCTTTATACCGATGATAAAATTTAGTAAATGTTTTGACTAGTTATAACTGTATCTGGGCTCTACATGTATTTAGTCCAGTCAATTTAACATAAATTTGACCCTAACGTTGAGGTAATTGAAACAGAAGATTTTAAAGTTTTAATCTTTAGCATACACCTTATCGCTATTTGTCCGCCATTACTGGATATCACACAGGTTCCTGTAAAATCTTGACGTCATAAAACAAAACATCTGACGCCACAATGGAAAAGTGATTGTTGTATGTGTCAAAAGTTCAAGCGGCCGGGTCAGCCGGGATTAGCGATAAGATGTATTATACCCCAAATATACACAGAAAAAGTCCCATAAAATCTAACTTAAGTAAAACTAAAAAAAGCATGGTTTTAAAATTCCTATAGAGATAAATTTTTATTGATTTGGGAGATATTTAGAGTAAAACAAACAATTCTAAAGGTATTTTCATATCTTTTATCAAGCTACAACCTAGACTTCATAATTCATTAGTTGACCATTTATTAAATTTTTCAGCATGTCAAGGTCCTGAAGGTAAAGAATCTCAAATTGAATAAAACTTTTGCAATACCAAATTTTCACATTTTTTTCAAAATGGTCATTAAGCCATAAATTTGCAATTTCTGTTATGAAAAAAAAAATGTGCCAAAAAAAATTAAAATACATGTACCTATAACACTTCGGTTTTGTACATTTCATGAGCAGAAGATTATATAAGTCAAAAACGAACTTATACATGTAACCCCATCAAAGTATCATCTATTTTTTTACATGAATTTTAAGAAAACCATTACCAATCAAAAACTGACAAAAAAAAAGAATTATTTTTTGTGGAGTTATTTCCCTTTCCAATGTTAATTTCCATAAATTAAAAATGCTGATTTTAAGTTTTCCTCAAGTTAGATTTTATGGGACTTTTTTGTATGTATATTTGGGGCTAAATGCTGTAGATTAGAACTAAAACATTTTCTGTTGCAATTAGTTTGAGGTTCAAACTTAGTTTGACTGGACTAATTAAAGTTTCAAGCACTTTCAGAATTGTCATTCTAAAAGGTTTTATGTAAATAATTTATATTCTGAAGTACGTAACCAACTTATTAGATTTTAATTTCCAAATATTTTGTACAGTATTATAAGATAACTTTTTCTTGTGTTTGTCTATAGTATATAGAAAAGGCAAACGTGTCTACAAATATACAGCTGTTCTATATCCAGTTATATACTAAAACCGAGGGAAACGCATCAACTGAAAGAGGAAAACAATGAACACTGAACTCCATTAAAAACAAATAATTTGCCAACATGTGTACATAGAAATAGACTACCGGTATAAGATAACAACAACCATATTCCTAACCCGAATAATTCAGTCATTATATTCCGCTGATCTACAAAGGCTACATTAACGCCTGAACGTCTTCCTCGATCTAGACCGTCAACCAGAAAATTCACACCGCTATGCAAAATGGGAAATTTGATTTAAATTGGCAGCTAGAGAAGGAGGAGTTCCGGATGTTAATTGATGTTAATTAATTATTATCGGATTTGTGTTAATTGAACACACATGTTTGGTAAGACTATTACAAGACAGTTGCACAGACTCATTATCCTGATCGCCGCCGATTGGCTCTCTCTCACATAGAGGAGCCGACGCGGCCAATGGTCATAAGGAGTTCAAGCCCTCTTGTGGGAGAAAATCGGACATGGAAAGGGCTTGAATTATTCGAATTACCATATTCCTGACTTGGTTCATGAAATTAAGAAAAAAAAGTAGTTGGTTGAACTTGGTTTTATGGCTAGCCAAATTAAACCTTTTGCTTATATGGCAATGTTAAAAATAACATTTGTATGTACATGAGAGAAATGGAAACAGGTAGAATAAAAATTGACATACAAATATTAAAATTGATTTAATTTTTTACATGAATTATTATTAAACATGTTAAATAGCTTTTCTTTATTGTCAGATTTCACTGAATCAGTAATTATTGGGAGCATATACATTTTGTTTGTCACCTTGTGTAGGTGATAAACACAGATGGTAGAGGCAGTGGATTACCCTATAGCATGACATTACATGCAGCTAAAGGCATTCAATGGAGATTCAATGAACACTTAAAAATAAACCAGGAACTAATATAAATTCATATATATTTGAAGTGACTCTTTAATATAAGTACAATGTAGTTAATTTCCTTGTGTTTCAGATATCAAAGGTTTGATAAAGAGAAATAAGGCCAATTTCAGATGTTGTTATTTGAAACCTGGATAACAGACTTTCGTTAGTTTAACAGATGTAAGTTTTTATTTGATAGCTATTTCCTTTTATGAGAACTTTGTAGTTACTAGCCATGCTAGCTGGATGGTAACATTGATACAGTCATGCATGTAAACATTTGTACAAGGATGCAACTTGTGCATCCCACATACACAAAGTATATCACTTTAACCTTTGTACACTGTACCTTTAAGTTTTACACTTCATCACAGCTCAGATACATTTGTTCTATGTCATGTGAGTGGCTTTTGTTAACCTTACATTTTAAAGTTTAAAAATTTAACTATCTCAAGTGGAAAAAAATGTTGTGTTTTAGAATCCATGTACAATGTATTACAACAAAGTTTTCCAAGCAAGTAGACGGCAAATAAAACTTTGCAACAGTTACAATAGATAATTATGTTATGTACACAAATGTATGCTGTAGTTCTCAACAAAACAACAAACAAGTCCAAATTCTTCCTATAAGCCAATATTTCATCAAGGTATTTTGAACTTGTTTTTACAAACTTGAACCAAATAGACTGCTTATAGCAAAATGTAATTTTAGTTTTACATTTTAATAAATTTTAAAACAAGAAAATCATATATTTCAATTATTTGTCCAAATCGTAACAAGTGGCCCTTTCTAAGACCCCTTTCACACTAGGACATTTTTATCGATTTAAACTAGACCGGTTCACTTTAGATTGGTTTAAGGGCTAATGTGAACGCATTGAATCGATCTTCAATCGGTCTAAACTAAAACACCAAAAGAGGTAGTTTAGTTAGAATTGATCTAAAGTAAACCGATCTTACTTTAGATGTGAACGCAGAGATCTGTTTAAGGTAGATAGGGTGTCTTCCTCCATCTTGGATTTTGAAATACTAGAAAACAAGGTCTAGATCTTTGATGAAATGTGCAAATTTTTATAGTAGTAGGTAATTCATGTGTAAGAATTTTCATTATAATATAGAAAATGCCATGTTCGATCATATTTATGATTGTATTTTACAAAAATAAGAATTCTTTTGTTTGATTCATTTTTTTCCAACTTTGCCAAATAAGGGGAGTCAACTCAAATGCAAGGGCAGATAATCCAGATAGTGTTACTTTTACAATAGAATGTGTTAGGTATTTACCCATTTTTACATGTAGCAAGAAAACGAGTCCGGTGACCCCATTTTTTCTTTTCCTTATCTGAAAGCATAATATTGGAGCTATCTTCTCATATTTTATCTCAAAATTCTATGGTGTAGTTTGCGTTTTATGGCAGAAAAATGGGTTTTCCATGCATAATCTATACAAAATCTTGACAATTTTGAACAACCTGTAGCGTGAAAATAAGTCAGGTGACCCATTCTTTTTATTAATGTTTTTAAACAAGAAGGATATGAACTACATTTTGGCAAATTATCAAAAGATTCTATGGATTATAATTTAGACACCCCATCTACCTTAAACTAGTTCAATTGAATCGAAAATAAAGTATGCGCATGTATAGCAGCAAAACTATCTCAGAGGTTTGTTGTTTAACGCATATTTCTCTGTTCAAAGACCTTTAAAACAAACTGTAAACATGTTGTCTTCGCCATAGCATAGATTTGCGAAATCTGTGTCTTCTTTTCTTATGTTGATTTTTTTGGGGAAAGACGGCTTCAAGCCGTCAATTCCCTAATGGGGTTGGCCAGAGTATCATTCCCTCACGTCAATCATTTTGTTTAGATAGTTTGGAAACCCCCTCAAAATGTCATACTGAAATTGATGACAAGGAGAACAGATTGACTTTGAATTCATTTTTTACACATTTCCCTTCTGTTTCTCGTGAAATTATCGTATATTGAGCTTTCCCTTACATTATATACGTTTCTTTTACAGTCCGGAAAAATCAGTATTACGAAATATTCTAAATATATCTAACCTAGTGACGTCATTGTTGGAATGCCACATAGGGATATCCTTTATTCATTATAAAAACCAGTCGCAGTATTTGTATACTAATTTAAAATCCGTATTTGTTAAATGTAAACCTAATGATGTTTGCTGTAGTGTAGATCATTCACACACCAACATGCAATGCTTTAATCTGAGGCTATAATCAGATAATTTGTATGTCAACTTTCGCGGTAAACAATGTCAATGGGGATACATGAGATTGGGGAGAGAAACGGCAGTTTTCATTGTTTCTGTAAAGTTCTGTTTTTAGAATCTTCCTCCAATTCAGGAGCACCTCCATTGATGAGTAATTATACACTAAAATCAAAGTAAATGTTTCTGAACACTTAAAATGTGACATTAAGTATATGATAAGTAGTCTTTTATATAAAAAAATTTTGTGTACCAACATAATTATTGAAATGGTTAAAAAAAAAATAAAAAAAATTAAATGTTGCTTTTTGTAGTTTATACCTATTGAGATTGGGGAGAGCAACTGCAGTTTTCATTCTTTCTGTAAAGTTATGTTTTTAGAATCTTTCTCCAATTAAGGAGCACCTCAATTGATGAGTAATTACCCACTTAAATGACAGTTAATGTATCTGAACACTAAAAATGTCACATAAAGTATATATATGATAAGTAGTCATCAATTAAAAAATAATTTTGCGTACCAACATAATTATTGTAGTGGTCATTTTTTTTTTTAAATATTGCTTTTTGTAGTTTAAAGCTATTTATCATGTTTATTCATGAATTTTACAGATATATCAAAATATGGGATCTGGAAACAAACTTCACACAGCTTATATCAATCATATTTGATTTTATAAGTACATGTATCCCTGTGAGTTGTAACTGGGAACTTTATCAATTGAAAATCAAAACTGAATAGATTTTTCAGTCCTCACTTTCTTGAGAATACTGTCACAAAAAATTGAGAATGGTCTTAGTCTGCCGTTCAGTTGTACATAATTAAAATTCTAAAATATATTGTAGTAGTTGTTAAATTCAATTGAATTTTAGATAATTAACTCCCAACTTTAATCAAATGTTTTGATTTAGAAGGTGCAGATCTCATTGGTCCAAATTGTCTCTATGATGAATTCTTGACTAAGGAAATGAAAAAACAATAAACAACAATTAGTTTCATTATTGTTAGCCTTTCTATATGTTCTAGTTGTTCTTTTGCTCATTCTTTGTTTGTAGACTATGAAAAGATACCCCCCTAAAAATTGAAACAATGGCCGTCTTTTCCCTCAGAGCTCTTCAGCTCTTTGATTCTTTGCAGGAACCGCAATATTTCCGGCGTCGTGTTGTAACTTAGTTGCTACAGTTATTTTTTTTCAAAATTAAAGAAAACTGCAATAACACCAGTATCAAAATTTTAAATTGTGATTCAAGAGAAACAATAACTTTATCCAATTTTTTTTCCAAGTGTGTGTATCACTGTATCAGCACATGAATTTGATAAATCAGTTCTATTTATACACAGTGTTTACAGTTTTACGGGCAAAAAGGTTAGATCGATTGCGTTTTTAATTGTAGTGTGAACAGTAACATCCTAACATCAAATTCATATCAAAGTAAAGTTTAAGATCGTTTTTTTTTTTTTAATGTAATGTCAATCAATGGAATGGCCATCTGATTACCATAATTGCCTTCTGTGACTAAGTCTTAAGGGATTAAAATCGGGATCAGATATGAAATGTCCGGCTGGCTCAAATATTTTTTGGAAGCCCTGGTGTGAACGCAGTGGTTAATATTAGACTGATAGAGATCGATATGATTAAAGATAATGTGAACACTAACTGGTTTTAATTAGATCGATTCAAATTAGATTGATAAAAAAAAATGCTAGTGTGAACAGGGTCTAACGTATAAATCTCATCTATGCTGCAATAGCAGTTTGCATAGAATACTTTCAATTTACATTGTGTAAATATTATAAACAATGTATTCACTAATTTCAATAGGTACATTATGTAACACTTATCTTTGTAGAAAACAAAGTCATCATGTTGCAGGAAATCATAGAGAAGATGTACATAGACCCAGACCTTCTGGAAGAACTATCAGATGAACAGAAGGCCATTCTTTTCTATAAAATGAGACAGGTATAGTTAAAAGGATTGTCATGTTTAAGTTTAAATCTAATACTTGATACATTACTGAGAAATTATAGGTTAAGGGGGCTCCTGGGTATAAATCAAATTTTTTTTCTAATATAGGATTTCCCTATATTTTATTATAAATGAACTTTATCATATACTTAAAAGAAAAATGAAATAAAAAAATGGGGTCACCGTTCATTTAAGCTCACAATCTGCCTCAGGCATACATTTTTGTTAATATCCTTTTTTCCTGTTGAACTAATAGGAGAAATAGAGGTCATATCGAAATACAAAAATAAACTAATTACAGAAATCGCTTAGATTTTACAATTATTTAGTTTATGTACAGCTTATTTGAAAACAATAATAAAAAATATAGGTCACCGATGAGTTAAAAAAGATATTTCAAATTTAATGCCAAAAAATGGCATTTTTTGCACCAAAGGGAGATAATTTGGAGCTTTTTCAATGATATAAACATTTTAAAAGTCATCTGGGGTCAAGCCGAATCGATTTTTTGGGTTGATTTTTGTACCATATCATAGTGTAATAACTAATAGTAAAGAATAAGATTTGTAATGAAAAAAATAAAGGTTTAATTTTTTGCTGAAATGTTTGTACCCACGAGCCACCTTAAAATTATAGATTAAATATTTTTGCAGATAATTGAAATTGCAACTTACAAATCTCTTCTGAACTGTATTTTCCTGGCTTGTACTTGTTGATAATTTGTAAAACAAACTTTAAGTTATTACTTTTTTTCTCTCTCAGAAAGTCGAAATACAATTACATGTACTGGTATAAACAAAAAAAACATAGAAAAAATCATTTTGTGAAACTACAAAGATCATTTGAATTATTTAAGAAATGATAACTTTGTGACCCTTACAAATGTGCCACATCTTGTTCCAGAAAAATCTATAAATGTACAGGTCTAAGTTTCTTAGTGACATTCCATCTGACATTTAACTGGATGTACTGTAAAGTTGTGTCTGTTGGACTTCAGCAGCTTTCAACCAACATATAAAAACTGTCGATAAACTCCAGTGAGTTGCATTACAGTGTTCTCCCCAGGCCTTTTTAGCGTCACGGCACCGCAACGCTACATTTTCCTCCTGTGATGCTATAATAATTTCTGCGACACCATTATTATTTTTAGGATGTTATTTTTCCTATTTCATATCGCAAATTCATGTCATAAATTTTGAACTTTCATCAAATTACTGCTTATGATCATAAAAATTATATCACCTTTAATTGTAATCCCTTCAAGTCGGAAAATAGAGTCAATTTAGAGTGATTAAATAGGTGTTAATTGCCCTTTTGGGGATAATTGTTTGGATACGAATACCCCAAGCCGACACTTGTGACATGATTTATACCACATGGTCTGCAATCGCAAATTTCGACAAGGAGAAAATGTAATCAGAAAATCATAAAAAATTTGAAATATATGTTTGCAGAATGGAAATTCAAAGAAATAAACAATTTTTCTCTTTTAAAAAGAGGTTTAATGGTCGTATCTTTTTATAATCTCTTTCTCTTCCTGTACTTCTTGTAGTTCGAGAGCTAAATTTTTGATTTTGAGCTAAATAAGTTTTGTATTTTCTTTAGAAAGTGATCATAGTAGGCTTTAGTTTATGTTTCATCCATTTAATGCATCAAAAACGTCATATTCATTCCTAATCTCTTGTCAAACATTGTTTATTTTCATATTTTTTCATAGCCTTCGGCGGCCATTGAATATTTTAGTGTAAACTACTGATCGGAACCGGACCAGATATGGGCGTTTTTCAATAAAAGCGTTCCTTTCAGACCTAAAAAAAATGGAAAATCAACTAGTCTAAAATTTATTTTCAAGAGTTATTTTGAATACCTCTATTATAGACTTGTTTGTAAACAAAAAGTGCAATCTTAAATACTCTTTAAAATTATATTATTTTCATAATTTGTGTACTGTTTCGTAGGGGACTTTTCTACGAAACTGCTTCTAAACACACATATTTTTGCAATTTTAAATGTTTCCTATAGACATTCCAGTTTGTTTACTTTATATACTAGAAAAATCTCATTTTTGGAAAGTTTGCTATAGCTTCCTATTGCTACTTTCCTTAGGCGTCGGTCTCAAACTTCCGGTTGACAGATTATCGCAATATATTCTGCTCCGAGATAGTGTAGTACTAGTGTTTGAGTTCTGATTCTTGGAAGATTCTTTTAAAATTTTGAGTAACTACTGTTTTGACTGAAAAGATTACAGCTTGAATAAAAAGAAATGAATATTCACCGACGATTCAGATGAATTTAACTTCATTTTAAAAATGAGTATTACAAACACTACTTCGCGGATCTGCCATGCGCTGTAGAGAAAATCACAAGAATTCTACGCGAGATTGCGTTTTCATTCATTCATGAATATTTCATGAATGAACATTTCCCCGCTCTACTTTTACCTGTTTACTATATGTACGTACGTAAACGTGGTAAAATCCCGAGTGTATCGAAAGAATCGGGAATGACTGTTTAAAATGCGAGAACAAGTTTGACATTTTGACCAAGCCGTCGGATAATTGAAAAGTGATAATGGTTTGTTTAAACAAAACACAGATGAAAGAATATAAAATACTCGATAATTATATTATATGTCTAACGTCTCACGCCAAGGTTGAGTAAAGGTAAAAATGACCGGCTTTAATAAAAAAAAAATAAAAAAAAAATGCATTGTTTTTGTCTTAACATCGATCGGAAGATTTTGATGCCAAAAATCATTTGAAAACTTAATTCCCTTATTTAAATACTAATTGTTTCACATTCCAATGTGGATATAAGGAACTTTACTCGTTCAGCATGCTCAAGTGGATCAAACTGACAGCAGAAAAACATTGACCCAATGTCAGTTCTTCTTCACGGTCTTCTTCCAATAATTTACATCATACCACATCTGGTGTGTTATTGTAAATTCATATAGCATCCGTATTAAAAGCAACCGAGTCAGCATCCACTTCTTCGAATATTATAGCTCAGGGTATCAAGACAAGTTCTATGGAAATGATTATAAGGTTCATGATGTGTACCCTTTGGCTAAAATGGCTGCATTTTCACCTCAAAATTTAGATAGATTACAGACAAACAGCGGCCTGTGCATCTGGAAAAGTTTTAAGGCATACCATGCCCTACCCCATAGAAAAAGATGACAAAATTCCAGTGGAATTCCACTGGAAAGCCACTGGCAAAATCAGTGGATTAACCACTGGATTCCAGTGGAATTCCAGTGGAATCCAGCGGTAAAAAATGTCTGGCATTCCACTGATCTACTGGAATTCCACTGATTTACCAGTGGTAACTCCAGTGGAATGCAACAAGTTCCAGTGGAATTCCAGTGGTATTTTCTCTGGCATTCCACTGATCTACTGGAATCTTCACTGGTAAATCAGTGGAATTTCAGTAGATTCCACTGGAATTATCACTGGTAAATCAGTGGAATTCCAGTAGATTCCACTGGAATTATCACTGGTCAATCAGTGGAATTCCAGTAGATCAGTGGAATGCCAGACAATTTCTCTCCACTGGAATTCCAATAAAAAATTGTTGTATTGAATAATTTGGGGTCACAGTACTTGTTTTGGAAATTAGGGTTTCAGTAAATCATGCATCATGCTAACTCACAGTTTAACAAAAACAACCATAAATCTTTGTGGTATGATCATTCTTTAATCTTCACTATAAAAAATTCATTTCTACTGAAAGTACAAATATAATGAAGCAATTATAATATCCACACTATAAAAATTATACTGCATGAAAATTCCAATTTAAATAAAAAACTAAAAAGTTATGAGACATAGGATCAGCGTTTTCTTCAGAAAATTTGTTCAGATGGGGATATAATCACAAGCCCGCCTTGTTCTTAAATTGTATTAAAGAATACACCATTTTTGAAGGGGCATTAATTGAGAGGGATCTCCGTCATCCCTTGCTCTGAAGAAAACCCCTGAGGATGCCCCTATTGTTTTCTACACCTCTGAAACCGCTTGGCCAATTGGAACCAAACTTGGTCACAAAAGTCTTTGAGCGGTCCCATTTCAAAATTGTATCCGTCATGTCCACACATGATCCAAGATGGATGCCATTTTGGGAAAATGTATTCAAAGATCTCCTCTTCTGAATCTACTGTACCAGTTGGAACCAAACTTGGTGACAATGGTCCTTAGGTGGTTTTCTTTAAAAATTGTATCCGACATGTCCACCAGCAGGGAACATAGTTTAACATTGGACCCTAGGGGAAAAGATTGCTCATTTTGTTCCAATTTGTCAAAAAACATGGACGGTTGCTGCTGTTGGGTATCCAACAGGTTACCAGGTGTGCGGCAAAAAACATGGACGGTTGCTGCTGTTGGGTATCCAACAGGTTACCAGGTGTGCCGCTCCAGGCTCCAGGGAGCCTCTGGTTTTAGGCCTTATATATATTGTTTGTTCAATTATTACACGTTAATTTTGTATTTTTTTATTTTGTAATTAGAAATGTACATATGTCATTTGGGATCTATGCATTGTATCAGTATTTATGTTTATAATTCATATAGATTTACTTAAATTATATAAATTTAAAAAGGGCATGTTGTTTGTTATATATTATATTGTTTGTTCAATTATAACTTAATTATATGTACATTTAAAATAAGATATTTTTTTTTCCTTTTGATAGTGAGTCCCCCCTGCGAAATGATTATGAATAATTCATGAATGTTCATGGATGATTCATGAATGATTCATGAACCCAATTCATGAATTGTTCATAAAAGATTCATGAACAGTTAATGAACTAGACATGAACTACAAATGGACATGCATGTTCATGAACCAGTGAATAATGAACTATTCATGAACAGAAAGTGTTAATGAACTCTTTGGTTCATTAAAGTTCATGAACAAAAATAGTTCTTGAACTTTTATTATTCATGAATTGTTCATGATTTTATAGTTCATGAACACGCTTGTCCATTTGTAGTTCATGTCCTGTTCATGTATAGTACATGAATTTTTTATGAATGATTCATGAATTTGTTCATGAAATATACCAGTCCATGAATCATTCATGAACACATGAACTACTGTGTTCATGAACTGTTCATCAGTAATTTAATTCATGAACATTGTTTGTCCACTTGTAGTTCATGAACTGTTCATCTAAAGTTCATGAAATTATTAAAAAGGATTTTCTTGAATATTCATTTTTGTGTTATTATCATAAGTAAACTTCTCTTCCTGTCTGTAATTGAAATTGCTGGACTTCCAACTAGAAATGCTACATAACATCTTGGTGAAGTTGTTCTGCTTGAAATTCTTCCCAGTTGAACAGATCTTTTAATCAATAAATGCATCTAAGTTTCCCCCTGCAAAATCAAAAATCACTCCACAAAGAATCAAAAGTCCTTGATATTTGTTTTAAATAAACACTCAAGATTAAACAGTTTCTAACAGGTATAATACAATGTAATAATTTAATTTAATAATTGTTGTTTTTATTAAAATACCAATAGAGTAAGATTAATAACATGAATACTACTTGCCTTTTCATGACATTTCAAATAATGTACCCCCCCCCCTTTCCCCTTTTAATTTGCCCACACACAATCATAAGAATGGCTGAAGCATGAATTATGTTTACCTTGAAATAAAATATATTGTACAAATCTATCAGTTATTCCTGAATGGAAAACATGAAACCAACACTGTAAAATGTAAAGGTTACTTTCACTTTCTGGTGTTTTATATTTATTATAATTATTATAATGCTTCAACAAATAGTTATTCAGCAAAAAAAAATAATCAAAAATATATATAATTTACTTATCTGATAACAAATCTGCTTTATTTTGACAGCTATATTACTTCATCTTCATTTGTATTGTAAGCGTCAAAACCACCATTTTGCTGACGTAATTATGACGTTTTTCTATTCCCAGTCACTTGTAATCATTTGTCTGCATTGCAATCTTTTGTCAAAGTCATTGAAGCGTTTTACAATAGGTAAACGTAATTCATTAAATATGATAATTATTGACACCGGTCTGCAATGTTTGGGAAAGAATGAATTGTCATTAATAATCTGGGCTTTGTTTCCAAGTTCCTCTATGTGCCGTATGATGGTTAAGAAAGGCACATGTTTGAACTTGGAGAGACAATCAGAAATTACATCTTTAGAAGAAAGAAATTAAGTTTACCATTGTCATGATTGTAAAAACGAAACATGAGAAACATCTCCAGCTCAAAGTAAGTTACAAAACTTCAAAGTTAGTCCCAAATTTTGTATGACTCTCAAAATGTAACACTCTTCTGGTGTAGTATGAAAGAAAAAAAGAAAAAGGTGCTGAGCTAATTTCTGTTGTTCAATGAAAAGGAAATATTTTTTATGGACATACTTTTGCTTATAATTACTTAAGCTTACACTACATTTGTAAACACATTTGTATCACATGTATTGAAGTAATATGAGCTCTACCTGCATGCTGTGAAAGGGAACTAATCAAATCTGTATGATTTTTTTTTAATTTTGCCTCTGCCATAGCGGAGGGGCAATAAGTTTTACCCTTGTCCCTCTGTATAGATGTACATGTACATTGTACGTCCCAAAGTTGGTTTCAATTCTTTAAACTTTTGGGGAGTCGCAGCACAGCAAAAGTGAGTATATCAGTGGTTGTCGTTTGTTTATGTGTTATTTGTTTTTCGTTCATTTTTTCACATAAATAAGGCCGTTAGTTTTCTCGTTTGAATTGTTTTACATTGTCTTATCGGGGCCTTTTACAGCTGACTATGCGGTATGGGCTCAATGCTCATTGTTGAAGGCCGTACGGTGACCTATAGTTGTTGATGTTTGTGTCATTTTGGTCTTTTGTGGATAGTTGTCTCATTGGCAATCATACCACATCTTCTTTTTTATATATTTATATTTTTAATGCTTTTTGATAAACAGACATGTACATGTATTTACACTTTTGCTATTCAACTGAATTTTGTCTCAAAATGATCTCAAGATCTGTAAATGAATAACCTGGAGGTCATGCTAAAAGCACTTTAATTGTGATGTCATAATACAATGTATAGATGTTTATGAGAACTTGTATGACAGTCAAATTTATGAATTTATTTATGAACTTAATGAATTCATTTATTCATTAAAAGTTCATAAAATGTTCATGAACATGTGTTATGAACAATTTATGAACATTATGAACTGACTCACAGTTCATTAAAGTTCAGAAAATATTCATGAACTGCATTTTATGAACTATTCATGAACTAAATTCATGAACAAACTTAATGAACTCATTATGAACAGTCATGCATTGTTCATGAACATTCATGAACAGTTCATGGTGGTTCATCATCAGTTCATGAATTTCATCTCGCAGGTGTCCAGTGGTATTCCACTGATTTTTTTTCCCACTGGTATTCCACTGATTTTTTTTTCCACTGGTATAATTTATTCAAAATTCCAGTGGAATGCATCTTTCCACTGGAATTTCAATGGTAACTCCACTGGAATACCACTGGAATAAGTCATTCCAGTGTTGTCCAGTGGTATACCACTGGATTCCAATGGTATACCACTGGTTTCCACTGGAATACCAGTGATATTTTCTATGGGGTATGTTAATAGATTTCAATTGCTTTGTCACCCAAACACAGAGGCAATGATTACCGTAATATATCAAATGAATGGCTTAAAACAAAAATTCTCAAATGTTCTTAACTCATAAGACAATGCTTAATTTCACAACAGTAAATAAATGTGTTACAGGTTATAAGCACCTCTATGAATCTAGTGTATATAAACTTTTTATTCCTGTGTTCATACTGCTGTTGTTATGCTCCCACCGTATTGAGTTTTATCCTTGTTCTGCTGTAAGTATGTATGTCCTTCCCTTACTTGTACGTACATGTACCACCGTACATCCAAAAATTCCTTTCTGTTCTCTTACTTTAGTTTGCCTGAACCAAATTGTATGAAACTTATACGCAATGCTTATAACCACAATTCACAAGTCAAGTTTGAATTTTAGTTGCGTCACTTACCATTCTAGCATTTTATGCTACTTTACAAAATTTTAGTTTCTGTTCTCTAACTTTAGTTTGTCTTAACCAAATGCTATGAATCTTATACACAATGCTCATTACCACAAACACTGATCAAGTTTGAATTTTGGTGGCGATAGTTATACCATTTTAGAGTTATGCCCCTTTACATATGTAAAAAATTGCTGACTATTTTCGTTTTAGTTATCTAACTTCAGTTCGCTCAACCAAATGTTATGAAATTTATACAGTGTTAATACTTTTAACAATAAAACAAAGATCAATCTTGAATTTTGGTGGAGTAATTTTTACTGCTCTAGGGTTTAGCCTCGTTACAAATGGTACCAGATGCTCCGCTGGGCACATCTTTATACGACCACAGAGGTCGAAACCCTGAACAGTTGGGGCAAGTATGGACACAACATTCAAGCTTGATATAGCTCTGAATTTGGATTGCGATCAAATTTTTGACATAATATATAGGTTTCTGACACAAAACAAATGTCAAGATCTAACAAATCTATTGCGCAATACTGTGTAATTAGAATGTATACACAATGCTTATTTATACCCCATAACTCAGATCAAGTACACATTTTGGTAGCGTCATGCACATTTACAGTTCTTGAGTTGTGACCCTTTATAACATTAATGCTAGAGGGGGCATCATTTGTGTCCCATGGACACGTTCCCTATTTTAGATAAAAGCCTTTAATATAAATTCACTTTCATTACATTTGTATTGATTTAAGTTACTGTAATTGTCTTATTTATAAAAAAAAGGATGTGGTATTTTTTGTAAAGAATCAATGCTATCCAAAAGAGTTCAAAGGAGGAAAATGTATTAATAACTATAGGCCACCATATGCTCGTCAATAATGAGAAATATCTGTACCATATACATGCAGAAAGCTATAAAAGGCCCCGATAGGAAACATGTGGAGCAATTCAAACAAAAAAACTTACGTGTTAATTTACTAAAAACAAATATGAAGGATCTAAACCAATAGAAAAATACTAATTCACAGGCCCTTGATGTTGACATGGCATGTTAAAAAGAAATTATCAGAGCTTTCTGTAAATTTCAAAATTTTAGATCTACAGTTTTAGGTTGCAATAGAAAATATCAAAACTTTTTATAACAAACATGAAAAAAGTGATTTTTGATAATTACTGACAAGACATTGGTTTAGTTTAAAACATCCAAGCTGTGATGAAATACATTTTTGAAATAATACACGTCTATAACCTTTTTGGAATAATACACAGCTACAGTTGCAAACTTTCCAGAGGTGCTATCCAGCACTTTGATTTTCTGAATTGGAGAACCATTTTTTATCGATAAAGATTAGACAGTACTTCACATATGAAGGTACAACTCATGTTACGTAGTGGACATTTTGATGCGTTTCGTAGTTCACAAAACCGTTTCGTAGTGGACAAAAAGTTTCGTAGTTGACATCAACCCTATTCTATGTTAATAAAAACATAATAAAAATTACATGAAACTAACCGTTGTTATTAGCTCACCTGGCCTAAAAGGCCATGTGAGCTTTCTCATCACTTGGCGTCCGTCGTCGTCGTCGTCGTCTGTCGTCGTTAACAATTTTTCAAACATCTTCTCCTCTAAAACTACTGAATGGATTTGAATGAAACTTAGCATGATTGTTCCTTAGATTATCCTGCACAAAGTGTGTGCTTCGATTTTTGATCCGTCAAAAAACATGGCCGCCGTTACTTAAAATAGAACATAGGGGTCAAATGCAGTTTTTGGCTTATATCTCAAAAACGAAAGCATTTAGAGCAAATCTGACATGGGGTAAAAATGTTCATTAGGTCAAGATCTATCAGCCCTGAAATTTTCAGATGAATCAAACAAACCATTGTTGGGTTGCTGCCACTTAATTGGTAATTTTAAGGAAATTTTGCAGTTTTTGGTCATTATCTTGAATATTATTATAGATAAAGATAAACTGTAAACAGCAAAAATGATCAGCAAAGTAAGATCTACAAATAAGTTAATATGACCAAAATTGTCAATTGACCCCTTAAGGGGTTATTGTCCTTTAATGACAATTTTTCACAATTTGTTCATCACATTTGCTAACTTTAAAAAATCTTCTCCTCTGAAACTACTGAATGGATTTGGATGAAACTTAGCATGATTGTTCCTTAGATTATCCTGCACAAAGTGTGTGCTTCGATTTTTGATCCGTCAAAAAACATGGCCGCTGTTACTTAAAATAGAATATAGGGGTCAAATGCAGTTTTTGGCTTATATCTCAAAAACAAAAGCATTTAGATAATTTAGCAATTTGTTCATCATGTTGACTTACTTTAAAAAATCTTCTCCTTTGAAACTGCTGTATCAATTTCAGCCAAACTTAGGCTAAATGAGTTTCAGAGTATCTAGTATAAATTTTATATTTCATTTCCTTGTATGTCAGAAACATAGCTCCTATGGCTAAAATAGAACATAGGAGAAAATGATTTTTTTTTTGCTTTTGAAGAAAATAGGACGATTCAAAGAACATTTAAATAAATTGAAAAAGCCAAAATAATCATTGATGAGAGATTTAACCAAAAAAATTAAGGTGAGCGATTCAGGCTCTTGAGAGCCTCTTGTTTGCTTTGCACGAATATAATTGAAAAAAGAGTAAAAAAAGACTGCATGGTAGTGGTAGTGTCCACTACGAAACGTTTTTTCTCCCAAACTTGTTTCGTAGGGGACCGTTTCGTAGGGGACGTATTCACATGTTTTATTTTTTTCTCACAACCCCAATATTGCAATAGTAACAAGACTGACTGTATTCATCAAAGCGTTATTAAGCTGTACACTGATATTTTTTTCATAATTTTAAAACCAGTTACTGAAGGAGATTTGACCCGTTTCGTAGTGGACATTTACAAAAATACGGTATCACTCTGGTCCATTTGATGTGCTCAATTTTTCTTACCAACAGTTTAATTGCCGTTATAAAAGCATCATTTCTTTTGTAAGACCCTAATGTTTATATCTCTTGCAAACAAAAAATTACATTGATTTTATAAAACTGTTTATAAGCAAGTTTTAATGACTTTGTTTCGTAGTGGACATTGTGTTAGGGACACACCTTCTAAAAATAAAAAATCCTATGTTAAAAGCTGTTTATTAAAATATGTTGGCTCTAAACATACTTTTGAATTATTAAAGAACTTATATTAAGTAAAATTAATATTTATTTCTACATTTTTTTACGATATTTGAGAGTATGAATGTTGAACAGGCGGTCTAGGGACATGCCATTGTGGTTGTTTTGGACCATTCAGGAATCAATATCTTATCAATCCCTCTAAAAAATAAACTGTTTCTTTACTTAAAAATGTTATATCTAATTCAATGTACTGACTGCACAAAAAATTACTTGCAAAGATCAAACACATTTTTTTTAAAGTGGCTGGGACAAGAAAGTACGTTTTTATTGAAAAACGCCCATATAACAAAAATCCGCATTTTATGATAATAGCTGCAGATGCACAAATGGCACAGTAGACAGAAAAAATAAAACCTAAAGAGAAAACCACGCATTAACAGACTATTTGTTAGATAACTTTGTTAAAAATATATATCATTTTGATAAAAAGAAACAACTGGGACTAATTCATTGAGTTACATCAACTAATATATTTCATAGACATGATAAAGAAAACGTTTTTGAATTTAAATTTTATTGCCATATGAGACTTTCTCTTCCCTTTTTTTTCTTTTGATAAGAACCATTTTTTCCCTAGATATTTAGTGTAATTGTATCTATACAGTTTGCTCTATAATAATGATAACCCATTCATTCATTTAGTTGGGTAGGTAGGGTAACTTGAACATATATATTTTTATTTGGCCCAAGAGGTGAAAAATAATTAAGTAACTATAAATGAATATAGTAAACATAAACTGAAAATACTGTTATTATGGTAATAGTTTAATTGTATTCTCAGTAAAGAATTCAACAATATAAACACTCAGAATAGGATGGAATAGAATATGTTATTCATCAAACAATAACATATATAACGTAAAGGAAATAGAGCATCGCCACGACACGATAAATGACATTGAAAAAAATACAGTTTATTTTTTTTACGCCAAATGTGATGCTATCCAAAATTTCTGGGGAGAACACTGCCAATGACTGCCTTACATTTGAATATATGATTGTTTTGATGGTATTTGCAGCCTCTCTTTAGTTTGAACATGTTAAATGATAACTGCTAGTTTTTAAACTAAAGAGATAATTTAAGAAACTCAGAGATCCTTGTATTAATGGATTACCTATTTTATTGTAATGACTGTCATTTACTTATAATGTTTGGTTTTATTTAGCCTCAATTAGAAGGCAAATTTTTTTCTGAATTAAATTATATGTATTCTTTACAGGAACAAGTGAGAAGATGGAAACAGGAAGAAGATAAGAGAGAGGCAGATGAGAAAAGGAAACCAACAAAACCATCAAAACCAGGTTTGATATTTGTTTTAGGAAAGTGGGAGACGTAAGGTGTATTTTATTGTATATTTGGCAACAGTCCAATGAAATACTATGCTATACTTCATGGATTTATCTGGTATTCCACAGGGTCTGGTATTTGGACCCATTCCCAATGGAAATACCCCCCTAAATTTTCTAAATTTTGATTTATCTCAAAACTACATAATTCATGACAGCGATGCTCATTTTGTTCTACCACAAACTTTTATGTTGAAAATCCACAACAAGTTATTTGTAAAAACCGATTAGAATCATATCTGACTGACAAAAACAACTTTGACAAATGTACACTTATGCAATACCAGATTCAGGAAGCAAGTTTATCCAGGGCTTGCCGATCCAATTCAAATAAATAAATTTTTAAAAACTCACAGCAGGGGACAAAATAAAGCTGTAAGATAAAAACCTTGAATTAAAAAAAAGGACATACATGTATGAAATATAGCAGAAACAGGAAATATTTTAATCAGAACACTCAAAGATATTTTTTCCCTAAAATATCCAGAAAAACCCATGTACTATGGTTTCATTATTTGAGAGATTGTTATTAGTACACTTCTGGAGAAGCTGTAGGGTATTTTAGGTTTGCACTGTCTGTCATCTGTGTGCTCAACTTACCACACTATTTTCTATAATTTCTGAATGAATTGATTAGATACTGCAACTTTTGTGTGTAGAAATATTAAGCAAATATAAAATGTAGGGCATGTGGATTTAAATACATCAAGTCGATTTAAAAATCAAGAAACTAAATGGATGCCATGATAGCTTCAAAAGGAAAGCTAAACATAAAAAAAAAGTATCCATAAGAATAAGTCGGTTTACAGTATTTGGTTTATGATTATATCATACAGATCAGATTTGAATTTATTTCCAAATGAGTGAATTCTTTGGTAGTTGTGGCTCTTGCACATAGAAAATTGCTTGATATTCTGTATTATCATTTTCTAGCATAAAATCATCAATAAAAATATGACCTGGTTAGGTTGTCTGATATTTTTACCATTACAGACAATGACACACTTCTTTCCTTCAATCCTAGATCTGCTCAGTTTCAGATTATTTTGCAATTTCAGGTACGAAAAATGTATGCTTCATGCATGGAAAGGATGGAAAAGAATGGGTATGGGTAATGGGAGACCACAGAAATGATAGAACAATACAACAAATATTGGATGATGAAGCTCAGAGAAATGCTGATACACAGGCAGATATTGAATTAGAAAGACAAAGGTCAGTAAAGTAGGTCACACAGAAAGAAACTAAGGTCAGTAAATAGGTCACACAGAAATAAAGGTCAATAAAGTAGGTCACACAGAAAAAATAAAGTTCAGTAAAATAGGTCACACAGAAAAAAACAAAGGTCAGTTAAGTAGCTCACACACAAAAATTAATAAAGATCAGTTAAGTAACTTGCACAGAAAACAAAGGTCAGTAAAGTAGGTCACACAGAAAAAAACAAAGGTCAGTTAAGTAGGTCACATAGAGAAAACAAAGTCAGTTAAGTAACTCACAAAGAGAAAACAAAGTCAGTAAAATATCTCACATAGAGAAAACAAAGTCAGTAAAATAGCTCACATAGAGAAAACAAAGTCAGTAAATTAGCTCACATAGACAAAACAAAGTCAGTAAAGTAGCTCATATAGACAAAACAAAATCAGTTAAGTAGCTCACATAGACGAAACAAAGTCAGTTAAATAACTCACAAAGAGAAAACAAAAGTCAGTAAAGTAGCTCACATAGAGAAAACAAAGTCAGTAAAGTAGCTCACATAGAGAAAACAAAGTCAGTAAATTAGCTCACATGTAGAAAACAAAGTCAGTAAATAAGCTCACATAGAGAAAACAAAGTCAGTAAAGTAGCTCATATAGACAAAACAAAATCAGTAAAGTAGCTCACATAGACGAAACAAAGTCAGTAAAATAACTCACAAAGAGAAAATAAAGTCAGTAAAGTAGCTCACATAGAGAAAACAAAGTCAGTAAAGTAGCTCACATAGAAGAAACAAAGTCAGTAAATTAGCTCACATAGACAAAACAAAGGTCAGTAAAGTAGCTCACATAGAGAAAACAAAGTCAGTAAAGTAGCTCACATAGAGAAAACAAAGTCAGTAAAGTAGCTCACATAGAGAAAACAAAGTCAGTAAAGTAGTTCACATAGAGAAAACAAAGTCAGTAAAGTACCTCACATAGAGAAAACAAAGTCAGTAAAGTAGCTCACATAGAGAAAACAAAGTCAGTAAATTAGCTCACATGTAGAAAACAAAGTCAGCAAATAAGCTCACATAGAGAAAACAAAGTCAGTAAAGTAGCTCACATAGAGAAAACAAATTCAGTTAAGTAGCTCACATAGACAAAACAAAAGTTAGTAAAGTAGCTCAAATAGACAAAACAAAGTCAGTAAAGTAGCTCACATAGAGAAAACAAAGTCAATTAAGTAGCTCACATAGAAGAAACAAAGTCAGTAAAGTAGCTCACACAGAAATAATATAGGCCAGTAAAGTAGCTCACATAGAAAAAGCAAAGTCAGTAAAGTAGCTCACATAGACAAAACAAAGGTCAGTAAAGTAGCTCACATAGAGAAAACAAAGTCAGTAAAGTAGCTCACATAGAGAAAACAAATTCAGTAAAGTAGCTCACATAGAGAAAACAGTCAGTAAAGTAGCTCACATAGAGAAAACAAAGTCAGTAAAATAGCTCACATAGAGAAAACAAAGTCAGTTTAGTAGCTCATACAGAAAAATAATGTTTGTAAAGTAGGTCACACAGAAAAAACAAAGTCAGTAAAATATCTCACATAGAGAAAACAAAGTCAGTAAAATAGCTCACTTAGAGAAAACAAAGTCAGTAAATTAGCTCACATAGACAAAACAAAGTCAGTAAAGTAGCTCATATAGACAAAACAAAATCAGTTAAGTAGCTCACATAGACGAAACAAAGTCAGTTAAATAACTCACAAAGAGAAAACAAAAGTCAGTAAAGTAGCTCACATAGAGAAAACAAAGTCAGTAAAGTAGCTCACATAGAGAAAACAAAGTCAGTAAATTAGCTCACATGTAGAAAACAAAGTCAGTAAATAAGCTCACATAGAGAAAACAAAGTCAGTAAAGTACCTCACATAGAGAAAACAAAGTCAGTAAAGTAGCTCACATAGAGAAAACAAAGTCAGTAAATTAGCTCACATGTAGAAAACAAAGTCAGTAAATAAGCTCACATAGAGAAAACAAAGTCAGTAAAGTAGCTCACATAGAGAAAACAAAGTCAGTTAAGTAGCTCACATAGACAAAACAAAAGTTAGAGACTTCCGGTGACAGCCATGTTGTGAGACGTGTAGAAAAATTGCTCCTGGTAAATTGTTTGTATCTGCCTTATATTTAACATTTCAATTAAACAGAGTAATACACAGAGCGTAATATTCATATAGGATTTCCTTTTTACACTGAACGAGGTGACTTTCATTCAATTATCTTCTTAACTAACCAGTCTTTAATCGGCGATTCCCGCCTCTACCTGTTTAAACAATAACAATGGCTGATTATGAGTGCAAAGATTTTGCCGACATTGGGAAATGTTTCCAGAAACTACATATTTATATAAATACTGAAGTGGAGAAACTAAAAGAAAAACAAGAACAGATCGACGAGAGGGTTAAAGTTCTTGAAAACCAGGCCGAGTTTGCCAATGGTGAGCTCCATGATATTCACAATTCTAAAATCCCCAACTTGGAGTCACTCATTGCCGAGGAGGCGAATGAACGTCTGAAATTGGAGGTGTGGGGAAGAAAATGGAATTTGGTTATCCGTGGGATTGAGGGGAAAGTCGGTGAATCCCCTAAGGTCACTGAAAACATCGTCCGTATATGGTTGCATAATGACAAAAAGGGGCTTGGGTTTACTGCTCCGCAGGTGAAAGGTATGCTATTTACAGCAGTACATAGATTGCCGAATGGTCCTGAAAAGAAACGCAATATAATCCTTAGGCTATCAAACTTGATAGATAGGGATGATATCCTTAGTGCTGCCACAAAACTGCCTAGGGGGTGCGGATACAGTGTGGTACCGGACCTCCCACCCTCACTTGCAGCTCGTCGCGGTGAACTCCTGGCAGAGAGAAGCAAGATGTCCAATGAGGAAAAAAGAAAATTCATACTTGTGTACTTGAAAGATCCACCTTTCGTCCAACTCGTAAAGAAAAGATCGTAAACATTACGCGTCTAGTATAGAGATCGTTTTGAAAATCGAATAATTATCGCTCACAAGACTTATTGGAACATTGTAATAAAAATGATGCTACTTTTTCTTTTTTTTTCACCTTTAGTTACTTTTTTTGTTAGCTTGTTTATATTTTTATTTTAAATGTACCTTTTCTCTTTATTTAGTTTTGTACTGCGCCAGGCAAAATTATATGTAACACTATTTGTGTTAATCGTGAGTTCTCCTCTCAGTATTAACTTTTTTTAACGTAAATAGTGGGTGTGGCATAGTTGTACATTTCACATTCCTGTAGGCGGAGTCTTGTGTATTCATAATGTAAACATTTGGATACTCGGAATCTCTCTATAGTCTTGTTCTGCTACAACCACACAACACAATGGAAGCCTCCGTGGATAAACACATGTTATTATTTAATCACAAGTCTCGTCACATAAGTGCTGTTTACATGTAAAAACAATAAGAACAGGGTTTACCCTTCCACCTAAGTCCTACACATGCATCTTTTGATTTACTTATTTTTTTCAAATTTCAGATCCCGAATTCATACAATAAGTGTTAATTATATTTATAAAGTCAGTAAAGTAGCTCACATAGACAAAACAAAGGTCAGTAAAGTAGCTCACATAGAGAAAACAAAGTCAGTAAAGTAGCTCACATAGAGAAAACAAATTCAGTAAAGTAGCTCACATAGAGAAAACAAAGTCAGTAAAGTAGTTCACATAGAGAAAACAAAGTCAGTAAAGTACCTCACATAGAGAAAACAAAGTCAGTAAAGTAGCTCACATAGAGAAAACAAAGTCAGTAAATTAGCTCACATGTAGAAAACAAAGTCAGCAAATAAGCTCACATAGAGAAAACAAAGTCAGTAAAGTAGCTCACATAGAGAAAACAAATTCAGTTAAGTAGCTCACATAGACAAAACAAAAGTTAGTAAAGTAGCTCAAATAGACAAAACAAAGTCAGTAAAGTAGCTCACATAGAGAAAACAAAGTCAATTAAGTAGCTCACATAGAAGAAACAAAGTCAGTAAAGTAGCTCACACAGAAATAATATAGGCCAGTAAAGTAGCTCACATAGAAAAAACAAAGTCAGTAAAGTAGCTCACATAGACAAAACAAAGGTCAGTAAAGTAGCTCACATAGAGAAAACAAAGTCAGTAAAGTAGCTCACATAGAGAAAACAAATTCAGTAAAGTAGCTCACATAGAGAAAACAGTCAGTAAAGTAGCTCACATAGAGAAAACAAAGTCAGTAAAATAGCTCACATAGAGAAAACAAAGTCAGTTTAGTAGCTCATACAGAAAAATAATGTTTGTAAAGTAGGTCACACAGAAAAAACAAAGTCAGTAAAATATCTCACATAGAGAAAACAAAGTCAGTAAAATAGCTCACTTAGAGAAAACAAAGTCAGTAAATTAGCTCACATAGACAAAACAAAGTCAGTAAAGTAGCTCATATAGACAAAACAAAATCAGTTAAGTAGCTCACATAGACGAAACAAAGTCAGTTAAATAACTCACAAAGAGAAAACAAAAGTCAGTAAAGTAGCTCACATAGAGAAAACAAAGTCAGTAAAGTAGCTCACATAGAGAAAACAAAGTCAGTAAATTAGCTCACATGTAGAAAACAAAGTCAGTAAATAAGCTCACATAGAGAAAACAAAGTCAGTAAAGTAGCTCATATAGACAAAACAAAATCAGTAAAGTAGCTCACATAGACGAAACAAAGTCAGTAAAATAACTCACAAAGAGAAAATAAAGTCAGTAAAGTAGCTCACATAGAGAAAACAAAGTCAGTAAAGTAGCTCACATAGAAGAAACAAAGTCAGTAAATTAGCTCACATAGACAAAACAAAGGTCAGTAAAGTAGCTCACATAGAGAAAACAAAGTCAGTAAAGTAGCTCACATAGAGAAATCAAATTCAGTAAAGTAGCTCACATAGAGAAAACAAAGTCAGTAAAGTAGTTCACATAGAGAAAACAAAGTCAGTAAAGTACCTCACATAGAGAAAACAAAGTCAGTAAAGTAGCTCACATAGAGAAAACAAAGTCAGTAAATTAGCTCACATGTAGAAAACAAAGTCAGTAAATAAGCTCACATAGAGAAAACAAAGTCAGTAAAGTAGCTCACATAGAGAAAACAAAGTCAGTTAAGTAGCTCACATAGACAAAACAAAAGTTAGTAAAGTAGCTCACATAGACAAAACAAAGTCAGTAAAGTAGCTCACATAGAGAAAACAAAGTCAGTAAAGTAGCTCACATAGAGAAAACAAAGTCAATTAAGTAGCTCACATAGAAGAAACAAAGTCAGTAAAGTAGCTCACACAGAAAAAATATAGGCCAGTAAAGTAGCTCACATAGAAAAAACAAAGTCAGTAAAGTAGCTCACATAGAGAAAACAAAGTCAGTAAAGTAGTTCACATAGAGAAAACAAATTCAGTAAATTAGCTCACATAGAGAAAACAGTCAGTAAAGTAGCTCACATAGAGAAAACAAAGTCAGTAAAATAGCTCACATAGAGAAAACTAAGTCAGTTTAGTAGCTCATACAGAAAAATAATGTTTGTAAAGTAGGTCACACAGAAAAAACAAAGTCAGTAAATTAGCTCACACAGAAAAACAAAGTCAGTAAAGTAGCTCATATAGAAGAAACAAGGTCAGTAAAGTAGCTCACACAGAAATAATATAGGTCAGTAAAGTAGCTCACACAGAAAAAAATATAGGTCAGTAAAGTAGCTAACACAGAATATTTGGTACCTACATGTATATGCACATATAGATACCAAAATATAACACATACTTATACCCAAGCACATGTAGTACGTGTCAATGAAAAAATTGGTTCCTAATGAGGCTATCATACTAACAGGATGTCATATGAATTTCATTCACAATAAATTTGTTAATTCGATTTTACTCTGTAAATCAGGAGAAGTGAAGAACAAGAATTTCAAAGGAAAATGGAAGAAGAACAAAAAAGATTTGAAAGAGAGAAGGCTGAACGAGAAGCAGAACTCAAGTTAGTTTATAACAGTGTATAAATTAGGCATAAAGCATGAAATGAAATATTGGTCGGTGGTTTGTCTAAAATGATTTCTTAAATCTGATAGATTGAAGATGTATTAAAAATAAAGGGATATAAACAAATATTATGAAGTATATGTGACAGTCTAGTAATTATACCCCCGCTTTAAAAAAGGGGGGGTATACTGTGTTACCTCTGTCTGTCCTTACGTCAGTCCGTCAGTCAGTCCGTCCGTCCGTCCCATGAATATTTTTCGTTGCATTTTTCTCAGGAACTACAATACAAGGATTTCTGAAATTTGGTTTCAGGGTTTATCTAAGTCAGCTATACAGTGTGATGTGTTTTCAGATTGATCACTTGACAACTTCCTGTTTACCGACACTTGTATGATTTTACACATGATAGCCAAGGTGAAGATTTTCGTCACATTTTTCTCAGGAACTATAATACAAGGATTTCTGAAATTTGGTTTCAGGATTTATATAAATCAGCTATACCGTGTGATGCGTTTTCAGATTCATCACTCGACAACTTCCTGTTTACCGAACACTTGCATATTTTTACACTATTAATATTATCCACTTGCTGCTGGGGTATCATCAGTGAGCAGTAGCTCGCAGTTTCACTTGTTGTATTTAAGAATAAATTCTTTCATGCCATGCTCTATGCTCATTTTAACATGGGTAGCTATATAGGCATTATATTTGTCTATATTTTAATGCCGAGTGCTAGCGAGGTATTAAATGTTGACAAATATAATGCCTACCCATATTAAAACCCATACCAAAGCTAAAGAAGAACGTCATATTAGAATTTCAATTTTGTTTCATCATAATATTTAAGAGCAATTTGTCAATGAAAACCTTTATTAATCAGCACAAATGAAATGAAACATCTTCAGTATTAATGGAGTAGGTTCAGTAAGAACCCTTTTTGGCCCCAAAATATAGCAGTTGTACAAAATTGTGAAAATGTAATCTTTTAGCTATTTATTGGAAAGCAGAATGCTTCTGCTACACAAATATGGGCTGTTTTTGACAATACAATGCACATATATCGGGTAGTACTATCATTAAGTCATGCTTAATTACTGAAATCTTCACAATTTTAGCATTTTAGTTAAATTTCAGACGGTTTCCGTCTTAAATGAAAGTGGCCGCATTCGTGTTCATTCATAATATTGAAATGTAAGTTGTATTTGATGATAATACATAACATATATAAAGGTTGAGGATGAACACGGATGTGGCCACTTTCATTTTTACTCCTTTATGTGTAAAGTGGTTATGGTGAATGTATCAAAATAACTGTATTATATTTAATATCTCAAATTGTAAATATTGATTACTGAATCTAATGATTTATAAATGTATTTCAGATATAAGATTATTTTCATTTCATAGAACATTCTTCTCACCAGTTTTGCAAATTATAAAAAAAAGACCTTTTACATAAAAAAAATATATATTTGTGTAAAAACAAATATGAATTCTTTTTAAATTCAGTGGTTATAAAAATAATTACCTAGACAAGAAAATTTTCTGGTTTTCTTTAACAATTTGAGTTAGGAATAATACAGAATATTGTTGGAGGCAGAAAAAGTCTCAGAAAAATTAAAAAAAAACTTATATGACATGATCATGATGATAAGGACTATTACTACATTTTATATAGTGAGTTAATGTGTTTGTATTTTTCAGGAGAAAAGAAGAGGAAGCTGCATTATATGCCTCACTTAAAGAGGCTCGAGAGGCAGCAAAGAGGATAGAGGAAGAAAAAATGCGATCTCAAGAAGAAGTCACATTAAGAGTCAATGACTTAAGAGTAAGTTTTAATGTATATATACATAGTTGTGTAAATACATATTGTTTTGTCTTGGTTGTGTTCAATAGCCAGATAGCATACTATTCTTTCTAACCTTTTGTGAACTTAAGAAAATACTTTATACAAAAAACAAATGATAAAAGAGTGTGAAAATAGGAGTAATTTCTTGCCAAAAAGGGGGGAGGGGTGTATCTTTCTTATTTGTGTCTTTGAGGTTTTTATCTCCCCTTTAGGTGTCAATGGAGGAGATTTAAAATTTATAATGCAAGGCACTAACTTTCTTTTGCTGAAAGGAAGACTTATTAGAAATCTGAATGGATAGAATATTGTCCCACTTTGCAGTAGGTTGAAAATTCAAAAATTTAAACATTTAAATGTATGGGGTTTATAATTTTTTATTTTTTTAAATATTACTAATCAGATGCACTATTTGTTGGTTTTCATGTTCGCAAAGGCATATTTTACATGTCACTTATGGAATGTACTATATGTCTGTCTGTCATGTTTACAAGGACATGTCACTTATCAGATGTACTACTTGTCGGTCCATCATTTTCATAAGGGCATGTCTCTATCTCCATTTTTCTGCACCCTGAAATTTTAGATTTTTTTTGATTTTTTGGTGATATTATTTATAACTGATTCATTAAAGAAAGATGATATACAGTTTGGTGGTGAATTATTGAATATTTTAGTTAAATCATAATTTCAGAAATTTGTTCAAAACATTTAAGTGTAAGTTTATATATTGTTGTTTTATCATTGTGTCTGAATGTTCCACAGCTTAACGGAGTAAATGATTGTCAACAAATTATTCAGGTATTGTGTAACTGTATGTATGACTGAAACTCTTGTGTCAACCTCGAAAAAAATAAAAATGTTTTTTTCCCTTACCCATAATAATTAAATATTTCAATATCTGTTGAATGGTGGGTAATCACTGTCCATATCAGGAGAATAAATTGATTAGAAATAAATGTAAGTGAGACATTATAAAATTGATAAGAAAAGTCACATATTTAGTTTCATCTCATATTTTCACTGACATACAATCATGAATGCTTAACCCTTTCACCGATTGCTGCCCAGACAGAAGCTACTCTGAGACGATGGCTTCCCTGGCTACTATTACTCAAGAGGGAGATATTCATAATAAATGTCAATAAAAACTTGTTTATAGTTATTTGTGTATTTCTTTTATTCACTAACACCATGTTCACAGTTTTGTTCATGTTTTGACATTTTTTTCTTCATAAAATATTCAAATTTTCAAATTTTCGGCATTATCTAGGTGAAATTCTCAAAATTCGACTCTTTCACCCCAAATCGTAATTTTTTAACCCAAAACGGCAAAATTTTGAAAAATTTTATGAGGCTGTACAAATTCCTCACACTGATCGATGTCCATTCCAACTGTTTTGTACATAAAACGACATTTTATGTAAAAAAATTATACTAGTTTGGCTTCAATTTTTCCATATTCTTTCAAAAAAAATGTTCCCTCATTTCAAATTCTCGTAAATTCCGTAAATTTCCTCTGATTTTGACACGGTTTTCAACAAACGGAACCGCCATGTTTACACTTTTATCCGGGTTACTCATCAAAGAAAGATAACCCATGTTTGCACTGTTTGAGCGGGAAACATAAAAGAGGTATTCCGATCCCGGTAAAACGGGACTCATCGTCAGCTGTCTGAAGCGTGAATCCCGGTAAACCGGGACTCGTCGGCGAAAGGGTTAATTTCTAAAACTGACACAATTTTAAATTTTATACCATTCTCAAACGAAATTGTACAAAATAAATCATTTATTGATAGAACTAAAATGACCTCATGAATAAATTTCTAAAACAACTAAAACATGTTCTGTGTGTAATGAAATTTATACCGGTACTCACATATTGTAATAATGTATTGGCACATATAGTGATCCTGTCGTCTTTCTGAATCCACACTTCCCTTATGTAATCAGGTTTATCTCCCTTTTATACAAATATTTGTTTGTCTCCCTTTCATACAAATATTTCCAGGTAATTTATTGTGTAGAATTTCTGAAAAGTTGTTACCATCTTAGGCATCTGAATTTGCCACTTTTTTAACCTACATTGCCAAAAAATAAGCAGTCAAATATTCCATTTTAAAACTTGCTGACACAAGTGTTTCCAGTCTTTTATTGATATGAAAATACTGCATGACGATGTGTAAAAAATAAGGTAGCATGCAGGACTTGTTTATTTTTCATTAACACATACTGTGAACCATACTGAATGTTGTCAAAACCAATTTTCATGCGAGATTGACCACTAAGGCTTTGCTATTAGCACGTGTTGATCAAGGGAGATAAAAAGCACATGTTTAGATCATCTCCCTTTGAAAAATTAGCACCCAAAACCCATGGTTTAAGAGCTTTATAATTAATTTTGCAAAATGGAAAGTTCTAAGCTACTATAGACAAAGCTGGAATAGATCTAGATTATTCCTAGTTACTGCATATGAAAGGAATGCAGCATTGCTTTTTGAACAAGAAGGATTTGCATTTTTTCTATTATTTTTTTTTTGAAACAGTTGTATAAGATAATTAAATAAAGGTAAATATCCATGAAAATTGGTAATTTATTAAAATAAAAGAATAAATGCGAAATTCACAGTTTGTAATTTAAATCTGATTTTAATTATTTATAAGTTATTACAGTTTTATATTTATTTTGTTTTTTAAAAGCTTTGGTTTCGGGTGTAGCTTTTAGTAGCTTGACAAAATATGAGTTCTTTGTTAATGTTTATTCATTTACCCCAAAGCATTGTTCCATATAGCATTTCAATAGGTGTGTTTGACTTTTCATATACCTTTTATATATCAGTTTCCTGTTTGAATTTCTGCATGGATTTATCTTTGCACAGATTCTTTGAATGTTCTTGAAATAAAATATACATATACTTGCAGTAACAACTTTTACTATTTGTATGCAAAATTATTGTCATAGTCTCAACTTATATTATACAAACTAACAAGATACCAACTTTAAGTTGATGCACCACATGTATATTTCAAAAATATATTTCTATCTGTAAACCAAATACTGTAAATTCTGTCGGTATTTATTATTGCAATTTTTCAAGAATGGACATATGAAAAAGATAATTATTGCAAAATGCTAGATACAAATAACGCTGCATGTATTACAATTTGAATTCAACTTTTATATTATTGAGAAAACTTTCTGTCACAATTTTCATGATAATAAATACATCGAAAAAAAAACCTACACTTACAGTTATAAAGTTTCAAAACTAGTGGAGAGTAACAAAAAAAAAAAACACATACTAAAAAGGACTACAAACTCTTACTATGTAATTATGTAATGAGTGGTAGGGATGAGCCACTTGAATAGATCACTTTTTCATGCTCCATGATATATCAAAAGGGTGAGAAATTCAGATTTATATATCTCAATAGGTTGATATTTTCACTTGCTTGATTATATCATAAGTATCTGAAATTAATCAGATGTCCTTATTATTTTGTGATGGGGTTAAACCACAGTAGTAAATGCATAAGCTACTTGTCAAACAAATTAAACTCTATGTAATCCAATGTAGTATTTCAACTGATGCTAGTATAGATGCTGTAAATCTCATCATTTTGACATTTGCACCTAATTAACCTTCAAAGGTTTGTTTACATGAAAGCAGTGGCGGATCCAGAAATTTTCATAAGTGGGGGCTCGTTGACTGCCTACGAGGGGGCCCGCTCCGGTCATGCTTCAGTGATTCCCTATATAAGCAACCAAATTTTTCCCAGAAAAGGGGGGGGGCCTGGGCCCCCTGGCCCCTCCCCCCTTAATCCGCCTCTGTGTTTCATGATAACAATTATTTGAAGAAATTCCATTGTGTCATCTATGAGAGGGAACGGCAATGTAACTTTTGATTAGTTTTCAATATTAAACTCAGTGAAAGTGTTTCTCTCTGGAGTGTTACTACACTTATCTGACCAAAAATCTTTAATTGTCTTTTGAATTTTTTTTGTTTTTTAAATATTCAAATATATCAAAAGGTTTTTTTTTTTTTGTTAATTGATATACGACAAGGTATATATTTTTGATAAACAAAATATATGAAAAGGGTGGGGTACTTGATGTCTCAGCTGCTCACCCCTACCAAAAAAAGTTTGAAGTGCCCCCCTCGTAAATAAAAAAAATATTCTCTATAACTGTCTATTTGTTCAATACAATGGTGTTAAACAGAACTTTTTGACAGTATACAGCTTTTGTTTTTTACTGACAAATTATATGATGAAAAGTACAAAAATAATGGCCATAACCTAAAGAGTTTTTCAACTGCCTAAACTTAACGCTTAAAGTCAAGGATTTTTGGTTTGCTTTAAAAAAAAATATATATATTCTGCAAAGAACTAAAAAATCATGATTTACTAGCATGTAAATACAAGACATTTGATGTACAGAGTGTGGCCAAAAGTATTCGTCACTTGAGATTTTCCCCTATATATTGTATATAAAACTACATTTTTAAAAAAAAAATTTTGGGGTCATTTTTGGTTTGATTTTAAGCAACTTGATACCAACAGAAGTAGAATTGTCACAGGTTTATTTTTTTATTTGGTTATATATTTTTTTGTGGATCATTTTTATTTTTTCACAAGATAAACACAAATATTATTTTCTGTTCAGAAATTTGCTATCTAATAATCAACCAAATTAAATTATAAAAATTTATTGTGTGTGTTCATATCAAGAGAAAACAAAAACACCTGAGGACAAAACTATTACCAAATAATTACATTAGATGTATATTTCATTATAATACTTTATTCTGATTGGCTAACTGCACATCACATGTTATTATTTAAGCAATTGCCTTACTCAATAAAACTTATCATTCATGATAACACGTGGTCCCACAATAAAGTGCACAGGTCAATTAAATAAAACAAATATAAAATTCATGTTTCCATGATCATAGCTAAAAAATGTAATTATAAGTATTGAATGCTTCTTTTTGTAACTTCATAGGGTTGTAAAAGCGTTGACCATGCGCACATTTTTAGAATGTACTTCGGTCAACGCTTTTACACCCCAATGAAGTTACAAAAATAAGCATTCAATTCTTAAATAAACAAACATACTTTAGACAATTCTAGGTCTTTTAAGGTCTTGTTGATTAAAATCCAAAGACCCACGATATCACGGGTGTGTTCTAGTATCAAACTATAAAAAGCCCTGACATGACTTTTTGAAATAATTCATACTAGAAAACTTACAGCCTGTCTATGTACAAAACAATAAACAAAAACAAATATAATTTACACCTACAAATAACAACCTATGAATTACAGGCTCCTATAATTACTTCCAACAGGCACATATCTAATGTGGATGGGTTTATCATGTTAGCAGGCACCTAACCCTCCTATAACAAACTTGTAATATTTGAGGATTAAATGAGATTATTGTTTTCAATGGACTAACATTTGAGGAAATATTTTCCTGTTTTTAACACACTTTACAACTATTAACTATTTATTACATGGATACATTTGTAATATTTTAGAAAAAGTTTGCTGTGGAAAGACGTAAATCAATGGAGAGAGTAGAGACTAATAAAAAACGTAGAAGTAGTGAACTTTATATGAAATGGAAGCACATGAGAGATTCTATAGACAAACAAGCATTAGAAACGAGTAAAGAAGTAGAACCCATTTGGAAAGAACAAGGTTGGTTATATGTAAATAGAATGAGTGCCAATGAGACGACTCTTCATTCAATCAAAATTTGTAAAAGTAAACTGTTATAGCTAACACACACATCGAACAGCAAGCTATAAAGGGCCACAAAAAAGACAAGTTTAAAACCATTCATACAGGAAAACCAAAGGTGAAATTTATGTATTAAAAAAAGAGAAACACTTATGAACTTCTTCAATAAATTACAACCACTGAACATCAGGTTCCTGACTTAGGACAGATGCAATCAAATGCAGCAGGTTTTAGTGTTTTAGGAAACAACCTTCATCATAACCTGAAACAATAGTAAAACATCACAACATAGGAAGACACACTATAAAATAATAAAAGCATATACAGTGGATTCATTTACTTCCATAGGTACAAATTTTCTTGGATGTAGGGATATTTAAAGCAGGGCTTCCAAAACGGTCATATATTCCGGACATTTGTGTAATGTCCGGTAAAAGTCCTGCTGGGCAAAGCATGAAACGGTCATATACATTTTAGTTTTCAAGGCTTTTTCTGTCATTTTAACATAATTCACGATCTTTTTGACCCAACCTTTTGCCTTTAACATCCACACATTTCCGGTCATAAAAGTGACATGATGATTAATTACTATCAAAACAACCCCTACTTCAATACTTTCTAATTTTAATCAAGGCTAATTAGTTGTTGGACAGGTGATATCTACCTGTTCAGGTGACAGGTAAACTATGTTCAGTACCGGACATCGTACAAATTGATCGGTCTATTCACAATTATTTTCTTACATTTCAGCGGTTTGTAGCTCATTGATTTAGTCCAAAAGATTAAAATTATAAGAAATTAGTTTGTCTACATGATTTGATGAGAAATTTTAAAAGGTTTAAATGAAAATCGTCAGAACTACGTTGAATGAACTAGAACATGTGTGCACATGTGCAAAGGTGGGAAATTTAATTATGCATCCTTTATTTCTTCAAAATGCTAAAATTATCATTGATACCTGTATCTAAACGTTCATTTCAAGTATTTTGTTGAAGAAATAACGTGGAAAGAGCTTCTTCACTCAGTCATGCTATGTAAACGTACACGGATTTTACGTATCCGTTTATGGTCCATGTTTTACCATTGTCAAGGCAACATCCGGTTTAGAAAAACATGATTTTAAAAACGAAAATAAAGTTTTTGACATGTCGTTTTGCACAAATAAAGAGTCTATGGCAGATATGAGCACACTGATGTGCACACTTTGAATGATGCACCACTGCCCATTTAACAGTTTACATCCTAACATCAAATTCATATCAAAGTAAAGTTTAAAATCGTTTTTTAATCTAATGTCATTATCATTGGAATGGCCATTTGATTACCATAATTGCCTTTTGTGACTAAGTCTTAAGGGATTAAAATGGGGATCAGATATAAAATGTCCGGCTGGCTCAAATGTTTTTTGGAAGCCCTGAATTTTAAAGTCATGATTTTGTCAATGTTTGTATATTAATTTTAGAATATTTGATCTTCTTTGAACATTAGATTTCGTGATTCACTTATTTCAATGAAATCCCTGAAATCTGGTATCCCACTATTAATAATGAATTCATGATACACTTTATTACTAAATGTGTACATTAATTTTCAGTACACAGACTAATAAATTTAATAAAATGTAACAAAGAATTTTGTAATCTATATATCTGAAGTATTATTTACAAAAAGATTCATTTCTTTAATAAGCATGAGCTTTCATTGCATTTGTATTGTGTATGCATGTACAGAAAGCTTGCAGCACAGTCCTGTGATTAAGTGAATATCTACCTTTTATTTTAAATATAACAATTTATAGCAAGAGCCTGCTATTGACACCATTATCATGATTACCTGGTATAGGTTTAAAACACCATTAAAAACGGAAATTTGAAATGATGGCTCAGTCAGGATTGTTCTTAATACATGATATTTTAACACATCAAAAATTGGACTGTTAACCATAAAACTGTTAAATCATATTTCATTTGACATTAATTTTTGTTATCTTATTGTTGTATATGTATGATAACATGTATGTTACTGACAATACCATGCTTTCTTTTTCTCTAGAAAAGAGAGCCAAAGATGCAGAAGTACAGATGAGACAGTTGGCACGTGATGCCAGGGAGGAAGTCAGAAACTCATTTAGGCATGTGGCTCGAAATTTGACTGCAGTTTCTGCTTTTGCTTCAGGCAAAGATAAACCTCCTTTACCTCCAAAGTATGTTTGCTTTTTTTAAGTTTGGGCTGCAGATTATTTTTTATTAATGACTATCAACTCGTTTTTCAGGAACAAATATATTCTTTGAAAAAGTGGAGAAGACTTTGGAGTAGGGATTATAGTACAAATTTATGTTTATAAAAGTGCCAATCTGGCTTAGAATCAGACATTGGTGAAAACATGACAAAAAAAACCTGCTCAAGTTAACTTAATTAAAGTTCAAAATATATAATGGTGCACGAATATAATTTTGTTTCCTTTTCCTTTTCGGTTATTTTAAGATATAATTTGGTTGAAATGCACTAGAAATTAATATTATAGGGGAGCTAACTCCATAATTTGCAATTATTCTAACCAAAAGTTAACTAGAGATTTCATGAATTACCAGACATGCAGAAAAAAAAAGACCTACCATTTCTAATTCAGAATGAGGCTAACATACACATTCATCCTTATCTTCTATTTAATGATTTTTGCCATGCTGTCAAAATATTTCCTATAACAAAATTATTCAAACACGAGAATTGTATTCAGAAAAAAAAAATGTTGTATTTATATTTAGATACCTCAGTATAACTTGCCTTTGAAAAAAAAATAGCATTTAACTTATTTTTGACAGCAAGGTCCATCTCTCCAGTAATCTCATTTTGTTTATCTTTTCAAAACTTAAAGACTTTATTTTGCATATCTAACTGTTCTTAAAGGTCATTAACAGTGACTTGATTAAAGTTTTTCTCTCATCAAACTACCAAACAAACTGAATGCCTTGTTTAGTAAAAAGCTTGACAGTGATGACTTGTAACATGTTGCCACTTATCAGTCAGACAAGTCCTTGAATTTTTCAGTATTTTGAATGAACTTTGAATTTTCATCACATATTTTCACAGTATAGCTGAAGAGAATGATGTATTCTTTGGTTTGAACGGTGACCAGTTCTATTTTTTCGATATAGAATCTCAACCTTTTTTTTTTATATCGAGAAGGTTTTTTTTAACAATCTTGATTACCCATGAGGGTCCTACACCATCAGTTTTTTTTAGTAATGCATAATATTTTGCACATGTTAGTACATAGAATTTAAATTAGATTATTTTTTTTAATGAACCATGAATTTTTTATCAGCTGTTGTGAATTTATAGAGTAAATATGATTGTAAAAATGGGTAAAGTTGTCAATATTTTTAGAAAATTTCTGATTTTCGCTTAAGACTGGAAACTGCTAGACTTTTGCATATTAAATGATTTATTAAGTCTCTGGATATAGGTATTTGTTCAAATAGAGTACCAGTATGATTAACAACAAATCACTAATAAATAGCAAAAATGCATTTTTTTAAAACTCTTATATTTCTGTTCTATTTGGAAGCATGGCTGCATTGGCATGACTTATTTTGCTAGAATAATTTTTGATTTAATACCACTTTACAAAAGTTATCATCCATTTTGTTTTTATTTAATTAGTTTCATAGTAATTTAGTGTGGTGGTTGTGAAGCTGTGGTGTGAAAAACATATTAGTTAACAATTAAATAATTTATTAGTTTGCAAAAGGAATTAAAAGTACAGTTTGTTTTTCTGATAGATTTAATATAATTTATATTAATTGATGATGGTTTTGAAAAATTAATTTAGGAACGACAGATCAATCCTTTTTGCGAATTTGATGAGTTAAATGATAAAAGAATTAAATTATTTTTTTTGTGTACTGTAATAATGTTATTTCGCAACTATTCAGTTCAAAATTTAAATAATTATAAGGAAAATATCTAAGTATGCTAAGTATATATATTTTTTATTTATTAGAGAAGACAACGGGTAAGTCAAGTGTGTACACAGGTTATGGTAGACATTTTACTTCCTTCTTGAAGTTCATATTAATACTTTTATTTTCACACATCAAAAAATTTATATAATTCTGAAAAACTTTTGCTTTCCTAACAAACTTATAGACATAGAAATTCAGTTTTCAAACCTATACAAATATAAAGATTCAATTTTCAAAAATTTCTAAATAATTAACAGATTTTTTTTAAGGGTTTCTGTATTTCCTAGAAATAGTAGTGGTCTTCTTTTGGTTATTTTATTAATATATATATCATGATTTATGTCTTTCCTTCCTTCCATTATTGTGTCTGTCTGCCCATATATCCTTTAAATTCTTAGTCAAACTGTTCTCAGGAATTACAAACCAGATCTTCCTGAAATTTATATCAACCTTCATGCAAGCATGCTTTACCTGAAAATGCATTTTCAGACTCAGTGATTATCTACTCCCTATTCACTGAATACTTCTATATTCTTCCACATATTTGGAAGGGGCATGTTTGAAAAAAAATTAAATATCATACCAGCCCCATTCCAAAGGCAAACCAGGATGTTCTTTTCAAAAAATTTACTTAATTTTGCTAGTGATACTCTGCACAAAACCTCATAAATTCTGTCTACACAAACATCTGAAAGTGTGGCGAAATGCATTTTTGATATCTAGAGTTTTGATTATTTACTAGTCAGTGGCATAGCTAGGTCATTTTTACGTGTACGCCCGAACCTTGGTGTGGGGTCTGTTTATGGTCCTATTTCTGAGGACCCCACGCTGATCCATGTCAAACAATTTCTGGTAGTGGATTAGATCTAGGGAGCGAGGCCCCCAGAAGCTAACGATTTGTTGAGAATGAATACCATTCCTGTCATTAAAACTCATCAGTAGCAACATACTTTAGAATCTAAATGGTCTATTTGTTATGTTAAATTATTCATTAAGATAATTTGAAATATAATGGTCATTGGATTCAGAGATAATGTCAAAACCAGTAGCTTTTAAATATGTTTTAAAAGAGCTGTGAGGGTAAAGCAATTAACCAACAAAAATCACCTTTCTATTTCCAAATTTCGTAAATGAACATTAATCTTCAGAAATGTTCAGGTGCAATGCTAGATATCGTAAAGGGTTCTGTGGAACCCTGATTTTTTTTGTCGAGGATACCCCCCCCCCCCCCCCCCCCCCCCCGCAAAAAGTGAATCCATTTATCAGTCCATTACAGGATTTTAAAAAAATTCAACATTTTCTTTAGATATTTTTTCTTGATCTGGAGTACTAGTTTCGGCCCAAGTTTCATGACAATTTATGGAGATTGATGCATTGATAATTTATAAAAAAGCCATACAGTCTATCAGTATAATACTGAAAAATGAATAAACAAATAATTTACTTTCAAAACTTTGCTTCAGACAAAAATTGTATAAAATGCTTGGAATCTACTGAAGTTTCATTTATATAATTCGATGAAGTTTTGACAATGAATTTGTTGTGTAATTTTTTTTTAACCCCCACACTTTAACTTTTAATACCTGTTAATTTTGTCCGAAAAACACAGGAAAACTAACTTCAATATTATGCTCTCAGTCAGTTTACTCTTTTGACCATAAACAGTTTCTGTTCAACTTCCGGAAAATTTCACAAAGGTTTGGCAAATTTATTATTATTTAAAAAATAAGTTTTTCAACATACTAAACCTAGATATTGACGCCGCCGACGAAATTTAGGATCGCTTTGGCGTCCTAAAAACAAATGTATGTCACAGGCTCGACAAAACTGTAAACCACAAAACGAATCTAAAGAGATAAAGGATTGCTTAAAACAAAAGGGAAGGGAGTATAAAACTCACAGTAGCTTCAGACTTGACAGAAAATGAACAAATAAATGATATGATACCATTTGACTGTAAAGTAAATTTCGTCAATTTGATCTGCAATTACAAGCCAACGAAGAAAGAATTATAAAGCTGATGTGCTTCTAACAATTTATTTTTATTTTCTATACATTAAAATATTTTATTAACAAAATTCAAGTGTACGCCCGGGCGTTTTGACGTAAACGTAGCTACGCACCTGCTAGTTTCACTTCATTGAATTTAGTCATTTAATAGCATATTCAAAATTATGGATCATATAAATGTACTGGTTCTTGGATGGCTACTTATTAATTTTAACAAAGGAACAAGAGGTGTTGTTTTCAGATCCAAAACAGTATTAACCAGTTAGTTGTTCCCCCACAAACTTGTTACTGAGGACTTAGAAATAATGTCCATCATTCTGAAAATTGCATCATAAGTTCTATTGTGTACAATTCTTGCCTGATTTTTATAAAACTTATAACTTTTATCATAGGTTTATATTTGCAATGTGTTTAACAAATTTCAAAAATCAGTGCTGATTAATTATTTGTAAAAGAGTGATGCCCATTGCAAACATTAATTATATGGAAAATTAGATTGTTACCGCTTTCATGTGTACAATTCTTGCATGAATTTTAGGAAACTTATATCATAGCTTTATTTCAGCCATGTCTTTGACACTTTTCTAAATAAGTGCTGATCAGTTGTATATTTTTAATTAGTTATGCCCCTTTGAAAAATTAATTATAACGAAAATCACATAAATTAATTATAACGAAAATCACATTGCATTTACTTTGAAGCCTTCATTCCTCTAAAACATTTATACATTGTTTAAAAGAACAAAAAAAAGTTTTAATTATTGTCCTGGATAGATAAAATGTGTGCAACATGTGGGATACATTTTAACTCTGTTCTTTTATATGATAGTAATTTTTTTTGGACTAAATAATGCATTTCTCTGTTTTGACATCTTGGGCATAAGAGTAAATTTACATTTCATCAATGAGGGTGATCCATCATTTAGCTTACATATGTGAAAGTAATGCCTAAAAAGTCATAGCTGCTAGTTACTTGCATGAGATCAATTTTTATGCGCCACCTACGATAGTAGAGGGGCATTATGTTTTCTGGTCTGTACGTGCGTTCGTCTGTCTGTCTGTCCGTCCGTCCGTACGTCTGTTCGTCCCGCCTCAGGTTAAAGTTTTTGGTCAAGGTAGTTTTTGATGAAGTTGAAGTCCAAACAACTTGAAACTTAGTACACATGTTCCTTATGATATGATCTTTCTTATTTTAATGCCAAATAAGAGTTTTGATCCCAATTTCACGGTCCGCTGAACATAGAAAATTAAAGTGCGAGTGGGGCATCCATGTACTGGGGACACATTCTTGTTTTCAAATATCTTCTTTTCAATACGTCTCTCAATTCTATAAAAAGCTTCTGAAAGAGGCAAGCAAAAAAAAATATATATAAAAAAGTTTGTTGTGTACTACAATTGTATTCATATAAATCAATTCATCACAAAAAGTCACTTTCACAATATTTCTCTAACCGCTTAATTGTATTTATGTAGTCTTTTAGTCTAGAAGTAACTTGTATCCTCTTCATGTTGTTCAATAAAAATAAAAGGTCAAAAAGGAGGTTGGGGCTTCTGGACTGAATACTTGGCAATGATAAATGATGTTAAATTTAAATGGTCCGTGTTGAAGGCTTTGACCTATAATGGTTTACTTTTTTAAATTGTTATTTGGATGGAGAGTTGTCTCATTGACACTCATACCACATCTTCTTATATCTATCTAAAGAATCATAAATCTTATAAAGAGTTTAAATTTGGTCTTAGTTAACATGTTATCTTTATCATTGAAGCTCTTAAGATAAATTACCACCATATTACTTGGCAATATAAAAAAGAAGATGTGGTATGATTGCCAATGAGACAACTCTCCACAAGAGATCAAAATGACACAGAAATTAACAACTATAGGTCACCGTACGGCCTTCAACAATGAGCAAAGCCAATACCGCATAGTCAGCTATAAAAGGCCCCAAAATGGCAATGTAAAACAAACGAGAAAACTAACAGCCTTATTTATATAAAAATATGAACGAAAAACAAATTTGTAACACATTAAACAAACGACAACCACTGAATTACAGGCTCCTGAGTTTTTTTGCTGTTTTCTTATTCCAAAAAAGAGTGTGCTAAGTATACATTTATATTGATTATTGGAAGACTTTTTTATGCCCCACCTACGATAGTAGAGGGGCATTATGTTTTCTGGTCTGTGCGTCCGTTCGTCCGTTCATCCGTCTGTCCGCCTGTCTGTTCATCCGTCTGTCCCGCATCAGGTTAAAGTTTTTGGTGAAGGTAGTTTTTGATGAAGTTGAAGTCCAATCAACTTCAAACTTAGTATACATGTTCCCTATGATATGATCTTTCTAATTTTAATGCCAAATTAGAGTTTTTATCCCAATGTCACGGTCCACTGAACATAGAAAATGAAAGTGCGAGTGGGGCATTCGTGTACTGAGGACACATTCTTGTTTATGGTAATAACGATTTGTTAAATGCAATAGACTTGACAGATTAAAATTGAAATAATATTGATGACAGCTGTGCTTGAATTTACATGATACTTGGGTATGAGACAATAAATACAGAATGAAAATTTCTCAATAATATTATAAATAATGAACCATATTTCTTTTGACTGTATAAATTAAAAGTTAATCATTGTATTTTATATTCATAATGGTAACAGTGTTTAAAACATAATTGATAACTGTTGATACAGGAAATGTTTGTGTTAAAGGATATTATCTCGTACTAGTTCCAGGGGCGGATCCAGCCATTTTAAAAAGGGGGGGTTCCAGCTATATGCTCCCATTCAAATGCATTGATCGGCCAAAAAAAAAGGGGGGGTTCCAACCCCCGGAACCCCCCCTCTGGATCTGCGCCTGAGTTCCAAAAAGTGGAGTACCTGCACATATTGCTTAGTATATATCAAGTACCTTTTCCAGCACTTTTGCACTTTGATTAAAAATTCAAAAGAAATGTTAAGATAGGCATTTAGGTTTTGAACAAGTTTTATTATAAGCGCTGTTTGTATCGAGATATGCATTGTAACAATATCACACCTACATATCTTTAGAATATTAATGAAAAAAAATGATAGAATTATAAAACAAATATTAGAGTTATTGCTCTTGTAGAAATGACATTTGCATAGTTGGGGAACATTGGAAAGCAAATTTTTTACACTCATCAATATTTGTTTAGACAAATGTCAAACACAATTTGTTTTAAGTACATTGCAACAATGTTTCTGGTACAAGAAGTACAACTATGTCATGTAACATTTCTTTATATAAAAAATCATAAACAAACATTAAGATGTAATAGAAAGTCCTTTTATTTGACTTCCTTTATAGTTATGATATAGTGCAAATTAATAAATAATATTTTTCTTGCAGAAATTCAGAAAAAATTAAAGCACATAAAAGGAAGAGTAGACCACCAAGACCTCAAAACAGAGATGCAATAATTGCTTGGTTTCATGATGAAGAAAGAGAACGGAGTGCTGGTCTAGATCCCCAAACTAATAAACCTGCAGAATGGTTCCATGGTAAAAAAAAAAAATTATACATATTGAGGATTTCATACATTATACTGTAAAGGCATAAGTCTTTATGATGTTTTTATTACCACAAAATGATGTGTTTTTTCTCTCGAAAACATAAAGGTTACGTTTTAATTATTTTTGACAGTATTTTACTGTCTGGTAATAGCAAAGTGCTTTTAAGACATGATTTTTTAGGGAAAATAAATTCAAGTTTTGAATAATTTAGAAGAATAAATTATATTTCCATCACCCTTGATATGAACGGTAAATTATTAAGGGTAGATAGGTTGAATTGTTAAAAAGATGTACATACACATAACATTTTCTTATAACTCAGTTACATCTTCATGTTTTCGATTACACATATCAGACAATAGAAAAATAACAGGGGGGGGAAAACAATAGTGAAAGAATTTGATTGGTTTGCTACACCGCTATTGAAATTTTACTACCTTTTCTTCTGCAGCCTTGCATCTACTTATATGATAAGTATAAAGGGGTATGGAAATTTTTCATTAGGACTACTACCAAAAAGCTGTAAGACCCATGCTGAAGTGCTAACATTCTGGCTGTGCTAGATGTAATACTACACACCAAGTCTTGGAAAAAAATGGAATGTTTTAAATTTTTATGCCTCATTTAGGGATAGGGTCACATTACTACACTGTTACAGCAGAATGCATTGATTGTTTAGGTAAAGGTCCTAGAATTGTCAGTTAGCTTGCTTGTTAACTAAACCATGAAGTCATTATAAGGTTAGGTAAACTACTCTCCTTTCAGAGTAGTCTACTTCTACAGACATATATATTGGTTATCTGTCAGACTAGTCTACTCTTATCAGGCACTAGATAATATATAGAATTATTATTGACAATTATTTACAGATTGCTGTGACAAACTGAAATATTTAAAAATAAAAAAATAATGTCTATACTTTTAGGTATTATTCCTAGAATGGATGCTGAGACTATGTTAATCAATGAACCCACCGGTAGTTACTTAGTCCGAGTTAGTGAGAGAGTTTGGGGTTATACGATATCTTACCGAGCATCAGACAGATGTAAACACTTCCTAGTTGATACAACAGAGAACGGATACCAGTTCTTTGGAACAAATCAAATCAAACATGCAACTTTAGCAGATCTTATCTTATATCATGTGGTAAGTAAAGTAATACAAAAAATTTAAAGAATAGGATTTTTTTTTAATGACACAGTCATTTCTAATTTGAAATTTAAAGCGTGATGGCTAAAGTTACTCAGAACTTTTCTAACAGACACTGTCGCAGATATCAAAATCTCACCAAAAGTCAAACAAGACCAACTTTAATTTAGCAATAGCAGGGGCATTATAATGTCATCTAACGTTACACAAGCATGTGTTAATGTACAAAACAATGTTTATATAGAGAAATTGCACACTCTAACATATTTGAAGCATAAACTTGATGAAGTTTCCTAATGGCTTAGATATAAAGTTTATGTATAAAATATTTGTCACATATTGAGAAATTTACTTTCTTTCCCACTAGTATATCATGTATATGAAAAAGATAGCATTGAAAAATACATAAAAAAGTAGTTTCACAATACAAAAATAAGTGATTAATACATTGTAAAATTTGTTTGTATCACTATTTGGTGAAAAAGAAGATAGATTTAATAACTCTGAAACATCATGTAAAAATAAAGTGATGTAAATGAACTATTTATGTTAACCACTAAATGTCATAATGTTTCTGAGTCATTGTATTGTCTCTTTGACCCTAATTTTAATTCATATTTATTTTTCTTTTAGCATACTGTAAGTTCTAAAAAGATTGTGAGGATTTTATTAATGTGAATAATGCGACTTAAACAGTTTTGCAATAATAAGAACTTGCATTTGTATATCTGATAACTGTATGCAGATTTTCTTGAAATCTCAATTATTAATCTCACATTTTTAATATCAAAAAGAAGATATGGTATGATTGCCAATGAGACAACTGTCCACAAAAGACCAAAATGACACAGACATTAACATCTATAGGTCACCGTACGGCCTTCAACAATGAGCAAAGCCAACACCGCACAGTCAGCTATAAAAGGCCCCGATAAGACAATCTAAAACAATTCAAACGAAAAAACTAACGGCCTTATTTATGTAAAAAAAAAAAAAATGAACGAAAAACAAATAGTCCATTCTACAAAATTATTTCTTAATTTACTGTATAACGTACAGTTATTATTTTGTATTTTCAGAATCACCACATAACAGTAGCAGGTAAAGAGATGCTATTAAAACCAATAGGACAGATAAAATCACCACCGGATTATTACGATCTATTTAAAAACAGAAGATCAGAGTCTACATCATTGTAACACAGCATTATATTTTGTTACAGTAATACCTTTCAAATCAGACAACTCATCACCTGTTATTGTTTAGTCAAAAAAGCATAATATAACATACAAGAACTTTATATAGAGCTAAATTATAGATGCTTATAGTCTTTGAACTAATTTAGCAAAGGAAGAATAGTTATTTTTATAAGAAGTCAGAAAATCTGTAGTCAGGTTAGCAGTTTTACATCTCAGAATAATAATTTGAAGAGAGTTAAGAATAAGATTTTCTAATTTTTTCTACTTAGTTGATAATTAGATATAGCTTTAATTTGCCATTATTTAATGTTTTTCATATATGGTTGATACCGGTAAATTTTATATCAAATTTCACATTGAAATCATAATTTATGAAATATCATCGGTGTGTATTACGCTGATTATGAAGTATGCAATTGATATTTTATGACATAAAACAAGGTCGGGACATCAGGGTATATTCAGTATATATAAATAGCTATACAAGTTTTTGAGTTGTGTGATTTGAAGGGCTTGTTTTAGTTACGGTTAGTGCTATAATTTGCTTTATCAGTTACGGTTGTAAACTTTTATACAGTATATGCATTCCCATATTGGGGAAATCTTTTAGTTCATTATGTGATACATGTAAATATATGCTATTTCATATTTGTATATCTATGCAAAATTCTGATACCTGTGCATTTCATAAATAATTGAGTATTCAAAAAAAGTAAATAGGTTAGGGACAACTCCACCTAACCAGAGCTATTATCTATGGTATGCATATTCACTTTTATACCTGTTCACCTTATACAAGAGGATATTATCTAATTAGGTATCAGTGGAAAGTTTAATTTCAAACATTGCTTTGATTTTTTTTGACTTTTTGGGTGAATTTTTTTTTACATTCAGATAATAGAAAAGACAGAAAGAAACTAGCTTATTAAATTACCAAGAATAATTTAGAATTGCAGGTGTACTTCTGCAAAAATTGATACTTTTTACATATCATTATATTTTTGTGCAATGGAAGCAAGTTTTGAGGTAATCACTAGTAATTTTTGCAAACTTTTATTTCTAATATTTATATAAAGGAAAAACAATAGCAGTAAAAAAAACCTGAATTTATTAAGTGTTTTGATAAACTTTGATTGATGAAACTATACTTAACGATGATCCAGATCAAAGATACCATATTTTTTTTAATTTTGACATAAAATATAATTTTTATTCTTTCTCAAGACTTGGCATGCCCAATCAATATTATCAGATAATGCTGTTCAAAAATGCTTCATATCACTTGTAGAAAATAGATATTTTTATATTCATATTGTTAAAACCATTTTATAAATTTGTAATGTACTTAATAATTTTGTATGATATTTTTGACTGTGCAATACAGAACTGAGTTAGTGATAGTATTATATATTTCTGTCAGGATTTTGTAAAATATTCTATCCACCTATGTTTTGTCATAGATTGTACATGTACATGGACTGGTATTAAAACAGAATTGACAGTTAGTCAAATTTTTATGATATTTGTTTTGATAGAAGATTGAATAATGATTTTTTATTGTCACTTTCATGATTGACCTTGAAATTATGTAGCTACTATTAAGGTCAAAGGATAGGAAATGCCTATGTCACAAATTTTTGTTAAATATTCCGTACAGATTTGGCTTGTCGAAGTAGAACTGAAATTTAAAAAAAATAGTGTATAGACTCTATTTTCTGATATATTTCTTATTGAATTCTTTCAAACTATGTAAACATTTGTAGAGCTCATACAATCTTACATTTGTCTTAAAATCATCTGAAAAAATAATATGTTGTTGATACATAAATTTCTATTTTAATAATGACAATAAGAATAGGATCATGGATTTTTTTTTTTTATAGTATACATAATTCAAAGTATTGTTGAAACAGAAACTGTTGAAATAAGTCAAACATCATCATATTAGAAAAATATTAGATGCCGTCATCAATTTAGATTAATTTTGCATTGTTTCTTACAGTTTCAATCAAGATTTTGATTCTGGGATTGTTTCTATGTTCATGCTTATTGCATCACATTTAAAATAATCTTTGTAAAAAATATCTGATACAAGAATCTCACAACATGCATTCATTTTATTGTACAGATTATTATTGTATTTTCATACTTGTAAATACATTATGAATTAGTTGTACAAAATGCATTATGTTTTTAAATTAAAAGGATGGCAGACAATTCACTTACCGTATAGCAGTCATAAAAAAAAAAGATATATGTCTGTATATATGCTTTAAGGAAGCATTTTTATAGTAACATTTGAAAAACAAAGGAAAAACAAAGAAACTTTTTTAAATAAATATTATACTAACTTCCATACTAAATAACAAAAGTTAATTTCTAAGTTTGCTCATAATGTCAAGTTTTATGACTATAGAAAAAAAAAGATTAAGGAGAATGTAGATAATTATGCCTTGTCTCTGGTTCTTTAGTAATACATGAGATGTGAGATATATTGTTGAATTTTGAGCACCACTGAACTTGATGTTGTTATAATAGGTTTGTGATAATTTCACTACACAACAACTATTCAGTCTGACGCTCAAGGAGGCTCGGATGCAAAAAAAACAAAAAATGAATGCACTTTATCTTATACTTGATAGAAAAATTAAATAAAAAAATGGGGTCACCGTCCATTTATGCTCACAATCTGCCTTAGAAAGAAGCATACATTTTTGTAAAAGTACTTACTTTCTGTTGAACTGATAGGACAAAATGAGGTATATCGAAATAAAAAAAGAACTAAATTACAGAAATCGCTAAAATTTTACAATAGTTTAGTCAAAGTACAGCTTATTTGAAAATAATAATAAAAAAATATAGATCACCAATGATTTAAAAAAGATATTTCAATTTTAATACAAAAAAATGGCAATTTCGCACCTAAGGGAGATAATTTGGAGCTTTTTCAATGATACATACATTTTAAAAGTCATCTGGGGCCAAAACGAATTAATTTATTTGAATGATTTTTGGACTTTTGATAAAGTAACAACTAATAAAGTAAGAAATAAAATTTGTAATGAAAAAAAAAATGTTTATTTTTTTCTGAAATTTTTATACCATAGAGCCTCCTAAAGTCATTGATAAGCAGATTGTGATTAATATAAATACTAGTCTGCAGCTCTTTGTATTAAAAAAAAACATACAAGAAAAAAATACACTTCCTAAGACTTATTATATTTTAGTTAGTAATTGGAAAAAGAAAAGACAAAATCTTAATAAGATCTATTTGCTGTTAATAATATTTAAAAACATTTTGCATTTAATGGAACTCTTTGACAATTGGGGAAAATGTAAAATCTAATAAATTAATGCAATCACAAAAAAAATCATGAAGAGAAATTGCTTAAGAGGTTGTCAATGTAAGTTTTTACCATTGTGACCTAATACTGCCACATTTTCCTATTAATCATGTTAATATGGACATAGCAATAATTTCTGAAATATTCTTTTACTGTATGTTTTTTTTAAAGAGTAATAGGCTCTTGTCTCCAGAATATATTTATTGTTTTGCTGTGTAAGGAACAGAAAAATTATTCAATCAAGTTATATTCTGTAGAATTAGGAATAAACTAACCAAGCTTTTACTTTTTTATACGACCGCAAATTTTGAAAAAATTTTCGTCGTATATTGCTATCACGTTGGCGTCGGCGTCGTCGTCGTCGTCGTCGTCGTCCGGCGTCCGAATACTTTTAGTTTTCGCACTCTAACTTTAGTAAAAGTGAATGGAAATCTATGAAATTTTAACACAAGGTTTATGACCACAAAAGGAAGGTTGGTATTGATTTTGGGAGTTTTGGTCCCAACATTTTAGGAATTAGGGGCCAAAAAGGGCCCAAATAAGCATTTTCTTGGTTTTCGCACTATAACTTTAGTTTAAGTTAATAGAAATCTATGAAATTTTGACACAAGGTTTATGACCACAAAAGAACGGTTGGGATTGATTTTGGGAGTTTTGGTCTCAACAGTTTAGGAATTAGGGGCCAAAAAAGGGCTCAAATAAGCATTATTCTTGGTTTTCGCACAATAACATTAGTTTAAGTAAATAGAAATCAATGAAATTTAAACACAATGTTAATGACTACAAAAGGAAGGTTGGTATTGATTTTGGGAGTTTAGGTCCCAACAGTTTAGGAATTAGGGGCCAAAAAGGGACCCAAATAAGCATTTTTCTTGGTTTTCGCACCATAACGTTAGTATAAGTAAATAGAAATCTATGAAATTTAAACACAAGGTTTATGATCATAAAAGAAAGGTTGGGTTTGATTTTGGGAGTTTTGGTCCCAACATAATAAGGGGCCCAAAGGGTCCAAAATTAAACTTTTGTTTGATTTCATCAAAATTGAATAATTGGGGTTCTTTGATATGCTGAATCTAACTGTCATGACTGTGTATGTAGATTCTTAACTTTTGGTCCCGTTTTCAAATTGGTCTACATTAAGGTCCAAAGGGTCCAAAATTAAACTTAGTTTGATTTTGACAAAAAATGAATCAGTCAGGTTCTTTGATATGCTGAATCTAAAAATGTACTTAGATTCTTGATTATTGGCCCAGTTTTCAAGTTGGTCCAAATTGGGGTCCAAAATTAAACTTTGTTTGATTTCATCAAAAATTGAATAAATGGGGTTCTTTGATATTCCAAATCTAACTGTGTATGTAGATTCTTCATTTTTGGTCCTGTTTTCAAATTGGTCTACACTAAAGTCCAAAGGGTCCAAAATTAAACTTAGTCTGATTTTAACAAAAATTGAAATCTTGAAGTTCTTTGATATGCTGAATCCAAAAATGTACTTAGATTTTTTATTATGGGCCCAGTTTTCAAGTTGGTCCAAATCAGGATCTAAAATTATTATATTAAGTATTGTGTAATAGCAAGTCTTTTCAATTGCACAGTATTGCGCAATGGCAAGAAATATCTAATTGCACAATATTGTGAAATATCAAATTTTTTTTTAATTAGAGTTATCTTTCTTTGTCCAGAATAGTAAGCAAGAAATATCTAATTGCAAAATATTGTGCAATAGCAAGATTTTTTTTTAATTGGAGTTATCTTTCTTTGTCCAGAATCAACTTAAATCTTTGTTATATACAATATACAATCTATATTCACTTTTTACTACCAACTGATAAATTAAAATAATCTTTACCATTCAGTGATAACAAGCAGTTTTTTTACATCTTAATATTTTATGATGTATTTAGATGAGTAGTTATTGTTGCAAACTCCATTAGAAATTTTAATTGAGATTAGTTTTGGAATAAGGGAAAGGGGGATGTGATTAAAAAAATTGGGTTCAATTTTTCTCATTTGAAATTTCATAAATAAAAAAGAAAATTTCTTCAAACATTTTTTTGAGAGGATTAATATTCAACAGCATAGTGAATTGCTCTAAGAGAAACAAAAATTTTAAGTTCATTAGAACACATTCATTCTGTGTCAGAAACCTATGCTGTGTCAACTATTTAATCACAATCCAAATTTAGAGCTGAATCCAGCTTGAATGTTGTGTCCATACTTGCCCCAACCGTTCAGGGTTCAACCTCTGCGGTCGTATAAAGCTACGCCCTGCGGAGCATCTGGTTTATATTTTTTGCTGGATTTTCTTGGTTATGTTTTTCAACTAGAAAATATCAGAATATTGAATGAAAGCATTTCTACAAGACTTCAGTGTACTTTCTCTTTTTTTATAACATGAACATTAGAGAGAGAATTATGTCCGATCAGTAGTAGGTAAATGAATGTTTTTAAGCAGCATTGAAGTGATAAAAAACTAGTCTCTAAGTGATATATAAATAGCAGTGATTGAAAGATATCTCTGAATGTAAAATTCTTCTTGCTATGTATTATGTAAATATTTTTTAATGTATAGAAATAACAGAGAAATAGCATTAAGTTTGAAAACCATGTTAGTTTTTATCTGAAATTGCTAAAAAAAAATAATTCACACACAAAAATTGACATTATAAAATTTCCTTCACTTATTATGTTCTTGCCTCAGTCTAAAACTTAGGACTCTGTATAAATCATTGTTTATAACATAAACCATTTAAGCATTCAGCTTCAGTATACATTCACAATAGACTATTTTCATATTACTGACTTTTCACTGGAGTTTATTTTTTCAACAGGTGTCTTTTCTGTTGTTGGACATCCTGGTTCTCAGTCATGTTAGAGCAATTTAAATTAAACTTGCAATTGTTACAATTTGGGGGATAAATTCAATTGTTTTGTGTTTTCTTTACATGACAAGCGATCAGAAAACAGTTAACTTTGCGCCAAAACTGCATCAATTACGTTTCATTTTACTTCTTTTGGTTGCTCTTCCTTAACCAAGTACCAGGGTGTCATACCATAGAGTAGGTTACTTGTCAAAAAGATTTTATTATCTAGAGTCAAAACTCAGTAATATGAAAATAGTCTAATTCAGATTTATAAGATCTCTTGCTCAAATTGTATTTTGTTGCTTTGTTCATTAATTTATTCCTAACAGTATCTTGATTTGGATATTCTTTGTTTGATCAGAATGATCTATTGTCTTTTTTGTGACTTTATATAGAAAATTACCAATTTCTAAAGGGATCTTTTCTAGATGTTAGAATGGCAATTCCATTCTTATCTTAAAGTTTCGTTAAAAAGTAAGAGCTAAATTTCTTCAGGTTTTATCATTATGCTGCTAACTTTTTAATAAACATAATAAGAAATGAATTGAATACATAATGCCAAGCTTTAACTTTAACACATCTATCAGTTCAGGAAATGTTATGATAAAATGGACATATACATGGTTAATGATATTTTTTGTCATGCACTTATGCCAGTATTCCAGTGTAAATTTGTAATGATAGAGATCATGTCAATAATACAGTAATCCAAATAGTAGATATGAAACAAATTGAAGTCAAGAGCAGCATTTATTATAAAAGACTGGAAATATTTTAATTTTGTAAAGACTTCTTTTTTATGAAGGCTGCAGGTTAAGCACATGTTTATTGTTATTTTTTCTTATGTGTTTCGGAAAGATATATATTTGTCAATTTGTTTCTAGGAATTTTACCTGAAGACTGATTTTGTTGAAAGAAATTCATTGGTTGTATGTGTACAACTCTGCTCACTGTGTTCAAACTAAATATATATCAATATAAAGATATAAATAAACTCATATTTATTTATACATGGTGTTTCTCTCTATTCATTGGGTTGTGGATGTATACTTTTTAGCTAAAGATTCTCTTCCATGTGTATTCTGTCATTGTTTTTCTGACTGGGTTGTATTTAATTGTTGCGGTAATGTTAGAATATATAAAATTTATGTAATATATTCTCTTATCTGGTATGTTTTTAAAAACTTATGTAAACATATGGACTTCAACAATGGCCTAGATTTATTCTGCATAGAAACACATTCACAGGTCCAGAGTTACAAAATGCGAAACAATTCGTTTATTTTGGATAGATGACTTAACTGCTGATTCCTCAAAATATCTCTACTGTACATCGAAATAAGTTGAACAAGAATGAGTATATTTTTGATAGACACCTTATGTTTCATTGCTCCCATCTTGATTTTAATATGACTAGGAGCCTTTGCTAGTTCATTTGCTAAAATATAAAGCTTTTAAGTAGTAAGCTAACACCGCCACTGCCGCCGGATCACTTTCCCTGTCGAGCTTTCTGCGACAAAAGTTGCAGGCTCAACAAAAAGCAAAAAGGCTTCTAAAACACATAGTCTTTCGAATATTTTCATGAATATATCTGTGGATTCATTTATTTTTGTGGGTACAAATTTTTTGTGGATTGATGAAAATTTGCATTTTTGTGGACATTTAATATCATGGTTTTGTCCAATTAAAATTTCGTTATTCCTTGAACATTAAATTCAGTGTTCACCTGTTCCCACGAAATCCCAAAAAATTGGTATCCAATGTGTAATAATGAATCCTGAGTAAACATGAGGTATAAGTCAGTATAAAAACAACAAACATGGATGTTCAGTTTTTATTCTTTCTTCATTTGAGAAATCACCCAATATTCTGAAAACATGAGTTTTTTCTCATTTCAACAAAACAACATTTTATATAAACATGTGATATTTTGTGAACAATAATTTTCAAAAGAAATGAAACAAATAACAATATGTTTATGCAAAATGAGTAGTACGATTCATTCCAAAACAATACTAAATATCTTCACATATAAATACGCTTGGCACATACAATAAACTATCTTAAAAAAATCATTCACACACCCAAATCACAAAAACTTGTAAACAGTAAGGGTTCTTGGCAACAAAATGAAACATGAAAAATACCGCCACCTGAAGTGGCTAAATTTTTAAAACTGAAATTTGAATGTTTCCGTATTCTCTCTAAAATTCAAACATGTTAAAATGATTCAATGTTCAAAGAATGAAAAGAATGAAAAATTTACTAGCTGATGAGATAACTGACATCTAAATTTGTATAGTAAATTTTCAAATTAATTCATGCACTTATTCATTTCTCTGTTATCATTTCATTTTGAAAGGAAACATATACATATATCTGGTGAATGTAATATAGTAGTTACCTTTAAAAATAATCAACTAAATATACCTTATCACAATTCAAGATTCTTACCAATGCTTAAATCGTTGATTACTAATGTAATATAATAATACAGATATATAGGTTTCACAATCTCACAGAGTAATCTTTCAAACATAAAATCACAGAAAGTTGGCCTTACAGTACACACTTATTTTATACATACAAATGACGTTAATTAAAATAAGCATTTTCAAAATAATATTACATATGCTATTGAAAATAAATGATATATGTTAAATGCTTATATAACACTTTGTATATATACTTTGAAATACTGGTATTTATTTCAGACTCTATAAAACTAAGCATCCATGAATTGATAAAAACATCTAGACTATGTTGGTATAATTTGAGTTTGGTATCATATGCCATTTTTCAACATGAAAACAAAGCTGAGCATATTTTTTCATATACTGCAATAACAGTTATCATAGGTAAAATGTGTAATACTGATTTATTTTACAGTTAATACAGAAAGCCTTGTTCACAGATATAATACATTTCTCTGATCATGAAATGGCAATTTGATGCACAATAAAAAAAAATACTAATGTAAATCTCTAGCATGAATACACAAATGATGAGAAAGAGAAACAATGGGATTTAGTATTGTTTTCATAATTAAGAAACATACACATACACACTTTTTGGACTTCAACTTCATCAAAAATTACCTTGAACAAAATCTTAGATCTGAAGCAGGACAGAAAGACGGACTAAGAAAGCAATATAAGAACAATTTTGTATTGTCAGATGAACCGTGTCCAAGAGAATTGACTTTAGTTTTGTTGCATTTCTACTAGAGCTCAGTAGAATGTTTCTTTTTCCCAAATTTTACTTTCAATAATTTGTAAATAAAACTTGGAACAGCAATTTTAGATGATGAAGATTATATTTATTGCAATATATCATTACAAAGTTTGTTAGAATTGCACATTTACATTCAGTTAGTAACAGAACTCTATTTACATTTAATAAATAAATAGCTAATGTACAATGCACTATCAAGGATTTATATTACTATATAGATCCTTGGCACTATCAAATAAAAAACCATTGAAAAAACCATTGCATAACATATACAAAGTTTGTCTCTTTTTCAAATAAACGACTGTGGATTGAGGAAAGATATATTTTTGAGAATTTCCAATATTATACATCCCATAATGTATGAGGCATGGATTTTGATCCAAAGCGAATGAACTTATTTCAACTGGAGGCAAGGCATACAAAGATATATTCATAGGTAACAGAATTGTCAAAACTATTTTCATATCATAGATATATTTTTTTCTGCATATCTGCACAGCAATGGTTATGAATGCTATGTGTTTCATACACATTTAAACAGCAAATAAAATATTATCTTATTCAATAGAAATACTGACAATTACAGGCTTTTAAGGATGTGAGCTGATCTGTTCCAAAATAACAAACTTTTTAAAAGGATAGCATATAAAGAAAGGAACTAAAAAACAGAAAAAAAATAAAAGGTCAGATTCAATGTATTTGAGATATATGTCATTGACAATTTGGGGGGGAAATGATTCTTTAGCCATACATTTCATACGTCGTCATAGGTAAAATAGCGATTAACAGATAATCATTGGTCATCTCAACTCAATCGCTTTTCTCGCTTTCGCAGTACCGGCTCAAGTGAGAAAATCAATTTCGTTGAGATGATCAACAATAATCTATAAATAGCACTACATGGATAAAACACTAGAATGCCAAAAAGTCAAATACAAGACCAGCAAACATCTTTAAATATTTTTTTGAACTGATATGGACCTTGGGATATGATATCAGAAATGATATGAATAACACTCAATACATGGAATATAAAAATAAAGTGCATATATTAATATTTGGACAATTTACAAATAATACTGAAAATGCTCTCCATATTTCATTATGAAATTGAAAATGCAGAATACTTATTTATGCTTTTTAAATTTCAAAATGCATATAGCTTTACATACAATAAAAATAAATGCAAACTTAAAAGAAGACTGAGTATAATTGGCACATATACAGTTATCACATGAATTAGTACTTATCATATATATATATATTAAAGATATCTGACATATAAACTAGTTGATATAATTAACATGCAATAATCCTCAATAATTTGGCCAATATAAATTTGTTTTTATCTACTTCACAGGAACATAGTGAAAAAGTAAATAAAGACAATGATTCCAGTATAAGCAGTAAACCATGAAACTGTCAGAATGAAATCTTCATAAATTCATATTATCTCCCTTTTTCAAATAGTAGAGTTGTCACCTCTTGAAATGCTTTTTGGCACCTTTACTTATAAATTTCAGAGGGAAAAAATTGAACAAGTCAAAAATTTAAATAACTTTTTGAAACATGGGCTGATATCAGTTTAAGAACGTATGTTGTCCTGAAGTTTTTCTATCACTAGAACAGATATTACTGTATCAAAATTCTCTAGCTGATGATAACTGATGAAGTGTCTCATCAAGCTCACTTTTTGTATTCTGAATTTCTGACAGTATATATAATATGCTATATACTGTTAACAAAAAGCTTTTGCTGACCAATCACTGATATAATGAAGGTTATCCCTGAGGTCAGATTTGGTTTTGATTGCTGTTCATCATCATACAGTAGGAAGATTGTCGTCTTTGTCATTACCATTACCGTTAGTGTCCGCCTGAAACAAAAAAAGAAAAGACGTAAAATAAAAATGTTTGGTTATTTTTTCATTTCTTAATCAATCTTTAATAAACTAATCTTTTCTAAACAGATAATAATTTAAGTAAATGTTTTAATATTTCTGTGTAAAGAACAATCCAAAATAAGTTTGATTAAACTATTTTTTCTACTCAGTATTATTATTATAGCAATTATTCTATTATTAAAAATATATTTTCAGTACATTTTCTACATTTGAAATTTTTGCCTATTCTCCAATGAAAATCATCTATTCAAAATTAATTCAATTATGGATGTTTCTTTTGTTATTCAAAAACATTTAGTTAAGTTATCAACATGCAAGGATATTTTGGATATTGTTAAGACCTGTGGTAACTATATTTTAAAATGAAGGAAAAGGTAAATATCCCCCAGGTTGAGAGGGATGGTAGTACATGTAGGTGTTTATCCCTAGTTCCTAAGAAAATAAACCACAAAACCCTAATTCCTGTAAAAATAATGTGTCCTGCATCATATTATAATAATCAAATCCAGAATTCCAAGGATTAGTCAGCTTGATTGCAATGTCCCAAAAAGGTCCCTCCACCCATCTAGATTTCTATCATACATCATGCAATAAAATAAATTAGCAACTACATTTAGTCTTTTTCTGAAGTTCTTATAGAAAAAATGATTTTTTTAAAAAGGACATGCAGTAGTAATTATTAAAACTATTAGTTCTCAAATGACACTGTGTAAAATATGGTAATGTTACCCAATATACATTGTAGAAAAAAAGGGCAAAACATATGTTTTCAAATTGCAGTAACTGTTTTTGTGCAGTTTGACTGAATTTATGAAAAACACACTTTTGTACAATCTCTGTGAACACTTCACAATTATTTATATGACTGTAATCTCCTCATACTATTGCAGAAATCTATAGCAAAATTAACTTCAAATACTGTAAATTCAGAAATTAATGCGATATTTTTATTATTTCCAAAAATGCCACAGGGTTATAATCGCAATCATTAAAACTGGCATTTTGAAATTTTTTATATTATTTAAACTGGATTTTTCTGATGTTGCAAGAATTAAAACCGCCTTCGAGTCTAAAATGAACACTTAAAATTTCTTGGAATTCTGGTTGTAGGATAAAGTTTTAAAATCCTTTTTTTTATCAACTGAAAGAGCATGTATGCATAGTCTTTTGATACTTGTTTGAATGGTATAAAATTTTACACTTTTTTTATAATGTAAATTTTTTCTATCATATAAAAAATTGTACACAAAGGTCCCAGAGAACTATAAAAGAGGTCTTAGTAAGGTTGGAAGGGCACATTAGTATACCAATACCTTGTATGTCCATTCATAGCATCTGAAGTAAAACGTTACACTTTACATCTATTTTTGAAAAAAATAAAGATATTTTTACATAAACTTTTTATTCTTCATTTTTTTTATTTCTTTAAAAATAATATGATGAATTGGAAACTGATAAAAATAAAATCTCCACACCCCTCCCTCATTTGCAGCAACCAAGCATAAAAAAAGAGCGACTGCAAAGATTTAATTTTTTAATTAGATTGTAAGAATTATAAATGATTTTCTACATAGTTATAATAAAGGAGTAATAAATCTTTGAAAACAACATTGTGGGAGTAACTCTATTACTTTCATGTGAAAATGGTCTTTGCTGCCATGATGACATACTATAACTTGAACTTTAAATTAAATTTTGTTTTATTCAATTTAAAGATGTAATGAAATCAAAAGACAAGATGTCAAATTATATATGTGGGCTAAATTTTCCTTTCAATTTATCATTGACACCATTTTGAGATATAATTGTATTTCATTATAATGTCCTATATCAATCACACTTTAAGAAAACCCAAGCAAATCACCAATTCAACATGAAATATGTCTTATATTTTTTCTTGTTGAATTCTTTTAAAACATTGAATTCATTTTAGAGTTACAGTACAATTCTCTTTCTGGGGAGAAGTACTGATTTGCTGTAAACAATATAGAGCAATGTGTGTTTATTTTATTCAATCCACTTTAAATTTAAATAAAACATTTGATTTGTATGAATACAGCCATATAATTACTTATGACACAAATATATTCCTACCAAAGGTTGTTCTCTCGGGGCACTCCAGCGTCTGTCACCAATAAAACCTGACTGCCATGAAATAGCATGAAAGTGGTGAAAGTGGTGTTCAACATCAATCTATCAATTGGACACAACTGTAATCCATTTCAATCATAAAGATCAGGGAATCATTGCATCTAAAGATTATATATTATCATATTTTTTTTTAATTGTATCTTGGAATATCTGTGTGCTTAATTAATAATAATACTTACGTTTGCAAAAGGAAAGGGATCTATATTTGTAATGTGAGGTATTTGAGCTATGGTTGTTCTTTGTTTAGGCTGCAGTGGTTTTGTTTTCGTAGGATGAGCTGAAAAAGAAAAATGTCAAAATTCACAATTCATCAGTTATCATCATGACAATAAATTTATTAAACTGAAACAAGCTTGAAATCTTAACTTGAAAAAAATATTTAATCAAGATAACCGAAAAATATAAATATTTGTTAAGTTATAAGGTGATGTGCAACATTTTTTTTTAAATGTATGCATTGATGCCTAAATGTATGTACTATTCAGCAAAACAAAACTATACTGTAACTTTGTACCAAACTAGATGTTTTTATAAACTTTATCCAAATGAAAATAGTGCAGTCAACACTGTGCCACCTATGACAATCCTCACAAGCCTTTAACAAAATAAAGTGTGTTCCTAATAATTTACACAAATTTCCAGTTCCATGACTTTATGACTTCAAATTTGCAACAGAATGACTTTAAAGCATTTGCAAACCAATAAATTCTAGCCTTTGAAATCAGTTTGTTGTGACACTAAAAAAAATCATGAAGATGGTTTCATTGGTTTCAGTTGTGGACAAACTCAGATTTAGTGCATATTTGCACAAAATATTTTTGAGGACAACAATTTTGCAGTGACAGCCAATTTTCCATATCAAAGCCTGGAAGTGATAAAAGGTTCCATCCTTTAATCCTCCAACACCATACTGAGGCACCTCAGTACTAATTTTATTGAGGGGAAAATAACTCATGAAAATAATAACTTCCTATTCATACCTGTCAACCTCTGAAAAGGACCTGCATTGAGGAAGAAAAAATCAGGTCATAATATGTACAAACTTTTTTCAGTTGAATGTTAGAATCAAGATGATATTTTTAAATACTCTATAAAATGTACCTGTTTCAATCAAGTATTCATAATAGACTATTTTCATATTACATGTGTACCGATTTTTGACTCTGGTTTATATAAATTTTTAATTTTTCAAGATTCAGTTGAAAATTGCATCATTTGCATATCTTGAGACAAAAGTCAGCAATGTTTACGAGTGTATTTTAACAAAATTGAACACTGACGGCTAATTTGTATTTTTTTTTCTTCAATATTTTACCATTATAAATGTTTGAAGAAAAAAAATCTGATTTAATTTTGTTCTAAATCAAAGCTAATAACCCTTTAAGATGCACTATACAGCTTTACACCATCAATCTTCTTTCATTCCTTAAGGTGGTACCTAACACTACAGGGAGATAACTCTATAAAATCAGCAGAACGTTTTAATGACATTGTGTTCATAAGGGAATATTAAGCTTCTCAATGATCAAAATAAGTGTTTGTCAAACTGCCATATAACCAGTGTAATTTTTCTGATAAAATGGTGGGTTCAAATGTTTTGAAATTTTTATATTTTTGTCAAAGGGTCAAAGTAAATACTTTGTCAAAATTTTTAAGAAAATTAAACAAGCCAAATTAATTTTAGTTAAAGTGTTAGGTAAATGTACCAACCATGATGATACAACTGATCTTTTAAAAATTATACAAACCAACACTTTACCTTCAGCACCTTTTACTTCAGGAAAACTAAGACCTTCTTTTTCTCTTTTGTCAGGACTTTTGGATTTAAGTTTTTCATGAAGAAAACTTTTCTCTGATTGGAATGGTTGTGGACTTAAAGTACTACTATGGTGATTTGTTAAATTTTTCTTCTGCATGTGGGAAGGTGTCTTTTTCACCATTTTATCACTGACCCTGAAAATATATTGACAATCATTTCAAAAATTGTTGTAGTGCCTGACTGAAATAAATTTAACACAAAAAGAAAACATCCAAGTTTGGGTTTTAAAGTAAAAACCACAACTAAAATGTCAAATAGATTGAAATTTCATTACTCATAACTTCAAGACATTGTTAAAAAACTGAATTATTATAGCTGAAAAATAAAAATAAAATATCATGCAAAATTAAAACAAACAAAAAAAGATCATGCATATAAAATAAAAGATTTTTTTAAAGTTAAAATAAACTCAAAATTTTACAGGTTTCTAATTATGATTAATAAGTTAAAAAACAAAACAATTCAAGTACTTTCAAATTAAAACTTGTGTAGCAAAACTGATAATAAATGCAAGTTTCACACCACAAAAGAAGATTACTTGCAGAAAATGGAATACATTTTTGTATTACTTTAAAAATATCACAGATAAAAAATTATAAGCAATTAATCAAATACAGGTTTTGAGTATTCATCAAATGATTTTGACACACAAATGATGTCATAAAAAGCAAAACTAAATATAAAAGTGTATGTCAAATGCTTTTTAATTGATCACAAAGTAATAGAAAAAATAATCAACATTTTTAAAGATCAATATATATAAATGTCTCCTCGATTCCTTGAGTTAACCACAGTGAGAGGTCTAAATTACAATCATCTATATTATAAGCAGAGAAAGCAATTAGGTTTTAGAAGCAGACATTTTACTCAAACAAAAGAGCATAATAAAACTAAGTCTGGTCCATAAAAGATATAATAAGTTTTTTTGTAAGCGTCAATGAAGAATTTCTATGACTAATTTAAAAAGCAAATTATGATGTAATATCTATGTTAACGAATACTTTCGGCTGTAAAATATACAATTCATCATTCTTTTATGCCTCTTCAAGTCTTGAGTATTAAATATTTATTTGAATAACCCCTATTCACTTTACATAACTTATATTCAATGAATATATGATTGAGAAATCAGCAGTCTATAAAAATTTCTTCACAAATCTAAAATACTTTTATTCTAAATGAGAAAATAAAAGGTAACGCTAAAAGATAATCATATTACGTGCATGTCGCCAGCCTTAAACAAACAATTACATAATTCGTAAACGATGTTAGTAATTCATAAGATAAAGTGTCTGATATAGAATAGTTAAGTAAAAACCTGATTACAGCTGCCAAGAAGTGTTAGATTGAAAAAATAAATCTGAAACGAGATCAATTATCTAAAAGTGATAAAAAACCCAGTCGATAATTAATCAAAATAAATTATTTATTAACTAACAATTTCAATTGAAAGCGTTAAGAAATTGACCCATTTCCTTAATAAATATATAAAACCAAGTACATCTCAATTTTCTTGTAACAGCCATTTCCATTATACCTTGCATTTCTTCGTAACTCAGTTATCCAACTAGAATACAAAAAGGAAGCAATTCATTTCATCTACAGAGCTTTGAAGAAGACGTTACTCAGTTGCCAAACTTGTGTCTGATCCATTTGTCATTTCCAACAATAAAATATGTTTAAACTATCTACAGAGCTTGTATAATCAAAGGAAGAGAGAAAGTATTTTATATCTCTTCAAATAAATAAATCCTTTCTTTTTACACCTTTAGCCTTCATCCTTCATGATAAAAGTGTGCAGCCACTAGGGCAATGCTCAATTTGCGGGGGAAAGTTTGTAGATTCTTTTGGCCTAGGCCCTTAATGGAAATTCTTACAGGTCCAATAGAAATTTTAAAAGCATCCATGGTCTGGGCTATTGAGCCTCTGTCCATGCATAAAGAATTAGATTGCAACTTTTTAAGAAACAAGTTATTCTGAGTGCTTGCAAATCTTCAAAGTGCATGAAAGATTGAGACAGTTATTCCTTGTTCTTTTATTTGGTGAAGTTAAGCAAGCCAAAGATTTGGCTGTGCAAAACACACAATATTGTCACGTCACCACTTACCATGCCTGAGGTGTCCCTCGATCTCTGTTAATTATCAAAATTAACATTCATAAAATACTGATATTGAATAGTAATTCAAGTAATTGAAAAATAATAAAACCCTTATAATCGGTTAATTTTAGGTTATAATTGTTTTAAATTTTAAGGCCTACTATAATATATTTAAAGTCAGCCTGTTTTTACATGTACAGTAATATTATGTAATCAAAACTTATCCTTTTTTTTCAGCTTATGTAATTTTTTGACAGTTTCTTTTTTTCAAGAAAAAGAAAATTATTGTAATATTTTTTATTATGCTCAATTAACATTATGTATATTAAACATACATCATCACGTTTTTGGTTATTACACAAATTCAGCTACCAAAGTTTAGACCAAAAAATGTGTATTTTATTCAAAATCACTGTGATAATCAAAAGCATATAACCCCTAAATAACATAACAACTTCCAACAATCACACTTGCATAAATTAGTATTCACAACACAATTCTCTTGATTACAAACTGCATGATAAAATGATTGATCATTGGTGTTTAATGCCACTTTCAGCATGCTTGGCTATATCTTGGCTGCCAGTTATTTTTTTGGTGGAGGTAGCTTATGTACCCAGAGAGTACGGCAGACCTTTGGCAGGAAAACTGGTAATCCTTGTCAATTAAGAGAGTCAAACACACCTGCCATGATCAGGGTTTAAACTCACAACCTCAGTGATGGTAGGTCAGAACTTTTAAGGCCACTTGGCCCTGCATGAGGAAATGAACTTTTTACTTTAGCCATCAGACCAAAAGCCAGGTTAAAAAAATGTATTTACAATTTCTTTAAAAATCAAATGCATTGAAAAAAAAAAGAAATGTAAATCCTCACATGAAAGGGCAAAAATAACTGAAGTGTTTGTAGGATCACAATAGCTCTTATTCAAATTTCATCTTTTTTTTTTATCATTGATTGATATAAAATATTTTCCTTGTTATTTAGCTTGGCTGGAGAAAACATTTGGCATAATACATCTAAACAGGTCCTTTTCGAAGCATCATTAGGTGAACCTGTGTGAAGTCAGTTTTAGAACTTCAAATAACTTGAAATAGGTGTTCTAAAACCTCCCGTTTTAAACCTTGAATTTTCTGCTCCATCATCAGTTTGACAACTTTACCATTAAGTTATTTTTAAATTGCCCTCTGTAAAGCTGTATCATTAAATTTAATCTTGTAGCCCAATTTGACATTTCATTCAAGATACCAAGTCTTCACTCTATGAATTAAACCTGTACGAACTGTGACGCCCGTATATGACACGGAAACCAGGCGTAAAAATCATACTTTATCCTGGCGGCATTGCAGTGTTTACAAAATACATATCCAGGCGTCAACCAGGCGTAAACCAGGCGTAAATTAGGCGTAAGTAAGGCGTAAACCAGGCGTAAAATTAGGCGTAATATTTAAATGAGTACGCCTGGTTCACAAAAAAATAGGCGTAATATGCAAATGAGTACGCCTGGTCAATAAATAAACCAGGCGTAATATCCTTACATAATACTACACTTATTTTAGTTCAGTGTATTAACCCTAAGCTGTGTACTTTTGTGTATTTGATACAAACTTCTGTACTGTTGCTTTTATTTCTTATTGTTTGACAAAAAACTTGAAATATGAACCATTGAAGAAGCTAATATATATAGAAATAAATACATTTTATGCAGACAATGGCTCAAATAAGTTTAAGTTTAAATAAGAATTATAACTGTTACAATTATTTTTTCTTGAAATAAAAGTAGCATTTTAACTAAGTTGTTTTTGAAAATTATTGTCTTTTGAACTAATTTATAAATGATAATACTGCAATTTAACTTAAAGTAAAACATTTTAATGTTATTATCTAAGGATAAAGGTTTTGGGATTTCAAAAATTCTGATAGAACATAATACTTAATAACTTAGTTATACTCACATTATTATTATTTACCATGTATTACTACTTTCCTTTTATTTCACAACTTTCATTAATTTATTTGATTCAGTAATTTCCAATTTTAGATTCTTCCAAAAAGCACAAAACAAGCAAATTATCCCTGAATATATGAAGCTGCCATGTGTCCAACACTTACAAACTAAAACCAAAGAGCCAAATTTTGAAAAAAAATCCCATGATCCTTTAAACAAAGCATTATGGGTATTTCTATTTACGCCATACCAACAGTTTTACGCCCGTAAGAAAATTTACGCCTTGCTTATTTCAATTTACGCCCGTAAGAAAACTTACGCCTTGCTTATTTCAATTTACGCCAGGTTATCTGCTTTTTTCTACGCCCGTAAGGACTACAAATTTACGTTTCCTGCTCCCTTACGCTTGGATCTAGACACGTAACTACCACTTACGCCTGGTTTACGCCTTATTTCCAGGCGTAATACGCCTTATAATTTCGTACGGGATGGCTCAAATACTAATTTTCAATGACAAAATCATTGAAATATTCTATGCATGTCATAATGATTAAAAAAGTAATGATTTATTGCACAGTTATCTTTCAACAATAATCTGCTAGATTTAAACACAATATTTGGTATTGATAATTAATTTCTCTTTCCATACAAACACTTGGAATAAGTGCATGTAAACCTGAATTTATTGGTATGACCTTGCCTCTAGTTTTGAAAAAGGGTACAGTGTATTATATATCTAAAGAGATATAAACCTGCTACCAGTTTTGAAAAAGGGTATATTATATATCTAAAGGTGTGTGAACCAGTGCTACCAGTTATGAAGAAATAAGAATGTGTCCCCAATACACGGATAAAAATCCACACTATCATTTTCTATATTCAGTGGACCATGAAAATGGGGGAAAATCTCTAATTTGGCATTAAAATTAGAAAGATCATATCATAGGGAACATGTGTACTAAGTTTCAAGTTGATTGGACTTCAACTTCATCAAAAACTACCACGACCAAAAACTTTAACCTGAGGCGGGACAGACGGACGAATGGACAGAAGGACTCAGACCAGAAAACATAATGCTCATAAATGGGGCATAATAAATGGAGCATAAAATCGAATTAATAATATGGTATGATAGCAATGAAATGAAGAAGAGATACTTCCCAATGGGACAATTTTTGCTTCATGAAGGCTGTATCCTCTGATCAGATTATAATTAGATAAAATGTTTTGATGATTTATTATCAACCCAAATACTTTTCCATGGCTTAAGGTGGTACCCAACACTTTCACTAAAATAAATTTGGTTATTTAATTTTCATAAAATTTTGACAAAGTATTTACTTTGACCCTTTAACAAAAATATAAAAATTTCAAAAATTTTGAACCAACCGTTTTGTCAGAAAAATTACACTGGTTATATAGTAGTTTGACAAACACCAATTTTGATCATTGAGAAGCTTAATATTCCCTTTACAACACAACATAATTAAAACGTTAAGCTGATTTTACAGAGTTATCTCCCTGTAGTGTTAGGTACCACCTTAAGGATAAATGATACGGGTGATGGAAATTTGTTAACACCTTAAAAATTATAATTTCTTATCTAAAACTTCAATTTTACTTTGAATGAAAGAAAATCTCACAGCACAGCCATAATCATGTGAAATGTCTCTATTATAGCGCTCTTGTTTTGTAACAATTTAAAAACCTGCAATTTCTGTTTTTATGTGTATACTATGATTATTATTTATATCATTCGTTACAGTCAGAAAACAAATTTTATTATTACAATTAAATGTACTAACCAAAGATTTACAATTTTAAAATTAAACAAATCTACTCTAAATTATGGCGATACAAAAATTATTTCTAAAGTAACAGAATGACTGATGATAATGATTTCTGAAATCTGTCCATCAGCCTGAAGATCGTTAGAAGCAGAAACTATCTTGTTAGAATATTCCGCCACCAAATACAATCCTGATCGGTGTTCTTCTTACCTTAATGGGGGAGGACCAAAAAATATTGGCGAGTTCGCTATAGGACTTGCCATTTGTACAGAGGCAACACTAGGCGACAAACTAGGCGTGAACGAACCTGGCGACATTGTAGGTGTAAAAGGTGACATACTAGGAAAAGGACTGGAAAAATAAGTCATTACATTTTAATTCCTTTACAAAGCTGACTCAAAAATGGTTTGATAGTGATCTATCTTAAGTAAAACATTACTTAAATCATGCCATATCATTTTAAATAAATAAACCCAATAATTATTTCATACATTTTCCTGATATTACTGTGACTGATAAATAATTCTCTATCTAATACATTTTCCTTGTGCAACTCAATCAGTTTATGTAACTTTTATGAATCCTGTAAGTTGCTTTGAAAAGCGTTTTTTTTTTTTTAACTCGCTCAGTTTGTTTGTTCATTTGTTTATTATCTTCACAAATTTACATGCTGTATTTTAATTTTATTAACAATACTGTTGATTCATTTATTTTCATGGTTTCAGTTACAATTTTTATTGATTGAGGAAAAAATGCTATTCTGTGAATAATTGATTTTGTGATTTTCCCAAAGGTTGTATACAACCCTACATTTTTTGTAAGTAGAAAATTGGTACTTCATTCAAAATTTAAATTCAAGATTCTCCTATACCCATGAAATCCATGAAAATTTGTATCCCCAGAAAAAAAATAATCCATAGTGCATTCATATTAAGTGATTAGTTCTACAATATCATGCAAATAAATACATGCAATATTTAAACACAAAAATAATAAATTTAACATAATTCTGAAAATGATTTACAAGTATGATGATCTCTGAATGGTGTAAAAATGACTTAAATACTGAATGACATAAAATGATAGAAATTTATAAATAAATGCTTTAGAAGCTATGAATGTAAAAAAATGATCTGATATATATCATAATGAAAATGATTTTTTTTCTTCAAAATGAACAAATATGAATAAATTATCATTTTTTTTTTAAATATTCCTTCCTTTACATCCAGAATAGTATGTGTAAAAATAAATTATGTTTTCAAAATTTGTAATAAGGATAATTTGTAAACAAAGTAATAAATTAAAACAAAGGGGAAAAAGCCAAAAGTGAAGCGATATATATATTTTTGTATATAAGAAGAAATCGGCTGCCTTTATGTTAAATAGACTATACTATGTTATATAGAGAAAATGTTGTGATACGATACCTTAAAAAGTTAAAGCACTGGGATTTAATGACAAGAACTGGTCTGCTGAGGGAAAAAAAATACATAATGGAATCAACAATGGTTTGTTTTTATTTGATACAGTGAAACCTGTCCAAACCAAATCTTTTATAAACTGAAAACCTGTCTAAACTAATAGATATAGGAAAATGTTTTTACACATGTTTTTTTAATTCCAGTCATATCAAACTTGATACATTGTGATTAGCCCAAATGCCTGCAAAAACAGAACAAAATCTTAAGTTCTGGAAGGTTTTTGTTTAAACAGGTTTCACTGTATACAATGAATCTGGACATTGATTTAACAATCAAAACTAAATTGCACATGAAAAACTTTCAGCCTCTGTGTTTAAAATATAAGATATAACAGAAAGGTATGTTTTTTGCTTGATCACGAACACAGATCTTTAAAAGCATTTTTGAGATCTGCAGCTTGACGCAACACACCCCTGTCCATGCAAATTATAGTACTATTTGAAAATCAAATAATAATCTGGTATAGTAGAGTATATATATGATATGTATGTCCTTAAGTACACTAGTACTGTGAATGTTAACACAGGGTAGCTACAAAATGTAAATGTATTGTTCTGTTTAGGGTACTAATATCTACAGGGAATTATTGATGACTTTTATTTATATGTGTCAATGGACAATATATTAACATACAGATTGGAATATCTCTAGAATATACAATAAACAGGCAAATACAATTATTTAATTTGTTTATTATACATGTACCTATGTAATACTCATTAATAACATGAATAAAGTGTTTGCAGCCTAGCCCTATTGTATGATCCAGCAAAACTTAAAAAAGTGTCCTAAGTCATTTGTGTAATTGCTTACTTACAAAATGGATTGCACTTTAAAATTTTGCTAGGTCTTCATATCAAATCTTTTAAATAAGTTGACCAAGTTTAAAGTTCATTTTCTCAGTCATACACTGACCACATAGAAAATAGTTTAGCATTGAAGTTAGTCTTTGTATTTTGAATCAGGCGATTTAAAAAACTCTAACAACATTATTGTACAAAACTATAACAGTATATTATAAATTCTCTCAATTGTAAATCTTTGACACTACCTTAATTCATAGATAGACTGGTACTTAATCACATAGAAATTAATTGGTATTCCAATAATTTTCTAATTTACGCAAGTTGGGAGAGGGTTAAGGGTAACTATAAAAACAACAAAATTAACTAGAGGCTCTAAAGAGCCTGTGTCGCTCACCTTGGTCTATGTGCATATTAAACAAAGGACACAAATGGATTCATGACAAAATTGTATTTTGGTGATGGTGATGTGTTTGAAGTTCTTACTTTACTGAACATTCTTGCTTCTTACAATTATATCTATAATGAACTTTGCCCATTAGTAACAGAGAAAAATATTTGGTAAAAATTTACATAAATTTACCGAATTAATGAAAATTGTTAAAAATTGACTATAAAGGGCAATAACTCCTTAAGGGGTCAATTGACCATTTAGGTCATGTGGACTTATTTGTAGATCTTACTTTGATGAACATTATCGCTGTTTACAGTTTATTGCTATCTATAATAGTATTCAAGATAATAACCAAAAACAGCAAAATTTCTTTAAAAATTACCAATTGGAGGGCAGCAACCCAACAACCGGATGTCCAATTCATTTGAATATTTCAGGGCAGATATATATTGACTTGATTAACAATTTAACTCCTTGTCAGATTTCCTCTAAATGATTTGGGTTTCAGAGTTATAAGCAAAAAACTACATTTTACCCCTGTTCTATTTTTAGCCGTGGTGGCCATCTAGGTTGGATGGCCAGGTCATCGGACACATTTTTCAAACAAGGTACCTCAAAGATGATTGTGGCCAAGTTTGAATTAATTTGGCCCAGTAGTTTCAGAGGAGAAGATTTTTGTAAAAGATAACTAAGATTTACGAAAAATGGTTAAAATTGACTATAAAGGGCAATAACTCCTAAAGGGGTCAACTGACCATTTCGGTCATGTTGACTTATTTGTAAATCTTACTTTGATGAACATTATTGCTGTTTACAGTTTATCTCTATCTATAATAATATTCAAGATAATAACCAAAAACAGCAAAATTTCCTCAAAATTACCAATTCAGGGCAGCAACCCAACAACAGGTTGACCGATTCATCTGAAAATTTCAGGGCAGATAGATCTTGACCTGATAAACATTTTTATCCCATCAGATTTCCTCTTAATGCTTCGGTTTTTGAGTTATAAGCCAAAAACTGCATTTTACCCCTATGTTCTATTTTTAGCCGTGGCGGCCAACTTGGTTGGTTGACCGGGTCACGCCACACATTTTTTAAACTAGATACCCCAAAGATGATTGTGGCCAAGTTTGAATTAATTTGGCCCAGTAGTTTCAGAGGAGAAGATTTTTGTAAAAGATTACTTATATTTATGAAAAATGGTTAAAAATTGACTATAAAGGGCAATAACTCCTAAAGGGGTCAACTGACCATTTCGGTCATGTTGACTTATTTGTAAATCTAACTTTGCCGAACATTATTGCTGCCTACAGTTTATCTCTATCTATAATAATATTCAAGATAATAACCAAAAACAGCAAAATTTCCTCAAAATGACCAATTCAGGGGCAGCAACCCAACAACGGGTTGACCGATTCATCTGAAAATTTCAGGGCAGATAGATCTTGACCTGATAAACATATTTAGTCCATGTCAGATTTCCTCTAAATGCTTTGGTTTTTGAGTTATAAGCCAAAAACTGCATTTTACCCCTATGTTCTATTTTTAGCCATGGCGGCCATCTTGGTTGGTTGACCGGGTCACGCCACACATTTTTTAAACTAGATACCCCAATGATGATTGTGGCCAAGTTTGGTTCAATTTGGCCCAGTAGTTTCAGAGGAGAAGATTTTTGTAAAAGTTAACGACGACGGACGCAAAGTGATGGGAAAAGCTCACTTGGCCCTTCGGGCCAGGTGAGCTAAAAATGATAAATTTCCAATATGAACATGGGGAATACACAGCAAAGTTCATTAGGGAACATAACGTATACGAATAAATTACTGTTGATGTTTCGTTTCTGCAGCCTATTTTCTACATCTAAGATATGTTTCTTTCTACAGAAATAGTAACTTTCTAGATTTATCATGACAATTCTAACTACTAGCAGTGTATGCACTACATTGATAAGCTACATTATCAAATACCAAATCAAATGTCCGTAATTATCCACAAAACTGCACAAAATGTTGACCTACAGAAAAGTGTGATAGAGTAAGCAATGCTTTGACACCAAAGTGTGATGCATGTGATAAAAACTACCAAAATTTTTTTTCTTCTTTTTTTTTTTTTTTTTAGAGCTTTAGCATTTTAAATTGAATAATTTAAATTTCAAATTTGTGTGCTATATGAAAAAAAGTAATTCCTACTGCATGATAAAAGTAAAATATTTTTTCACATCTAATTTCAAACTCTTCATACATATCTAGAGGCAAGATTAGCTTTAAAATCTGTTATGTTTCAAATAATTTTAAGGATATTCTCGTTGTAAATTTTCCACTCCTCTGGGTTTTTCCTAGCTCATAAAGGTCCAAACCCCCATAATTTCTGTAAGAATCGTCCCTTTGTCTTTTAACAAAAGAACATTGAAGAATTTTTGTCAAAGAATGAACCTTAAAATATTCTATATATGCATTTTATGATTTCTTCTATATTTAGGAATGAATCCCCTAAATAACTCAAAGACAATTTAACAACAAATCAAACATACAACACCAAACTGTTTTACTACTGTTACCACGGTAACCAATACTAACCTGGTAATTGAAGGCATTGACTGTGGATTATTTGTAGTAGAGATATGATTAGTCTGACCAGCATTATTAGCGATCGGAGGTATTGAAGGTGTTGTCTCTTTTATTCCTTCACCATTTTCTTTTACATCCTTCTCATTTTCTTTGTCACTTTTCTTATCAATTTTATCATTTTTTTCCCGGTCTTTCGTTTGATCTTTGATAATTTTATTGTCTCTTTCTTTGACATTATTAGATACTTTTGAGTCTTTAATCATTGTCTTTTCCTTTTCACGCTGGTTATTTTTCTCTTTTTCCTTCTGACTATCACCAGATGGGGATTTAGCATTTACAGGGGTCAAACTTGTGTTTTGTTGTGAAGTCTTTTTAGCTAGTTTTTCTGTTTCCTTTTTGTTGTCTTTCTTATTAGCATCCTTCAAATATAAAAATATTGACTATGATAAGTATTTATAATGAAGCTAGTTAACATATGATTTGAATCCATATACAAGGAATCTATTATGTCAGTATGCATATACTGAATGGCTATCAAAAATGGATAGATTTGTGTAATCGACTGAAAAAAAGATTGATGTGTCAACATACATTTGTGCCGCCTAACAGAAGTTCCAATGGAAACTTTGTTATAAACATTGTCATAATATCTATTCCTGTTGGAACAAATATTCTATACCATTTATTCCGTTAGGAACATATACTGTAATATTTAATCCTGTGGAAATAATATTCCAGAATATATTTTCCTTTTGGAACTTATATTATGAAGGAATTTCCATTCCGTAACAGACCAAAATACAGAATGCATGGGCCCATACAGAACTTACTCCTTTGCCATTCCTTTATGGACTATAAATTCATTAATAATTGCGAGGTTTTTATTATTGCGAAAAATGTGGCAGAGTTGTAAACGCAATAATTTAAACTTGCATTTTGAAGTATTTTATATGAATTATACAAGAATTTTCTCAAAATCGTAAAAATTAAATAGCATTTAAGTCTCAAATGACAATGATAAATGCACGCAATTATTTCTGAATTTACAGCAATCCTTTTTTAGTTCAGTTAAATAAAATCAATTTTTTTATCCATACATCTTTAAAAGTAGTTTTTCAGTAAAAACCTTATTATCTTTAAGATCATTAATCTTTTTCTTTTTCTTGATATTTGATCCTTTAGCATCATCTCCATCCTCTTTTTCACTAGACGATGTTTTTATTAACGGATTATTGTGTGTCTCTCTGTGTACTTTCTGTTTCAGATCATGCTGAATTCGTGTAATAAAACCATCTTTCTGGAAAAATTCATGTTTCAGTAACTGTGTACATGTAGGTCTATCATCAGGATCTAGTCGTAAACTTTGCTGAAATCAAAGAGAAATATTTTATCAAAATAACTTCTACATGACATCATAGAAAAAAAATCAACAACATTTAGATTTCTTTGCCATCATCTTGTTATCCAGGATGTGTAATTTAATATCACAAGATAACTGGAAAAAAAATGATAGTAAGGGCGTTTAACAAAAGTTTCATTATTATTCATGGTCTCAAAGAATGTCATTGAACATATGATGATTGGCGCCGTAGAAAATGGAATTAATCCTGATTTTTATATAAATTTGTCTACAAGCAGAAAATGGGTTCAATTTTTACTGCTCTAAGAATGCTTGAAAACAAACAGAATAGGTGGCATAAGGTCAAGCAATACGTCATTGGAATGCAACAGTAATACACATTCTGAGGTCACGCAGGTTCATACAACACTCGTCAACAACAATACACAAATGAAGTCCGGCAGTGGGCGGAGCTTTAACAACAATACACAAATGAAGTCCGGCAGTGGGTGGAGCTTTAAAGCGATATCTGTATATATAGTATACAGATACAGCCTGAGAGTTATCTGTTGGGCTGTATATGTATAATAAGACACCAAAATGCAGGATAGAGCTGAATATTTAAAAAAACAAAGTATAGAGATAGCAAGAAGAACAGATATAAAAGATATTCTTTTGATTTTTTTTATTTCCCAGTTCATTTCTGTGTGCTGCATATTGCTATCTGCACACCAGCAACAATGATTTTCTTGGGTGGGAATGTTATATAAACTGATGACCAATTATCAACTTTATAAACCCAAAACATAGATGTTAATTATCTTTTATGTCAACTGACCAGTTCAGGTAGACTTTTATCAAGAACTAATTTAACTATTGTTAGACGACTTTATATTTGCCTTGATTTCATCGTTAACAATTACTGCTTTAACACCTGTTTTATTAACAAATATCTCTACAAATGCAAACCTATACAATAGTTATCAGCCAGGCTTTATATAATGTGTATATATCGATCAAATTAATAACCTATGTTCCAGATAAGTTTGCTTATGTAAGCACTCTTTATAGAAAGTTTACATTTTACTCTGTCAATATATACAGTAAAAGCTAGTGTCTTCAAACTTTTAACTTTTTACATTTCTTTTTAAAAGTCTTGCATTTCAATCATAGCTTAAAAAAAATCATTAGAGTGCTCCTTCTTCATATTATCAATTCCTTTACAATGTAAAACTATACCAAAACAAAAGTCAACAAATAATTAAGATTTCACTGTAAATTGAATTAATGGTTGTAGCATGACATCTGGTATTTAATTAAATCTACCTAAAGTTTAATACTATCAATATTGGCTATTTTCTCCAAAATGGCAATATACTTTTATCATTTCTTAATGTCTATGTATGTACAGAGGAATTTTAAAAGACTATTAACAAGCACTTTACCCATAATAAATTCTATAAATAAACACTTACCTTCATTAAATCTAAAGAATTGGAGGATATTCTATTAAATTTCTTTTCTAATGGCACCGTTTCCTTTACTTCAGGGATTCTCATACCAACAAACAATGGGTTTCTAAGGAACACTTCTTTGTGACGAGCCGTAAGATTACCTAATAAAGAAAGCATAAAATTCTACATATTTCATTAAGGTTAACAAAAGACAAAAGAATCTAATTTAAATATTTCGAGGCCTTTTATAGCTGACTATGCAGTATTGGGCTTTTCTCATTGTTGAAGCCATATGGTGACCTACAGCTGTTACTTTTTGTGTCATTTGGTCTCTTGTGAAGAGTTGTCTCATTGACAATCATACCACATCTTCATTTTCATATTCACATCATTCCAACATTTGTACACTAAGATTCAAGTTGATGTATACCCATATTCCTATTTCAAACTTCCTTCATAACAAAACTTTCTGTGACAGACAAACAGACAAGGCAAACGAATTTTGAGTATTTTTTATGAATGAGTTTCACCAGTTGACCCGAGGTCAATTAGTGTAAATAATGTCATCGAACAATTGACTCTTACTGTGACGTAATAAAATAAACATTGTGACATCGAAAAATATACAGAAAAATTCAAAAATAGAAAGTGGTCTATTGTTTCACCAAACCATAAAGTTATAGTGTTCTTCTTTTCTCATGAAAAATCACTATTCTTAAGCATGTTAGTTTTTCCATTCAAAATATGGCAAGCATTGTAGGCATTCGTGACATTTAAATAAAACGCAGAATTAATTTATAAATTTATATTCATACAGCACTACAACCATCATGATGAAAGGAGAGTGTATTCTTATAAACTTTGTTTCTAACACACAGCCTGTGGGAATTCAAAGAAACCATGCAGTTCTGTTGTATGCCTTTATTTTCCTGAAATTTTAACACACAACAACTTTGGAATTACAAGGACGAAATTTCTTTGCATGCGTTTATTTTCTTGGGGGTTCTAACTGATAAATAATGTATGTAGCAGTATGTAAATAATTTACCAAAGCATTTAACTATATGATAGAGTTGATCAATATCTGAATCTCCAGGAAACAATGGTTCTCCAGTAAGCATTTCTGATAATAAACAACCTATTGCCCATATATCCACAGCTCTGAAAAAAATATAAAAATTTAATTACAATACTGTGGATTTATCATTTTTCTTGGGGTACTAAATTTCATCCATTTTTGGGTATTGATAGATTTACCACTTATAATAAAAATTTCCAATAGAATTGTATGGACAATTTGTCAATCTGAAGAATTATCAATTATCAATGAAAAATGAATTTCAAGAATGAACAGCATCTTTAAACAAAAATATTTCTGTACCATTTTTTGATGTGATGCATGGATTTTTGCATAGATAATATATCATTCATTAGATCTTGAATATAAAAAACCTACGGTCAGATATCCACACCAATATGAGTTTTATTCAACACTATAAGATCCTGAGAATTATATAGTGAACGTTTTTACTAAGCAAATAAATTAATATTTAAAAAGCTTCTGGCACACAAATGTAACTTTTTTTTCAATTTTAGGGTAGCATTTTGTATGGGCAATTCCAAAGATGTTGTAAATGGAGAGCATGCGATTCTTAATAGAAATTCACATGGTCTCCTCCAGAGTTTTGAACCCTGGATCCCTGTGTTACAAATCAACACCTTCACTGATATCAACTTACTTTCCATATTTTGTATCTCCGACTAATAGTTCTGGTGCTCTGTACCACCTTGTAGCTACATAATCTGTATATGATTCTCCAGGTTGTGCAAGTGTACGTGCAAAGCCAAAATCGCACAATTTTACAACACCTGATTTACTAACTAAAATGTTTTCTGGTTTTACATCTCGATGAATGATCTGTAATAAAAATCAATTATCAACTACAACGAAAATAATGTAATGTTATTAAGAAACACATTATGGCATTTGCTATTTTTTTTTATTTAAAAAAAGCTTTATTTTTCATTGGATAAAAATTGACAGTTTTACTATGGTGGCAATTGACAATGTGGACTGCTGTAAAATTGCATGAAGTTGCCTGCACTGGTATCCTATAGTCTGATGCCTCGGAGACTAGTTTTTGCAACATAAGGGATATTTGTTCTCAGACGAGTAGTTGGATGATGACAAAAAAGATTTCCATTTTTCTGTTGAAATGGTTAGATCTGTCAAACTTAAACAAAACCATCTACTACATGTATAAATTTCCTAAAAGGTTAACAAAAAAAATAACCTAAAAGGTTAATAAAACTGGAGGTAATGGATTAACAAAATTTACAAAGCTCCAGTCCTTTAATCTACTTCCTTGCCAAAAGCATGCAGATGTGACAAAATCACCTTACCAAGGATTTAAAATGTTTTTATAACAACTATTTGTGAAGATATTAATTAAGATTACCATATTTATTGTTTGTCTACCTGTATAAAGTTTCCAAATAATAAATGTTTAATAAATATTGTTATAAGTATTATTAAAACTGTGCTGCAGTTCATTTGTTGGTTCAAACAAACAACTTTAATTTACAAAGAATCACACTTCAAAATAATTAAAAGCTTAAGTTCTCAAATGAAAGTATGATAGCGAAATTTTGATTTTGGTTATAAGAGCTTTTTCGGTAGAGTTTCAAAGCAAACAAAAACAGAAATGAAACACATCAAGATCTAGGTTTTTTTCCCTGACTGCACATGTACATTTAACAGAATGTCTGTGATATTTTGATGTTTTAATATTAAAAGCCTAATATTTTAACCATACATCAATTATTTCTTAAGGATATCTCAAATAATTGCAGTTGAATCAAGCTTAAATGGCATAAAACTCGTATATAATTATTACATTTCAGTCATTTCTTCTTCAATTGTCTGTCATTGAATAAAAGTCCATGCTTTAGATTGATGGTTTTCCTGTTTAAAATGTAGTTTTGGGGACATTTGTGGCTTGTTTATGGGTCTGAGCTCTGTGTTGAGGGCCATACTTTGACCTATAATTGTTAACTTTGTATACGTGTCGACTTGAAAGGAGAGTTGTCTCATTGGCACTTGTACCACAACTTTTAACTTATATCTAACATTCATATTGTTAAACTTACATTATGTACATGACAAAATTCTACTCCTTTTAAGACTTGCCACAATATTCTACGAACAGTGTTTTCATCTAATCCATTTGGACATTTTTCTAGTTCATCTAACACAGTATGATCAACAAATTCAAAAACTAAATAAAGTCTTTTCTTTCTACGGAACACTTCTATTAAATTGACTAGGTGGTCATGTCGTAGTTGCTGGAAAGAAAAAATGCAAAACATGTAATTTATTTTTATCAAACTCTGGATGAAATGGTTTTGCAATAAATCGAGACCACCATAGCATGGATGCAAACAAATCTTATGAAAAGTTCTTATTTCAGATTACAACTCTCACAACATTGCTACATTAGTCAATTGTTCATGCAACCAGTGACAACCAACTTCAGATTAAGAAGGGGGAAAAACTATTCTGATTAGAGCCATTTTCTAATGCATGTAGATTAATACTTTGGTTGACTTGCTTGCTTTGTTTGTATAAACATTAGCTCAAGCATTGTTATTAAGATTGACATCTGCAATCAATATAACTAAGCATAATTAAACCAGTATCTTATTTAGATTTTAATGGACATTAATACATAACCAAATAACCAAATTCAATGTTTGTACAAACAAAGCAAGCAGGCCAACCAAAGTCCTAATCTACGTGCATTAGGAAATTAGCTCTAAGGAAAAGACTTGTTTGCCTTCTACTTAAGTCAAACTTTTACAATTCATTCTGACTCAATAGTTGTCTTATACCATGCTTCACTGGCTGCAACTCTGTGAGTGCTTTAAGTTTTGCAGTGCCATTTTAACAAAAATTGATATTGTTGGGTTTTTCTGATACCACTTTGGCCTAAAAGACATCCAAACTTCCCATCTAGAAGATAGACGTCTCTCATGCATAGAGGTATTTGTACATTTTTGCCAAAATAGATAAATTATATGATATACTGCTCAGGGGTATTAAAATCGGGTGGTACCAGCCTAAAAGGTACCTTAACCTTTTATGGTCTACTTTTTAAGTATAGGTAATGCATCAAATTGAAAGATTAAAGATAGTTCTTAAGTTTCCTATTACTAAAATGAAAATGAATTTAATTTGCATAAAACTTTTCTCTCTTAAAAATCTTCAAACATCAGGTTTGTGAAGAGTATAAACCTGTAATTCAAATTCTTCATGGGGGATATAGGTTAAACTATCTTCTTTAAAAAGTAGGATAAAAAACAAAAACATTTGTTCTTAAATTTCAGTCCATAGTTTCATGTCTTAACTTATATAATCTAAAGCATGCATACATATCAAATTAACTCATTAGAATTCTACAGTAATACATATCTACGTATTCTAGTTACAGTCCTAATGATTTTTGTTTGTTAACACTACTTAAATGGTCGCATAATAAGTGTATATTATGTAATAACTACAAATACCAGATTCTATTACAGTTAACAGGGGAACAGTCTGTTATCTTTACAGATGAGAAGTAATCATAGCACTGGAATGCAATTTGATAATGCTAGTCTATATGTACCTAATAACTTCATCTCTGTTTTGTAATAAGTTTTGAAAAAAAAGTTCAACAATAACTTTCAATCTTGTATCTTGTATAGATCTAACAAAGATTATTGATATAACAGGCTATTATTTAAACTTGGAAATATTTTTAATTATGGAATTTGCATAGTTTCTAAGCTTGAAATTTTTAATAAATTCCATCTTTATTTTGTACTTCAATGTTCTGTGATGCCCACAACACTTTCTATTACGAAGAAAATAGTACATTTTCAATGGAATGTACTGTGCTGCGCACAACACTATCTATACAAAATACTTTGTATGGGAAGTGTTATGCACCGCTCAAAAAATTATAATACCAAATAAACATGGAATTTATTTAAAAATTTCAAGCACAAGAAATTATGCAAATTCCATAATTAAAGTAATAGCCTGTTATATGAAAAACACTGACTTAACAAGATGCTTAAATTTCAATGTTTGGGTATTTCAGAATGTAGAATGTAGCAATTGTATTACTGGGCATACAGTCTTGTAGAAGTACATGCCCGAGTATCCATAAATGAAGTATCCTTGGGACCACCATCTGGAATAAGTTGCTAATTTCATAACTCAACAGTATATAATATGTCTTTAAAAAAAATTTGAAGACATTTATTTTTAAAGAAGCTGCATGACAATAAAAGGAAACATCTGATTTGGGCCTAAAAACTACTCCTCCAATTCAAAAAAGAAAGAAATGTGTAACAGACAGACAGACAGATGATGTGTAATGGACAGATAGACAGATGAATGGACAAGGGCAAACCAGTATGCTCCTCTTTTGAAACCAAAAAATTTGGTATATAACATTACAGTATAATGTGTGTTTGACTGTTCTAAGCTATTCATAATTCAACCAATTTTTAAGTTGTTTATAATAAAACAATATGTAAATACACTTATTAAATCAACCATTGATATCATAATACTGTGATCTTCAGTACATGCAACACACGATAAAACAGTCGTTAAGCGCAATTCCTCAAGTGTGCCTATTAATACATTTATATAACAATAGACAATTGATTTAGATGAGCAATCTTAAATGCTCAAATAAATAAGAAGTTAAATACAATTCAAAAATTATTTACGTATATCAATAGATGGATTTTAATAAATTTCAATACATAACCAAAGGCATACTAAAGCATTGATTTAAATTCCAAGTGTAAATGTGCTACGATTATAGGATCAAGTTAAGTATGAATACGAACAAAGAATTAACTAACCCGCTTTTAATACTGTCTTGATTATATTGTAGATATTAGATTATTAATAAAAAATGGTCTATGAATATTAAATGATCTTTATAGAATATCCTTTGACTTGAGAATAAAGCATTTAAAAGCACATTTAAAAATGCAGGTACAATTCAAACTGATTATATACCTTTTAATGAATTTTTACATGGCATAATTTCACACAAAACATTAAACGCTTATTTTAAATGGTGTCACTTCAGCTTTCACTATTTCAAAAACTTTCTGTTTGTTTGTGGTAGTAACTGCAATCAAGGAGTAATTAAACACAGCCTATTAAGTAAGCCAGTCGTTAGGTGTGAGTGCTACTGGTAAATTTATACAGAAAAGTGCTTTGGAGACACAAAATTAAAAAAGATTAGTAACTTCCAATTCCTATGCAAAGAAAGGAACTGTAATGATCAACAAACATGCAGTCTGATTCCTGACATTTTTTGTATTCTGTCTCAAGTACAAAAAAGCACTTCAGACACACACATTTATAAGGTTTTATTTTCATTTCATTTGCAAGGAAAGGAACTATAAACGTCAACAAACAATATATTTAACATTCAATCTAATTCTGATTATATATGTGGTATTTTGAGGGATTGCTGCGTTACAAAGTCTGACTATAAGGCCTAAAACACACCTTATTTCCTCACCAAACCGGGTGAAATTTTTTTATAATTATAAAATAAGTATAAAGATTAATTCCGCTATATAATAGACTATTTAAGTTCTGTTAAATTGTTTGGTTGCTCAGCTGTCTTACATTTATTGCTCTATTCATATTTCAACAGCTCAGACTGAATGTAAAAACTGTCTGCAATACATTTCCTTAGAACACTGTAAAGTTATAGACTTGTAAACAATAATTGAATATATCGATACAAATTATAACCTTAAGAAGTCACACCTTTCAAACACCTTTGAAACAATACAAAAAGAATATTCTCCATTATCATGTTATCTACCGTTGTGATCATATTGCGTTCTTATTGTTTAACTTTTAGTTTATTGTTTCACACTATATAATCACCATAAACATGCACCAGTCATGTACTTTAAAACGTAATTCAGTGGTTATCTGTTGCTTTTAACAAACAAACAGGGTGAATAAAAAATAAGATTTTCCAAAACATGCTGATGATCCTTACACTTAAATTACTTAAATTTTGTTTATCAAATTCTGTATCTAAAACTTAGTCAATTGTTTTAACCAAACTTTTAGTCCCAAAGAACCTAATTCAAAAACCTATTTACATGTATAACCATGTGTCTATACCAAGAATTTCAGCCAACTATCTTTTACAGAAAGGGCCTTGGTGGTTGAGTGGTCTTGGTAGTTTAACTACTGATTGATGGATTGTTGGTTGCGTAACATCCAGTGGCAAATATTTTATGTATGTTCAGGACTAGAACAAGTCAACAATAAATCCAATAGGTACGTTAGGCCTTGTTATAATAAAGGCCATCCAGGATGATGGTATAAATAGGGCATAAAAATTGGAAAAGGCGAATGAATTTTACCCCAATCTTGGCAATAAGGTTTTACAGTCACAGCGCTGATGCAGATTTTCCTAAAATTTTGTATAGATTCTTTTGAGCTGAAGTTGAACACTTCCTATACAGACTTGATTAATATTTTACAAGCCTTGGATGATGGGCCTGTGACAAAAAGTGAAGACTGGACCTCTAAACTATGCTAGGATGGCTGATAGTCATCTTTGACATCAACATTCAGTCAGAATCTAATTATGACATGTGCATTTAAGAATTTTATATCATATACTTTATAAAACACCAAGGCTCTACATTAAAGACCAAATTCAAATAATGAAATGTAAATTGTACTGGGTTTTGTTTTCTTGAATGTATGTATACAAGTCAGGAGCCTCTGGCCTTTGTTAGTCTTGTATTATTTTAATTTTAGTTTCTTGTGTACAATTTGGAAATTAGTATGGCGTTCATTATCACTGGACTAGTATATATTTGTTTAGGGGCCAGCTGAGGGACGCCTCCGGGTGCGGGAATTTCTCGCTACATTGAAGACCTGTTGGTGTCCCTCTGCTGTTGTTTTTTATTTGGTCGGGTTGTTGTCTCTTTGACACATTCCCCATTTCCATTCTCAATTTTATAATAGTCTAGGCAGATTAAGTCAACAAGTGTTTTATTTTAAATGTATATTTTTTACTTGCTGGCCTAATACTACCTATTTGTACATTTGTTAGCATTATGAACATTCTTTATTTTCTTTAATAATATTTTTGTCCCATCCATTTGTATTTCAATTTGTATGCTGATTATGACAAAATCAATCGTAATTCAGACAATATTGATAGATTATGTAAAGCTTAAAGTGGGGTAAAACAATTTTACGTGAGAAACAATAGTTAAATGGTCTAATGCAAATGTATACTTATTGCCATGTGATATTCAAACAATAAAATTGGGACATCTGGTGTCATGAACTTCAAAAATCATTTAAAAATTTGAATTAATGCAAAATCTATATATGACAAAAGAAACAAAATAAACTTGTTTATTCAACAAATTTTAATCCCGAAAATGATGACAGTTTGTTTGCTTACACTAATTGGTTTGAATGCTTATTTTATTGTGTATACTGATGAAAAGAGCAGATCAAGTAACACAGGTGGTCGAAATTCATTTAAGTAATTTTTAGCTGTAAATAAAACATATTTGACCATTATCGCTTAAAGCATCCTACTTCAAAACTTACAATAACAGAAATACAATATTAAAAGCTTTCAAAATGATCATCTTACAATCTATAAATAATTTTCAACAAGGACATTTTGATTGAACAAACAAGTATGTGTCCATAGTACATGAATACCTCACTCCAGTATAATTTTCTATGTTCAGTGGACTGTGAAATTGGGATCAAAACTCCAATTTCGCATTTAAATTGGAAAGATCATATCATAGGATACATGTGTAAAAAGTTTCTAGTTGATTGGACATTAAGTTCAACTTCATCAAAAACTTTAATCTGAGGTTGGACAGACAGACAAACGAACAAATAGACAACTGAACAAACAGACACACAGACCAAAAAAGAAAACGTCCGTAGGTGAGGCAAAAAAATAAGTATTTTCAGGCCCGTAGCCAGGAATTTCAAAAGGGGGGTTCGTTTGACTCAAAAACTCGACTTTAACAGTCACAATTCGAACAGAACATTGACTTTAACAGTGCTTATTTGTTTTCAAGGGGGGGTTCGTCCGAACCCCCCGAACCCCCCCTGGCTACGGGTATGATTTTACTGTTGATTAAAAGAATTGTAGAAAAAGTTATGAAATTTTTTAACTTTTTAAATTCCAAAATCATTATTGTATCTCCCTCAATGACCCTCATGTACAGGAAGGATTCACTGGTTTTGGATATAATTTGGTCATTTCTGATTTTATCAGCTCTTTAACATTTATGTTTAGTCTTAATGGTCATTGTTACTACCAAAGTTTTCTTGTACAAGTTTTCTTGGTCAAGGTTTTGATGGTTGTTTTTTAGTGGTTGTCAAAGAAAAAGTTGATAAAAAAAATCTTTGACTGGCTTGAAAAATGGAAAGGTTCTCATCCAATATTTCCTTTAAACTTAAATGGCCTTGGATAGGAATTATTTAATCACAGTGCAATTTTTTCTTGCACAAAGTTGTTCATAAACAAATTTGATAATGACTACAGATGACTTAAACCAAATTAACCTGATCAAGAAAAATTTTACCAAGGGAACTTTGATAGTGACAACTTGGCATAAGATTTTTAAAATGTTTTGGCCTTGAGCATCACTAAAGCGACATTAATTGTCAAATGCACATTTTGTGCAATAACATTGGTAATATTATTAACTTTAATACCTTTAACATTCTGACTTCTCGAAGAGCAATCTTCTTCACCATTTTATCATCTTCACTTTCTAAAAACTTTTTAATAGCTACTAGCTGTCCAGTTTCTTTATGTCGACATTTTAATACCATTCCATAGCTCCCTTCACCAACTAATCCCAAGTTTTCATACTTCTCCATAGTGGACTATAATAATGTCCTGGCTTTTAATGCCTGAAAAAGAAATGAAAGAAAAATGCAGTGCCATTTTTTTCTTACTGTTAGAACATTTCTGTAGATTTGAGAAATTTTACAAATCAGATGACAAATTGTGCAAATATGTATGTGGGGATTCAAAATACATGAAATAGTTGAGCATTCTTATATGCCAGTCCCAATACAGGAATTTCTTCAGTGGATATTACAGATGCTGTGTTACATAAATTTATCATCTTCATAGAATTTGAAATTAATGCAAGATCTTTTTTTGGTCATTGTTTTTTTAGTGAACCCATAACCTGCCTGCCTCATGATGGCTCATCATTACATGATATAAAGACTTTAAGTTATAAACAACTTCAAAAATACATTAAATTTGTAGTATTTTACAAAAACTTTTATAACTTTTTATGTATAACAATACATTTGTAGCTTCTAATTAATTTATATTTTTTGGTGGAAAACACCAAATTGTTATTTTAATTAAACCATTATGGTCCAGCTATATCATGAAAATTTGATGCTACATGTAGAATATACAATGCCATATATTCAGTACACTATTAACTTTTTAACATCATCATGATAATGATTTAATCAATTTGATTCAGGATCCAAGAAAGAACATTATTTTGTTAATGCCTCTACAAAAAAGGGGGGGGGGGGGCATCATGTTGCCAGTCTGTACATTTTAAAATTTGCTTCTGTAAGCAAACTTTTGTTTGCCTCAACATGCTCAACCAGATGTCAAGAAACTGATACACAAATCTTTTATCACCGAACACAGCTCAAATGTTAATTATGTCCCTTTATAAATGGCAACATTTATTTATTGCTGAATTTGCCATATATATATATAAATACAGGCAGCTTCATTTGTGTCCAATGGACATATTCATTTATTGTATCATGTGTACATGTATATATATAGAATAGCCATACATTGTCTCGAAATATCAATGTTATTTGTACAAGGCTTAGAAACAGGTAGAAAGCGAGGCTGTGCCGAGCATTTCTACCTGTTTCGAGCCAAGTACAAATAACCGATTGATATTTCGAGACAATGTATGGTTATTCTTTATATACATGTATACTGCAACTCTTATAAGTGTTCTAAATGAAGTATTTAGGGTAAAAACCATCATTTTTTAATTTGGAGCGGACGACGTAAAATTTTCGCGAACCTGTATGTTTTATTGACGTCATAAATAAAACTCTACGGAAACGCATTGTCAATGCAATTTGACTGCTCAAATAGGACAGCTGCAGTATATATAGATATAAGATGTGGTATGAGTGCCAATGAATCAACTCTCCATCCAAGTCACTATTTGTAAAAGTTAACCATTAAAGGTCAAAGTAAGGTCTTCTACATATATAGAGCCTTGGCTCACACTGAACAGCAAGCTATAAAGGTACAAAAATGACTATATATGTATATTTGCCAACAAGACCAAAATCCACCATTCAACATGAAATGGATATGAGACAGCAGAAAATTCATTTGTAATTACATTTGATTTTTGAAGAACGATTTAATCAAGTGAGGAACTTCTGTTTGATAAGATTGTGTAAGGTCACTGCTCAATCAAAACTAAACTACATGTACACTGTAGCTACATTAGAAAATATGTAATGTCAAACCAAAAAAAAAAGCTTTTTATAAGTAACACACAATTTTAGATCTCAACATTAATTTTGAAAATTTGTTGATTTATAGGCTTTCTTAAAATCTTGAAAAAAATTGATAAAATCCATGAATTACTATGAATCTAAGGTATCATTTCACAACACCACAACATGCTCAAAGTATGTTGTTTTTAGCAAACATAAGCAAATGCATTACTCATTAGGCAACTACATAAAGTAGTTTTTAGACAATTTGACTGTAACAAATTACAAAAAATGTATATCAGTATACATCTTTAAGAGTTTTATGCAACTTTTCAACTTGGATTCATACATGATCTTCAAGTATTCACACCATCATATTTTTTTATAATTTGATATGATAAATATACAACAGTTAAACCTTGAGGTTAACATAGTAAACTGTTAAAACAACATAATTTGTTCAATATTTAACACCAAATCTAAAATTAAGGTTTTAAAACTGACAGATCATTTTGGTCAAGAATGGATTAAATTTGGTAAGATTGATAAAACTTTATCTTATGGTGTCTGATTATATAAAATGATGAAATAAAAAAGACTGATGAACAGTAATTTGACCAGAAAAGAATGACTAAATTAAACCCATTATATATATCATTTGTATATCGTCTTAAGTATTCAAAAATTGCTGGCATGGGGTTTAAAACGGCTTAAACTAAAGTTTCTTTTAAATACCTATTGATTGCATATAGATTTTATGGATTATCTTTGTGTTTATGCATTTCAATGTTTAAACTGACATAGGATAAAATCTAAACCCCACATATAAGTTAATAAATCTCACATTTGTTTTAACATTTATGGAGTACCTTTAGTGTAAATCAAAAACACTATGTTATGTAGTCATTTGTACCATCTTTACAGTATAATGGGGTCAATATTTAGCAGTGGCTTTGTTTAATATACATACATGTACTAGTAAGGAAAATGATGGCAATTTATTACTACTCAGAAAAGACATTACAAAAAACATTAAGAATTTAAGTAGTAAAAACTCTGATGATATCAGCTTTTGGTTATCAGAACATACAATGTTGACTGGTATATGTATATACAATGTATGAATTACATTGTACTCCAGAAATACTTTCTTAGATGCATTTATATGAATCTTGATATCCCTTAAATAAGCATATATTTGTATAATTCCATACCTACATGTACCTGTAGGATTGTAATGTAAAAATGTACATGTCCAGTTAAACATTTCAATATCTTGTGAAAGGCTCTTAAATTTGGATTTTCATTAATGCTTAATATCTGTAGCATATTATACATGTATCATTATATTCTTTGCAAAATCTATTTTTATGTTCTATAAGTAAAATGTTATTGAAAATGAAAACTACCTATTTATTGATCCCAGATAAAATATAATGTTTCATTATTTTTCTATATTTTCATTATCTTATTATTTTCTCTTTTTTTAAGCCCTAAAAATAAGTTGAAGATTAAGTTTGGAAGTGTGGACCAGTTTTAGAATTTATTAATCAAATTCATCTCTCAATCTTTAAATGCACTTTATCTTTCATTTTCATGCTTATAAAGCAATTTATTTCTTTACAAAAATGTCCTTAGAACTCAATATACAGATAATAAAGGCAGTTCTCCCCTGCCGAGACATCAACAATATTAATTGCAGCTGTAAATTTCATAAAATTGCTAATGATTTATTAGGATGTTATATACTATATAAATTTGTATTTAATAATCTAAGCACTTTTCTATGTGACAATAGTTCAATCAATACAGATGAGTGAGTGAGAGTGAGATTGTTCCAATAAGGGGGGAAAACAGACAGTCCTATCAACCTTATTAAAAAGAGGTGTATGTTGAGACTATATTTCTCTTTACCCTCCCCTCCATGGATTGATTATTGTATGCATTCTCCAAACAGGAGGCATAAAATTGAAATCTTCATTAACCAACACAGTGGCAGATCCAAAAGAGGGGAGGGTCATAGGGTTAGAAACACTTTTTTTTCACGATTGATGCTTTTGAATTGAGAAGTTTAGATGGAATGTCCCTTTTAAAAATGGTTAGAACCACCCTTGCAACATCGTTGTACAAACAAACTCCCCACTTTGACTGGGGTTTTACAGCAATTTTGACCAAAACAAAAGTAACCATATTTTTATCCCTATTTGCCAATGTACAGCCAATGTACAATTTTTTTAAATTTTTTTACTTCAGATGGAATATTTCAATAAAATTTGCTGATTCTCATTACACACGCTTTTCAAAGACGAAACATTTAAACTGAGGTGCATGTACCATATAGACCCTGAGGTATCAGTATGTATTATATCTTGAATCCATAAATTATATATTGCATGATTCAAATTTCAATGAGACTTGCACTTTTATAAAAGAAGATGCAGGTTTCATACAGAATTTGGCAAAATTTTAGAAATCTATTCAGACATGTCAGAGTCTGTTAAAATAAAGATATTCATACAAAATCAAAAGAACCCTTTTAATTTATTTTGAAGTTTAGTGGGTTTAATTCTAATATTTTCTCATACAAGTACATGTACATTTTTACATTTTCTACATTTGTAGATTAAAGGTTGCAAGTTAGTAAAGTTATGCAAACAACACCCAAAGTGAATTCACATTTACTTTGCATGAAAAAATAATCTTTCTTTACTCATCAAGTAGACATGAAGAGAGTTGTTTATTTATATATTTCTTTGATGTTAAGATGACAAAAATATGTAAGAACTACCCTGAGTACTTACATTTGTAGTGGAGACTCATGTACCACTGACAACTCTTCTGATAATTATTATAAATGTAGTTAAATAAATCGTCCATCAATGTCTAGTTTTAAATTAACAAAACCTTACAGTTACTACTTTCTGGTGACTGTCATGACTGTAAAATTAACTTGACAGATGCACATCATTGTACATGTGTTCATAATAAAAAAGCATTGATATCCCAAATTCAAGAATTAATAATTTAGATGTGGTTGTTAGGATTGTCTTATTTTGCAAATGTAAACAGTTCAAAAATGTGATGACAATGAATGAGGGTTTTAATGGGGGTACACAAATGTACCTTCATGACGAATAACGGTAAATACCATTAATACTCTTGCCAAATGATGTTAATGTTCTTAAATTTTTGGTGCATAACAATAAAATGCACACTTTCTTTTAAAGAAAAAAAAAAACGACTCTGATAGAACAGTTAAGAAAAAAAAATAATGAACCAAAACAACCAATTCTAGACTGGCATGACTGGTGTATGATCTAAACGAAATAAAGCTGAATGATTTAATGGCCGAAAGCAATATAATGACACAGCTGTATTTGTTGTTTTTTTAAATATATAATAAGATGTGGTTCGATTGCCAATGAGACAACTGTCCATCAATCCAATAGACTGAGTGTCTCCAAATACAATGAATCTGGGTCCGTTCGCGCCCATTTGGTACCCCAATCACTTTCGCCCCCTTTCACTTTCGCATCATACACATTCGCACTCAAAGTCCGTTCGCACCCTACACGTTCTCGCCCATTTTTTATTGGTTTTGTGTGTAATAACTTTGTAATCAAATGTTGGCAAGTGTATTCCTATCAGTATATTTGTTGCCATTGCGTTGAATAAATCTTAATCATGTTTTGGATAGTGTATTGTTGAAAAAAGAATATCATTGTTTCTAATATAAAGTGAGATTCTGTCAACGTTTTTTCTGTTTGTGTTGAATACATGTAAATCTTAATCATGTTTTGGTGTCCTTTGGTTAGTGTACTGCTAAATAACTTTATTTCACTGTTCCAAAATTAAGTGAGTTTCTGACAACGATTTTTTTTTGTGTTGAATAAGTTTTAATCATGTTTTGGTTAGTACAAATGTATATTGCTATAATTTTTTGTTTCATTGTTTCAGATCAAAGGAGCCAAGCAGTTAAAATCTTTTGTGGTTTTCATTTAAAAACTTTAATGTTTTACTCATACCAAGCTAAATACATGTACATGAAGTATTTACATAAAAGCAATTTAAAACTGTTACAATCATGATTTTCTAATTATTCAAATGACATTTGATTTAAAATTGGATGCTGTCGTGAAGGGAGCGAATGGACCTTGGGTGCAAACGTGTGAGGTGCGAACGAGTAGGGTGCGAAAGTGTATTGGGCGCAAACGTGTGGATTTTAACATTAATGCAACTAAGAAATGTACTTGTAGTATATAATTTATCAAACTATTTTTAAAATGAACATGGGACAGATGAATAAGAAAGCATTACTAATATGGCCTTTACTCTTTAAAACCACCTCTGTTCCTTAGAAGAAAATACATCTGACTGATAACTATGATACATGTAACTCAAGCTCAATATTTTTAAAGTCTACAGAAATTCACATGTTCATGTAATAACTGTTGGCATGTGATTTCTTCCGTTTGTTGACATTATTATTTGAGTATTCATGCAAAGTTGTGCACAATGCAGTACATGTACAAAAATAACATATACTGATATACCTGTACAATGCGGATGTAAAGAATTCCTGGATCATGTAAACCGGTATTGAGTCTGTTTGCCCTGATTACATGGTCGCCTTGGGTATATTCACCCTGAGTTTGTTTGCCCATTGATTCCATTTGCCCTGGGTTTGTCCTTCCTACTTTTATATCATATTATTTGAATAAGAGATTTATATGTCTCTGTTAATATTAAGGGTATTAAAGTTTAATAAACTTATCTATATGGTAGTGTAATTCATGAAAACACATTTAAATAATTAAAAGTTGATAGCTTGTTTTAAAACATTAATTCTTTATAACAATAATTCTCACTGATTGCTATAATAATTGTCTTTGACGGATTAATAATAAACCTACCTTTTAATTTAAATATTTATAGGCTATTCTTGCTCCAATTGGTTATATACCACTAATTTCTCCACATTGTTTATCTATGCCAATATTCACAAAAACATATAAAACATTTTCACTTCAAATTGAAATAAATTTATGTGTAAACAGCTGGTCTACTTTCACTCTCACTGTCAAACTTTTAAAATACTATCCTACAATATAAAGTCTATCAATAATATCTCAAAATGAAAGTTGTCGTCTGCTTCATGATGATCTTATTATTTTTGAGTATAAACATATCGAACTCCTTGTAATTCACTGTTCTTCATATTTGTTTCTTAACAACTTCAACAGAACATTTTAATCCAGCTAATCGCACGTTTGTCAAAAGTAATCCGAGATAATGTAGTTATTTATCGTCGTATATTTGTAAGTAAAAATAGATTGAAACACGTGAATTTTTTATGTCCAAAAAATAACATGATTATTAATATTTTTAATTTAAATAAACAATAATTTAACTTCCGGGAATAAATGAAAAAGCTTTTATCGGTTGTCAGATCAAGTGTTTTACAATCAACAACTGTTTAATCCAGTTGCAACATGATTAAAACTGTAAATGCTAATTACACCATTCATACTTCTTTTGAACTTTTGCCAGACCGCATGTATCTAGTGACAACAAATGTTTGACTTCCGGTTCTTTTGTGTCACACTTTTTTCCAGTTATAACTGTGTTTTGTACAGAAAATGTAAAATAAATTTGATAAACGCTATTAAGATTGTATCTAGCATTGTACGAAAAGATAACCTTTAGCCTTTAATGGCACCATTTGTGCGAATCATCCCTTAATAGGAAAAAGTACACGCATGCGTAGAACACAATAACAACAAAACTTCCTGTAGCATATGGCCTACTGTAAAATATGGTGATGGTGATGGATTGGAGCCAGGAACCCTTATATAGATTAAACAGCACTGTAAGGGTGTTTTCCCTCAATTATTGATGTAAATCTAATGGGTCTAAGTGTATGATATTAAAAAAATGAAATGAAAATTGTATATCTGCTTCATATTCATAAAAATATTAGACTGAAATAAGAGTAATTAATTCTCGTCCATATTTCTAGATCTGCATGAATTTGTATTTGGCAAAACTTTTAGGAATATTTGATTCTAAATGCTCTTCGACTCCGTACTTTGTTTGGCGTTTCATACTTTAATTTAAATCGAGCGTTACTGATGAGTCTTTTGTAGATGAAACGCGCACCTTGCGCAAATCATGACAGAAATTCAACCCTGGTATCTATATGATGTGGGTCTCATTGGGGACTAAGCATGACGCGGGATTGGCGTGACACTGGAAAGTCGAATAATTAAGCGTCAAAACGGGAAACGAAGTCCGGCGGGACACGGAAAACTACATGCACTAGTATGGCATCGAGTAGCGGATGATACCGGATTTTCACAAAAAAATAACTTGATCCGGAATTAGACCCCCCCCCCCCCCCCAAACGGCGGATCCAGTAATTTTAATAACTGGAGAACCACTCTCTGCCTACGAGGGGACCCGCTCCGGTCACGCTTAAGTGATTCTCTATATGATCAACCAAAGTTTTCCTAAAAAAGGGGGGGCAGGCCCCCTGAGCCTCCTCTAAATCCGCCTCTGTCCCAATGAGACCCCACTATGGTGACTTTATTTGTAATATTTGTCTTCCTATTTTCATGATTTTTTTATATGGCGCCACCCCTTGTAAATGATTTTTTTTTTTGATGAAGTCAGGCGTTGTCAGTTTATTTTCGATTTATGAGTTTGACTGTCCCTCTGGTATCTTTCGTCCCTCTTTTAAAACTTGGAAAACATGTTCCCTATGATATGATCTTTCTAATTTTAATGCCAAATTAGAGATTTTTACATCATTTTCACGGTCCACTGAACTTAGAAAATTATAGTACTATGTACACATTCTTGTTTTTAATGTTTATTTGGTGATTACAATTAAACATGCAAGATTTTCAACACAATCTTGACGAATGTACTCTAATTTTTACCTATTAGTGCCAGTTTAGCTAGCAGTAAAACCAGGTTTATTCAAACATTTTCTACATAAGCCTGTTCCAAATCAGGAAAGTGACTGTAGTTTCCCATTTATAATATTTTGAAGGTTTGAGCTTCTGATTTTGCCATTTGAATAAGAAGCTTTCTATTTCGGTATTTTAGTCATATATAATGAAGAGTGTCTTCAGCCAATCACAATAGTGCGAAGTTAGTTTTTCAATATGGTAGATACATATGTTTATCGTGAAATGTGTAGTATTAACATTATGTTGTTGACTTTCTTACATGGATACTCTGTTAAATAAAATGTGCGGCTGTTTGTGAATGCCCCCCCCCCCCCCCCCATCATCTTCATTAAATAGTTTTCTTGGTTAGCTGTTTCAGCCTTTTATCGCACAAGGACAGACTCAATATTTCAGTGTTGGATGGTGTTTGAAGATTGCCTAGTTGTCCTGTTTTATTGTTCATCATAGTCTGGCTATTGTATGATGCCGGGCTTTAAGAAATACAAGTACACACCCGTGATATCGCGGGTCCGTGACTGAATTAAAATATATAACTATGCCTAAGCCTTATTTTAGTAATTGGTATTGTCATCTGATAAAGTCATGTCGATTATAAGATACACAGTTTTCTCTGCTTTCAAATCTTTCTGTTTGAACCCGTCGACCTGGAACTTATAAATTATTGGAAATATTAATTATTTGGAAAACAAAAGGTCCAGGCTATCCAGGAATGGGGTATTTTTTAATCAACAGCATTGTCCTATATTAGTTATCTTAGAAAGTCTTGCTGATTGCTGAATAAAGCTACAATAGGGAACAATTTGACGATGATTGAATTTAGTAGTGTCAGCCCTTTGATTATGACCCGTGTATATAGCAAAATCCTAAATACACCGTTTGGTGGTGTGCCTGTCAAATGCGGAACGTACAGATAAGGTAATAGCTAACAGGTGAATATACTATTGGTATCGGTATCGGATTAGACCCGGAACTTGTTAATTATTGGCAATATTAATTATGTGGAAAACAAAAGGGTCTGGAGTGGTGTAATTTTTAATCTTCACCATTGTCCTATATTAGTTATATATTGAGTTGAATTCTTTGATTTGTCGTTTTTACCCGATGACGGCTGACAAATTGGACCTCGTAATTTTAGTATTATAGATGTAAAGCCTTTTAAATTTTCATCTGGTCGCTAATGACTGCAATATTAACTCTTTCAGTATATTAGTACATACTCCAGGTGCTACATGTAAACTGAATTGATGTTTAATGAAATGGAATGATCCATTTCTCCCTTTTTTTGTGTGGTTTCCTCAGACCTGGTTTGGGTCCCAAGACCTGCTTGCATATACAACGTTTGGTCTAACAATAGCTTATAAAAAAGAAGATGTGGTATGATTGCCAATGAGACAACTGTCCACAAGAGACCAAAATGACACAGACATTAACAACTATAGGTCACCGTACGATCTTCAACAATGAGCAAAGCCCATACCGCAAAGTCAGCTATAAAAGGCCCCGATAAGACAATGTAAAATAATTCAAACGAGAAAACTATTGGCCTTATTCATATTAAAAAAATGAACGAAAAACAAATACGTAACACATAAACAAACGACAACCACTGAATTACAGACTCCTGACTTGGGACAGGCACATACATAAATAATGTGGCGGGGTTAAACATGTTAGCGGGACCCCAACCACCCCTAACCTGGAACAGTGGTATAACAGTACAACATAAGAACGAACTATAAAAATCAGTTGAAAAAGGCTTAACTCATCAGATGGACAAAAATACAAGTGGACGTGGCCGGGTACTATGTATTAGTATTCTCTTCTCGGAATTTATTGATGTTTTCTCTCAAAAAGTTTAATGAACCATTTGCTACAGCTTCGATGCTGACGTGTATATCCTTTTTTTAGGTTGTTGGTAAACTATGCGGTATGGGCCTTGCTCATTGTTAAAGGCCGTACGGTGACCTATAGTTGTTAATGTCTGTGTCATTTTGGTCTCTTGTGGATAGCTGTCTCATTGGCAATCATACCACATCTCCTTTTTTATTTGAACTCCTTAATATGGGTTTCGGTCGACATCTTCCAAAAGGAGTAGGTCCGGTAAGGGCCGATTTTGGCCTCAAATCTTAAGTTCATCTGACGAAAATTTTAGACACTTTTTAAACACTTCAGTGTCTATTTTAGTTGATTTAATAAGAATATGCGCGATATGTAAAAGATTTTAACTCATTTACTCATTAAAAACACCCCGATTCTAGCTTAAATATGAAAAATCTATCAAATATGCCAAACATCGTCACTTTTCAGATGGTTTTTGTCAAAAATGAAAGTGGCCGCATCCGTGTTCATCCTCAACCTTTATATATGTTATGTATTATCATCAAATACAACTTGCATTTCAATATTAAGAATGAACACGAATGCGGCCACTTCCATTTAAGACGGAAACCGTCTAAAATATAGCTAAAATGCTAAAATTTTGAAGATTTTCAGTAATTTAGCAGGACTTAATGATGCTAGTACCCGATATATGTGCATAGTTTTGTCAAACACAGCCCATTTTTATTTAGCAGAAGTATTATAATGTCCAATAAAGAACTAAAAGGATACATTTTAACAATTTTGTAAAACTTCTATATTTTGGGGCCAAAAAGGGGTCTTACTGAACCTACTCCTTTGGCCGTGCATATGGTAGTTATGCATTATATATATAACAATAAGATGGGGTGTATGATAACCAATGTGAGAACTATTCTCTAAAGGTGAAATGAAGAGGATGCAAGCACTTATAGGCTTTTGTATGCCCCCTACCCACACCAACATTGAGAAAAGCCCATTCCGTATAATATAAAACAAAGGCTATTGGGTATTCATCCACGCCACAAAATAGTCGACTTTAAAAGGCCCCGACGTGACAAATAGAATAAACTAAAGGCTCCAATGAGCATGTGTCTCAACTGATATCTTTATATTTACAATTGATGCATGAAATAATGCAGCTGTTACACTTTTGCTTTAGTTGCATCTGCCTCAAATTTGACTTATGCACTCAAATTATTTTACGAAGTTGTCGGTGCCATATATAGTTTTTCCCTTGTCCGTCATTCCGTCATTTTTAGCTCACCTGGCCCAAAGGGCCAAGTGAGATTTTCTCATCACTTGGCGTCCGTCGTCGTTAACTTTTACAAAAATCTTCTCCTCTGAAACTACTGGGCAAAATTTAACCAAACTTGGCCATAATCATCATTGGGGTATCTAGTTTAAAAAACGTGTCCGGTGACCCGGCCAACCAATCAAAATGGCCGCCATGGCTAAAAATAGAACATAGGGGTAAAATGCAGTTTTTGGCTTATAACTCAAAAACCAAAGCATTAAGAGCAAATCTGACATGTGGTAAAATTGTTTATCAGGTCAAGATCGAACTGCCCTGAAATTTTCAGATGAATCGGACATTCCGTTGTTGGGTTGCTGCCCCTGAAATGGTAATTTTAAGGAAATTTTGCCGTTTTTGGTTATTATCTTGAATATTATTATAGATAGAATTAAACTGTAAACAACAGTAATGTTCAGCAAAGTAAGATCTACAAATAAGTCAACATGACTAAAATGGTCAGTTGACCACTTTAGGAGTGATTGCCCTTTATAGTCAATTTTTAACCATTTTTCGTAAATCTTAGTAATCTTTTAGAAAAATCTTCTCCTCTGAAACTACTGGGCCAAATTTAACCAAACTTAGCCATAATCATCATTGGGGTATCTAGTTAAAAAAAAATGTGTCCGGTAACTCGGCCAACAAACCAAGATGGCCGCCATGGCTAGAAATAGAACATGGGGGTAAAATGCAGTTTTTGGCTTATAACTCAAAAACCAAAGCATTAAGAGCAAATCTGACATGTGGTAAAATTGTTTATCAGGTCAAGATCGAACTGCCCTGGAATTTTCAGATGAATCGGATAATCGGTTGTTCGGTTGCTGCCCCTGAATTGGTAATTTTGAGGAAATTTTGCTGTTTTTTTGTTATTATCTTGAATATTATTATAGATAGAGATAAACTGTAAACAGCAATAATGTACAGCAAAGTAAGAACTAAAAATAAGTTAGTATGACCAAAATAGTCAATTGACCCCCTAAGGAGTGATTGCCCTTCATAGTCAATTTTTAACAATTTTCTTAAAATTTGAAGATTTTCAATAACATTTTCCAAAGAAAGTACTGTTATAGAGAGAGATAATTGTAAGCAGCAAGAATGTTTAGTAAAGTAAGACCTACAAACACATCACCATCACCAAAACACAATTTTGTCATGAATCCATCTGTGTCCATTGTTGAATATTCACATAGACCAAGGTGAGCGACACAGGCTCTTTAGAGCCTCTAAACACCTTCGGATATTTGGCTGATTTTTGGTATGTGAGTTAACCATAATGAGTTACAGATCAAGTTTAAGTTTCGTTCCGCTCGGCTATTTTTTGCCGAAATTACGGGCTATATACCTTGATAAATTGTTGAAAATCACAGTTATACAGACTTTTTTCTAAACACTTTCAGATATTGGGCTGATTTTTGGTATGTGAGCTAACCATGATGAGTTACAGATCAAATTTCAGTTTCGTTCCGCTCCGCTAATGTTTGCAAAAATTAAGTGTTTACAACTTTGAAAATTGTTGAAAATCACAGTTAAACAGACTTTTTTTTCTTTACGCCTCCAGATTTTGAGCTGATATTTGATACGTGAGACTACCATCGCGTACTGCGTACTTAATTAGAATCCTGGTACCTTTGATAACTATTTACACCACTGGGTCGATGCCACTGCTGGTGGAAGTTTCGTCCCCGAGGGTATCACCAGTCCAGTAGTCAACACTTCGCGTGTTGACATGAATATCAATAATGTGGTCATTTTTATAAATTTCCTGTTTAAAAAACTTTGAATTTTTCGAAAAACTAAGGATTTTCTTATCCCAGGCATAGATTACCTTAGCCGTATTTGGCACAACTTTGTACTTGTGTGGCTTTATAAATATTTTGATATGAGCGTTACTGATGAGTCTTATGTAGACGAAACGCGCGTCTGGCGTACTAACTTAGAATCCTGGTAATTTTGATTACTATTATGTACCCATGTGTTATTGAAATTGCAGATTTTTCAACTTTTTGAGACGGGGCCATTCGTGTCGCTTTGACATATCTGGTTTTATCTTGTTTTTATTTGAGTGATTTTACATTGCTGTACGCGTCTAGGTATTTGTACACCCAACATGTATATTCATGTATATCTTTTAAAGTTAATGTTTTTGTTATGGTTTCAGTAGAATAATGTGTTATGTCGTATCGTTTGTTGTCATTATAAAATTGGCTTTCAATATCATTGTCACATTCCCGAATATAACTGTTTTACTGAGTGTGACATTTACATTGCTGTGCGGTGTGTCTCGGTGTTTTGTGCATCGAACATTCATGGATTTATTTTTGGTATTTCTGTTATGGTTTCGGTTGGATAATTTGTCATGTCCGATCTCTTGTGATCCAAATTATTATAAAATTGACTTTTCATACCATCATTGTCATGAGAAAATTTTTGGACAAATTTGGTTACACCTTACCGGATAGGTCGAACGGACGCTAAACGGATGAAAAAAAGTTTTCTGTTGATAAAATTTGTATCCGTTGGTATACTGACCAAATACAACGGACGGATAACGAATGCCTAACGGACACCCACAGGATATGAAACGTACGATAAACGGACACTACCGGACAAAACGGACGTCGAAAGTACATCGACCAACGGACGAGTACGTACTGCATAAAACGGACACCTAACGGAAGCGTACCGGATAAAACGGATGAACAAGATAAGCGGAAAATTAAAAGTGATAGTAATAATACATATCTTTCAGGAATAAGCAATGATCTTGCCCACCATATTCTTTGTATTCTCCTTTCGACAACTAGTGGGTTTATATTTGCAACATTTAAGATCAGTCGGACCCGAATAAGAGCTGCTTGATAGTAATGTTCTTACTTCAAGATCCATCATGAGTAATAGACGTTCATGATACTCGCGAAATCTGACATACCAAAAATTGCCATTTTTGAGTGACGCGAACTTTTCAATTGGCTTTTAGCCGTTTTACATTCGGTAGGTATCCGTTATCCTTCTGTTCATGTCCGTTCTACGTCCGGTAGGAGTCCATCGGCGAATTTGTCTACCGGACCTCCAACGGATGTATAACGGACACAAAACGGAAACGAAACGGACGGGTACCGTACGAAACGGACGTTCAACAGACACTTCACCCATTGGACGACCGTTTAAAGTTTGAACATGCTAAAAATTCCATCTAACAGAAAGGACATCGGCGGATAGAACTGACGCTAAATGGACATGAACGGATTGAAAAAGAAGTTATCCGTTAAGGTGTGACCGTGGCTTTATATAATTATATATTCATATAAGTTAGGTAAGCGCATGATTCTTCACTGGTTTTGTTTGTCCTGTGCTCGCTAATAGTATATGTTTGTTGTTGTTCTGCGGATAGCATATTGTGTCGACTTTAATAATATTTGATTGTGCAAGTTGAATGTTTGTGTGAACAAAACAAGCACATCATCAACATCCAACTTTGTGTTATAATCTTAATCACAAAAAAACTAACACATAAGGCAAATTGACAAAGCACGTATTTAATAATGAAAGAGAATACAAAAATTAACCATAGCACAATATCGGTATTTATAAGTACCGAGCCACGTCAGTTGAAAAAACACTGAACTCTTAGAATGGATTCAAATAGAAATACATCAAACAAATACACAGACGGGACGTTGCTGGGTACTTGTACATCCCAACAACAAAAAGATACTAAGCACATATATGAGAGTACTATCAGTTAAAACAGCTTAGTAAAAGCCCGTAGCAACTAGTAATACAACTCATGCACCTTAGAACTTCTTTTGTTTGGTTTAACATTGCTATAAGCTCTCGACTAAATTTATAGACGAACCAAATAAATTCAAATGGTTCGTCCTCGTTACTGTTTTTGGTAATCAGTTATACAAATTTGCGACAAAATTTATGTCTTAAACTTTGCAGCATCCTTTAATAGGACCAGATATTGCACAAGATCACTATTAAAGTAAATTAAGATAATAAAAAATAATTTGAGTGCATATATAAGTATAACTTGAGGCAGATGTTGCATGTGAAAAGTTAAATGATAAAAAAAAGAGGCGAACTCTAAGGAAAATTCAAACAAAAGTCCCTATTCAAATGGCAAAATGCAAGGGACGAAGTCCGCAAGTCTTTACGAGCTATTGATGGGACATTTTGATTCTGTTCGCAATTTTGACTATTCTACTCTTTACGCTACACTTCCACACAATCTTACCAAACAAAAGTTGTCCTATTTAATTGAATGATCGTTTGGTAGTTCTGTAAAAATCAGGATGTGCTATCCCGTTAAAAAAAAAGTTTTCTAAAAGTACAACCAAAATTAAAAACCAAATCTTTATATATGTGTGTCAGTGTATGATCACCCCGATGGCCGGAGCCAGAGGATGGTCTGACCCCGGATCCGGCTTACTGTTTTGTCAGATTCCCGTATCCCGCTTACACTATATACATAAGCAATTCTCATTTTTTTGTAATTTCCTGTGTCCCGCTAGGCCTCATTTTCCGTTTTCACGGCACAATAATTTGACTTTCACGTGTCACGCTTATAAAAAAAATCGGCAATCCCGCGTCACGCTTAGACCCCAATGGGACCCACCTAGTGAAGAACGCCACACAACCATTATAATATACTTTATATATTACTATATAATGTATACCCTTTATGACCCCCGAACACGATGATTAAAGGGGCACTTGCTGTCAAATTAATGGTCACCGATTTCACTCAAATTCTCAGATTTGATTTTTAACAATGTAAAACATTTATCCAAACTATCAAAAGTCTAAAATAAAAAGTTTACAGAGCATAGGGTAGATAATATGTAGGTTCGTTTAGTGTGTATTTTAGTCCAGACGCCATCTAATGAACTATCGATTTGACCTCAGATGACCATATAAGCGATGTAAACATAAATAAAGATATGAATAGATTAAACCGACACGTGCAATTGGATTTTAATAGGTCTGTTTGATTTTATTTTATAGATAAAAACTATGTTTCTCATTGTTTTTAACCGTATACGAATGATTGTATATGGATCGAATCAGTAATCAAATGATTTACTGTAGTTTCCCTTTCATTGTTGACATTCTTTTTCTTTAAATAACCAGTACACGTACAATGCATGCGTTTTCAAACTCTAGCTAGGGGGTTAAATTGAAGTTCACATCAATACGGATTTAATGAGGTCGAATTATTCACTTGCAAGTGAATAATTAATTATCAATATTTCTTGGCATAATTTGACAAAATTGAACCATTTTGGCTGCTAAAATCGAATTATTATTTCACTATCTCACTTTCATTATTGATTAAACAAACAAAAAAAATCTTACTTTAGATTTTTTATATATCTCGTAGTTAGTGCTCCTTTAAATATGAAACCATTTCACTCGCCCCACCGGCCAATCAGCCCACACTAAATCGCCACTTTCTAGGAAATTGCCATACTTTTGAAAAAGGGTAAAATCCCATTGAACGATCAGTCTGACAACTGACGAAAAGGGATAAAACCCCACGGAACAAAGTTCTGCCAACTCGCCCCACTTATAAAAATATCTTGCTTCCTTTAAATATGTTAATTACTGATCGATAATATCCAGTCGTCCTGGATTAGGGGTATGTGCCGTGTATTGATATGCTAAAGGTCTTGAGTTTGAATTCAAGCATAGACACTGGATTTTTTCTACATAACTTTTGATGTAGTCTTTTCCGTACAAGTAAATCTAAGTTTTAAAGTGGATTTGACATTCCCGCCAAATGTTACAGAACAAAAGAAATGCAAAACAAAGACACGCAAGCTGAGATGATCTGGTAGGGTTGATCCGGCTCGGATCACCCCGGAAAGAACAAAGGAGCTGGGATGTAAATGAAATTCATTTAGTTAAGGTTTTAAAGAATTTGTGGTAACGAAATCCCTGGCTTAATAATTTTCATAGTAGTACATAGATTACGTTCGTTAAAATCCAAAACGACCACAACAGACACGGACACAGCGAACTAGTGAAACATAAACCCCGTAAGATAGTCCCAAAGGAACATCAATATCCAAAACGGGGGAAATTAGCAATATGGAAAGAAAAATCGTCCCTCTAGTCATAAATTTTAGTGTAGGTTTCCGTGTAAAACCGAAATATCAAAAACTAGGAAAGGACAGCTATCATCGTTTAAATTTGATTTATTTATAATTAATAAGTTCCTTTGGGTAAATTTCGGCAGCATATTTAGAAAATTCTTGATTATTTAACGAAACAATATCATAAAGACGGTAAGGGTTGTTAAATTTATCAATAAAATGCAATTTAGACTGGTCTTTACTGAGTTTGGTCATAAACTATGATGTGACTGTCATACAAGTGAGAGGTATTGCTAGCTTCAATCCACCCTATTCTACATAAGGAAATGCTTGTACCAAGTCAGGAATATGACAGTTATTATCAATTCGTTTGATGTGTTATATCTTTTCAATTTGCCGTTTGATTAGGGACTTTCCGTTTTGAATTTTCCTCGGAGTTCAGTATTGTTGTGATTTTACTTTTTTTCATATCAGTACACAACAAGAATGTGTCCTCAGTACACGAATGCCCCACTCGCACTATCATTTTCTATGTTCAGTGGACCGTGAAATTGGGGTAAAATCTCTAATTTGGCATTAAAATTGGAAAGATCATATCATAGGGAACATGTGTACCAAGTTTGAAGTCGATTGGACTTCAACTTCATCAAAAACTACCTCGACCAAAAACTTTAACCTGAAGCGGGACAGACGGACGAACGAACGAACGAACGGACGAACGAACGAACGGACGCACAGACCAGAAAACATAATGCCCCTCTACTATCGTAGGTGGGGCATAAAAAGTCTTCTATAAGTGCCCATTGGAATACTATTAACCTGTCGATAAACTTTGTTGCCGAAACGTATATAAATATTATCAAGGAGAAAAGTAATAGCTTCAATAATCTCATCATACCTCCAGTAAGTAAAATCTAGCATATATTTACTTTTCTCATCGGAGGAGAAGGCTTTGAATGAAATGTAGCAAATATATTTGCATTCCAATTTACCAAACGATCATTCAGTCAAATAGGAAAACGTTTCTTTGGTACGATTGTGTGGAAGTGTAGTATAAAGAGTAGAATAGTCAAAACTGCGAACAGAATCAAAAGGACCATCAATAGCACGTGAAGACTTGCGGACTTCTTCTCATTTTTTGCAATTTGATTATGGACTTTTATTTTGAATGTTCCTTAGAGTTCGCCTTTTTTTTTGTCAATTAACTTTTCACATGCAGCATCTGTCTCAAGTAATACTTATGCACTCAAAGTATTTTTTTTTCACTTTTAGCTAATAGTGATCTTGTGCAATACCTGATCCTATTAAAGAATGCTGCAAATTTCAAGTCATACATTTTATCGCAATTTTAAATGACTGATTACCAAAAAAAATAATGAGGACGAATCATTTGAGTTTATTTGGTTTGTCTACGTAACAAAATCAGTCTAGAGCTTATAGCGATGTTATACCAAACAGAATAAGTTCTACGGTGTATGATTTGTATTAATAGTTGTTACAGGCTTTAATCGAGCTGTTTTTAACTGCGAGTACGCTCAGATGTGTGCTTAGTATCTTTTTGTTGTTGGGATGTACAAGTACGAAGTCAAATCCCCTGTGTATATTTGTTTGATGTATTTCCATTTGAATCCGTTCTACGAGTTAAGTGTTTTTTAATTGACGTGGCTCGGTACTTATAAATCCCGATATTGTGCTATGGTTAATTTTTGCATTCTCTTCCAATTTTCCTTACGTGCTTTGTCAATATGCCTTATGTGTTAGTTTTTACAATGATAAAGATTATAACACAATGTTGGCTGTTGATTATGCACGCAATGATAAAGATTATAACACAATGTTGGCTGTTGATTATGTGTTTTGTTCACTCATACATTCATAACTGGCACAATCTAATATTATTAGAGTAGACACATTATGCAATCTGCAGAACGACAACGAACATATACCATCAGCGACCACAGGAAAAATAAAAACAGTGATGGATCATGCGCTTACGTAACTAAGATCAACTAATGTAACTAATATGAAATCCCGGGCACTGTAAACAACTGTTCTTCTTCTTCCAATACATTGCACTCCTCTAATTGAGTATTATCGCACTTTATCCATGCTGGGTGTGACAACAAAGGTGCAAGAAAATATTTACAGATGTAAGTTAAACCACATCATCTTTTTTATATGATGGTGCGATTAAGGGATACTGCAGCTTAGTACCCCCTGCTTGAAAGCATCTAGTGAGGTACTGTCCACCAAAGTTGTGGGAGGCTGTTCCATATCTGTATACTGTCTGGAAACTTTTTAAGATGGAATGCCTGTATGTTGGAAGTTCTGGTATACGGTACGAGAAATCGTGTTGTGTGTCCTTTTGCTACGGATGATGTAGTGTGTAGTTCTAGCGTTGACAATAATACCACATCTTTTTTTTATATTTCAACCAGAGACCAAATAACTTAGAAGTTATCTACAGCATTAGTTACAAAGCGCAAAAAAAACAAAAAAAAACACCAACACAACAACAATTGTTGAACCTCATATTTGTTTCCATTTCAATGACTAAACATGGGAAGCAGATTTTTTCAATCTTTATATGAACATGTAATCCTAGTTCACAAGCTAACGGTGTATAGGATATTGTGTCAACGACCCAGACTACAATCATAATTGAAGAAGCTACACGACATTACATTGTGGTAATCGTCATCGACGTCAATGGAGTCATACGGGTGATGCTTGGGCGCGGTGATAAAAAGACGTCACTGTTCCTTAGTGTTATTAGGAGTGGCGTTTGACAGTTCTCAGTTATTTGGAAAGTTTGTTTTAAAAATTCTAAAGAACCTCTAGACCATTTTAAATCTCGGTCTTTTTCTGAAATTAGTTCTATCAAAACTTTTGACTTTTCAACCCTGTATACCACCATTACCCATGTGAAATTAAAAAATCGCATAAAAGATATAATCCACAATGCCTTTCAACATAAAAATGGTAGCATACGCTATAAATTCATTACTTTGGGGTATCATAAGGCATATTTCGTTAATAGTGACAAACAAAAAGGTAAAACATGCTACACAGAAGAACAAGTGGTCAGTATGCTGGAGGTAGACTTTTCCAACAAATTGTCGGCATTCCTTTGTGCGCCTCTTCTTGCCGACCTTTTCTTATTTTCATATGAATCGGAGTTCCTTCAGACACTTGTCAAAAACAAGAGGATCAAAGAAGCCAGATTATTTAATTTCACTTTCAGATATATTGATGATGTTCTTTCCATAAACAATCCGAACTTTTCTGATTGGGTTCCATTAATATACCCTCCAGAACCAGAAATAAAAGAAACAACAGACAAAGCTTCCTCCGCCTCATTTTTAGACTTGTATTTCGAATTTGACTTACACAGTCATCTCAGTACCAGAATCTATGACAAACGAGACGATTTTAATTTTGAAATTATGAATTCCCCCCACCTTAGTAGCAATTAATATACCATTTTCACCTGCATATGGGATATATATTTCCCAACTTATTCGATATTCAAGAGCTTGCAGCTCCTACTCAGACTTTGTAAAACGTCATCAGTGTCTGAGATGAAAGTTGATGAACCAGAGGTATGTCAAAGAACGTCTCGTCCTTTTTCTAAAAAAAAGTTCATCGGAAGGTACCAAGACCTTGTTGATAAATATTCCGTATCAACTTCAAAAATAAAACATGATGGTCTTGATTATAGATTCTGCATACTGATGTTGTTCATTTGTCTTTGATCTATTATTAATAATATTACTTTGAATGTTGGATTGTTTTAGGTGATATCCGTTTAACGTGGCTCGGTACTTAAACATCCCGTCAATGTGTTTGTATTATCTTTAATTTTTTGCTGGCGTGTTTTGTATATGAGACTTTTTGTGTTTCTTAGGTTCTTATAACGTGAATCTGAACTTTAAAAGATCCCGTCAATATGATATTGTTCTATTATATTTCATTATTATATATTTCTGTTATGAATTAGAAAATACGTTGAACCACAAACGTCAAAGTTATTCAATCGCGTAGCGGAATGAACTATTTGTGGATTCTTCTAAATTCTATGGGTGCATTTTAAAACTGGTTTAAGTTTTGCAACAGTTTTCAAAACTTTTCATTTGTTTTGACAAACCAGTTTAGAACCTGGTTTAAAACTGAAACTGGTTTGATTGTTTATTGAGACCAAACGAAAACCAGTTCCGGAAACTTATCAAACCGCTCTCGGGGCGGTTTAGTAGTTTGGTTTCGAAAAAGAATATGGCGGAAGAAGTGCAGACGAACATGACGAAGCAGCTTAGGCTATGTTTACAGGACGTTCCTTCACTTGAGTGGGTTATGGAACAACATCAAAAAGGTAAACTTTGTTCAATTTTCATAAATAAAAGTGTTGTTTCTTACTTGTTACTGGTCATGCATTGTGTGTCTGAATGAATAACAGTGCAAAAGCAGACGCTTCATTAGCCTTGCCAGACGTCATAATTAATTGGACTAACGCTTCAATAAAATAATATTTTAACCTGTTTTGGGATTCGGCACGGGAGGTATTTTTCCACGCTGCATGCGGATCGGGGACATAGAAATGCCATGCGTCCGCCCATTCGTAACTTTTGGACTATTTTAAATCTCGGTCTATTTCTGAAATAACTTCTTACATACTTTGATTTTTTTAACCCTATATGCTTACATTGCTCATGTGACTTTTTTTTTTAAATTGTTTGTATATACATTGAACGACAAATTTATGTGACGTATAAACAATTTCTGACGTCAAACACGCGAATCAATGAATGTGTTTGTAGATAGATGGGTTTTTTTTCATGTTCTGTGAAATTGTTCCTTTTAAAATTGTTACTCTATGATGTCTGCTGTACCCATATTTTGACTATTTTATTGATTATGCCTGTTTAATTCACGCATCATTGTAAATATAACGGAATTTGATGAGATTGTCATCAAAGTGAGAGGTTTAGCGCTTTAAAACTTATGTTTAATCCACCATTTTCTAAATTTGAAAATGCCTGTACCAGGTCAGGAATATGACAGTTCTTGTCCATTCGTTTTTGATGTGTTTTGTCATTTGATTTTGCCATTTGATTATGGACTTTCCGATTGGATTTTCCTCTCAGTTCAGTATTTTTGTGATTGTACTTTTTACTTCAGCGTGACTGTTGTATCTTTGCGGTACCCGAATTTGCTACTATTTTCTGAACCAGAATTGCGTCAAAGTAAGTAAAGTCTTAACCTAAACCAAATGCATAGATATAATGCAGTTAACAATACAAGACCAAAATGACTGAAGTCAAAATAAAATTACACGGGATTTTTTTTATAATTACTGAAGAACAGAAGTCTTAAAATTGTGTGGTTTAGTCCTTGTTATACTGAGCCTTTTCAATACTCGAGAACATCATTTTAATTACTATCAGCCATCACTTTTACAAAAATCTCAAATACTGACGTAGACTTTCCCATGCAAGTGAGAACCCTACATTCTGGATTATTTTTTGGCAGTTTAGGTTTTATTTATTTTTTTATGTCAATAGGTTATTAGTTTTTTCTTTTAAAATTCTGAAATATAATTATGCTATTTGGAGGAAACATATAGATTTCTTTAAGAGGCAATGCATATCTATCCTAGAATTTCTATGATTGGAATATTTTATGTTTGCCTTTATTTTCAGATGATTGCTCTTGCTATGCAGATTTTTGCAGGAGCTATTGAGATGTACAAATGGTTCAACACAAAATGTATGTTTAATTTAAAGGCCGAATGATTTTCAATTCAAATCAATTAACTGAAATTGGAAGAAAAAGATAAGACCGAGTGTATTGTCACTGAAGAGAGAAAATGTTTCTTGAAAGGATTTTCAACCGATATACTAAGTATTTAATTTGTCAATTTTGTTATTCAATCGATATGATATAGTTTCATAAATCTTTAAACAATCCCCCCTGATTTGGCAAATCCCAGGCGAGGCGAGGGCATCTTTTTACGGTAACCTCATATTCACATACGTATATATGCTGTTTTGAATAGTCTTATATGCAAATGATATTTCAAAAAGAGTACTGTAAAGTTATAATTGTGAACGTAATACTTTCTCTGTCTTTGTCGAATCTTGTTAAAATATTAGTTATATATTATCGAATCTTGTTAAAATATTAGTTATATATTATCGAATCTTGTTAAAATATTAGTTATATTATGGAACCCATATGACTTCCAGTATTCACAAGATCTAGGAATGATAAAGAAATCCGAATATTCATTTTTGAAATACCACAACAGAGATATCCACAGCGAGTCGTAAAATATAGGTTTACTTCAGCAGATCTAAGTATAACATTAAAATTGGTGATAAATACACAGACCACAAACCAGAAATATACACAGACCACAAACTAAATTGAATTGCAATCTTAATGTATTTATTACCGATAAATTACAAAAGCATATTTAGTTTTATTTAAATTGAATTTTTTTATCGGCTACACTTGAAGGAGAAGTGACAGCTTGTGGATATCTAAGTAACCGGTTCTATGCAAACTCAGACATAAAGAAGCTTCATTCTACTAGTGCCTGTACAACACACTCACTGGAAATGTCTGTTATATAGGCTTTCATATAAAGCAACTCGATACACTATATGTATCAAAACTGAGGCCTATTGAACATGAACTAGGAATATATTAAAAAACATACCAAATCTTTTCAAGTAAACAACGCCATGGATAAAAAACAAAATACTCAGAAATGACACACAATGTATGCTTTACAGTCTGTAAAAGAGGGACGACGACACCAAAGTGACAGTCAAATTCATAAATCGAAAATAATCGCCAATACTAAAATTGAAAAAGACAAACAGACAAACAATAGCACACATGACACAACATAGAAAACTAAAGAATAAACAACACGAACCCCACCAAAAACTAGGGGTGATCTCAGGTGCTCCAGAAGGGTAAGCAGATCCTGCTCCACATGTAGCACCCGTCGTGTTGCTTATGTGATAACAAATCCGGTAAATAGTCTAATTCGGTAGGTCATATTCATGAAAAAAAGTAAAATCACAAAAATACTGAACTTAGAGGAAGATCAATTGGGAAAGTCCATAATCACATGGCAAAATCAAATAACAAAACGCATCAAAAACGAATGGACAAGAACTGTCATATTCCTGACTTGGTACAGGCATTTTCAAATGTAGAAAATGGTGGATTAAACCTGGTTCTATAGCGCTAACCCTCTCACTTTAATGTCAGTCTCATCAATTTCCGATATTTTTACATTGATGCGGTAAATAAACAGACACAATAAATATAATATGAAAGGGAAGGGGATTGTAGTTACGACGTAAGGAACATATCCAATATCATTTGTGAAACGGTTATTCCATAACGGTCAACCAACTCGTGATGGCGTTCGCAAAATTTACGATTGTGTCAAATTGTCCTAAATAGAGAAACATCGCAATTGTTCTCTTCTAAGTGATTTTAGCTAACTATTATATTAACTTCTTATTATCAATTTTGTGTAATAAAAAATGATTTGACAAACACGTAACGTTTCTCTTTTTACCTAGTAAATATTTCGTAAATATACAGTTTACATCGTTATTCTTTTGTTTCTTTGATTTGAATGGTTTATGTTTTGCTTTGTTTTCAGATGATTTTCCTCGCTATGCAGATTTTTGCAGGAGCTTTTGAGATGTACAAATGGCTCGACACAGAAGGTATTTAAATTTGCTTTCATTGTTATTAAAATTATCAATATCTTAAAGTGAAATAAATATGGGATCATTGGGATTCAAAATAATTTTTATTTTCTTAAAATGTTTTCTTTAAAAAAAAAAAAGGCCCGAAGTACGGTACATTTAGAGAGGTACCTAGGTTTGTTCAACCTTAAATGAGATGAAATTTATCGCATAATCCAACACAAGTCCCCCCTAAGGTAGTCAATGAACCAACCCCCCCCCCCCTTTTTAACAATGAAAACGTGATCTTCCACTAAGGAGGTAAAGACAATTTTTACTGAACGACTTTAATAGTGGCAAACCCTATGTTGATGTTTTTATTTTTAGTAATGATAAGATCAACTGTAATATTAGGTTTGTGGACGTTGGATTTTCGGAGATTACTAAGTAGCCATCTTTTTTAAAGAATCATATCCCAATGTCATGAATGTATAAAACAACTAATAAAACATTATTTTGTATCGGCTACACTTGAAGGAGAAGTGACAGCTTAAGTGTGGATATCTAAGTAACCGGTTCTATGCAAACTCAGGCATAAAGAAGCTTCATTCTACTAGTGCCTGTACAACACACTCACTGGAAATGTCTGTTATATAGGCTTTCATATAAAGCAACTCGATACATTATATGTATCAAAACTGAGACCTATTGAACATGAACTAGGAATATATTAAAAAACATACCAAATCTTTTCAAGTAAACAACGCCATGGATAAAAAAACAAAAGACTCAGAAATGATAAACTAGTCTGCAATACTCTACAAAAAAAGTTAAGACTTAGCAACTCGAACCCATTAGAAACTTGGGATGATCACATGTGCTTTGAAAGTGTAATCAGATCCCTTTCCACAATATACTTTTAAATCTTTGATTTATTGAGAACTAAAATTTACATTTTAATATAAAGCATAGTACTTCATGACAATGGTCGTTTCAAAGTATTTGTCCTCAAACTGCGATGCTTGAGAGGGGTGATCAAATTACCCTTTTCAAAGAACGACAATTCCTTATTGTTACCATGGGCGACGTTTCTCAGTTCTGAGATTCATCTGGATTGTTTGCTTGACATCAGCATGACTGAGCTTATTGATCCCTTGTATTTTGTTCCAGAGTTTTCTACTGTTTTGTATATAAGTAAAAAGTCAACTTTTTTTTTTAATGAAACCGATTTCAAAGATATATAGCAATTAACAATATAATTCTAAGTATAAACTGTAGGCAAAATTAAGTAACACGATTTTTTTAAAAAGATTGTGTTCTTCATAATTACAGAAATACAAATGTCTTGAAAATACATGGTCTAGTTTATGATTGGACTGATCCTTTTCATTATTCCAAAACATCATTTTAACTACTATCAATTATTTAAAATCAGTTTTTCAAAAAAGTGCATATTGATGAAGTCTAGTCCATTAAGATCCTATACATTCTTGGTTGTATTTTAGATTTTAATTTTTGATGTCAGTAAGTTATTTCTATAAAGGTAAAATATGCTATTTTGATAGTGATGAGTTTATAAAAGAAGGAAACATGTATACTAGGCAAAAAAATAAAGGTTGCAATGGTTTTTAATTTTTTTTTAAATGCATATATATTTTTAAATATTTTCAAGATTGAAACTAGTTACCTGAATGATTTAACATTCAAATTTACTAATTAATTTGTAAAAAAATCGGAGATGACATAACGTCATTTTTATTCCCCCGTCAAAAATTTGACGGAACGTATTATGGTATACGAATGTCCGGCGTCCGTCTGTCTGTCCGGCGTAAACATGTAACACCGTAACTTGAGAACGACTTATCCAAATTTCATGAAACTTTATAAAGTTGTTTCTTATGATGGTCAAATGATCTGTATACTTTTTGGTGAAAATAAGATTAAAACTTTTTGCATTGAACATGGTAACTAAACCAGGGGTCTGGGTTTTTTTTTTCACGTGTCGCACCGTATCTCAAAAACGATTTTTGATTATTACTTAAAACTTTACACACTTCTAAGTTATATTTATCTTAAGTTTTATACTTTTTGATGACGATTCAAAATTTCATTTTTGAGTTATTGAGTACTTTGTAAAATAAGGGGGAGGGTTTTTTTACATGTCGCGCCGTATTTCAAAAACGATTTATGATTTTTGCTTAAAACTTTACACACTTCTTTGTTACATTAATCTTAAGATCTGTATACTTTTTTGGTGATGATTAAAAATTTAATTTTTGATTAAAAAAAAAAGAGTGGGGGTTTCACATGTCCCGCCGTATCTCAAAAACAATATCTGGTTATTGCTTAAAACTTTCTCAGAAACTATTAATGATTATTGCATAAAACTTCCACAGAAGACGACGGGCGTATCATGCGCTCATGGCGCAGCTGTTTATTTTTTCTAGAGATATTGAATTGATTTGCAACCTGCATTCGAGTCATTCCTGCCGCCAACAGCCCTTCCTCTACAATTTGACGTAGACGTTGAATTGACTTATGGGTATTTTTTTCAACATTTTAATGCGACATTTTATTAACAATAGAAAGTGGCAGGCCACGTGTTAACAGGTTATGTCAAGACAAGGACATCCGCAATATTCATCTCTGGAATCGATTTGCAAACGCGTCACTAAAAGCACAACACACCCATGGAAGAAATAACAACACAATATATGCCCAAACAGTCTGTAAAAGAGGGACGAAAGATACCAGATGGACAGTCAAACTCATAAATCGAAAATAAACGCCAATGCTAAAATTGAAAAAGACAAACAAAAGTACACATGACACAACATAGAAAAAATAAACAACACGAACCCCACCAAAAACTAGGGGTGACATCAGGTGCTCCGGAAGGGTAAGCAGATCCAGTTCCACATGTGGCACATTTCGTGTTGCTTATGTGATAACAAATCCGGTAAACAGTCTAATTCGGTAGGTCATATTCATGAAAGGGAAGGGGATTGTAGTTACGACGTAAGGAACATATCCAATATCATTTGTGAAACGGTTATTCCATAACAGTCAACCAACTCGTGATGGCGTTCGCAAAATTTACGATTGTGTCAAATTGGCCTAAATAGAGAAACATCGCAATTGTTCTCTTCAAAGTGATTTTAGCTAACTATTATATTAACTTCTTATTATCAATTTTGTGTAATAAAAAATGATTTGACAAACACGTAACGTTTCTCTTTTTACCTAGTAAATATTTCGTAAATATACAGTTTATATCGTTATTCATTTGTTTCTTTGATTTAAATGGTTTATGTTTTGCTTTGTTTTCAGATGATTGTTCTCGCTGTGCAGATTTTTGCCGGAGCTTTTGAGATGTACAAATGGTTCAACACAGAAGGTATTGAAATTTGCTTTTATTGTTATTAAAGTTATCAATATCTTAAAGTGAAATAAATATGGGATCATTGGGATTCAAAATAATTTTTATTTTCTTAAATGTTTTCTTAAAAAAAAAGGCCCGAAGTACGGCCCATTCAGAGAGGTACATAGGTTTGTTTTATACATTTTTCCAGAACCAGTGGCCGCTGTAAATGACACGATAGCTGAGAACCAGGCCAAAAAAGCTGAAAATCATGAAACTTCTAACAGCACTGAAAAGCAGACCATTCCTTCTACATCAACGACTGACACGGTTGTCAAATCCAACACAGAGAATGTCAATAAAGCAGCACCTAAAACTAAACAAGGTAATGGATTTGATACAATAAAGGGTTTTCTTCTTTAAAGTTCAGATATGGGTGTAAATTCTACTAAACTTATTTAAAAAGTAAAATCACAAAAATACTAAACTCAGAGGAGAATCCAATCGGAGAGTCCATAATCACATGGCAAAATCAAATGACAATACACATAAAAAATGAATGGACAAGAACTGTCATATTCCTGACTTGGTACAGTCATTTTCAAAGTAGAAAATGGTGGATTAGACCTGGTTTAAAGCGCTAAACCTCTCACTTTGATGACAGTCTCATCAAATTCCATTATATTTACAATGATGCGTGAATTAAACAGACATAATAAATAAAATAGTCAAAATATGGATACAGCAGTCATCATCGTGTAACAATTTTAAAAGGAACAATTTAACCGAAACACAAAAACATCTATCTACAAACACACATTGATTCGCGTGTCTGACGTCAGAAAATTTTATACGTCACTTTCAAAGCGATACTGTCATGTAACTTTTGTATCCGTTTTATCTCATCATCTGATGATGGTATGTATTTGAATAGAAATAAAATAGGCTGTACAGCAATTATAATTTACAAAAAAATGTTAGTTACAAAAACCTTAAGGAGTGTAATTGTTATTTAAAACTATCAGCAATAGTGCACTTTTATGATTTATTTTCACATTTTAAGACATTCCTGTTTAATGTTCAACAGGTCTCAGTTTTGATATTATGAACAGATGACATGTGTGATAGCCTGTATGGTGAAAAAAAAAAATCCTGTGATTGTCTTGCTGTACAGACACCAGTAGAATGAAGCTACTTTGTGGCTGCGAGCTTGCCAAGTTAATGCACGGAACCGGTCAATGTCATTTGTCTTTAAACTACACATCATGCATATAGGAAAATGATTTTAGTTATTTAAATAAAAGACGAAACAAAATATAATTTCTTGTAATTTGTTTGTAATATGAGAATACTTGATTGTTTTTGTATTCTTTCTCAATTCTGACGTTTTTATGAGTTCTCCTCAAGAATACATATAATTGCACGACCTTTTGTGGAAATGCCTCAAACTATTTCTCAATATCATTTTCTTCATTCGAGAAAGAAAGGTGAACGATGACGATGGGACATGCAAACTCATAAGAGGAATATCTTGGTTCTGAAAACTTGTGACTGATCATTTTTGGTATAATAGTGTGAAATATCGGAGCAAGACTTGATAGATTAGATAGTAATTTAAAAATTGCGACGTAACGTAATAATGAATATCCCTAACGTGACGGTACCCAAATTGCACCTATTTTGACAGTTTTTTCACCTACGTTTTTTTTATGATAAAGACAAAAATTTCCATTTTGTGTTTATTTTGTAGCCGTATCCTTTTTTATTATATAGGTACACCAATTTGATTTTTAATCCATATGGAATCATAGAAAAATTGGTCTAAACTGACCTCCAAACCATCAATGATTCTGAAATGAGGAGTACCCAAATTGCATCCATGCTTAAATTCGCACTGTCAAAATTCTAATAACAGAACTTTTGTTTAATTTCTTAAAATATTTTGAACAATTGGATATTAGTCCAGGCTTACTCTTTCGCTTTTTTTAAATGGATACTTGTAACATATTGTATTTGATCATTTTAAAAAGATGACGTTTTGATGACGTTTCATAGATTACCTTAGATGTATTTGGCACAACTTTTTGGAATTTTGGATCCTCAATGCTCTTCAACTTTGTACTTGTTTGGCTTTATAAATATTTTGATATGAGCGTCACTGATGAGTCTTATGTAGACGAAACGCGCGTCTGGCGTACTATAAATTATAATCCTGGTACCTTTGATAACTATATTCAGTACATTTTTGCCTTTTCAGTAAAAACTTCATCTGTTGATGAATACTGTGAACGTTTTGTGCATATCTAAATAGTTTTACCTATGTTGAAAGATGTGCATAGTATCAAATCATAAAAATACAAATTGTTTACGGTCTCTAGGAAATCTTGTAAGATTATTTTTACTATTTTGGCTTAGTAGGTGCAATTTGGGTACTCGGTGCAATTTGGGTACCGTTACGTTAAGGTTTGTATGGTGTTTTACTGGAATAATATAATATTACATTCCTCCTTTACTTTGAATAAAGAATATAAATGTAAATCAAAATGTGTAAATGCAGTGTGTAAATAAAGGTTGTATACATGAATTAAATTAAAAAAAAACGGTAATAAAAATTAAAATTGAGAATGGAAATGGGGAATGTGTCAAAGAGACAACAACCCGACCATAGAACAGACAACACTTATATTATATATTTTTTTGTAATAAAATAGAGTTCATGTTGATTGTCTAATGTTGTAATAACATACAGTTCGTATTCTTTCATATGTGCCCGGAATCACATAACATAATCTCTAAAGTGTCACTTGTGGTGCGCGTCTGTCTATTATTGGTCTATCCGCTGGTACTTCTAGTTGGTTTTCCTGTTCATTGTGATGGTTTTTTTTCTGGTTTTCCATAGAAGTCTTTCTATCCAAACCTTTTGGTTTGTTCTAGTAAAACATTATCTCCTATCTGAAATGCATGTTCTCAGAGTATTTTTTTTCTTCTCTTTTTCTCTTTATATTGTTTGTCACTTTCATTAATATCCTCAAATAGGTTTTCGTTCTTGGTATTTATATTTTCTTTGTCCTAACAGGTCTATTCATTAAAGCTTCATATGGTGATATTCCTGTAGCTGGGTGAGGTGTTGAACGGTAACACGAAAGCATCTCCTGTATAGCTGTTGTACTGTCTTTATTTTGTAGATTTGCTATTTGTTCTGGTTTGTTAACATTAGACACATCTGTTTATCGTGACATGTGCTGATTAAAACTGTGTTGTTTCTTGCGTGAATGTACTCGCGTACTTTACTCACATTAATCATATGTCAATTCTAAAAAAAAAACTCTATAAAGAACTGCTGGATATTATTAAATCTTTATCTTTTCTGAAATTAGTTCTATTAAAACTTTTCATTTTTTTAACCCAGTAAACCACCATTCCCGATGTGAAATTAAAAACAATCGTCTAAAAGAAATAATCCACATTGCTTTTCAACATAAAAATGGTAACGTACGCTATTCATTTATTCCTTTGGTATACCATACGGCATATTTTTTTAAAAGTAAACAAACGGTTTAAACATGCTACACAGAGTAACAAGACAGTGATCAGTGTGCTGGTATTTCTTATCAATATATCCCCCAGAACTAGAAATTAAAAAAAAAAACAGTCGCGGCTTCTTTCGTCATATTTTTAGACTAATACCTCGAATTTGACATGCACAGTCATCTCAATACCAGAATCTATGACAAACGAGAAGATTTTTAATTTGAATTTATCAATTTCCCCTACCTTAGTAGCAATATACAAACTTCACCTGCATATGGAATATACATTTCCCAACTTGTTCGTTATTCAAGAGCTTGTAGCTCCTTCTCAGACTTTGTAAAACGTCACCCCGTGTCTTGAGCCGAAAGTTGATGAACCAAGGGTATGTCAAACAACGTCTCGTCCTTTCTCTAAAAAAATTCATCAGAAAGTTGCAAGACCTTTTTGATAAATATTCCGTATCAACTTCACAAAAAATACACGATGGTCTCGAATTATAGACTGCATACTGGCGTTGTTATCATCTTAATAAAGTATTCTTTTACTTTGTCTTTTACTGTTTAGTCTGTTTTTAATGATATCCATTTGACGTTTACTTTATATTATACATCCCGTCATTGTGGTTTTGTTCTATAATTTTTGTATTCTTGTCTTTATAGTTATCTAAACTACCAGGATATTTAGTACGCCAGACGCGAGTTTCGTCTACATAAGACTCGTCAGTAACGCTCATATCAAAAAAGTTATAAAGCCAAACAAGTACAAAGTTTATTAAGAGCATTGAGGATCCAAAATTCCAAAAAATTGTGCCCAATACGGCTAAGGTAATCTATTCCTGGGACAAGAAAATCCTTAGTTTTTCGAAAAATTCAAAGTTTTTTAAACAGGAAATTTATGAAAATGACCATATAATTGATATTCATGTCAACACCGAAGTGCTGACTACTGGTCTGGTGATTTCTGCTAAATTTGCTTTGTATATATGATTTATTGTGTTTCTTTGTTACATATGAAATGGCTCTGTACATATACATCCGCCATTGTGTTTTTGTTCTATAATAATTGATGTATTATTATCTTTCAGTTTTAGCTAATCTGTTTTGCCTATATACCCTTTGTTGTTTCTTTGATACATACTGACGTGGCTCTGTACTTATACATCCCATAATTGTGCTTTTCTTAATTTTTCTTTTCATGCCTTTCATGTTTGCCAATGCGCTTCGTCTAAATTCGTGCCATTTTGTTTTTCTTAATTGACATTGTTATTTGTTTATACAGTGATTTTAAGATGGTACCACAAAAGTTTAAGCTAGCTATCAAACCAGCCTTAATTAATTCTCTATGTTCTACATGTGTTGACTTCTTTTCTAATTCTCTATGTTCTACATGTGTTGACTTCTTTTCTATTATATTTATGTGTTATGGTAAATAATATTAATCACCGCATTCATTTATTAGATTTCATTTTGCTCAACGTAATCACTGCGATATTTTACGTTTCAAGTGAGATTCAAAACAAACCGTACATAGCTTTATAATATAGTTAATATATTGCTGCCTTAGTTTGCTATTAATAAATATTGAAATGTGCATTGTTATTAAGTGCAATATCAGTATTTAGTTCAAATGTAATCTTGGGTCAGTCATTCATTCAAATGACGTCATTTTTCATTTTTAGATGATCTGTTTTACAAATTCAAATGACGTCATCATTTTTTTGTCATTTTTTTTACAATTTCAAATATGACGTCACTTGGCGTTGTGGTTTAAACATATTCGGATGTGTCTACATATTGTGTTGCAAATGTCTGGTTATGTAATGTATTTCAGTTGTTTCCTATAATTAGTTAATATTTCAGTTCTATCATGTACAGCTTTTGTATATTAATTTTATAAATTTACTGTTTGCAAAAGTATAAATTATTCTAAATGATAAGGATGTTCTGGTAACTAACAAAAAACCCTTGCCGTTTTTGGCACAACTTTTTTAATCTTTTAGTCCTCGATGCTGTTCGACTTTGTGCTTGTTTCGGCTTTCAAACTTTTGTATCTGGGCATCACACTTGTGTGTATAAAATGAACTTCTGGCGTATTAAAATTTTCAACTTGTTGCCTTTTGTTGGCTGTTGTTCGTGTGTTTCTTTGTCAATTGTATTCTCCAATTAATTTATATTGTAGTCCTGTAGTGTTGAGTTGTCATCTTAATGTTATATTTCACATGGCTATAAAAGGGGAGGTTTGGCATGCCACAAAACCAGGTTCAACCCACCATTTTTTCCTTTAAAAATGTCCTGTACCAAGTCAGGAATATGGCCATTGTTATATTATAGTTCGTTTCTGTGTGTGTTACAATTTAACGTTGCGTCGTTTGTTTTCTCTTATTTTTGAGTGTAAATTGACATTGCGATAAGACGTGTCACGGTACTTGTCTATCCCAAATTCATGTATTTGGTTTTGATGTTATATTTGTTATTCTCGTGGGATTTTGTCTGATGCTTGGTCCGTTTCTGTGTGTGTTAGTTACATTGTAGTGTTGTGTCGTTGTTCTCCTCTTATATTTGTGCGTTTCCCTCAGTTTTAGTTTTTTACCCCGATTTTGTTTTGTGTCCATGGATTTATGAGTTTGAACAGCGGTATACTACTGTTGCCTTTATTCTACATAAGGGAATGCATGTATCATGTCGGGAATATAACAGTTGTTATCCATTCATTTGATGTGTTTCATCTTTTGAATTGGTCATTTATTGAGGGACTTAACGATTAGAATTTTCCTTAGAGTTCTGGATTTTGGTTATCTTACTTTTTCTACACGACAGCGTCTGTTACCAGAACATTGAGGACAGGGTAATGCACAAGCTCAATTGTTAGAAAAAAAGAAAGACTATTTTTTAGTGCATTGGGACGAAGTCAGAAAATCTTGAGAATACTATTAAAACGATATCCCGTTTATTTCAGATTTAGTTGTATATATATAAACAGTTATTGTTAAAACAAAAAAACAGAATTGTTGAAAAGTAAAATCACCAAAATACTAAATTCATAACGGAAAGATCCTATAAATCAGGAAAAAGTAACTGTATTACAGAAACGTGACCAAAGTTGGTTCTATTGTTAGGAATAAACTCATCATAGGTACAAATGTATCAGGACTACATTTTGTACATACGCCAGATGCGAGTTTCGTCTACAAAAGACTCATCAGTGACGCTCGAATCCAAAAAAGTTAAAAAGGCCAAATAAAGTACGCAGTTGAAAAATCCTTAGTTTTTCGATAATTTGGATAACTTATATATGACGTCATTTTCCCTTTTAATCGTATTGTGACAAAAAGTTTTGTTGAGTTAATGCTCTGGTTGAGGCTGTTGTTATTCGTGTCTTGTAGGTTTCTTATTTTTAATTTGCTTAAAGCAATTCGGGGATCAATCGACAACCTTGGGTAAACAGTTATCAAAGGTACCAGGATTATAATTTAATACGCCAGACGCGCGTTTCGTCTTCATATTAAATACTCAGTAGGGACGCTCACATTAAAATAGTTAAAAAGCCAAACACGTACAAAGTTGAAAGCATTGAGGACCCGCGTCTTTCCTTCTATCTACATATAGGTATTATGTCAAGCTATTGAGTTCAAACATGTGTTTCTCCCCCTCCCCCCATTTGTAATGACTGCAACCAGCTTGTTCAGAGTCAGGTGACATCAATTCTAGCAGGTATTATGTCAAGCTATTGAGTTCAAACGTGTTTCTTTTCTTTTGCTTTTTATTTACCACTGGCACTCCCCCCATTTGTAATGACTCTGCAACCAGCTAACATAATATAGTGCTTGTTAAAAGTCAGGTGACATCAATTCTAGCATGTCTATGGTATATATATAGTAAATGTTTGCTGCTATAAATATATTTTTCAGTTAGCTTTTAGGCTGATTGTGTGGCCACTATATATTTTTGAGAAAAGTGTGACCATTTTCTTTAAAACTAAAGAAGAAACAAGACAGTGGCTCAACCAAATGTTATGAAACTTGCGTTCTAAAAAAGTTCATCGGGAGGTATCAAGTCCTTGTTGATAAATATTCCGTATCAACTTCTCAAATAATACACGATGGTCTTGATGTATAGATTCTGCGTACTGATGTTGTTTATCATCTTAACAACGTGTTTTATAGTTCTTTCATTTGTCTTTGTTCTATTTTTAATATTACTTTTACTGTTGAATGGTTTTATGCGATATTCGTTTGACGTGGCTCGGTACTTATACATCTCGTCAATGTGTTTGTATTGGTTTTCGTTTTTTTGTGGTTTGTTTTGTATATGCGACTTTTTGTATTTCTTTTGTTCTTATAACGTGACTCTGTACTTTAAAGAATCCCGTCAGTATGATATTGTTCTATTATATGTCATTATGATATATTTCTATTATGAATTACTATATACGTTGAACCACAAACGTCAAAATCATTCAACCGCGTAGTGGAATTAACTATTTGTGGATTCTTTTAAATTCTATATATAACTTTTGGACTAGTTTAAATCTCGGTCTATTTCTGAAATTTATTCTTACATACTTTTGATTTTTTAACCCTACATGCTAACATTGCCTATGTAAAATTTTAAAATCGTTTGTATGCACATTGAACAACAAATTTATGTGACGTATAAAATTTTCTGACGTCAGACACTCAAATCAATGAATGTGTTCGTAGATAGTAGATGTTTTTGTGTTGTTAAATTGTTCCTTTTTAAATTGTTATACAATGATGACTGATGTACCCATATTTTGACTATTTTATTAATTGTGTCTGTTTATATAACTCATCAATGTAAATATAACGGAATTTGATGAGACTGTCATTAAAGTGAGAGGGTTAGCGCTATAGAACCAGGTTTAATCCACCATTTTCTACATTTGAAAAAGCCTGTACCAAGTCAGGAATATGACAGTTCTTGTCCATTCGTTTTTGATACGTTTTGTTATTTGATTTTGCCATGTAATTATGGACTTTCCGAATTGATTTTCCTCTAAGTTCAGTATTTTTGTGATTTTACTTTTTACACACAATGCTTATAACCAGAAAACACAGATCAAGTTTGCATATTGGTGGCGCCATTTTGCCTTTTTCAAGTTATGTCCATTTACAAATGGAAACATTGCTGAATTTTTTGTTTCGGTTCTCTAACTTAAGTTTTCCTCAACTAAATGCTACGAAACGTACACACCATGCTAAATACCACAAAACTCAGATCAAGTACAAATTTGGATATCATCTTTTATAGTTCTTGAGTTATGTTCCTTTATAACATTATATGCAATGGACACAGTTTCCCACTTATTTCATCATATTTTTTCCCAAAATCATGAAAAACCTCTACATAAAATTTAAAGAAAAATTAATTCGTAGAAATTAATAGGCTGTTTGGTCTTTAATACATTTTTCAAATTATTACCATTACTAGTGATTATTGTTACATCTACATCTGTAGTCTTTTTATTTCCCTTTTCAGGTTTGTTGAAGTCTGCTGGAGCTAGTTGAGAATTGGGAATTATGGACCGGTATACATTCCAAATTACCGAAAAGACTCTGATTCGTGCGAATGATAGTCTTGTCAATTGCAGTGCTGCAAATAAAAATGATACCCATTACTCTAGAAGAAAGTGTAAGTTGCATGTTCTTGTCACGGGTTATATATAATAAAGTAATTATATTATGCAAGTAACGTACAAATATTAATTATTTCTACTTATAAATTTAAAATTTCATTAAATTATTTGAATTAAAAAATTCAGTTGTACCAAAAAAATAGTTACACATATCTCAGCATATGTAAATACATTAAAGCAGGAAACTTGGCTTTGCCTATTGTGGCGGACTTGTTAGGTTTCCTAAGGTCACTGCTAACTGGTTAACCTTTTCTTTTAAGGGTCCAAAGATGACAACATCAAGTGGTTGAAGTAGATGAGTTGTATGTGGTGGTACACCAATACTATGAATATTGTTTGCCTTTGTCTTTCTATCAAGTCAATGCTGATGTGCGAGTCATGATTGTCAAATATCAACAGCACTGGTCTTCTAATGCCACAGAATTGGATGAACACTTGGTCAAGCCAGTTCTCGAACAACTCAGTTTCCATATATCCGGAGTCAGAAGAGCAATACAGCGGGTTATCGGGAACACTATCTTTGAAGATCCTGTGAGGCAGGCAACTATAAAAAAATAATAAGAGACGGAAGGACATAAAATTATCTATATTCAGCTATGCATATATGTAGTGATCTGACCATGCACCATCCCTTTCTGTTGATAGCTATGAAACCGTTTCAGTGTTAACACTTTTTCTTTACTATTTTCTTTTCCAGTAAATCCAGATTCATCACAATTGAAAATTTGGTTTGGTTTATTGGTCAAGCGTAAGCTGTCAACTGTGTCCGTGAGCAATTTAAAGTATATCCACGATATTTGACATACGCCTCCTGGCTTTGTCCTGCTGTCCAGGAAGTTTTTCAGACAATTCAGAGTGTCTGTTCCGGTGTTTGTTGGTCCGTTCGTTGCTATGACCTTTGTCCATATTAAAAATAGTTCTCCTGCCTGACTTTTCCACGATTGAAAAAAAAACAAATGCCTTCAACATCCCTCTGGTCAATGGGAAACCCATTTCAGTCATATATTTGACATAGTTAATTAAGGATGTCTCTTCCTTATCATTGAGCATATTTGTAGGCCCATTACAAACGGCTCTTCTATTTTTATTTTCAAAATTACGAACAGCTTTTAGATTTTTTTTACCGTTGTTTAAAACCATTATTTTGATATTCTCCGTAACGCTTGATATTCGTGTTGCCCCTCATACTATGCAGTCAATTACAAATTTTCTTTACAAACAATGCTTTTGATCAAAAGTATTTAGGAAATATAAAATCCTATCGGTACCGTCATATGCAATATTGGGCTATACGTAACGGAAATTACGAACAACCCCTGTCCTCCAGTGTGATTTGTTTATCCGGAACAATAGGATCTTTCTGAAGAGACTTAGTTTTAATGATTTCAGAATACATGATTAGGACTCTAACGTTCAAGTTGATACTTTGCTCCGAAAATAAATGGTTTCCAATGTCAAGATGTCGCAACATGTTTCCAAAGTTTAAATTGAAATTACAAATGCATCCATACTCATGAGAAGAAAAAAAAGATTGCTAGCATCTTCAACTTGTAATGTGGGATTTCCGTCTTGCTGTTTTTGTTGTGACTTGCCTTCCTACACATGCTGCAATGGTTAAACTTTAAGATCTGACATAGATTAAGTATTAATAGCAGGCAAACATGTGTTTGCAATGATACTTAAATAAGTAAACTCATCATTGTGTATCTTTAAATGGGTAACTTTGGCCTTTTCTAAATAGCATATTGTCTCATACTATCATTCTATTATTAAAATACATAAAGTCGTTTAAACAACTTATTAATTCCATTTTTGAGCATTTTAGTGAATCAAATTTCGAGTCGGGAGGCATGCAAACAACAACTTTAACATTTTACATTGTTGCCACGGCTTTTCTGAAATCGTCAGCTGTTACAACATTTTTCCCTTCATTAACATATCTCTTTATGTGTGCTGCCTTTTTTTCACGTATGCATTTCCCAACATATAGCTCTTCAACGATTTTCGGTACTTGTCCATCTTCCGAGGATAGGAAAAGTTTACTCTTTTCTTTAATCAGTGACTTTTTATTGATCAAAGGAATAGTTGTTAGTATATATGATTAACGAAAGCAGTCGGCATTATCAGACCTCAAATAGAGCGTTTTGATTTTCATATTTTCTTTTTTGATATTGTTGATAGTATCCAACTGCACTATGTATAAGTACAGAGCCACGTCGAATGGGTATCACAAAAAATAGACTAAACGGTAAAAATAATTTTCAAAAGACAAATAAAGAAATTCTTTTACACGTTATCCAGATGTTAAATAACGGTAGTACACAGAAGCTATATTTCAAGACCATCGTGTATCATTTGTGAAGTAGATCCGGAATATTTACTAACATTGTCTTGTTATCTTCCGATGAACTTTCATAGAAAATAAACGAGACACTCAGTATAACTTGATTTGATTTATGGTGTTTTAAGCACTGGTTTTAGGCTATTTCGTGGCGACAGGTTTTTATTGCATGGTGGAGGAATGCGGAGAAAACCACCTCCCTCCCTTTGATAAAAAAATAAGCTGAAAATCCTTGTCAATTACGATTAGAGTATTGAATCCAGCGCACCGCACGAGCAGGACTCGTATTGATATCCATTTGACGTAGCTTGGTACTGGAACATCCCGTCATTGTTCATGATAATTCTTGTATTTTTTTTTTCATGTGCTTTGTCCATATGCTTTTTGGTGTTTCTTTGATACAAAACGTGGCTCTGTACTTATACATCCCGTTATTGTGCTACTGAGAAAAAAAGTATTTTTTTGTCTTTAATTTTTGCTAATGTGTTAAAAGTATTTTTTTGTCTTTAATTTTTGCTAATGTGTTATATTGTCTATATGCCTTTTTAAGCTTTTTTGATTTAGTTTGAATGAAAGCGTATTGCGAGCGCTTTGGCAAGACTATTCAAAATGCAAATAAAAAAATAAAAAAAGTTCTGCACTTTCTAAATCATTATTATTATTTAAACACTTTCATGAAAACATAGAATATAACCATCAATCTCAATACAAAGTTAAATAATCAAATAATCTGCGTCAAATACGCTGAATTAGTTAGAAATACCAATAGAATCAATAGGTTGTCGAATATAAATGTGGAAACCCCCTAGTTTGAAATATCATTGACCCAGACTAAATGAAATATCGGTCATGGATTTCACTGTTTTATTACGAAATAATTACTGGAACTCTGTAAATAAAGTACACATACGTTTTATAACAAGCTTTTGCTAACTGAAAATTCGATCTAAATGGAACCCCAACTTAAATCAGAAAAACATCCGATCAGCTGGGCAGTCACGTTTTGCTTACCGATTTTGTTCTTCAAAACATACCCTTTCTCCAGTAAAACCAAATGACTCGCGGAATTGATATCAATAGCAACTGCAAGTAACTAAAATATTATACAGACACGTAAGTCAATTCAGATAATTTATCATACATTATTTCCAATATTCAATCAACAATGAAAACCGGTTTTTATTGAAATATTTACTATTAATGAAAGGATAACCTGGAATCCTGATGAAGTATTTTCGATTTTTCAAGTGTCAATTCAAATATAACACCAGGTCACCAGCTGTTAGACTAGGTTGTTAGACTAGGTTTGACTCGATAAAATACAAGTGTTCAGTTCAATATTCGTTTAAACATAAGCATATAATCATAGTTACAATATCGTAATCCTAGACATCCTGGGGGCCACCGAAAAGATAAAATTTACAATCACAAAGAATAAAAAAGATTCTACTGTTATTGTCTCTGTAATATACGATACTTGAAAATTACTTTTAACTAAAATCACAATTGTCTTTAAAATTCCCCCTCGAAAGTTGAATTTACGTCATTGGTTGAAATTATATAGTTTACATTTAGGTGTACGGTTTTGAAACAGAGGTATATCATAAACTAAACGGTACCAGAGTCAAGATATACAAATCATTCTAATATGGTCAAGATATAAGTTCCTTATAAAATCTTCACTTGTAACCACATCTCATTACGGCTACGTTTAAGAAGCTCAAAAAGGATTTTTTAGACATTTACCTGCAGAAAATTAGTGTTTTTGGTGATACAGCCATATCTCTCTCCAATGAAGCTAGTAACCACTTTAATTCTAATTCAAAATCGCGTGAAGATTTCTGCACTTGCAAAAATCATTACAATTAACTCGACCTTCTAATGAACATTACTGATATAAAAGAATTCAAAGAGAAAATATAATATGTAAACATTGTAATATAAATGCGGTTGAAGATGAAACTCACTTTTTCTTAAAATGTAAAATTAATAAATCTTGACGTAATCAGCTTGAAAAAGATATAAATAATATATGTCCAGAATACTTTTTATTGTCTGAAGCAGATAGATAACACTTAATTCTATGTTCATTTGATATTATGCAGCTTACTGTTCCGTTCACTAAAAAGCCATTTGCATTGAGGGGAGTGGACACAACGCCTGTATAAATATTACTGTTTTACCACTTTATATGTGATGTTTAATATGTTAATTTTTCCATTGTGTATATATTTGTATATGCCTTCAACCACTAGGGGTATAAATGTGCATTTCATAAATAAAAAAAATACATAATACTTAATAATGTTTCGCTCTATTGTTTTATTAATAACTTCATGTAGCCAAACTATCATTATTGTTTATCCCTTGATTTTATCGTATAAATAAATTCACATTGAATAATTCAATTTCTCTTAAAATCGTCCTTATAAAAGTTTCATAAATAGTTGAATATTTCTATAGTCGATATTCTTAATTTTGAATATCGATTTCTTTGTATAAATACTTCGTATATACCTGTCTGAAATAGCTGCTATAACATTGCAATCTTTCTTAATATAAAGATACTTTTCTATATCTGGTTTGACCGTTGTTGTTACTGTTGCCGTAAGTGCCAAGACGGGGACATCTGCAACATTGCAACTTTTCTATATTCTGGTCTAAAAGATTCTCCCCCTGAAATTGTAGTACCACAAAGGTAACACAATCAATTTTAATAGACGAAATTTACCATTTGCAATAGCACATTTTCGACCAATATAACAATAAACTCGGGCGATAATCCCATTCTTATTAATCTGAATTTTATTTTGACAAAATAAAGCTTGATGTATTGTGTAGAAAATAGTAATCTATAATATACATATATGCGTACCAATCGGAAACACAATGCGCCTCATCAAAACATATCATACATAAACTGTTCTTCCATACATCTCTTATCACAACATAAAAAAAAATAAAAAAATGAGTCACTGAGGCCAGGGCTGAACTAATATACAAAGAGACGTCGCAAGTGACGACGTTGCGGGCCTATTGTTACGTAAAATGGCACTAAAACGTTAACCATATAAAAAAGTATAAAATATACTGAACTATAAAACTATATAAACTATACTGCTATTACTACTGTGACTATTCTATACATAAAAATAATATCAAGTGTATATATAGTTATCAAAGGTATCATGATTATAATTTACTACGCCAGACGCGCGTTTCGTCTACATAAGACTCATGAGTGACGCTCATATCGAAATATTTATAAAGCCAAACAAGAAGAAAGTTGAAGAGCATTGAGAATCCAAATTTCCAAAATGTTGTGCCAAATACGGCTAATCTGTTCCTGGAATAAGAAAATCCTAAGTTTTTCGAAAAATTTGTAAAAATGACCACATTATTGATATTCATGTCAACACCGAAATGAGAAATAACTTTTAGGTTAAAAATAATGAGTTGATGAATGTTTGGTATACTTTTGAATAAACACTGTAAAATCCTAGTACTGAGATGTTCAACTAGAGTTGATAATTCTGATGTTGATAACGCCAGTTGGTCAGTTTGATGTGAATCGTTTAAATATGATGTTATAGACGTACGTATATTAAAGCATGGCTTGTCGGTAATGGCTCTAAAGTAGTAACCATGGTCATGGTCTGCTATAATTAGTATAGAAGAACTTTGAGCTTTTGTATTTGATGATTTTTGTCTTTTTCTGTCACTAGGCTTATCTTGACAAAAGCCATGTCCGGCTTGAGGTTTGGGTTGACTTTTTTTTGTGTCATGGTCAATTGAAGTACTAGTTTTACTTTTAGATGTAGTGTCAGACTTAGAATGAACTGAGTGATGTGATCTAAACACAGTAAAGTGAGCTACTAGAAAAGCCTAGATCTCAAAATTTGACAAATCACAAAATCGCAATGATGATGGAACCTATGAATTTAAATGGTAATGAGTAGCTTTACAAAATTCCTTTAAAGAGGAAACGGATTTGTGAATTGACTTCAGTTTTCTGTGGCATATAAGACAGATATTCTTGAGATATATCAATATCTGTATATAACTTGAATAGATTTGACAGATTATTTTCATTCCCTGCGTTTGTGTTTAGCCATCTTTTTTCTTCGACGTTTTGCCACAGGCAACACAAAGTTCCATCGATCAGCTGTGTTTATATTAACGACTCCCGGATATGACGTCTTTTGACATGTGCTTATTACATACCTAGACACCAGAGAGAACACGAAAAAGAAAATAAGTCATTTCAAACACTATTGTAAGACATCCGAGGGAAACGAAATATAAAATCCGTTCAAAATTTTGATCGGGCTCAGTGCTGGTGACTAGTCTAGTCATACTAATTGCAACAGAAAATCTGTTAGCTCTAATCTATAGCATGAAGCCCCAAATATACACAGAAAAAAGTCCCATGAAATCTAACTTGAGGAAAACACATTTTTCATTAAAGAAATTGCAAATTTATGGCTATGTGACCATTTTGAAAAAATACTGTGAATATTTAGCATTATCTATATCTGTAAATTATATTTGTTCAAAGAAACTTTTAACCATAAAAAGAAGAATATATGCGTAATTAGTTTTATTCAATTTGAGATTATTTACCTTGACATGCTGAAAAATCTAATAAATGGTAAACTAATGATATATGAAATCTAGGTTGAATCTTGATAAAAGATGTGAAAACACCTTAAGAGTTGTTTGTTATACTCTAAATACGGCTAAAATATTAAGAATCAATACATTCTGTTGAATAGAAGCAGTCGAAGTTATAATTTTGAAACAATTTTTATTGATATTTCTGCTTTTTTTTTTGCAGAGTTATCTTCTTATCGATGCAAATCTCCATAGGAATTTTAAAATCATGATTTTTTAGTTTCCCTCAAGTTATATTTTATGTGACTTTTTCCTGTGTATATTTTGGGATATAATGCTAAAGATCAAAACTTTAAAACCTTCTGTAGAAATTACTTTAAGGTAAGGGTCAAATTTATGCTAGATTGACTGGACTAGACCTGACGCTATATCCGAACAAATAGTCTGCTTACCGTATTGATAATATTGTGTCGGGTTCTCCGAACTAAGAATATAAACTCATCATAGATACCAGGACTAAATTTAGTATATACGCCAGATGCGCGTTTCGTCTACAAAAGACTCATCAGTGACGCTCGAATCCAAAAAAGTTAAAAAGGCCAAATAAAGTACGAAATTGAAGAGCATTGAGGACCAAAATTCCTAAAAGTTTTGCCAAATACATCTAAGGTAATCTATGCCTGAGGTAGAAAAGCCTTAGTGTTTCAAAAATTTGAAAAGGATAACTCGTACATGAAAGCCCGTAATGAACTGTGGCGAATTTAATAAAAAGAATGCATTTCTAATACACCTTATCGCTCTTAGTCTGCCATTACTGGGCATCACAAAGGTTCCCGTAAAATTTTTGAAGTCATAATATATAATATATGACGCCACCATGGAAAAGTGATTGTTGTATAATGTCAAATTAGTTCAAGCTGGACAGATTCTCGGGTCACCCGCGAATGGCGATAAGGTATATTAACTAAGCATTCTCTGCAGGTTCGCGGTCGATGACACTGCTGGTGGGCGTTTCGTCCCTGAGGGTATCACCAGTCCAGTAGTCTGCACTTCAGTGTTGACATGAATATCAATTATATAGTCATTTTCATTAAATTCCTGTTGACAAAACTTTGAATTTTTCAAAAAACTTAGAATTTTCTTACCCCAGGAATAGATTACCTTAAGTTAGCCGTATTTGGCAAAACATTTTGGAATTTTGGGTCCTAAATGCTCTTCAACTTATAACTTCAACTATAAATATTTTGATCTGAGCGTCACTGACGAGTCTTATGTAGACGAAACGCACGTCTCGCGTATTAAACTATAATCCTGGTGCCTTTGATTACTATTAAGCAATGATAGAAACTAATAAAAGTCCAATGTGATCACTGGAATATTATAGTATTAAATTGACTAAACTACGTTAACCACTGAATTTTATATTAAAAAAACATCGCGGATTATCTCAATACCAGACAACGATTATGTTACAAAATACGTTCAAAGCTGATACGTATATGACGTGGCTTTGTAGGAATAATAATTGAAAATTGACCATAACACAATGACAGGATGTATGGGTACCGACCCACGCCAAAGGAATATCATCAAAAATTGGTAAAGGTTATAATTTAGAAAGAACAAAGAACGCTATAACACGTAATTATGACGATAAACTACATGGTTGGCAGTACATAGAATCTATACTTCAAGACCATCAAGAATTATTTGTGAAATTGATATGGAATATATATCAACATGGATTAGAAAAAGGACACTGTCACATGACGTTCTTAACGTAAACCAGCTGGTTCACCAACTTTCTGCTCAATCACTGGTGACGTATTATAGTCTTGAGTAGCAGCTATAAGCTTTTGAGTACCGACTTAGTTGGGATCGATATGTATCATGTGTTTATTCCATATGAAGGTGAAGTTGGTTTAATGCTGCTAAGGTGAGGAAAAATTGATAATTCATTCAAATCTAAAATCGTCTCGTTTGTTATAGATTCTGGTATTGAGAAGATTGTTAACATATGTCAAATTCGAGGTGTAAGTTTAAAAATGAGACGAAGGAAGCCGTGTCTGTTGTTTCTTTGTTGTATAGTTCTGGAGGATATATTAGAATAACCCAATCAGAAAACTTTTGATTGCTATTAGAAAGAATATCATTACTATATCTGAATGTAAAATTAAATGATTTGGCTTCTGTGATCTTCTTGTTATAGGGGTAAGATCAAATTAGTCAAGTGAATAAAATACAGAACTTCGAGTGAAATTCTAAAAGTAAAGTCCTTAACAAATGGAAAAATCAAAAACTCAAACATCAAACGAATTTATAACTGTAATATTTCTGACTTGCTACAGGCATTTCCTGATGTAGAAAATATTGAACCTACCTTTTTATGACAGTTGCTTAAAATTCCATATATTGACAACAATGTGCGTACTAAACAAACAGACATACTAGATAAAATGTCAAACATAGGGGTATAGCAGTCAACATTGTGTTACATGTGTAATCTTAATCACTGTCAAAACTAAGAAATACAAAAAAAAACACACACATACAAAGCACATAAGCAAAAATGAAGGACAAGAATATAAAGATTACCATAGCACAATAACGGGATGTATAAGTACCAAACCACGTCAAATCAATATTACCCCAGAAAAGACACAACAGTGAAAGTTATAATTTATAAAGAAAAATAAAAGAACACTGATAAGTTATTCAGATGATTAACCATCAAAACCTTAAATATATACTTCAAAACCATCGTTCATTATTTGTAAAGTTGATATGGAATATTCATTGTTTCCTCCAATATTTAAAAAAAAAAAGAATAGACGTCCTTGAATACCGAATCACACATTCAGTCTAAATAAGATAATTTTTCTTGCCGACTTGTTTCTTTATTATTATGAGGCTGACTTTATACAGGAACTTCATAGGAAAAAAGATGAGAAGTTAGCAATATCCTTTAACTCTACTTTCCGCTATATAGATGACGTTCTTTCACTAAATAATTCAAAATTTGGTGACTATGTTGAACGCATCTATCCCATCGAACTAGAGATAAAGGATACAAAAGATACAGTTAAATCGGCCTTATATCTTGACTTATATCTATAAATTTAAAATGAGGGTCGGTTGAAAACAAAACTTTCCGACAAAAGAGATGATTTCAGCTTTCCAATTGTGAACTTTCCATTTCTAAGTAGCGACATTCCAGCAGCACCTGTATACGGGGTATACATCTCCCAATTGATACGATATTCACGTGCTTGTATTTCCTGTCATGATTTTCTTGATAGAGTGTTGCTGCTCACAAGGAAGCTATTAAACCAAGAGTTCCAAATGGTGAAGTTGAAATCATCCCTTAGTAAATTCATCACGAGTTGGATGACCGTTATGGAATCACAAATGATATCAGATATGTTCCTTACGTCGTACCTACAATCCCTTCCCTTTCAGGAATGTGACCTACCGAATAAGACTATTTACCGGATTTGTTATAACATAAGCAACACGACGGGTGCCACATGTAGCAGGATCTGCTTACCCCTAGTTTTTGGTGGGGTTCGTGTTACTTACTCTTTAGTTTTCTATGTTGTGTCATGAGTACTATTGTTTGTCTTCTTTCATTTTTAGCCAGGCGTTGTCAGTTTATTTTCGATTTATGAGTTTGACTGTCCCTCTGGTATCTTTCGTCCCTCTTTTACCTAGATGACAGCTTATGTCCTATTAGAGGTATTAAGCTTAAATGAGGTAGAGGAGGTTTTTAATTTCTTTTAAAATTGAAACAAACTTGTCTCACCACCTAGCTCAACACACATGCACAGCTTCATAGGCGGAAAAAATTGTTTGATTATATGGGAAAACACTGACGCATGACTGAAACGTCCTTCTTCCCCTTTAGCTCAGTCAGCGGCCCCTGCACCCCATTCATGAAAAGTTCTGAATCCGCTACTGAGCTAGCCTATTATGTAAGGTTATAAGTATTTAGAACAGCAACAAGATCATTTCTTTTTATACTGTAAAATCCAATTTCACACTTCTTCGGTATTATGTATACTTCATCAAAATAAAGCATCAAAATTAAGGCGGTTTTGCAAAAAAAAACAATATTAACAAACAACATATAAACTTGAGTGGTTATGCCGATTATAGAAAACTCTATTGACAAATAAAATAAACTAGCCAAATTTAAAGTTCAGTTGTACCTTAAAATGAGTTCGAATACTAGTAAGGTAAACGTTTTGAATCGTGACAACTAAAGCTTCAACATGTTCGAAATTCAGGACAGGTAAAATTCAATAATCCAAAAGATATGTAGACTTGTTTATACCGGGATGACAACACGAATTTCAACCGTAACTAAAACATCAGAGCATCTTAGACAGGGACAGACATTTTGTTTTATTTGTTCTTTGGCGTGTAGAGCTAATGATTGCAGTTTCCTTTATTTGATAGAACGGAACCATTTCGACTGGACGTGACTGTGAACTTGTACATATCAGACAACAAAACTGATGACCTTTTCAAGCATGGGTTGTGTACACTATTAAAAAGGGTCTTTTATAAAATACATTCTGATACATGCTGTAAAGCCTAACGAGCCAAACCCACCGAACCCACACGAGGGGGATTAAGGTAACCATAAGATTGATTGGTCACATACTTGATCCAAGATCCTACATTTACAAAATACAATTTCCCGGGGTCCTGCTCAAAATAAAACTAACTCAGAAAATTATGTATTAACACCTAACACTGCATTAATTAAATTTAGGGTAATTATTTAATTTGGAATTTAACTAAACCATGGATTTCATGGATAATTACATGTCAGAGCTTGTTACCATGGAAACAATAGACATCCAATCAAATATCACATCATGGAAAAAAAATTCCATGCAGCACACAGATTTGATAAATATAAATCCTTTGCACCACACATACCAAGTAAGGATTATAAATCCTGTGCGGCGCACATACCAAGTAAAGAAAATAAATCCTGTGCGGGGCACAGCCCTGTTGAAAACTATAAATCCTGTGCGGCGCACAGAGCAAGTGAAGATTATAAATCCTGTGCGGCGCACAGACCAAGTGAAGACTATAATTCCTGTGCGGCGCACAGACCTGTTGAAAACTATAAATCCTGTGAGGTGCACAGACCAAGTTGAGATTATAAATCATGTGCGCCGCACAGACCAAGTGAAGATTATAAATCCTGTGCGCCGCACAGACCAAGTTAAGATTATAAATCCTGTGCGCCGCAGACTCATTAAAGACTAAAAATCCTGTGCACCGCACAGACCAGAGTAAAGTTACATATTGTGTCTCATAGACCCAGTGAAGATCACTGCAAAATCAGGAAATGTTCAAAACAAATCCTGTTAAAGCACGGTTGTACTGGTTTTGCAATGAGAAGCTCCTCTTGTTGTTCATTTTGGATTTTCTAAACTGGTAATACGTATATCTAGATAAGTTGATTTATTTGCCTGGTTTTGTTTAACTAAACTTAATTGTTGTTCTTTTAAAAATTTAAAAGCTTTGCTATGTTGTCTCATTTGGATTTTACCACATATTCCTGATTTCCTTGTAATCACTTGCCATTTGTACTACAGTGATAATGATGTACATTTAAAAGTTAAGAGCTCTCATTATAGACTCATTAGGATTTCAACATATTCTTGATTTTCTAGCCCTTTTTATGCCCCACCTACGATAGTAGAGGGGCATTATGTTTTCTGGTCTGTGCGTCCGTTCGCTTCAGGTTAAAGTTTTTGGTCAAGGTAGTTTTTGATGAAGTTGAAGTCCAATCAACTTCAAACTTAGTACACATGTTCCCCATGATATGATCTTTCTAATTTTAAAGACAAATTAATTTTTTGACCCCAATTTCATGGTCCACTGAACATAGAAAATGAAAGTGCGAGTTTCAGGTTAAAGTTTTTGGTCAAGGTAGTTTTTGATGAAATTGAAGTCCAATCAACTTAAAACTTAGTACAAATGTTCCCTATGATATGATCTTTCTAATTTTAATGCCTAATTAAATTTTTTACCCATTTTCACGGTCCATTGAACATGGAAAATGATAGTCCGAGTGGAGCATCCGTGTACTTTGGACACATTCTTGTTTACTACTCTTGATATACATGATATAGCTGTTATTTTTACAAGTGAAAAAAGGAAAAAAATGTTATTCTTGGAACATGATATTAGCCAACAAATTGTTATGCAGTTGTAGTTTGATAACATATTTTTTTCTCTCAATAAATATATGAAAATGATAACAATAAAACACAGGCTTAAGTATTGTGCATAAACATGAAGCACATTTTGTTAACAAGTTATATCAGGATTTACAAGTGTAACAATTTTAATCTAATAAAAATTACCTAAATTTTTCTTCCCTTAACACTGTTCTTAGCATAATATACATCTACATTTATAGCTTTCATTTAAATATATGAACATTATTCCAGCAGTCAATTCATTTATGCCAAAAATAGGAATTTACCAACATATATTTTAGGATTAAACAATACATTCATTAACATGTAGCATATTAACAATAATCTGTTCATAGATACCCCACTCTCATTATCATTTTCTATTGGGATTATAAAAATTAGAAAGACTTATCAAGCTTAAATTGTGTACTAATTTTGCAGTTGACTGAAATTCAACTTCCTCTAAAACTACCTTGCCCAAAAAGTGTAACCATGAAAGGGAATAGACAGGGTTACGCACAGTCCAAAAATTTAACTCTACCAGTAACATCCTTGTTTGGGCATAGGAAAAATCATTTTAGTATTTTCTAACACTAGTGAAGTAGTGGACAAAAAAGTTTTTATTAAATTAAAAAAAAACCCATCTAGATGAAATCCCTTACAGAAATTTAATATTAAATGCATTTTGTACTTCATACTGTCAGATTTTTGATTTTTCATGCCTACCAACCTGATATCATCATACAAAAGACCTGATTTTTGGCATTATCAAACCGTGTCAGAAATCAATTATTGAAAAATGTATTGCACACATACTCTTGTAAATCAAAATGACAAATGCAAATTAAAAAAAAAAAATGCTTCACATTCAGGAAGTTTTGCTGTTTTTCACTGTTGAAAATGATATCTGATTAAAGAAACAGGACCTTAAATTTGGTTTTTAAATGAGTTATAAATATGAAGTGTGAAACACCAAAAATGAATGGGTCAGTATTGTCTACATATTTGCATAGATTTTTCCATATTAATATCGGAGATAATCATTTGGAAAATGAGCGGATGAACCTGACAAAAACAATTTGTCTCCCCACATTGACTTATAGAAAAGATTGTTTTCCAAACATGGTAAGAAACTAATTGAAATAAATAAGATATGAGTTAATTTAAAGTTTTGTGCTATAATATTTTTAATTCAAGAATAATCAAATAGGAATGGAAATTGGGGGCAGCTACCCAACCGAAATGTATAAACAACTCAAGGCAACCAATGGATCTTCAACAGACAAGAACTCCCTAAACAATTGGGAGGGTAAAATGCAGGACACATAATATATAAGCTTACTCTAAAGTTATTTTATAAGGTATGCTGGCTTCTAAAGTTATTGTTCATGTTATTTGCAAATATTTATTGTTTTGATAATACTGATAAACTTCCAAAAATTAAAATAACTGTTTTTCCAAATTTTTTGTTTCGGTCTAAAAGGGATGTTTTAAGTAAATATGCATATTTTAAATTATAATATTAAGCATTGATAATTCTTAAATCTTGGCTTGAAGTTCCTGACTTTTACAAAACTCTTTTACATTTTTAGGTAAGAAACCCCCCTTTGTTAAACAAAAACTGTTCCTTATGATTTCTGTTTTGTTGATTATCTGTGTCCATGCTTCCCGTTTTCCTTTTTTCCCTTGTATCACTCTGCTACATGGCTTCCATGGTTTTGTTTTGGATCCTCTGAACCAATGGATCATGCAGGTCTCCTCTTCAAAATTGATGACTTGGGCAACTTGAGGCCACTCCTTTTCATATTCTTTTAAGTTTAGAAGGACCATCTCCCCAACGCTTACAGTAATTGTATTGTTATCCCCTTGGCTATCAGATTTCTTTTTTCCAACAACAAGCTAAAACAAAATTTAGAACATTATAAACTTCCATAAATTTAGAATAAAATTATTATAGGACTAAACACCTTTTCAAAGGAATTTAATGGTGTATAAACTCGACCAATTCACTCACAAACAACTTAAAGTCTGAATTGGTCTAGTTTAAACATAAATGAATTTAATTGAAATGTATTTTATTCTTAAAATTCTTAACATAAGAGATAAAGAATTAATTTTTACACACTTGTTACCTCTATCACACACAAATTGTGTATTCGTGTCATTGTAATGGCCTGGTGCATGAATATATACATTGGTTACTGCAAAAATATGTACCCTGTGAAATTTGCTCTCTGATTTATATCAACTACAAAACCTCTATTTTATCATTCAACTAAATGTTTTGTGTTTATTTGTTTGACAATTATTTCATTTGGAAAATAAATATTGTAACGTCGAGCCTGATTGAGCCTGATTGTGTTTATATCGCCACCATTTTGTTAACATTGGTTACAAACAGAAGTTCAATCAATGTCGCCTATGGTAAAATAAACAACCCCAAAACGACTTCCAGAAGTACTCTCTAACACCACCAACCATATCAACGTATTCCCTGATAAGCAAAGTATATAAGAATTATTGTTGTTTAAATCTATGTTTAAGAATACATTTGGTTGTTGAAGAGAGGAGGTTTGATATAAACCAAATATAGTTTGTAATTGACCAGGTCCTATCTGTTCTATCAGACTTCCTGACAAGCATTTTTTGTTAAGAAAAAAGAACATATGTTCTCATTATTCTTGTTTAAATCAATTATTTTTTTTTAGTGAGTCTTTCAATTTCTTGTTAAAATTTGTTTCGTTAGTTTGTGTAAATGTATTTTGGTTTCTCCTTTTGTATGTAAATTAGACTTGGGTTTTCTGTTTGTATAGTTTTACACTGTTCAGTTAAAGTTTATAGCTTGTGGCTCGATGTGAACCAAGACTCCCCCGTTGAAAATAGTACTGTAACCTATAACTGCTTTAATACTTTATACTACATTGTGTCTTAGATACAGAGATGTCTCCTTGTTACGTATGTCTTCTTATTAATTTTGGTAGAAGTTTATAAATTTTAAATTTTATATACTAGTATACAAAATGAATTACCTGAGGAATTGGTTCATCTTCATCTGACACATCACTCAACTCTGAGTCACTTAACTGTCTAGTGTCAGAGGTTTCTTTTATATCTCGTTCCTTGGCTTTCTCAACCAAATCAGTTATCGACCACACTGCTTCTTCTGGAGATTCTGTGACCAAAAAAAATTATATGTATTCTTTCTTAACATGTTCAAAATAGAATAAACAGCTGCGCTATGAGCATATGATACACCCTCACATTTTCAAACAACAAAGTTCTTTTACTTATCAATGTCATATTTGAAATTTATGAAAATCAAAAGGGAGATTACATCAACAGATATAAACAATTCACCAAAATTTCTAGAGAATTGCTGAAACTGGAAAATCCCCCCTTTTATTAATGAAAAAGAAAAATTACTGTAAAAAATATATAAAATTAACAGATATTAACCATCTATCATGGAAAATTTTATTTATATATCATTAAGGCTTGATAATGCTGAGTTGTGTTGTAGCACATGTATACAATCTTAAAATCTCTGCTACAGATACTTTTTTGGCAGATAGTTTCGTTTATAACCACTGTATTTGTACAAGGAAAAATCCCCAGTATGAATATAAATACCTGCCAATTATTTTTTTGGAGAGCAAACAGTAGTATTGAAGGAATGCATCATACAATTTGGCCCTAATGAAAAGTTTATATTCCAAAATTTTAGTTGTTGTTAATTAATCAAGTAAACTTAAATTAGTACTGACCATTACTAGAAAGATCTGTAAAAAAATCATTCCACCACTTTTTATCTTCCTCTCTCTTGAAATATGAAAATGAACCAGTGATATAATTTTATAGCTTGGTCAGGTCTATTTTGTTGTAGTTGGGAATTATTCCTTTTGGAGAGTCTGTGGGAACACCAAGTAGAAGCTGCTCCTCTGGTTCTTGCCAAGTCTGAAATATATTTGATATTTTTTAACCATAGGACCTGTAAAATGTTTTAGTACAGATTCAAGATATTAAAGTTATAGATCAACTATGCCTTCAAATTTTGTACTTTTATGAGCTTTTGGCAAAATGCATAGACAATATTAACTGGATGGAATTTCGAACAAAGATGAAGAACTGGATCTTCCATCCCTGTAATGGATACCTAAACTACATAGGTGTCCTAACAAACAACGGTATATTGCTGGGTCTTCCAGCCCCCTTTCTAAATTAAAAACATATTTTTTTTACCAGCAATCAAAGACGGGCTTCAAAGTTATTGTGAAACTGCCTATTCTAGAGGTGGCGTGTATCATATGAGGATACTTAAAAACTCCACAGATCTTTTCGAGTACATACAATCTAACTCTCATCAAGAAATTGACAATGAGGGTCAGTTGAAAACAAATCTTTACACCAAAGAGATGATTTCAGCTTCCCAATTGTGAACTTTCCATTTCTAAGTAGCAGCATTCCAGCAGCACCTGCATACAGGGAATATATCTCCCAATTGATACGATACTCCCGTGCTTGCATTTCCTATCATGATTTTCTTGATAGAGGGTTGCTCCTCACAAGGATACTATTAAACCAAGAGTTCCAAATGGTGAAGTTGAAATTATCCCTTAGTAAATTTTACGGACGCCATCACGATTTGGTTGGCCGTTTCACAAATGATATCGGATATGTTCCTTACGTCGTAACTAAAATTCCCTTCTCTTTCATGATGCACAGGTACGAGGAAGTAAGTTTTCATAATAGGCGTAATGAAACATTTTGACGGTTGCACATTTCAATAAGTTTCTGTAGGTGTGTTTCCCAGGTTCCTTGTTTTATAAAGCTGGTCTGTATTCGTGATAGTTCTTAACAGTTCGTAATTATGGTAACGACATTTTCTTACAAGATTTCCTTTGCCCTTAATTTTTTGTTCCTTGATTCCAGGAAGGGCCATAAATATACTTATCCAGCTAATCTACGCGGTCTAACTGTTGAAATTATCCAGTCGAGTGATGATCCAACTGGGAAGCCGCAAATTCCCAGGCCAACAACTTGCAGTCAGGTATACTCCACGTATGTTGCCCATTTGGGATTATGATAAACGTAGATTTCCTGTCCCTTCTAGAAGGTGGTATCGTTGGCATGACACCCAGGGTTAGGATATCCCTTGCTTTCTTCTGACTATTGGTTTTCTATGTGGCTGTCAAATCTTCTTCGTTTGTTGAAAGTGGTAGGACGACTGACAGGCTAGGGGTTTCTTTGTCTCTATGCTTGTGGTGTATACCATTATATTTTACAATAACGGGTGGTTTACCTATGAGAGAGCTTTCTTCGTGTTTATTATAACATTGTTCATTATGTGACTTTGATGGAGAGTAGTCCCATGGGCACTCATACGACATCTTATTTATATATGTTATATAGAGAATAATACATGTTTGCCATGTTTTATAGCTTTTAGGAACTGCTTATTCATCCAAAGCACCTTGGTAACCTTCAATCTGTTTATCCTTCTTTAGTAATGTTGTACTTTATAAAACACATTCATTCTGCATAAAACTTTAAAAAAAAAAGTAGTAACAATAAACCAACCATTTAATAACAAGTACACTGTTATAAACAAGAGACTACTTTGAGACTGGTGAGTAAAATGTGCACTTTTGAAATATCAAAATTTAAAGTTTAACAAACATCTGAATTCATGTTAATTAAGATGGAATCCCGACTGTCGTTAATGACCAATTTCCTTTTTTTCTGAGTTTCTCGTTAACTATTCTCTTTTTCCTCAACCGGATTTCCATAATTAATTGCGACATTCCCTTCAAAGAATTTGTCTAAAAAATATTTAGTATATGTCCATGTATTTGATGATTGATCTAGTTAACATAATTTTAACCACTCGTTTCATGTGACTTTAATAAAATGTAATCATTAATGTTCATTAAAAAGTAATTGCGATTGTGATAACTGATGTTGTGTATGTGCAGGTAGTTGTGTTGACTGTTCAGGCTACGATAACTGTTGTGAAAGATCCAATGACTGTGTGTTTTTTTTCAGTGTTTTCTGCATAATCAGCTACTTTCATTTTTTTTTAATTTTATTTAGTTCATCCCCTTACTTTCGTTTGAACTTGGATACTACTGGTTGTATATTTGTTTATTATTTACCAGAGGATTGCCATTAATACTGCTATTTATGGAGACAGAAATATCATCTTTCATTCTTGCCAAAAAATCGTTGGCCTCTGTACAAAAAAATGTACAAAACTGGCTGGAAAATGTCCTTTCTTTAAATTAATTTCTGAAGAAAAACCTCGTGTTATAGCTAGCTGAACCTCTCATTTGTATGATAGTCACAGAGAGTTTTGTTCTATTGACAACAATGTGAGACCAAAACAAATATTTTAGGTAAAAAGGTTGAAAATTAGGGTACAACAGTCAACATTGTAATCTTAAACACTTTAAAACCAAACATCTATGTCACCAAAGAAACCTAAATGGTACATAGACACTTTATACACAAAGCAAATAAGCACAGGAAAAGAAAACAGGAAATGAAGATGCCACAATAACACAATGGCGGGATGTATAAATACGATATGCCACGATATAAGGTTATTACCAAAAATTGCCTTAATAAAGACAATAGTATAGTTGGCAGCCGATCAACAGTTAAGGTTAAGAATATTCAAAGACCAATGAAAAAAACAGGATAACACGTTATTAAGATGTTAAACAATGCCAGTACCTAAAATACATACGTCAGGACCTTTTTGTGAAGTTGATAAAAATGTTAACCATGATAAATCATCTTAAATATTTTCAGATGAACTTAAAAAAAATGAGACGTTCGTTGACATTGGTTCATCAACATTTTGCTCAGACACTGGTGACACTAATGTGATTGTCTAAATATTTCGAACCATAATGTATACAATCATAGCGCTACATATAAAATCATGGTATCAGAAGACTTTAACGGAACACACTCAGATCCCAGAGTCAGCAACAAATATGCCAGTATTCAGGGATCATAAATTATACTTGTGCCATTGTTAAGAAAACCTACATTTATACATCATTCTGGAGCTAGCTGGTCTCAGATTGACTATTTATTGTCACAGATAGACAAATAAAATTCTAAACTATGTTATCCTTGAAAAGCACGACACAAATATCTCCAGTTGTATCATTGTGACTAAGGTCTTGAACACTTACATTGCTTCAAGCCTGTAATAAAGTCGGCAGCCATCTGAAAATACCAATAGGATAAAACTGATCGTTCTCTTGACTTTTCAAGATACTCTTCGACTTGAATTAGAGAACCATACTGATGCAGTAGATTTTGAATCAAACCTCTAGAGTTCTGAATGACAATTTGCAAAAAGCTACCATGCAAGGTGTCTAACACGAGGAAAGTTATTCAGTTTAAAAGTTCCATATTTTAGGCCTCTCTTATAGTAAAAATTATTTTATAGTGAGAACGGCTAACTAGAGGGTCAACTGAAACGAGAAAAAAATCAAGAGGAACTACGTCGTAATCTCCAATAGATAAAATCGTATGCGACTGTATGTGCGAGCTTTAGCTAGTTATAAAACCAGGTTCAACCCAATATTTTCTACATTAGAAAATACTTGTACCAAGTAAGGAATATAAATTCCAGTTGATATCCATTTCATGTGTTTTTGGTTTTGCAATTTGATTCGGCACTTTCTGTTTTGATTTTTTCTCGAAGTTCGGTATTTTTCTGTGACTTTGTACTTTTCCATAGCTGGGCAATACTTGTTCTTGTTTAATAAATCATGGAAAATCATTTTATGTAACTATTTCATCGTCTAATAATTGTTTTATGCAATACCTTGAAGATCTATTCATGCCAAAGATTAAAGGGTATGATGAAAAATATTTTGAAGTTTGTTCTGTTAGACATAAACCTATTTCTTGAGTTGTATAGTAACAGCAACGATACGTTTGGACTATTTACTGAGAGTGAGAGTCCAAATGCTATTAATCGCCTACACATTGGTAAAACAATTGATGAATTTAATATATGCTTTGAACAACTGAAAGAAACATTTTAATTCCGTTTATTACAAGGACCTTTAACCCAATACTATGAAATGGTACCTCCGTTGGTTTTTTTTTTTTTTAGTGATCAAGATTATTACACAATGTTGACTGCTGTACTTTTGACATTTTCATCTATTATGTTTTATTAGTTCACGCATCGTTGTCAATATAATAAAATTTGATGAAAATGTCAAATAAGTGAGAGGTTTTGCTAGCTTTAAAACCAGGTTAAATCCACCATTTTCTACATAAGAAAATGTCTGTACCAAGTCAGGAATATGACAGTTGGTGTCCGTTTGTTTGATGTGTTTGAGGTTTTGATTTTGCTATTTAATAAGGGACTTTCCGTTTTGTATTTTCCTCGGAGTTCAGTATTTTTTTATTTTACTTTTTTTCCAAATGTAAGTAAGTCTTGAATACTCACACTCAGTATAAAGAAACTGTAAGATCCATCAATTTTGAATACCTATGTAGGTATAAGTGCAACTCGTGTATCCTTTTAATAATTTGAATTCGCCTTTTCAGAATCTAAAGGACTGTGGGTGATTTCATTGTTCGTACACCAAAATGAAAATCGCGTCATTGGATGGATTTCCATTGTTTAGTAATGAACAACATATTGAAATGATCAAAGTCTGCTTCTGTTTAGTTTCACAAAAGGTATATTCATGTTTTTAGCAGATTTATAGATTTCGGAGGCGAAATATGAGAGCAAACGTTTACCTCTAACGCCATTATGTCTTGTACTCATAAATTTTCTTGACAAGTATGAAACAGGGTTGCACCTAATATTTGTACTGATCTTCATAATGACATGACCTCAAAAGTAAGATGGGTCGTTGAATTACTGATGACCTTCAAAATACTACAGAGAGGGTGACAAGGTTAATGTTATCGCTATTTTAAATTTATAACAATTTATAAATGAAAATACAGACATCAAGACTAGGTTTTATATTGGCAAGTTTTATTTGGTGGCCAACATGTGCAGACGACATTGCTCTTCTGTCAACAGATGCTGATAAACTACAATGTATAATATCAACTTTACATACAAGACACTTCTTATAAGATAGAAGCAATACACCCTAGGAAGACCAACGGTAGTGGTCTTCAGCAAATCAATTAGTATAGTCTACGTTTTCTTTGTTATTGAAGATGCTGACATATGTCAAAAGAATCACACAGATTATCTCAGTATTCCATTAAATGATTCATATACAGATCAAGCTGACTGGGTAGTCTCAGTTGGGCTTTGGGAAATGGATACTGTAAACTGAACACTTAAATAACAGGAGCCAACTGAAGAAACCTGTTGCTACACCTAGATTTAGCATTACCTTGGATGCTTTGTATTACCTTCATAGGCCGCAAACAAAATATTCTGTGTCCCCCTTTTTCTAGATTAACACTAGACTAATACCCCATATCCACTGAATTTTCAAATGATTTAATGTACCATGAAATTTCATTTATAAATCTTTTGGATGTAAAAATAAAACTTTTTGAAAATTTGGGTCCTTTTTTAATCAACTAAAAAGAAAAATTCTGCTAAATTAAATAATCTACACTTTAAGGAGCTGTTTAGTTAGTCTTTGTAATACCATGGTAACTCATCAAATGTGGATTTTTTTTTTTTTTTTTAATTTTCTGATCACCAACTTCATTCAACATTCACTGAGTTGGCTTTTTAAGTGTCAGTTAATCTTCATATCTCTCTTATGCATGACGGTCAAAAAGAAAATTGACCAGGCAACACTAATTTTTGTTTCACTTTTTTTATTTCATAAACAATAGCACTTAAACCAATATGTGGTAAATGCATTAGAAACAAAAAATTCTGTGTATGTTCTACTTATATAGACAATAAATTACAAACACAGCATAGTCATCAAAAATCACTCATCACATCTCATCACTCTCAAAATCACAAGCAAACTGGTATGGGTGTGTATTACCAGCTGTGAGAGACTCATGGGTAGTCAAGGCTGTAACTTTAAACAGCTAGTAGTATGATTTACTGTTTCTATTTCTCTTTGACAATTCAGTATAGAAACAGATGTTATAAATCTGGAAGCACAACTTGTACATTTTATACATATTTGGAACTAAGTAATTTAAAATTCTGCACTCTTAAAAATAAAACTAAAAAAAATCAAGAAAATCAATGAAAGTTTTCATAAAATTAATGAAGTTCACTTTATGAACCAAAATATTTAAAGATCCTAAAATTCTGCATTTAATCTTTCTAGGATATGGTAGGATATTTTTTCTCTCACATTTTTCGATATGGTGCATTATTCATATGGAACACCCTCTTGTTCTCAAAATATATATATACATGTATGTCATAAAGTTTTAATAGCCTAGTTTAGAGAGAAAGCCATCTCTCAAATGTAAAAATCATAACATCTGATTTGCTTTAATTAGAAGTTATTCATGCCTTTTCATGAATGAACAATTAAACATTCTGTCAATAACAATAATAAAAAAAAATACATTGTTTTCTTTTATAGAAGTGCCGAAATATTTAGATTTAAAAAAATTATCAACATAAAATTTAAATTTGCAATGAAAATTGATAGTCTTAACCAAATATTTCAATCAAGACAGAAATAATTCCAACCTCACAACTGAATGGATGAACCTTACTGTTATTGATTCTTGTGAAATTAATGTGGTATCTTTTTGAAATTTAATATTGCTTTTAATTATCAAAACTCAAAGCGGTGGTCTATTTGTGATCTTAGTAAGTAATACAGAACTAATTAAATTATTGTTTACAGACATATAATTTAATTTTGGATGTTTTAAACATGTCTTCTGATTGGCTGACAGTGTATTGTCTATCAGCTCATAGACATAATTTTGTCATGTGACTGTGACATCATGAACGTTTTTTTCACTGGCTTTAAATAGAATTAGAATTAAGTTACAAGGAATGACTGTAATATGTAGAAATAACATAAAAAATGTTGTGAAAACTTTTAAATAACCTGCTACGCGCATTATTCAGTTTGAACTACATTTTTTATGTTATTTCTTCATAAACAGAAAAATTATTAAAGTCATTCCTTGAATAACATTGTCAGGCCACCTCATCTAAAAAAAATATAGTAAATACATTCGACTTACAACTAAACACCTGGGGCCTGTTTATCGAAACTGTCCTAAGTTCCGTCCTAAGAATTTCTTAGGACAGAATTTAGGATAAAGTTAGGACCGACTTACGACACGTCTCAGCATGCACATCGAAGCTATCTTAGGAATATCTTAGCTAGGACCTCCTAACCGATATCCTAAGTATTGACGGAAAAGAAAATACAAATTAGATATGAAAAAATACAATATGATATCATATTTTATCAATAATTTTGTTTTTTTAAATACAGTTAATAAGAAACTAATTATTAGTGTTACAATAAAGATAATAAATGATTATTTGTATAATATTTGTACTTTAAACTGTATAAAACAAAACATAAGACAAAAATAATAACTACTTATTATATAAAAATTTAACAAACTAATTGTAAACTAGATATATGATCGGTAAAAATCATTACATGTTTTTGAGTGAGTTGAATTCGAAGTGTCAAGGTTTCAATATTTAACAGTCTAAAGACAAATCTTGTGCATTTTTCATTTGAATCCGGAGTATTTCAACTATTTTACTACTGGTAAAAACAACAATACGTGTGAAAATGATCAAAAGGCGAAATTGAATATATCCTAAAGTTAGGACCATCCTAAGACCATCTTAAGACACCTAAATTGGTATCCTAAAGTTAGGACAATTCCTAGGATTTTATTAAGTTGAGACATGTTTGATAAACCCACTTAGGACTAAGATGTGTCCTAAGTTGGTCTTAGGACACGTCCTAATCCTAAGAGAGCTTCGATAAACAGGCCCCTGGTCTCAATTTTTTCCCCAAAAACATAATTAATTTTTAAGTCAATATTTAATACAAAATCAACTCACAACCATGCATTCATTCTGCAAAAAAGCACACAATTATATAACCTACAAAAGTAATTTAATAAAAATAATTCCTAATATACTACTAATGGACAGCATTTATAAAATAAATAAAATAAGATTGCACTTGTATGTGGTTTTTTTCTTGGTGATGCCACTAACGTTCTAATGTAGAACCTGGGTTATTTAATATCACACAATGGAAGCTGACCCTAGTTTTTATGAATTTTTATTCACCAATTCTCAAATTTATAACAGTTGTCAGTACAAGCACAACCTTTGTTCAAATTTAAAGTGGTAAAATCTAATTCTTACAAAAAATCTAGATAAGTTAAAAGATTTAAGTATACAACTAGACTATACAGGACAAAAGTTACCCTCTTGCTACAAATCTGGAAGTCCAGAGTATGCATTCACGTCTCTGTCTGATACATAATTGCAATTTCTGTGGATTCATTATTTTCCGTTAGATATCAATTTTTGAGGATTGCGTACATAAAGGGGAAGAATGAATTTAAAAGTTTCACAAATTTTCTATCGTAAAATTGAGAATGGAACTTGACAAAAAGAGCAGAAAACATCAAGGCCACTAATGGGTCTTCAACACAGCGAATAAATCCTGCACTTGGAAGCAGTCTTTAGCTGGCCCCTAAACAAAAACGTATACTGGAACTTTTGAAAAAATGTATACTGAGCAAGACCATGAAATCAAATATCCAGGAAAATGCAAGCTTTTCTTATTCCACAAAAATTGGTACCATAAAAAATAAATGAATCAACAGAATATCTATCATGTTGCTATCAATATTATATAATCATTTCAATTGAAAACAACATTTATCACATAAGAAAATAAACAAATTTATCACAATGAGCTTTTACAATCACAGATAAACAAATACATTGAACACTGCAGCAAAATAATGTAAAAAAGAAAACTAATTTAAAGTGTATTGACAAAAATCATATTTTTGTTTACCACTGTAAATGTGCATGAAACCTAAAGGTCTATATTGTCTATCTATATGTAGGTATAAGCATAATACTGACTGAATCCGAGAAATTTTTCACAACAAATACTTGGACAAGGGTGGTTCAAATATGCCTAGTTGATTTGATGTAAAAAAAAATGCATAAACCAAGAGGCCTTTTTTGGATACCTAGCAAAGTCAGGAAATGATTTCCAGGATTATAACTTGTTTACATTATTTATTTATTAGTGACAGTAGCCATCTTGTTGGCTCAAAGGGCTCAACCTTGATTAGAATTAAACTACTATGTTTTTTTTGTTGGTCTCTTTTAGGGGGAGGGGGGTGGCAGCTAAGTAAAGAGACATGATTCATCATGCAGATTCAAAGAAAATTGGTTTAGAAGTTTCTGAGAGCATTTTTCAGACATAACCGCAAATAGATGAACTAATTTTAATATGCCAATTGATTTAGATCTGTCAAAGAAGCTTTTTTGCTCTGTTTGAAATTCAAAGGACTGCAATATAAAATTAAATGGAATAGAAGCAGCAGACTAAAACTGAAACAAAAAGGTATGATAGATATGATAATGTTTTTTTTCAAAAATTGTTTTTTTCTGATTAGCTTGAATCAAGAAAAGAAATTAAACAGTAGACTAATGGCCCCATCCCTTACTTTTTTTTTATGTCATATCTCTATGACTCAAAGGTTAAAACAATTCAGTTGTTCTATTTTGCCAATCATATTCAATCATGGTCATTTTACATGTTATATACATGCTTGGCTGTCTAACAAAATTATTGGGAACAGCCCCTGTTCTATGCCTTTATAAAAGAATTCTGTAGGATGAAGTATAATAAACTTAATAAGTAAAGCCCCTTAAATATTGCACAAGGTCTTGATTAGGTTCTATAAGGCAAAGTATTAGTGGACAGCATGTGTGAATGCCTTTCTGTTTGTATAGTTTATAACTATAAATATATTCAAAAGTTTAGTACATACGATAGACACATTTTGTGTTCAAGCTATAAACAATTATTTTTTTAAGGTTAAGGTATTATACCTTATCACTATTTGGAAATTTGTGCTGATTGACCCTAGAATCTACACCTCTGGTACTATTGACATCATACAACAATCACTTTCCCATTGTGGCGTCAGATGTTTTCTATTTTGACGTCGAAATTTTACGGGAACCTTTGTGAAGTCCAGTAACGGCAGGCAAATAGTGATAAGGTGTTTTACAGTAACTTATTTTCAAATTATGTATTTGTTAAAATGTTTGTTTCAGATCTGGATCTATAAATATATGTTCAAAAATATTAAGAAGAAAGTTTTGAATGTTCAAAGGGAAATAACCTATTCTTGAAACTATATAAAGATATGCGGAATAATGCAAAAAGAAATCTTGCTAGTACAACTTCAGTGCTGTGGTATTAAAATGGAAAAAAAAACAGCTGCTCCTATAGAGGTTTAACTATAATTATAATTAGGTTTATCTATAATTATTAGACTGGTTTTAATATCAGTGTTAGACTGGTTTATCTATAACTGTTACTCCAGCATAACTCCTCCCTGTCATCATGCTAGCACTAAGTAGTGTCCATAAATTAGTCTTAGGATCAAAACATTCTATTGAAGCAAGATTTGAAGATCCATCATCTCCACCAACAACATATAGGTAACCACCATTTGACACTACCCCTGGAAAATATCAAACAAAGAAAGTAATAACTTAGTTTTTTACAATGCTAACAAATTTATATTTTATATTTAATGTTGTCAAGTTCAATCATACTTAATGTTGCAATGTTGATTAATGAAAAAAACTTGTGTATTTCAATTTTTGTTAAATATTACAGCCAGGCATACAGACACTGAAAAAACACTGAAAATCACATTTCTACAAAGATCATTGGTAAATATTTCATACATCCTTTGTTTCATCCTACATTTTATATAACTTGGAATATCTATTGGCAATAATAGTTATCTAAAATCTTCTTGAAACTTTCTTGAAAAAATTCTTACCCTTTGAAAAATAATAACTTTCAAATGCAAAGAATGAAAATATGCTTTTTTTCAATATACAGTAGAGGACTATACAGTATTAGTTTTTCTAAATGTTGAATATAAAAAAGAAGTTACCTATTAATGCTTATTACCAAGTCATCTGGACAGTAGTGGATAGTTTTCTCATTGTCAATTATACCAATTCTTCTTATTTTCATATTCATAATGATCCTTTTGTAACATTTTAGCGTCCCTTTTTAGAGAAAATATTTGGCTCCACCATCCTATTATAAATCTTACCAGCATTCCGTCGACAAAGATGCATTTCACCAGACTGTTTCCAGTCATTAGTTTCTGGGTCATACATCTCAACACTTTTCCTTACTAAAGGCCCATCGTGACCACCCACAGCGTACAGTGTGCCATCTACTATACCTACTCCTATACAAATTAAAAAGATACGTTAATACAGACATACCAATTGTACATGATTGTTAAGCATAATACATACTGTGGATCATAAGTATTCATTTGGATCCCAATTTTCGTGTATTTCGTAGTTAAAGGTATATCAGAAATTTAAATATTAAATGAACTACAAATTTTAACTAAGGTTATTTATAGACTTGGGCAAATCACAAAATCATATATCCAACAAAATACAAGTTTTCATCATTCCAAGAAAAATAAATGCATCTACAGTTGTTTGATTTTTGTTTTTGATTTTTTTTATGTTTTAACGCCACTTTTAAGCACCTCATTTAGGCTATTTCGTGGCGGTCAGTTTTTATTGGTGAAGGAAGCCAGAGTGCCCTGAGAAAACCACGACCTTCGATAGGAAAACTTACAATCATAGTCAAATAAGATTGAAGTTAAGTGCACCCCCATGAGCGGGGTTTGAACTCACAACCTCAGTGTTGACTGGCTAGTGATTACAGTAGTAACTACTTAGACCACTCAGCCACTGAGGCCCCCCACAGTTGTTTGAAAATTCACACTATTAATCTAATACTTAAAACAAATCTGTACCATAATTGTGAATCAAGTTTTTATACAATTAATGGATCTCACACAATAAAAGACAAATTGCTCTAAAATTACAAAATTAGACCCAGATTTTTTTTAATTTTTTTTATATCTACTTGAATACAAGAGTGCACACGCTGAAATGTCTCGCCTTTTTTACTAATCATTGATATTATGTTGAAAGTCCTAAGTATAAAGCTTAATTAAAAACTGTTACATAAACTTAACATTAACCAAGATAACTAAACAAAGACCAATGAACCATGAAAATGAGGCCAAGGTCAGATGAACCATGCCAGGCAGACATGTAACGCTAGCAATGCTTCCATACAACAAATATAGTTGACCTATTACTTATAGTTTAAGAAAAATAGACCAAAACACAAAAACACTGAGCAATGAACCGTGAAAATGAGGTTGAGGTCAAATAAAATCTGCGCAGTTGACATATAGATCATAAAATATTTCCGTACACCAAATATAGTTGACCTATGGCATATAGTATGAGATAAAAAGACCAAAGCTCAAAAACTTAACTTTGACCACTCAACCATGAAAATAATTCAAGGTCAGATGACATCTGCCCGCTAGACATGTACACCTTACAATCATTCAATACAACAAATATAGTAGATCTATTGCATAAAGTATGAGAAAAACAGACCAAAACACAAAAACTTAACTATAACCACTGAACCATGAAAATGAGGTCAAGGTCAGATGACACCTGCCAGTTGGACATGTACACCTTACAGTCCTTCCATACACCAAATATACTAGCCCTATTGCTAATAGTATCTGAGATATGGACTTGACCACCAAAACTTAACCTTGTTCACTAATCCATGAAATGAGGTCGAGGTCAAGTGAAAACTGTCTGACGGGCATGAGGACGTTGCAAAGTACGCACATACCAAATATAATTATCCTATTACTTATAATAAGAGAGAATTCAACATTACAAAAAATCTGAACTTTTTTTTCAAGTGGTCACTGAACCATGAAAATGAGGTCAAGGACATTTGACATGTGACTGACGGAAAATTCGTAACATGAGGCATCTATATACAAAGTATGAAGCATCCAGGTCTTCTACCTTCTAAAATATAAAGCTTTTAAGAAGTTAGCTAACGCCGCCGCCGCCGGATCACTATCCCTATGTCAAGCTTTCTGCAACAAAAGTTGCAGGCTCGACAATATATGGTATACATGCACTGTCATTAGTGTTTTCACACTATATTGAAACTAGGGCATGAAAGTTATATGAAAATGTATCAGAACTATATTGTATTTCAATATTGTCCAATGCAAAGATAACAATTTGAGATCATCCTACCTTTAAACATATATTTGCGTTGTCAACCTGTTAATGTGTAAGACAAAATTTAAAATGTCAAAACTGATGTCTGACAGACTTAGGTCTTATGAACTGCTGAAGGTTGTTATGTTATAGGCTGATGATGTATTTTTGAATTCCATGGACCAGAAAAGTGGCCTTATCTTATATTAATTATTTTCTCCTTTTGACAGCAGTAATAATTCAGGACATGTGCTACGCAAAAAGCAAAGTACGATAAAGTCTCAATAAAAGCATGATGAATATCCGTCTAAAAAAGCAAGGTTCGTTAAAATCTTTGTAAAAAGCATGATGAATTTACTTTGCAAAATGCAAGGTTTATTCAAATCTCTGTAAAAAGCACAAAGAATTTTCTTAAGTTTTTGGTCGTCATTTCCTAAACAGAGACAGACAGATAGATCTAGAACACTCATTTTTCAGGACTGAAGTTCTTCATTAAGATTCCTACCAGCTCCACTCCTTCTACATGACATGTCTCTGACAGCTATCCATTTATCTGTTAAAGGATTATAGCACTCTACAGAACTCAAACATTGCCGAGAGGCACCATCATATCCACCTACAGCATACAACATTCCTGGAAATATAGAAAGTTAAAAATTATGTTCTTTTAGAAAATATCCTGACTTTAATTCTGATGTCCACATATATATAGTATATGCAGTGTCCTAGTTAGCACAAAAAATATGTTTCCCCTCCCTTCTGCCCTTTAAGTGCTCATCTATCTGTTCTGTTCTCCCCTCTGCCCTTTATAATCTAATTTGTCTATTCTGTTCTCCACCCCAACCCTTTATGATCTTATCCGTTCTTTTTGTCCAAAAAATTAATAAAGGGGAGATAATCCTAAACAGATATTTTATATTACATGATGGATAATAACAAATGTAATTCTCCCTATTTTCAGCAATAACAAACAAGTATATATTACGTTAAATCAGCAGCACCAATTGTACATGCCCAATCTTAACAATTGTAATAGTAAAATAATTCATATATACATTTATAATGATGAAAAGTCTGAATAAAAAATATTATTATTTGTCTTTTTTGTATATGTGAATAGTTTCATATTGTATTTTAGTATGCATGTTTTAAACTTCAAATTTCAACTTGTGTACACAAGACTTACAATAATTCTAAACCAAAAAATAGTATTAAAATACTGCTGAAATCAAAACTAACAATTAAACTCTGGTATAAGGAAACAACAGGTTGAGCATTTTATATTTACAAGATTACTGCTATAGTATTTCAAATGAAAATCTATCTATCTGACATATATGAAGAAGGCCCATGATTTACAAATTACAGCAGTCTAAACATATAAACTTTTATATGCTTAATAAATTCTACTTTTTATTCAAAATTTCAAACCAACAGCCATATGATTTATTCATAATGATATTGATATCTCGAGTTTTAAAGCAAATAACATTATTAAAAGTCTTAGGTAGATATGATCAAATAAGCCCCAAATAGCTTATAATAATTACCAGTAATAAGTTCAATCAAATATATCCATCTGATCTGCCAAAAAGCTTTCTGATAGATACTTCAAGGGGCTAGGCATAATAATAGTTCCTCTGAAATACGATAGCAATTACCAAACCGACTGTCATTTTATTATTTAAAAACTTTGTAACTATGGCCTTGACCTACCATTTACAACCCCAACACCAACACTACTCCTCCTTGTACTCATGTTAGATATTGTTCTCCATTCACCAGTTCTTATGTCATAACACTCAGCTGTGTCTAAACCTGAAAACAAATATAAGATTTCCAAAAAATGATTTCTATACCCAACATCCATAAAACTGTTAACACAAATATGTCTGACATGAAAGGCAGAAAGCAAAAGCACTATAATACTGAATATACAGAAATTGTTCAGGTATGTGTAATTTTATTGTATCGAGGAAGGATTGGATTTTTGTGAATATTTGATTTTGTTGTTCAACTTACCCAAATACAATCAGATTCCCACTAATAATAATGAATCTACAGTAATAAGTTTACATACTTGCCCTTTTGTCTCTGATGTATTGGCAAATATACCACATCTCCTTATTTTTATATATATATATTAAAGATATGTGGTATGATTGCCAAGGAGACAACTCTCCATCTGAGACCAAATGATGTAAAACTTTATGAAATATTTATTCTTCTAAACAAAATTAAAACAACTGTTTATAAATGTCATATTTTTCTTGATTTACCGTTTTCAGGAAAGCTTAAGGCCAACTGAGGAATCTGAAACCTGATTTTCTTAATAATTTATAAATTTATCAACAGACAATTAAAGTTACCTGAAGACCCATCAAAACCACCAACAGCATATATAAGACCATTTAATACAGAAACGCCTAATGTACTTCGCCTTGCTTCCATACTTGGACACGCCGTCCATATATCTTTAACAGGATCATAAACATCTACTGTTCGTACTCGTAAACTACCATTAAACCCACCAACAGCATGGACTAAACCATTCACAACCGCTACACCTGAAACAAAGTCAAATGTTATATCAATTTGACAGATCTTTATTATTTATTGCAACACTTTTTTTCATTACATTTGTGCAAATTTAACTAAGATGTCATTTGCCTTACTTTTTTTTGCTTTTTCACTGCTATATACTCTTATTTTCTTTTGATTTGTATGGAATTAATGTCAAGTTGTGTTAATTTTTTTCTTCAATATGTTTTAAAGTTGCTTATTTTTGTGAAGTTTAAATAACAACCTTTCAAATACAGAACATTTTTATTTTCACATTTTTCTTGTCTCAGACTTGCCTTATAGTTAAAATTTGTATAAAATGAAATGATTTTTTTTATTCCTATAATGATATCATAAATGAAAGTATAAATTGCAATTTGATAGTACAAGTTTCTCAGAATAAATAGTTAGGTTTAAGTAGTTTATTTTCCAATGAGACTTTTATTCACCAGCTGCAGAGTTCAAATGAAGTGGATGTAAGCTATTAAAGGACATTTGTGAACAGTTTTTTAAATTATCTCTAACATGAGAAGTCAATAATACTACTTCATTCAACATGTTCAAAGGGAACATTCCAAATAAATATGAAAAAGCTTCCTCATAAATTTATTATGTATTATGGAAAAGTAAAAATAAACAACAAATAAAAGTTAAGATATATAATACCACATCGACATCGTCGTGATGGCATTTCAGCTAATTGAAACCATCTTTCTTCTTTGAAATCATAGCATTCTACACTTCTAATAGCTTTAGGTGCTTGACCTCCAATAACTAACAAAACCTATAAAAAACGTTACAATTAATATACTTTACACCAAAAACTCAGGCTTTTCCATAGAAGATATTTCATTGGTGGAGTCTAACAATTGTTAAAAATATTTATTACTTTTTCATACATTTTGCAATTCCCTTATACAAAATGTTATAAATACATTTGTACATACATAAATGTGAGTACAACAAATGTATTTATCTTAATTTAGTGACAATATATAAAATCAAAATTAATAATCGATTTTTTTCTCCAAATTTTTCTGATTCAGGATCCGGATAATTGTCCAAACTTAGTCTGTATATATTTACCAACTCTAAGATTTATGACATGTATGCTGAGACAATCAAGATGCACAACTGGAAATCCAAGAGTGGAGCTTAAACTTTGTAGGGTGGAGGATCTCCAGTCCACTCTCAAATAGCCTGTGGGGATCCCTTAATTTCTACCTTGTAAAATACTTTTCACTATTGAATGGTTATATCAGTTCACTGAAGACATCAACATCATAAATATTTCTTTACGTTTACTGGTAAATCAAAAGAAAAACAAGAACGTGTCCATAATACATGAATGCCCAACACGCACTATCATTTTCTATGTTCAGTGGAATTAAATCAGAAAGATCATAGGGAACATATGTATTAAGTTTCAAGTTGATTGGACTTCAACTTCACCAAAAACTACCTTAACCAAAAACTTTAACCTGAAGCAGGACAGATGGACGAACAAATATACAGATGAACAAATGGACGAACGTATGCACAGACTAAAAAACATAATGCTCCTAAGTGGGACATAAAAACAGCAGTATATAAAATTACACCAGTTATACTGTCTATCTCACACAATATTGATCATTAAATTAATATTGAATATTTTTCTATACATGTATATGAATTCTTTGATCAGTTATTCTATAAAGAATTATATACTACAATACCTTTGGTAATCCTAGAGGAGTTCTTGGTAATGTTCTTGGTGTTTTAAATATAGCTTTTTGTTCTGTTTTTAATAGATGAAATTTCATAGCCTCTATAAGAAAGTCTTTACATCGACTACTAGTTTTAATCATTTGTTCCTCTTCAACTTTTTGTACAAGATAATCCTGTGTCATTAATGGAAATCGCACATTTTCTAAAAGTTCTGATAAAGTTTGTTCCCTATTAGATATGTCATGCTGGACCCATGAAATAACAGCTTCATAAACCTGAAAGAGAAAAAATTTCATTCTACTTTTAGTCTCCAAAATATTTTTTTCAACTTTTATAAAATTAGCAAAAAAATCACATGTATACAGGTTACTAAAATTAATATTAGGAAGTTAAGAATGTCTGCATTCATAGCTACAATAAATGTATGTTCACATGTAAATTTCCACCTAATATGAAGTTGCCAAAATTAGATATCACCATATTTTCACCACAGGAATCAATTTTTTTTGTATCTACCTCATTTTTAAGGATGAAGTTTATTTCTAATCTTGCATTATGCATATTTAACACTTGTATGGAATTTTTGCTCTTATTCTTACCTTCTTGAAAAAATTTCACTCACTCATAAATTAACATAACTTTCTAGAAAGTAAAAGATTAAAGTGTATATGTTGTAAATAATATAGAATTTTTTTTTCTAAACAAATCCTTGTTTTCTTACTCATTTTTTGTTTGTTTACTCTCATTTGGTACATATGATCACATATGGCATGGCTCTGTGCTTTTATAGATCCTGTCATTATGTTATTGTTCTATCAAAACTTTTGATTATTTGACCCTGTATACCACCATTCCCCCTGTGAAATTTTATTTTTGAAAATACTCTGAACGACAAAATTATTTTATATTTCTTCCTGTGTGACATTATCATTCTAACGCAAACACTCGACGCTACACTAATATTGATCTGAATGCAGTCACATTAAAGATTAAAAATATATATATAAGTAAGCAATGAATGTGGCTGTTAAATTTGATAGATGCTCTGTGTGCTTCTTTGTTAAATATTTGTTTGGTTTTGTTCTTATTGAGATTGTGACACAGTGATGACTGCTGTACATCTATTTTGACAATTTTACCTATTGTGTCTGTTTTGTTCACACATCCTTGTAACTAAAATGGAATTTGATGCAGCTGTCATACAAGTGAGAGGTTTAGCATAATAACACCAGGTTCAATCCACCATTTTCTACATTTGAAAATGCCTGTACCAAGTCAGGAATATGACAGCTGTTGTCCATTCATATGATGTGTTTACTCATTCGATTTTGCCATTTGATAAGGAACTTTCTGTTTTGAATTTTCCTCAGAGTTAAGTATTTTTGTGATTTTACTTTTTGCCTATAACTACAAAATCCTACTATATATAGCTAATAATAATGAATTCACAGAAAGGTGATTTAACTTCTTTTTCCCCAAAAGATCTTTTAAGATTTTCAGTCTAAATTCATCTCCCGATTATTGTTTGATAGTTGTTATCTCCTTTTAAGAGCATATCCAACAGTTACAAGGGAGGTAATAACAAACGTAAACGTCATCTATTGTTTCCCATAATTTGTTTCAACAACGTCATAACAGAATCACCATAGAAATTGCTATGGCTGTCTGGAACAGGGGGGTTCTTTCCTCAAAGGAAAGGGCACGGCGGGAATTGGCAAAAAATTCATACAGAATATTAACAGAAATAGAACTAAAATCTTTAAAGATATCTTTGTCCTCTTGGTCTATTATAAAAGAACTGACCATTCTCACTTAAGTTTACGTTTTATCAAATTTATCTTCAATACAGTAGAGAACAACGAGAACAAATGCGTAATGATTTATTATTGCATTACAATGCAAATTGTAATTCATTCTTTACCAAACTTTTCAGAGATTTTGTCATTCAGGATAGAAAACTCAATGTTTGGTTACACTTGAGAAAGATGAAAAAATTGGTGACTTGAGAAAAATAAAATACGACGTAAGCTAACATTTATCATGCATCTAGCTTTGCGTTGAAGTGCTATTATTGTACAATAGCTCTTTAAATGAATACGACCTTTAACTGGTAAACAATGTAAAACAAAAGATGACACTGTAATAAAAAAAAAATTGAAATAGGAAAACATAGTAATATATACCCTAACATACAAGTAGAAAATATCTGACGATTTTGGTGTTTACTTATGTACGAGGAAACAAATATAATGTAACAAAAAAAAAGGTGTAGGTCTTGATGTAGGTCTTGACCAATTAGACACGCCCTCTTAAAATCAGCAGGTCTATAAAAGGATAGAAAAACCAGATGCTCCGAAAGGGCACAGCTTTATACGACCACAGAGGTTGAATCCTGAATGTTTGGGGCAAGTATGGACACAACATTCAAGCTGGATTCAGCTCTAAATTTGGATTGTGATTAAATAGTTGACACAGCATAGGTTTCTGACTCAGAATGAATGTGGTCTAATGAACTTAAAATATTTTTTTTGCCTTTGAGCAATTCACTATGCTGTTGAATATTAATCCTCTCAAAGAAATGTTTGAAGAAATTTTTTTTTATTTATGAAATCTGAAATGAGAAAAATTTAACCCCCCCCCCCCCCCATTTTTTTTTCACATCTCTCCTTTCCCTTTTTCCAAAACTGATCTCAATTCAAATTTCTAATGGAGTTTGCAACAATAACTACTCATTTAAATACATCATAAAATATTAAAATGTAAAATAAAGTGCTTGTTATCACTGAATGGTAAAGATTATTTTAATTTATCAGTTGGTAGTAAAAGTGAATATACATTGTATATTGTAAAAAACAATGATTTAAGTTGATTCAACTACTATTCTGGACAAAAAAAGATAACTCCAATTGAAAATTTCCAATTGCTATTGCACAATATTGTGCAATTAGATATTTCTTCCTATTGCGCAATACTGTGCAATTGAAAATATTTGCTATTGCACAATACTGTGCAATTGATGATTTCTTGCTATAGCGCAATACTGTGCAATTGAAAATTTCTTGCTATTGCACAATACTGTGCAATTGAAGATTTCTTGCTATTGCTGAATACTGTGCAATTTAAAATTTCTTGCTATTGCACAATACTTAATATAATAATTTTGGACCCCGATTTGAACCAACTTGAAAATTGGGCCAATAATCAAAAATCTAAGTACATTTTTAGATTCAGCATATCAAAGAACCACAAGAATTCAATTTTTGTTAAAATCAAACTAAGTTTAATTTTGGACCCTTTGGACCTTAATGTAGGCCAATTTGAAAACGGGACCAAAAATTAGGAATCTGCATACAGTTAGATTTGGCATATCAAAGAACCCAAATTATTCAATTTTTGATGAAATCAAACAAAGTTCAATTTTGGACCCTTTGGGCCCCTTATTCCTAAACTGTTGGGACCAAAACTCCCAAAATCACACCCAACCTTCCTGTTATGGTCATAAACCTTGCGTTTAAATTTCATAGATTTCTATTTACTTATACTAAAGTTATTGTGCGAAAACCAAGAATAATGCTTATTTTGGCCCTTTTTTGGCCCCTCATTTCTAAACTGTTGGAACCAAAACTCCCAAAATCAATCCCAACCTTCCTTTTGTGGTCATAAACCTTGTGTCAAAATTTCATAGATTTCTATTTACTTTAAGGGCATACGATACAGTTACAGGGAAGGTAATGACGTTGCTAACGTAAAATGTTATTTTCGCGACGTCAAACTATGACATATCGGGAAAAGATGCATTTTTCGACTGATTTTTATCATTCAAACTGATTTAATTTGAAAACGAGTGCATGGACCCCTATTTTTTAAAACAGCAATTTGTTTCATTTTGCAAGGAGATTATGTGACCTAAATTTTATAAAACTGTAAATAGCGCATTTTTTTTAATTTAATTTTTCATAAATATAGAGTTATTTTGGAATAAAAATTACATAATTTTCAATGATACTTATAAAATACAGAAATTACCGATTATTTAACAAAAAACAATTTGTGTTTATCTTTTAAAGCAAAAAAGTTACTCAGATTTTTCGAAAAAGAAAATACGGACACAAATCTGAATTTTGAACAAATATACAAAATTTCGACCTCATTTTACTCAAAAAGTAGCACATGAAGGTATATTTTTTATGACATGTTTGATTTAATCAGGTAAAAAATAGCCTATATGCAAATTTTCATCAGCTTGTAAATACAGGTTCAAAACTGTATCGTATGCCCTTAACTAAAGTTATAGTGAGAAAACCAAGAAAATGCTAATTTGGGCCCTTTTTGGCCCCTAATTCCTAAAATGTTGGGACCAAAACTCCCAAAATCAATCCCAACCTTCCTTTTGTGGTCATAAACCTTGTGTTAAAATTTCATAGATTTCTATTCACTTTTACTAAAGTTAGAGTGCGAAAACTAAAAGTATTCAGATGACGACGACGCAGAAGACGACACCAACGTGATACCAATATACGACCAAAAAATTTTCAATTTTTGCGGTCGTATAAAAACAGCCATTGAAATACCATAATCCAATAAGGGGCCAAAATTGGAGAGGAGGGCTAATAGCTTAACAGCAAACTCTTTATCTTAATAATGTATCAATGATTTACCTCAGATACACTTTCTCCTCGTCGATATAGCCTTTTTGTGTTAATGGGGCGTAAAGCAACCAACAATCAATCAATCTCCTCGTAGTAAATATGTGTGATATATTTGCCACTGGAGCAATCAATTTATCAGTTTCATATAGTGATGTATAATCGTCAGTTCTCAGCTGATAATTGTCTCAAACGGTTTTCCTGCTGTTTTGGTATTTTATTTTTATTCATATTTTATTTTTAGACAAAAATTTTTAAATTTCTTTCAGCATCTTTCTCTTTGAATTTATTTGTTTGAATAATCAATAATAATAATATAGTAGTCTACATCAGTAGTTACATTGTATGCAGCCAAACTAGGTGGAGGGCAGTAGAACAGAAAACAATCTCCATTGTGTATATGCAATAACTCATATGCAACTGCTGGTGGACGTTTCCTCCCTAAGGGTATCACCAGCCCAGTAGTCAGCACTTCATGAATATCAATTATGTGGTCATTTTTATAAATTTCCTGTTTACAAAACTTTGAATTTTTCGAAAAACTAAGGATTTTCTTGTCCCAGGAATAGATTACCTTAGCCGTATTTGGCACAACTTTTTGGAATTTTGGATCCTCAATGCTCTTCAACTTTGTACTTGTTTGGCTTTATAACTATTTTGATATGAGCGTCACTGATGAGTCTTATGTAGACGAAACGCGCGTCTACGAGCGTCACTGATGAGTTTTATGTAGACGAAACACGCATCTGGTGTTTTTTTTTCATCTACAATTGCAAAAGGCGCAACAGATGTGTTAAAATCAGCCATGTGACTTATGTGACCTTTGTTGTTGTTTAGATATTTTTTTCGAAGTTTGTTTATCCCTTCAACCATTTATTTAGATGGTTTTTTAATGTATAGATAGCGCGAAAACTCTCACTGCACTATGCATCGGATATACGACATTTTTATTCTGACTAAACAAGACTGCAAATTTATACATCCAAGTAGCTAAACGGCCGCACCCAAGTTTAGCAAAGATATACTGTCGGACGGGAGAAGTCCAGAGATGTGAATATTTCTATACCCAATCAATCCTTTTGTTTTGAAAAAGATTTTAAAGGTATACATTAATACGACAGCAACCAAACGACACATATACTTCAAAACACTAAGAGTCAACATACAGATTTTTGTTATAGCTAGAAGCCTATAAAAAATAAAAAGCCAGATACTGCAAAATTAATAAATAATACGGAGTCAGTGAGTTTTTGGACAAGTGTTTGGTTGCAAAATTTCACGTGCTCTTTATTAATTTCGATATGTGAAATTATAGACGGTGTAATATAAATCTGACAGTATAAGCACAGCGCTTCATTGTAAAGTAACGGTAAAATAAATATTGATTATGGATGGCATATTAAATGAATATTCAGAACAAAAACATCAAATGGAAATATAATATGAAAATTAACCCTGCTTTGTACTATAGACCAACACACAGAAACTGATTTCTAACGTGTAATACTTTTATTTTAAAAGAGGGATGAAAGATACCAGACGGACTATTTAAATAGTTTGTAATTCCATGGTTTGTATGTTCACCCGGGTTTCACAATTTTGACGAACACAATAGTAAAACTAACTGAATTGTTATCTCGTCCAGATACTGATTCATTATAAATAAGAAGATGCGATATGAGTGCTATAGAGACAACTACCCAACAAAGTCATAGTGTATAAATACATGTGTCTGCCTTTGAAAAATTAGCGGGGAAATATAATGTTATTTGACGAAACGTCTTATTTTTTGGCGCAATTTGTGAGGCTTACGGGAGGGATTGAGTAAACAATATTATATTACTCAATTTTTCTCAAAAACAAGTATGGTGACAAATATATTTCAAAACGTTACGACGTTCCATTTTTTTCACAGAATAACATATCTTACTTTGGCCAAATCGACACCGTTAGAATTATTTTAAAAAGTCAAAAATGTGCATTTCAAATGTTCATTTCTTGCTGTTGTTTGGGTCCACTATAGCGTTATTTAAGTAAGAATTAATGCTTTGATGGCTAAAGTTAGATTTTTCTTACCATTTTAATTATTTTGCTTCAATTTGAGCCCAATTATATAAGTATATGTTGAATAAAAAATCATATTTATTTATTTTAAATAAAAATTGTTTTTTATTCCAAAATTGCAAAAATGTTCAAATTCAGCAGTAATTTTGGCAAAAACGAAATCGTCGACAAATATTTTTCTTATTATTCTTTGTCAATTGAAGAATGAAATATCTTCAAGGGAAAACATTCTCACCGCCAAAAATAAACTGTTGGATATGCCTTTAAAGCGAAAGGGAAACCACAAAATTTAGCACTGTATATGCATACCTGTTCTTCAGTTATTACAGTTAGTCTGTCACTGGAGATTAGTTTACATACACTTTCACATGGAAGAGACAGGAATTCATCATAATGTACAACATCACTGAAAAAAAAAAAGACATGAATAATTTCCATTGTTTAAAGATTGGTACAAATGCTTCTATAACAAATAAATCATCTGGTTAAAGTCATCAATATGATTTAAGATTGATTGATTGATGGTTGCATAATGTCCAGTGGCAAATATTTAATGCATATTCAGGACCAGAACAAGTAAACAATAAATACAATAAGTAGGTCTTGAAATAATAGAGGCCATCCAGGATGTTGGTCATAGAAATTTGGACTGCCACTAAAAAATGAGGATATATTGGATAGGGACAGAAATTTTGCCTGGCAACAGGCCACCTACAGACCCATCAAAGATTTGTTGCAAGTGTTCTTAACGTTCAAAGAGTGTGGCACTCTCTTAACAAGAGACATAAGATATAACGTCCCCATTCTGACCGTTAACATCACATTTGGGATAACAATTTTCAAATGATATAAAGAAATTAAGTTAGAAATGAGATAAATCTGATACTCCTGACAAGTCTAGAAACACATTTCCAGATCTGTACAGTATAAGATACTCACACAAAATGTTGCTCAGTGTATGTCTGAGCATAGTTTTTAAGGTCGGTACATGCATGTAGGTCTGAGAAAGCTTGTATACCCAAACAGTTTGATGGGTGTAGTTGAGACTGAAGGAAATCACAACATGCATCCCTAACTTCTGTCATCTGTAATATATTGGCCGCAGGCAGTAATGTCTGTAATAAGAAAGCAAATATCTCCTTACTGTTATAAAAAACATGTTCTTGAAAACTTGATTTATATCATGTGAAGTTATTTCAATTTTATGATTATCATTACGGACAGCACAATTAAATTTTTTTTAGATCAATTAATAACTCAAAAGTTTTAACATTATACTATATTATTACAATGGTTGCAATGAATAATCTTGATTTGAGTGAAATAAAAACAAATTTTCACATATAAAATAAAAAATGATTTCACATGTGAAATAAAAACTGATCATTTCACATGTTAAATAAGAACTGATAATTTCACATGTGGAATAAAAACTGATAAATTCACATGTGAAATAAAAACCAGTAATTTTAATTGTGTGTAATAAGTTTAATAATTACACTCCTCTGATGTCATACAATAATGTTTTGCAAAATAATCATTCTAATTTTTTCATACCTGAACATTGTCTTCTGTAACATGAATTTCTGAAGTATATATAAAGTCAATGAGAAGCACCAGAGCTTTAGGATCTATTTCTTGTAGCGTAATACGTTCTGCTTTTGCCTCTGCTAGATCTTGTGTAAACATGGCATAGAAATATGAAGTACATGATGATAGAACTACTTTATGTGCAGGGATTTCAGTGTCTGCTGCAATCAATATAACATCACACAACAAACTTTCCCTGAAATGAAAAAAAACATACTTCTAAGTCAAATGCCAACTAATTTGTACAAATATAACACCAGGTATATAAACCTGCTTACTAAATAAGTAGAAATCTCATTCATAAATTTTCCTTTTCATGCATGCTAAATTTTTCTCAAAGTTTCTGCATGTAATGTTTATCACTAAATTCTGATTTTTTTGTTGGTATTTTGTCAAAGTCTACATACATTTTGTATATGCTAAAGAAAAGTTGTAATTCGTTGAACATTCAAATTTGTGGTTCACCTCTATCCATGAAAGTTGGTATCCCCTGTATAATAATGAATCCACACTATACATTGCTATATAAATTTAGCTTATAGTCCTTTCTGAACGAATTTAACATTCAGGAAAAGGTATAATTCTTTTTTACCACATTTCATTACAATTTCATTTTATGTTTAGTGATGCCTCGTAAGTTTTCAACTTACCTTCTCAGCTGGTTCAGAACCTCAAATGCTTTCTGTGTATGCTGCTTATGTTTAAATGCAGGACGCTCTCTACCTTGCAACATCTTCGGACGTACATCCATGGTTGCCATTATGTAACCATAAAATGGTCCAGCCTTAAACTACGAAATTAGCTAGAAAGGATAAGTTCAAATATTATATGTAAATAAATTTATTAAGCTTTTGCAAGCTAATAATAATATTGTAAAGGTCATGTCTTTTCTTTCTTGTGAACATCATAAGGTAAAGATATTATTTCGATTTCCCTGTTTACTTTTACTAGGCTTAGACATGACCATGATGACCTAAATAAAACATGACACAAAATCCTTACACTTGTATGCACTTCATGAAACCAAACTCATAGGAGCTGAACTTTTATTGTCAAAGTGAACAGTAAGAAACTTTAGGGGGGGAAGAAAGAGCTGAAAACAAAATATATAAATGAGAAAAGAAGGATTGTGTTCATTTTCAGGTTTTTTTCTCAAAAACTGCAGAATCAATCAATTGTCATGACTTATTACTCATCAAAGCTTGGAAAGGTACATGTATACGCACAAAAAATGATTGTGAAGTAAACTACATTATTATATCAATTAGTCTCTTTCTCTTTCAAACATTTCTTTTCATATTACCAAATTTGATTTTTGATTTAATAATATCTGTAAGAGTGATTTCCCCAAGGTTTGATATTGCTGTACATTTCTTGTTTGTCTATGAATCTTGAAATTACCAGTGCTTTACCAGCAGTAATTATAAAAGTATGTTTTTATATCACATTGAAAAGGCTGAACATGTTGAAGTGACATTAGTAAGGGTTTAAAGGATGTTTTATGCTACAAATTCAAACCTTAGTAACCATTTTTTGTTTCCTATACACAACAAAATAATTTGAGAACATTAATATCTTTTCTTCAAACTGCACATATATTTCTAGGTTTTATAACATGTGAGAATCAGATATCACTTGATATCAACTAAGTTGATCAATTTCATTACAATAATAAACGAGCCTTTGGCATGATCTTTATCATGTTTATTATGAGTATATTATTTACTATTTAAATTTTGTGAAAGTGGGAATGCAATCGACGCCATTTTTTATTTACCAGTTTGCATTCTGTGATGAAATGAAGGCAATTTGAGATCTCACAAACATGTTTAACCCCGCCGCATTTTTGCGCCTGTCCCAAGTCAGGAGCCTCTGGCCTTTGTTAGTCTTGTATTATTTTAATTTTAGTTTCTTGTGTACAATTTGGAAATTAGTATGGCGTTCATTATCACTGGACTAGTATATATTTGTTTAGGGGCCAGCTGAAGGACGCCTCCGGGTGCGGGAATATCTCGCTACATTGAAGACCTGTTGGTGACCCTCTGCTGTCGTTTTTTATTTTGGCGGGTTGTTGTCTCTTTGACACATTCCCCATTTCCATTCTCAATTTTAATTATAATGCATTTGAAGCGATAGATTACAAGTTCATGAAAATACGGATTTTTTGTGTTATTAAAATTTACTGTTACAAAATGATAGAAATTATCATAAATTAAGGAATGTATCTCCATCATGCAAAGCTCTGATTCCTTTCACGGATTTGGCTATACTTTTTGGACCTTTTGGATTATAGCTCCTCATCTTTTATATAAGCTTTGGATTTCAAATATTTTGGCCACGAGCATCACTGAAGAGACATGTATTGTCGAAATGCGCATCTGGTGCAGGAATATTGGTACCGTTAATTTTATTCCATACACTAGCATCACTAGTACTGCCAAACTCAGTTTGAATGACATTTTATTGATATTATCTGAAATTATTAGTATAATAGCGAGTATGTTTAAACACATGTCTGTTTCTGTATTGTGTTTTTATAAATGATGACTTGATAATTTGATCAGCTACAATAGACCACTTTCGAGTTCATCCTTCACCGGAAAAAACTCATCAATTATATGCGCCTTTAAGATGTCATTTACCAGATAGAGGGGGTCGCCTGTATCCATGCACTATTTACGTTAATCAAGCATCTTAGTGATCGTCATTGTGCAGGATTAACTAGAAATAATGGTTGTTCTGTAGGTACTTAATGACAATTCCCTAATGGCAGAAGTGCTGATTTTCAATTTTGAGAATTCAATTTGCCGAATAATTTGTACAATATAGAATTATAGTTTTCCAACCACTCGCTCAACATTGGAATGGATATGACTACGCCCCAAAACACACAAATGACGTTCACTAAAACCAGAGTTTTTGACGGAAATGCATCGAACTCGAAAGTTGTCTATTAGGTAGTGTCAAGTCCTGTCAATTTATATGTTCCTGCCTTAACTGGCTTAAGTCCAAATAATTATGATGTCTTGAATGGCTATTTTAATTTTTTATGTGACACCTTTCTACGATGTCCTAGCAAGGCGTCACAGAGTAAAATTAAATAGCCTTTCAAGACATCATAAGTATATAGACTAGAATTATTCTACCCATAATCTAGTCCAAATAATTATGACGTCTTGAAAGGCAATTATAATTTTTTTCTTTGACGCCTTACTCGTCAAAGAAAAAAATTATAATAGCCTTTCAAGACGTCATAATTATTTGGACTACCCATAATCATAACACAAACACTAACAGTAACAGACAGACAGACAGTAGCATGTCTGTTGTGTAGCTTAACAGCATTTCAAAATGTTAATTTGTTTGACAATGTAATGCATAAGTACCATGTTTATTTTATGGAGTATGTTTTTATGTTAATTTTCAGAAGAAGTCTGCAAATATGACTTTTTTCCAACTGTCATCTGTGTATTGACATTTTCTGCCTGGAACCGGAAAAGGAAGTGGTTCCGTAAATTAGCAGGTGCGCAAACTCGTAGCTGGTCGCCTACGACTTATTTACATATGGCGGCCAAGTGTGAACTTTCTCTTTCGGCAAAAATATTGAATTAATGAAATAAGGTTTATGTTGAAAATGGGAAGCTAAAAAACACCATGTCCGTTTTACAGGTAATTATCCTTATTTCCTCGCATTTGTGTACCTAATTGCATATTTAAATGGATTTATTTGGTGGTTTTAATTGATTTTTGATTGAAAATAAAAGGATGTGACATGTGAGGACTTGAAATTGAACCGAGTAGGTGATTTAACGGTAAATTATTGTACAAGTGAAGGATATCTAAATCATCTATTTGTATAAGAGAAATATCAAACAATAAATTAAATGAAAGAAAAATAAGTTAACATTATAATAATATTTATTATTTTATTAAATAGAATGAAAATGTTTATTAATGACAAATAAGATTGGTTTAAAATATGCTATTCCAGTTATATTTAAACAGAATTAAAATATGTTCTATATACAATTGATAACTGAAACTATAATACAATTTTATTCTTATAATATTTAGTCTATAATTTAATTACCAATGTCATGAATGTGTAATTAGGTGATCAGTATTTATCATGTTTACTTTGTTAGTGGTATTGATTGCAGTAATTAAATTAAACTTTGTCAAGTCCAGAATACTTATTTGACACACTGAAAGGGTAATTTTATTTGACATGTTGAAAGTGGTTCATCTAGATTAGTACATGTAGAATGATTAGTTTTTCTAAATGTTTAAGAATATGTAAATGAAGTTTGGGTTAGGAGCCAGGTTAAAGATAAAAAGTGTGATACCATGTAAACTGTAATTGTGTTGAGCTGTTAATGTGAATTTATCTGTGAGAAAACTAATAATTTAAGTTGAAAGATATTTGTATAAAAAGGATTATCAGTTTAGTTTCATATTCAGGAAGAGTAATAGATAACTAATTGTAAACAAGAAGAATGAGCAAGCGAAAGGTAACATAATACTCAAACAACATCTATTTAGACCCAGTTCTTTTATTGCATGATCTGTTGTACATAAAGATCAGTGAACCTATCTCAGATTAAAATCGTCTGTATTAGACTACACATTTCATATGCACAACCTTTTAAACTGCATGAATAAATGTGTTTGATACTAACTTGAATGTGTTTTGTTCACATATGTTGTGGGAAAAACCTATCACTGTTATATAATTGTTCTTTTTATCAATATTGGCATGGTGCATGTAGGTTCTTTGCCAGTTTAATTGAACTTTGAATTGTTGTCAACATTTTAATGTTTTTAAAAGTACAATTTTTCTCATAGTTTTTTTTTGCATTATATTTTTAGTCATGTTAGTTTGAAAAAAAGATGTACATGTGATTAGCTGCATATTTATAATTTTAACTGTATGTAGTGTTGTTTTAGGTTTCATCCATTTTCAACTGTCATCGAGTTAAAAATACAAATACTCACTGAAAGCACTATAAAATGGTATCACAAATATTTAAGATAATTAAGAATATGAAAAGATTTCAAATATAATGAACATATATACATGACATATGCGAAATGTAATGAAGGTCACATATTTTTTGCAAAAACAGTAAATTTTTATGTTATTGATGAATTTTATTGTAATTTCCATATTATGAAGAACAATAGTCATGATAGTCAAAGTACTCAATATTTGCTTCGTTTAATTCGATACTTGGTGATGGTACCATCAAAATTATACTCTGTATGTGTAACATCATATTTCTAGATCTTTGTCTTGTGTTTATTATTCATGTGTATGTTAATATAAAAGCATTTATAAATCTGGTGTTGGTTGATTCTTTTCCTCATTCTAACAAAAAAATTCTGGAAAGTATTTATCAATGACAAAAATGTATAGATATATAGATTCTACCACTGCATCGAGTGTAATACGATATGTATCCACTGGAGACAGTTAAATTTTCAAATTTAAAACGTGAGGCTTGCCCGAGCGTTTTAAATATTTAAAATTTAACTGTTGAGAGTGGATAAATATCGTATTTCACAAGATTTGGTGGTGGAATCTGTTTCTCTAATGATTTTCTAACATTATGCAGGCAAACTTATTCTTTCTTTTTGAATGATCTGCAAAAAGATGTGTTCTTTCTATGTGATGTCATCAGGCATTGTTGCCTTTTTTCATGCCGTCACAATAGGAATTTCAGAGGAGAGCAAGAAAATTCAACGTCATAATCGGATTTTAACCAATGAAGTACTGAGATCAAACGAACCACACATTGATTACATTTTTTTTATACAATGGGTGCAGAAAGGGATAAATTGACGAAGAATTAGAGAAATATATTATATATATACAATGTATCATGTATATATATATGTCGAATATAATCAAAAATAAATTTAGAACATGCATGCATGAGATTCAGGATCTTGAAAGTTATAAAAAAGAACCTTTCTTACTTATAAAATGATTGATATATATGTATAAATAGTGCAACAAAAAAGATTTAAATTATTTGAACAAGGATGAATAAATCACATACATGTATTTTATGTCATGAACATTATTACGTAACACACATTGAAACAGGAATGCAAATGTAAATGTGTATATGAACTGTACTTAAAACATTTAACAAGTAGAAAGAAACTGCCTGATAAAAAAAAATAAGAATGTATAACTTACAAAAATGACAAATGAACTAAGAAATTTAAGATGAAGACTAATTAATAACTGTTATATACGATTATTGCACTAGATTTGTGCATCTAATGAAAGTGATATGTTTACTGTTCATATCACAAATTTTATTTCAGTGAATAGGTCTCTTCATATGAACATGATGAAATATTGTTTTGTGCACTTTGTACAAAAATACACATATCACTATACAAGTGACATGCATTTTTTATAGCTAATTGTAACTAACATTTTGTTTGATAGTTAGCAGATATATGTACATTATGTACATGTAAATTTATGATCAAAACAAAAATTTGTGAATGTAAACAAGTCATTTGTATTGTAGGTTTATTTGAATTGGGCTAACTCAGTTTTAGCTGATATAGATAAAGAAGTAGAAGGGATATCCAGTATACAGGAAGGACAAGTGCTATGTCAGCTAATAGATCTTCTCTGTCCAGAAGCATGTCTTCTGCAGAAACTACAGGTATTGATTCAACAATTTTTGTTTTCCTTTTAGATTTGACGCTTTATATATATGTTGAAAATGTCAAATAGTCTTGTATATTTGAATAATGCTTAGAATTGTAAAAAAAATCATCAGAAAAGAGTCTTTAAAAGCCATAAAAATTAAAGAAATTCTATGAAAACTTATTTCCTGGCTAATAAATCAAAAAGTTGTTTGTGAATAAAAATAGATATTTATTGAATTGGCAGCAAGACTTGCATGACTTAATAAGAAAATTTAATTTACATGTAGATCTAATTCTGGGAATGTCACTTAAATGCTACTGATTCATGTGAAAGTGATCTCTTCTGACAAATCTGCTAAGTATAGCCCATTATTAGCTCTTTACCTGGAAACATATTATTTAATCAATAGAGGCTTAGTATGTCGGTACAATTTATAGATTTAATGCATGAAGAAATTGCAATAAAATCACTATCTGCTTCATTATTTTGATTAAGAGAAAATTAACAATTAACATGATTAATAGACCTATAGATGTCATGGTCAGCTGAAATATTGATCATGATATTTTATCACATATACTGTAAGTTTGATACTAAAATGGCTTGACACATACTATTTGTTAACAACTTCATGTAGAGGTACACACATGCATAGAGAATAAGTCCAGGACCAATATTTATCAACATTTAGTCCAAAAATTTAACCAAAAAAGAGTGCAAATTCATATATCAGGATTCAAAGCTTATCAGAACATTAAACACTTTATACTAGTAGATAATTTTTGCTTCTATGAAGTTCAGATGGAATACACAAATGAATACTATTTTAATGTTTACATGGTTATATTACAGGCTTCAGGGACTTCCCAGTTACCAGAAATGTACATACAGACAGCCTTAGACCACATGAGGAAGTATGGCATCAAACTGAACTTCTCAAGCCAGGGTAAGAGTAGTTTTATAGAGGGAGGTCTGGGGGGTTGGAACACCCTTTTTTTTGGACGATCAATGCATTTGAATGGGGTCATATGGTTGGACCCCCCTTTTTTTAAATGGCTGGATCCACTACCTTTTATATAGGCATTTCTAGCATATTTTATAAAGTTCTGTCAACCTGTTTAGCCCGAACTGTTCTCAGTTAATGAGGAAAGGCAGAATTGTGGGTACAGAAATTAATTTATTGGGAACCCAGCTGGTTGTCCAATGGCCCAAATAAGTCCTAAAAATAGACAGATTGAATTAAATTTATTTCAGACTTCATAGAGAACAAGAAATTGAACATAATAAATCGTCTAAATTTGAATTTCAAAAATTTCGAAACCTACACAGTTTAGTTTGATTTCTTTTTCTATTAATGATTTTATTGTCACTTTGGTATCGTCTGCTTCTTTTTGTATACGAAAGTAAATTCTTAAAGTAAACAGTTTATATTGGCAAATCAATTTTGAAGAAAATAATTTGTAGATATTAAGAAATGCCTGTTATAGAACCCCTACTATTTTGTTATAGATAATCAATATAGAATTTAAAACAAATTACATAATATGTTGGAAAGTACACAAATGTATCATTTTTAGGAATATTGAAGTTGAAAAGATTATAGTCAACTGGAAAAATTACATTAAACTACTACTTTTCAGTTTGAAGTCTATTTTATAAATTTGTTGACTTCATCACTTTTAAATGATTTGAAAATTAAAATCAGCGTGACGTGATTCAAATCATTTACCATTTAATATATAGTGAAACATTCTTACTTATGGGTAAACCTTTTGATCTTCTGTCTATTCCACTTTCAATGAATCTTATAAGCCTATTAAAAAAGTTTTTTTTTTTTTTATCCTTCTTCAAACAGTAATTGATAAAACCAGTGAAAGGTTAAGATTTAGATGATATAACAACGGTAAAACTAATTCTTTATACACGGTAATTGATTAATGCAATTAAATTAGAAGACATGTACATATCTGTTTAATTGAAAATGAGCATGCTTAAAACTGGAGATTTCAAGGGGATAATAACAAAATTACAAGTCACAGATCATCAACAAATTAGAAAAATCATTAATACTTGGTAATATAACCACAAATTCTTCTCTACTGCAATATTTAGATCAATGGTATTTTAAGGATGTAAGGAAACAGTATTAGAATTTGCATTTGACTAAACTGCTTTTAGATACTTAGGTCAAAGTGTTCGCAATCTTATTTGTTAATCATGTAGGCAGATTCATTATCCTAAAAAGAAAGAAAAAACATTTTCTGAATAATTTTAAAAGAATAATTAAAATGAAATCAACCATACAATTTACAACAATGCATCATGCTTAAATACCTTCAGGTTCTTTGTTAGATACCTGAATAGCACAATAATTATATACACGGTAGATCTATTAAATGAAAAAGAAATTAAAATGCTTAATCTTTAAGCCTGATGTTCTTTTAAACTTTTCTGCATTTATCAATTGTACAATGCATGCTTGTACTCTTTTCTTTTTTTAAATATATCCCACAAGAGTTTCAACTGAAATAGAAACCATTTAATTTGACAAGTAATTGAAATTCGCTGACTTGCACCTTTTATCATGTATTGGCAACAAAAGTAATGAGGGAATTTAAATGCAAATTCAAGAATCCAGTACAGGATTGTAAATGACAAAATAATTTGTCTCACAATCAAAATGTTTAACGCAGGTCTGATTAAAACCTAGGAACTAGTGATATGGATTTGTTTAATCAGTAATAAAACTCTATGGTTAAGATCACTTTGCCATGTTGTTTGTCCTTATGCCCTTTAAGGAATCAAGAATGTTCAAGTAGCTGAAGAAAAACATAGCTTCCTTACATGACTTTCCATGGAAAAGTCTTAGAGTTTGTAAACTTGAAAGGAATTATGCTAAACCATGCAAGTGTTTATGTGAATTTTGTCCTTTTATCAAACTTTATTGTATCTGATATGATTTAGTCCAATGACAAACAGTTTTTAGACTACACTATATAATCATGTACATGTATTTTAAGTTGGGACAAAATCAGAACAATGATTCATTTACCTCTTTATGAAATAATTACTCTCTGAGATCAGTCAGTTTTCTATGTTGTGTTTTCTGTACTGTTATAAGTCATTTGTCTTTTTTCTTGTTTTGAAATGGAACTGTTGGTTTGTTTTGACTTATTAGGTTGGATGTCCCTTTGGTATATCTTGCCTTTCTTTTAATGCTCTGTTTATGTGTTTATTTTCTGATGCTTGCCTGAACAATCTGTCTGTTACTCAACCTTATAAATGCATAAAATACAGCTTTCAAAGATATACTTATTACATGGAGTTCAACAAGAACAGTACTTATACAGTGCACATTATATAGTGAACTTGCATTTAATTCACAGTATCATAAACTTATCTCCTAGACAGGATTATAAAAAGGAGCATCGGGATTTACAGCTGCATTATTCAAATCTGTAACTGTTTCGCTGTTAAATCTTACAAAGAAAAAGTAGGTAGGACTATAAAAACCAATTCTCCATTCAAATATATGCTAATTATAAAAATTACAAGATTACTTTAATTTACATGAAAATATCAATTTGTCACTTTAAAAACTCAGAAAAAAACATCACATTAAATGCCTTATGAAACTAGCAGGATCAAATTAATTGAAGGGTTTAACTTAAGTAGATTTTTGTAGTTCAAAACACTCCATTTATTTTAATACATTGATATAAGCTTAAACATATCTTTATTTTGGCCTTTAACTGTATTCATTAGAACGATACATTCCATTTAATACAGTTCTATGTCGTTTAACATAATGATACTTTAGGCCTGTTTGGCTCCAATCGTCCATCTAAATTCTGCCAAATGATATTTCAGTTGATTAAGAACAAATTAAAATGTAGTTGTAGTTCATACATTGTTCTGTCGTCATTGACGGAATTATGAAAAGGTCATAATTTATTATTAATATTCTATAGTTAACACTTGTAATATTTGTTGTCCGATAAGCACAATTTTTGTCCTGATTTAAGTACCTGCCAATTGACCAAAAATATTTTGAATGGTACTCTAAAGATTTGGAACAATTTATTTCTAAAGAAGTGTTTAATATTCCAGACATTATTTGAATATTTACATAATTATATTTTGGTTCTGTGACAAGAAAAGTGGTCTATTATAAAATAATTTGTAGAATGTACTTTAAATGTTGTTAGAGTTGTTGAAGGGCTTTTAAAGACATTTTGAGGCATTGATAATTTTAAACCCTCAAAACACTTGTATTAAACTCAATTGTGAGAACTTTCATACATGTATGAAGACTGTTTTCTTTTGAAAGGAGGGATATAAGTTTGAATGTTGTTTGTTTTTTCCCTTATACTGGGCATATACAAGTCTATAAAAGTAGTATGATTGCCAATGAGACAACCCTCCATAAGAAAACAAAATGACACAGAAATTAACAACTAGTCTATAGGTCACTGACTTCATATTCAAATAGGATTTGTTCTTAAAAAAATCATAAAGAGTGCATTCCTAAGGTTAACCTGGATAACCCATGTTAATGCATTTTCAGCTGACCTGAGTCTCTTCTATATCTTTCTCCAAATAAATTTTAAAGCTTGCTTCTAAGGAGTTTATTACTTAAGGGAAAAGAATATCCTTTTCGTTCAATTTATCTTTTTGACCAACATTGGTCTAAGTTTACACCAAATTTCACATCAGGTAGAAATCTTTTACTTTATATGATATACTAGTAGTCCTTTTTGGTTTATAGCTCTTCATCCTTTTAAAATTATTCGGATATTCAAATATTTAGTCCTCGAGCATCACTGAAGAGACATGGATTGTTGAAATGCACATCTGATGCAGAAACATCGGCCCTGTTGATGTTATTACAAAATGTACTACAATGTATATATGACAAGTCCATAACCCATGCTCACAGACAATGGCAAATAAAAACAAATTTAGAAATGCATGTTCTATTTGCATAGTGCAATAGAATTACATATAATATTTAAATATAAATATAAACTACAGGCTAGGTTAAATAAGTACAGGAATTGCAAAAAGTCATTGTGATTATTAAAAATTACCCAGTGGCATAATACTCAATTCATAATTCAATAATTGTTGTCTAATAACTCCTAACACAATGAGTTGCAAGAATAAAATCTAAACAATTACAAATTTGAAATCAATTATTCAATTTAATCCCTCCTTGACCTTAATTAAATTAAATTCTAAAATTTGAAATTAATATCCCCTGATTGTTATTTAGATAATTAGATATTTGAGTGTGTCCATGCTGTTGGTCGCATGTTTGACTTGTGTATCCTTGGAGGATATTTACTATATCATACAAATCTTGCATACTTCAGTTTATTGTTGACTTTGTTTTACAAGTTGGTAATTGAATTTAATTGTATATTTGACCAATTTTACACCTGTGGTAAGTTTTTAATTTGATTACACAAAATTAGTGTTTTTACCTGATTAAACATTGAAATGTTTATTGGTTCTATACAGTGTCCAAATATCTTATTGATTGAAGATTTTTGTTTGAAAGAAGCAAAATATTATGATAAATGTAGAAAAAGTAAGTGATTTTATTTTAAATTATTTACATCTTTCTGGTACATAAAACTTATGGTGCTAAATTTGAAGTCATGTCATTAAGATCTGTCAACACTCAGGGCTTGACAGTCTGGACACCTGTCCATCATTTGAAACTGTTTTGTACAAGTATCTAGGATAGATGTATCTTCTCATTGATTCTTTGTTGTAAGGATGCTGTCTAAATATAAATTCTTTGTATGTATGTTCTCATTATCAAGAACAACTTTGTCTTTATTGTGGTATGCTTAAAAGTCAGAAGTCCTACACCTCAGTAAAATAAAAAATTGATTCAGGCAGTGAGGAACTGAGTGTGTCAACAAAACCTAGAACTGGTCAAAGTCCAACATAAGTCTGACATCTGATTGCCTTTGAGTATATCAGACAATCCCAAGCCCTTTCTTGTCACACAAAAAGCTGTCAAGACATCAGAAAAATCTCTAAACTACCCTAGGCTAAAAATAGTTTTGATGGAATAGGAAATACCTAATAGAGTTATTGGCGCTAACTATAATTTAAGGAAAACATATATTTTGATTATAATATTGCTCAATGAATTTTTCATTTTTCTGTTTCCAGATATAGCAGATGGTGATATAAAATCCATGCTAGATGTCTTGTGGCTTATTATACTTAATTACGGGATACATAATATAAGTAAGTCAAACAGTTAGTCATTTATAGTTGGATGAATGTTAGAAAATAGTCGCATACAATAAGTAGATTTATTTGGTTTATGTGTTTTCTTTTAAAAGTAGACATCTTGTTGATTTTTTTAGTAGATTAACTTATTTTACAGATTTAAGTTGATGCATGTATAGAATATATGAAGTTATTAAAGACACATGGTATTCATAGCAAAGAATAAGAATGCAAAAACTTTAAGTGGGTAGAATCATGGCAGAACACATTTGACAGTTGAAAACTAACTGTCAAAAAAATAAACATTAGGAATTGCATTTATTTTTAGAAATGAATGTTAAAGCATACAAAAATCAGTTACTGAAAAGATTACTGATTACATGGAAATTTATGTTAAATCTTCAAACTTATTACTTATTATTAACTTTTTTCGATTTATTTTGAAGGAACCACACAAGTGGATAATTTCATTAAAGGTACAACTGTCCTTTTGCTAATATTCTTACCAATAAATCTCAAGACCCTTTGACTTATAGACATAATATAGATATAACCCTTTCTTCAGTATAATTTACAGTTTCTGATATCTGTTTATTGGGATAATCTCTTCCTTGAGGTGGTGACTTTATTTACTTTAAATTACTGCCCAACCATAATGTCTAACAATACAATTTTCAGATCCTGGTTTATATTAACTTGGTGTATGTTTACCTTTTGATCTGTTTATTTATATTACAGCTATTTTAACTTTGTTACTGCTTTGACAGAAGAAACTGTTTATCTTTTTGAAAGATTTTATACAGAAATTAATAATTGTATTATAAGTCTATGGGAATTTAACACTCTTTAGGGTGTGGGATGTGGGATATAGGGGTACAAAAAGTAGGATATAAGAAAGAGAAGCATTTTAATTGGGAATGAGCATCCCCAATGTCACTTCCTGTTCATGTTTTGAAGAAACTTTGTAACAAACTGAGACTTATCTGCTCTTGCTGAATTTTAACATATTGGTGATTCTGATCTTTTCTATAACACAATTAAATATCATCAATTAAAAGAGGGGCCTCAATGGCCAAGTGGTCTAAGTAGTTACTACTAATGTCACTAGCCAGTCAACACTGAGGTTGTGAGGTTTCCCCCCGCTCATGCGGGTGCACTCAAACTCCAATCTTAATTGACTAAAATAGTCAGTTTTCCGATCTAAGGTTGGTGGATTTCTCCAGGCAGGAGGAAATTGGCCTCCATGAAATACCCCAAAGATGGTGCTTAAAAGTGACATTAAAACACAAAAATTCAAAATCAAATCCAAACAATTAAAAGAAAAGCTCATACACGCTTTCAGAAACAGAGTTTTATTTTCTGGAAAGCAATACATGTCATAAAGTGTCAACAGTATTTTTATGACAGTTTTAGAATAGCTGTAATATTGTTCCTCCAAAAATCTGTTTTATTTATAATACTGTTTATTCTAGGTGCATATTGTGATGATTTTAACACAAGTAAGTTTTGGGTGTGTTGCCCGGAATCTAGAATGTATATTGTATAATGTCACAAGAGTTATCTCCCATTATTGCACTTTACTTGATATTGTTATACATCAACAACAAAAAATATGCACCATGTATCATAATCTATTACTTATTTTCATATGTATTTAATGGTATTTCAACCTATCCTGAGCACAATTTTTAAGTAACTTATGCATCTTTGTCATTTGGTCTCTGGTGGACAGTTGTCTCAAAGGCAATCATACTACATCTTCTCACTTATAAATTGCATGACTGGTTGTGTTTGAATTTTTACCAAGTATTTCGGACAAGGATTAACTCTATTATTGCCTAAGTTTAGTGAAAATGGAAAGAAAATGTTTAATATCAATTTATTTGGCTAAGAAAAATGATGATTCAGTAATCTGAATAAAAGTTTCATCTTACAGTGAAGGTTACCAGGTATTATAAGCACATCAGGAACCACAACTAAATGTTAGCAATGAATAGGAATTTGTATGAATGAATCATGATTAGATAATTGATGTAGAAATAGAAATATTTAGATGAATCATGATTTGAAAGATCATGATGTGATTAAGGCCATGAACACAAGAATCATGATTTAGATCATGGATGTAGAACTATTAGTAATAATTGTATATAAAATGCTTGTAGAACATGAAAGAGCTTACTAAATATGTATAAAATTATAAATATATATAGGTTTAACATTTTTGCTGACAAATTATATTTATGTATGCAAATTATATAAAAGATGTAGAGCTTACACCACCATGTTACAAACTATAAGTAATAAAAAAGCTATTTAATAAAGACCTACAGTAGTTTTGCAATTTAAAAGAGCTCTAGTGTGTTTATAATTTGTTAGTTGATTGATTTAGGGCATTCTGACATGTCAGACCCTTTTATATTATAATAAAAACATAAATAATCCGCAACCAATTTTTTTGGACAATGACACACTGTAGGAAAATTAAACACCTAATTTTATACCATTCCCACAGTCCGCTTAAATATTAACAAGGGTTGATAACTCCTTTGTTCTACAATAGATCTATTCACACTTCTATACAATAGGACATAGGAAAGATTCACCAAAGATAAATGTCATATTTAAAAGAGGATTAAATAACAATCGTCAGAACAGTCTGAATTTGAAATGCTTACTTAAGTTTTTTATGTTTTATTTTGGTTTATTTTTGTTGAATGAGCGAATGACATACACAAGTACTCGGTGTGAAAATGAGAGCTTCTTATCATTTAAAGTAGATGACTATTAAACATTTAAATTACTTTTGTAAGGATTGCTTCAATTCATTTCAGTTTACTGGTAGTTTATTTTTATAATCAAGTTTTTTTAATGTCAGGAGTAGACTCGGTACACATTTTGAATAGTGTTTAAAAATGATTTTCAAATCTTAAATATGTTTTTGCTCTCATCAGATGCGTTTTTGTTTATATAATAAAATTTAGAAAGCAACGACTCTATGTTTCAATCTTGAGAAATAATTATCTTGAACTTTTTTCCTTGGTATATAAGGTGTGATTAGCTCATAACTGCTGTAATGTATGTGTATAGAACTTACTGTAATTTGTCAAAAGAATAGAGTTTGAATAAAGGAGATTAGAGTTGGACAGTAACTTAAAAACTTCCGTTTAACAAAATAAATAATTAGAGTTTTTCATTCCTTGAACTAGACATGTATCTTATCAAACAGATATTTATAAGATAATTTTTGGTAATTCATGTTACAAATTGAGGGAACAATTAACTAAAAATCCCAGTTGGACTAAATTTTCCAATAACTTCAAGATTTGCTATCTCAAACTTATTCTTTAAATTAAGCTAGACTTGTTCAACTTCTTGTATGAGAGACCTTTAACCAAAACACTTGAGTTTATGGTCAAAATAAAACTACAACGATCAAGAGCTTTGCCATGTTTACACAGAAATAGCTATCACAATTATAATGTCCGTCAAAGGCTTTGATTTTATTGCTTAAAATAGATTATACCAATATCAAACTATAATGACCGTACATACACTGTTAAGAATTTCACCTTATTGCAGTTTTAAATTTAATGTCAATATTTGATATATATATTGATTTTTCTGATCCCGTTATATACTTAGTTATACAGGTCTTGTACCTATCCTACAATTTTAATACAGACATTCTAAAAATATTTTATTTTGGAATAGTAAGGTGATATGTACATAAGAAATCTGATTTAATGAATAATTTAAGATATAAGGTGGTATTATATTAAATCTAAAATCAACCGATATGTGGAAATGTATTGATCTGATAAGTCAAATTAGGAGAAATTCATCGTTGAGTACGCCCAATAAGAATACGACGGGGAGAATTGTTAGGAAATGCTAATAGATTGCATTATGACATGGGAATGTGATATCCTGTAGTGATATTCAAATCTTTTTTTTATGTACCAGAATTTGTTTATATAGATTTTCTAAACATTTGTTCTGTTCATGTGTAGTTTGTGGATGGGCCTATGAGATTTACTGTAAATTTGAAGGCAATTTGTTGATATTCAATTCCATGCAAATTATATATTTAACCCATTAACCATCTGAATTTAGTATGAGAATTGATCCTTCAACACCTATATTCACAATTTTTTTGGAGTTGAAATTTTGATATAAATCAGATGATCTAAGTACACCTACTACAAAAAACAAGAAAAGATGAAGCCTTGTTTAACATACCATTAGAATATCACCTAATAGTTTTGATAACATTCCTAAAAACTCAGAAATTTAGGATTCTTCTGTAGGTTTAAACATATAAGTTTTAAAGGTTAAGATGTAAAGAATGGAAGTCAATCTTTAACTAAACAAATTAAATGGTTTTGTTTAATTCATGTGAATTCAACAGTAAAATAATTGTAAATAAATAATTAATTTTATTTAATAAACAATTGTATCTTAATTTGGACATATCAGTAAACAAATTCTTTACAAATTTAAAAGTTTAAACATTTTTGCTCATTCAATGAATGTGGTATGACACAGGTCCTAACATATTCCTTTTCCCACTCGAGAATCTTGTCTTGTTAAAAATTCACAGGTATAAATTATTTAGTATTTATTGGTAAAATGTTAGAAAATAAAATCTATAAACTTATTTGAATTTTATGTGTTGACTATTTTTATGTTTTGAAAGGTGTGAATTTGAATAAGGCCATCATGTTTACTTATAAATCTTTTTATGTGCACGTTATTGTAGCTGTTAAGATATATTTGTGTCGTTAAAAAGTTGATTGATGTAGAAATAAACCAGGATTTGGTGTATTTACAGGGAGAAATGCCCATCAAAGATCAGTAGGAATAGGAAAGAAACTATTATTGGAATGGTGTCAACGACAGTTAGATACAGATTTTGATTCTAGGAATACCCTCACATACAAGTAAGTATATGGTTTTCATCAAGAGAGGATAACCTGGAGTTTTTGTTTTTTTTTCTTCAAATTTTCATAAACAAAGTTTTTATTGTAATCTTGAATTGTACTATTTATACTATTATGATGGATAAAAGATGATGATGGGATGGATCCTGCTTTTCCTATGTAAAAGTTGCAATGATAATTATAAGTCTAAGTCTTTTTTAAAGAGGGTAAGGATGAGTTTTTCAGAATAGAGAATATTTAGCCAATACTTCAGAAAAATGGGACAAAAAACACATCTACTAGCTGAAAAAAAACCCAAAAATAGAATATAAAGAATAGAGATTTATGTGCCAAAATAAATAATAGAGAAAAATTGCTTATAGAATAAAGAAAACAGGATTGAAGGACAAACTCCTGCATCCATACCCTCTTTATAAAATTTGGTACAGACTTCCATAATGCATGTAATGGTACCCTTTTCATCTAAAGGTCCTAAAAAACACAATAATGTATCAACGATTACTGTATCACCTTTAAGCACCAGCTAGATGTTTCACAAAATATAGTCAGACCTACAACCAGTTGTAACTTGTAAGCCTTATCATCTCTCTTACTAGTAAACTAGTAATTAGTCTTTTTGACTACTATGATTTGCTTTTGGTGTGAAAATTAATGATTAAAATTTTGCTGTACTAGTAGTACATGATTTTAATTTTAATTTCCTTTTTATAACTAAGAACATTTTAAAATGCATGAATTGTTCACATATAGATTATGATTCATTATAAGAGGGTTTGGATGGGGTTAAATGATTAAAGAATAATGCCCTTAAAAAATGAAGATTAGAGAATAACGGGCAAAAAAAATGAAGATTAGAGAAAAAAAGGGTTATTTTTTTTGAAGATTAGAGAAAAAAAGGGTTATTTTTTTTAAAGATTAGTGAAAAAAGGGGTGAAAATTAAATGTTTACAGAATAACAGACAACTCATCATCAGCAAGAATGTTATGTATCTTTTAATATTTCAAAGTTTCCAAAGCCATAATATGAACTTTTGCAATTTTCACGTCTAAGGATACAAATGAGCTCGGAGATACATGTGTCAATAACAGATTTTAGATGTATTTAAAGTTGTTTATGGATTTTGTAAGATTCAAGTATTTTTAAACAAGTCAATCAAAAATCATAAGTCTCACAAGCACACATCTTTTGACTTTATATACATATGCGAGTAATGTGCACATACAAGTTTCTAATGCATGTAAAACACCCTGCTCTCAGATACAAGTCGTAGAAATCTATCTGGTTTCATTTTCTTGTGTTCATTATGTAAAACCTTTTCAAGTGCATACCAGTTCGATATTTCAAACCAGATAAGATCAACTTTTTACAGTTACATTTGGCGAATATTAAAACATGAACCACAAATTAGTTTAAATGTTACATATTACTATTGAATTCAAACGGTAGTATTGAATAGGCAAGTGTTTTCCTGGCGTGATTACATGGTTTGCCGACAGATGACGCATTTTATATTTCAATATATTAAATTTCAACATGCAATTTTCTTTATATATAATTACGTTATTTAAAATTTCTTTTAAAGTTCAATTCCCTAATGTTAGTTATCAATAAGGTTGATCATTATCAATATATATTATTTAAAGGTGGTATTTACCCCGTTAGAACCAGGTAATTTACGGCTGAAAGGAGGCTGTCTTTTAATACTACCCTACATAATAGAAACATTTTCCTTTTCAATGAACACAGTCTAAAATACTTCTGTGTGTAAAAGAGATAAATTGATCTCTACCTGTAAAATCTCTCAGGTTTATTTGTCCTTAGAAGTTTTATTGAAGAAATATTTTAAAATAAAGGAGAATGTGTCCATGGGACACAGATGATTCCCCCTCTTGCATATAATGTTATAAAGGGACTTAACTAGAGAACTGTTAAAGTGATGCCACCCAAATTTGATAAATTGGTCTGTATTTTATGATAATAAGCATTGTGTATAACTTTTATAAGATTTGATTGAGGCAAACTAAAGTTAGAGATGGAAAACCGATTTTGGGATGTACATATAAATGAACGGACAAGGGTAACACTTAATGACCCCTTTGCCTAGTTGATGAGAGTGAATAAGTATACGAAAGGAATATAATGACAAAATTTGTACTTGCAGCATAATGTATATGATCATGCAATATTTTTTGTACCAATTTATTGGTTACTAAGTTTCAAATAATAAAATTTTGATGGGATCATGGGGAAGGAAAGGGTTCCAAAAAAGAAGGGGATAAGGGTTGAAAATATTAAGGTAACCAGTTTGGATGGGAGTGCTAGCCTAATGAAGGCTAGTATTAAAAGTAACTAAGCTATATGGTCAAGTGGATGTTAGAGGGAAGTGTGTGTGTGTATCACTATGAGCTATATTCAAATGAACACCTTTTGGATCAATATGAGGAATATCTATATAAATATTTCATGATCTACTGTGGTTGATCATTTACAATACTTATTAAAAGTTAAATCTGATTATTGTTCAATTATGTAAACAATGCATTCAACATAGTCAATTACGTTTTCAAAAAGTCAATATTAAAAGTGATATTATTCTGGGGTTAATCAGATAAAAATCTATTAAAATTTTTAAATCACTTGTATGTATTTGTCATCTTTATATAATGAAGGTTAAAGATTTTTAGCGAAACAATTTAAAAATTTTGAAGAATAAGCAATACATCTTTTGGTCAAATTTCTTAAAATGTAAAGAAGCCAGCTTATCTATACATATTTGATAGAAATTTTTATATAAAGGGCAGGAATATATATATGATCAAAGCCTTAGGTGGGAAGATTTACCAGACTGCATCGTAATTCGAATAATTAGATCAGTGGAATATAACGACTGAATTAATTGGGTTAACTCTTACTATAATACTATGTGTTTTTGAATGAATATAATTTCACTTGATTATATCCCAAATAACACCAACATGGACAGGTTTATGGTCCTGCCTCCATCATGTTATGGAAGCATGCTTTGTTTAGAAGGAATGGCTGAAGGTATGAACCTAGGGTCCGGTGATCTGTAGGTGTTGGGTATGTCAAGTCTTCTTTGGACTGTTTCCATATGAATAACTACATTCATAATCTGGCTAAGTGTGCAGATCTAGTTGTGGTTCAAAGTAGGGGTCATTTATTTATTTCACAACAGCATGTTTTTTTATTCTCAGAATGAACAATTAAGTGATGTAGATTAAATGTCTATTCATTCATCCATCTAGTTTTATGATGGTGAGACTACCATAATTTATTTTGTGAGACTACCATATTTTATTATAACGTACATATACAAATGTTGTATCTGCTTTTTGTGACCTGCCAAAAAAAAATTGCTTTTCTTCCTGTTTTGTACAAATAAATTTTAAAATTCACTAGGAATCAACATATATTTACATTATAATAAATCTAAGTTTACAACCTCTTATAAACAGAAGTAGTTTTTATATCATTTTAAAATTTATATCGCTGTCAGATGATAAAAATTCAAGTTGACATAAAATTTCTTATCAACAATTTTCACTTCAAAGTCAAATTGTATTTCACCTTATATGTTAGTAAAATATTGTACTTTGAAGTGTTCTAAATGGCGATCCAATTGAAAACATTCTTTTTAAAAACTTTCTGACATTAGAGGCTTGAAAAGTAATACAAAACATTAGGACAAATATATAAGTTTCTTTATTGTATATTTAAAGAACCTGATCAAATATTTGTATGAGGGGATTTTAACATTTTTAGTGTGTTGTTGCATTTAAAACACATTGAAATCATGAATGAACATGTTGAAAAAGTTTGGAGTGTGTTTATAATTATTTAATTTATGAGCTTTTTATTATTTTTCTATTGATTTTAAATGTATTTGCACTTAAAAAATGTTTTTACAAGTTATAAGAAGTGGGTTTTTTAAAATATATATTTACACCAGTTATAATATGTGGTAGTTTAAAATGTACATATCAATAATAATGTCCTTCTCAAATTTTCTCCATTTTTTGTCTGTTAGACTTTATCTGTATTGCATTATCTCTATACATTGTAAGTACTTAAACAGGCCTAATTTATGAAAATTAATGGTTTTGACCTCAAAAAATTTCATGTAGGGGAATAAAAAATTTACCACCCTGTCCTTACCCCTTGCAGGTCTCTTGTGGATATTTTTTACTTAATCTAATAAATTCTTCAATTGAAATATTGAGCCATATAAAAAAAATTAGAATAAGGTACACTACAAAAAGAGAAGTTTAATAAAAAAAATACTGAAGAATAATTGCATACCATAAATACATAAAAATAATTATAATCAAACAGATCTCAAGATTTATTGCCTGCATATCAATAGAAATATTTATAAGCTTACATACTTTTAGGGGTAGAAAATTTGTAATTCATAATATGCAATTAAGGTGTATGACCATAAAGCCATCAAAAATATATTTTTACATATATTTATATAAGTATTGTGATGATAATATATATATATACCAGTTCCTTTGTCCAGTCTTTAACTTTTTGAATGCACTTATATGGTGTTAATTTCACTTAAGTGAGTTAAGCCTTCATAATATGCTAATAAGATAAACCTTAAGAATTTTTAATAAAATAAAATTTCGTCAAAAGCTGTTTACACTCGTTAATGTTTTTATTGGGGATCAAGTCATGTTTGATCATTGGATAATATTTGTTTAATATTCTGTGTAATTTACACACCTAGTAAGTTAAGCAAGTGTGATTATAAATATTTTAGTCTGTTACACAATGTGAAAAAAAGACTTCCTTAAAAGATCATAATGGGTATAAAAGGCATTCTTCATGCAATATTTTTTCAAGGTTTTATTGCAATTTTTTTCCTGCTATAAGTCCCAGTCAATCCTCTCGACAGTACTAAACTTAATAATCTAGTGTTTTATTTGACCTTGTCCTAAGTATGCTCCAAGTTTTGCCACTAGAATTTAACAAACAACTACCTTAAATAAGTAAACAAAATATATACATGTTTGAAACATGTCAAAAATAAGATTCAATTTATTGATTTGTAATTTTTTTGTGTAATTGTATTACAGCCTATGCACTGGTGACTGGTTCATCAAATTACTGAAGAAATATTCCAGCGTTTCTGCCATTGCTTCAGAGGTATGTATTATGACTACTTTCAAAATTTCTAATGTAAAACCATTCAAACAGGAAAAGCAACGGTCTAATCGATATAAATAACAAGAAACAAGAAACACTTACGACCCACATCAACAAACAACAGCAACTGAAAAACAGGTTCCTGGCCTAGGACAAGTGCAAACAAATGCAGCAGGTTTAAACATTTAAACAGGCACCAACCTTCACCCTAACCTGAATCAGCAGTCAATCGCAAGGACATAATATATATAAATAAATACATTGATAAAATGAAAATGCTATGTTTTTTCTGAATTTCACCTTTAATGTCCCTTATCCTACCTATTAATTTTGTACAAATGAAAGTTTGAAACCTAAATATACCCTGAACTATTAAGAAAATAAGATGTGGTAAATAAACAAATTTTTTTATCAGGATAGCATCTACTATGTAGAACGAATGTAATGGTAATACCTTTTAACTTATTTTTTAATGGAAGAATGCATTTCTTAAGACTCAATGATGCACACATAATACATTAATTTTTTTTCACCACAAAATTTTATATATTGTATTTCAGGATAAAGCTGAGCAGTTGAAGATTCTTTTAGATTCAATAGAAAAACAGTATTCAATTAAAAGCAGTATTATAAAGTAAGTCTTCTCAAGATTTTATACAGACTGGCTGAATATAATGAGCTTGTATAATTTGAGTAATACACTTTTATGTTCAAATATATTTAGTTTTGGAATTTTATTTGATCTTTTTTTTGTATTTTAGACGTGGCACATTCTTTTCACATCATTTTAAAAATAAGAAAAAAATCTTAAAAGTTTACAAAAGCAACTGTTTTAAAATTTTTAGTCTCTTGATGAAGTCTGCTATATGAAAATTTATAGATTACATTCTTAGCTAAAAATAATGTATCATAGCTTAACAGAGCTGAAATCATCTGCCATAAACACAATATTCGGCAACAGAAAAAAACCACAACAAAAATTATAGGATTTTACGAAAGACAGGCACTACCCAGACAGGAATTTGAACTTTGTATGCCTCGCCTAAGGGCATTATGTTTTTAGGTCTGTGCGTCTTTTAGTTTGTTCGTATGTTTATCCGTATGCCTCGCTTCATGTTAAAGATTTTTGGTCAAGATAGTTTTTTATGAAGTTGAAGTTCAATCAACTTAAAACTTAGTACACATGTTCCCTATGATATGATCTTTCTAATTTTAATGCCAAATCAGAGTTTTTACTCCCAATGTCACTGTCCACAGAAAGATATTGCGAGTGGGGCATCCATGTAATATGGACACATACTTGTTATGTTCTGAATTAAATATACAAAGTTTTTGATATTCACAGTGAATTAAATTTAATTCAATATTTAAGGAATGACTAATGTTTTTTCTGTCTTTGAAGAAATAACATAAAAAATTTGGTGCACACTGAATGGTTATTTAACAGTGTGCACCACATTTTTTATGTTATTTTGAATAGACAGAAAAAATATTAAAGTCATTTCTTATAATTTAATTCTAAATTCCATTTTTAAACTGTAGAAAACCATGAAAAAACGTTGATGACGTCACGGTCACATGACTAAATTATGTCTATGGGCTCATAACAAAATAACGTCAGCCAATCAGAAGACGTGTTACATCCAAAATTAAATTATCTACATTTGACCTTGGACAGGCTTTGTTAAAATACTTCTAAGGTATACTAATGATTAGTTTGATTATTTTTCAGTGCCTCAGACATTGTAGATGGTACAGTAGATGAGCATACGTTGATGATCTTTGTTTCCCTCTTACAGAGAAAGGTAAAATCATTATAGGATATATTTATTATAACTAAACACAATCTTCAAGCATGTAGAGGTATCTGCTGTATGAACATACTAATGAATGTATCGTGGATATTGTTATTACAAGAGTTTTGATCATGAGAAAACCTGGAGCATGCTTAAAGCTTATATGATCCAAAATTAAAATGAAGGAAAATATGGAGTAAATTTTAATCAGAAGCTGAACAGAAGTATGTTGGATAGGTATATCAGGCTACCTACAGCCATCTCAATGGATATTTTTGTGCAGATTTATTAGAAACTTTCTTGCCAGTATAGTTGAAATTTGTTGTGGGTTTTAAAAAGATGTCCATCATAATATTGGCCTTTTAATTTCACTTTAAAGTTTATATAAGAAAAAAATCAACTTCCAAATTCAGAATGTTTATACTGATTTTCAAGTATTGTAATATTATTTAGAAACTGATGATTTTTCTGAAAATTAAAGAAAAAATATTATTATGTCGACAAGTTTTGTGGAAGATTGAACAACTATTTATATATTTTGTAGGTTGATGGCAGTAGTCTTATAGATGAAGGATCTTCAGTAAGTGGTTTATTTTAATTTAATAATAGTGATAAGAGAATATTTTGGTAAACATCACTTAGAGAGTAAATTAATAACTCAAAAAATTGAAACAAATTGATCAACCTTTTATATCTATGGCAATGGGAAACCTGAAATTTTTTTAAATCAAATAATTTAACAATACCATTTCTTACTTTAAACTCTCACTATGTTTCATGATAATCAAGTCTGGTTTAATAGGAACAACAAACAAACAAACAAACAAACAAACTAACAAACTAACAAACTAACAAACAAACAAACAAACTAACAAACTAACAAACAAACAAACAAACAAACAAATACAATGATCACTATACAAAGTATGAAATGAGGCATGGATAGAACATATGATTCACAGCCTCACCACTAAAGGAGTGTGGAGGTATATAATACATGTGAATCTTAAATTCAAACGCTTTTTTATTTTCTGTCTTATTTTGACAGTACTTTTAAATAGATGAATGATTTGCTGGCAGGATCATTATAATGATACCGTTACATTACACATAAAACATAAACACAAATTTACATTTATTTGCAGAGGTCAGACAGCAGAAAAAATCCTTCAGATGAAACATCAGACTGGTTTTCTACATCTAATGGTTCTGGATCAGATCCTCAATTTTCTAGGTTACCAGTAGAATCAGAAAGTATATTAACAAAAACTATTAGCGATACAATTTCTGATAGATTTCATGAGGAAGACAAATTAAGTGCCTTATCAGGATCTACTTATGATTCAAGGGACAGAACTCTAGAGAGAGAAAGTTCACCGCATAGTCGTCATATTAATGGAAGCTATGAACCAAAAAGAGAAAGTAAATTAACAAGTGATACCGTCAGGTCAACATCACCGTTACGCAGACCAAGAGATCATAAAGCAATAATGGCAGAGGCCAAGGAAAAATTAGAGGAGCAAAGACGAAGGAGAGAAGATGAAGATCAAAAAGTTAGAGAAAATGAACAAAAACTTTTTAAAGAAACTGAAGCTAAAAAAGTCGATACTAGTTTAAAACATGATTCAGTAAGGTCGTCACATGATGACATAGAGGAAGTGATGCGTGAAAACTTACCACAATATTCAACTGGTCCCCCACAGTATTTACCTGGACTAGGAAGAGGCGTTCCCATTTTCGTGGTTCCAGGTCAGAACCCAGAAACAATGTTTTTATTACAAGCCTTGCGCCAGGCTCGCCATGAAGCAAACTTTCATGATCAAGACTCTAGTTCGAAAAGTTCTTCAGAAGAAACTCTTCCAAAAGCTTCACTTTTAGATTTAGAAACTGTTGATGACATCCCTCCCTCAGAATATCTTCAGTTTGAATCCGACAAGAAAGCAGAAATGTCAACACCTCGTGGTGTTTCACCAAGAAGATCAAATTATGTTCCTTCACCTGAATTTTTACCCACGAAAAAGTCAATTATTGATGTACTTGGAAATCCACCAGATCCACAAACTAATGTTGTGGAATTTCCTCCCGCAGAAAAAGACGATAGGAGACATTTCCCACGAGTGGAAATTAAAGAAGATGTTAAGGTGAGAAGAGAAATGGGAAGAGATCAGAGTGATGAAAGATTGTCTCCAAGAAGAGACAATTCAAATCGACCACTTTCTCCTGGATATGATTTTATTGATGAAACTGTCTCTATTAATGATAAAGACACTGTGCCAAAAACAATTCTTAAAAAGTCATCAAATTATGGAACTTCAAGTAGGGATTCAAGTTATGAAAGAACAAGAGATAGGTCGCAAAGCCCAAGGTCAAGTGAACATGAAAGTGGATTACGTTCAAGATCACCACGGGATCAGATGGAAAGAGATCGTTCATTGAGTAATGACAGGACACCTTCTGGTAGATCATTATCCCCAAGATCTAATAGATCTCCGAGACATAGATCACCTGATCTAGATAGGCTAACTGATAATTATGATCGAATTCAGTCTGGTAATCAACATCGAGAAACAGCTCCTGGGAGTAATTCAGATTCGGTTGATCCTAATACTAGACTTGTCAAAGTATTTCATCAGGAACTGGATCTTCTTCGGATGAAAATGGAGATGCTTGAAAAATCCCATTTACCAGACGACGGTGATTTAGAGGATTTGAATTCATTAACACAGAGATTAAGTGAAAAGATAAAAGAAAGATTAAGTAGCAGATCACCTCGCTCACCAAGGTCACCTAGACATAGGTCAACCTCACCAGATTACACAAGAGGTAGACTTTTTCGAAAGAATGATGTAGAATCTCGTTCTTTATCTGAGAATCGAGTCTCCCCATCTTCAGATTGGAGGACTTTGCCTAGTGAAAAGTCTAATAGTTTACACAATTTGCCAGTAAGCATAGATAAGTCACTTAAGGTCGACGATGATGGAAAATTACTATATTCACCAAGATCACAAGGCAAGCCAATAACTTTAGGATATAGTAGTCCAATTAGGAAAGTTTCCGATGAAATTTGGGGAATGAGAGAAGAAGAGTTTGCAGGTGTTACAAATGTGCAAAAAGAAAAATGGAAGAAACTTACTTCTGCCCGTGATATATCAGATAGCGATATTGTAGAATTGAAACATGCTCTAGGAACAGTAGTTGCTGAAAATGACATTTTACAAGCTAAACTTCGAAATTCAAATACTGACATTCAAGAAAAAATGAGAAAAACAGGAGAAGTTTTAAATGACTGTAGATGTCACTTGTCAAAAGCTCAAGCCGAAAATATGGAATTACGCACACAGTTAGAAAAAGAAAGAAATAGAAATGAATCTTTGGAGGCTAGAATGAGAGAATTTGAAAAACAAGTGAAAGATCTAAAAGGTGTTAATAGTGAACTAGAATCTGAATTAGAAGATACAAGAAAGTTACTCAAGGGATCTAGCAAAAAGGATATTCCAACCATGCAGTCACTGGCAGAGGAACGAGATGGACTTGTGGAGGTGTTAGGTACAACTCAGACTGAAAATGAAAGACTCAGAGAGGTAAGGAATGTAAAAAAAAAGTTCAAGGTCAAACAGAATACTGTGGATTCATTATTATTCGTTGGATACTAATTTTCGTGGGTTTCGTGGGAACAGGTGAACCACGAATTCAAATGTTCAACGAATATCATATTTTCAATAGGCTTCGTATACATAGATTGTATAAACCACGAAATCAAATATCCACGAACATGCAAGTTTTCAGCAATCCACGAAAATTGATACCCACGAAAATAAATGTGTCCACAGTAACATAAACAAGAAATTACTGGAAGTAGATACATACTCTTTACAATCATTACCCTATATTCAGATTTTTTTTGTATATTTGAATATGTCTTCGAAGTTAGAAGGAATGCTGAAAAATATCAAATTTAAATACCATTAATAGGTAACTTTGTGGAACTTGTTACAAATAAATGCAAAATAACTCATAGAAGATGATGTGTATTTGCCAATGAGACAGCAACACAATGCATATGAAGTGTGAAAGATGTCTGAAAGTCAACATTTCATCGATCTTTCTCTTCAACAATAAACAAATGTCTGTACAATATTTCAAGCATTAAATTCACCAGAATCCAGAAGTCAAAGTAGAAAACATAACAATGTGTCCACACAAAATTGACTAGCATTAAAAAAAACTTTATTAGAATGTTAAAACAACAAAAGATCTAAATGACTTCAGTTTATATGAACTATACATTTTTTTGTTAATTTTTATATGGCCAATTATTGGTAAAATGTAATTAACTAGTAGAGCAAATCATGTAAACTTATTCTTTTTCAGGAACTGGAGAGAGCACAGAAATATGCATTTAAAGCACAAACTACTATTGTTGACCTTAAAACTATTGTTGATGATGCCAGAAAAGAGAGACAACAATTATTTGAGGAAATAACTAGGTTACAAAGTGAAGGGCATCTTCAAACTATCACTGGAATTATTAAAAAATATATGGATAAAGGAATATATTTAGAGGTTGAACCTATGAATGGTTTTAAAATTCCTAGCAGAACAGCTTCTCCAACACCAAATGAGAGACGCTGTTCTCCAGTACCCAAACAGAGGCTGAGTAGATCAGTTGACAGTGTGATAGCACCAAGGTCAAGGTCAAAGTCCCCAAGGACAGAAACTCCAACAAAACACGAGACAGAAAATATTGGTACCAAATCTTGGTCAATGTCTGCTCAGCAGCAAACTTATTCAGGACTTAGTCGTTCATATCAGGAACCAACTCCTAGTCAGCGTTCTTATCAGGATCCTGCTCAGCGATCATATCAACAATCCAATCAGCGTTCCTATTCACCAGCTCGTCATTCATACAAGGAACCGGTCATGGCTAGCAGTCCACTCAAAACTCCATACGGGAGAGTTAACGGACTGTCAATTCCCATTACACCAGTAGTAAATGATATTATTTCTGATGATGATGATGATGATGATTTTGAGGATGAAGGCATTGAAGGATTTCATTACAATTACGAAGATATTTCGCCATCAGTTACATCGAATTTAAAAGAAATTTATCCTCATAGAAGAACAAGGTCTTATAGAAATAACTTTTCTAGTTCTTTCGATGAAGGTCGTGTGTCCCCAAGCGTAGACGATATAGAGGTGAACAGAATATTATCACGTCATCCTGTTAGGTTAGACTTTAATGATACAGCTGACAGTTATAGAAGTAGGTCACCAAGAAGGGAAGATAACTTTAATGTAAGCTATGAGCGAAGCAAAAGTCCAGGACGATTAGATATAGCCGATTTATATGAAATGAAACAGCCAGTACGACAACAAAATTACAACATCTATGGCAATACAAATAGAAGACCTGTGACAAGAAGTGAATCACCTAGTAATAGGTATACAGATCAGAAAAATTACAATGGTAAATCAGGAGAGATAAACAATAGACTATTTATGGCCGCTTTAGATAACGCCGTCCATGAAGAGGGTTCCAAAAAATATTACGATGATCATGACATTCCTGAAAAGGACTCTTGGCGAGACCGTAGAGATCGCCTATCATCAAGCTATGGACCTGAAGTATCACGGGCAGCTAGAACTGGTGTACGAAGTAATGGGGTCAAAGGAATTCTTAAGAATACAAAGGGTGAACAAAACTATATGATAAAACACGGAACCTCATCACCTCTTCATAGATCTGTTTTAGAAAGGTCAGTTTCCCCTTCAGCAAAAACGCCACCAAATAATAGAGACATTAACAAAAATTATAGCAAGCTAGCAAATAGTAGTTTAGCAAATAACAAAACTTTTGGTAATTCGGGTAAACCATCATTAGCACCAGCTAGTTCAGGCAAGCCCTTGTTTTCAGGAGCTAGTAAGAAATCAGGCATTGTACGGAATCCTAAGGATTTGTTTGCTGATATTAGTCTTTCTCCTGTACGCACCGCTTCACCATCTAAATATCAGCACACTCCACTGTAAGTATATATAGTGCTTGTGTATAGACTGCTTTTATTTATTTATTTATCATTGTAAATTACCATTTTTAAATATTTATACATGTAGTTGATTAATTTTAAGGCTTATATTGCTTGAGTTGAATGAAGCTTGATCTGCATTCTGATTGCTTTTTTCAATTTTTTGTTCTATTCCTTGCTTTTGAAAAAAAATCTGAGGCAAGATGTATTCATTGGGTCCACTGCATTTTGAGCTTGTGTATTAGCACATCACCTTTTTGTGGCAAATTGCATGCATGGGATCAGAGCTTTATTCTTTAGTTATTTCACAAATTTTGATATCACATTTTCCAAATGAATCCGAATCATTTATAAATGATCTACATGATCTGGTGCATGCTAGCCTATGTTAACATATACAATTTATCTACTTTGCATTCAGTAATATTCTTAATCCTATTGGATAATATTTTTCATTAATTTACTTGATCAGAATGATACAATGTAAGTTCTCAATAAAAATTTACAGTAATTTTTTAATGAAAAAAATCAAATTAATGCATGCAAGTCTTCAACATTGCTCAATATACCAGCTTTTTCTGAAATCAAGAAAATTCTTAACCTTCATACATGTATACTTTATAAAATAACAAAGAATGCAGTTCTCCAAACATTCCTAGGAATAATAAATTCCATTATGTTTATATATAAAAAGAAGAAATGCTGAGTTTATCTTTTAAACAATTATTTTCTGTGGATGCACAGCTTGACTTTTTACTGTTTATATTGCCATTGTCACAATAGTGTTGAATATTTCAAGTCCAAACTGTATGTTTCTAATACATATATCTATTAATTTAATCTTGATTAAGTAGTAGGTGCAAATTTTAAAGCAATTTTCTCATGTTTTTTATTAATGCTGATTCACGGCTGAACAAAGATGCAATTTAACATACCTTTTCACAAATATTTTTGATTTCCCTTAATAAATGATTCAATAACTATTGTGACTTTGACATGGTTGTTGTTTTGCTTACTAGTTTCGCTTATTTTTTAAGTGGCAAGTACAAACATTATTTTGCTTTCTTTTCAGATTAACTGTCAAATAATACAGGGTGAAATTGCACACTTGAGATCCCTGCACATTTATTTCCACATTTATATCACGCATTTGTGTAATTGTTGTAATGTTCATGTTGATTTATACTCAATTGTTTATCATGAATTAATTGTTTATATTTGTTATCTGTATCAATTATATACTGTTGCTTCATGTCCTGTGTTCAGTATATAATATATTAGTAACCATTGAAAGTCAGAGTTATTTCATTGCAGTGCCATGTTCTGTTTTGCATCTGCTGGCATCAAATCTTGCAATAAAGGATATTCTATTCATCTTTATTTATTTTTTACACATTTTAAATTTTTGAAACTATATGTGTAAATACTTCTAATTGATCTATTTTGAATGTTTCTAAGTGCATTTCACAAGATTAAAATCAGAAAATGGCATTGAAATATTCTGCTGAAACTAACAGTTAGTGTTTGGAAGTTTAAGATATTCATTCACCTCCATAAATTCTCTATTTGCAAGTCATTAAGTTGGAATATCTAGAGTTACTTGCCCTTTATTTTTGGTGTCCACTGGGAATTCACTTCCATTGACTCTATTAATTTGAAGGCTCACTGTTGCGCAATATAATTCTGAAGTAAATTTTCCCAAAAAGGGGGAATTGGAAAAGAACTTTACATTAGAAACACTCAAAAATAACAACTCTGTTTTGCAAAGGAAGATAACTCTAGAATAAAAACGATTGACAAGTAGAGAATTTCTATAGGTATTCCCTAATTCTATAGTTAGCACCTTGATAAGAAGCAGAGAGAAATTGACCTGTTACAAATTTTTGGTTTATTATGACAAAATATTTAAATTTAATAACTGCATTTTTAGAAACATTGCAAATAAAACAAAGGTAAATACAGGATGAATTATTCCCTGTAAAAGGATTATAAGATATATGTTAAACAAAGAATTTCAAATCACATTGTAACATGTATTTTAATAATTTGTGGATGTTCAGATGTATTTCAATTTCTCTGTGCTTTCCTTTATAGTTGACCTTCAACTTTAAAATGTGGTGTGGTTGATCTTGAATTGCATTAACAGCAGCAAATAGACTTAAAAAAAACCCAGAAATGATATATTTTTTGTGTGATATATAACTAGTCATATAATTTACATTGCGCATTGCAGTTGAGTTTTTATGGTTAATGAGTACATTAATTTACTAATTTTAACATAACTTTTCAATAACACACACATTTTTTTTTTCAAATTCAAAATGAAAAATGCTTTATGGTCAAAACAGGTCAGTTTTATGAGGCAAATATATTAAATGCATAACCTTATATGGTATTATATCAAACATAAGCAAACAGCCATAAATGCTATCATTGCTCAACCATTATATAATCAAGACTTTTACACACTCTTACCAGTTGAAAGGGATTTCTCTACATTTCAACCAGCACCTTATGATAGGAACATATTTCTGTATCTCTCTATAAGTAGACAATCTTCTTTTGCACAGTGATTCTCCGACACCTCAGTTAACTGAGGAAGAAAAGAGATATGCAGATCTACTTGTAGACAAATATACAAAGCAGCTTGGATTCAATACCATATACAGCTGAAATTATAGGTAATTACATCTACCGGTACTGTAAATTAAAGTAAAAAAAATATTTTGAAACGACTACCTTTAAAAATATTCAAAAGCAAAAACAAAACAATAATCCTTTACTTAAAAACTCTCTGTAACATTCAAATGTAAAACCTGAGGTATACATATAAAAATTCTTAAAACACTATAAAAAAACACTTAAAAATGAAATATTAAATGTATATGTTACACTTACACTTACATACTTTGTACTTATGACTTGATCAGAGGTTTAGTGGTGCTTTATGCTTGCATGACATTGTATTTCAATAACAGAAAAATTAACAGTGTCTACTGTGGATTCATAATAATTGGTGGGACACTATTTTTTTTTTTATTTAGTGGGTCTAGGCAAAGTATTAAAATTGTCTAAAAATATCCAGTTATTCTTCAATCTATGAAAAATATTACCTACAAAAATAAATGAATCCATAGTATTAAATATCTATGTTTAAATATAAAATGTATTCATATATATACATACAAGTACCAACATACATTAATAAAAATGAGCTGATTAAAAAAAAGGATAGCATCATGACTTAACACATGAAACTATAGACATAATGTTTTTGCTTGTTATATTTATTTGTATATCATGTATATCAGAGACATACAAATATATATATATACATATAATATAAGATTATAATCAGAGATACTGTGTACACAAATATTATATGTTCACTATGACTAATAATAATAATTATATAACTGCATATAGTTTATTATACAATGGAACTTTGGAAACTGTATGATAATGGTTAAACTTGGAAATTCATGTCAAACAGTAAACATATTGTGAAGAAAAAAATCTTTAAAAAAAAAGATAAGGTTGAACCTTTCAAGTTTAAGGTAGCACAATACAAAGATTTTTCATCCCCAATCAGACATCTTTAAACTGATGTAATTCCACTCATCTTTCTTTAAATTTTATAAATGAGGTACCAAAAAAAAAAAGAAGGATTAATCTTTCAAATTGTGATAATTTCATTATGACAATTATTACATAATTGATTGCTATGTAATTAGTTGCCATATTTTGAATGTCCATACTTGAATGAATTTAGCTTCTTTGTTATTCATAGCATCCCAAAATATTTTATAGATTCTTGCACAACACAGTTTGATCTCCAAAACTGTGTCTCAGATTTTTCCTATTGTATTTCATTCTCTCATAAATCTTCAATGAAGTTTGCAACATCAATTCATAAGAGACCACTAAATTCAATTGGGTATAAAATTTGTTCTATTGATGTTTTTGGAAATCTGAGACACAGTTTTGGAGGTCAAGCTGTGTTGTACAAGAATCTATAACACATTTTGGGATGCTATGAAGAACAAAGACGCTAAATTCATTCAAGTGTGGACATCACAATATAGCAACTAATTACATAATAATTCATTATGTAATGATTATGTCATAATGAAATTATCACAATTTGAAAGATTTATCTTTCTTCTTTCTTTTGGTACCTCATTTATAAAATATAAAGAAGGATGAAATGAATTACATCAGTTTAAAGTTGTCTGATGGGGAGTGAAAAAATCTTTGTATTGTGCTACCTTAAAAGTACCCCCAAAGTTCAAATATAAGTCAGATTATTGTCATGATGTTTCTTTGGAAAAGGATTTTAGGTAATGGCAAATTAATATTCTAGATTAGTTTGGAATGAATGGGGGAAATTGTATAAATTAATTGGGTGAACTAACATTTTATCTTACTTCGAGTTCAAGAAGAGCAGATGTAATGCAGACAGACTCGTGATCTAGGCATAGTATTTTCAAAAGTATGTATTTATTGATCTGGACTCAGTATTTTCAGTAGTATATTTTCTAATTTTTCCCACTTTATATTTCAGATGTCCAAGTTACAGAATAAATTGTACTAGTGCTGCTACTTTCCGCTAAAGGATTTATTTATATATCTCTTTTCTGTATTTTATGAATTTTGCTAGACATTTTTTCGTACAAAAATTATTGATTTTCTTATTTTGTGAAAAATAACTATTAATTGTTGTCTCCCTTATATTGTGAAACATGGTTAAAGGGGAGATAAGCAGTTTTTGCTTGTCATATTTTTTGTAGAATCTTTTTCTCAGATATTTTAAATATGATTTTATTTATTGCACTTTTTCTGCTTTATATGTATAATTTTGCTATTCATTCATGAAAAAGCATTGCTGCAGCTAGTTTAATTCATGGTGCCTTTGTATTCAAACTAGAAAAAAGTATTTCAAAAGTTCTTTCATTAGGTTTTTAAAGACTATTATAATGAGAGATAAGGAACTGTGTAAAACATTCATCAATTTTACCACCAAAAGGTGCTTTAGGTAGAAAAAAGTCAGTATTTGAATTCTGAAAATAGAACAGTTTATTTATCTTTGCCAGTATATATAAGTAAATAGGATTGTTTTTGTATTCACAAGTGTTTAATTATGTGTTTTAATGTGAAATGCTGTGATAGTATTGCTAAGTTATTTATTTTTAAGATATGTTTTCTACTATTATTATCCAACCTACCCCAAATTTATGGGGGGCTATCAGATTTACCCATGACTGACTACATTAACACCGTCCTGTTCTTTTTTAAAGTTTTACTTCAATTAATAAAATCCATATTTTAATATTCCAAGATAATTTATAAGTGAAGTTCTATGTACAGTACAACAACACTTCAGTCAATTTGTAACCTACATTTCAAAATTGAATGACTGTTAATGTTTTTGCATCAAAGGTTCACTTTATAGATTACTATTGTAATATATGAACAGTATTTCGCTTCTATACTACAGTCTTGAATAGTACCAGACGATACAGCATCTTTTATGTAATTAAACCAAAATTTATGTTATTGGACCAATATTTTCTCATGTTTTGAATGGGACACTTGTGTCGTACAGACACATCATGTATTTTTGTATAAATGCATTGTTATAATAATCATATTATTTATAAGATATCATTCCGTCCAAATTTGTATGATTTAACAAATTCTTTGTAGCATTTGATCAACAGATTGTTTTTAAGTTTATCCGCCTTGACTTTCAATGAAAAAATATCCTGCTTTTTTAAAGATTTTAGAAGTGTGTAATATACACATTTTTCAAAATTTATGATTGTAGTTTTTTGTTTCTATTGTTTTATTTCATGTTACATTTGTACCTCTTTTTATAAAAAAAAAATTTTCAATCTTTTAATGAATAGTACAACTTACTAAAAATTAATATAAAAAATTTCTCTAATTTTAAAAAAAAAATTATTTTACACTTTCAAAAGACAAAATGATAATACCATTTTTTATTTGACATCAAGTTGATGTTTTTAAACAAAGAATTCTTTATAGCATTTATCCAATCTTTCAAGTTTAATCCCATTTGTATAAAAATCATAATTTTTCAAATCTTCTCAGGATTCATGAGTATATGCATTTAAAAAATCCAATTGCAAGTACATGAAAATATATTTATTGACTAAATTATTAAATTTATTCTGCAATCAGCTACCTATTGCACATATACTTTTTTCTTTATTTTTTATTAATAATACAAATAAATTTTTTTTTTATTTTGAAGGAAGACAGTCTCTAAATTTTTTGTCTTCTAAGAGGGCTTCATTTAAGTCATGTTGATTTCTATAAAATTCTAGGGCAAAAACTTGGGGATTAAAAAAATAAATAATTAAATACGTCAAGGGTAAATTGCAGGATAAAAACAACATATATATTTTGTTTGAAACAAGAGAAAAGCTTTGAGAGCATTGCTTTATTTTGTCTTGTTTCAAAAGCCTTCACAATTAAATTTCTTATGTTGCCTTCTATGTACAAAATATTTTATATGTATTTTTTTCTCCTGCTATCAAAGTAGAAAAAAAAGAAATTCTTTGAATTAGTCCGAGATAACTAACAAGTTTTTCAGTATTGTGATGGTTCCGTCCAGGTAGAGGGAAAGTAATTTATTTAAACTTTTACATTTTTTATCACATTCCATATTTATATATAAGCATCATCTGTGATATATTTTATAATAAATTAGTATTTACAAATTTGTATTATTTTTCTTACACAAAAGTCCATGTAATTGCAATATTTATATTTTATTATCCTGCAAGCATAGTTACAAAAGCATGATTTTGCATACAGTTTTCACTGGCGGCATTACCAATTGCTTTGACTAGTTGACACTTTAAAGACATATCTCTGTGTCAACATTTTATTCATATTAAAAACATTTCACCACTCCACAAAGTCAAGAATTTTTTTTCTTCAGCATTTTGAACACTTTTTTAGAAGATTGCTGTCAAATCCTAATGGGTTCGTAAACTTTCATTTTTTTTAAACTTATTTTTAGGATAAAGAACCAGGACTAGGAATTTTCTATAGTCTCAAATCAAACATTTGCATGTGCAGAACACTTGAAAAATGAGATGACATGGACTTTTGTAAAGAAATTAGTGGCGCTATATGAGCACAGTTAGATATTGTATGAATGTGTTAATGGTTTGTTGTCAAACAACTAGTGAAATCATGCCAAGAAATAAAAGAAGTATTTTCATTTATATTGTGGAGTTTTATTTTATGATAATGGCATTTATTCAAAATACTTAATTGCCCAGACTTGATAAGTCTTGACTTACGCTATCATAGACATTCCATCATCAACAAAAGTTAAGACTCTGAACTGAAAACTGCTGAAAGTTTATATCAAATGATGGTCTTTCCTTGATATGCAGAAAAAAACAACTTTTTAGTCACAGGGCAATGTCAAATCATCTTTGCTAGCCAAGTGTGACGATCGAGTCCCATCATCTCCTGGAGGAGGGACTGGTTTGTAAACCTTGGCTTGTGAAAATGATGTCAAAGTAGCTTTGATTATTAGTAACCAAAAATCACAAAAATTGCCAATCTCTGCTGTGACTGTTGACCTAAAACAATGGGTATATCCATGTTTATAAAATAAAGGGATGTGGTATGATTTCCAATGAGACAAACTATCCAACAGAGTTCAAATTTAAATGGGCATTTGTGGCAAAAGGTAGTTATCTACCAAAATTTGATAATGTCTGGTTTATGAATTAAAATATGGAAATAAGAATTTTCACAATGTTTCAGTTTACCATAGTCACTTTGACTGACCCAAAGTTCAAAAGAGATCTTTTCCTTTCCAAGAGTTCAAATGCTTGTAATGTGTTTGTCTAGCCTGTCTACGAAATTGACCTCTTTTCATGGTTTCGTTTTCGTATTTTTGTCAATTTATCATATACCATAAGCAATAGGTCAACTACTAGTATATTTGGTGTCTGGAATGATTATGAGGTGAACATGTCTGTCTGGCAGGTTTCAAATAAACTTTACCTCAGTTTCATGTTTAATTAGTCCGTTTTGTAGATTTAGTTGTTTGAACTGTTTCTTAGGTACTATTAGTAATAGGACCGCTATACTTGGAGTATGGAATGATTCTAAGGTGTACATGGCTGTCTGGCATAGTTCATCAGAATGTGACTTCATTTTCATAGGACATTGTTTATGTTAATTTTATGTAATGCTGGAAGTAAAACCATCATATTACAGACCGTCAACTTAAATTTCAATAAAGTAAAACAGGCGAGACATTTCTGCGTGTGCTTTCTTGTAACCCATTGTTTAGTGATTTTGTTTATTATCTTGAAAAAAAATAGAGAGAAACTTTGAATAGCAAAATAATCAACAAGATCAGACCTTCAAATAAACCAAACAAGGCTGAAATTGTCCTCTTTGGAGTTCTTGCTCCTAAATGACGACATATACCATTGTGTTTGGGCATTTTTGCCAATCTTGAAAACTGAATAATAAACACTTTGAACAGCGAAGATCGTCAGCAACGGACAAGATATACAATTAAGTTATGTTTTGCCGAAATTATTAGTAAGTAGTCACTTTATCAGAGTAATTGCCCTTAAATGACGTTTTTATCCTTTTTTTGTGTTGTGCCACAGTGGGCAAACAAATAAAGAAGAAAGGAGAGAAACAGTAAATGAAATAAAAATAGCAGCAATACAAGATGAAGAAAAAAGAGCTATTGCCATGCATTCTATTCTATCATATTACACAATGTTGAAGATGCACATTGACCTAGGTTAGCGACACATACACTAAAGTAGCCTCTAGTTTAATGTGTAGGAAAACAAAAGATATACTTTGGTAACGAAAATGCTGTGTATATTGAAATTCAATGTGAAATGGCTAATGTTTACATTTCATTCCTTTATATTATTCAAATTGCAGAAAGTCTCCGATCAACTACATGGAAAACTAGCCATACCTCTTTTGTTTCAACTTTTCAATGTAAGATTGGTGCTCCCTCCAGTGTCAGATATATTTTATGCAATGTTTATGACATTTAGTGAATACGTAACAATATACCTTACAGATAATAGATGAGATATAAAGCAATATAACTTGATCATGTTTTCATTAAAACAGCACTGAAGATGAATTTAATGTGCGCATTGAAAGAAAAAGTTTGCTTGAATGTTAAAAAACCAGAGGACGACCTTAGTTCTGAAGATCAAAGACACTCAAAGTGTTTTAATAATATTATAACTATTTGTGGCTTTGTTAAAATGTTAAAAAAATATGTCTTCAAAAGTATACAAAACTGAATCAACATCGATAGTCATATAGCCAGTACCTTGAAAAAATTAATCTACTGCAGGTGCTTGTAAAGATGTTGTTGTATGTTTTGTACACACATGTATAAACATCGTATTTAAAAAAAAACAGGAATTACTACAAAAAAATTGGAATAGTACCAAAACCCTACTTCTCTTGAAAAAAAACCTGACGTATAGACAATTTTAAACGAATAACAACGGACCACGTGTGCATGGGAAAGCTAGTTTGGTCGTGGTTCAAGCACATGTATCATGTGGTGGGTTTAAACGGTTTTTAAACCACCAAATGCTATCCCATTTTCTAGTCTAGATCGTATGTCATAAAAGTTTAACGCGATAAAAAATATCTGCACAGTATGATAACAACGATATTGAACGAAGAAATAAAAAATAAAATGGCACAACATTTGAAAAGCCAGGATAACTGAACTTCGTATGAGCGCTTGCAATGGCGATTGCATATTGTTACTTCATTGATAAAAAAATTATAACATGGTCCTACCACTATAAAACCAAATCTCATAAATCACACCGTGCACCTCATTTATTACCCTGGTTTTATGGATCAATATACTCTATATGGATTATTCTAGGAAGTACATATGTTTTCTAGTTTATGTGATCTTTAATACGGAAGAGTTCATATCGTGTGGTCAGATTGATTATAATGAACTCCGATTATAAGTTATGCATTTATTGTCCTGTCACAACTTTGACCACCGCATAGTACATCAATTTGTTACCCAGTTTTCCTCAAACATTGTGTGGTTTGATAATATTGTTGTGGTAAATAGGCATGTATGACAATTTGTAATTCTATGAAACAATAATGTTGTTTTATACACGCAAGAATAAAAGTACATTGTATAGATCTAAACCTGTTTGATGGATTATGAACTCTTAGTTAAACAATGTGTATTCAAGTTTCAATAGAATAATCATTAAAACTTAATCATATTGTTAACCCCTGTCCGTCCGTCTGTCCGTCCTTTCGTTCATCCTTCCCATTATGGGTATTTATTTTTTTCAGATGACTTCTCATACAGTTTGAATTGATAGCACCTGAGATCACCCCCAGGTTTTTTGGTGGGATTCGTGTTGCTTATATAGTCTTTAGTTTTCTATGTTGTGTTTTGTGTACTTTTGTCTGTTTGTCTTTTATCTTTTTTTAGCCATGGCGTTGCTAGTTTATTTTCGATTTATGAACTTGACTCAGTGTCCCACTGATATCTGTCGCCCATTTTTTGAAATCTTAATTTTTATTGATATTAGCTCTTTTGGGATATAGTTAACTTTGTAATTTTACGGATTATATACTTGAAAAGAGGTATCCGGATAACTCCTCCTGCTGTTTGAATGCTTGGAAGTTTCCACTTTGCTGGCTGTTGGTACATATATTGAAGTCGTGCATGCGGTCAGGTTTTTTATCTTTTTATTTTTGAGATAGTTAAACTTTGTCATTTGTGGCGTATAAACTTGCAGAAGAGGTGCATAGTGTTACCGAATAACTACTCCTACTGTTTGAATTAATGCTAGGAAGTTTTTCCTTTGCATGCTGTTTGTTCATGTATATATTGAAGGTGTTCAATTGGTCAGGGTTTTGATTTTTATTGATATCTGCTTTTTGGGGAGATATTTGAACTTTGTCATTTTTGGTGTATGTATTTGCCAATGAGGTGCAAATATAGCGTTTTCGGTTGACTTCTCTTACAGAGAGCCATATACTTATGTGCTCCCATGCTCAACTTTGTCACGGTATTTTGAAATAACACTTTGATTCTCCCTGACACATACATATCTCAAAGAAAGTCCTACATTAACTTTGTTATAACTAATAAAGTTTATTCAGAGTGGACTGCGGGGACATCACTTTGTCGAGTTTATTTATGAGGTATATCTTCGAAAGTAATTTTTTTACTAACAAAAAGGTCCTCACCGGCTATAAAACAAATCTGCATGAAAACTGGTGAGTTAAGAACATCACATCACTAAAAATTTGAATGTTTAAGGGGTTTCTGCTTCTGTCATATCACCTTCTTTGCGGTCGCTGAAGTGTAAAAAAGTCAACATCTATAGTTGGGTTCAAAGAGGACAACCCTGTCGTAACACTCTAATTAATTAATAAGTGTGACTGTGCCTGAACTGTTTATCTGAGTACAGTTGTGACTAAAATCATAGATACTAGAAGATGTTATCGAAAATACGTTAGGATAAATAATCAAAATCACATAGTCATAGTTATAAAAATGTCATGTAGGTACTTCTGTCAGCAAGACAAACGAGGTGATGATTCAGGACCCGGATTTTCGCGTTCAATCCAATAAATGATATAATTTATTACGTTATTATTTCCCGATAGATAATTCATTTTTCTGGTACAACCAATGAACTGTATTCTTTCACTTAATCTAATTTATTAAACGAATTTAAAACAACGAACTTTTAAATTTTAAATTACAATTACTATGCAATATTTCGATGCTTTTTCATTGACATCATCGTTAGGAAAAAACAGACTTTGTCATACTAAATATAAACAAATTATATTGATCACAGTATCAAGATAAATATTTTTGTTACATACATGTTCCCTCAAGCAAAGAACTTGTAAATGATAAATTAAAGAGGTATGATTGACATGATTACTCAAAGTTATAGGTTGCATAGCATGTAACATTTCTTGCATTCTTCATGTCATGTCGTCTAGAAATGAACAAATTTGTTTTTTCGTTTGAATTGTTTTACATTTTATTATGTAAGGGCTAGCATTTATAGCTTGGCATGTGGTATGGGTTTGCTCATTTATGAATGTCGTGTGGTGGGCTATAGTTGCTGACAGCTACGTCGATTTGTCTCTGCTCTCGGATATCTCCTTATTTTATAATGATAAACATTCTAGAAAAAAAATTAATAGGTGTAAGAGATGTCAAAAAATGTTAGAAAACCGAAGCGTTTTAGTGTAAAAATTTGATAATCATAGATTGATTATAAAAGTGGGTGACAAACTGAATAAAACTAATCAAGCATAACGAAAGTATGCACTTTATATAACACCATATAAATTGTATGCGTTCAAAGCTCTTCTCTGGATTTATCTTCCTTAGGAACGATCGAGGCCAAAAGTTTGGGGAAAAATGTCCGTAACAATATTTTTACAAATTAGGCATACAAATAAATCATGCCTCATTAAGTAATCTTTTTTTCATTTTACTGCCAACTGAAAAAGAGATACTGCCAACTGAAAAAGAGACAAAGGGTATCTTCGGTAGGGTTATTTTTTTTTCGATATTTGCAAAACACCTTGAAGATTTTTCTGAATATACTCTATACTTTTGATACTACATCTGACATCTGGTACAATTTGACGCAGGCGCATCTATAATTTTGGAAGGATGGTATGCATGTCAAATATTTTTAAGTGATAAGTTATAATTTGGTACTATAACGTTTAAACTTTTAAACCCCGGTGTATTTTTATGCACCTGTCCTAAGTCAGGAGGCTGTTGTTCAGTGATTTTCGTTTTAGTTGTAGTTCATAAGTGCTTATCGTTTTTTATATAGAATAGTCCGTTTGTTTTCCTGTTCCATTTTTTTTTACAATAGTCATTTTGATGCCCTTTATAGCTTGCTGTTCGTTGTGAGCCAAGGCTCTGTGTTAGTGACCGTTCTTTGACCTACTAGTATAATATTGTTAAATTTTATACATAGTGACTTTGTTGGAGAGCTGTCTCATTTGCAATTAAACCACATCTTCTTATTGACATATGATAATTCATTAGAGTTTGGAAACAAAAGATTAATAGGATTTGTTTGTGCATTATGGTTTTTGTAACTCTCCGTTAAATTTTTACAATGCGTATGCTGTTTACACCTGGTTTATTTTTCATGAAAGATGTTTTATTTTAAATTGATCATTTTCATGTTTGAATTGTTTTACACTTGTCATTTTGGGGCCCATGTATAGCTTAAGCTTGTTGTTCGGTTGAAGGCTGTTAACCTTTTATATATTGTGACTTAGTTGGAGAGATGTCTCATTGGCACTGCTACCGCATCTTCTTTATTATATAAGCAATTGAAATATGGAGTAAACTAATTTTACTTATTTTAAAATTTATTGACAAAATTAAAAATAAATGCAAAACAATTATCTGAATAAATTAATTTCTTTCCACGACACAGGAACAGATACACGATCTTGATCTGTGATAAATTATACATGCAGCACTATAATTATTAATGCAAACTTATTTGGGACTATAACAACATATATGCCTATCAATATAATATTTCAAGAATGTGCAGAATTACATAAAAATGTCATTTCATAATGTTCGTACATAAAATGGTCTATGAGGGCTGTACGGAAATCTTGTTTCTGTATTGAGATCGATTCGTCTTGACATGTTTATTATATTGGATGTTGATTTACGTTGTAGAGCATTTCCACTGGCACTTGTCTTTAGTGGTTTCGGAGTTGTAGATTTTTCTTCGTTCTTCAGATTTATTTTCACTAACTTTTTCAAATATTTGAGAAGGGAATCCATTTTTGCCTCTTTTTTGTCAGACATTTTCACGCATTCAAGTTTAGTACATACAGCCTAAAAAAGAAAGAAATATTCTTATTAATTCAGTGTATATAATTTTTTAAATAAATTAAAAAAATAAAGCAATTTGACAACAATGTTTTTTTATTACAAACACATACTTATAATAATGATTGGTAGGAATGTAATAACAAAACACCAAACTCCATAAAAACTGACAAAATAAAACGCTCTAATAACGGAACGGCTGAAAACGACGGTCATATTCCTAACTTAGTAAAACACTTTTCCCAAAGAAACGTATGTCTAAAACCTGGTTGGTTTTGCAGCTAGCTATTGAATATAATATGGAAACGGATTGTTATGATTCCAACACTGTTTGAGTGCATTTATCATCATTTCGTTGCATATAACAATTTTGCTAGTCTTCTTAACTTTTTTACATAATTTCTTCATTTAGAAGACAGAACTCCGAAATTATATATTTTCCTTTGCAACTACGGTAAATCAGATTTGTTTTACAAAATAAGAAGATCTGCAAGACAAGAAACTAAACAGCTCCTGTTAATTATCATCATTTACATATAGTATTGTTTAATGTCTATACATATACATTTTAATGCATATTAGTTAATTGAAATTGATGGATCTTTGATAATTCCTTACAACGAATATACGAATACGAAAGTTTTATTTTGATTCGGTTCACAAATAACAATACAAACATAAGCTCTTAAGAGCTTTTTATCGAATATAAAATAACATAAACACAACACTAAAACACACAACATGCAGACAAGACAAAGCACATTCTAAGATAGTACCTCGCCACTTTGATCTTGACAAGCACACCTGTTTCCACAATCGTCTATGGTCAGTGCCTTTCCCATTGGTATAAAGGTGTTACCAACGGCACAACCTATAAAGAGTAAAAAAAACGTCAATGAATTAAAAACATCAGAGATGAATTAGATTAGTATTTTATATTATGATGTTTTGTGCGAGTCTGGTAGATATGTTGTCTTCTGTTTTCGTCTTAATTTGATATTAAGCCGAAAAATGCCTGTCATCTATCGTAAAAGACCATGGTCATGACAATAAATTGAAAAAATGAAAAATAAAAAAATAAAAATTTATAAAATCGAATAACACATAAAAAAAAACAGTACGATAAACAGACGCAGAAAAAAGTAAAAAAGACTGATTTTTTCAATACCTATTGTAATATAAATTATTACCTGGTCGACAATAACAGTTAAGATCTGGGATATAAGTAGGGCACATCCACACTCTTTCGTAAACACACTGTGAACCTTTCGAACAACCCCTGGTGAAGAAAACATACAATGGTTATCAAAAATCAGATTCTTGTTAACTAGTATGGGAATAAGCATATCCCTTCGTTGCTACAAAGCTCATATTAATATGTCGAGAAAACGAACAAATTACAAAACTGTTACTATACTTGTAAGTTTATGTTGTGCTATACTTACTAAAGCAAGTTGATATACATAAATTATCGATGATGTTCATGTTGAATAAAAAAAACCATACAATACAAAACATGTTAAACAAAATGCTTAATATAGAGAATGAAACGCAACTGTTTAGTACATATAAGCTCGCATGTAAATTGCTTCTATACCTAAGTTTATGCCCTTCGTCGATTTCTGATTTCTAATTGTATCTTCGTATTGTATGTTTTCCTCTTATTATAAAACGAAGTTCAGATATTTTTATGCATGAATTCCATCTGAAGCAGGGCTTATATTTACAGGATAAATATTTGTTTCCAAAGACTTTTTTGTATTTTAACTTATAGACAACTTACGTTTTATGACAAGGCTTGTGAAGTGACTTGATCTTCACTTTATGTTCTGTTGGTATTGCCTTCACTAGTCTTGGTAATGGTTCCGTAACCCCTAATTTTGGATCCTCAGATTTAACCAAAAGTGCTGCACTTTCCGATGGTTTTGTGTTTAATAATGACACAAGTGGTGTGATTTTAAATGGAACACCTGCTCCAGCTCCTTTCAGAGGAAACTGGGCACTTTTAGTGATATCTGGTAGAGCAAAGCGTTCAATAACATACAAAGGTCTTCCGGACCAAATTCTTCCGTTGCATACTGTAAGTAATTCAATCACGAGAACAAAAATATATCCCAACATTATAGTAAGTTTCACGTAGAAGTTCTTTTCCTAACTAACTAAGTGTTCTAGTCCTTTTATTTTCTAAGTTTGTGTATTGCAGGAACTTTGTATATATGTCAATTTTCGTTCTCCCACGCTGCATGCAATGACGTCATTCCAACATAGAATAGTGCCTACTCGTTCTTATTTTATAGTATGGATGTTTGTTTATGTTTTCACGGGACTTCTATTTATAGTAATAAACATTAAAAACAAATAACCTTGCATGTATTGCAGACCATGGTTACATAATACATGTAAACATATAACTATACAATAAAAAGCATGCAGGTGTACATCTACCCCAAAAAAACAAGTGACGTTATATTGGTTGCGTTTTATAATAGGAACCTAAAAGATGTATCTTGTCAGGTCAAAAGTGTTTATTATTGTATAAAGTGACATCGGCAACTGGATAAACAAATATGAAGTATTCCAAAAATTTTAATATATAAATATCAGAGACATATAATACAATATTATATGTCTCTGTAAATATGCATTCCTTAAAAATATAAACATTAAACATGTTGATATTAGTACTCTTAAAGTATATGTTACTATATCTTACTAACAGTGCGTTAAAAAGATAATTAGCTGAGAACGTTACCATTGTTTTTTTTATAATATTCTTCGAAAAGAATACACACCTGCTACTAGTAAATAAATATATATCGTCGAAGTCTTAGAGCAAAATGTCGTTAACACATGCAAAAATGTTATCATTCTAATTTTTTTTTAACTTATTTCTATTAAAGAAAAACACTTTATAAAATTAACCAAATACTAAATACAAGCTGTAAAAATATGCATAATATACAATTTCTCATCTTGATTCACAGATCGATTGAATTTTAAGAATGTTAAGACCTAAAAGGTCCTTGTGATTTGTTCTTGAGTAGTAATTAATTCCTTTTTCTGATGTTATACAATACATATCTAAAATAACACGACTTGCACAAGGAATGCTAGTAATTGAAGATTCATGAACCAAAACCTTGCGAGACAGCATCTTGTGTTCAAACCCCAAAGTATGACATTCTGTCCTTTGATATCGATTGAAATATAAAAATAAGAAGACGTGGTATGATTGCCTTTGAGACGTCACTCCACAAGAGACCAAATGACATAAAAATTAACAATTAAAGGTCACCGTACGGCCTTCAACAATGAATAAAACACATACCGCATAGTCAGCTATAACAGGCTTCGAAATGATAAATATAAAACAATTCAAACGAGAAAACTAACGGTCTGATTTCGGTAGAAAATGATGAACAAAAACTGAAACAAATATGATATACAGCAGCAAACGACAACCACTAAATTACAGACTCCTGACTTCCAAAATTTATATCCACTAATTGATGTTATATTTGTTGTTTCTCCAGTGTTCTTTGGCTAATACTTCAGGCATTTTTAACATGAGAACAAATTAACCATAAAGGCTATGCAAAATATGTCGGAGGAGACTTGGAAAATTCTGACTGTCTCATGTAAAATGAGAATGTGTAAAATAAGGATCAAACATTTTTGTCTTGAAACAGCTAGGTCCCCTACATACCCTCCAAAAGTAGTTACAAAGAATGTTTAGCGTGCAGTTTGCGCGGAACACCCACCCTTCACGATACACAGAATAAAACGCCAAAATTATGAAGGGACATATCTGCGTATTTATATATCCAACACACCATCATTATTTGATAAAAGATCGTGATAACCATATTTACAACTCTATGGAACTTGCTCTCAAAGATAGGCTGAAGTCTCTCTTTTCGTAAGTTGATCTTTATAACGAGCAGCAACGTTCCATCACAATGTGGATTCAATCTGACCTCTAAAACGTGTAGCTACTTAGCATTGCCATGAAGTTAATCTATACTAAATAATGAGTAGCGACATTCTATCACGATTTGAGGTAAATCTGATTTAAATAATGAGAAATGACGTTCGTTCACCATGTGAAGTCACTCTGACCTTGATAATGAGAAGCAACATTCTGTCACCATGTATAGTCAAACTGACCTTGATAATAAGTAGCATCAGTCTATTACCATGAAAGCCAATCTGACCTTGATAACTAGTAGCGACATTCTATCACCATGAAAGCCAATCTGACCTTGATAATAAGTAGCAACAATCTATCACCATGAAAGCCAATCTGAGCTTCATAATAAGTAGCAACAGTCTATCACCATGGAAGCCAATCTGACCTTGATAATTAGTAGCATAAGTGTATCACCATGAAAGCCAATCTGACCTTGATAATAAGAAGGCGACATACTATCACCATTTGAAGTCAATCTAACCTTGATAATAAGTAGCGATATTCTATCACCATGTCAAGCCAATCTGACCTTGATAATGAGTAGCGACATTCTATCACTATTTGAAGTCAATCTGTACTTGCAATGAGTAGCGATATTCTATCACCATGTAAAGCCAGTCTGACCTTGATAATAAATAGCGACATTCTATCACCATGTGAAGTCACTCTGACCTTGATAAGGAGAAGCAATGTTCTATCACCATGTATAGTCAATCTGACCTTGATAATAAGTAGCATCAGTCTATCACCATGAAATCCAATCTGACCTTGATAATTAGTAGCGACATTCTATTACCATGGGAAGCCAATCTGACCTTGATAATGAGTAGCGGCATTCTATCACCATTTGAAATCAATCTGACCTTGCAATAAGTAGCGACATTCTATCACCATGTGACGTCAATCTGATATTGATAAGGAGAAGCAACGTTCTATCAACATGTATAGTCAATCTGACCTTGATAATAAGTAGCATCAGTCTATCACCATGAAAGCCAATCTGACCTTGATAATTAGTAGGGACATTCTATCACCATGTGAAGCCAATCTGACCTTGATAATGAGTAGCGACATTCTATCACCATTTGAAGTCTATCTGACCTTGCAATGAGTATCGACATTCTATCACCATGTGAAGTCAATGTGACCTTGATAGTTAGTAGTGACAATCTATCACCATGAAATATAATCTGAGCTTCATAATGAGTAGCAACGTTCTATCACCATGAAAGCCAATCTGACCTTGATAATTAGTAGCATCATTCTATCACCATGTGAAGCCAATCTGACCTTGATAATGAGTAGCGACATTCTATCACCATTTGAAGTCAATCTGACCATGATAATGAGTAGAGACATTCTATCACCATTTGAAGTCAATCTGACCTTGCAATGAGTAGCGACATTCTATCACCATGTATAGTCAATCTGACCTTGATAATAAGTAGTGACAATCTATCACCATGAAATACAATCTGAGCTTCATAATGAGTAGCGACGTTCTATCACCATGTATAGCCAATCTGACCTTGATAATAAGTAGTGACATTCTATCACCATGTGAAGTCAATCTGACCTTGATAATAAGTAGTGACATTCTATCACCATGAAAGACAATCTGAGCTTTATAATGAGTAGCGACGTTCTATCACCATGTATAGTCAATCTGACCTTGATAATAAGTAGTGACATTCTATCACCATGAAAGACAATCTGAGCTTTATAATGAGTAGCGACGTTCTATCACCATGTATAGTCAATCTGACCTTGATAATAAGTAGTGACATTCTATCACCATGAAAGACAAGCTGAGCTTTATAATGAGTAGCGACGTTCTATCACCATGTATAGTCAATCTGACCTTGTTAATAAGTAGTGGCATTCTATCACCATGAAAGACAATCTGAGCTTTATAATGAGTAGCGACGTTCTATCACCATGTATAGTCAATCTGACCTTGTTAATAAGTAGTGACATTCTATCACCATGAAAGACAATCTGAGCTTTATAATGAGTAGCGACGTTCTATCACCATGTGAAGTCACTCTGACCTTGATAATGAGTAGAGACATTCTATCACCATGTGAAGTCAGTCTGACCTTGATAATGAGTAGCGACGTTCTTTCACCATGTGAAGTCAAGATGACCTTGATAATGAGTAATAATAACAATAATAATCATAATAATAATAATAATAATAATAATAATAAATTCTTTATTTAAAGAGGGTAACTCAATTAGAACTAGTATAAATTTCATTGAGGCCCTCAAATAGAGCAGAGATATTCTATCACCATGTGAATTAAATTTTATCTTGATAATGAGTAGCGACAGATCTTTGATCACTATTTGAAATTTGAGGTCAATCTGAACTTGATAATGAGTAGCCGTTTTTCAGCACTGTGTGATACAATGTGAATTCAGTCCGACCTTAAAAATGAGTAGCTCCTTTCCATCACCATATAAAGTTATTACAATCTGAACATGTTGATAAACACAATACACAGGCAAATTTTGCTCACATTATTTTCACATGAATCTCACTCGAAATTCTCGTGAAAAAAATTCCACATGAGATTCACCTCAAACGAGCTTATATACGAAACTTCGCAAAAGATGCTTCTTATTTTGTGTCTTTGAAAAATCGTCGTATGAATTAAGCTTCAAATGAGTAAAAGTCGGCCAGTAGCGGTGCACAATTAATATCCATTAAAATCCCGACTTTCTCGTAAAATACCAATCCACCAAACTTTACAACTATGTTGACAATAAAATGTACAGTTCTTGATAACGTTTTTGTGAAAATAAAATATCCAGCATAAAGATGGTATGTTTTCATCGTCCCCCTCTTTTTTTTTATGTTAATACCAAATGAGAGGAGGGTGAATTTCTCAAAACTCATCTTTCTTGGATAGTATAGGGATATGGACCGATGTGGCAATTTGTGTTACTGTGGCTCAGGCGGATTGGTAAGTACATAAACAAATTATTTTAATATGATATAACTTCTTACTAAGCAAGAAATGTCAAAATCCTACTTCAGGGAAATAAATTAAAAACACATTTTTAACCACATCATTGTTTTAAAAATAAGACAAATCCATTTATTTATAAAATTGCAATGCATAAGTCGATTCATTTGTAAATGTTTTAATATGGTATAGAGCGATTTCAACAATAAAAATCAAACATTCTTGGTTTTAAAAAAAATACATTTGATATGATAATTATTCCAAACAAATGAATTGACATATGATCTGTAAATGCCAGTTACACAAATAAGAAATCACACTTTTAAACTACAACTACATTTTTTTTATTCGTTATATTTATCAATTGATTTGTTTTGTTTTGTTTTGTTTCTTTGTTTATGTATTGGTATTTTTATTAGTATGGTGTGTAATGTCTATTGGTTTGCTTTTTATTCAATGCTAATATTTCTTGATTGTACGTTTGTAAAATTATGCATGTTTTATAGTTGTACATTAATCACTTTCGGGAACACGTCTGATATGGTGTTAATGTATTATGAAAATACAAATATTTTATTGCTTTGTTTACTTCTTGTTCTTTTTTTTATTATTATAAGAACATGCATAACTGGTTATTACCGGTACATGTATTGTAGTGCTTTGGAATTTATGAACAAGTTCTTTTCATTTAATGAAGAATTTTTGAGATTTTTAATCTGTTGTTACAGTTACAATTTTTGTCATTGTGACCCCAATGTGACATAGTCCTGTTTTCTATCCAGTTTTTGGTTCTGTTATTGCTCCTTTTTATTTCTTTTGAAACAGACTTTTAATATCGTGCCATCTTATTAAAATCTATTTGGTTCCTTGAATTATTTTTAATAAAATGACAACACGAGTCTCGTCGATTAGAATATCTAGTAGGGCACATATACTAGTAGTTGTCTACACGACCAAAAAAAGCAAACCAAATTCTTATTAGGGTTTAGCATTTTATTGACTAAAAGTATAAAAGGATTGGACACTAGTAAATCATATCTATATTTACTCTTTATCGAATTAAACAACAATATAATGTTTGTATGAACATGCAGTAATATTACAAACAATACAATAATTTTAGAGTAACTATTTTGAGCACATGACAAAGGCTATAAAAAAGATCGCAGTACAATAGCTATGATGACGATAATGAGTATGGACTTTATGATAAGATATTATATAGGCTTTCAAGCCTTTCGCTGAATCCACTGTATTATTGGTTATATTTCAATAGGAGGGGTATATTTTGAATTGTATGATGCGGTAAAGCTGAGTGTCATTTAATTTTCAATGTTCATGATAAACAACATAATCATATACACTAAATAATAAGAATTTTATTGATATTTTATACAACGATAATAAAATGGGACTATTGTCATCTGCTTGTCAACAATGAAATTAAATTATCCTGCTAATTTGTTCAAACAATAAATAACTTCATTTTATGAAACGAGAATTACACAAGTAAACGTTTAACAAGACAGAAAGCAACACATGGTTCTCCTTCATAGAGCCACGAACATTAAAACGTTACAAAGATAGAGATCAGCAGCCCATCCGCTTACATCAGGTCTATCTTTACAAAACACTGCTTCGCAAGCGAACGATGGTTTTAAAGCGGTAGATAAACCATATAAACTTGAATCTGAAACTTAATCTGTTTTCCAACTTTTTTTTTCACACTGAGGTTTCAAGTTTTGAATAGATTTTCAATCGAAATTGCCTTTATTCCAGAAGAAGGAAGACTTTCCCTGAATTCTGACGAAAACGGCGACAACCACGCCAACAATTGATCCGGGAAATGTAATCCATGAACTTTTATTGACTTTGACTTCGTATTGTCAACATAGAAATAAGGCGAGTCTCCCCTTGTCGGTCCTCTATCCTTAACATCCGGTTTAAACTCGACCGGTTTAAAAGGGTTTGGTGTTGTTATTACATATCTGCTCTTTTCACATGGTATTTTCGTACATGCAGTCTGAAAAAGAATAATAAAAGGTACTGACTTATTCTTAATAAACTTACGCAACACATAAAGTGAAACAAATATCAACACTCAAACAAACTGGTCAGGAAAAAGAAGAAAAGTAAACCATGACCATAATTAATTTTATAAATAAGGAAATGCCTGTACCAAGCCATGAATACGACAGTTGTTTTCCATTCGTTTTGTGTGTTTCAGCTTTAGAATTTGCCATTAATTTTCGCGATTTGAATTTTCCTTGCAGTTCGATATTTTTGTTATTCTACTTTTCACCCCATATGGGCTAGACCATTAATATTTTTTTTAGATCAAAGGTTTTTGTCAAATGTCATTCAATTTTGACGTGTGTCATACGTTTCATATGTTGTTTATCATTACTTAAATAGAAGTACTTTCTATTTATACGTTCATAAAAGTGTTACAAAACTTTATTACCCTCCAATATTATTCAGAACTTTGATGATGTAGTGTTATACAAGTTATGTATGTACAAAGAGGTTTAATCCAAATAACTGAAAACTGTAGACATTCAAGTATTAACTTATAAAGGAGACATTAAAGTTTTAACTTAAATGCAAACACTTTGCGATGCTAGAATATTCAGGTTTCTATTTATAGGGCGATGAAATTTGATGTGACTGTCATACAAGTGAGAGGTTTAGCGCATAAGAAAATGCCTGTACCAAGTCAGGAATATGCCAGTTGTTGTCAATTTGTTTGACGTGTTTTATCTTTTGAAATTGCCATTTGATAAGGGATTTTCAGTTTTGAATTTTCATCGAGTTCAGTGTTTTTGTGATTTTATATGTTTCATACTTTTCATATTAAACACGAAAATATGGAGATAGTATACGCATACTAGCTCTCGAGGTCATAACAATTAAGATTATGGCTATCGCACTTAAACTCAGAAATCAAAAAATCAAAATACTGGATTTGGGGTTTCGAACACAAGTTTTGTACTCTGAGTACTTAGTAAAAGGAAGTACAGACCTATGGCTTATAATTCAAGTTTAGTTTCCTTATTTAAAATATAAATCTAGCTTCCACTAAATGGATGTAATTTGGATTGGTATTCTTACCCGCTCAATCATCGGTTTAATTAAAACGTTAAAAAAAAAAACGAAGTCCTATTAATCGCATATTGTAGTTGAAGTGTAAGCATTGATCTTGATAATGTAAATTTTCCTTTTCATCGCAAGTACACGAAATTACCGAGGTTTGGTAGAATGGACCAGGTATTCATTGATAAGACATTCGTAACTGGCATTTACAAATCATATATCAATTCATTTGTTTGGAATAATTATCATATCAAATTTATTTTAAAAAACCCAGAATGTTTGATTTTTATTGTTGAAATCGCTCTATACCATATTAAAACATTTACAAATGTATTAACTTATGCATTGCAATTTTATAAATAAATGGATTTGTCTTATTTTTAAAACAATGATGTGGTTAAAAAATCAGTGTGTTTTAATTTATTTCCCAAAAGTAGGTTTTTGACATTTCTTGCTTAGTAAGAAGTTATATCATGTTAAAATAATGTGTTTATGTACTTACCAATCCGCCTGAGCCACAGTAACACAAATTGCCACATCGGTCCATAACAACAGGCTGTCCTAATTCAATTAACATATTCTCATGCTTACATCCTATAAAAATAAATTTAGTAGATTAAAACCCTAAATTTTATTCGTTTTCATGTCATAAGGTGATACATGTAATTTCATTAAAAAGATGTGTTATTAAAATTTTACGATCTCCATTATTTGAATGTTCATAAAAATATAAGAGAGACGAAAGATATTAAAGGAACATTCCAACACATACGTTCTACATTTGGGTTTGTGCCAGCTCTCGTTGAATTTTCGAGACAAATGTTTACGGTGAAAGAATGAAAACGTGACATGTTGGCCCTTTATAGCTTGCTGTTTGGGGTGAGTCAAGGTTCCGTGTTGAAGACCATACTTCATCTTATAATTGTTATATTTTTTTTTTATACATTGTGACTTGGAAGGAGAGTTGTCTCATTGGCAAACATATCACATCGTCTTATTTATGTATCTCCATGATTATACATGAAATATTTGCCACTGGACGCTAAGCAACCAACAACCAATCAACCACATTATTTATACTTTGATAAAGATTTGTTTACAGAAGATCAAACAACAAAAAAGCCAACCAATTATACTTACCAGGTTTGCAAAAAACATGAACCTGCTTTTTCGCCTTTAAAACAAATATCGTTTTGATCTGATAAACACACTCTGCCTTGCGGACACCCCCTTAAATAGAAAATTGGAAAATGATAAATACATGTTAATTTTAAGACCTATATATAGACTATAAAAAATACATAACCATCTTCAACTTTATATTTTCTTTTAGGATATCGTTCTGGCTGTATAAAGTATATGTTTTCTTTGAAATAAAAATTTACTGAATATATATAGTATTGATGATTAATTTTTTACAATAATATCGTTATACTTTTTGAGTAGAAAGAAATCGAATGTAGCTGTAATTTGGACGATATTTGTGGTTAAAAAATTATCATAAATATACAGTCTTAGGTAAAAAGTGTTTAACCTATTGGAAATTCTCCTATTATTTGATATAAAAACACATTTGTTTAAAGAATTATACTGTCCAAATTGAATGATTGTTTACCATTAAACACAGAACTGCTTACAGTTACTTGCATTGTCATTTAATTTATCTATAATTTATAATTATCATCGCGTAAAGACAAATATGAATTTCTGCCCTGAAAAAAATTATATATATGACAAATCTATATAGGAATAAATGACACTTAATTTCGATATTGTACTGACATAATTATGATTTTCTCAGTAATGGCTGATTATAAACATATGTCATTATAACCATAAAAACTGTACACATTTGTGAGTATAGCATTAAACATAAAATTATCATCATAATCGGACCCAAAAGTAGTTTCGAAAATGTTTTATAAATAAGAATTCTTAATTTGCGAAACAAAAACAAAAAGTTTGGTTATAGCAAATACACAGACAGAACAAACATAATGAAAACTAATGTATTACTATATGAAATAAAAAGTGAATTCGTAATAGTTGCAACACTTTTGACATACGATACCTTTCATCCTGCTTCAGACATATAGATACATCTATATGAACAATAAATTCAACATAGATACCAAATAAAGTACGAAATTAGAGAGTATTGAAAAACTCCAAAAAGGTAATCCCTAGTATTCCGAAACATCTAAAGATTTGTAAACAGTCATGATTGTTTTTTATTTATTGCCTATTTAAGATAGGCCATGATTTTTTTCTCGAAGCAAAAGTTACTTACATAGTGATGCAATTGTGTGGTACCCTGACCGCAGGTTTCATTGTAGAAGATGGAAACCTTCCAATCATGTGTTCTGGAAAAGTAATTTTCACCTCTGTAGTTGGCTCCCTAAGGGTTGTTGTCGTAGCCACTGTGGTTGGAGTCGTACTAGTTTCGGAATCGTTCCTTATTGAAGTATTTGTAGTTGAAGCTATCATTGGAGTGGTAATAATTTCGGAATCAGTCTTTGCTGGCATAGTTGTCGTTGTGGCTTTTGTTGGAGTCGTAATCATTTCGGAATCATTCGTTGTCGAAGTATTTTTCATTGGAGCTATCGTTGGAGTGGTAATTATTTCGGAATCAGTCGTTGTTGAACTAGTTGTCGTCGTGGCTATTGTTGAAGTTTTACTTATTTCGGAATCAGTTGGTTTTTTTTGTAGATGCCGCGATCGTAGAAGTCGTAATTATTTCAGAATCATTCGTTGTCGAAATATTTGTCGTTGGAGGCGTAATCATTTCGAAACAAGTCGTTGTCGGAGTACTGGAAGCGATACGAGTTGTAGAAAATAGTTCTTGTGTTGTTTCATTCGTAGTCGCTTCCGGATTAATGTTGAACAATTCTGTAGAACTATTTGAGGGAGATGTAGAGTTATTCAAGACTTTTTCTGTTGTTAAGGTCTGCGTCGAGGTAGTGTTAGTTATTGGCGTTGTGGTA